>NC_090329.1:13394444-14594444 GCF_035084215.1 Heptranchias perlo | reverse complement strand
GGAAGAAACCTGGGTCTGTCACGAAGAAGGCGTGGCTGGAGGTGACAGACCATGTCAGTAGAAGAAGCACGGTGTCCCGATCGTGGCTTCAATGCAGAAAGAGATTTAATGACCTAACCAGGTCAGGAAAAGTGAGTACAGTTACTGGTTGACCTGCATTCTGTGGTGAACATTATCTCCCCTCACACTGCCCTGCGAAGCCTACTCCATCACATCACTCCTCACATCCACTTAAGGTTCAGTATCGACTTACCTTCATTTTCTGTGCACTCCTTCACCCCCCACAATTTGTGCATCCACCTCTCTCACTCACCCAATGCTGCCTCCTCTCCCGATGGCCGAGTCTGCTCCTGCACAGGTGCAGGTGGAGCAGTCTTTGGCGGGGCCCTCATGGACTCCAAAACCCAGAGGACATAGGCCAAAAGCATCTAAGCAGTTCGGCCATGGACATGAGCAACCTGCCACTACCTCTGCTGCAGCCACAGGGGATGCACCACGTAGAAGCTATAGGAAGAGGAAGTCGAAGGTTTTGTAATCACCAAGGGTATGCACAAGGGTGTCTGACAGACTGGCATGTTTTTCATTTATATTTGATTTATGTTAAAATCACATTAAATGTTATGATTCTTACCACCACTGCCACGTTTTGCCCATTCCTGAGTCTCTTTTGTGAAAGTACCCTTACATGTGGTTACTCATGAAAGGCGAGACTTGATGCCACCCATTGGGTACATTTGCATTGGGTGTATGACTGTTTTGTGCAACCTTGAGGGGGAGGTGGAGTGTTGTAGTTGTGGAGGTCTTTACAGGTGGTCTGAGTACTTGGCTGTAGTCACTTTGCAGATCTCCCTATGAGAATCTATCAAATATGAGTGACTCCCTGGCATGACGAGCAGCCAGGTGAAATGTTGCTCTGCCGATGGTTCGCCCATTGTCGTCTTCCTCATCTTCCTCCTCCTCCTCCTCCTCCTCCTCCTCCTCCTTGTCTTCTTCTTCATTGTTGATGGTAGGTGCAGCTGCTTGTGAGCAGGATGCAACACACAAGTATTATTCTACACACTCACACTGGTAAGTACTGAAGAGCTCCCCCAGATCGATCCAGGCACCTGAAGCACATCTTCAGGAGTACTATGGCTTGTTCAGTGACAGACCTGATGCTGCTGTTGTCGTATCGCTTCTGTGCGTCGATGTTGGGGCGCCTCACAGGTGTCATGAGCCACGTCTGCAGGGGTATCCCTTGTCTCCAAGGAGCCACCCCTTAAGTCTGTCTTTTGTGTGGAAGAGGGCCGGGATGTTGGATTCTCGCAGAATGAAGGAATCATGGCAGCTGCCCGGGAATTTGGCACACACCTGCAGAAACCTCCTCCGGTGGTTTCCAAACCATATGTACATTGATAGAATGATATCCTTTTCTGTTGAAGAACATTCCTGTCTCATGTGGAAGTGCTCGGATTGCTACGTGTGTGCAATCAATCGTGCCCTGTACCCGTGGGAAGCCAGCCTGAGAGTGGAAACCCACTGCCCTCTCATTCTGGCGTCGATGGGGAAGTTGACATAGTGGGATGCCCTGGCAAACAAGCCATCTGTGACTTGTCGAATACACTTATGGGCAGATGACTGAGATCCTGGTGATGTCACCGGTGGCGCCCTTGAAGGATCCGGAGGCGAAGAAGTTGAGGGCAGTGGTGACTTTAACTGTGACAGGCAATACGTGGCCACCAGGCCCAGTCGGGAGCAGCTCTGCATGAAGGAGCCAGCAGATGTGTGCGACCATCTGGCCACTCAATCTTAGCTTTCGTAGGCACTGCTTCTAAGACAGATCCAGGTAGCTCAGTCTCTGCCTGTAGGCCCTCTTACGAGGGTAGTGCCTCCTGCGATGTCGGCCCCTCTGTTGTTCCCCACTCTGCTTTTCTGCAGGTCCCTGTGGCGCACCTATGTTTTGTGGAGCTGCAACTCCCAGAACTGCACGCTGTGCCTGGCAGGGATGGTGATGTGCCTCCTCCTCAGATGTAGTGCTGAATACATCCATTGCGCCCCCCCCCCCCTATCCTGATGGTGTCGGTTTGAGGGGTCCAAAATGCAGGTAAATATGTCCGAACAGAACAATTCTGAGTGTGAACAAAGAATTCTGAGTCTAAACACTAAGAACTCCCAGCCTAAGATTTGTCTGAGAGAACTGATTGCCCTTTATCCCCATTTGTCAATCACTGGTTTAAATGTCCAAACGGCTGTTGGCTGCATAGAACGCCTCCGTTTCTATGGCGTGTTTCAGAGGCCACGGGAGACACGTTCAGGCAGAGTTAAAATCGTTGGTCTGCCTCAATCCCCATAAATTTAATTGATTTAAGTACTTCAACAATCTTAATTCCCGGTTTTAATTGCCGTCGGGATTTCCGGGTTTTCGAAGCGCGCGCGGACCCAGATGCGTCTGGGTGAAACTCATTTTTTAGCGCGTTGGAGCCGGGGCTCGTACCAGCACCTAACTTTTAGCATTTTTACTGCCCCCACCCCCCCGCCCCCAATCTACCCGTTCTTCTGGTTTCAAATCGTGGCCCATATCTCTATAGGAGACAGAAATCTGGAAAATGTTCCTGCTCATCCTGTAGAAATGCTTCTGTTGAGCTGAGAGGGTGGGTAGACTTCATACATTTGTTTCTTAGAGTCTAAAACCTATTATTAAAATATCTATATCTGGCTACGGTTAAACAATGACAAATCACTGCATGTTTTTTATTTAAAATCTCTTTCTATTTTTGCAGTGTTTTTACCACAGAATGTTATTGGTGAGGACTTAATTCAAAGTTTAGTGCACTGACCCGAGATAGTCTTTTTATATCAAAAAATAGATGTTCTGTCTCAGAGCCCTCACAGACTGTACGCAGATTATATCTTGAAACTGGCCTGGGACAGAACAAACAGCCGCTTGAAGCAAAAGTCTATTTTTTTCTTATTGCCATAGACCAGTGTCTGACGTGTTGGATCAGGATCTCTCAATGTCCTTGTCCGGTGACTGCACTGTTTGTCACTTGGTGGTATTGTCTGGGTGACCCACAGTCAGCCAAGTAAAAGGTTGGAAGCGGAAGATTGTGGTCAATGAGTCCTTGTAGTGAAAGTCAGTCATTCAGTTTGTAACGTGTCAGTCAGGAAGCCTCCCACAGAGTGTGTGCCCACAAGACTTATTACTCACAAGTCTGTGTTTAGTTTTTGTAGTTAGTTGCTGATAATTTGGCAATGCTTCTTCATAAATGCTTTTAAATATTAACACCATGTGGTGCAAGATATTTTATTCAGCAGCTGGTGGAGGACATACTGTCTGGATTCTAACACTCCAAAAAGACTGTGAACTGCCAGTGTGAGCTGGCACTTCCAATGTTGCAATTTTACTGGGCTACTGCGTGCAATTAGCAGCCGCAATACCCAAGTTATACTGCGGCTTGTGAATCACACTCTGGGCACCAATAATGAGCCCTGTGGATGTTGTGCTTGAACAAAGGAATAAGTTCTATTAGCTGGGGGAATGTCTCTTTTCTCAGAACATTAAATGAAAACTCTATCATGTATATAGGCGTCCAGGAGCTACAAAATGCCTGGGTACTTTTTAAACCTGGTTTGCACTACACTGAGTTATCGTCTATGTGATGTCAGGCCCGAGCAGTGTGAGATAAGGGAGTGCAAGTGACACTGCACAATCTAGCTCTGGAGTTATACTGTCACTTTGGGTGAAAGCCGAAACCATTTGCAGTGTCAATATAACTATATTTAAAAGGCACAAACTTTGGCACTTTCTTTTATTCTTAGTTTTTGTATGGTTTTGATTGTATGTGTATGTGTGTCCGTGTGTATGTGCGTGTGTGTATGTGTGTGTAAGTATGGGTATGTATGTGTGTGCGTGTGTATATGTATGTGTGTGTGTAAAACTTGTTATTCGCCCCTTCAAAACTGTGCTGATTTCTCTATTTCTTTGCAGATCTTTTGACCATTGCTCATATGAATTGAAGGAGAAATGAAGTACATGGCAATCTGGATCACCTTCCTTTGGATGACAATTGTGATTCGCTTATCCAGCGGGAAGATTGTTAACAAACGAGCAGGTATGACTCACAATATTACTGCCTCTACAATTAGAATTTGTCTGTCTTATTTTTCTATGTGTGTTGGTAACAATTATTATCCTCTATGGTTGCTAGTCCCCAACTAAACAGTGCAAAATCACAGCAGTTTTGAATAATCATAGGAACATAGGAACAGGAGTAGGCCATTCAGCCCCTCGTGCCTGCTCCGCCATTTGATAAGATCATGGCTGATCTGTGATCTAACTCCATATACCTGCCTTTGGCCCATATCCCTTAATACCTCAGTTACTAAGAAAGCAACATAAAGATAAAATCCTATTGTAATAAGGAATAGATTAGATAGGTTAGATTGTCCATTCATTCCAGGACCTGTTTAGAATCAAAGCTGGATTGATGGCGACAAGGTTTCCACTAAGCCAGTTACATCACGCAGCTTCCAAATGATGCACAGTGTTTTTGACCTCATATTGACGCAATGTAATTCAGGTACCAAGTCACCGTAACTACATTTAGACAAGAGATACAATAACACCTCTAGAAGGTAGCTTCACATTGCAATGACTTCATGCAACTTCATTAAAACTGAAAATGGTGCTGCACCAAGTTTAAATGGTCCCTAGTTTGCCTGGAAACCTTCTAAACTTAATTTGGAATCTAACCAATGTTAGCAGAGAGCTAACAGGATAGTTACATTCCTGTGCCACTCTCGTCCAGTAACTCTGGAACTCTGCTTGCGTGACTATGCAGAATTCAGTTTTCCCTAGCCAGAGAGCAATGCAGAACAAGCAGTATAGCTTGCATCTGGTGGTTCTGTGTCATTCTCAGCAAGTACCAGTCTCAAACTTGTAGGGTAACAGTACTGTTGTTTGGGTCAGTCTCTAAATGGTTAACAGGAGATGTGGAAACATGTTCCATTTCCCAGCACTGAATCCCTTACCTCGTGAACATAAAAATACAGATATATATATATATATATAAAGTCTGTGTATGTATATTTATAGATGTATATTTATAGATGGATGACAGACAGATAGACAGACAGACAGACACACAGATGGACAGACAGTCAGACAGACAGATAGATATAGATAACAATTTCTTCCAAGGAGTTGTTGAAATTGATTGATGATACAATCGTCCATTGTCATGGCTTTTTATATTTTTGTGATCAGCTCAAGCCCAAACTGTGTTTTGAACTTTCTTAATGATTTTAATTTGTTTAAGAGCTCAGCATCACTGGGCACTCCGAAACCCAAGCCCCAGAACCCAACCCTTCTGAACGCTCCTAGACAACAGGACCCTCCAAGACTCACGGATTCAATACCATAGTCTGCTCTTTCCCCTGCTAATTGACTTTGAGCCTCATGTATTCACCCCTAATGTCCCCAGACCCTTGCAGCTCTGAATGTCCCCTATCCTCAGAGGCTAGATTTCTCAGACCCTATGCTTTAATGATGATTCCCAGACCTTACTCTCCGACTTCTTCCATATCTTCAGTCTCCTATGTGCTGACCTCTCACTTCCTCCCAAACGCAGAGCCCCTTTTATCCTAACCACCACCACCCCCCCTCCCACAACCCCTCATTTCCTCTCCCACTGCACATGGTCCAGTGACTCATGAACAGACTTTCCCACCTGATTCCACAACCTGTCTCCAGCCCAAAATATATTGCACACCATCTTGTCGCATACTTACAAGGATATCTGTGTGAGCCATACAGAGATATTGGGAGATGTGCGGGACAGAGAGGAGACACAGAAAAGACTTGGACAACAACTGAAAGAGTGAGAAAATGAGATGGAGACAAGTAGAGGGATAAACAATAAAATAAGAAAAGTGAGTGGGGGCCATACAAAGATAGAGAGAAAAAAGAAACAGAAATAATTTGAGATTAGGAAAGAATAAAAGAGACATCTGCAGAAAGAGACAATTTTGTTCCATTTACTTTGTGAGATGAACTGGTGTAAATTAGACTCCATCAATGCTCAAAGAGTGTGGTGTGTAGTGTTCATTTGTCTAGGGCATCTATAACAAGGTATGTTTTTAACCTTTTTAACTTATAAACAAGGATTTTAACTGCAACTGGCTTTTAAACTCCTTATGTTTTGTGACTGGATTTAAAGAGTCAGCCACAAAGACAAAACTAGACAAAATACCTTATTTTAATCCCAATGAGATTTAAAACAAAAATACCACACATCAAAATTCACAAGTTCCATGGACTAATGCAGGCCTCCAATACCCAATTAACAGAACGGTAAAGTTAAAAATTTTGAGTAATGGAGAAGAAAGAAGGAAAGATGAGATTCATTTTCAACCAAACAAATGATTACATGGTGCTGCTTATGTATATTTAAACAGATGCCCAAGTACAACATTCTATTTTGAAAATTTTAATGCATCACCTGATCGTATGCCATGTGAAGCCTTAACCATTCCCCCTTCAAGTGATTTGTTGCTTAATATAACAAACACAAACATAGTATTTTTTCATCCGAGTTCATAAAGAATGCTTTGAATGTCCAGGCTTGTTGGAATAAGAATCAAATCTATTTGGCGGCTATTTTTGGGAGACACTTTTATCTGCAATATTCTATAATTTGCTGGACATACTTCATGCAGAACCCGGGTGGGCACATATTGAACCCAGCCTATGGTGAAACTAATTTCACTCATTTGTGCGAGCTCAGTGGTCTCTCAATTGAGGTTTGAGTCTGAATCAATATGTTGACACTGTTACAAGCTGGCCCCTGTGGACAGGCTGGCTTTCTCCACAAGGACGGTTTGGGAAGGGCTCTTTCTAATAAAGGAGGTGACTCCCCTCAGCATGAACAGGCACAGTGACAGTCCAAGCT
The DNA here is from genome assembly GCF_035084215.1 of Heptranchias perlo. NCBI lineage: Eukaryota > Metazoa > Chordata > Chondrichthyes > Hexanchiformes > Hexanchidae > Heptranchias > Heptranchias perlo. Next base: position 14,587,515 of record NC_090329.1, on the reverse strand, counting down.
TGAAAAACATAAACAGAAACGGCAGTGATTATTCATCAAGTAGTTATTTATGTAAAATGACTGTACTTAGAGCTGTCATGAGATGTAGTTGTTTAACGCACACACACAGACACAAAAAAATCTCATGAACAGAAGCAAGTTATAATTTGTATTTAGGATGAATTCTAGTATAAAAAGGAACAATTTTACTTTTCAAGTGAAAGTGGATATTATATTTAAAGAAAACGCTCGATTGTTAGTGACAGCATGATGTAGAGGGCGTTAGTTTGGATGTGGCTTTATGCCCAAGATCTTCCACAAGGCAAATTCCTGATTAAAGCCAAAAGGGGGGTATGGATGGGGAGAGCAAATTCGAAAGAGTTCAGGCTTTCTTCCATGAGGAAGAATTGGTCACCAGGAGTGCTCTGTGCATAACCTCTGGACGGTAGCTTAAGAGAAGATCAATGCCTGCACAGAAAAAGTGGAGTAAAATGCAGTAAATTGCTTACACTGTAACCTTACTTTCTTTGTTCATTAAGTCTTGGAAAGAGGCCTTGGCGTCAATTTTGACTTATGGGCGACTAACCAGCAGAGCCCGTACCCGCGGCGGAGAGGTGGCTGCAATTTTGAGGCCTTGGTCTCATTTGCATCAGGCCAGCGAGCAGCAGGGAACCAAACGGGCATCCTGTTGCAGCTAGCCAATATCGGACCGCACCAGCTGTCAGCTAGTTAGCTGCAGGGAGGGGGGTTGTGATCACGGAGGGGGCCCCAAGGCGGCAGGGGCCCAGATAATTTATGTGGAAACCCAGAGGTGCTTTCCTCTTTGCTTTTATCGTCTGTGGAACTGAACGGGGCGTGCTCGACGCACACTCCAATCAGTTCTCTCCTCTAATGGCAGTCGGGGTCCTACGTGTGTCATAGGACCTTCACTTGCATAATAAAAGGGGCCTTAAACAGGTAGGCCCCTTTCGGGCCGCATTGTCGGGGTTAATGGGACAATCAGGTTATCAACCCCATTTTGAGGCCATTACCTCCCCGTTAACGCCATGCAAAACAAGTTAATATAGACCTCTCTTGTGGGGGGCTTGGGCTATGGTAGATGAACAGCACCGGCACTAGCATTGCTACACAGGACCACATTATCAGCCCCAGTGTGTCACTCATCTTGTTCATCCTCCCTTCCCTTCAGCCCAACATTGGTGGCCATACCTTGAGCCACCTAGGCTCCATGTTCTGGAATTCCCTTCCCAATCCCCCCCCTTAAAATCCACCTCTTCGGCTAAGCTTTTGATCAACCTTCCTAATAGCTTATTCTTTTGCTCAGGGTCCATTTTTTTCCTTAGGCCTCGATGAATCGCCTTGGGACATTTTTCTACATGAAAACCTTTATATAAACAACGACCACAACTTGCATTTATATAGCACCTTTAATGTAGTAAAACGTCCCAAGGTGCTTCGCAGGAGCGTTATCAGAACAAATTTAGACACCGAGCCACATAAGGAGATACTAGGACAGGTGACCAAAAGCTTGGTCAAGGAGGTAGGTTTTAAAGAGCGTCTTAAAAGAAGAGAGAGAGGTAGAGAGATGGAGAGGTTTATGGAGGGAATTCCACTGCCTCGGGCCTAGGCAGCTGAAGGCATGGCCACCAATGGAGGGGTGGAGAAAAACAGAGATGCGCAAGAGGCCAGAATTGGAGGAGCGCAGAGATCTCGATGGGTTGTGGAGCTGGAGGAGGTTCCAGATATTGGGAGAGGTGAGGCCATGGAGGGATTTGAGCACAAGGATGAGAATTTCAAATTTGCGGCTTTGCCGGACCAGATGCCAATGTTGGTCAGCGAGCACGGGGGTGATTGGTGAATTTGGTGCGAGTCAGGATACAGGCAGCAGAGCTTTGGATGAGCTCAAGTTTACGGAGGGTAGAAGATGGCAGGTCAGCCAGCAGAGCTTTGAAATAGTTGAGTCTGCAGCTAACAAGGAATGGATGAAGGTTTCAGCAGTAGATTGGTTGAGGCAAGGGCGGAGACAGGTGATATTACGGAGATGGGAAGTAAGCGGTTTTTGTGATGGAGAGAATAAGAGGTTGGAAGCTCAGCTCGGCCAAATGGGATGCTGAGGTTGCGGACAGTCTGTTTCAGCCTCAGACAGGGAGGGGGATGGAATCAATGGCCAGGGAACGGAGTTTGTGGCGGGGATTGAAGACAATGGCTTCGGTTTGCCCAATATTTCATTGGAGGAAATTTCTGCTCATTCAATACTGGATGTTGGACGAGCAGCGTGACAAATAAGGTGCAGTGGAGGGATGAAGAGAGATGGTGGTGAGGTAGAGCGTATACAATCCGAGGTGTTCTTGGATGATGTCGCCGAGGGGCAGCACGTAGACAAGAAATAGGAGGGGGCCAAGGATAGATCCTTGGAGGACTCCAGAGGTAATGGTGCGCGGCTGGGAAGAGAAGCCATTGCAGGTGATTCTCTGCCAAAACTGGATAGATAAGAATGGAACCAGGCGAGCGCAGTCCCACCCAGTTGGATGACGGAGGAGAAGCATTGGAGGAGGATGGTGTGGTCAACCGTGTCAAAGGCTGAAGACAGGTCGAGAAGGATGAGGAGGGATAGTTTACCACAGTCACAGTTACATAGGATATCATTTGTGACTTTGATAAGGACCGTTTTAGTGCTATGGCGGGGCGGAAACCTGATTTGAGAGGTTCAAACATGGAGTTGCTGGAAAGATGGGCATGGATTTGGGAGGCGATAACATGTTAAAGTTGTTTCAATATCCATTCAAATAAGCTACTGAAAAGTTCTTTAAACACCAACACCACCTTCGCATTGAGAACTGCATCTGCTGAACTGATAGCCAGTTATGTAGGTTCCTCTAAAGGAACCTACAACTTTTCTTTATTCCTGGATTAGCAATCACAATTGAGAAGACATCTGCACTTAGAGAGGTTATCTAATGCCTCTTGAAAACACACCCAACACTAGTGCCCAAAGCATTCAAGTGTACATCCGAAATGTTAACCTGTCTTTCTCTTTCGGATGCTTCCGTGTATTTTCTATTTTTAATTCAGATTTCCACCATTTGCTGTTCTTTTCCTCTTTTATCTAAAGCATTAATAGTGACTTCCTTTGTAACTTCAGCTAGCTCAACCACAGGACTATGATTCCAGCCTTGACAGATGCTGAAGTTGATATCTGGCACCCAAAACCCTTAAGTATATGAGAGTAAAGCTATACCTATGGTCTTTTACTCCTTGACTCTAGACCAACCTGGCTCTCAGCCCCAAAACTGCCTGCTACCCATAGCCCCTGCTCTATCTCAGAGCCAGACTCACCAGTTCACGATTATGATCCACGACGTCCAAGAGGAGGTGAGAAAATGGGGAAGAGGCAAAGTTAGAAGGAGTTCAGGTTTCAAAATAAAGTGAGATGGAAAATGCTATGCCAGACTGAGGGTTTTTTCCTTAAATCCTGGGATCCCTGGATGACGCGGAGCATTACTGCATTGCTGTTATCCTAATTCTTGTGCTGCACAAACCTGCCATGAGAGGAGTTCTTATAAACATAAACAAACTGGCAGATCGAATACAACTTTGATAAGACAAGGTCAGTTCACGTGAATGTTTTTCTTCTGCTTTCAGTCCATCACTTATGATGCGCCAAGAGTGGGGGAGGGGTGTAATTTTGGGGCCAGCAGCCAGTAAAGGGCTGCTGACAGCCAGTTGAGCACTCACATTATTTTTCATGTGGGATTGGGGGCGGACAGGACAGAAATTTAAATTTTTTAACAGGGCTCCCCTTCAGCATGGGCTATGTACAACTGGAGTGCTGCTTGGGTGATCCAGTCAGATTACGGGGAGGCTCCTAATTTAAATTCTTTACAGGGCATTAATGAGTCTTACATGTGGCGTGTGTGCAGGTTCGCAGCATCTCTCATGGTGGCATTGGGGATGCGCTGAGCACCTCAGACCCAGTGAAGGCCTCAGGCTTCCACAGCTGGGAATAGGGAGGATGGCACTCGGTCCGTTACAGTGCATCAGACTGAAATCAGCTTGGGCTAATTAATGTACTAAATGAATATCGCTATAAATCAATTAAATTTTCTAGTGTCTATTGATTTTTATCACTCACTTAAAGGCAGAAAATATCTCCGACAGTTCCTAATAGAACTGGTAACACCATAACATAGCATACAGGATGTAAGAAAGGGTGAGCAGAGCAAGAGATCCACTCGTGCTGATGGACAGTTCTTGTAGCAAAGCCATGAAAGACTTTGTTATCTAGGGTGGCAAAGAAGAATTTCTTATTTCTGAATTTACTTACTTTCCTATTTATCAGCCTCTTTTTGTTTCCTTTCATTGCTTTCCAGCTTTCATCGCTCAGGTCTTGGCCACATGCATCTACACATTGACAGGAGGCAGTAGGTCAGCTAGTTTCCTTTAACCAATGACATTACTATTTCCATGCAGCTTGCTGTTACACAGAAATTGCAACATGGAAACAGGCCGTTTGGCCTAACCAGTCCACGTTGGTGTTTCTGAGCAGTAATCCTAATCCCATGTGCTTGCACTGTTCCCATATCCTATTACCATCCTTTCCTTCAACCGCCTATCTAACCTATTCTTAAACACTGATCTGGTTCCTGATTCTATCACCAACACTGGTAGTGCAATCCATAGTCTCACAGCCCTCTGTGTAAAAAAGCTTCTCCTGCTCTCTTTCCTAAAGCACTTGCATTTAATCTCATATCTAGGAACCTTCATTCTAGACCCTTCAACCACTGGAAATTGTCTGGGGGTAATTTTGACTTTGGGCAATACTATAAAATGGGTGAAATCAGATCAGGACTACCTGTTGGAGGACACCTGGAAACAGGTTATGCATCTCTCCCGGTGAAAATGAAAATGGGGAGAGATGTTTAATGGGCGGCTGATCTGATATCGCCTATTTTACACTGACACGCAAAATCAAAATTACTCCCTCTGTTTCTAGCTACCCTGTCCCATCCCTTCATAATTTTAAACACCTTTATCAAATCACTCCGTAATCTCCTCTGTTCTGAGGATAACAGCCCCAGCACAGTCACCATAACAATGATGGAATAACTAAAGAACCAGCACCAGTCTCATGCACTACCTGTTGGAGGATACCTGGAAAGCAGGTGTTCTGCTTATCCTTTTGGTCGTAGATTGTATGGAGAGGCTGCAAAGGGGAAGGGGAGGAAATAGCTTACAAAAATTGTGAGTTAAGGATGAGATTTGCAGATGCTGGTTCCTCGTATAATCAGTTAGTAAAATCAGGGGAAAGTGAGGATTGGGAGCAAGATGTTACCTTACAAGCAGAGGGTGAGACTTAGGGCTACTGCCCTGCACCAGCTCCTTGAATGAGATTGCCAATATGTGCCGAATTACAGGCACCTTTGTGCTGTGCTTTTCTGACCACGTTGCAGTGCGTTCTATGCATACTCATTTCACAGAAGACACTTGCAGCCAGCAGAGAGGGGAGACTTTCATCCCTCCAACATGAGCTCGATGTGAACCCAGCATCCCAGAGATAAAAGGACAATGCTAGCCCACCGTGCCACCCAGTTCCACTGTGGGGACTGTAAGGGTGCATTTATCACTCAACGTTTAGTGTCATGGGATAACTCTGGAATTTTGAGCTGACTTCAAAGAGAAGCAATTGAGATTCCCGAGAAAGAAAGAAAGAACTTGCATTTATATAGCGCCTTTCATGACCTCAGTACATCCCAAAGCGCTTTACAGCCAATGAAGTGCTTTTGAATTGTAGTTACCGTTGTAATGTAGGAAAGGCGAAAGCCAATTTGTGCACAGCAAGCTCCCACAATCAGCAGTGTGATAAATGACTAGATAATCTTATTTTTAGTGATGTTGGTTGAGGGATAAATATTGGCAAGGACACCGGGGAGAACTCCCCTGCTCTTCGTCTGAATAGTGCTGTGGGATCTTTTACATCCACCTGAGAGGGCAGACGGGGCCTCGGTTTAACGTCTCATCCAAAAGTCCCTGGAGGAGGCGGTCTTATCTTGCACAGGGTTTGACACGGTATGAGTATGAGTGGTGGCACGCCAGATTTTAAAAAGTGCTCAGTGGGTCCTTCTGGGCAGTTTTTAAAACTTTACCGAGAGTGTTATGAACCAACATTGGTAGATTTGAGGCAACTCTCATTTCAAACAGACACGTCTGTCAATGCCATCAGCTCAGATTCAACAGCTGCAGAATGTGGCTTGATTTTTTTTCCCAGTCGCTTGGTGGGGGGGTGGGGAGGGGGTGAGGTTTCCTCTGTGCGCTGGGTGGAGTGACACTGTAAACCTGTTGATTTAAATGTTTAGAAACTGCAGATGCTCACGCCTGGGCTCTGTAAAGTTTAACCCTTGTGAGACAAGCTCTGCTCTTGGGTTGTAAGCTCACATGTGGGTCATGCTCTGTTCTGGATAGCAGAACTACAGTCTGAGCTACGCACTATGAATAAGTTTCTGCCTGGCTGGAACCAATGCTTAGACCCATAGCTGCCATGTAAACCCAGCACCAGTTTACAGCTGTTTTACTACAGGCAAAATTTTAATTAAAAAATTACCTGCAGATAAAAATTAGAAGAAGTTGTGAATACCACGTATGATAGCTTCTAGAACTTGGCAGTTTCTTTGTTGGGTTGGGGGGGGTGGAGTTTATCACTAGGACACACAGCCTATCAAGCACAACACAAGAAATGTATCAGCTTGTGGTGTGTAAATAAGTTTTGTAAAATCTGTGTAAAGTACCTATGTATGGTACCCATGTACAGTACCTGTGCACAGTACCCACGTACAGTACCTGTATACAGTAACCATGTACAGTACCTATGTACAATACCCATTTGCAGTATTTACAGTACTTGTGTACCGTAACTGTATACAGTCCCTGTGTATAGTACTCATGTGCAGTACTGTGCATAGTACCTATTTACAGTACTGTGTGCAGTACTTGTGTACAGTGCCTGTGTACAGTACTCATGTGCAGTACTGTGTTTAGTACCTATTACAGTACTGTGTATAGCACCTATTTGCAGTACCTGTGTACAGTACTGTGTATAATACCTATTTACAGTACCGTGTGCAGTACCTGTGTACAGTACCCATGTGCAGTGATAGTGGGGAAGAATTGCTGAGGTCACTATAAATGCATTCGACAATGAATACAAAGAAGCTTGCTGTGCTTGGACTTCTGCTGCTGGCTCTTTCTCACCTTCTTTCTGTTGCTCCCTCCCTTTCTGCTGTCCTTCATGCCAGACTTCTGTCTCACCAAGTCCTGTTCACCCATTACCCCTGTGCTCACTGACCAACATTGGCTCCCGGTCCGGCAACATCTCGATTTTTAAAATTCTCATCCTTGTTTTCGAATCCCTCCACGCCCTTGCCCCCTCCCTATCTCTGTAACCTCCTCCAGCTGTACAACCCTCCTAGATCTCTGCGCTCCTTCAATTCTTGCCTCTTGTGCGTCCCCGATTTTAATCGCTCCACCATTGGCGGCCGTGCCTTCAGCTGCCTCGGCCCTAAGCTCTGGAATTCCCTCCCTAAACATCTCCACCTCTCTACCTCTCTCTCCTCCTTTAAGGTGCTCCTTAAAACCTACATCTTTGACCAAGCTTTTGGTCACCTTTCCTTATATCTCCTTATGTGATTTGGTTTTCTTTGATAACACTTCTGTGAAGTGCCCTGGGACGTTTTACTATGTTAAAGGCACGACATAAATGTACGTTGTTGTTGTTATATCTGAGTATGTCAATGTGAACGGGGCAGATCTGTAAGAATTAATGCTGCACATCTGTGAGATGAAAACTGTCAATTAATGTTAAAGATTCTCTGCTGTTGAGTTGGACAACAGAGAAAAGTTGAAGGTGAAAAGTTAATCTTATTTTACTGAATATAGCTGGGTCAGGGGAGCAGAAGATGAGGTGAAGTGAAATTATTGGAAACAAAAAACAGAAAATGTCTGAAACACTCAGCAGGTCAGTCAGCACCTGTGAAGAGAACAGACAAGTTAATGTTTCAGTTGTGGATCCTTCTTCAGAACTTGGAAAACTGTGTTTAATAAGGGTCTCCACCCAAAACGTGAACTTGTTCGTGATTGGAGCTGGGGCTAATAGCCATCCTTGTGGGGCCTGGAGGAACATTCTTGCTCCTCCTGGCCCACAAGGAACCTCAAAACATCTTTAAAAAGAAATCTTACCTGGGCCTCCTGCAGCCAGGATCCTGGAGGGTTTGAGAACCTGCAGGCCTTAGTCGAGCCTGCAGTTAAAATGGCGTGATTGTCACAATGACATCATCAGGACACTCACGCCATTGGAATTAGGCTCCCACTCTTTTGGAGCATGCCTGAATTCAGGCAAGTTAAAATGGAGGGGGACGGAAATGTGTCGGGAGCCCCTCCCTGCCATTTTAGCCTCCGGCCACATTGTTCCCGCTTGGGGTGGGGGGGTTAAAATTCCCCCTTTTAATGTGAGTGATAGGATCCATGATAGGATATACATGGTTGGCAGAAGGAGTGAACTGGATCAGGCAAGTGGCCTCTTATTCTATGCTTCTTATTATATATGTTCTTATGACTGAAGCCAGTACTCTTCGTTTATCTGCAAGACACAGATCATTGCCATTTATGTGCTAAACATTGGATATTATTGCTGAGATTCTCATTATAAATTGGTAATGATTTCATTACAACGGGGACGTTATTTTATTCTTTGTCAGCCATGGCTCAGTTGGTAGCACTCTTGTCTCTGAGTCAGAAGGTCATGGGTTCAAGTTCCCAGAGACTTAAGCACAATATCTAGACTGACACTCCAATACAGTACTGAAGGAGTGCAGCACTGTTGGAGGTGCCGTCTTTTGGATGAGACGTCAAACCGAGACCCCGTTTGCCTTCTCAGGTGGATGTGAAAGATCCCATGGCACTAATCGAAGTAGAGCAGGGCAGTCCTGACCAATATTTATCCCTCAACCAACATCATTAAAACAGATTATCTGGTCATTTATCTCATTGCTGTTTGTGGGACCTTGCTGTGTGCAAATTGGCTGCTGAGGTTCCTACATTACAACAGTGACTACATTTTAAAAATACTTCATTTGTTGTAAAGCATTTTCGGACTTCCTGAGGTCTTGAAAGATGTTATATAAATGCAAGTTCTTTCTTTTCTTTTTTATTTAGCTGAGTTGCAGAGGGCGTGCACTGGGGCTTTGGAATACTGTATCAACTGAGTTTACTCAAATTAATAGGTAGATGGACAGGTAGATTCTTCTTATTTTTTAAAACTATTTATGAAGTACAATGGCTGCAGGATATTTTGATTTGGCATCATGGTCCTCCTTCAGATGTACACTGGCATGTTGCTGGTTGAATCCCTCTTTATGCCAAATTCAACTCCTAAGAGTATTCAGTTAATCCTTTGATTAACAGGAGGAGACGTTCACCCTGCTTCATATAGTATTCCATTGAAGTTTAATTTGTACTCGGAGATCTTTGATTGTGGTGTTAATCTGATTCTGAACCTAGCTGATTTGGTGCCATGTGCTTTAGCGACTCTGTAGATGCTTCGGCTAGTCTGTTTACTTGAAGGAAAGTGGTATGAAAGGTTATTTGTAGACTGAGATCTAACTATGATTTTGTCTTATCTTGCCTTCAGTATGTCAATGCAGTATAATTATTTCGTGACCTTTTGAATCTTCCTCAGCTACAGCAAAATCCAACTGTCATGTTGCTAGGAATCCATATTTATGCTTAAAAAAGGGATTAACTCAACGACCCAGATTTTGCTGAAAAAGTAACACCGTGTGAACGACGCACGCTGTTATTAATGTGCAAATCAGCCAGCAACTTGCGGCAAGGAAGAGATATCCCACGAATTGTGAATCGCCACAAGTTGCTAGCCGATTCACGCCGCTCCACCATTAGCTTCGCGAAAACGGCATCTCACCCTCTTAACCTCCTCGTGAGTTTCATGAAGTTGCTGTATTTGCACATCAATTGCCCATTAAACACGCCATAGAAAGTGAAGTCTAGTAATTAACAGCGCAAGTGCCCTTTTAATGATGTGATAATTGTTAATGATTGCCAATCAACCACTCTTACCCAGAAAGTAAACAATTATAAGTGTGGAGTCTCATTCCTTCAGGTTGTGAATTGTTGTTGGAGATTTTAAAAATGTCAAATTTAAAATTTTTTAAAAAATTCTTACTATTCCTTTCGGTCTCTTTTTTTTCTCTCTCTCTTAATCCAATCTTTCTTTCCCTCTCTTTATTTCTCTTTCTGTAAGATTTGACATTGAATTCACCCACTCTAATTTACCCTCCTTCTCATTCCTGCCTCTGTTTATTTCTCAATCCTTAAATCTCATGGGTTAAGGAGATACACTGTTGGTCCCGTCGTTCACCAAGGTCCCAGATGCCCCTTTGCCCTCGCCATGCCGTTACCAGCTCGCACTTCCAGCAACTTTGTGGGCAAACAGTATTTGAACTGAAGGGTGCATGAACAAGTCTAACTAACAGGGCATGCTGTGAGATGCCCCGCTCCAGCAAATTCTGGGCCAATGTGTTTTGTCTTATCTTGTCTTCATTATGTCAATGCAGTGTAATTATTTCATGACCTTCTAAACCTTCCTCAGCTATAGTAAAATTCAACTGTCATTCTGCTAGGAATCCAAAATTATAAGGATATAAAGGGATTAACTCAATATTACTTAGCAATGCATTTATTACAGAGATTGGGTTCCAAAGCACTGTTGCAATTAAATACTTTGAGCAACGTGTTCCCCTTGGGACCATTTGCAGTTGGAATCCTTGCGCACAATTGAGTCAGAAAGCAAACAGAACGTTTGTAAAATGTCTGTGTCCAGGTAGTGATAAACGGCCCTCAGCATGTTTGCTCACAGTGGGGAAGAATTCACACATCAAGGGACACAAATTAGGGAGTTAGAAATAAGAAAGGGGAGGTCAGATGAAACGTTTTCACTCAAAGTAAAGGAATAGTGGAGTATGCTACCAGGGAAAGGCATTGAAGTGGACAGGTTTAAGAGACAATTGGATGTGTTTCTGGAGACAGAAGGAATGAAGGGGTATGGTTAGAAAATAAGTGGGACTGACCAATCAAAAAAGGATAGATTTGTTGGGTCCAATCCAATTATTTGTCATCTCCTTTTCTTTATCTTATTTTCTAGTTGTGCAAACTTGTGACACCACATAGAAAATTCTGTTAGCCAGCGTACTGTTCAAATTGTATCATTTTCTCAGTAGGTTGAGTTCTTCTTTAAATCCTCCCCCCAGGCTCTGATTCGGTGCTCATTTTAAACAGGTACTTAATCCAACCAGCCCTAAGTTGCCAGCTGGGAGACAAGGGGCATTTCAGGATACTTCCCATATCAGGTGAAAGAGTCCGCCCTGCAGAAATAATCTTCAAGTACCAGAGGCGATTAGCTGCTGGAAAGCCTGTTGATCTATGGAACCCGAAACAACTGCAGCTTTGTGCCAGCTGCACAAACGTCATTTAGGAACATTAGGAACATGAGTAGGCCATTCAGCCCCTCGGGCCTACTCCACCATTCAATTAGATCATGGCTGATCTGCACGTCAATTCCATTTTTCCACCATTGCTCCATATCCAATGATATCCTTACCTAAACAAAAATCTATCGATCTCTTGTTTTTTATTTAACCTGTTTTTACACTTGGAAAGTGCATGCATAGAAATTATAAGCAGTCCTCAGTTCAATTTTTTAATGCTGGGGTAATTTCAAGAGTCAGGACCCTAGAATCAGAATCTTTTTCTAAGGGAGTTGTTACCAACAGCATGCAAACTAACACAGCCTTTCTTTTCCTTATGCTCACAGATGCCTTATGCCCTACCATTCAATCAGAGGGACTGCACTCCAAACAGACACAAAGGCACCATGTTGAAGCTTCAGGTAACTTATACTAAATTGTTAACACTGCCCTCGATATCCATTTCAATTAAGAAAAATCCTTGTTTATTTTATTTGTATAACAATTTAATACTATTAAGGACTGTAGTCTACTCCTAACAATTCAATTGTTTTTCTGTACTAAAAAAAAATTATCCAGTAATTTGAAATAAGCCTTGTAACACAGGAAAGTGGGAATTTATTACTAAAAACTTATTGTATCAGTTGAATCAAGAGTAGACTGTAGTTTGAAGTCATTGGGCTATAAAAATATCTTACTTTGCTGTAGCTAAGTCATAATCATGTCGAATAGAAAAATGTAGTTGCACAATTGCATGCTTGAGAACATTAAGATTTAAAGTGGAGGGGTCGAGAGAGGTGTTGGTGGTGAGGTAGAGCTGGGTGTTGCCAGAGTACATGTGGAACCTAACGTCATGATTTCGGATGATGTCGCCAAGAGGCAGCATGTTGTTGAGAAATTGGAGGGGGCCAAGGATAGATCCTTGGAGGATTCCAGAGGTAATGGTGCTGACCTTAAGGAGCAACAATCAACTGTTAGTTCATCCATTTTTGGAGGCGTAGAAATAGAGGGGATCATTCTACCTCCATTCCTCCAACTTTCTGCTCGTGTCTGCTTTCTCGCTGTAATTAAGTGTAGGGGTCAAAAGGAGAAAAATTCAAAAACTCGTTGGCCCATTTTCTGTGTTTGAATTGTCCCTTAATGCCCAGCCATCCAATGCGTAACAGGGTCACAGACCACTAAGGGGTTCATTTTAACCCAACCCGCCCGTCTGGAAACTGACGGGATTGGATGCTACGCTGGTTTTACTCTCCATCAAAGTCAATATAGAGTAATATTGAGTGGGATGTAATACCGGCATTCCACTAGATCCCATTGGTTCCCCACTCGGCGAGTTAGATTAAAGTTACCCCCAAAGTTCTTCTTCCTACAAACCTGTTCGCCAGTCGCAGGTCAGCTCTGTAAATACAAATGCAATCAACCTTTCATCCTCTGTGTACTGAAGAGAATTATTTTTCTTACACTGCTTGTTCCCTAGCAAATCGAATGGAAGTAATTACAGCAATTTATACCAGAGGTAAAGTACATTTAACTCTCTGATTGTTGGCACTTTATTCCAAAGATTGTTGAAACTGCGTTTGAGGGCTGAAAGATATTTTCTGCTTGCCAAATCTGTGTGTTTCCTTTGGGGAATCAGTGAGTTATTTTCTAAAAATTTATAAAGGCTCAACATTGAAAAGTAGAATCATAAAGAACATGAACATTTTAGAAAAAGATGTAAGTATAGTCTTGGTAGATTTATTTCATTTTGATACGTTCATGTACTCCTCAAAAAAGGTTAATAAAATATTCATACAAATTAATCTATCACATATGGCACTACATTTAGGTTTCTAGGTTAAGTGTGTGTCCTGTATCTTCCACAGTGATCAGAGCTGTCAACACCGGGCAACTCCTACATGAGGGATTTTCAATTGTGCTTCAACCTCATCCTCAACACATCACTTCATGGCAAAAGCAAAAGCAATCCTCAATCTGTAATCAAAACAGAAAATGCAGTAAACACTCAGCAGATCACCTATATGCCCATCAGTGGTATTATAGGAAATAAAACTGAATGACACCAATTTTTGCAAGATGCAGGTCTTCAGTTACGTGGAGAAGCTGGGATTGTTCTCTTTAGAACAGAGAAGGTTAAGGGGAGATTTAATAGAGGTGTTCAAAATCATGAAGGGTTTGATAGAGTAAATAAGAAGAAACTGTTCCCAGTGGCAGAAGGGTTGATAACCAGAGGACACAGATTTAAGATAATTGGTAAAAGAACCAGAGGCGAGATAAGGAGAAATGTTTTACACAGTGATTTGGAATGGACTGCCTGAACAGATGGTGGAAGCAGATTCAATAATAATTTTCAAAAGGAAATTGGATAAGTACTCGAAGGGGAAAAATTTGCAGAGCTATGGGGAAAGAGCAGGAGAATGGGACTAATTGGATAGGTCTTTCAGAGAGCTGGCACAGGCACAATGGGATGAATGGCCTCCTCCTATGCTGTATCATTCTATGATTTTACGATTCTCTATGGTCGATTTAGAAATTTTTGAAGGGGGAAGTGAGTTTTTACAGTGTAAAATTTAATTCCCACGAGGCACCACCTCCCCCAGAGAAATTTTGATTTTGACACCTTTTTGATGCATTTTGAAGTGCCCTGTGATTCAGTGCCTGAAGCCAAAATGTAATTTATTCTGGAATGGTTTTATTCAAATAAAAGTAGTTGTTACTAATCGTAATTGACTCTTTGCACCATCAGAAGGTAAAAATCAGTGAGTGTAGTACAGGAGCCCAACATGTATGCAGTGCCATAACTGAATGAGATAATAATGCAAATAATAACAAAGTTGCCAATCATCTGCTTTTGGAGCAGACATTCAGAGTTTCCAGCTCCCATTCCCAGTGTTCATGCTGCATTTTGCGATCGCTTATAGATTTGAATTATTCCCTATGCACAATTGCTTCCAAGGGAGGAATCCAGTTTGCACTGTCTCTGCATGAAGTCCTGCAACAAAATAGCTTTACAATTAGAAAATGTTTGTGTCAGTAAGTTGTACACTATCTCGTGGGTGTTCTTGGGATTCAAAAATACTCAGTAAAATCGATTTTGCAGCAAGTATTCAACTGGCAATGAAGTAGATTAACCGCCACATCACCAGTTATATTATATAGAATTATATAGAATTTTACAGCACAGAAACAGGCCACTCAGCTCAACAGGTCAATGCACCCGGTGTTTATGCTCCACACAAGCCTCCTCCCACCGATCAGCATTTCCTTCTATTCCTTTCTGCCTCATGTACTTATCTAGCTTCTCCTTAAATGCATCTATAGAACATGAGTAGCTCATCGTGTCATCCAGTCAGCTTTACTTGTAGAAACCATTCATCACATGTCATAGCTGGCCACATCCCCTGTCATGGGTGGAAAGAATTTCGAAGAATGATTTTGAAATCAAACAACCCCATTTTCCTATGTTAGGGCTCATTACAGATGCACTGTGGCTCCTGGCGGAATTCCAGCCACTAAGATGGAGCTCGCCACTGGGGAGAGCAGAATCCCACCGTTGCAGCGTCAAAAGATCTGACGAGGGACCTTAAGGGGACAGAAGCGCCCCAAAGATTGGAATGAAGTCTCGCACTGAAGGTCTTGGCGGAGACTGAGACCTCCAACAGATGCGTCTGGCGCCATCTAACATGTAACTAGTAGAATAGATAGGGGAGAACCAGTGGATGTGGTGTATTTGGATTTGCAGAAGGCTTTTGATAAGGTCCCACACAAGAGGTTAGTGTGCAAAATTAAAGCACATGGGATTGGGAGGAATATACTAGCATGGATTGAGAATTGGTTGACAGACAGGAAACAGAGAGTAGGAATAAATAGGTCTTTTTCCGGGTGGCAGGCAGTGACTAGTGGGGTACCGCAGGGATCAATGCTTGGGCCCCAGCTATTCACAATATATCTCAATGATTTGGATGAGGGAACTAAATGTAACATTTCCAAGTTTGCAGACAACACAAAGCTGTGGTGGAATGTGAGCTGTGAGGAGGATGCAAAGAGGCTCCAATGTGATTTAGACAAGTTGGGTGAGTGGGCAAGAACATGGCAAATGCAGTATAACATGGATAAATGTGAGGTTATCCACTTTGGTTGTAAAAACAGAAAGGCAGATTATTATCTGAATGGTGATAGATTGGGAAAAGAGGAGGCGCAACGAGACCTGGGTGTCCTTGCACACCAGTCACTGAAAGCGAGCATTCAGGTGCAGCAAGCAGTTAGGAAGGCGAATGTTGGCCTACATTGCAAGAGGATTTGAGTACAGGAGCAGGGATGTCTTACTGCAGTTATACAGGGCCTTGGTGAGACCACATCTGGAGTATTGTGTGCAGTTTTGGTCTCCTTATCTGAGGAAGGATGTTCTTGCCATGGAGGGAGTGCAACGAAGGTTTACCAGACTGATTCCTGGGATGGCAGGACTGACGTATGAGGATAGATTGAGTCGACTAGGCCTATATTCACTAGAGTTTAGAAGAATGAGAGGGGATCTCATCGAAACATATAAAATTCTAACAGGACTAGACGGACTAGATGCAGGGAGGATGTTCCCGATGGCTGGGGAGTCCAGAACCAGGGGTCACAGTCTCAGGATACGGGGTTTGCCATTTAGAACCGAGATGAGGAGAAATTTCTTCATTCAGAGGGTGGTGAACCTGTGGAATTCTCTATCACAGAAGGCAGTGGAGGCCAAGTCATTAGATGTATTCAAGAAGGAGATAGATATATTTCTTAATGCTAAAGGGATCAAGGGATATGGGGAAAAAGCGGGAACAGGGTACTGAGTTAGACGATCAGCCATGATCACTTTGAATGGCGGAGCAGACCCGAAGGGCCGAATGGCCTACTCTTGCTCCTATTTTCTATGTTTTCTATATTTTCATCTGGAGGGAGAGGAGGCTGTTACAAAGCCCTCTTCGTCCATCTGGGTATTTTATCACTGCCTCTCGGGGCCTACTGATACTCCTCACATGCTGGCCCCAAAAAGTGTGCAGGACAATCAGCCAGAACGTCAGGCTCCACTCCTGCCGCCATTTGCATGTGGCGGGTGGGGCGAATCAGCAGGCAGTGGCAGTCCTGACGGGGGCAGAGGGAGGGAAAGCCCATTGGAACAGTGAGCCAGCGATAGACCTCAACGCCTGAAGTTTCAAACATTCTCTGCCACAATTCCACCCAATTTTGGTCGTCATTGTAGAGGAGAATTTCTCCCCCCAGGATCTTAGGACATGTCCAGCCAAAGCACAGCAGCAATCAACAAAGCCAATAGAACGTTGAGTTATATAGGAAAAACAGTATTCAGGTCAGAAGAAGTCATGATCAAACCGTACAGTGCTTAGACCACACCTTGAGAATTGTGTCCAGTTCTGGTTACTGAAACATGGGAAAAATATTCAAGTGCTGGAGGCAATGCAGAGAAGAGCCACAAGGTTGATTTCCAGGGTCAGAGGCCTGAGACATGAGAAAAAACTGGAGAAACTTGGAGTTTTCAGCCTTGAATGGAGACATCCAAGAAGTAATGTTACAGAGATATATACAAGATTTAGTTAATCGCGTGAGTGGGACAAGGGGCCATAGAATCAAACTAGTAAAAGGCTAGTATTGGAAAATTCTCCTTCACACAAAAAGTGTTCAATATGTGGAATGGACCTCCAGAAAGAATAACGGAGGCAAAAATCCTGGAATCAATTGGATGCTGCAATGGGGAGATATTTTGGGATATTTCTGGATGGGCAAAATGGACTCCCTCATCTTTAGTTACCTTATGATGTTGTGAGAAAGATGACAAAACAACAGCATGCAAATACTGTGTAAGCAATGTTAATGTACACTGATTTGAATGGACTTATGATTTTTCTTTCAGGGTTCGATCTAGTGGAGAGATTTTCACTGAAACGATCGGTGGCAGGAAGCAAAACTTCTCAAAGCCTCCCGCTTATCAGAATGGGAAGGAAACTGTTGATCAGACCCACACAGTAGGCACTACGATTTTTTTACTCTTCATTCAATTTTGTATTTGTTTGAAATAAGATTTCTAAATCCCATGGAATTCCAGACTTTAGGTCACAGGTTAGAATGAAGTTTGTAGATTTTACAGATGTCGAGCTTGTTTCTAGCACAGAGCAGAAATGTAGCTTGTAGGAAAGTAATATATGGTTCATGAATCCAATAAAGTGACTATAATTGACTTTGACTAGAGTAATGCAACCATTTTCTCCTTTCAGGGGGTAGCATTAGGCTCATGAGCTATTGTTGCGTGAGGCTTGGGTGCTCAACTTCATAGAGACTAGAACAGTTTAACAAAATAGATGATTAACAATACCTCTGAAAAACAAGGGAGAGGCCTGCAACAGCATTGATGTAACTAGGCTTTTCTTAAGTGGTTTTACTGTCAGTCCTCTAGTGAGAATCGAGTGAAGTGAAAGGACCTGGCTGAGTGCAAACTGAACATACTTTTGTAAAAGTCTGACCATGTACCTCCATTTTTTCTCTGTTTTCTCTTTTTCTTTTGCTCATTAGTTGGTTATTAGATTAAGGGGTGATCTAATTGAGGTGTTTAAGATGATTAAAGGATTTGACAGAGTAGAGGATTTGCAGCAAGACCTGGACAACATCCAGGCTTGGGCTCATAAGTGGCAAGTAACATTCGCGCCAGATAAGTGCCAGGCAATGACCATCTCCAACAAGAGAGAGTCTAACCACCTCCCCTTGACATTCAACGGCATTACCATCGCCGAATCCCCCACCATCAACATCCTGGGGGTCACCATTGACCAGAAACTTAACTGGACCAGCCATATAAATACTGTGGCTACAAGAGCAGGTCAGAGGCTGGGTATTCTGCGGCGAGTGACTCACCTCCTGACTCCCCAAAGCCTTTCCACCATCTACAAGGCACAAGTCAGGAGTGTGATGGAATACTCTCCACTTGTTGGAGCTGCACTCATCCAAGCAACACTCAAGAAGCTCGACACCATCCAAGATAAAGCAGCCCGCTTGATTGGCACCCCATCCACCACCCTAAACATTCACTCCCTTCACCACCGGCGCACTGTGGCTACAGTGTGTACCATCCACAGGATGCACTGCAGCAACTCGCCAAGGCTTCTTCGACAGCACCTCCCAAACCCGCGACCTCTACCACCTAGAAGGACAAGAGCAGCAGGTACATGGGAACAACACCACCTGCACGTTCCCCTCCAAGTCACACACCATCCCGACTTGGAAATATATCGCCGTTCCTTCATCGTCACTGGGTCAAAATCCTGGAACTCCCTTCCTAACAGCACTGTGGGAGAACCGTCACCACACGGACTGCAGCGGTTCAAGAAGGAGGCTCACCACCACCTTCTCGAGGGCAATTAGGGATGGGCAATAAATGCTGGCCTTGCCAGCGACGCCCACATCCCGTGAACTAATAAAAAAAGATAGAGAGAAATTATTACCTTTGGTGGGGGGAGTCCGGAACAAGGGGGCAAAAACCTTTAAATTAGAGCTAGGCTGTTCAGGAGTGATGACAGGAAGCACTTCTTCAAACAAAGGGGGTAGTGGAAATCTGGAACTCTCTCCCCCAAAAAGCTGTTGAGGCTGGTAGTCAATTGAAAATTTCAAAACTGAGATTGATAGAGAGACAGGCAGGGGTTCAGGTCTAAATTAAATGCTTGGGCACTCATGTTTTGATATGTTAATACCTGTGAACTTGCAATCTCTTTATCACATCCAAGCAATCTGTTTGAGGACAGCCAGGCTATTTGATATTCTAATTAGGTGCTAAAAACAACCAACTCACCAGAAGTCTGAGATCCAGCAGAATGATAAAATGAATATTATGATCACCTGCCCAGTGGAAAAGAACTGCTTTGATCTGGGCTGTAAAGAACTACCTGGAGTATTTTACTTATGGCCGGGTTTCCTTATTTTACAGCCCCTTGCTTCAACCATCATTTCCATGTCATGGTGGTGAGACAGGGTTCCATGGACTGAAGAGGCTCCCATGTTACAATTATCAAAATCTCAGACAAAAGGTTTTGTAAAGACTCTAAAATTTTAGACAGTTGAAGTATCTTGTAAGGTAGTTCAGGGGTGATGTCAGGAAGCATTTCTTCACACAAAGGGTAGTGGAAATCTGGAACTTTCTCCTTTAAAAAGCTGTTGAGGCTGGGGGTCAATTGAAAATTTCAAAACTGAGATTGATAGATTTTTGTTAGGCTAGGGTTATGGAACCAAGGCAAGTAAATGGAGTTAAGATACAGATCAGCCATGATCTGATTGAATGGTGAAACAGGCTCAAGGGGTTGAATGGCCTACTGCTGTTCCTAAGTATCTATGTTTATGTTCATCTGTTGATCTGCTCCACCACCTGATTTTCTTCGCTCCACCATTGATGGCCGTGTCTTCTGTTGCCTAGGCCTTAAGCTCTGGAATTCCCTCCTTAAACCTCTCCACCTCTCTAATGCTTTCTCCTCCTTTAGGATAACCCTAACCCTAACCCTAACGTGATAGTTACCATGGAGAGGGAAATCCACGCCTGGTAGTTTTGGTATAGGTTTTTGATGATGGTGATACATCATGTGGGTACAGTATGGTTATTTTCTGCAGTGTTAAATGCTCCTGACAGAGGCTAGTGGAGAATCCCTGAGCCTTTAGTTATGGACTGAGAGTTGGGAAACTTAGGTTTAAAGGCAGTGGAAATTCGAGAAGGATATAACACAGAAAATCGATAGGAAGGAAAGGCCAGAATCTGTGTGAAAGACAAAAATAAAAGCAAATATAAGACAATGGTCAGAAAACTAATAAAAAGGAAATCTACAGAGAAACATAGTGGGTACAATAGCCTAGTTGTTATGGTGCTGTACTAGCCCTCACAAATGTTAGTTCAAATCCCACCTTGGCAAGTTGTGACAATGAATTGAATAAATCTGGTCATTTGTGGGCCAATGCCAGAAAATAACAATGAAATCTGCTGAATTGTCCTAAAAATCTGGTCCACTAATGTCCTTCAAAGGATCAGACTTGATACTCTTACTTGGTCCGGCCTACATGTGAGTCCATTTCCACACTATTAATGCTGTCAGGGCCGCTAGGGATGGGCAGTACATACTGGATTGCTGGTGTTACCCATGTCCCAAGAGCAAATAAAGGGGAGAAAAATGAAATCAAGGAAATCAGATGATGGAAACAACAATGGAGTAAAGGATGCAATGGACTGCATTTCCCAAACTCTCTACAAAACAACAACTTGCATTTGTATAGTGCCTATAACGTAGTAAAAACGTCCCAAGGTGCTTCACAGGAGGGCTATCAGACAAAATTTGACACCGAGCCACATAAGGAGGTATTAGGACAGGTGACCAAAAGGTTTGTCAAAGAGGTAGGTTTTAAGGAGCGACAAAGGAGGAGAGAGAGGTAGAGAGGTTTAGGGAGGGAATTCCAGAGCATAGTACCTAGGCAGCTGATGGCACGGCCGCCAACGGTGGAGCGATGAAAATCGGGGATGCGCGCATGGCCAGAATTGGAGGAGCGCAGAGATCGCGGAGGATGTAGGCCTGCAGGAGGTTACAGAGGGGCGAGGCTATGGAGGGATTTGAACACAACGATGAGGATTTTAAAATAGAGGTGTTGCTGGCCTGGGAGCCAATGTAGGTCAGTGAGCACAGGAGTGATGGGTGAATGGGACTTGGTGCAAGTTAGGATACGGGCAGCAGAGTTTTGGGTGAGCTCAAGTTTACGGAGGTTGCAAGGTGGGAGGCCGGCCAGCAGAGCATTGGAATCATCGAATTGTTGTGGAACCCATAACCTCCTGACTCAGAGGGGAGAATGCTACCCGCTGAGCCATGGCTGACACTTCAAGTAAATAAAGAAAAGTACATTGCTTAAACCTAACAGGCAGAAGGTACTTTTTTGTTAGTCTGTTTGTGATAAGAGAGAATGGTGGGGTGAAGGGAAGAAATGGTTTTTGAGGAAAATACTCCCCCATCCCCTTCCCTTCATCTTTAGTTGAGTAGTTTGTTCCTTTAACATTTGATGGATATAAAAAGGTCATCGGGGTTGTTTTATAGGTGCTGATATGTGAGTGTGTAAACATTAAGTGCTATATGTTTTCCTGCATTCCTGGTTTACGCACCTAACACATGATCACTTGGCAAGGAAGCGCATTTTTGAATGTTTCTTCCAAAGCAAGTTGATAGCTTCTAACCCACAAGCAGCTGCCAGCCCTGATAGATGACACCGCCTGTCAGCTGGGTAGGAAACCGTGTCTAGGAACTCTGCATGTGCTTCACCTTAATCTCAGGAAATGAAAGGGGATCATCTTTCCTCCTCTGGGCGGTATTCAACAAGCTGTGAATCCGCTGGTGCATATTAAATTAGACGCTTACACTGAAAGCCCTGCAAAACCAGCTTCTTCCTTTATTTAAACCCGGAAACCTCAGAGATCAGTTTGTGATTCAGAAGCAGAATCCACTCGTGGGGGTTTTACCTCAGCATTTTTCCTTTGAATGGAAAGAATCATCGTCCTGCTGCATGTGAAGACTCCCAACTGTAACCTATCTTGTTTTTTACAACATACCGTCAAGGAATCTCGAGGATTGTTGCAGTAGGTAGTGAGCAACTGCACCAAGAAAGCTCGGGGGGGCCAAAGTACAGGTATATTCTTCAAGAGAATATTTTAATTACCGTCAATCTCCATAGATGCACACCCAATTCTCTTCAACACGTTCCAATTATAAAAATTGAGAATGCTTGTCAGGAAAACATCCATGATAAGTGGGCTTGCAATTTTTTTTCAGCACACTGTTTTTCTTTATGATTTAAAGACGTTTGTGGCATCTGAAAGGTTGTTTCTGATCAATAACTGGGTCTTTGTGATTGACGTGTAGGCTTTGAATTTCCACAGAGCTTCTCCGAATCTCCCACCATAACTTGGGCGGGAGATCAGCAGATGCCCAGAGCAACAGTGGGAGATTGGGAGAACTCCCTACAGAAATTCCGGGCTGTAATCACGGAAAAACCTGTTGCCTTAATTCACTGATCAGTTGCGGTGCCGATAATTGGAAAAGAAAAACTTTGGAAAGTTTGTGTGCTCTGGAGAGCCACAAAAAAGACTATAGAATCATAGAATGATGCAGCACAGAAGGAGGCCATTCAGCCCATTGTACCTGTACCGGCTCTTTTTTTTTCTTTGACTAGCGCCAAGAATTTCCTCGGGATGGGGGTGGGGTTCGTGCTGCCGTAACTTTGGCAGACGAACCGCAGAATAACTGGGATTTCCGCTGAAGTTACAGCATCAATTGGGAGAACAACCAAAAGAACGTCCCAGTAAAGATCTGCACAAGAGCATTTAGAAATACAGAACAACTTCACTGTGTAACTGGCAGCTTAGGTCCAAAGTGACTTCAGCACTCAGGTATCCAGTAAATGTTGCTGCTACGCACTCACTGTGCTGACTTCCCCTTTACTTCACATCAACCTAGTTAGGGACTTTCCGAGATTTAGTCAGACGTACAAATCAGTAAACAACACAGTTATATTTAAGGAATGCTTATTTGGGTATCCACTATTGCACTTTCACCTACAAAACTATTAATTATTGACATGTGTCCAGTTTTGGTCCCCTCACATTGTGTATGATATTGAAGCTTTGGAAAAGGGTGCAGAGGAGGGCCACAAGAATGATTCCCAGTTGAAAACACCTTAGCTACCCAGATAGACTTAAAAAGCTGGGTTTATATACTTTAGAGAAGTGTAGACTCATGAGCGATTTGATTGAGGTCTATAAACATAAGAACATAAGAAATAGGAGCAGGAGTAGGCCATACGGCCCCTCGAGCCTGCACTGCCGTTCAATAAGATTATGGCTGAACTTCTACCTCAATTCCACTTTCCCACCCTATCCCCCTATCCCTTGATTCCAAATATCGATCAATCTCAGTCTTGAATATATTCAACGACTGAGCATCCACAGCCCTCAGGGGTAGAGAATTCCAAAGATTCACAACCCTCTGAGTGAAGAAATTTTTCCTCATCTTGGTCCTAAATGGCCGACCCCTTATCTTGAGACTATGACCCCTAGTTTTAGACTCTCCAGCCAGGGGAAACAGCCTCTCAGCGTCCACCCTGTCAAGCCCTCTAAGAATTTTAATCGTTTCAATGACATCACCTCTCATTCTCCTAAACTCCAGAAGATATAAAATAATGAAGGCACTTAGATTGTGTGCACGCTGGCAAATTATTTCAATTAGATATGTTGGGGAGGAGCAGGGGTCATGCTTATAAATTACGCAAGGTAAGAAATAGATTTGATGTTGGGCGGTTCTTGTTTTCAAAGAGAATAGTAGACCTATGGAACAAGTTGCTGGCTTCTGCGGTGAGTGTTGATTCACTGTGTAGTGAGAGAGAGCTGGTCCGGTTCCTGGCTGGGGCAGAGATCGCATCATACAAGAGGTAGGTACCAAATAATTTAAGCCTCGGTCAATGTGGTCCTGCACTAGTTTCAATCGCCTAGAGGGATCAGAGAGAAATTTTCCTGATTGTATTACCCTAATTGGCCGTGGGTTTTTGATCTGGTTTTTCGCCTCTCCCTGGAGACTACATGGCACCTAGGATTAAGGAGTCTCTTAACGTGATGCACATCTATATGGAACAGGCTAGATGGACTAGCTCGTCTTTTACTGTCCGATGTACTCCTATGTTCGTATATTTGTATTTAGACCATCAGAACTCAAAGCTATACTTAACTTGAACATTGTGTAGCTGAAGAAAATGTCAAACCAGTTTTTACCAGATCAGCTGTTATTGTTTCTCTCAACTGAAGTACTGGAGTACATCTTGCGATTTACTGCTACCTAGCAAAGCTTCATACAACAGGAGCACATGGAATTACATAGAATTTTACAGCACGGAAACAGGCCATTCGGCCCAACAGGTCTATGCTGGTGTTTATGCTCCACACAAGCCTTCTCCCACCTTACTTCATCTCGCCCTATCAATATATCCTTCTATTCCTTTCTCCCTCATGCACTTATCTAGCTTCCCCTTAAATGCACCAATGCTATTCGCCTCAACCACTCCATGTGGTAGCGAGTTCCACATTCTTACCACTCTCATAGTGGGAATTTGGGCACAGACATCAACCTGACTGAATCACAGCCCACACAATTCCTGACTAATGATCTGCACGAATAACCCCAACAAATCGACTGAAGTCGGCTTAATTACAAATGCACTGTGAGCTCTCGGTGTGGATGTGCCTTCACTAGGAGCTTCCATGAATGGGGCGGGGTCGGGGGGGGGGGTGGGGGTAGTAAGTTAAGTTCCTTTGCTGCTGCAATTACGTAAAGGTTCGCAGCAGTCATTTAGTGATAAGTGGCAGAATAAGTGGAGGGCACTAAATATTTGACTGGCAAACGCCTCTGGGTGGCACTAAATTTTCAGTTGGCAAGTTTCTGGCTGGCAGAAAGGAATGAAAGCAGGAAAAAAGGGTTTCAGTGTAAGTGATGAAGCAGGAAAAATGCCAAGTCCCCTTTTGACAGATGCTGTATAAGATGGGTGCAAGAAGGGTTACTCTGTTTGACACTCCAGGAGGAGAGCAATGCCTTGCAAAAAGTGATGGGCAGAGTCACAGTGCCTGGGAACAGATGTGAAACTAAATGGCAATCCTTTAAAAAGGCTGCGAAAGTAAAGCTATCCTGCAGTACTGCCGACAAGGTAGATGTATAAATTCTGTGCAATTTGTCACTGTTCTCTTTCATTGATTAACATACTTCAGCAGGGTACAGATTCAAGCTGAAACTTACAACTGAAACCTCTAGCATACCGACATCTCAAAAGGGCAGTTGGTGGGATTAACGCCGCACTTCCGGCAAAGTTACAGCAGCGGAGCAGAAACAGCTCAGAGGAAACTCTTGACCATTGTAACACAACCTAGCTGCATGATGCTTGGTTACCTACTGACACGCAGGAGAGGCTGCAGGTTAGACACATATCAGTTGCTGTGTTCGTGCTTCTAGTGAGAAATGAGATCACTATACTAGCCTGGAAGGAGGCAAAGGCATAGCAATTGAGGAAGGAGGTGACCTTGATTACCATTGGCAGTGCCACCCCGATGGTAGAGATTGGCTGTAGATTTCCTAACACCAGGTGGCAGAGCTGCCTCTGAAGCCTGCAAAGGCAGGACCTCTTGGTTGCTGTCAGAAAGAAATGCCAGGGCCTGGACATACAGATGGTGGAATAATGGTGGATGTGGGAAATCTGGTGCTGATGCCTGCTGATCACCTTGGCATGGCTTCTTCTTCAAGAATGACAACTTGTGGTGGGGGTGCTTTAAAAGCAAAGCCCATATTTACAGAAAATTCCTGTTTTTGAAAATTGCTGTGTATCTTTAAGACCACATGATAATGCTGCTCGTCTTTGAAGCCCAGTTTCAACGGGTGAACTTAATGTTGGCGGGACTTCCATCTAAATCTCAGAACATCGAAGGCTGCATTGAAATGCCTTCATTCACATCAATTATTCATGCATAATGAAGCAAATGCCAGAAGGAAATGTGAATAGGAAAACAGAGCAGAGCACATTACAAGCAGGGGCCTGATGAGATCAGTAATTGTTGATTTCTTGGTCTCTGCCCAAGCATTTCCTGCCACCCGAATCATTGCTGCCAATCAGAAAAAGAGCTTTGGGGCCCTTCATGGAGCCAGTAAGGCCTCTCATTGTCTAGTCCAAATGGGCAAAGTGAGTGTGACACATGCACTGCCCATTTGTACTTCAAAATTGCAATCAAGGTCCTACAATGGTGGACCCTCCCTCCCCATTTTCCTCTGCCAGTCACCTGTTTTTCAGGTGAGAAACAGGCAGGCATCAATTAAAAATCACCCCCGACATGTTTAACTCGTGCCTACTTTGGCTTTTAATCAGCTTCTCTTATTCCAGTTTCATGCAAATATTTAACTTCATTATTTTTAAATCTTTGATCTTGTACTTTAAATTTTTTTTCCCCTTGTCACTCTATTCAGGTTTTGTAGCCGCTCTTCATGGACTTAAGATCTGGAGCCATGTTTGCTGCCATTCTCTAAACCCTTTCTGCTAGCTCTATAGGATAAATTCACTGATCTCGTGCTGCCAGCAGAGTGGGAGAGTGGGTTGGAGAATTGGCGCTTCCTTGGGTGCAGCTCCCCACCGGGAGCTCAGTATTAGTAAATTTACAAATGTATCTTTTCACAAGCGCAACAACAACAACAACTTGCATTTATATAGCGCCTTTAATGTAGCAAAACATCCCAAGGCATTTCACAGGAGCGTTATTAAACAAAATTTGACATCAAGCCACATAAGGAGATATTAGGACAGGTGACCAAAAGCTTGATCAAAGAGGTAGGTTTTAAGGAGCGTCTTAGAGAAGAGAGAGGGCGGAGAAGTTAAGGGAGGGAATTCCAGAGCATAGGGCCTTATCAGCTGAAGACATGGCCGCTAATGGTGGATTGACCATACAATGACCATAACTGGACACAGTGCTCCACATGTAGTCACTATTGCTTTACAGCATGTCTGTATCAGTGCCATTGCCTGGTAATTATATTTTATAGATCTGTTTCTGCTCGCCAATATTTTAATTGGCTTCTAAGCTTCTATCACACGCTCTGATAATAATTTCACTGTTCAACTATTACAGCTAGATACTTTACGCAACTCATCCTTTATTTTATAATTACATTTACTATTTTACTACTAGGGCCATGGCTCTCCTGGTCTCACGTCATAACTTTGGCAGGGGTCTGGTAGTGTGGTGGTTATGTTACTGGACTAGTAATCTAGAGACTAGGGGTAATAGTCTAGCGAACATGAGTTCAAATCTCACCATGGTTTGATAATTTGGATTCAGTTTTAAGCTGGTATCAGTAAAAATGTAGCTGTTGTAAAACCCAACTTGTTCACTAATATCCTTTAGTGAAGGAAGCCTGCCGTTCTTACCCGATCTGGCCTATTTGTGACTCCAGTCCCTCACAAATGTGGTTCACTCTTAACTGCCCCCTGAAGAGGCCTTGCAAGCTACTCAGTTGTATTAAACCACTCCGCGGTTCAAGAAGAAGGCTCATCACCACCTTCTCGGGGCAACGAGGGATGGGCAATAAATGCCAGCCCTGCAAGTGATGCTCACATCCCGAGAATGAATGAAAAATAAAAGACCAGCTGACCCCCCCCCCCCCCCCAGGAAATAATGCAAACAGCTAGCCATTTACACCATTCCCCTGGGGGTTCTGACAGTCTCAGCTGAAGTTTTGATGGGAGACTGGAGAACTCCCACAGAACTTTAAGGCCCAGTACTTCACAGATTATAATGTTAAATTTCATTTGTGATTCATTTCTTCATTTAATGAGTAGTTTTAAATGTCTTTGGGTATTGCCTCTCCTCGTTCCCATAATTGGTATCATCTGCAAAATTAGGCATTCTGCTTTTAATATTCACTTACGGATAATTTCTGAATATCATGAAAAGCAGAGGTTCTAGAATTGGAACAACCTACTTTCCGGTATGAGCTATCACTACTGATTACTACCTTTTGGCTTCCTATTATTTAGCCAAATTTACAAGTATATCTGACAAAGCTTTTGCAAGGTGCAGAACCTAATTCAAGACCTTCTGAAAGTCAAAGTGTCCAACATCCACCAAATTAATATCATCGACCTGTTGTCTTTCATCCATAAGGAATTCCAATACCTTTGTCAGACAGGACCTACTGCTCATAAACCATTGCGAGTGTTTGTGAACAGTAAGCCTTGTCTGAAAAATGTATTGGAATTCTCATCCTTGTGTTTAAATCCCTGCATGGCCTCACTCTTCCCTACCTCTTTACCCTACAACCCCACTCCCTGAACTTTCTATTCCTCTGATTTTGGCCTCTTATACATTTCCCCTCCCTTCACCTCAGCACTGACCTGTCATGCCCTCAGCCACCTATGCCCTGCGGTCTGGAATTCCCTTCCTAAACTCCTCCGCCTCTCCACCTCCCTCTCCTCCTTTCAGGCTGTCCCTAAAACCCACCTCTTTGACCAAACTTTTGGGTCACCCCTGCTAATATCTCCTTCTTTGGCTCGGTGCCCATTTTTGGATTATGCCGCTGCGAAGTACTTTGAGATATTTTTCCACATGAAAGGTGCTTTATAAATACAAACTGTTGAGGAATTATCTTCCCTCTTGTTCAATGAGCTGATTGGTCACTTTCCAACAGCTTCCAATATTTACCTACATAAATATCATGGATAATGGGGTAAATTTTAACTCCCAAGAACGAGTGGGTTGGGTACGAGTGGGCAGTGAAAATGCTAAGTTTTCGGAGCAGGACCGCATCCCAACAGGCTCCAACAGGCCTACTCCTGGGCTTAATCCAGGCAGATTCATTTGCCTGTGGAGTGCAGACACCAGCAAGTCCCGCCCCCACTTAAGGCCGGAGGGCCGATACTTAAAAGGGCAATGTCCCTCATTGAGATATTTAAGGTACTTAATATTTTCTGTTTTGGAAAATTAAAACAAATTTAACCTTACCTGTTTGGGTTTCCCACTGCCTCCGAACCACATCAGATAAAAGCAGGCGGGAAGGGCCGGATCCAGGAGGTGAGTGTCTTTATTGCACTGCTTGTACGCCTGGAGGAGCAGGACTGCTTCACCCTGGCCGACAGGAACCCCACAATAGGTCAACTCCCCCCTCACTCGATGCTGGACACCCCCCCCCCCCACCCTCGATCCCCGATGCCAGCTGACCCTCCCAATCCACAATGCTTGCTGACCCCCCCCAATCTCTAATGCTAGCTGATCACCCACCCCCCCACGATCCTCAATGTTTGCTGACCCTCCCAATTCATGATGCTTGCTGACTCCCCTTATCCGCAGTGTTTGCTGACCCTCCCAATCCACAATGCTTGCTGACCCCCCCGATCTCTGATGCGAGCTGATCACCCACCCCCCCACGATCCGCAATGCTTGCTGACTCCCCCTATCCGCAATGTTTGCTGACCCTCCCAATCCACAATGCTTGCTGACTCCCCCTATCCACAATGCTTGCTGACCCTCCCAATCCGCAATGCTTGCTGACCCTCCCAATCCACGATGCTTGCTGACTCCTCCTATCCACAATGCTTGCTGACCCTCCCAATCCACGATGCTTGCTGACCCTCCCAATCCACGATGCTTGCTGACCCTCCCAATCCACGATGCTTGCTGACCCTCCCAATCCACGATGCTTGCTGACTCCCCCTATCCACAATGCTTGCTGACCCTCCCAATCCACAATGCTTGCTGACTCCCCCTATCCACAATGCTTGCTGACCCTCCCAATCCACAATGCTTGCTGACTCCCCCTATCCACAATGCTTGCTGACCCTCCCAATCCACAATGCTTGCTGACTCCCCCTATCCACAATGCTTGCTGACCCTCCCAATCCACAATGCTTGCTGACTCCCCCTATCCACAATGCTTGCTGACCCTCCCAATCCACAATGCTTGCTGACTCCCCCGATCCACAATGCTTGCTGACCCCCCTCCCCGACCCAGATTCTGGCTGACGCCACCCCCCTCAACCCCGATCCACGATGCTGGCTGACCTCCCCGATCCACGATGCTGGCTGACCCCCCCCCACCCCCAAAGTCCCCCCACCTCCTCTGATTTTTTCCAAGCCCGATGATCTCTCTCTCCCACCCGCCCTGCTCTCTGATGTGCGGCTCCTTTCACGGTCGGGCCCGAAACCCGGAAGTGCCACTGCGATCGCAACCCATCCACATACCTTCCAGGTTTCGCACCCGGAAATCTTCCCCCCCCCCCCCAGCTCCCTTTCTGGGTGGAAGTTAAAATTTACCCCAATGTGTCTGACTTTTTGAAGAAGGTGAAACTTTTGCTATTTTCACATTTTCCAGTACTGCCCATGTATTTAAAAAGCTGTGAAAAAATTCCCATCTTCTGCCTTTATTTACTTCAGGATTCCCTGATGCCTTCCATCCAGCTCTATTTGCCTTGTGAATATTAAAACATTTTGGTTTCCAATGGCCATTTTATAGGTGACCTCAATTTTTTTCTGCCAACTCCTATCTCTCCACCTACTAGAGTGAAACATAAGGGGATCAATTTTAAACTTAAATTGGGGGTGGAGGGGCTGCAAATGCAGAGTGGGTTCGGAAGCCGGCTCCAATCCACCGACTTCCAAGTTCCCCAGAGATGCGCCTGTGTGCGCGCAGGCGTCCCGAATCCGGAAGTCCCGCTGGCAATTAAAGCCGGCGTGATGATAGTTAAAGAACCAAATGTACATAGAAACATAGAAAATGGAAGCAAGAGTAGGCCATTTGGCCCTTTGGGCCTGCTCCGCCATTCAAAATGATCACAGCTGATCGTCTAACTCAGTACCCTGTTCCTGCTTTTTCCCATATCCCTTGATCCCTTTAGCATTAAGAAATATATCTATCTCCTTCTTGAATACATCTAATGACTTGGCCTCCACTGCCTTCTGTGGTAGAGAATTCCACAGGTTCACCACCCTCTGAGTGAAGAAATTTCTCCTCATCTCGGTTCTAAATGGCATACCCCGTATCCTGAGACTGTGACCCCTGGTTCCGGACTCCCCAGCCATTGGGAATATCCTGCCTGCATCTAGTCTGTCTAGTCCTGTTAGAATTTTATATGTTTCGATGAGATTACCTCTCATTCTTCTAAACTAAAAGTGAATATAGGCCTAGTCGACCCAATCGCTCCTCATACGTCAATCCTGCCATCCCAGGAATCAGTCTGGTAAACCTTCGTTGCACTCCCTCCATGGCAAGGACATCCTTCCTCAGATAAGGAGACCAAAACTGCACACAATACTCCAGATGTGGTCTCACCAAGGCCCTGTATAACTGCAGTAAGACATCCCTGCTCCTGTACTCAAATCCCCTTGCAATGAAGGCCAACATACCATTCGCCTTCCTAACTGCTTGCTGCACCTGAATGCTCGCTTTCAGTGACTGGTGTACAAGGACACCCAGGTCTCGTTGCACCTCCCCTTTTCCCAATCTATCACCATTCAGATAATAATCTGCCTTTCTATTTTTACAACCAAAGTGGATAACCTCACATTTATCCATGTTATACTGCATTTGCCATGTTCTTGCCCACTCACCCAACTTGTCTCAATCACATTGGAGCCTCTTTGCATCCTCCTCACAGCTCACATTCCACCCCAGCTTTGTGTCTTCTGCAAATTTGGAAATGTTACATTTAGTTCCCTCATCCAAATCATTGATATATATTGTGAATAGTTGGGGCCCAAGCACTGATCCCTGCGGTACCCCACTAGTCACTGCCTGCCACCCGAAAAAAGACCCATTTATTTCTGTCTGTCAACCAATTCTCAATCCATGCCAGTATATTCCCCCCAATCCCATGTGCTTTAATTTTGCACACTAAGCTCTTGTGTGGGACTTTATCAAAAGCCTTCTGCAAATCCAAATACACCACATCCACTGGTTCTCCCCAATCTATTCTACTAGTTACATCCTCAAAAAACTCCAGTAGATTTGTTAAGCATGATTTCCCTTTCATAAATCCATGCTGACTTTGTCCAATCCCGTTAATGCCCTCCAATTGTTCTGTTATCACATCTTTTATGATAGACTCTAGCATTTTCCCCACTACTGATGTTCGGCTAACTGGTCTGTAATTCCCTGTTTTTTCTCTCCCTCCTTTTTTAAATAGTGGGGTTACATTTGCCACCCTCCAATCTGTAGGAACTGTTCCAGAATCTATAGAATTTTGGAAGATGATCACCAATGCATCCACTATTTCCAGGGCCACTTCCTTTAGTACTCAGGGATGTAGATTATCAGGCCCTGGGGAATTGTCAGCCTTTAGCCCCATTAATTTCCCTAGCACTATTTTTTTTTTACTAATACTGGTTTCCTTCAGTTCCTCCCTCTCACTAGACCCTTGGTTCCCGAACATTTCTGGGAGGTTATTTGTGTCCTCCTTTGTGAAGACAGAACCAAAGTATGTGTTTAATTGTTCTGCCATTTCTTTGTTCCCCATTATAATTTCCCCCATTTCTGACTGTAAGGGACCTACATTTGTCTTCACTAATCTTTTTCTCTTGACATATTTATAGAAGCTTTTACAGTCAGTTTTTATGTTCCCATGTACGTCATTGAGGTAATTGAGGCACTTTACTGGTGACATTTTTTTTTATTCGTTCATGGGATGTGGGTGTCGCTGGCAAGGCCAGCATTTATTGCCCATCCCTAATTGCCCTCGAGAAGGTGGTGGTGAGCCGCCTTCTTGAACCACTGCAGTCCATGCGGTGAAGGTTCTCCCACAGTGCTATTAGGAAGGGAGTTCCAGGATTTTGACCCAGCGACGATGAAGGAACGGCGATATATTTCCAAGTCGGGATGGTGTGACTTGGAGGGGAACGTGCAGGTGATGGTGTTCCCATGCGCCTGCTGCCCTTGTCCTTCTAAGTGGTAGAGGCCGCGGGTTTGGGAGGTGCTGTCGAAGAAGCCTTAGCGAGTTGCTGCAGTGCAACCTATAGATGGTGCACACTGCAGCCACAGTGCGCCGGTGGTGATGGGAGTGAATGTTTAAGGTGGTGGATGGGGTGCCAATCGAGCGGGCTGCTTTGTCCTGGATGGTGTCGAGCTTCTTGAGTGTTGTTAGAGCTCATCTAGGCAAGTGGAGAGTATTCCATCACATTTCTGATTTGTGCCTTGTAGATGGTGGAAAGGCTTTGGGGAGTCAGGAGTTGAGTCACTCGCCGCAGAATACCCAGCCTCTGACCTGCTCTTGTAGCCACAGTATTTATATGGCTGGTCCAGTTAAGTTTCTGGTCAATGATGATCCCCAGGATGTTGATGGTGGGGGATTCGGTGATGGTATTGCTGTTGAATGTCAAGGGGAGGTGGTTAGACTCTGTCTTGTTGGAGATGGTCATTGCCTGGCATTTGTCTGGTGCGAATGTTACTTGCCACTTATCAGCCCAAGCCCAAGGTCTTGCTGCATGTGGGCACGGACTGCTTCATTATCTGAGGGGTTTCGAATGGAACTGCAATCATCAGCGACCATCCCCATTTCTGACCTTATGATGGAGGGAAGGTCATTGATGAAGCAGCTGAAGATAGTTGGGCCTAAGACACTGCTCTGAGGAACTCCTGCAGCAATGTCCTGGAGCTGAGATGATTGGCCTCCAACAACCACTACCATCTTCCTTTGTGTTCGGTATGACTGGAGAGTTTTCCCTCTAATTCCCATTGACTTCAATTTTACTCGGGCTCTTGGTGCCACACTCGGTCAAATGCTGCCTTGATATCATGGGCAGTCACTCTCACCTCACCTCTGAAATTCAGCTCTTTTGTCCATGTTTGAACTAAGCTATAATGAGGTCTGGAGCCGAGCGATCCTGGCAGAACTCAAACTGAGCATCAGTGAGCAGGTTATTGGTGAGTAAGTGCCGCTTGATAGCACTGTCGACGACACCTTTCATCACTTTGCTGATGATTGAGAGTAGACTGATGGGGCGGTAATTGGCCGGATTGGATTTGTCCTGCTTTTTGTGGACAAGACATACCTGGGCAATTTTCCACATTGTCGGGTAGATGCCAGTGTTGTAGCTGTACTGGAACAGCTTGGCTAGAGGCATGGCTCGTTCTGGAGCACAAGCCTTCAGCACTACAGTCGAGATGTTGTCGGGGCCCATATCCTTTGCTTTATTAGGTAGTTAGAATGGTTTTTAACGTACCTGGGCGGCTTTCCCTTGGCTTCTGATTCACACCTGGTGAAACCAGGTGTGAAGGGCCGGATCAGGCAAAAATAATCGAAATAAATTAAATAAAAAACCATTGCACAAAGTTAAAAAACAAAATAAACCCACCTATACATCATGCTCCGATGTCCGATGTCTCCCTCTCTGAGGTCCCTCTCTTCCTCCAATGTCTCCCTCTCCGATGTCCCTCTCAGCCCCCAATGTCTCCCTCTCGATCTCCCCCTCTCCCCCCGACGTCTCCCTCTCCGATGTCCCTCTCAGCCCCCGATGTCTCCCTCTCCGATCTCCCCCTCTCCCCCCGATGTCTCCCTCTCTGATGTCCCTCTCAGCCCCCCGATGTCTCCCTCTCCAATGTCCCTCTCAGCCCCGATGTCTCCCTCTCCGATGTCCCTCTCAGCCCCGATGTCTCCCTTTCCGATCTCCCCCTCTCCCCCCGACGTCTCCCTCTCCGATGTCCCTCTCAGCCCCCGATGTCTCCCTCTCCGATCTCCCCCTCTCCCCCCGATGTCTCCCTCTCTGATGTCCCTCTCAGCCCCCCGATGTCTCCCTCTCCGATGTCCCTCTCAGCCCCAATGTCTC
Source organism: Heptranchias perlo (assembly GCF_035084215.1). NCBI lineage: Eukaryota > Metazoa > Chordata > Chondrichthyes > Hexanchiformes > Hexanchidae > Heptranchias > Heptranchias perlo. The sequence continues at coordinate 14,552,619 of NC_090329.1, read as the reverse complement.
CCTCTCCGATGTCCCTCTCAGCCCCGATGTCTCCCTTTCCGATCTCCCTCTCTCCCCCCGACGTCTCCCTCTCCGATGTCCCTCTCAGCCCCCGATGTCTCCCTCTCCGATCTCCCCCTCTCCCCCCGACGTCTCCCTCTCCGATGTCCCTCTCAGCCCCCGATGTCTCCCTCTCCGATCTCCCCCTCTCCCCCCGACGTCTCCCTCTCCGATGTCCCTCTCAGCCCCCCGACGTCTCCCTCTTCGATGTCCCTCTCAGCCCCGATGTCTCCCTTTCCGATCTCCCCCTCTTCCCCTGACATACCCCTCTCCGTTGTCTCTCTCAGCCCCCGAAGTCCCTCTCCGATCTTTCCCTCTCCCCCCACCTTGATGTACCCCCGATCTTCCCTTCTCTCCCCCCGATCTGCCCCTCTTCCGTCCTGATCTTCCATTCTCCCGCCCCCGATCTTCCATTCTCCCGCCCCCGATCTTCCACTCTCCCTCCTGATCTCCCGCTCTCCCCCCCGATCTTCCACTCCCCCCCCCCCCCCACGATCTTCCACTCTTCCCCCCCCACCCCCACCGATCTTCCACCCCCCCGACCCGATCTTCAATTCCAGTGCCAGATGACGTCTCGCTCTCTCTCTTTCTTCCCCCCCCCCCCCACCCCCGACGTTGCAGCTCCTGTCGGCTGGCTGCCGGGTGTGAAACCCGGAAAGAACTTTAATCGCCATCAATCACATTGCGATCGGAAACGGTAAGTTTTTTAAATTCGGGTTTGCCACGCGAAACTTCACCCCCTGCTGCCAACCCGCCACCATTTCAAAATTGAGCCCAAGGTTAAGCTGGCTGAGGCAAAATTTAAAAACCTTTAATCACTATACTGGTGACAGTGATTCACTGCTTCTGCAATGTTAACATGCAATTAAAACATTGAAGCAGTTCCCACTTCTACACATCATTACTGCAAAACAAGTTCACGTAAATGCTCACGGAGAGATTTTATTGCCGCTTATCAACATAGTATATGTGTCAGCCTTGGCTCAGCTCTCTCACCCCTGCATCAAACGGTGGCGGCTTCATTCCCCACGCCAGAGATTAGAGCGCGTAATCTAGGCTGACACTTCAGTGCAGTACAAAGGAATAGCTGAAGATGCTGTCTTTAGTTAAACCAAGTCCCCACCTGCCAACTCAGATGGATGTTAAACATCCCGTTTGAAGAGAAGGAGATTTTTCCTGATGTCCTGGCAATCAATCCCTCAATCAATGCCATTAAAAACAGATTATCTGCTCATTTATCTCATTGCTGTTTGTGGGATCTTGCTGTTCACAAATTGGCTACCGTGTTTCCCTACATTACAACAGTGAATGCACTTCCAACAGTACTTAATGGGCTGTGAAGCACTTTGGGACATCCTAATGTCATGGAAGGCGCGACATAAATAAGTTCTTTCTTTTTTAAAGCCAAGCAGCGATGATGGTTGCGCATGTAAGTGTGTAGGTTCAGTCTATGCTGAGTTAGCTGGTCCCCACTTAACAACAGATGGCGTCATTAGGAAGGGAAAAAATCAGCGAGGGTTCCTGCTCCTGATCACTGTCCAGTGCGTCCTGCTGCAAAATGCACATATGTGGACATGGGTTGACAACATGAAGAATGTCTACTTGGACAAGGTACCAAGGGACTGCTGATGACTGTGGAACTGGACAACTGTCCTCCAGCATGAGTCAGCATGTTCGGTGGAGGAGAAAGGGAGAGCAGTAATAAGCAATTAAAAAACTTAAATCAAATATTAATCACTGGCCTCTGCGTAACTTCTACAGATTGATGCAAAGTTACCTTGCTAGAGTAGATAGGGAGAAACTGTTTCCACTGGCAAGAAGGTCGGTAATCAGAGGATACGGATTTAAAATAGTTGGCAAAAGAACCAGAGGATGATATGAGGAGAATTTTTTTTTAACGCAACGAGTTGTTATGATCTGGAAAGGGTGATGGAAGCAGATTCAATTGTAACTTTCAAAAGGGAATTGGATGAATACTTGAAGGGGAAAAGATTGCAGGGCTATAGGGAAAGAACAGTGGAGTGAGACTAATTTGATAGCTCTTTCAAAGAGCCGGCACAGGCTCAATGGGCCGAATGACCTCCTTCGGTGCTGTACAGATCTATGATTCTACATTGACTTTAAAATAAAGCCTTAAAGTACGTATAAACTTAAGGGGCTGAAATTCCACTGGCGTTACAGGGACTAGTGGAACCCCTGTTGAATTTCATCCCCTGTTTCACACCAATCAGTAATTATGGGGTAATTTTCCATTTTGCACTCCTGATTCAAGGCATGCCGGGAGCAGATATCAAAATATGGCGAATGGATGATAACGTGTCTGTTGAACATTGTGATCCATTAATATTAATAGGCAGAAAATCAGGGGCTGCGGTTTCCAGATACACACTCCTGCCATGCGAGGCTCCATGCTGGGAGTGTGCAAATGGAAAATTGACCCTCTCTTCCCCATCAGGAAAATTTCAGTGCCAGTCAGAAATAGGTAGATTGCACTGCAGGCATGCATTGGAGTATGCATGCACAGAGCATTGCAATTGCCACCCTGCACCGCCCCCCCCCCCGTACCCCTCCCCCAACCACAAACCCTCCCCGCCCCCCCGACCATGCACAAACACTGTTGGTGGGTTCTTAGCATGTGCAGGGCAACAGCAACAACATTAGAAGCTGAGCACATTTGTAAAGTGATCGGAGCATTGACTGGAGCAGATGTCACAGTCCTCAGGAGAATCAAGTCATCCCCGCTCTGCCAACAGGTGTGTGTCAGAGCCCTGGGAGTTTTACCCAATTACTTTTAATTAATCATGAACTGACCCACTGTTACAACAAATGTGACCTTTGGCCCACAGAAGGAGCTGTGAAAGCAACAAATCTTCCTGGATTTGCAACAGAAGGTCACAGTCAGTTACAGTACCCGCCTGCATTGTCCATTCAGTATAGTATGTTACACAGGAGCAAAGGCCACCTCATCAATATCTTGAAGACTGCACTTGTACTTTTGTACAAAATTAAATGTAACAAAGTATAAATTATGGGTTTGCTCAGAAAATACAGCACTGTGAATTGGGAAATAGTCTGTACCTCAATACACTTCATTATTTTTAATGAGGGCCTTCAACTAATTGCAGCTAACTTTTGCTCGTTCATATTTTTCGTGATTAACTTTTTTTAACATGTTAACTGTGGAACGTGCGCTGAGGCAGCAGAGCGAGACCAGGATACAGGGAGAGACAGCCTGAGAGAGGAGGGAGCAGGGCGAGGGTGGGAATGGGATACGGGGAGAAAAAGCCTGAGAGAGGAGGGAGCAGGACGAGGGTGGAATGGGATACAGGGAGAGAAAGCCTGAGAGAGGAGGGAGCAGGGCGAGGGTGGGAATGGGATAGCGGGAGGGAAAGCCTGAGAGAGGAGGGAGCAGGCTGAGGGTGGGAATGGGATAGTGGGAGGGAAAGCCTGAGAGAGGAGGGAGCAGGGCGAGGGTGGGAATGGGATAGTGGGAGGGAAAGCCTGAGAGAGGAGGGAGCAGGGCGAGGGTGGGAATGGGATAGTGGGAGGGAAAGCCTGAGAGAGGAGGGAGCAGGGCGAGGGTGGGAATGGGATACAGGGAGAGAAAGCCTGAGAGAGGAGGGAGCAGGATGAGGGTGGAATGGGATACGGGGAGAGAAAGTCTAAGAGAGGAGGGAGCAGGGCGAGGGTGGGAATGGGATAGTGGGAGGGAAAGCCTGAGAGAGGAGGGAGCAGGGCGAGGGTGGAATGGGATACAGGGGGAGAAAGCCTGAGAGAGGAGGGAGCAGGGCGATGGTGGGAATGGGATAGTGGGAGGGAAAGCCTGAGAGAGGACGGAATAGAGCAAGGGTGGGAATGGGATACAGGGTGAGAAAGCCTGAGAGAGGAGGGAGCAGGGCGAGGATGGGAAACGGGGAGAGAAAGCCTGAGAGAGGAGGGAGCAGGGCGATGGTGGGAATGGGATACAGGGAGAGAAAGCCTTAGAGAGGAGGGAGCAGGGCGATGGTGGGAATGGGATAGTGGGAGAGAAAACCTGAGAGAGGAGGGAGCAGGGCGAGGGTGGGAATGAGATAGTGGGAGGGAAAGCCTTAGAGAGGAGGGAGCAGGGCGAGGGTGGGAATGGGATACAGGGAGAGAAAGCCTGAGAGAGGAGGGAGCAGGGCGAGGGTGGGAATGGGATACGGGGAGAGAAAGCCTGAGAGAGGAGGGAGCAGGATGAGGGTGGAATGGGATACGGGGAGAGAAAGTCTAAGAGAGGAGGGAGCAGGGCGAGGGTGGGAATGGGATACAGGGGGAGAAAGCCTGAGAGAGGAGGGAGCAGGGCGATGGTGGGAATGGGATAGTGGGAGGGAAAGCCTGAGAGAGGACGGAACGGAGCGAGGGTGGGAATGGGATAAAGGGAGAGAAAGCCTGAGAGAGGAGGGAGCAGGGCGAGGATGGGATACGGGGAGAGAAAGCCTGAGAGAGGAGGGAGCAGGGCGACGGTGGGAATGGGATACAGGGAGAGAAAGCCTTAGAGAGGAGGGAGCAGGGCAATGGTGGGAATGGGATAGTGGGAGAGAAAGCCTGAGAGAGGAGGGAGCAGGGCGAGGGTGGGAATGGGATACAGGGAGAGAAAGCCTGAGAGAGGAGGGAGCAGGATGAGGGTGGAATGGGATACGGGGAGAGAAAGCCTGAGAGAGGTGGGAGCAGGATGAGGGTGGAATGGGATACAGGGAGAGAAAGTCTGAGACAGGAGGGAGCAGGGCGAGAGTGGAATTGGATACATGGAGAGAAAGCCTGAGAGAGGAGGGAGCAAGGCGAGAGTGGGAATGGGATGCAGGGAGGGAAAGCCTGACAGAGGAGGGAGCAGAGCAAGGGTGGGAATGGGATGTGGAGAGGAAAAGCCTGCAAGAGGAGGGAGCACGGCGAGGGTGAGAATGGGAAAGCCTGAGCCTTTTGGAAGCAGAGTTCAGGGTTGAGCAGGATTCCTTTCAGTCGGTTACGCAGAACATTCCACTCAGGAACTCATTACCTTTACCAAAGGCTGGGAATGACTTGAAAAGTAACGTTCCCTTCCTTACCCTTTAGTTTTAAGGTAAAAGATTTTTGAGTGCCTCTGACTGTCTCTGTATTATGCTGTTAATTTCAACATGTCTAACCACCAATGCTCCTTGTACTAATTTATCCATCTTATAATCAACCTTTGTCCCAAAAGACGAATCACCCGCTGCCTACAATAAAGACAAGGTTTAGCCAGGGGATCAACCCTGGTTCAATGAGGAGTGTAGAAGAGCATGCCAGGAGCAGCACCAGGCGTACCTAAAAATGAGGTGCCAACCTGGTGAAGCTGCAACTCAGGACTACATGCACGCTAAAGAGCGGAAGCAACATGCTAAAGACAGAGCTAAGCGATTCTACAACCAACGGATCAGATCAAAGCTCTGCAGTCCTGCCACATCCAGTCGTGAATGGTGGTGGACAATTAAACAACTAACGGGAGGAGGAGGCTCTGTAAACATCCCCATCCTCAATGATGGCAGAGTCCAGCACGTGAGTGCAAAAGACAAGGCTGAAGCATTTGCAACCATCTTCAGCCAGAAGTGCCGAGTGGATGATCCATCTCGGTCTCCTCCCGATATCCCCACCATCACAGGAGCCAGTCTTCAGCCAATTCGATTCAATCCACGTGATATCAAGAAACGGCTGAGTGTACTGGATACAGCAAAGGCTATGGGCCCCGACAACATCCCGGCTGTAGTGCTGAAGACTTGCGCTCCAGAACTAGCCGCGCCTCTAGCCAAACTGTTCCAGTACAGCTACAACACTGGCATCTACCCGACAATGTGGAAAATTGCCCATGTATGTCCTGACCACAAAAAGCAGGACAAATCCAATCCGGCCAATTACCGCCCCATCAGTCTACTCTCAATCATCAGCAAAGTGATGGAAGGTGTCGCTGACACTGCTATCAAGCGGCACTTACTCACCAATAACCTGCTCACCGATGCTCAGTTTGGGTTCCGCCAGAACCACTCGGCTACAGACCTCATTACAGCCTTGGTCCAAACATGGACAAAAGAGCTGAATTCCAGAGGTGAGGTGAAAGTGACTGCCCTTGACATCAAGACAGCATTTGACCGAGTGTGGCACCAAGGAGCCCTAGTAAAATTGAAGTCAATGGGAATCAGGGGGAAAACTCTCCAGTGGCTGGATTCATACCTAGCACAAAGGAAGATGGTAGTGGTTGTTGGAAGCCAATCATCTCAGCCCCAGGGCATTGCTGCAGGAGTTCCTCAGGGCAGTGTGCTAGGCCCAACCATCTTCAGCTGCTTCATCAATGACCTTCCCTCCATCATAAGGTCAGAAATGGGGATGTTCACTGATGATTGCACAGTGTTCAGTTCCATTCGCAACCCCATAGATAATGAAGCAGTCCGTGCCCACATGCAGCAAGCCCTGGACAACACCCAGGCTTAGGCTCATAAGTGGCAAGTGACATTCGCACCAGGCAAGTGAGAGTCTAACCATCTCCCCTTGACATTCACCGGCATTACCATCGCCGAATCGACCACCATCAACATCCTGGGGGTCACCATTGACCAGAAACTTAACTGGATCAGCCCCATAAATACTGTGACTACAAGAGCAGGTCAGAGGCTGGGTATTCTGCGGCGAGTGACTCTCCTCCTGATTCCCCAAAGCCTTTCCACCATCTACAAGGCACAAGTCAGGAGAGTGATGAAATACTCTCCACTTGCCTGGATGAGTGTAGGTCCAACAACACTCAAGAAGCTCGACACCATCGAAGACAAAGCAGCCCGCTTGATTGGCACCCCATCCACCACCCTAAACATTCACTCCCTTCACCACCGGCTTATTGTGGCTGCAGTGTGTACCATACACAGGATGCACTGCAGCAACTCGCCAAGGCTTATTTGACAGCACCTCCCAAATCCGCGACCTCTACCAGCTAGAAGGACAAGGGCAGCAGCACCATCTGCACGTTTCCCTCCAAGTCACACACCATTCTGACTTGGAAATATATCACTGTTCCTTCATCGTCGCTGGGTCAAAATCCTGGAACTCCCTACCTAACAGCACTGTGGGAGAACCTTCACCACACGGACTGCAGCAGTTCAAGAAGGCGGCTCACCACCACCTTCTCGAGGGCAATTCGGGATGGGCAATAAATGCTGGCCTCACGAACGACGCCCACATGCCATGAACGAATTTAAAAAAACTCATTGGCACACAGGCCAAGACAGACACCAATATAATATACATGGCAGCCAGAAACGATAATCGTAGAGCTGGCACGTAAGTACTTAGCAACGCTAGTCACAATTATATCAATTAAATATGCTATTAAAACCAAGATTAACTGAGATTAAAATTTGTAATCACGAGACAAATTGCGATTATTTTTTTAATAGGTTGTCAACCTTGGTTTTAATTTAAAATATCCAGAACAAGAATTGTACAGTGTTTGTTTTGTTTTTTTATGCATAATGAACCCAAATCTTTATCTGTCAAAGTTTGCATTCTACAACAACCACTTATATAGCGCCTTTAATGTGGAAAAACGTCCCAAGGCGCTTCATAGAGGCGTAATCAGTCAAAAATGGACGCCAAGCCAAAGTGATGGATGTGATTGAGGGGTGTACTGTGTTATTGTATCACATTGAGCCGGATTTTGCTGTGAGCGGCGAACGAACGCGCCTGCCATTCGTTAGACTTGCACTTGCCCATAGACTTTCTATGAGTTTTTACACGGCAAGTTCCTGTAAGTTGGAGATCCATTCAGCGCGCCGCCCTCCACAGGGCATCTGGGACCCGTGTGAACAGGGCAAGTGGCTGTCTGTCTCCTTAACCAGTCAGATTGAAGAATCGCTAATTAGCAGGGCAGATACTCAACCAGGAAGTGTGAGTTAGAATAGTGAATTCAGTATCAAATCAGGCACAGAAAGCGAAATAAAGAGAGGGAAAGCAAGATTGGATTAAGAATTAGAGATAAAAGAGACAGAAAGAAAAAATAAGAAAAAGAAAGTATAGAACATTTTTTTAAATGTCCAACAATAATTAAAAACTGAAGGAATGAGACTCTACTCTTGTTTGGCAGTAATTAAGACTTACCACGCCGTTAAAAGGGTATCTACACTGGAATGGTCAAGCCCTAACTTTTTTCGCCGCATTTAGCCCATATCTATGAGGTAAGTACAGGAACTTCATGCCGTTTAATACATTTGAATGATGAGTCAAACGGTGAGATGCCATTTTTGTGCAGCTTTTGGAGGAGCAGTGCATCTCGGCCAGCAGCTTCCGGATTTCCGCGTTTAACTACGCATGTGCAGTCGCCGGAAGTTGCTGTCCAATTTGCGCATAAATAACAGTGAGCTCTGTTAGCCTCACCGTTAGTTTTGCAGCAAAATCCGGCCCATTGTGTATAGATGGTTAGGGATGCCTATAGTAAGGCTGGAATCTTTCTAGCCTCTCCTCCCAGCTTTAATATCATTTTTCAATTTATTTTAAAAATGTTAAAAGTTGAGGAGCTCTTCTGGCTATTTGGCGTCAAGGATTCTTTTGTGGGCGTATTTATTCTTTCTTCACGAGGCATAGCTGTAGTGCAAAGTTGGTGCTTGCTCCATACTGCTACCCCAGTGGCTATAATAGTCATCAGTTGGAACTTCACCCCATGATGATCAGAGATTTATAGAATCCTGTTAGTGCGGTTTGGTGTGCTATGCAGAGGCTGATCCATTTATTCCTCCTCAATACATACGAACAATGACGGACAGGAAAAGACCCTTCTGGTCCATCCAGCCTGTAACAATTTGTGACACCTTGTGTATCACAATATATACAGTCCTCACCCCACCCAAAAGCCACGTGATCTCCTGGGAGAGGCAAAAAAACAGATAAAAATTCAGGTCAATTTGGGGGAAAAAATCTGGGAAATTCCTCTCCGACCTCCAGTGGCGATCGAAACTAGTCCAGGTGATCACACTGGTCCTGATAATTCTATGCAGTACATCACCTACATTTTGTACAAGATGATCTCCTCCCCAGCCAGAAACAGGCCCAGCTCTTGCTTGAAGGAACTCAGCGAATCTTTGCGCTCCTCCAATTCTGGCCTCTTGCGCATCCTTGATTTTAATTGCTCCACCACTGTCGGCCATGCCTTCATCTGCTTAGGCCCTAAGCTCTGGAATTCCCTCCCTAAACCTCTCCGCCTCTCTACCTCTCTCTCCTCCTTTAAGTCGCTCCTTAAAACCTACCTCTTTGATCAAGCTTTTTGTGCAGCTTTTGGAGGAGCAGTGCATCTCGGCCAGCAGCTTCCGGATTTCCGCGTTTAACTACGCATACCTGTCCTAATATCATCTTATGTCGCTCGATGTCAAATTTTGGTTGAAAATCGCTCCTGTGAAGCGCCTTGATACGTCTTACTACGTTAAAGGCACTAATTAAATGCTGCTTGTTGTTGTTGTTGTTGTTGAATCAGTGTCTACTGCATGACCCTGTTCCAGAGGTCCACTGGGAAAAGAACCACCTCCCGACATCTAACCTAGATCTGGCCTTGTACAACTTACAATTGTGACCCCTAACCTATTTAATTGGAACAAACTGTCAACTCGAATACAATCTATTCCCTTCATCATCTTATAAACCTCGATCAGAGCACCCCCTAAGTTAACGCTTCTCTGAAGTGCAGAGTGTAAGTGTAAGAGAGCTCCTTGCTTCAAACAGTAAAATTGCTTTATTAGAACTTTTCCATTTTAGATTGGTCAATATGTTATGAATTTAAAATGGAACTCTGTCAGCTGCCTTCTGAAAAGAATTTTTAAAATGTTTGTGCGGGAAAAGGGCGACAATACACAAATCCGCCCAGAGATTGCACTGGGTTTCAGCAGGAGTTTGCGAACCAGTTTTCCACACTGGAACCAAAGAAAGAAAGAAAAAACTTGCATTTAAATAGCGCCTTTCATGTCATCCCAAAGCGATTTTACAGCCAATGGAGTGCTTTTGAAGTGTAATCACTGTTGTAATGTAGAAAACATGGCAGCCAATTTGCACACAGCAAGGTCTCACAAATAGCAATGTGATAATCACCAGATAATCTGTTTTAGTGATGTTGGTTGAGGGATAAATGTTGGTCAGGTCACCAGAGAGAACTCCCGTGCTCTTCTTCAGAGAGTGCCATGGGATCATTTACGTCCACTTGACAGGGCAGACTGGGCCTCGGTTTAATGTCTTATCCGAAAGACAGCACCTCCGACAGTGCAGCACTCCCTCAGTACTGCACTGGAGTGTCAACCTAGATTTTGTGCTCAAACCTCTGGAGTGAGACTTGAACCCACAACCTTCTGACTCAATGAGCCACGGCTGACAAGGCTGGATATGAAAGGAGAGGGGTTCGAGGACCATGGTGGGTTGACCATGTTGAAGGCTGCAGACAGGTCAAGGATGGCAAAGAGGGATAAGGCATTATGGTCATAGACACAGAGACTTGTTACGGTCAATTTGGTGTTGTGGAAGGAATGGAAACCTGATTGGAAGGATTAAAACAAGGATTTGCAGGAGTGATGGATTTGGGATTGACAATGCACTCATAGATTTTGGAGAGGAATAGGAGATTGGCAGTAGTTAGCGAAGACAGACAAGTCGAGGGCAGGGGGTGATGACCAGAATTTTGAAAAGGTGGGGGAAAGTAACTGAGTAGAGGGAACCATTTACAATGTCAGCTAGCATGGGAGCCAGGAAGCGAAGTTGGTGGTCAGGAGTTCAGTGAGAATGGAATGCATAGAATCATAGAATCTTGCAGCACAGATGGAAGCCATTCGGCCCATCGTGTCTGTGCCGACTCTTTGAAAGAGCTATCCAATTAGTCCCTCTTCCCTGCTCTTTCCCCATAACCCTGTAAACATGTACCCTTCAAGTATTTATTCAATTCCCTTTTGAAAGTTATTATTGAATCTGCTTCCACCGCCCTTTCAGGCAGTGCATTCCAGATCATAATAACTCGCTGCATAAAAAAATGTTTCATCATGTTGCTTCTGGTTTTTTTCCCAATTACTTTAAATCTGTGTCCTCTGGTTACCGACCCCTCTGCCCTGGAAATAGTTTCTCCTTATTTACTCTATCAAAACCCTTCATGATTTTGAACACCTCTATCAAATCTCCCCTTAACCTTCTCTGCTCCAAGGAGAACAACACCAGCTTTTCCAGTCACTGCATGTAACTGAACTCTTTCATCCCTGGAACCATTCTAGTAAATCCTCTAACGGCATCCTCTCCAAGGCCTTGACAAACTTCCTAAAGTGTGGCCACAATACTCCAGCTTGAGTCTAACCTGTGATTTACAAATGTTTTTTTTTTATTCGTGCATGGGATGTGGGCATCGCTGGCAAGGCCAGCATTTATTGCCCATCCCTAATTGCCTTTGAGAAGGTGGTGGTGAGCCGCCTTCTTGAACCACTGCAGTCCGTATGGTGAAGGTTCTCCCACAGTGCTGTTAGGTAGCGAGTTCCAAGATTTTGACCCAGCGACGATGAAGGAACGGCGATATATTTCCAAGCTGGAATGGTGTGTGACTTGGAGAGGAGCGTGCAGGTAGTGTTCCCATGTGCCTGCTGCCCTTGTTCTTCTAGGTGGTTGAGGTCGTGGGTTTGGGAGGTACTGTTGAAGAAGCCTCGGTGAGTTGCTGCAGTGCATCCTGTAGATGGTACACACTGCAGCCACGGCGCGCCGGTGGTGAAGGGAGTGAATGTTTAGGGTGGTGGATGGGGTGCTAATCAAGAGGGCTGCTTTGTCTTGGATCATGTTGAGCTTCTTGAGTGTTATTGGAGCTGCACTCATCCAGGCAATTGGAGAGTATTCCGTCACACTCCTGACTTGTGCCTTATAGATGGTGGAAAGGCTTTGGGGAATCAGGAGGTGAGTCACTCGCCGCAGAATACCCAGCCTCTGACCTGCTCTTGTAGTCACAGTATTTATGGGGCTGGTCCAGTTAAGTTTCTGGTCAATGGTGACCCCCAGGATGTTGATGGTGGGGGATTCGGTGATGGTAATGCCGTTGAATGTCAAGGGTGGTTAGACTCTTATTGTTGATAGTCATTACCTGGCACTTGTCTGTGCGAATGTTACTTGCCACTTATCAGCCCAAGCCTGGATGTTGTCCTGGTCTTGCTGCATGCAGGCACGGACTGCTTCATTATCTGAGATGTTGCGAATGAAACTGAAAACTGTGCAACCATCAGCAAACATTCTCATTTCTGACCTGATGATGGAGGGAAGGTCAATGACGAGGCAGCCGAAGATGGTTGGGCCAAGGACACTGCCCTGAGGAACTCCTGCAGCAATGTCCTGGGGCTGAGATGATTGGCCTCCAACAATCACTACCATCTTCCTTTGTGCTAGGTATGACTCCAGCCACTGGAGAGTTTTCCCCCTGATTCCCATTGACTTCAATTTTACTAGGCCTCCTTGGCGCCACACTCGGTCAAATGCTGCCTTGATGTCAAGGGCAGTCACTCTCACCTCACCTCTCGAATTCAGCTCTTTTGTCCATTTTTGGACCAAGGCTGTAATGAGGTCTGTAGCTGAGTAGTCCTGGCAGAACCCAAACTGAGCATCAGTGAGCAGGTTATTGGTGATTAAGTGCCGCTTGCTAGCACTGTGGACGGCACCTTTCATCACTTTGCTGATGATGTGGAGATGCCGGTGATGGACTGGGGTTGACAATTGTAAACAATTTTACAACACCAAGTTATAGTCCAGCAATTTTATTTTAAATTCACAAACCTTTGGAGGCTTCCTCCTTCCTCAGGTGAACGTTTGTTGGAAATGAAATCCTCGAAATGAAACCGCATTTATAATTCACAGAACAATGCTTGGTGATTACAGACAGTTTTTTCAACTGCCCGTTGCCAAGACAATCAGTGTGCAGACAGACAGGTGTTACCTGCAAGGTCTCCGAATATACAAATCACCAAAAAAAAAACAACAAACAAAAAAAAAACCGAGATAGAGAGGTAGAAACATAGAAAAGACAGCAACTGACCCGTTATATTAAAAACAGATAACATTTGTTCGCTGGTGGGGTAACGTGTAGCGTGACATGAACCCAAGATCCCGGTTGAGGCCGTCCTCATGGGTGCGGAACTTGGCTATCAATTTCTGCTCGACGATTTTGTGTTGTCGTGTGTCTCGAAGGCCGCCTTGGAGTACGCTTACCCGAAGGTCGGTGGCTGATTGTCCTTGACTGCTGAAGTGTTCCCCGACTGGGAGGGAACTCTCCTGTCTGGCGATTTAAAAACATTTTTTTTTATTCGTTCACGGGATGTGGGCGTCGCTGGCAAGGCCGGCATTTATTGCCCATCCCTAATTGCCCTCGAGAAGGTGGTGGTGAGCCGCCTTCTTGAACCGCTGCAGTCCGTGTGGTGACGGTTCTCCCACAGTGCTGTTAGGAAGGGAGTTCCAGGATTTTGACCCAGCGACAATGAAGGAACGGCGATATATTTCCAAGTCGGGATGGTGTGTGACTTGGAGGGGAACGTGCAGGTGGTGTTGTTCCCATGCGCCTGCTGCCCTTGTCCTTCAAGGTGGTAGAGGTCGCGGGTTTGGGAGGTGCTGTCGAAGAAGCCTTGGCGAGTTGCTGCAGTGCATCCTGTGGATGGTGCACACTGCAGCCACAGTGCGCCGGTGGTGAAGGGAGTGAATGTTTAGGGTGGTGGATGGGGTGCCAATCAAGCGGGCTGCTTTATCTTGGATGGTGTCGAGCTTCTTGAGTGTTGTTGGAGCTGCACTCATCCAGGCAAGTGGAGAGTATTCCATCACACTCCTGACTTGTGCCTTGTAGATGGTGGAAAGGCTTTGGGGAGTCAGGAGGTGAGTCACTCGCCGCAGAATACCCAGCCTCTGACCTGCTCTCGTAGCCACAGTATTTATATGGCTGGTCCAGTTAAGTTTCTGGTCAATGGTGACCCCCAGGATGTTGATGGTGGGGGATTCGGCGATGGTAATGCCGTTGAATGTCAAGGGGAGGTGGTTGGACTCTCTCTTGTTGGAGATGGTCATTGCCTGGCACTTATCTGGCGCGAATGTTACTTGCCACTTATCAGCCCAAGCCTGGATGTTGTCCAGGTCTTGCTGCATGCAGGCTCGGACTGCTTCATTATCTGAGGGGTTGCGAATGGAACTGAACACTGTGCAGTCATCAGCGAACATCCCCATTTCTGACCTTATGATGGAGGGAAGGTCATTGATGAAGCAGCTGAAGATGGTTGGGCCTAGGACACTGCCCTGGGGAACTCCTGCAGCAATGCCCTGGGGCCGAGATGATTGGCCTCCAACAACCACTACCATCTTCCTTTGTGCTAGGTATGACTCCAGCCACTGGAGAGTTTTCCCCCTGATTCCCATTTACTTCAATTTTACTCGGGCTCCTTGGTGCCACACTCGGTCAAATGCTGCCTTGATGTCAAGGGCAGTCACTCTCACCTCACCTCTGGAATTCAGCTCTTTTGTCCATGTTTGGACCAAGGCTGTAATGAGGTCTGGAGCCGAGTGGTCCTGGCGGAACCCAAACTGAGCATCGGTGAGCAGGTTATTGGTGAGTAAGTGCCGCTTGATAGCACTGTCGACGACACCTTCCATCAGTTTGCTAATGATTGAGAGTAGACTGATGGGGCGGTAATTGGCCGGATTGGATTTGTCCTGCTTTTTGTGGACAGGACATACCTGGGCAATTTTCCACATTGTCGGGTAGATGCCAGTGTTGTAGCTGTACTGGAACAGCTTGGCTAGAGGCGCAGCTAGTTCTGGAGCACAAGTCTTCAGCACTACAGCTGGGATGTTGTCGGGGCCCATAGCCTTTGCTGTATCCAGTGCACTCAGCCGTTTCTTGATATCACGTGGAGTGAATCGAATTGGCCGAAGACTGGCTTCCGTGATGGTGGGGATATCGGGAGGAGGCTGAGATGGATTATCCACTCGGCACTTTTGGCTGAAGATGGTTGCAAACGCTTCAGCCTTGTCTTTTGCACTCACGTGCTGGACTCCGCCATCATTGAGAATGGGGATGTTTGCAGAGCCTCCTCCTCCCGTTAGTTGTTTAATTGTCCACCACCATTCACGACTGGATGTGGCAGGACTGCAGAGCTTTGATCTGATCCGTTGGTTGTGGAATCGCTTAGCTCTGTCTATAGCATGTTGCTTCCACTGTTTAGAATACATGCAGTCCTGAGTTGTAGCTTCACCAGGTTGGCACCTCATTTTTAGGTACGCCTGGTGCTGCTCCTGGCATGCACTTCTACACTCCTCATTGAACCAGGGTTGATCCCCTGGCTTGTTGGTAATGGTAGAGTGAGGAATATGCCGGGCCATGAGGTTACAGATTGTGCTGGAATACAATTCTGCTGCTGCTGATGGCCCACAGCGCCTCATGGATGCCCAGTTTTGAGCTGCCAGATCTGTTCTGAATCTTTCCCATTTAGCACGGTGGTAGTGCCACACAACACGTTGGATGGTGTCCTCAGTGCGAAGACGGGATTTCATCTCCACGAGGACTGTGCGGTGGTCACTCCTACCAATACTGTCATGGACAGATGCATTTGCGACAGGTAGATTGGTGAGGACAAGGTCAAGTAAGTTTTTCCCTCATGTTGGTTCGCTCACCACCTGCCGCAGGCCCAGTCTAGCAGCTATGTCCTTCAGGACTCGGCCAGCTCGGTCAGTAGTGGTGCTACCGAGCCACTCTTGGTGATGGACATTGAAGTCCCCCACCCAGAGTACATTTTGTGCCCTTGCTACCCTCAGTGCTTCCTCCAAGTGGTGTTCAACATGGAGGAGGACTGATTCATCAGCTGAGGGAGGACGGTAGGTGGTAATCAGCAGGAGGTTTCCTTGCCCATGTTTGACCTGATGCCATGAGATTTCATGGGGTCCAGAGTCAATGTTGAGGACTCCCAGGGCCACTCCCTCCTGACTGTAAAGCACTGTACCGCCACCTCTGGTGGGTCTGTCCTGCCGGTGGGACAGGACATACCCAGGGATGGTGATGGAAGAGTCTGGGACGTTGGCTGAAAGATATGATTCTGTGAGTATGGCTATGTCAGGCTGTTGCTTGACTAGTCTGTGGGACAGCTCTCCCAATTTTGGCACAAGTCCCCAGATGTTAGTAAGGAGGACCTTGCAGGGTCGACTGGGCTTGGTGTTTTGCCGTTGTCGTGTCCGGTGCCTAGTGGTCCGATGCCGGGTGGTCTGTCCGGTTTTATTCTTATTATGACTTTTCGTAGCGAGATTTTACAACTGAGTGGCTTGCTAGGCCATTTCAGAGGGCAATTAAGAATCAACCACATTGCTGTGGGTCTGGAGTCACATCTCGGCCAGACTGGGTAAGGGCGGCAGGCTTCCTTCCCTCAAGGACATTAGTGAACCAGATGGGTTTTTACGACAATCCGGTAGTTTCATGGCCATCATTACTGATACTAGTATTTTAATTCCAGATTTTTATTTAATTAATTGAATTTAATTAATTAATTAATTGAATTTAAATTCGCCAGCTGCCGTGGCGGGATTTGAACTCATGACTCTGGATTTTTAGTCCAGGCCTCTGGATTACTAGCCCAGTAACATAACCACTATGCTACCGTACCCGGTTGCGCGGCGTCCGTTCATCCGTTGTCGCAGCGTCTGTATGGTCTCGCCAATGTACCATGCTCTGGGGCATCCTTTCCTGCAACGTATGAGGTAGACAACGTTGGCCGAGTCACAGGAGTATGAACCATGCACCTGGTGGGTGGTGTCCTCTCGTGTGATGGTAGTATCTGTGTCGATGATCTGGCATGTCTTGCAGAGGTTACCGTGGCAGGGTTGTGTGGTGTCGTGGACGCTGTTCTCTTGAAAGCTCGGTGATGATTTTGCTGATGATTGAGAGTAGACTGAGTGGGTGGTAATTGGCCGGATTGGATTTGTCCTGCTTTTTTTTGTGGACAGGACATACTTGGCCAATTTTTCACATTGTCAGGTAGATGCCAGTGTTATAGCTGTACTGGAACAGCTTGGCTGGAGGCGTGGCTAGTTCTGGAGCACAAATCCTCAGCATTACAGCCGGGTTGTTGTCGAGGCCCATAGCCTTTGTTGTATCCAGTGCACTCAGCTGTTTTTTGATTTCACGTGGAGTGAATCGAATTGGCTGAAGACTGGTTTCTGCGATGGTGGGGATATCCGGGGAGGCCAAGATGGATCTTCTGGCTGAAGATGGTTACAAATGCTTCAGCCTTATCTTTTGCACTCACGTGCTGGACTCTGCCATCATTGAGGAGGGGGATGTTTACAGAGCCCCCTCCTCCCGTTAGTTGTTTGATTGTCCACCACCATTCACGACTGGGGTTGTGGAATCGCTTAGCTCTGTCTATAGCATGTTGCTTCCACTGTTTAGCATGCATGTAATCCTGTGTTGTGGCTTCACCAGGTTGGCACCTCATTTTTAGGTACGCCTGGTGCTGCTCCTGGCATGTTCTTCTACACTCATTGAACCAGGGTTGATCCCCTGGCTTGTTGGTAATGGTAGAGTGAGAAATATGCCGGGCCATGAGGTTACAGATTGTGCTGGAATACAATTCTGCTGCTGCTGATGGCCCAGAGCGCCTCGTGGATGCCCAGTTTTGAGCTGCTAGATCTGTTCTAAATCTACTCCATTTGCCACGGTGGTAGTGCCACACAACACGTTGGATGGTGTCCTCAATGTGAAGATGGGACTTCGCCTCCACCAGGACTGTGCGGTGGTCACTTCTACCAACATTGTCATGGACAGATGCATCTGTGACAGGCAGATTGGTGAGGACGAGATCTAGGAGGTTTTTCCCTGGCGTAACTTCCTTGCTTTTGTACTCTATGCCTCTATTTATAAAGCCTAGGATCCCATATGCCCTTTTAACAGCCATCTCAACTTCCCCTGCCATCTTCAAAGACTTGTGTACGTACACCCCGGGCTTTCTCTTTTCCTGCATCCCCTTTATAATTGTACCATTTAGTTTATATTGTCCCTCCTCATTCATTGTACCAAAATGAATCACTTCACACTTCTCTGCATTAAATTTCATCTGCCATGTGTCTGCCTATTTCACCAGTCTGTCCATGTCCTCCTGAAGCCTGTTACTATCCTTCTCACTGTTTACTACATTTCTGAGTTTTGTGTTATCTGCAAACTTTGAAATTATGCCCCCTATGCCCAAGTCCAGGTCATTAATATATATCAAAAAGAGCAGTGATCCCAACACCACTGTATACGTCCCTCCAGTCTGAAAAACAACCCGTTCACCACCACCACTCTGCTTTCTGTCCCTTAGCCATTTTCATATTCACGCAGCAACTGAGGGAACACAAGGTAGGTCTCATGGATGAGATCAGCTTGGACATGGCATGGGGGCAGTGGGGGGCGGGTAGGGGTTGTGGGGGTCAGTGGCAAAGAAAATAGAGTCAGGCAAGGGTTCAGGTCTAAATTAAGTTCTTGGGCACTTATCTCATGTTTTGATATGTTAATACCTGTGAACTTGTGATCTCTTTATCACACCCAAGCAATCTGTTTGAGGACAGCCAGGCTATTTGACATTCTAATTAGGTGCTAAAAACAACCAACCCACCAGAAGTCTGCAGAATGATAAAATGAATATTATGATCACCTGCCCAGTGGAAAAGAACTGCTTTGATCCAGGGCTGTAAAGAACTACCTGGAGTATTTTACTTATGGCCGAGTTTCCTTATTTTACAGCCCCATGCTTCAACCATCATTTCCATGTCACGGTGGTGAGACAGGGTTCCATGGAGTGAAGAGGCTCCCATGTTACAATTATCAAAATCTCAGACAAAAGGTTTTGCAAAGACTTTAACATTTCAGACAATTCAAGTATCTTGTAAGGCCATTTAGGAGTGATATCAGGAAGCATTTCTTCACGCAAAGGGTAGTGGAAATCTGGAATTCTCTCCCCATAAAAGCTGTTGAGGCTGGGGGTCAATTGAAAATTTCGAAACTGTGATTGATAGATTTTTGTTAGGCTAGGGTTACAGAACCAAGGCAAGTAAATGGAGTTAAGATACAGATCAGCCATGATCTAATTGAATGGAGAAGCAGGCTCGAGGGGCTGAATAGTCTACTCCTGTTCCTATGTTCAAGCACTGTTTTGCTAATTATCTGCGGCATTCCTTTTGCTTCTGCGTAACTATGAATTTTATAATTAAATTTTGGTAATTCTCCTCTGCACCCTCTCCGAGGCCTTGACATTTTCCTAAAGTGTGGTTTCCAGAATTGGACACAATACTCCAGCTGAGGCCTAACCAGTGGTTTATAAAGGTTCAGCATAACTTCCTTGCTTTTGTACTCAATGGTTCTATTAATAAAGCCCAGGATCCCATATGCTTTTTTAACAGCCTTCACAAATTGTCCTGCCACCTTCAAAGATTTGTTAAAAAAAAATGAAAATATTGCCTCAGCACCAGGTTGCCTTCTCAGGTGCACCTTTTTCTTGAAAATACATGGTGTCTTTTTGTTTATGTCATGAGAGGAAACGTTTGAAATGAAGTTATCTTGTATCAGGTCCTTGAAACAAAAATGTAACTGTAGTGAAAACCAACTATGGGATAAATTTTCGGTCTGTAGCTCTCCCAGTGCACAGCTTCGCATGCCAGGAGCAAAATTCCAGAGCTGGATTAAGAATTCATGGGGCCCTAGGCACCAAGAACATTCGGGGGGGCCCTCTGCACCACCCCCCACCCCCCACACAGCCCCCACTCTCGATCCATTAAAATGCAATCATGTAGTAAAATGCATGAAGAAATAGACCTGTAGAATCTTGACACATTGTATTAACAATAAAGCAAATCATATTACAATATACTGTGCTTAAATGAAACCATCCCCCTGGCAAAGACCCCATATTTGGCTAGGCCCCCTGGGCACAGTAGGCCCATAGGCTAGGTTTGCCAACCCTGCTTGGACATATTCTGGAGGTTTCACATGACCTTCTGCCTCCAACCGTCCCGCCCCCACATTCCCGCCATTGGTCGTCCAACATTTCAATTCTCACGGTGTACTGCCTTCCTACACCAATCGGAAAGTGAATAGACTTTTCGTTACTCGATTGGGTGATTCTTCACTGGCGGTCAACAGACTTTTTGTCAACCATGTCTGATATTTTTAAACTAATAAAGAAAAGTGTTCAAAGAACATTTTTCTCTTGGGTTGCTCGCAGCTTTGTCCTGGAGATCAGTCGTTAATTCTGGAGGGTTGGCAACCCTACCATAGGCTCGTGCGTTAATCCGCCCCTGCAGATTTAAGGAATTCAGGCATCCACAATTTTCCATCCATCATGATGAAAATGTGTCCCTATACATTCATTCAATAATTCTGCTTAAAATGTATCTATATGTTTCTTCCCTCTTTGAGAGACTGATTGCTTTGGCTTCTGATGACAAGCCCAACAGTCATTGGAACATAGGAACAGGAGTAAACCATTCAGCCCCTTGAACCTGTTCTGCCATTCAATTGGACCCCCCAAAAATGCACTGCCAGAGTGGGTGGAGGCAGATTCAATCATGGTTTTCAAAAGGGAACTGGATAAGTACTTGAAAGGAAAAAAATTGCAGGGCTATGGCAATAGTGCAGGGGTGTGGGACTAGCTGGATTGCTCTTGCATTGAGCCGGCACGGACTTGTTGGGCCGAATGGTCCCCTTCTGTTCTGTAACTGTGAAAAAGCTGGGTGTTAATTGAAAATTTAAAAACCGAGATTGATAGATTTTTATTTGGTGAGGGTATTAAGGATAACGCAACCAAAGTGGGTGGATGGAGTTAAAATACAGATCAGGCATGATCTATTTAAATGGCAAAACAGGCTCGAGGGGCTGAATGGCCTCCTCCTGTTCCTATGTTCCCATGATCATGACTGCTCTATATCTTAATTCCATTTACCCACCTTGGTTCCATATCCCTTAATATCCTTACCTAACACAAATCTATCAATCTCAGTCTTGCAATTTTCAATTGACCTAGCCATTAATTAAAAAACACAGTCCATTACACACTGTGTTGGAACTCCAATAGAGCTGTGCCAAGCTGCCATTTTTCACACGCAAGCTCTTTTCAGGAGTTACCTGTTGAATCGTCGACAGCTCCAATTGAGTCTTTGTGATTCGTTCCAGGCAGGTCTTTCCGAAAGGATTGCCGGAAGAATTTTCTTTCGTCGCCACATTCCGCCTGAAGAGAACCACCAAAAAGGAACGCTGGTGCATCTGGCAGATTACTGATCAGTCTGGCAATGTGAAGGTAGGCAGTCAGCTTCCATCAATCTTGTCTTCAGCAAATAAAACTGCAGAGGCTAGCGATCTGAAACAAAACCAGAAAATACTGGAGACACTCAGCAGGCTAGTGAGCATCTGTGGAGAGAAACAGATGAGTTTAAGTTCCGCATGCGGGCCCTTCTTCAAAACTCTGTTCGGAGTGAGTTGTACATGACTGGGAGGGGGAGAGTTTTATCTGGGACTGATGCAGAAGATAGTGGGGTTAGAAGGGGGTAGGGGAATGTAGATATTGAGGGATACAAGGAAGTGGTAGGAGATGGACTCGTCATTGATAAAGATCATGGGAGTAGAGAGGAAGATGGCAAGGTCAGGGGAGTAGGAGCGTTTGAATTGAGGGAGAAGTTTAGAGAAGACAAGAGGACAGTGAATTCAGAGGAGAGGGTGAGGGGAACTGAGATGGAGATTGAAAACACCGAGGATGAGGAGTCGTTTAGTGCAGAGGCTGAGGAAAGAAAGGCGGGAGGACATCTCCGGGAGAACCTTTGGGTGGCGCTTCAGGAGGTGGCAGACAATGACGATTTTAAAGGAGAGGTCAAAGGGTGGAACAAGGTGAGGTACTTAAAGGAGGAGGTCGGGGAGTCACGCCTCACCACCACTGCAGCGCTTTGGGCAGGTCAGGAGGTGTAAAGTATAGCCAGGTGGGGAGACTTCGCTAAGGGGCAAGGTGTCGCAGCCCATGAGCTGAGTTTGTCAATCATCCAATAGTTGGGATTGCTGCTTCTAAGGAGTCAACAATGGGTGCCTCGATGGTCCCTTCGGAGAATACCAAGAAAGTCATAAAGGGTACTTGCAGGCTTATTCAAGGGAGATTCAGACCTGGGAGGGTGGCAGGAGAGTTGGAAAGCTGAGGAGTAGTGATGGGATGGGGAAGGGATTAAGGAATGCAAAGTACCTAAGAAGGGAGAAATGAAAGGTGGCATAGCTGAGTGACGGAAGGGGAGGAGAAAGGAGAGAAGGGCATGAGATGGGCCAAGAGGAAATCAAAGGAGATCGAAATAATGTCCTTGGGTCCAGAGTGGTAACCAAAATGTGCATGTGAATGAGGAGTTGGGTTACACAGACAGGGCAAAGATTAGAAGAGGATCTTCTCCCTTACTCCAGGTGCTTTCTACCTGTTGAATCAAGAGTTGTAACACTTGGTACCTTAATGTTGTAATAAATGTTCCAATATTTAATTAACCAACTGTCAGCCCCCACTGGATTAATAACCTCACATAGCACTAAAGCATTCCACAAAGCAAGGCTCATAAATTCAACAGAGCTTTGTAATAAGTCTACCTCTGTTCCTGATTCTTCAGTCAGTCTCTCCCTTCAGTGTGTTTCTCTCTCTAACTCTTTCATAGCCAAAAAATTACTGTTGGAGATATTAGAGGCCTATATTACTACGAGTTTATGTAACAGTTTCCATTTGCAATTTTAGCACCAGGCGTTAACCTGTTTATTTTAAATGAGTTAACACCTCCACTAAAATATCAGACAGAGGAACGTCATATAAACGCATTTTAAAGCATTCATCTGCTAATACTGGCAACTGTAATTTCTAGGCTTGTGAGGATAAGTTGCCCGAGTGTGTGCTCTCAGCACGAAGTCTCACTCACTGGGAGCATATATTGAGAAATTGCCATCCATGGCTCAGAATTCTCAGTCCATTATTTTAATGCGTGCAAATTCATGGCTATGCAAGCACAATATATGCTCCCGACAAGTGAGGATCTGCGTCAGGAGCACACAATTGGAAAATGTAACCTTTTTTTGTATCGGACAGGCATTGTCACTGTAAACAATCTAGTGCAGCAAAGGTAGTTCTTTCCTGCTCTCCTAATAGCGCTGAGGATGGGCAATAAACGCTGGCCTCGCCAGTGACACCCACATCCCATGAACTTATTAAAAAAAAGAATCATACTGCTTTACCATAACCCTCTGGTGCCCACTCAGATAGCCATTCTTTATATACGGGCCTGGAAAGTAAGTATCTTCTGTCTGCCCATTGGGAGACACCACAAACCGAATCCTGTCCACACCTAGAGTCCACACATTTTCCAGCAGGATTTAGTAAATAGTGATCAGGAATGGGAAGCTGATTTCCCCCACACCCTCCCTAGCCCACTGGCTTGGAGACCACTTGTAATACCCCCATTGCCTTCTTATCTAAGATCTGATAACTCAGCAAACACCGATCTAAACTGACAAAAATGCGACATTAGACATTGGCTCCCGGTCCGGCAACACCTCAAATTTAAAATTCTCATCCTTGTTTTCAAATCCCCCCATGGCCTCGCCACCTCCCTATCTCTGTAACCTCCTCCAGCCCTACAACTCTCCGAGATCGCTGCCCTCTTCCAGTTCCTGCCTTTTGCACACCCCCGATTTTCTTCACTTCACCATTGGCGGCCGTGCCTTCAGCGGCCTAGGCCGTAAGCTCTGGAATTCCCTCCCTAAACCTCTCCGCCTCTTTACCTCTCTCTCCTCATTTAAGACGCTCATTAAAACCTACTTCTTTGACCAAGTTTTCGGTCATTTGTCCTAATATCTCCTTATGTGGTTCGGTGTCAAATAACGCTCCCGTGAAGAGCCTTGGGACATCTTACCACATTAAAGGCGCTATATAAATGCAGGTTGTTGTTGTTGAGTAAATTGATGACTCGACATTAATATTCAAAGAAATAAAATTCAAATATCTTTTTCACAGACTTAAGGTGAAATTCCCTCCCATTCCTGGCCAATGGATGTAAACACTAGCCTTCGATTGCTTAACATGGGACCTCATACGGCCCAGAGATTGATTATCGGTGCGTCCTCAGACTAACATCTTTCCTATTCTTCCTTCAGGTCTCCATCATTGTCGATGGAAGTAGAAAAACAGTGGAATACAGCGCCAAGGGGCGCTCTGGAAATACTCTGCATTTGACATTCAAGAAGCGGGAACTGGGCTCTCTGTTTGACCGGCAGTGGCACAAGCTGGCGATTATAGTGAAGTCCGGCTTGGTGTCCCTTTACAAGGACTGTAAACTGGTCGACACCAAGCGAAGTGAAGAGATAGAGAGCATTGATGTCCATGGGAAGACTGTCATTGGTGTCCGTGTCAGTGATGGGACGCCTGTTGACGTAAGTAATTGGTAAACCCACCAAAGGGCATTAATTTTTGGATTGAAGTTAAATTATGTACTGTTTTCTATTAACTAGCTCAGGTTTAATTGGTATTAAAATGGAGAATCCATGATAACTTTTTAAATTGAATGGCTGAGACAGGAGATGAAAGGAAAATCTACAATGATCTGTTTCTGACATCTTTGTGTAGTTTGACCTTCAACGGATAATGATTTACTGCAACCCTCAATTGACAGAACTGGAGACCTGCTGTGAAATACCAGGTGCCCTGGTAAGACATTCAGTTTTATTCTCCAAACAAAGTTATTAAGGAAGAGCTTACACCTGAATAGTCAGCTATGAGTGCTAAACTCACCAGAAATGGAATGTGCTGCTTGCACTTAATTCTTTGTTGTCAACTCGTTATCGTAATTACGATGCAGATTTAGACATGTGTAAGGTGCACACTAGTAGTGGAAACATTGTAGGTGTATTTAAAGGATGAGGACAATTAAAGGAAGTGGCTGAATAGGGGGATAAAAATCCTTTTAACCCTCAGAAAAGCTCAAAAGCAACTTCAAGGGGGAAGAGGACAGAAATGAATTACAAGAAATTCACTGTGATGGCATTGGGTCTGTAGGCAAGAGCCCAATATCCATTTCCTTGTTTGGTGGCTGCTGAATTGGAGGTGGTGCTGCATGAGGTGGTTGCAAGGAGGGTGATCTTGTTTGCCACTCCATGGCATCATTCCCAGCACTGCAGAATTCCTGGGAAAGAGGTAGAGGCAAGTTGGAGGCCACAATTGATCGGAACCATCTCTGGCTTTGCCAACCTCTGCTGCCATAGGCGTCTAACCATTCTTTATAAAGGGTTGAGCACATAGAATCCCAGTGAAGAATTGGCCATTGGAGTCCGAAGGAAGTTGGAAAATTGGGCAGGGTATAAAAGGGGCTGTCAATTCGCTATCACCCATTTCGACCTACCACCGAAGATCAATATCTACCACCCCCCATTATTTTTGTGTCTGCGCGAAATGGTGTGATTAGTAGTCCTCTTTATTCTGTTTTAACCTACACATGCTTTCAGTAATAATGCTGTGCTTCTAAACTCCGCTTTCAACACAGCATTTATAGTTAAGACTGTTTAATGGGAAGATCTGGTTCATAGGGAGGATGAAACAATGGGCCTAGTAACTCATGGGTAATGCAGATACAAGTGAGTTATCGGTCCCATTCAAGAGATGCTTTCTTTCCACAAGCCACTGCCTCTAATTGTCTTAACACATTTGTATTACATAATGAGGATGATCCTGTGCTTCCATTGGGAAGCCAGGCGTGCAGGGAGTATGGGCTGGACACGGGCATCAAGATTGCAGCCCCGATTCTCTGACCTACGCTCCTTGCGAGCCAGGCTTCCCACTGGGAACACGGGGATTGCACAGTTATGGCCCGGGCTTTCCCCGGATCTGTTCCCGCTCTACTGTTGTAACTTCTCCGGATGTGCAAAGGAAACCCCCTTTACCCGCGTAAAAACGGGGGTTTCCAACACACCTCCGGTGAAGTGATGGCGGCGGAGCAGGAACAGTTCCGAGGAAGTTCTGGGCCTATGCTTCAAGTAACATTTGTACATTAAAAAACACAGTAAAACTATCGGATGAGCACGTTTACCTGGCCGGTGACGATACCTTTAAAGGGGCTGTGTGATGTGGCACATTGATAGTGATGTAGAGAGAAGCGTATCACAAGGAAAAGTAATGTCAGCAGAAGCTTAAACCAGTGGGATTAAAGCTGTGTTGATAAAGCCATATGGGTAGCTTGAAGAAACCATTTTATTATATAACTGCTGATTGCTGTAATTGTTGTATAACTGAAGGGTGAAATCTTTATGTCCCCAGTGCTCAACCGAGGATGGCTTCCATCTAGCTGTGGTGGCATCAAAGGACCACACGAGGCAGACGTCTCTTCAATCAAACCCAAAAAGTGACAGTCAGAAGGTGAGGACTACAACATTTTGGCTCAGGACCAGAACTTGCTAACTGCTTGGCATAAGTCTGTAACCCAAGTTGCATTCCTTTCAAATTTTAGCATTCCAAGAACTTTACTGGAAACAGCTTGAGAGCAGAGCAGTCTAAACAGCTCCTCCAAACCAATGGATACAATTACCGATGTCATGCATTGAGTTTGGCAAAACAGTGGAACAACAGGGGAAGCTTATGCATACGTGCCAACCATCGGCATCTCACGCTGACGCTTATGTCAGCATTTGCAGACAATGTTTAATGCTTTCCCCGCTACCATGTCCCTCTTCTGAGGCCGACCAAGAATGCACTGCAGTTCTCTGTTGCACAAGCATGGAGTTTATGTGCCTGCGCAGTCACATGACTCATGCGCTGCCCGATGATAACATGGCAGCTTTTGATGTGCAAGTACTTTGAACCTTCAATTGATTAGGTAAATTGTACTTGAAGGACTAAATAATGTAAATGTATCAGGGAAGCTACGCAGCAGATATTCATTCTTGGCATGTGGGTGTCATTGGCAAAGCCGGCATTCATAGCCCATCCTTAGTTGCTTTCTAGGCCATTTCAGAGGGCAGTTAAGAGTCAACCATGTTGGTGGGGCATTAGGGTCACATAAAGGCTGGGTAAGGACTGTAGGTTTCCTTCCCTAGTGAACCAGTTGGATTTTTATGACAATCCCACAGCTTCCCGGTCAGTTTTACTGATCAAATTTTTTTATTTTTAATTTCCAGATTTTTTTAAAACTCAAATTGCCATGGTGGGATTTGAGCTCTAAATGATCAGCCCAGGTCTCGGGATTACTAGTCCAGTAACAGAACCACTACACTACTAGTGATTTAAATATACTGGAAGGAGTGATTTCTAATGTACAATCAGGGTGGTGATACATACATGTCAAGCATCAGTGTTTGAGTGCTGCTCTTGGTGAGAAGACAATGACAATGGTGTTGGAGAACACTGCCAGGAACTGCCAATCCGCCTTGCAAATAGTCTCTTCTGGTGCTGGCGAATAGGATTCTGTTTAAGAAAGAAAGAAGAAGAACTTGCCTTTATATAGAGTTTTTCATGACCTTAGGACGTCCCAAAGCACTTTACACCCAATGAAGTACTTTTTGAAGTGTTAGCCACTGTTGTAGTGTAGGAAATGCAGCAGCCAATTTGCGCACAGCAAGGTCCCACAAACAGCAATGAGGTAATGACCAGATGACCTGTTTTAGTGATGTTGGTTGAGGGATAAATACTGTCCAGAATTCCCCTGCTCTTACTTTGAAATAGTGCCATATGATCTTTCATATGCACCTGAGGGGTTTAAGGTCTCATCTGAAAGACGGCACTTTCAATAGTGTAGCACTCCCTCAGTAGTGCAATGGGAGTGTCAGCCTAGATTATGGGCTCAAGTCTCTGGAGTGGGACTTGAAGCCACAACCTTCTGACTCAGAGGCTACCCACTGAGCCACAGCTGACACCTGTTTAAGGTATGCATATCCCTGTTATTCCAAAGCACCCTTGTGATTTCTAGCCGTAAAAGGAGGATCCTAGTGAGAGAAACCTTCTGAAAATTTGCTGCTCTCTTATGTTGGATCTTTGGTTAGTCATTGCCATGAGGATGCTTTTGGGGCCCACGGAGTAATCAGAAAGGAAGACGCAGCATTTTGCTCTCATGAGGAATGCGTAGGGTGGGTTGAGGCTTTGTACCAGGTCAAGAGCATCATAAGGTTTGGAGGAAACCCGCGTAACACATCGGGCTATAAATTGGGCCGCGTAGCGCCCGTTTTTTAGGCGCTATGTGACTTCCTAAGGTCCCAAAATGGCGTCCGGAATGCGTATGCACGCTTCTAGCGTGACGTGCACCAGACGCCATCTTGGTAAAGTGGTTTGCACGGGCACAGATGTCGAACGCCGGTAGCATGTAAAATAAGGAGACTATGCGTTAGATCAGTGTGCAATGCTGGCTTAAAGGGATAGATACCATTTTGGCACTCAATGCTTCAGCCAACGCACTGTCTTAACCATAAACAGCTGAACATAGACAGCCTGGAGGACCCCCCACCAGTGCTATTTAAAGGAACCATGCAGGATTTACAGATTTGTTGCTGAGTTATTGCTCCTGGCTGCTGATGCACTTGTACCTGTTTTTGGAGGTCTCCTGTACTTGAATACTAGGACTAGGGGACATAGCCTAAAAGTTAGAGCCAGGATTTGCAGGGGTGAAGTTGGGAAATGCTTCTACATGCAAAGGGTGGTAGAAGTTTGGAATGCTCTTCTGTAAATAACAGTTGGCGCTAGCTCAATTGTTAATTTTAAATCTGAGATTGATAGATTTTTGTTAACCAAGGGTATTAAGGGATATGGGACTAAGGCAGGTATATGGAGTTAGGTCACAGATCAACCATAATCTCATTGAACGGCGGAACATGCTCGAGGGATTGTCCCTAGCAGCCACTGCCACTTGCTGCCTCCTGGCTGCTAGCGCTGGAATCAGGTAAGTGAGCAGGCAGCATGAATTTCACGTGCTGCCTGCATCTGAACAACCGGGCGCAGGTTAATCGCGCAACACGACCTCCGCGCCCGGATTCGGGGGTTATCAAATTTAATCCCCATCAAGTTCAGTAAGGCTTTTGACCTAGTACCTCATGCAGCTCTCGTGAAGAAGCAGAAAGCTTTGGGAGTACACGAGAGACTCACTAATCTTATCTGTTTTGAAAGAAGAGCAAGGCAAGGTTGTCCACAGTTGCCCGTGCTATTCAGTGTCTTCGTCAATGATGTGTTGGATGGCATTGAAATGTGTGTTTTGAATATTCCTGGAAGAATTACAGTGCTCCTTTTTGTAGACTATGTTCTTTCACCTAGGAACTGAATCTTGTACCTTCAGTGCTGAACCACTCTCTGGAAATTTCTAAATCCATCACAGCAAAGAATGCACTTTGGTATGCTTTAGTTTTCCTTTGCGTTACGAGGAATGGAATATTGGATGAAGTTTTCCAAGACCTCACCCCACTTACAGGGATTTGTGCGTAGTGGGAAGGTCGTTGGAAAATAGGGGGTGCAATTGCCCCACATTTTCCATCCATTGACTTCTATGGACAGAAAATCGTGAGAAGCACACCTGTAATTTTCTGATGCAAGGCCCTACTGACGGCATGGTGTCTCAGAAAATTTTGCCTGGAGCTTAGGTTACAACAAGCTCATGCCCCATTGCACTCAATGTAACTACTTGCTCCCTTCCACATGTCATAGCCAAAGGCCTTTGAGTTTTGGCTTTCACAGAAAAATGGACTGAATTGCAAAATATGATCCTAAACTGCTGGTAGAAGTCCTGGAATCCCATGCAATAGAAAATTTTACTTATTCAGCAGCCAGCCCTGGTCATAGACTTATATTCAGAAAGAAAGACTTACATTTATATAGCACCTTTCACAACCCCTGGATGTCCCAAAGCACTTTACACCAATGAAGTACTTTTGAGGTGTAGTCACTGTTGTCATGTAGGAAATGAGGAAGTCAATTTGCACACATCAAGGTCCCACAGACAGCAATGTGGTAATGACCATCTGAGTTTAGTGATGTTGGTTGAGAGATAAATATTGGCCAGGACACCAGGTTCAATTCCCCAGCTGTTCTTTAAATAGTGCCATGGGGTTGTTTATGTCCTCCTGAGAGGCTAGATAGGGTCTTAGTTTAATAAAACAACTGATAGATGGCACCTTCCAAAAAGTGCAGCACTCCCTCAGTACTGCACTGGAGTGTCAGCCTAGATTTTGTGCTCTGGAGTGGGACTTGAACCCATGACCTTCTGAGTCAGAGGTGAGAGTGCTACCATTGAGCCACAGCTGACAACACATTATTATTTTCAGGGCTTATTTTGAGTTGTCATGTGCTTTTATTAACACAGCTCCCAGTCTCATGTCGCTGGCTGCAACTTGATAGTAAACTTGCTGGGATTCACTTAGACTGAAAGATGAGGAGATCCAGTAAAATCCAATTTTTAGCCCTGTGTCCATAGTGAATTCCAAAAAGTTTAGTTTTGGGTTGCACCTTCATGAGGCCTGGGCATCTAGAAGCTGCTGCCACCAGCACGGGTCTTAGCAAAATAGAAAGACAGTTTTTGATGGGAAACTGATTAATAACAATGCACAATTAGGCGACTTATTTTATGTGTGCTATGTTATAATTTTCAAATGGCTGACAATCTTGCTCAAAATCTTCATTGCTGGTTTCATGTTAGCGAAGTGTGAGTTGGTGATTCTCATGACTTGACCTTCAGAGTATCATGAATTTTCCAGAAGTTTAGGGGGATTGAGAATTGCCACTCACAGGCTCCTATATTGTCACAATTACTGAGCATTGAACAAAAGAGCGAAGATGGTTTTCCTGCACTGCTTCTGGTTGGACTGCGAGATATGAAACACTTTGGCTACGTTTACAGTGCACAGCAGTCCCACTTCCCACCAATGCTACAGTCTAGCGGAAAAGGAGCCTAAATCCGGAGTCAAGGCCCAACCTGGCAACCGGAGCAAAGAAAAGTGAGAATCCTTGGAGGTGGACATTTAGTCCCACTTCACTCCCATGCCAGGCTGGGTCTTAACTCTGGATTTACACCACACGAGCTTAGTGTCAGTGCAAAACGGTTTGAGCTGCTTATCAATGCTAAACCTGCGAGGGGTGGTAATGTGCCCAGTCTGGCCGCTTCCTCCACCGGCAGCGCTTATTGGAAGTTCACAAAGCCGGAATTTCTGATGCGCGTTGCTGGTGGCGGAGGCTCCCTCGCAGTCAGCGCAGACTCATAAAGTAACCCCAGTATAGGAAATTCACCCTCACGGAATACACCGGGCCTCGATTCACAAGGAACTGGACAGTAGCCACCAGGTTTCTAATCTAGAAAAGCCCATCACAATATCACCATCTGATCAACCAGAGACAGTCGGGAAAAGCTGCAGCAGGGACTTGTGCAGCTCTAATCATACAAGGTGCAGCCCAGACTCTGCAGTAACCTGCTGAGGGGCTGAATTGACATCAAAAAACTATTTGATCAAAGTCATCGAATCATAGAATGATACAGCACAGAAAGAGGGTATTCGGCCCATCGTGCCTTTGCCGGCTCTCTGAATTAGTCCCACTCCCCTGCTCTTTCCCCGTAGCCCTGCATTTTTTTTCCTTTTTAAGTATATATCCAATTCCCTTTTGAAAGTTACAATTGAATTTGCTTTCACCGCCCCTTCAGGCAGTGCATTCCAGATCACAACAAGTCACTGTGTAAAAAATATTCTACTCATCTCCCCGCTGGCTTTCCTGCCAATTATCTTAAATTTGTGTCCTCTGGTTACCAACCCTCCTGCCAGTGGAAACAATTTCTCCCTATCTACTCTATCAAAACCCTCATAATTTTGAACATCTCTATTAAACCTCACCTTAACCTTCTCTGCTGTAAGGAGAACAATCCCAGCCTCTCTAGTCTCTCCATATAACTGAAGTTTTTTTTTCGGACAGTGGGGCTATGATGATAGACAGCAACAGACGGTCAGCTCTTGCTAATGTCCCGTGTAATTTGACTGGTAATAAGGTTGGGATTTATATTAATCGCAGTTACATAGCTTTTATGTGGTTCTATGAATTAACTGAATCCTACACCATTAGCTGGTAAGATAGACAATGATAATATGAAAGCAAGTTGAGCAGGAGTGAGATAAGTTACACAGTTGAGAAATGCGGACAATAGAAACCCCAAATACGGAGCTGACCCAAATTATAGATATCACCTGACCCCCTGAGAACTGAGTAAGTCCATTGCAGCTTCTCAGTATTTGCTCCAGTTATTTTTTGAGCCTTTACCTTAGATCACTGAAGATCATGTCACAAACTTTGTTCCTTTGCCTCTGTCTCCATTCCCGTTCCTAGCTGCTGTCACAGACTGAACCAGACGATTCACAACCTTGATGTCCTGTTTGATCCTGAGCTAAGTTTCTGATCCCATACTTCCACCTCTATAGCATCACCTGCCTCTGCTCCTACCTCAGCCTAACTACTGCTGAAACCCTCATAGATGCACTTGTCACCTTTACACCGAATGTTTCCAAAGGTCTGCTGGCTGGCCTCCAGACATCTTCCCTCAATAAATTCCAGCTCATCTAATATTCTGCTGCACATACCCTCTCTCGCACCAAGTTCCATTCACCCATCACCCCTGATCTTGCTGATTTAGATTGATTCTCGGTTGTCTAGCAGCTCAAATTTAAAATTCTTGTCCTTGTCTTTAAATCTCCATTGGCCTTGTCTCCCTACCTCAGTAACCTCTTACAGCTCTACAAAGCTGCCCAAACTCTCTATTCCTCTAACACCAGCTATTTGCTCATCCGCTTCCCTCTACTACACCATTGATGGTCGTGCTCTCAGTCACCTAGGTCCCATTCTCTTCCCTCCCCAAACTTCTTTCTCCACCTCCCTTGCCTCCTTTAAAACCCTCCTTAAAATCAATCCCATTGACTAAGCTTTTGGCCATCCCTACCACTCTCTCCTTCTTTGACTAAAGTAAATGGGTGAAGAAGTTAAGCAAATTGATCAGTTGATAACAAATGGAATAACTTTAAAGACATATCCCTGAGCATGCAGACAAATACACACCTGCAAACAGCAAACAGGGGCCCTGAATTTACTCAGGGCCCAGGGGAAATGTGAGGGTTAAGGGGGAGGAGCAAGTCTAGCATGGGCAGAAAACCAATAAATGTTGGGTCTTCACCCCGAAGGATATATCGGCCTTGAAGGGGGTGCGGCATCGATTCACCAGAATGATGCCAGAACTTAAAGGGTTACATTATGCATAGGCTAGGCTTGTATTCCCTCAAGTATAGAAGATTAAGAGGTTTGTCTAATTGAAGTGTTTAAGATGATTAAAGGAATTGATAGGGTAGACAGAGAGAAACTATTTCCTCTGGCCGGGGAGTCCAGAACAAGGTGGCATAACCTTAAAATTAGCGCTCAGCCATGCTGGTCAATGTGTGGTGGTCCTGACTTTCTGGCGATTAGTTTTGATGACCAAGAAATTGAGAACGCTGACCTCCACAAACGCTTCATTCTGCATCCCTGGCTTGAGCTGAGACAGGCTGAATGTCCTTGCTCACCTGTACGTATCTTGTGATTTTGCAATCTTGCACAGGCTCATCTACCGAGATCAGAGCCTCACAAAATTTACCCTATTATCTCTTTCATAAAAAGAGCAGAAGTGTTGCATTTTTTGTATCACTGTAATGATATTTATAGTGGCGCATACTATAGACCACCAAATAGTGGGAAGGAGATGGAGGAGCAAATCTGCAAGCATATTTCAGGAAAATGTAATCACAATAGAGTCGTGATAATGGGGGACTTCAATTATCCGAATATAGATTGGGATAAAAACAGTGTAAAGGGCAAAGAGGGGAAAGAATTCCTGAGCTGTGTACAGGAGAACTTTCTTGATCAGTATGTTTCCAGCCCAATAAGGAAGGAAGCAGTGCTGGATCTAGTTCTGCAGAATGAAGTGGAGCAAGTGGAGCATGTTTCAGTGGGAGATCATTTGGGAAACATATGATCTCCCACTGAAGAGCATATTGTGATCACAATATTTAGAGGTTTAGAGTAGATATGGAAAGGGACAAGGAACAATCAAAGGTGAAGATACTCAACTTCTAAAAGAGGTGGCTGCAGAGATAGTGGATACATCGGTTATGATCTTCCAAAATTCCCTAAATTCCAGAACGGTCCCAGCGGATTGGAAGGTAGCAAATATAACCCCAATATTCAAGAAAGGAGGGAGAGAGAAAAAAGGGAGCTACTGACCAGTTAGCCTCACATCAGTCATCAGGAAAATGCTGGAATCCATTATTAAGGAAGTGGTAACAGGGCACTTAGAACATCATAATATGATTAGGCAGAGTCAACATGGTTTTACGAAAGGGAAATTGTGTTTTATGAGGATGTAACTAGCAGGGTAGATAAAGGGGAACCAGTGGATGTCGTATATTTGGATTTTCAAAAGGCATTCAATAAGGTGCCACGTAACAGGTTGTTATGCAAGATAAGGGCTCATGGGGTTGGGGGTAACATATTAGCATGGATAGAGGATTGGTTAATGGACAGAAAACAGAAAGTAGGGATGAACGGGTCATTTTCAGGTTGGCAAGCTGTAACTAGTGGGGTGCCGCAAGGATCAGTGCTTGGGCCTCAGCTACTTACAATCTATATCAATGACTTAGATGAAGGGACTGAGTGTAATGTATCCATTTGTGCTGACGATATAAAGCTAGGTGGGAAAGTAAGAACATAAGAAATAGGAGCAAGAGTAGGCCATACAGACCCTCAAACCTGCTCCGCCATTCAATAAGATCTTGGCTGATCTTCGACCTCAACTTCACTTTCCCGCCTGTTCCCCATATCCCTTGATTTCCTTAGAGTCCAAAAATCTTTC
This sequence comes from Heptranchias perlo, assembly GCF_035084215.1. Classification (NCBI taxonomy): domain Eukaryota; kingdom Metazoa; phylum Chordata; class Chondrichthyes; order Hexanchiformes; family Hexanchidae; genus Heptranchias; species Heptranchias perlo. Next base: position 14,517,699 of record NC_090329.1, on the reverse strand, counting down.
GCTCTCAGCCTTGAATATACTCAACGACTAAGCATCCACAACCCTCTGGGATAGAGAATTACAAAGATTCACAGCCCGCTGAGTGAAGAAATTTCTTCTCATCTCGGTCCTAAATAGCCGACCCCTTATCCTGAGACTATATCCCCTGGTTCTAGACTCTCCAGCCGGGGGAAACAGCCTCTCAGCATCTACCCTGTCAAGCCCTCTCAGAATCTTATATGTTTCAATGAGATCACCTCTCATTCTTCTAAACTCCAGAGCGGATAGGCCCATTCTACTTAATCTCTCCTGATAGGACAACCCTCTCACCCCAGGAATCAATCTGGTGAACCTTCATTGCACCGCTGCTAAGGCAAGTATATCCTTCTTTAGATAAGGAGAGCAAAGCTTACACAGTACTCCAGGCGAGGTCTCACCAAAGCTCTGTACAATTGCAGTAAGACTTCCTTACTCTCGTACTCCAACCCCCTTGCAATAAAGGCCAACATGCCATTTGCTTTCCTAATTGCTTGCTGTACCTGCATGTTAACTTTTTGTGTTTCTTGTACGAGGACATCCAACTCTCTCTGAACACGAACATTTACTAGTTTCTCACCATTTAAAAAATATTCTGTTTTCCTATTCTTCCTACCAAAGTGAATAACCTATAATTTCCCCACATTATACTCCATCTGCTACTTTCCTGCCTACTTATTTAACCTATATATATCCTTTTGCAGACTCTTTGTGTCCCCCTCACAGCTTACTTTCCCACCTAGCTTTGTATCGTCAGCAAACTTGGATATATTACACTCGGTCCCCACTAGTTACAGCCTGCCAACCTGAAAATGACCTGTTTATTCCTACTATCTGTTTTCTGTCCGTTAACCAATCCTTTATTCATGCTAATATATTACCCTCAACCCATGAGCCCTTAGCTTATGTAACAACCTTTGTGTAGCACCTTATCGAATGTCTTTTGAAAATCTAAATATACTACATCCTCTGGTTCCTCTTTATCTACCCTGCTTGTTACACGTTCAAAAAAGTCTAATAGATTTGTCAAACACGATTTCCCTTTCATAAAACCATGTTGACTCGTTACCATTTCCTTAATAATGGATTCCAGCATTTTCCCGACCACTGATGTCAGGCTATCAGAGACACAAGGTATTATCAAGGATAGAACAGGATAGCTTCAGATGAAGTAATGGAGAGGGTTGATGAGGGTAGTGCAGTTGATGTGTATATGAATTTTCAAAAGGCATTAGATAAAGTATCACATAATAAACGTGTTAGCAAAATTGATGCCCATGGGATTAAAGGGACAGTGGCAGCGTGGATATGAAATTGGCTAAGGGACAGAAAGCAGAGCGCAGTGATGAACAGTTGTTTTTCAGACAGGTGGGAAGTTTACAGTGGTGTCCCTCAGGGGTCAGTATTAGGACCACTGCTCTTTTTGATATATATTAATGACCTGGACTTAGGTATAGAGGGCATAATTTCAAATTTTGTAGATGACACGAAACTGTCATAAACATTGAGGAGGATAGTAGCAGATTTCAGGAGGACACAGACAGACTGGTGAAATGGGCAGACACATGGCAGATGAAATTTAATGCAGATAAGTATGAAGTGATGCATTTAGGAAGAAAGATGAGGAGAGGCAATATAAACTAAATGGTACAATTCTAAAGGGGGTGCAGGGGCAAAGAGACAAATTTTTGAAGGTTGCTGTTTAAAAAAAGCACATGGGATCCTTGGCTTTATAAATAGAGGCATAGGGCGCTAAATTGGGCCGTGTAGCACCTGTTGTTTTGGCGCTACATGGCCTCGCCAATGTCCAAGATGGCGTCTTGGCTACGCATGCACATTTCCAGCGCCACGTGCACTGGACGCCTTCTTGGTACAGGAGTTAGCGCATGCGCAAATACCGAACGCCGGAAACATGTAAAGTAAGGAGAAAATGGATACTGTCAGCATGCAACGCTGATTTAAAGTGATAGACACCATTTTGGGACTCAACGCTGAACTCAACGCAGTCTTTACCCCAACATCTGAACGTGTCTTAGAATGCCTGGAGAAGCCCCATCGGTGCTATTTAAAGGGACCATGCAGGATTTACAGGTTAGTGGCTGGATTATTGCTTCTGGCGACCGAGATATTTGTAACTTTTTTTTTTATTCGTTCACGGGATGTGGGCGTCGCTGGCGAGGCCAGCATTTATTGCCCATCCCTAATTGCCCTTGAGAAGGTGGTGGTGAGCCGCCTTCTTGAACCGCTGCAGTCCGTGTGGTGACGGTTCTCCCACAGTGCTGTTAGGAAGGGAGTTCCAGGATTTTGACCCCGTGACAATGAAGGAACGGCGATATATTTCCAAGTTGGGATGGTGTGTGACTTGGAGCGGAACGTGCAGGTGGTGTTGTTCCCATGTACCTGCTGCTCTTGTCCTTCTAGGTGGTAGAGGTCGCGGGTTTGGGAGGTGCTGTCGCAGAAGCCTTGGCGAGTTGCTGCAGTGCATCCTATGGATGGTGCACACTGCAGCCACAGTGCGCCGGTGGTGAAGGGAGTGAATGTTTAGGGTGGTGGATGGGGTGCCAATCAAGCGGGCTGCTTTATCTTGGATGGTGTCGAGCTTCTTGAGTGTTGTTGGAGCTGCACTCATCCAGGCAAGTGGAGAGTATTCCATCACACTCCTGACTTGTGCCTTGTAGATGGTGGAAAGGCTTTGGGGAGTCAGGAGGTGAGTCACTCGCCGCAGAATACCCAGCCTCTGACCTGCTCTTGTAGCCACAGTATTTATATGGCTGGTCCAGTTAAGTTTCTGGTCAATGGTGACCCCCAGGATGTTGATTGTGGGGGATTCGGCGATGGTAATGCCGTTGAATGTCAAGGGGAGGTGGTTAGACTCTCTCTTGTTGGAGATGGTCATTGCCTGGCACTTATCTGGCGCGAATGTTACTTGCCACTTATGAGCCCAAGCCTGTATGTTGTCCAGGTCTTGCTGCATGCGGGCTCAGACTGCTTCATTATTTGAGGGGTTGCGAATGGAACTGAACACTGTGCAGTCATAAGCGAACATCCCCATTTCTGACCTTATGATGGAGGGAAGGTCATCGATGAAGCAGCTGAAGATGGTTGGGCCTAGGACACTGCCCTGAGGAACTCCTGCAGCAATGTCCTGGGGCTGAGATGATTGGCCTCCAACAACCACTACCATCTTCCTTTCTGCTAGGTTTGACTCCAGCCACTGGAGAATTTTCCCCCTGATTCCCATTGACTTCAATTTTACTCGGGCTCCTTGGTGCCACACTCGGTCAAATGCTGCCTTGATGTCAAGGGCAGTCACTCTCACCTCACCTCTGGAATTCAGCTCTTTTGTCCATGTTTGGACCAGGGCTGTAATGAGGTCTGGAGCCGAGTGGTCCTGGCGGAACCCAAACTGAGCATCGGTGAGCAGGTTATTGGTGAGTAAGTGCCGCTTGATAGCACTGTCGACGACACCTTCCATCACTTTGCTGATGATTGGGAGTAGACTGATGGGGCGGTAATTGGCCGGATTGGATTTGTCCTGTTTTTTGGAGGTCTCCTATTACTTGAATACTAGGACTAAAGGTCATAGCCTAACATTTAGAGCCAGGACTTGCAAGAATGAAGCTAGGAAAGGCTTCTACATGCAAAGGGTGGGAGAAGTTTGGAATGCTCTTCTGCAAATGGCAGTTGATGCTAGCTCAATTGTGAATTCTAAACCTGAGATTGATAGATTTCTGTGAACCAAGAGGATATGGGGCTAAGGTGGGTATATGGAGTTAGTTCAGAGGTCCACCATGATCTCTGTGGAAAACTATAAAGACCACATTAATGTAGAAATACGTGAACAGTTACTTGACCATAAAAGAGAAAAGCATGATGGGTATTTGACCAATGTTAACTCCTTGACTCCCATACATAGGGTAGTTACAATTTCATACACACTCACAGAAAGACACAATTGTCCTTAGTACGTTGATAATTAAGTTGGCTGTCCAGGTGCTTGATACTGTCTGGCCTCCCCCCCTCCCCCCGTGTAGATAAGGATATTGCTGGCTTATAATATAATGAGAATACAGCTTCTTAAGAGGCCATGTCGCCTTGATTCTGACTTCAGCCTTACTGATTAACCAGCTTGGAATTTAGGGAAGTAGTGTTCTCTCATGCCTGTAAAGCCTACGTGCCAAAGCAGGAATGAGCTATGGATGTCAGAGGGTGGGTTCCCTATTTTTGATTGACTAACCACTTGACCACTGAGAGTGTACATGTACGCCCATATTCAATGATAGACAGACATTACTGAATTAAGTGTATAAAAGATAACCGCTTCCTTTGTTCGAATTGAAGTCGTAGTCTCAACCCTTGATTGAGGTACACTTCCAACTTGTACAAGTTTCTTAATAAATTCTTACTTGTCTGAATTAAGTGTTTGGAGTTAATGCATTGTGTATAATAGGTAATTAAGTTTTCGACATCTCATTGAATGGCGGAACAGGCTCGAGGGGTTGAATGCCACTGCCACTTGCTGCCTCCTGATATGTGCCACCTTCTCCCGCAAGAAAGTGGGACGTGTGTCTGGGTGATGTGCCTGACATGGTTGAATAGCTGCCAGTGTGTGTGGCCTGTGAGTCGTGGGTGGGTGGCTTGCAACAGCGGTAATGTGTAAGGGTGAGTGGAAGCATCTGATTGGAAGAGTTGAGTAATGATGGAAAGAGTTTGTTGGCATATGGGTGATAGGGGGTGTAGTGTGTGGAGCAGTGGATGTGACTAGTGGTGTATTTGGTAGGAGACGCCACTTGACAGTTGACCTCACTCACCTTGACCACTCATGTCAAAGCATTGAACTTTCTTCCTGCACTGCATCCGTGTTCATGATGTGTATGCCTGGCATTGACTTCATCCCCCGCTGCCTCCCACTGCCTTTTGGGTCTATGTCTGGAGGGCCTCTTGCCCCCCCCTGCCCCCCACAGATATAGGATGCCCCTCCTTCTGTCCACGTCTTGCACCAAAGCTCTAGTGCATCGGCAGAGAACATTGGTGCACGCACTCTCGCAGGCCTGGTACAAATTCAGATCGGCAGATTGATGAGGAGGGGCATTCAGATTGGAGGATGTGGGATTTAGGAGTGGACAACCTTTATTCAATGTTTTAACATAACTCATCAGTTTGTAAACATAGGGATGGGACCTGCATCTGTGCTTTGCATTAGCGATGTCTGATCTTTGTTCAGACTCCGTGCAGACAGCAGACTGTTATTTTCAGCAAATAACAGGCACCAGCTACCTTTAAGAGATTTTTAAAAGACAGCCTGCCTTTAAGAGATTGGAGCTCCCCCTGCGGGTGGGAAGTGTGAATTGCATTGAATCCTCGTTCAACGCTGGTTCGGAACGATGCTTGCAGATAAGTCTTCAGGTCTGTCGAAAGTCTCGTCCTGCCTGCGCAGGGGCCATTGGGTGCAGGGTAATAGCGGATTACGCTACCCCCGCCCAGTAATAGGCCCTATCCAATTTTTTTCCCCCCAAAGCAAGGAAGTTACGCTAAGCCTTTATAAATCCCTGGTTAGTCCTCAGCTGGAGTATTGAGTCCAATTCTGGGCACCACACTTTAGGAATGACGTCAAGGCCTTGGAGAGGATGCAGTGAAGATTTACTAGAATGGTACCAGGGATGAGGGACTTCGAGTTATGTGGAGAGATTAGGGAAGCTGGGATTGTTCTCCTTGGAACAGAGAAGGTTAAGGAAAGATTTAATAGAGGTGTTCAAAATTTTGAAGGGTTATGATAAAGTAGATAAGGAGAAACTGTTTCCACTGGCAGGAGGGTCAGTAACCAGAGGAGACAGATTTAAGATAATCGGAAAAGGACCAGAGGGGAGATGAAGAAAATTGTTTTTACGCAGCGAGTTATTATGATCTGGAATGGTGGTGGAATCAGATTCAATAGTAACTTTAAAAGTGAATTGGATAAACACCTGGGAAAGAGCAGGGGAGTGGGAGTAATTGGATAGCTCTTTCAAAGAGCTGGCACAGGCACGATGGGCCAAATGGCCTCCTTCTGTGCTGTATGAATCTATGATTCTACATTTGTCAGTGTTTTAATGGCTATCCTGTTACAGTCTTTGTAACATTGGAAACACAGGAATGAAGACATTCCCGATCACAGGGCACATTGGCTGAAAATTTATTTTAATGCTTCAGGTTATTTTTGTAATCTCTTGTGTTTTTTAAAGTCCCTGCTGTAAAATGAGGTAAGTCAATTTGGACTTGAATCATTGACTAGTGGAGCTAGTGAGATTGTGCAATAAATAAAACGATAGGGAAGGAATGTCTGCAATCCCTTAGCACCAACAGGTGTAACTCTACATATGACAATATCAATAAAACCATATGTTCCCGCAAGTCACAAGTCAAGTGGCCAGTTATTGATGTGTGGTCCCTGGGGTAGGACATGGGAAGCATTCAATGAGATGCTTGACTCAGAGCGCTCAGTTAAGTGTCTGCCGGAACTGGTTGAAAAATTTAAGACTGAGGAGCGGTACAATAATTCCAATGAAGTGGTTTTATTTTCTGGGTGACAGGAATTTTTACATTAATTGACATCAGTGATCATTTGTTAAGGATTTAATGTCCTGGACTAAAAACATCACTTGAGTCAATTATTGGGGACGGTTCAGTTTACTTTGAGGCAACTTGTTCTGATCTCTCTGAACCTCTGTCACTTTTGTGAGTCCCAATGGAACCATGGTTTTTGATAATGTCGAAGGGTTAAAATAGCAATAAAGGTTCAAATATGAATTTACACCATTTTTGGCTGTAACAGATGTGCCGAAGGAGCAGCAGGAGGAAATGTTGTCGGAGAGCCCTAGGAACAGGCCTTGTCAATTGGAAAGGGGATACTAACCCTATAAGAATTTTCGCAGGAGCTCTGTATAAGGAGATTGAGGCTCAGTCGAGATGTTAGTGCTGAGCCATGCAAAGTGTTTGCACTTTATTTGGCAGGGTTCTTAACGACACCAATTACCTTGTTAACATGAGCTTTGCACATCAAGAGTGTTAAATGGGAATTTGGATGCCCATCCAATTTGTAAATCCGTGATTTGCTATCTGTTAATATCCATCACATCCTACACTTGATTCTGGATAAGCTGATCACTGATCTGGCTGAAACCAGAATGAATAATATTCTTCACTTCTGCCAAACCCTCCTTTAAATGATGACCTGAACCCCATTCCAATTTCTGTAAGCCTCTCAGAGCTGCGTGGAAAGTTGACCCCATGTGCGATTGACCCCAGCCACAGTTAGAGTATCTTGTTAGAACCAAAACTGGGAGCAATAACAACAACTTGCATTTATATAGCACCTTTAACATAGTAAAATGTCCCAAGGCACTTCACGGGAGCGTAATCAAACAAAATTTGACACAGTCACATAAAAAGATATGAGGACAGGTGACCAAAATCTTGGTTAAAGAAGTAGGATTTAAAGAGTCTCTTAAAGGAGGAGAGAGAGGAAGAGAAGCGGAGATGTTTGGGGAGCTTAGGGCCTAGGCAGCTGAAGGCACGGCCTTGGTGGAGTGATGAAAATCAAGGGTGGGCAAGAGGCCAGAATTGGAGGAGTGCAGAGATCTCGGAGGGTTGTAGGGCTGGGGGAGGTTACAGAGATAAGGAGGGGTGAGGCCATGGAGGGATTTGGAAACAAAGATGAGAATTTTAAAATCGAGGCGTTGCTGGACCGGGAGCTAATGTGGGTCAGCGAGCACAGGGGAGATAGGTGAACGGGACTTGGTGCGAGTCAGGATACGGGCAGCAGAGTTTTGGATGAGCTCAAGTTTACGGAGGTTTGCAAGGCGGGGGGCCGGCCAGGACAGCATTGGAATAGTCGAGTCTAGAGGTAGCAGGGGAAAGTGATTGATTTTATGGTAGGTATACTGGCTTCCACTGCAAAATTATGTAAAGCACCATAGCACCAGAAACTTCTCAAGGTTTGCACAGTAATATTCGCTTCTTGGCAGTCGTATGGAGAGCAGAGTGAAATGGAACGTGACTACAGTCACTAATTCTGTGTTATGTAATCTTGTGCGGGATAAGCCTGTGGGCTAGATTTATCACCCATTCATAGTCAATGGGCAGAAAATCCAGCCCACCTCATGTAACTGCGCGGGGATATGAACACATGGAAAGCACGTACAGCTTGTCCCTTCCAGAAAACGATGCAGGATGTACACCACTGACCCACCCTCACTACTCTTGCAAGCTTCTAAGAGGCAAAAAATTTAGAAAACTCTAGGAAATTCCTCTCCGATTTCCTAAGGTAATCAAGCAAAGCTTCTGTAGACCGTGGTAGCCCATAAATCCTAATCCCAGCCAACCCACAATTTAAGCATTATAGTTGAAAATGTTCTCCTCTCTCAGGAACTTGTCCAGCTCCCTATTGAAGGATTGCAGGGAATCCATAATCACCTCATGCTCCAGCAATCTGTTCCAGAGGGCAAGGAGTCTCTGTGAAAGGAAATACTTGCGAACATCTAACCTAACTCTTTGCCTCAGGATTTTATATGCATGCCAAGATCCTACAATTTGAAGAAAATGCCTCCCATCAGGAAGAACACTTTTCAACATAGTAAAGACATTTTAGTTAAGAACTATGGATGGCCCCTCTGATGACTCAGTGAGTTTATCCAGTGAGTAGCTGGCCATACAGAGCAGGGAGGTCCCAGGTTTGATCCCTGTGTGGGTGCTGACTTAGGTATGTGTCTTGCAGAGTAATTGGAATGGTCATTACATTAGACAAATCCTAGTTGTGGGATTTTTACTCAAAAGTCAGCCATGTACTCTCTGATCAGTGCCGAATTCAAACTTTCATTTTCAAATATACAGTAAGAGAAATTTTTTTTTAGTTTGGTTTGATTGAGCTGATCTGAATGAGGTGGATTTTGTATGCCATATAACACCTTAACATGACAGGGGGCATGTAGAAAATGCAAATCTAAGCTATCCAATTGAATCAAGCTGTCTATTTCCCAAGTCCAGTCTACAAAGTGCGTAAATACACAAGTCAATAAGACTTCCTTCAATCAGTGGAATCAAAGAAAATACTAGATATATTTTTGAATAGAATTAGATGCCCTTAGTGATCAATGAAATGGCTGAACAGGGCTCTGTCTGATAATTACATTTATGCCTGTGACTCATAGTCATATATTTTAGAAAAAGCAGCTAAAGCACCTTTTGGATTCAGGTCATAAATTCTAATTGTGGATAGCTCAGGAAAAGGCACTGGCCAAGCAACAGTAAGCAATGCAAGGAATGTGTCTAGAACAGCACTGATTCTGTCAATTTCAGTCTGCTGTGGTTCAGTAGGTAACATTCTCGCCCCTTTCTCAGAAGGTTGTGGGTTCAAGCTCTACTCCAGAGACTTGAGCACAAAATATAAGTTGACACTCCATGCAGTACTGTGAGAGTGCTGCACTGTCTGAGGTGCCGTCTTTTGGATGAGGCGTTAAACCGAGGCCTCATCTCCCCTCTCAGGTGGACGTAAACGATCCCATGGCACTATTTCGAAGAAAAGCAGGGGAGTTCTCACTGGTGTCCTGGACAACATTTATTCCTCAACCAACACTATTACAAACAGTTTATCTGGTCAAAATTGGGCCAAAATTTACTGTCAAAATAACAGTGAGGCTAATGGCGCTCACTGTTACTTATGCGTAGATGGTCCAGCAACTTCAGGCGAGATTCAGATGCATGGTTAAATGCGAATATCCAAAAGTTGCTGTCCAAAAGTTGCTTCACGAAAACGGCATCTCGCTCTCTGCCTCACCATTGAAATGTATTGAATGTCATGAAGTTACTATATTTGCGTGGTAGATATGAACTAAACCCACCGCAGATATTTAGGGTTAGTAATTAGTAGCGTAAGTACCCTTTCAATGACAGATAATTGTTAATTACTGCCAATTAACCTCTCTGGCACTAAAAATTAACTATTACGAATGTGGAGTCTCTTTCCTTCAGGTTTTGAATTTTTCGAAGAGATTTTAAAAATGTCAAGTTTTCAATTTTTTTTCTTACTTTTCTTTTCACTCCCTTTTTTTTCTCTCTCTTGATCCAATCTTTCTTTCCCTCTCTTTCTGTACCTGGTTTGACATTGAATTCACCATGGTTAATTGACCCTCCTTCTCAGTCCTTCTTGTCTTTATTTTCCAATCTTTAAATCTCATTGGTTAAGGAAATGTTCTGTTGTTTGCCCTGTTGTCTCAGGTCCCAGTTGCCCTGTTTTCCTCGCTGCACCGCTATCACTCGCACTTTCAGCAACTTTGTGGGCAAAACTATTACGAGCTGAAGAGTGCAGGGGCAAGTCTAATTAATGGCAGAGGCCGTTAGATGCCGTTAGACGCCCTGATACAGCAAATTCTGGCCCATTATCTCACTGCTGTTTGTGGGACCTGGCTGCGCAAATTGACTGCTGTGTTTCCTACATTACAACAGTGATTACATTTCAAAATATACTTCATTGGCTGTAAAGAGCTTTGGGACATACTGAGGTTGTGAAAGGCGCTATGTAAATGCAAGTTCTTCTTTCTTTTTTATTTGTTCATGGGATGTGGGAGTCGCTGGCGAGGCCAGCATTTTTATTGCCCATCCCCATAATTGCCCTTGAGAAGGTGGTGGTGAGCCTCCTTCTTGAACCACTGCAGTCTGTGTGGTGAAGGTTCTCCCACAGTGCTGTTAGGTAGGGAGTTCCAGGATTTTGACCCAGCGACGATGAAGGAACGGCGATATATTTCTAAGACGGGATGGTGTGTGACTTGGAGCGGAACGTGCAGGTGGTGTTGTTCCCATGCGCCTGCTGCCCTTGTCCTTCTAGGTGGTAGAGGTCGTGGGTTTGGGAGGTGCTGCCGAAGAAGCCTTTGCGAGTTGCTGCAGTGCATCCTGTAGATGCACTGCAGCAACTGTATGCCGGTGGTGGATGGAGTGAATGTTTAGGGTGATGGATGGGGTGCCAATCAAGCGGGCCACTTTGTCCTGGATGGTCTTGAGCTTCTTGAGTGTTGTTGGAGCTGCACTCATCCAGGCAAGTGGAGAGTATTCCATCACACTCCTGACTTGTGCCTTGTAGATGGTGGAAAGGCTTTGGGGGGTCAGGAGGTGAGTCATTCGCCACAGAATACCCAGCCTCTGACCTGCTCTTGTAGCCACTGTATTTATATGGCTGGTCCAGTTAAGTTTCTGGTCAATGGTGACCCCCAGGATGTTGATGGTGGGGGATTCGGCGATGGTAATGCCGTTGAATGTCAAGGGGAGGTGGTTAGATTCTCTCTTGTTGGAGATGGTCATTGCCTGGCACTTGTCTGGCACGAATGTTACTTGCCACTTATCAGCCTAAGGCTGGATGTTGTCCAGGTCTTGCTGCATGTGGGCACGGACTGTTTCATTATCTGAGGGGTTGCGAATGGAACTGAACACTGTGCAATCATCAGTGAACATCCCCATTTCTGACCTTATGATGGAGGGAAGGTCATTGATGAAGCAGCTGAAGATGGTTGGGCCTAGGACACTGCCCTGAGGAACTCCTGCAGCGATGTTCTGGGGCTGAGATGATTGGCCTCCAATAACTACTACCATCTTCCTTTGTGCTAGGTATGACTCCAGCCACTGGAGAGTTTTCCCCCTGATTCCCATTGACTTCAATTTTACTAGGGCTCCTTGGTGCCACACTCGGTCAAATGCTGCCTTGATGTCAAGGGCAGTCACTCTCACCTCACCTCTGGAATTCAGCTCTTTTGTCCATGTTTGGACCAAGGCTGTAATGAGGTCTGGAGCTGAGTAGTCCTGGCGGAACCCAAACTGAGCATCGGTGAGCAGGTTATTGGTGAGTAAGTGCCGCTTGATAGCACTGTCGACGACACCTTCCATCACTTTGCTGATGATTGAGAGTAGACTGATGGGGCGGTAATTGGCCGGATTTGATTTGTCCTGCTTTTTGTGGACAAGACATACCTGGGCAATTTTCCACATTGTCGGGTAGATGCCAGTGTTGTAGCTGTACTGAAACAGCTTGGCTAAAGGTGCAGCTAGTTCTGGAACACAAGTCTTCAGCACTACAGTCCGGATGTTGTCGGGGCCCATAGCCTTTGCTGTATCCAGTGCACTCAGCCGTTTCTTGATATCACAAGGAGTGAATCGAATTGGCTGAAGACTGGCTCCTATGATGGTGGGGATATCAGGAGGAGGCCAAGATGGATCATCTGCTCGGCACTTCTGGCTGAAGATGTTTGCAAACGCTTCAGCTTTGTCTTTTGCACGCATGTGCTGGACTCTGCCATCATTGAGGATGGGGATGTTTACAGAGCCTCCTCCTCCCGTTAGTTGTTTAATTGTCCACCACCATTCCCGACTGACGTGGCAGGACTGCAGAGCTTTGATCTGATCCATTGGTTGTGGAATTGCTTAGCTCTGTCTATAGCATGTTGCTTCCACTGTTTAGAATACATGCAGTCCTGAGTTGTAGCTTCACCAGGTTGGCACCTCATTTTTAGGTACGCCTGGTGCTGCTCCTGGCATGCTCTTCTACACTCCTCATTGAACCAGGGTTGATCCCCTGGCTTGTTGGTAATGGTAGAATGAGGAATATGCCGGGCCATGAGGTTACAGATTACACTGGAATACAAATCTGCTGCTGCTGATAGCCCACAGCGCCTCATGGATGCCCAGTTTTGAGCTGCTAGATCTGTTCTGAATCTATCCCATTTAGCACGGTGGTAGTGCCACATAACACGTTGGATGGTATCCTCAGTGCGAAGACGGGACTTCGTCTCCACGAGGACTGTGCGGTGGTCACTCCTACCAATACTGTCATGGACAGATGCATCTGTGACAGGTAGATTGGTGAGGACGAGGTCAAGTAAGTTTTTCCCTCGTGTTGGTTTGCTCACCACCTGCCGCAGGCCCAGTCTGGCAGCTATGTCTTTGATGTATGTTAGAGCGACTCAGGTTGACGCTCCCTCTAATTGTCCTTCCCTCCCTTTCCGAGAGCCTTGCCTCTGCTCGCTTCCGTAGGCGATCCGACGGAGATAAGAGAACCCATCACATAGAGAATCACGAGATCTTACTGGCCTATGATGAAGCATGACAGGCCATTCACCCAAAGGTGTCACCAGCCATCTCATCTGAGTTATTGTTCAATCAAAGATGTTCAAATGTAACACAGTTTGTCACGAGGGACTGGCTGGCTCTGTTCCATTCTCAGTAGAAGAGACCATTGTGAGGATGAGTGCATCCTGCATATTTGAATTGCCTCCGACATTAGCAGCAAGCTACTCTACCCATTTTCTACAGTAAGTAATCAATGACTGACCCTGTGACTTGCCAACATGACCTATGTGACCACAGTACATAACACAATGTAAGCAGCCGAGATTCCTCCAGGTCTGGGTTCGTTTTATTGATTTTAATTCATGTAATGAGCATGAGTTAGTCTTGTAAAACCTCAGCAATACTTTAGACTGCCTTCGAAATGCACAGCGCTGCCTCTTTTATGTATTTATGCCCACACTTTTGTTTGAAAATCCTACTGCTTTCAAAACATCCATGGAATTTCAATTTGAATTTGTTGTGGGTACTGATTCAAACCTGGCAGTACAGTATATAACAGGCATTTCAACTGCATTCTTCTTGTTTGACAGTGATATGCAAAGCGTATAGTTAACTTAATAAAGCTAAGGTTGAAGCTTCCACATGACTGGAAAAATCTTTTTGTTACATAATTATTCCAGTATTCAATTCTCTAAAGTTAGGTCAGTGCTGCCTAACTACCCTATTGGATTTGATCATGGAGAGAGGGGAGGGGAAGAGAGATTTTTTTCTGATTATCTGACATTAGGTGTAGCCAACATAATTTATGCCTTGTTTGCGGTGAGCTAGAGAATACACTGTTTGATAATCGCAGGAGTGTTGTACAATTATTGTTCTATAACAGCAGGGGAAAAAAACGCTTCATTATTTTGACCCTGAGATGAGCTTCCGACCCCATAGCTACTCCAGCACCAAGACCGCCTACTTCCACCTCCATAACATTGCCCATCTCCGCCCCTGTCTCAGCTCACCTGCTGCTGAAACCCTCGTCCATGCCTTTGTTGCCTCCAGACTTGATTATTCCAATGCTCTCCTGGCCGGCCTCCCATCTTCCACCATCCATAAACTTGAACTCATCCAAAACTCTGCTGCCCGTATCCTAACTCACACCAAGTCCCATTCTCCAATCACCCCTGTGCTCACTGACCTACATTGGCTCCCGGTCAGGAAACGCCTCGATTTTAAAATTCTCATCCTTATTTTCAAATCCCTCCATGGCCTCGCCCCTCCATATCTCTGTAACCTCCTCAAGACCTACAACCCTCCGAGACCTCTGAGCTCCTCCAATTCTTGCCTCTTGCGTATCCCCGATTTTAATCATTTAATCACCATTGGCGGCCAAGCCTTCGGCTGCCTAGTCCCTAAGCTCCGGAATTCCCTCCCTAAACCTCTCCGCCTCTCTCTCCTCCTTTAAGATGCTCCTTAAAACCTACCTCTTTGACCAAGCTTTTGGTCACCTGTCTTAATGCCTCCTTATGTGGCTCGGTGTCAAATTGTGTTTGATAATCCTCCTATGAAGCACCTTATGACATTTTACTACGTTAAAGGCGCTATATAAATGCAAGTTCTTTTTGTTGTTGTAAATTGAAAGAAATAAACACCAATTGTGCATGTGCAATTGACCCAATTTTAGGAAGAACCAAAACAAAAATGCACCGAAAGAAAACTGAGGCACGTGACTCGCTAAGCAGCAGAAATAAGTGGCAAATAATTCAAATCAGGCAAAACATATTGAATTCAAAATCAGAGGAAATCACGCATGTGCAATTGGCTCAATTTTCAGGAAAAGCTCTCCAAAATGCACAAAAACAAAAGTGAGACAAATTAGTCAGTAAAGCAGCAGAAATAAGTGGCAACAAAAAGCAAATTGAAATTCAGGGAAAAATTGGGCCTATTGTGTCCAATTTGGAGGAAAGATAATGGGCAACTAAGCACATTTCAGCAACTGAAGGTCAGAGAAGCACTGTAACTCGAAAAAAGAAAGAAAGACTTGCATTTAAATTAAGGCCTTCATGACCTCAGGACGTCCCAAAGCACTTTACAGCCAATGACGTGCTTTTGAAGTGTAGTCACTGTTGTAATGTAGGAAACACGGCTGCCGATTTGCACACAGCAAGGTCCCACAAACAGCAATGTGATACATGACCAGATAATCGACTTAAGGGATAAATATTGGCCAGGAGAACTCCCCTGCTCTTCTTCAGACAGTGTCATGGGATCTTTTACGTCCACCTGAGTAGGGCAGACGGGACCTCGGTTTAACGTCTCATCCAAAAGACAGCACCTCCAACTGTGCTGCACTCCCTCGGTACTGCACTGGAGTATCAGTCTAGATTATGTGCTCAAGCCTCTGAAGTGGAACTTAAACCCACAACCTCTTGACTCAGAGGTGAGAGTGCTACCACTGAGCCACGGCTGACACCTTAAAAAAATAGAATCTGAATTCTCAGGCCTTTGAGAGAGAGGAAGGCCTCTGGGGTAAAAGACTATTGAAGATATTTGCAACACCATAGAGACAATTGTATGAGCAGGCTTGATATTTTGGTTTGAATTGTTTGACTTTTTATTCTGTTTTCACGTGGTTATAAACTGACGTAGAAATTAAGATGATGGCTGAAATCAGTTTGAAGAAGATTGGCAGGATTTCTGCTGCTTACTTGCTGCTGATTGGTAGCTATTTCCTAGCTGTTTCGTAAGTGAAAATGGTGATTGGTTAGTTTTGCAAGTGGCAATTGGTTTGTTTTGAGGTTGTTACTGCTTGCTGATTGGTATTTTTTTTCCTATCTAAAAGTGGATTTCGTGCAATTAGAAACCAGATAGTTGCTTGTGACTATTTGCCCTTTATCAATGTGACATTTGAACCAATCAAGAGTATATTTCCTATGGGCACTTTTGAGATGTGATGCACTTGAGATCAGAGGACTACTGTTAAGATGTAGCAACTTTTGTAAGATTTTTATGTATAGTAATATATAGATAATATTATGTCTACTTGTATATCTCCCATGGAGTAAAGATTGAAGGCCCAGTAGCAAGCAGTAGGTAAGGGCTGAGGGCTGTCAAAGAGTGGGAAGTCCGCAGAGGAACCAGGGGGCAAGAGGTAAGATGCTGAGACAGCGATGGTGGTGATGTGGTCAGGCAGAGACAGTAAGTTAGGACTTCCCTCTTTGTTTCTTGGACTGGTTGCAGACATTGAAATGGGAAACTCTAATGATGGCTGAAAGGGAACTGAATTTACTCTCTACTATCGAATCGGTTGCCTTTCAGAGTAACAAATTGAACCAATCAGAGAGAGAGATGTCCTGGTTGCTCTTCATAATAAAAACTCTGAACCAAACAAACTGGGACATGAGCCTGCACTGAATCAATCAGTAAACTTTGACATAAGCCTACAATTAGACAGACACAAACACCTTTATTATGTAGATAGATACAGCAGAGTTCAATATATCAAAGTCCAAAGGGATAGTGAAAAACTTTGGTATATGAAGATTTCTGCTCCTGGCCTACTGCTACTTTTTTACACTTTAACCAACCCCCCCTTGTCCCAGGCAGCTGCACACCCCTGTGCTGTGTTTAAATCTGACAGGACCTGGCCCAAGGCAGGTAAGTGCAGCAGAGTGGAGCCAACCACGTTATTTTGATATCTATCAGTACAGATTGTATTGTAATGGAAAACGTGGTAGCCAATTTGCACACAGCAAGGTCCCACATGCGACAAATGAGTTAAATGACCAGTTAACCTATTTTGGAGGTCACAGTTAAGGGAGAAATGTTGTGCAGGACACCAGGATAATTTCTGTTCTGAGTAGATACCTGGGACTGTTGCTTCCTTCCTGTTGCTGCTCGATCTGTTGTACAGTTTCAAGAATTTTCTGTTTTCATTAACTTTATTTCAAATGAGTTAATTATTGTGCATCCCCGATTTTAATCACTCCTCATTGGCGGCCACGCCTTCAGCTGCCTAGGCCCTAAGTTCTGGAATTCCTGTCCTAAACCTCTCTGTCTCTCTACCTCTCTCTCCTCTTTTAAGACGCTCCTTAAAATCTAGCTCTTTGACCAAGCTTTTGGTCACTTGTCCCAATATCTTCTTATGTGGCTCAGTATCAAATTTTGTTTGATAACGCTCCTGTGAGACGCCTTGGGACATTTTACTACATTAAAGGTGCTATATAAATGCTGTTGTTGTAATGTAACAATCCCTAACCATATTGACTCTGTTGGAACCTCTTTTTTGTGTATGTCAGTATAGCATGTATTCCCTCCTTCAGCAATATCGCCACTCCTCCTCCTTTCTTACCTATTCTGACCCACCTAGAAATATGATAACCCAGTGTGTTTATTTTCCATAACTGCTCATTTTGGAGCCACGTTTCTGTTAGTGCTATTAAATCTAAGGGGGTCATTTTAACCCTCCCACGACGGGTGAGAGAGGGTTGGCGGTTAAATCGGTAAATATGTGAAACCCGACCCACTGCGAGTGTGCCTACTTCTGGTTTAACCGTGGTGGTTTAGGGGTCGGCCGAGTAACCCAGTCTGGAGAGGCGGGTCAGTCATTATAATATTTAAATGAGGCTCCGTTCCTCAGATTTTTGGATTTAACGGCTGCGGGCCGGGTTTCCCAGGGCTCAAGAAACCCAGCAGCTGAAGGGAGGCGGGAGCTGCCGGATCCAGCAGGTAAGTGCTTTTCCAGCATTGCTTGTGAACCAGGAGGAGCAGCAGTGTTTCCCCCCACCCCTTAAGCAAACCTTCTGCCGCGATCTACCTTCCCCTCCTCCCCGGCAATCTTCCAACCCCCCCCCGCCACGATCTTCCGAACCCCCCGCGATCTGCCTACCCCCATCGCGATCAGCCGACCCTCACCTGCAATCTGCCTCCCCCCCACAATCTTACGACCCCCCTGCGATCTGCCTCCCCCACAATTTACCTACCCTCTCCGCGATCTGCCTCTCTGCAATCTGCCTCCCCACTACACCCCGATCTTTCCCTCCCTCCCCACTCGCTGGCACTCTCCGAGACCCCCCACCATGTCCCTATCTTTTCCGATTGCCGGGGACCATCCCAAACATTCCCCGGCTGCGACCTTCTACCGCCAGCTTTCCTGCTCAGCCTTTCAATCTGGCCAGCTGCCGGGCGGGAAACAGAGTAAAACAATGATAATGAGGCCCTGCCGTTAAATTCGGCAGGAGCTCCGCCTCCCCGGCCACTGATCCACTTCCCCGCTCTCCATAAATACCGGGGCTTATATCTTCCTTTGATTATAATTGCTTCTAATTGTCCCAGTTTAATTCCCACATGTTGAGCATTGTAATACACGTACTTTATCATTTATTGTTTGATTTAATGCTATTCATTTTCCCTTGATTTTTTTTGTCTAAGCTAATAACTTACTTCTTTATCTCCGTCTTTTCCCTCATAACTGGTTAATTTCATTTTCCTCCTCTACTCCCTTTGTTCCTTCTGCATGCTATCCTTTTTGCAAAATTCTTTTTTTTAATTGTATATTAACCTTATTTGTCATAATCAACTGCCACCCTTAAGATGAGAGCATGTAAAAGGTTTCCTTTATTGTGTCGAAAGAATCTGAAGCCAAATGATTTAATGTTCTGTGGGTATTAAATTTATTCTACATAGTTATGGGGTTGGAAGATTTTTTTTTTCCAAATGGAGCTCTTTGAGATGATAGATTCGGGGTTAGCAGGTCTATTTAAGAAAGAAAGACTTGCATTTATATGGTGCCTTCCAGCTCTCGGCGACATCCCAAAGTGTGTCACAGCCGATGTTGTATTTTCGGCATGTGGTCATTGTTGTCATGTAGGCTAACACAGCAGCAAATTGCATACAAAAGGTCTCAAACAGAAAATGAGCTCTGACCATTGATGGTGGTGTTGTTTGAGGGAGGATTATTGGCCAGGCCAAGACATTAGAAATCCCTACCCTTCTTTGAATAGTGCCATGGTATCTTATTCATCTACCTGAACAGGCAGACAGGGCATGGGTTTAAGATCTCAAAGGAAAGACGGAACCTCCAACAATGCAGCACTTCCTCAATATGGCACAAAAGTGTCAACTCAGATTATGTTCTCAAGTCCTGGAGTGGGAGTAAACCCATGGTCTTCTGACTCAAGGGCACGAGTACCGCCAACTAAGTGAAACTGACCCTGACACTTTACCCTGTTGTACTCACACCCCAAAGTGTGCATCCTGCATTTCCAACTGACATTAGACATCCTGATACTCATAGACATAGGTCTACATGGCATGTCATGAATTCCATTATTTGACTTGAATTGAACCAGATGAAGATGAAGGAGGGTCAATGAAGGTAGCACGTTTGATATGGTCTACATGGATTTTAGCAAGGCTTTTGACAAGGTCCCACATGGCAGACTGGTCAGAAAAGTAAAAGCCCATGGGATCAAGGGGGCAGCCAAAATTGGCTCAGTGGCAGGAAACATAGAGTAATGGTCGACGGGTGTTTTTGGGACTGGAAGGATGTTTCCAGTGGGGTTCTGCAGGGCTCAGTACTAGGTCCCTTCTTTTCGTGGTATATATCAATGATTTAGACTTAAATGTAGGGGGCATGATTAAGAAGTTTGCAGATGATACAAAAATTGGCCGTGTGGCTGATAGTGAGGAAGAAAGCTGTAGACTGCAGGAAGGTATCAATGGACTGGTCAGGTGGGCAGAAAAGTGGCAAATGGAATTCAATCCAGAAGAGTGTGAGGTAATGCATTTGGGGAGGGTAAACAAGGCAAGGGAATACACGATAAATGGTAGAATACTTAGAAGTGTAGAGGAACAGAAGGACTCTGGAGGGCATGTCCACAGATCCCTGAAGGTGGTAGGACGGATGGATAAGCTGGTTAAGAAGGCATACGGGATACTTTCCTTTATTAGCCGAGGCATAGAATGTAAGAGCAGGGAGGTTATGCTAGAACTGTATAAAACACTAGTTAGGCCACAGCTAGACTATTGCGTACAGTTCTGGTCACCACATTACAGGAAAGATGTGACTGCACTAGAGAGGGTTTAAAGGAGATTTACGAGGACGTTGCCAGGACTGGAGAATTTTAGGTATGAGGAAAGATTGGATAGGCTGGGTTGTTTTTCTTTGGAACAGAGGAGGCTGAAGGGAGATTTAATTGAGGTATATAAAATTATGAGGGGCCTCGATAGAGTGGATAGGAAGGACCTATTTCCCTTAGCAGAGAGGTCAATAACCAGGGGGCGTAGATTTAAAGTAATTGGTAGAAGGATTAGAGGGGAGTTGAGGAGAAATCTTTTCACCCAGATGGTGGTGGAGGTCTGGAACTCATTGCCTGAAAGGCTGGTAGAGGCAGAAACCCTCATCACATTTAAAAAGTACTTGGATATGCACTTGAAGTGCCGTAACCTACAATGCTACAGAACAAGAGCTGGAAAGAGGAATTCATCTGGATAGCTCTTTTTTGGCTGGCATAGACACGATGAGCTGAATGGCCTCCTTCTGTGCCGTAAATTTATCATAGAATCATTGGTTACAGCATGGAAGGATGCCATTCGGCCCATTGAGTCCCTGCTGGTTCTCTGCAAGAGCAATCCAGCTAGTCCCACTCCCCCGCCCTAACCCTGTAGCCTTGCAAATTTTTTCCCTTCAAGCACTTATCCAGTTCCCTTTTGAAAGCCACGATTGAATCTGCCTCCACCACCCCTCAGGCATTCCAGATCACAGCCATTCGCTGTGTAATTTTTTTTTCTCATGTCACCTTTGTATCTTTTCCCAATCACCTTAAATCTGGCTCTTGACCCCTCCACCAATGGGAACAGTTTCTCTCTGTCTACTCTGTCCAGACCCTTCATGACTTTGAATACCTCCATCAAATCTCCTCTCAACCTTCTCTGCTCCAAGGAGAACAACTGCAGCTTCTTCAGCCTATGCACGTAACTGAAGTCCCTCATCCCTGGAATTATTCTAGTAAATCTTTTCTGCACCCAATAAGGCCTTCACATCCTTCCTAAAGTGCAGTGCCCAGAACTGGACACAATACTCCATTTGTGGCTGAACCAGTGTTTTATAAAGGTTCATCATAACCTCCTTGCTTTTGTACTCTATGCCTCTATTTATAAAGCCCAGGATCCTGTATGCTTTTTTAACCACTTTCTCAACCTGCCCTGTCACCTTCAGTGATTTGTGCATATATACCCTATACCACATATACTGTATGATTCTTATAATTCTATGATGAAACCCACAACCAGACACCTGTCAAAAGACAGATCATAGCCTCGATCCTACTCCAGCAATAATTTGATTCCTGGAGAGGAACACACTGCCTTTCATTTTACGTATGCGGGTAAAAGGAGAAGGTGCAAAAAAGATTTACAAGGATGATACCAGAACTGAGAGATTATACTTATCAGGAAAGATTGAACAGGCTGGGGCTCTTTTCTCTGGGAAAGAGAAGGCTTAGTGGGATCTGATAGAGGTCTTTAAAATTATGAAAGGGTTTGATAGGGTAGATGTACAAAAGATGTTTTCACTTGTGGGGAAGGCCAAAACTAGGGGCCATAAATATAAGATAGTCACGAATAAATCCAATAAAGAATTCAGGAGAAACTTCTTTACCCAGAGAGTGGTGAGAATGTGGAACTCCATACCACAAGGAGTAGTGGAGGCGAATAGCATAGATACATTTAAGGGAAAGCTAGATAAGTACATGAGGGAGAAAGGATATACTGATAGGTATAGATGAAATAGGGTGGGAGGAGGCTCATGTGGAGCATTAACACCGGAACAAATCTGTTGGGCCGACTGGCCTGTTTCTGTGCTGCACATTCTATGTAATTCTTTGTAGCTAAGAAGCAAACTTAAGATTTTTTTCCTTTGTCTCACAAATCTTCAGTTTAGTTGAATTTGTGCGGAGCATCTTTTACCATGTTGGAGAGGAGCAGGCCAGAGACCTAAGTTTTCCCCAGATGTTTCTGAAATGTTCATGTCTTTAAATATTTCTGAACAGATTATAAAATTCTAAATCTCATATTACTCCTTATTTTAATAGTCATTAAAAAAAATTTAAATTAAAAAATTAAAACTTTTTTAATTTTTCCCTTCTGTCTCTTTAATTTAATTCAATTATTCCTTGGATATCAAAGTAGCAAGTTTTTATTCATGGAGTATATTCTGCCAACGTCTTTAACCCTTGGTTTCCCGCAGTGAGGAAACTTTTCCATTTGGCCTGCAATGCTTCCACATGAATGCTACCAAAAGCTGACAGTTCAATAACAGCCCTGACTATAGCCTTTATAACAAGTAGAAATATTGGGCCAGAAATCGCTCCTGAAGTAACGGAGGTGCTCAACAGCGCTCTCCGTTTTTAGTGGCGAATTGAAGGAGCAAGTTCCTGCATTCGCACATGCGCAGTGAAACACGGAAATCTGGAACTTCCTCCTAGTGGTTCGCCGGAGGTATGACAGCTTCGAATTAAAGGCCCATCACTCACTGCAATCAGAGAAATCATTGAGAAAGTGCCAACTTGCTTATCTGCCCATCTGGAAAGTAACTAATTACGCCACCAAACAACTAAAAATTAACTTTAAAAAATGCAGAGTCTCATATTACTCCTTATTTTAATAGTTTTTGGTCATTAAAATCTTTTTTTAAAATTTAAAAAGTTAAAAACTTTTGTTTTTACTTTTCCCTTCTGGTCTCTTTAATTTAATTCAATTATTAAATTTTATTAAAAAAATGTAAAATTTTTATTGAAAATGACATACAGAATACTAACCTTAAATGAATGAAGTCTGCTTGCCTGTTTGAGCAATGATGTGGAGATGCCGGTGATGGACTGGGGTTAACAATTGTAAACAATTTTACAACACCAAGTTATAGTCCAACGATTTTATTTTTAATCCCACAAGCTTTCGGGGGCTTTCCCCTTCCTCAGGCGGTGTGGAAATGACAATTTCGAATCCTTCGCATTTTAAGATCACATAACAAAGCCTGGTGATTACTGCCCGTTGCCAAGGCAATCACAGTGAGCAGACAGAAAGGTGTCATCTAAAAGGCCACTGAATATACAACCCCCCAAAAAAAAAGAGAGAGAGCCAGAACGAAGACAGTCAATGACCCGTTATATTAAAAACAGATAACATTTGTTCGCTGGTGGGGTTAAGTGTAGTGTGACATGAACCCAAGATCCCGGTTGAGGCCGTCCCCATGGGTGCGGAACTTGGCTATTAATTTCTGCTCGACGATTTTGCGTTGTCGTGTGTCTCGAAGGCCGCCTTGGAGTATGTTCACCCGAAGGTCGGTGGCTGAATGTCCATGACTGCTGAAGTGTTCCCCGACAGGGAGAGAACCCTCCTGTTTGGCGATTGTTGCGCGGTGTCCGTTCATCCGTTGTCGCAGCGTCTGCATGGTCTCGCCAATGTACCATGCTCTGGGGCATCCTTTCCTGCAACGTATGAGGTAGACAACGTTGGCCGAGTCACAGGAGTATGAACCGTGCACCTGGTGGGTGGTGTCCTCTCGTGTGATGGTGGTATCTGTGTCGATGATCTGGCATGTCTTGCAGAGGTTACCGTGGCAGGGTTGTGTGGTGTCGTGGACGCTGTTCTCCTGAAGGCTGGGTAATTTGCTGCGAACGATGGTTTGTTTGAGGTTGGGTGGCTGTTTAAAGGCGAGTAGTGGAGGTGTGGGGATGGCCATAGCGAGGTGTTCGTCATCATTGATGACATGTTGAAGGCTGCGGAGAACATGGCGTAGTTTCTCCGCTCCGGGGAAGTACTGGACGACAAAGGGTACTCTGTTGGTTGCGTCCCGTGTTAGTCTCCTGAGGAGGTCTATGCGATTTTTCGCTGTGGCCCGTCGGAACTGTCGATCGATGAGTCGAGCATCATATCCCGTTCTTACTAGGGCGTCTTCCAGCGTCTGTAGGTGTCCATCGCGTTCCTCCTCGTCTGAGCAGACCCTGTGTATTCGCAGGGCCTGTCCATAGGGGATGGCCTCTTTGACGTGGTTAGGGTGGAAGCTGGAAAAGTGGAGCATTGTGCGATTGTCCGTGGGCTTGTGGTAGAGTGAGGTGCTGAGGTGCCCGTCTTTGATGGAGATTCGTGTGTCCAAGAAAGAAACTGATTCTGAGGAGTAGTCCATGGTGAGCTTGATGGTGGGATGGAACTTGTTGATGTTATCGTGTAGTCTCTTTAGTGATTCCTCACCGTGGGTCCATAGAAAGAAAATGTCGTCGATGTATCTGGTGTATAGTGTTGGTTGGAGGTCCTGTGCAGTGAAGAAGTCCTGCTCGAACTTGTGCATGAAAATGTTGGCGTTTTGGGCTGCGACAACGGATGAACGGACACCGCGCAACAATCGCCAAACAGGAGGGTTCTCTCCCTGTCGGGGAACACTTCAGCAGTCATGGACATTCAGCCACCGACCTTCGGGTAAACATACTCCAAGGCGGCCTTCGAGACACACGACAACACAAAATCGTCGAGCAGAAATTAATAGCCAAGTTCCGCACCCATGAGGACGGCCTCAACCGGGATCTTGGGTTCATGTCACACTACACTTAACCCCACCAGCGAACAAATGTTATCTGTTTTTAATATAACGGGTCATTGACTGTCTTCGTTCTGTCTCTCTCTCTTTTTTTTTGGGGGGTTGTATATTCAGTGGCCTTTTAGATGACACCTTTCTGTCTGCTCACTGTGATTGCCTTGGCAACGGGCAGTAATCACCAGGCTTTGTTATGTGATCTTAAAACGCGAAGGATTCGAAATTGTCATTTCCACACCGCCTGAGGAAGGGGAAAGCCCCCGAAAGCTTGTGGGATTAAAAATAAAATCGTTGGACTATAACTTGGTGTTGTAAAATTGTTTACAACTGTTTGAGCAATGCAGCCTGAATCTGTGGGCGGGACTTCTCTTCCTGACAGATTTTGTGGGCGTGTCTTCTCCTCTCACAGACTTTTCAAGCCGTGCGACAACTCCCGCTGCTCAGAGGCTGGGCTGATAGCGCACAATTTTTTAAAAGTTCAAATTCAAGCAATTCGACGCCACAGAGCCCGCTGTAAGTATCTTGGTTAATTTAATTTGCAGGAGCTGCGGTGAGCGTTGCCTCGGGGCTCGGAGCAATTTCTGGCCCAATAAGTTAGACTGAAAGAACAGCAGGACACAGCCTTGTCATAACATTTGCTGCAGGTGTACCCAACATTTGCTCACACAAAGTGCAGTTTGCAGCAGTGATTGATTTAGAAATTGGTGAAGAGGGAATGTGAGTGCTGAAGGCATGGGATTTATTTTTCTTGGGAAGGTCTGAGACATCCTGCTCATCTCAAAAAAGAAACGAGTCTTGGAGGAAACAAGTTGTCAGCTGGGAAGACCCCGGAAAGTTTTTTTGAGGAAAATGAAAAGATGATACCTCTGTGTTTTAGTAGCTGATCGTTATAGAATCATAGGATGATACAGCACAGAAGGAGGCCATTCAGCCCATTGTGTCTGTGCCGGCTCTTTGAAAGAGCTGTCTAATTAGTCCACTCCCCTGCTCTTTGCCCATAGCCCCACAAATTTCTCCTTTTCAAGTGTATATCCAATTCCCTTTTGAAAGTTACTATTGAATCTGCTTCCACCACCCTTTCAGGCAGTGCATTCCAGATCATCACAACTCGCTGCGTAAAAAAAAAATTCTCCTCATTTCCCCCCTGGATTCTGTGTCCTCTGGTTACTGACCCGCCTGCCAGTGGAAACAGTTTCTCCCCATCGACTCTATCACAACCCCTGTAACTTATCTGTAACTCCTTTGCCAAATAAATACAACTGCAGTTGTAACGCTCAGAAACCATCAACTTATTTTAAAACTCAAGTTTGTATGTGACCAATGGTGGCAGGCTGTAAAGTTTAATTCACTGGATCTGACGACTCCCAGTCATACTCTCCAACTGCTCTGATTGGTTCTGACAGCTTCAAGTTGTGCTTTCCAATTGATGTGATTCCTTGACTGATAACCTCCAATTCCAGTGAAAAAAGCTGACCTTTCTTGTGAAATGCAAGCAAGCTGTCTCTGGCTTTAAAGGCTGGCTGCCAGCTTAAACTGCTAACAGTCGGCTTGTATGTGCTCAGGTTTCTGCTCCGCCACAAGAGGAGCCATACTTCATTTCCTTGCTTCACCTAATATTTTGTTACAACTCTGATTCTGATTATTTGTGTGTTGCCATTCAACATGCACTCTGATCCAGTACACACATCCATCGAGTTCCAGAGCTGAACCAGACTGTTCACAACCTTGGTGTCCTATTTGACCCTGAGATGAGCTTCTGACCACATATCCGCTCCATCACCAAGACCGCCTACTTCCACCTCCGTAACATCGCCCGTCTCCGCCCCTGCCTCAGCTCATCTGCTGCAGACACCCTCATCCATGCCTTTGTTACCTCCACACTCAACTATTCCAATGGTCTCCCGGTTGGCCTCGCATCTTCCACCCTCCATAAACTTGAGCTCAAGCAAAACTCTGCTGCCTCTTCCTAACTCGTACCAAGTCCTGTTCTCCCGTCACCCCTGTGCTCGCTGATCTATATTGGCTCCCACTCCGGGAATGCCTCGATTTTAAAATTCTCATCCTTGTTTTCAAAATCCCTCCATGGCCTCTCCCCTCCCTTTCTCTGTAACCGCCTCCAGCCCTACAGCCTTCCGAGATCTCTGTGCTCCTTCAATTCTTGTCTCTTGCGCATCCCTGATTTTAATCACTCCACCATTGGCGGCCGTGCCTTCAGCTGCCTCGGCCTTAAGCTATGGAATTCCCTCCCTAAACCACTCCACCTCTCTAACTCTCTCCTCCTTTAAGACGCTCCTTAAAACCTACCTCTTTGACCAAGCTTTTGGCCACCTGTCCTAATATCTCCTTATGTGGCCCAGTGTCAAATTTTATTTGATAATCACTCCTGTGAAGCGCCTTGGGACGTTTTACTACGTTAAAGGTGACGTATCAATGCAAGTTGTTGTTGTTGTTGTTGTTGTTGTTTATCACCAGTTCACCTTACAGCGTCAACCAGCCCGGTTGCCTCTCGGTATATAACAACCAATGTTCTAACATGTCTGCATTCTAGGACAGGTAATGAAACCTTTAGACAGAGCCAAACCTCACTCTTTTCTATTCTGCTACTTTGAAAAATTGTGACAGGTCTAAGAGATAGAAATACTGTTCAATCTACAATAGGATCTAGCATTGTGTTGACATCTCCTCCCACTAATGGAGCATACAGTAACTGAAATGAGATTGCAACAGTTACTGTATTAATCATGCCAAATCTCCTTTAACTGTAGCAGCTATTACTTTCCTCTGCATCAGATTTGATTTCTAGTATAAAGAAAAAAAACTAATTTTCAGAAATGCAGTCACTCCAGTGCAATAAATAAATTACAATATTGGATATTTCCGTAAGATCGATGATCACCATTTCAGGTTTATGTGGTATGTGCTTTTATTTTAATTTCATGTCACTTACTTCAGTTATATGGAGACACCAGAGAAGATTGTTCTTCTTAGAATAGAAAAGGTTAAGGGAAGATTTAATAGAGGTGTTCAAAATTATGAAGAGTTTTGATAGAGTGAATAAGGAGAAACTGTTCCCAGTGGCAGGAGGGTCGGTAACCAGGGTTGTTGATACTGACAAACCAAGTTTTCATTCCCTCAACCAATGGTGGAGTCAAGGTGAAGTTCATGAGTAAGAAGGTTTACTCTGTGAATAGATGCAGCCATGACTATGGCCCAGACTACCATCCTGAAGGGTCGGGAGAGAGGAGGAGGCATGACTATGCCGTCAATGTGTCCTCTAAAAAGAAATGGTAGTACAACTGAACTAATATGTAAACCAGGGGATTTTTGTTTATAAAAAATAATTAAATAAGATCTTCGGAACATAGGAATTGCTAGACAACAAAAGACCAAGGTCCATCTAGTTCACCTTCTACCATCCTGGGACAATGATGATGATAATGGTACATGATACAATGATAATGGAGTTATTGACTAATCATGGCAATCAATCTCTATCTATTAGTTTACAACAGATGCTTACAGGGGGCATTGAACTTTGAAAGTTTCCCATTCCAGCACTAACATCCCTCACCTTGATGAGCGCAAAATACACTCAAGAAAAGTTAACACTTTGAAAGTAACCCCATTTACAAAAACTTGGCCTACTAATAGAGGTTTTCAAAATTATGAAAGTTTTTGGGAGGGTAAAAGGTGAAAGATACTTTCCAAAGGTTGGCAAATCTATAACAAGGGAACATGCTGGCACAGGCACGATGGGCCGAATAGCCTCCTTCTGTGCTGTATGATTCTATGGCTCAGGATTATTACTGGAAGAATGAAGGGGGGAGGGTTAAAAACATTTTTTCACTGAGAGGGTTATTAGAAGATGGAATACTTTACCACAAATGGCTTATTGAGACAGATTGTGGGGTGATTCTATGATCCTGCACTACTAGCGAGCTAGGATGTGCAGGTTAGAGATAGGACTACACTATTATAGTACCAATTCTCCGACCCTCACTCGCTGGGAGTGCAAGATTGTGGAATCACCCGTTATAGTATGATTTAAAAGGGATTTGGATAAGCATTTGAAAATTAAGAATTTAGAAATCTACGGAGAAATGGCAGGAAAATGGGATTACATTAGATAGTTACAGTTGAAGAGCTAGCAGCGGCACAGATGTGACTGGCTGAATGGCCACGTCCTGAGCTGTAATCTCTATCATTAATGTAGATAGCTTAGCATTTCCTTTTCCCAGCTGATCTCCTAGTTCTGGTCTTAAGAAAATGGCCACAATCTAAATGTAATAGCCACTGGATATTAAACTACTGAAATGTTTTAATGCAATATTACTTGGTCTTGGATTTGCTTTCAGCTCAACCATTACTGCCTGCCGTAGGGAAAATCACACTAACACTCTGGAGCTATGACAGGAGGGAAGTGAATTCACAGACTTAGAAAAATTCATCCACTGTGTCTAACTGACTCTTAACCAGCTTGTCATCGAGATTTAATGCACAAGGAATCTTGACATTTTTTTTAACTTAGAATGTGGATAGAGTTTATACTCAGTTCATGAAAAGTCATTAGCCAGCACCTTTATAATGTGTAGCTTAATGTATTTTTAAAGATGCTAATATGTTAGGAATGAATTGGACCCTCCAGTGCGTGTGCCTTAATGGGATTCAGAGATCAAGGTGGAAATGAAAACATCCATTTTGAAAAAGGATAATTTGGTTGGAGATGTGTTGTGAGACCAAGTTCATTCAGTGGCTCCCTAAACATGTGAAATCTCCAGGGAGAATCTCTAATTCAGCCTTTCGTTAAAGAATTTCTGCTTTGGGCACAATCGGGAAATTGTACCCAAAATGCACTTGAAATTGCACTGATTAGGTTGCAGTTCAAGTTTCCGCTAAAATTCATTTGCATAATCACAAATATGAAATCTTCACTGAATCAGCGCAATCGGGCAGCGTAAGAACGTAATCATTTTTTATTCTTACCATTAAAAAGTATCCCTTGATGTATTTAAGAATGGTATCATGGTGCAGTTTTATTAATACCGCTGAAAAAAACAAAAACCAACATTTTTAATAAGGGTGTCCAGTCCTCCACCTGTGAGTAACCTGATTTAAAATCACTAAAAATGACTTAAAAAAATATACTGAACCATTTAATAGTTTCATTGGTGTACACTAGTCAGTTTCTTAGTAAATTAAATATTTTTTTGCTGTGAGAAAACTTTTAAAACGTGCCTACTAATGCCTGTGCGTCTAAGAAAATGAGCCCAATTTGAAGAGACTTCCCAAACCAGCACAATCGGCAGAATCTCGCAATTTTGACCTGGGGCATGGCCAGTTTTGTGGGTGAGGCCTGATTTGAGCAAATTAAATCCTGAACCAGCGTAAAAGATCATGGAAAACGCGAGCGTGAGTGGTTTTGGGCGGAACTCACATGCCTTTAAAATTCCCCGAGCTTTTGCGCTGGTTCGGCCGATTCCGCCCGGTTGCGTTGATATTGCTGGCGTAAACGGGCATAAATGCAATCCTACAGTGCTTCACAATTGCTGTTTGCCTCACACCCCCCCCCCCCCACTTCAAGGCCAAGTACCATTCCACAAATCAGAGGGCAGGCACATAATTTGGTTCTGCTAGCACCACTCTGTGACTAACAGTTCGGAGCCATGCAAGAGCGGCACAGATTGGCACGCCGCCATTCACTTTACCAATGTCTGGCAGCTCTCCTAATGAGCGAACTGCGATTGGGAACACTCCAGATCAGGAGATCTTGGCGGCGAGCCTGCATCCTATCACTCAATGATGTACGGGTGCTAGCTTGCCCGCTACAAGACAACTTTCTTTATTTACATTTTCACAGCAAAGCCTTTTACGCACCAAAGTATTCTCTACCGAGCATATATCCGGAGTGACCACCATATTTCACGGAAGACTGGATGATTGGCAGCGCACATCTGAAAAAGAAATTCCTGCTTCCAGGCAAATTAGGAGCAGAGGAGGGGGTTAAATCCTTTCCATTGACATGTCCATTTGCTAGTAATAGTCAAGATTAGCAGATCTTGTGCATTCCATGTGAGTTCCTGCCACACAACGGCCTGTCTGAGAAAGCATCGACATGTGGTCAACAGCTGACTGGAGTCGTTAACACGGGCCGTCACATTGCTAAATTCGTCATTGTTGAGTCCATTTTATGGCCATAAAATGAGTGCACCGTTGTTGAATTTATGCCCCAGTATATTTCAATACCAACTTTATTTGAAGGTTTCTCTTTAGAATCATGAAATCATAGAATGATACAGCACAGAAGGAGGCTATTTGGCTCACTTGAAAGAGCTATCCAATTATTCCCACTCCCCTGCTCTTTCCCCATTGCCCTGCAAATTTTTCCCCTTCAAGTATTTATCCAATTCCCTTTTGAAAGTTTCTATTGAATCTGCTTCCCTCTCAGTCAGTATATTCCAGTTCATAACAACTGACTGCGTAAATTTTTTTTAAAATCCAGCATTATAATTTATGCTTCTTTTCTGTCTGGTGGAATTGCCTGCCAGCGCCCCTGGTAGTCATCTTTGGATTCTTATTTTGTTACTGTTCTTCAAAACAGTAGTAAAAAAGCTAATGTTAGTGTTGAAATCCCATAAGGACATTAATGCCATACTCTGGCTGAATGTCATTCCGCCTACTTTAATTGAATGCCCTGTTTTATATAAATCAATACTAAGTGCAAGGATTTAAATTGATTTACACTCACAGTTTTGCTTTGGGAAAACAATGTGGTATATTGAATGCTTTCAATGTCATCGGAGTAACATATCCGTCTTTTACAGCTTTTTTCCACTCAGCATCATCTTCTGCTTTCTATTGTCAGACCAGTTTTATTTTCCTTGTCAGTTGTCTCCCTGAGCTTTCTGCATCTGACGGCATTGACGCATCGTCTATGTCCCTTTGTGACTTGCTGCTCCTATCCACATAACTCACTGTGCCTCCTAACTTAGTGTCAACTGCAAACTTGAATATACAACTCTCTATTTCTTCATCTAAGTCATTAATATATATGGCGAAAAGCTGAGACCCCAACATAGATCCCCGGGGAACACCGCAGATCCCACAAATCAGAGAACGAACCCTGTATCCCCGCTCTCTTTCTCCTACGTGCCAACCAATTACTAATCTATTATACATGGACTATTAGTGAATATAAAAATTATTCGTTACATACCTTTTGAAACCCAAATTATGGTAAGATGTAATGGATATCACATAATTGGGAATCATCATTAATGGAATGACAAGAAAAAACTCATCTCTTCAAACATTGCATATCATGGTATGCCTTTCACTGAACCTCCATCATGTCAACTGCAATTTGTCTTTCTGACTTGGATTAGTTGATTGGGTCGTCTTCAGTCTAAGGTTGCCAACCCTCCAAGAATCTCCTGGAGTCTCCAGGAGTTAAAGATTAATCTCCAGGACACTGCCTCAAGCAACCAGGAAGGAAAATCAGAGGGGCATTAAAAAGAAATGTGCATTTAAAAAATTTTTTTGAACACTTTCGTTTATTAGTTATAAAAATATTGTAGCAAAAAGGTTGTTTGACTAACGGTCAAGAATCATTCAATCAGGTAAAGAATAATCTTTTCCAGTTGGTGTGGGAAGGCGGGGTGCTCTGAGGATGGATGTGTCGAGTGACCAATGGCAGGAGCATGGGGGCAGGGCAGTTGGAAGCCGGAGGTCATGTGTTGAAACCTCCTGGAATACTTCCAACCAGAGTTGGCGACCTTACTTCTGTGAATTAAACAAATTCAGCAAGTAGAATTTGTGGCAATGTACCATTTCATTGAACAGAATTAAATAAGATGAACCCCATTCATGAGCAGTGCTGCAGTTTAGTTACCGCTAAACAACTAGCGCAGAATCAATGGCGTAAATTTTGAGGCCTACCACCCAGTAGAAACAGGGCAGCAGTGCCCCGAAAATGGTAGGGAATAACCCATCCTGCTGTCGCTGTGGCTGCTGCACTCTTCCCCAGGGCTACTGCTGGGCGGCCGGAGAGCCCCCCCCCCCAAGTAAAACCATTTAAAATGCAAATTGCGGGCCCTATGATGTACATAGGACTCTGATTGCCATTTTCGACAGTACTGGGTGGAGCGTGCTGCCCTGTTAAGCGCGATTTCCGTCTGCAGCCCGCCGGCCTGTTGCTAATGAGGCCCGGCCCTCAAAACGGAGCGAGCCTACCATCAGCACGATTGGGTCACACTGCTCTGCTGGCCGGATGCCCAATAGTTAAAACCTACCTCAGTGTTTCTTTCCTCATCGGACTATGACCCAAGCAAGTGAACAATGTTAACTTGTTTATTTTTAGTTTGCATTCCAGACGTATTTTCTCTCTCCCTCAACCTGCAGCGTTGCATGTTAAGATGCAAAACACTGCTGGCGAAAAGGCATTAGACATGAAACCTATATAATATCTCAACCAATCAGTAATTTCCTACAACCTTATGAGTTACATTTTGAATTCCAGAAACATATTTTACATGGAGCAATGCGTTGAAACATTGAGTTTGCCACAGTTCAGAAGGCAAATGAGTTCATGTCTGTCCTACTCATTGATCTTTTTTTCCATCCCTCAAGGCTATAAACCATTTGACTTGAAATAAAATGTGTGCATCCATTATACATTTCAAGCATTTTTTTTAATGTTCTTGAATAACTTGGGAAGCTTGTGTTCTAGCCTCAGTGCAAATGAACAAAGCTCCTGAGACTTTTGGTTCCCAGCTGTGAATGGAATGGTTGCTCATTGCTTGCTCCACTGCATTAATGATTGTAAGCAAGAAGTAAGTAACCGATTGTGCCTTGCCAGAGAATTCTAAGTGATCTGTCTCAACAGTTAGAAATCAAAAGCCACTAAAAAATCAGATTAGGAGCCCAGCCAGTTGCCCAGCTATTGCAAGAGAGGAATAACTATTTTAAAAAAGGACAAGGATGCTGAGAAGCTGAAGAGGCAATTGTAAGGAATGATGGCTAGCTTTGGGAGACTGGATGATAAAGACAATGGTCTTCGATCTCTAGGAAAGGGGTTTTGAAGCCACCCAGAGTGTTGGGATGGAAATCAACTCCTCCTCCCTTCTGCTGGATTGTACGTGAAATCAGTTTGGGCAATTTTGATTCAGTTCCTAGTAAAGAGAGTCCACAACTCAAACTAGTAATTAGAGGGCACAGAGTGGCTGATGTGGGAAATGCAAAAAATGTCACATTAGAGTGTGTTCTTCTAAGGCTGGGGTTCAGGTACATTTCTGGGACAGAGCGGAGGGAGTTTTACTCACTGTGCACTATGATTTAAGCAAAAAAGAAAAGAAAGACTTGCAGGTATATCGCACCTTTCAAGACCTCAGAATATCCCAAAGTGCTTTACAGCCACTGAAGTACTTTTTGAAGCATAGTTACTGTTGTAATGTAGGAATTTGCACATAGCAAGTTCCCACAAACAGCAATGTGATAGTGACCAGATAGTCTGTTTTTTAGTGATGTTGGTTGAGGGATAAATATCAGCCTGGACACCAGGGAGAACTCCTCTGCTCTTTGAAATAGAGCAATGGGATCTTTTATGTCCAACTGAGAGAACAGACAGGGCCTCGGTCTAACGTCTCATCTGAAAGACAGCACTTCCGACTGTGCAGCACTCCCTCAGTGTCAGCCTAGATTTTGTGCTCAAGTCTCTGGAGTGGGATTTGAACTCACCCTCACCTTCTGTCTCAGAAGGTGAGAGTGCTACCAAATGAGCCACAGCTGACACCATTTGAAACAAAAGTCCAGGTAGTAAATCCTGGAGTACAAGTAGAGAGTGATTTGGCTGACAGAATTAGATGTCCAAATAAAATTATTTTGAATTCATATCTGTCAATTTGATCTTCAAATCAAGCTTTTTGAGAATTCATTTGGGTTAATTTACATTTATTTTACAGGGTGCTGATGGTACATTGGGCTCTCCCAGGCCACCAGGTCACATAGGATCTCCGGTAAGTATATTTTACTTGTAATATTTATCTTTGAATTTTTATCCCAGTCTGAAATCGCAGGCCTTGAAATTGTATAGTGGCTCACATAAGTACTTGAAAGGAAAAAAATTGCGGGGTTACGGGGTTAGGGCGGGGAAGTGGGACGAGCTGGATTGCTCTCGCATAGAGCCGGTGCAGACTCGATGTGTCAATGGCCTCCTTCCATACTGTAACCTTTCTATTATTCTATCCGGCCAATTACCGCCCCATCAGTCTACTCTCAATCATCAGCAAAGAGATGGAAGGTGTCGTCGACAGTGCTATCAAGCAGCACTTACTCACCAATAACCTGCTCACCGATGCTCAGTTTGGGTTCCGCCAGGACCACTCGGCTCCAGACCTCATTACAGCCTTGGTCCAAACATGGACAAAAGTGCTGAATTCCAGAGGTGAGGTCAGAGTGACTGCCCTTGACATCAAGGCAGCATTTGACCGAGTGTGGCACCAAGGAGCCCTAGTAAAATTGAAGTCAATGAGGATCAGGGGGAAAACTCTCCAGTGGCTGGAGTCATACCGAGCACAAAGGAAGATGGTAGTGGTTGTTGGAGGCCAATCACCTCAGCCCCAGGACATTGCTGCAGGAGTTCCTCAGGGCAGTGTCCTAGGCCCAACCATCTTCAGCTGCTTCATCAATGACCTTCCCTCCATCATAAGGTCAGAAATGGGGATGTTCGCTGATGATTGCAGAGTGTTCAGTTCCATTCGCAACCCCTCAGATAATGAAGCAGTCTGAGCCCGCATGCAGCAAGACCAGGACAACATCCAGGCTTGGGCTGATAAGTGGCAAGTAATATTTGAGCCAGACAAGTGCCAGGTAATAACCATCTCCAACAAGAGAGAGTCTAACCACCTCCCCTTGACATTCAATGGCATTACCATCACCAAATCCCCCACCATCAACATCCTGGGGGTCACCATTGACCAGAAACTTAACTGGACCAAGAGCACAAGAGCAGGTCAGAGGCTGGGTATTCTACGGCGAGTGACTCACCTCCTGACTCCCCAAAGCCTTTCCACCATCTACAAGGCACAAGTCAGGAGTGTGATGGAATACTCTCCACTTGCCTGGATGAGTGCAGCTCCAACAACACTCAAGAAACTCGACACCATCCAGGATAAAGCAGCCCGCTTGATTGGCACCCCATCCACCACCCTTCACCACCGGTGCACAGTGGCTGCAGTGTGTACCATCCACAGGATGCACTGCAGTAACTCGGCAAGGCTTCTTCGACAGCACCTCCCAAACCCGCGACCTCTACCACCTAGAAGGACAAGAGCAGCAGGTACATGGGGACAACACCAGCTGCACGTTCCCCTCCAAGTCACACACCATCCCGACTTGGAAATATATCGCTGTTCCTTCATCGTCGCTGGGTCAAAATCTTGGAACTCCCAACCTAACAGCACTGTGGGAGAACCTTCACCACACAGACTGCAGCAGTTGAAGAAGGCGGCTCACCACCACCTTTTCAAGGGCAAATTGGGATGGGCAATAAATGCTGGCCTCGCCAGCAGCGCCCACATCCCATGAATGAAAAAAAAAATTCTATGACTAGTGTACAAATGTGCAATGGGGACAATATGGTCCCAGCACAACTTTACATTTCCCATGTGTTTTTTTTTCTCTTTCTCATTATTATTCCTTCCTTTCTCACCATGCTTGTCATCTGTATTAATTTGTTAGTTTTCACCAAGTTCTGAGTGTAGCACGTTCTCAGGTGCTATTCATTCATAACACATGACTCCCTGATGTACAACCCATCAACATGAACTCTTTATTTTACATGACAGGCAAATATAATTTTGAGATCCTTTCTCTTTGGGGGTGAATTTCTGAGGAGGTTCTCCCACTCACTCACCCACTTGGCTGAAGAGCCCCAGAAATACTGGAAAACAGCTATTTCATGAAGTTACTGCAGATGAGCAAGAGAACCCCAGCAGAAATTCACCTTCTTTATCTTTTGGTGACTAATTCTACTTTCCAAGGAGATAAGTGTAAGATATCTCCACTTTGGATAGCTAGTGTCAGCATCAATCATTGGCGTGTCATGCATTTCACTGCCAGATTTACAGTACAGTTCCTTAACTATGCTCCAACTGAGTCATTGACATTAGCACTACTACACGACCAACCGATGCATTCACACTACAAATAATGCAAAACCAACCAATGCATTCGCACTGGGACTGCTGCAAAACCAATCAATGCATTTGCACTGGGACTGCTGCAAAACCAACCAATGCATTTGCACTGGGACTGCTGCACGAACCATCCAATGCATTCACACTACGATTACTGCAACACTAACCGAGGCATTCACACTGGGACTAGTGCAACGCTAACCGAGGCATTCATACTGGGACTAGTGCAACACTAACTGAGGCATTCACACTGGGACTAGTGCAACACTAACCGAGGCATTCACACTGGGACTAGTGCAACACTAACCGAGGCATTCACACTGGGACTTGTGCAACACTAACCGAGGCATTCACACTGGGCCTAGTGCAACACTAATCGAGGCATTCACACTGGGCCTAGTGCAACACTAATCGAGGCATTCACACTGGGCCTAGTGCAACACTAATCGAGGCATTCGCACTGGTACTAGTGCAAAACCCACCAACACATTCACACTGCAAATATTGCAAAACAACAACATAGCGCCTTTA
This sequence comes from Heptranchias perlo, assembly GCF_035084215.1. Lineage (NCBI taxonomy): Eukaryota > Metazoa > Chordata > Chondrichthyes > Hexanchiformes > Hexanchidae > Heptranchias > Heptranchias perlo. Next base: position 14,480,298 of record NC_090329.1, on the reverse strand, counting down.
ACTTAGTAAAACATCCCAAAGCGCTACACGGGAGCATTATCAATCAAAATTTGACACCGAGCCACAAAAGGAGATATTAGCACAGGTGACCAAAACTTTGGACAAAGAGGTAGGTTTTAAGGATCATCTTAAAAGAGGAGAGAGAGGAGGAGAGGTTTAAGGAGGGAATTCCAGAGCTTAGGGCCTAGGCAGCTAAAGGCCCGGCCGCCAATGGTGGAGCAATTAAAAATCACAGATGCCTCAGAGGCCAGAATTGGAGGAGCGCAGAGATCTCAGAAGGTTGTAGGGCTGAAGGAGGTTACAGAGATAGGGAGGGGAGAGGCCATGAACGGATTTGAAAACAAGGATGAGAATTTTAAAATTGAGGTGCTCCGGATCGGGAGCCTATGTAGGTCAGTGAGTACAGGGATGATGGGTGAACGGGACTTGGTGCGAGGTAGGATACAGGCAGCAGGGTTTTGGATGAGCTCAAGTTAATGGAGGGTGGAAGATGGGAGGCCAGCTAGGAGAGCATTGGAATAGTTAAGTCTAGAGTAATAAAGGCATGGATGAGGGTTTCAACAGCAGATGAGCTGAGGCAGGGTCGGAGACGGTCGATGTTACGGAGGTGGAAGTAGGTGGTCTTGGTGATGGAGCGGATATGTGGAAGCGGGAAGAGAAGCCATTGCAGGTGATTCTTTGGCTACAACTGAATAGATAAGAATGGAACCAGGCGAGTACAGTTCCACCCAGCTGGACGAGGGAGGAGAGGCGTTAGAGGAGGATGATGTGGTCAAACATGTCAAAGGCTGCTGACAAGTCGAGAAAGATGAGGCCCGACAGTTTACCAATTACTGCAAAATCAACTGAGGCATTCATACTGGCACCACTGCAAAATCAATCAAGGCGCTCACATTTGCATAGAAAGAGCATCTACAAGGCCAAATATATTCATTAAAATGTGTTTAGCAAAAAACTTGTTTAGAGACAAACACGATGACATAAATCACATAAAAACACCAATTGTGCCAGATGCACTGAATGAGATATTGATGAGAATTTAAATTTATTGTATGGAGTATACTTGTCCATCAGTGTCTGTCTCTGCCTCTGTCTTTCTCTTGTGTCGCCAAGTGATGCTATTTCTTCCAAGGTGTAGCTAGGTTAGCTTTAACACAAGATTATATATTGAACAAAGTGATTAATGCTGTGACGTCTTCTGTTATCTACACGGATTGTCAACAACTTTCTTTCAGTCCTCTGGAAGTACTCTTTGATACAGCACAATGAATATTTCCATTAAAGTGTATTCCTGCCATTCATCAGGTGGTCCTCGGCGCCCTTTAGTTGTGACAGTTTGTCAGGTGTTTGTGTGCGGATATGAACAGGCCTCAGACACCCTGGTGTTTTCTCAGCTCCAGGGGTAAGCTGTACATCACCTGCTCTGACTGACAAATGTCCTAGTCTGTGGTGTTGTGGATTCTTTTAAATAGACTCCGACAAGCGGAGAAAAACACACAGGTGTACTTTAATTAATGCAAAAACATTCCACTTTCCGGTACGTGCTTACAGCTCCAAGCCAGTCTGCTCCTAATTCCCTGCTTTCTGGAGAAAGCAGCATTTTTATCCTTTGTGGCCCCTGAACTAGCATAGCCTGTAAGCATAGCCCAGTAACCTGCATAACTTTATGTCTCCTTTTCTTATGAAGTCACTGGAAAAGATAGTTGGGCAGAGTGTAAATCGGCCGTCGGTTCGCCAATGCCAGTTTTACGTTACTGCCCGAGACCAATGTCACCCTTGTGCCCATTGAAGTTGATCCCATTTTATTTTTTATAATTTTACCATGGATTCTCCTGGGAAATTGATTTTCATTATCATTAATGGTAATGGTTATGGGTTAGCAAACATTTTATTTATATTTGAAGTGCCCAGAGTTAAATTGGATGCACATAAAGAATGACGTGGATTATGGCAGAACCTATGACCTGTTGTTCTACTCTCCTAGATGAAAGATCTCACGTTCCATGGAACTTTGTCAATATGCTGGCTGAGTAAGGTCACAATACAGGTGCCTCCAGCAGATATTGATATCATGGACCTTTAATGTCCCTTCATATTGGAGTCTGCTGGAGGAGCGGGTTGCTTTGCATTCCATGGGGTAGATTGAGATCAGTGGAATGCACATCGGGCAGGTTCTCTAAATGGCGGGCAATCTGCTCTACCAGATTACTGCCCAGGCAGTGAACATGGCAATCGACATCCATACGAGATGGCTTGAAATCCAGATCTCAAAATGCAGATTTAATTTTAAAATAATCTCAGGGGATTTGGGGCTGAAGTGGGACATGGGGTTCAAAACTCAGACTGATTGGATATAAGTCTTTTCTCAATCCAGTTCACAATGTAAAACTGTTTGTAATTTGCCACTCCTCTAATATAAGCTGTCAGTCATGCTGAAATGCCAAAAGGATGGTACATTGGTAAAGAGGGGAGTGATCCTCTCAGACAGCAGCTGAAACACTTTACTGGGGCACAGTAGAATGAATTTTACTCTGCATTTTACCAGTGATATATCTGATCTAGGGCTAGATTCTCCTCCCTAATCCCGCTTGAAATTGGGTACAATAGTAGCAGAGATTGGGGCAAAACCGGGCTTAGGCCCACTGCCAGCTCACCTCACCAACCTCAACTACCCTCCACTCCGCTCCCCAATGAGTCCGCTGCTGGCTTCCCCTTCCTGTCCACTGTATGCAAATATCGGCTCGGTGCCGGGGGGGGGGGTACTGGTTCCCCAGCCAATTTCCCTCCCGTCCGCCTCAGTCACTCCCGTCCATGCAGTGTGCCCAAGGTAGTGACTCCAAGGTCAGGCAGGAGAAGGAGAGGGACTAGTAGAGGCCTACTCTTCCTCCATGATAGTCTCTCACTCACTTACATGTGTATTCCTCTGGCCAGGCACGGGCGGGCTCCCTCTTAGTGACAGGAATATGCAAGGAGCCTGCTGTGCATATTGAATGACCCCTGACCCAGGGAAGTGGATTGGGGCCATGGTGGAGTGGGAGAGATAGGCAGAAGTTCTGCCCTGCTGCTTCACCCCAAAGACATTAATCCAGCTTGTGAAGTTGAACTACTGCGTATAATTATTCCCAGTGTACGTTTAAACATGATTAATTAAAATTACTTACAATGTATATAAATCACATTAATCTTGGCATTCCTTTTAGAGTATTGATCATATTTTCAAAGACTAAGTAGAAGTTACTCATTTAAAAGAGATAAATGAATAATGCAATAGCAGTTAACATGACATGAAGAATCGGTAACCAATGCCCTTTGCCTTATTGTTATTTGATAGTTTCACCCAGTACTGTATCACTGTGATTAGTATTTGAGCTGTTATGCAGCCTGAAGGGATACTGCAGAGGCCTCCGTGTTTGTACCAGGGGCAGAAGAATTGCTGGAGCTGCACCTCAACATTCTGTATCAATCCAAAATGTTGACAGAGAATACCAGCGGTGAAGGTTCACACATCACTTCCCCTGATGTGGAGCTCTCTCCCAGAGGGTCTCGTCCACTAGGACTGATCCTTGTATCCGGGAGTTAAAATACAGAGTGAGCTCTCCCGAGTGCACGAGTGAGTAAATGCACCGCTCCTGTGAGCCATGCAGGAGAAGAAGGTCCTCAGTCTGCGCAGCGTTGGTAGATCTCCAGCCAGGCAGCAGTTGGAGTGCCTCAGTTGACTTCATCACCTTGTAGGTTAAGGAGGGGGAAAATAGAGGCAGGGTTCCTGCAACTGATTACTATGCTAGGTCCCTCCCTCCACACCCCAACACTGGTGGAAAGTGTGCATGTAGTTCCCCAATGTTCAAATAGCCTGATAACATTCACTGGGGGTAATTTTGACTTTGGGTGATAGTGTAAAATGGACAATATCGAATCAGCTTCCCGTTATAGATCTGTCCCAGGGGAGAGTTGTAGAATGGGCGGCTGAATTGATATCGCTGGTTAGGTGGGCAGAAAAGTGGCAAATGGAATTCAATCTGGAGAAGTGTGAGGTAATGCATTTGGGGAGGGCAAACAAGGCAAGGGAATACACAAGAAATGGGAGGATACTGAGAGGTGTAGAGGAAGTGAGGGACCTTGGAGTGCATGTCCACAGATCCCTGAAGGTATCAGGACAGGTAGATAAGGTGGTTAAGAAGGCATATAGAATACTTTCCTTTATTAGCCGAGGCATAGAATATAAGAACAGGGATGTTATGCTGGAACTGTATAAAACACTGGTTAGGCCACAGCTTGAGTACGCGCACAGTTCTGGTCACCACATTACAGGAAGGAGGTAATTGCACTAGAGAAGTTACAGAGGAGATTTTCGAGGATGTTGCCAGGACTAGAGAATTATAGCTATGAGGAAAGATTGGGTAGGCTGGAGTTGTTCTCTTTGGAACAGAGGAGGCTGAGGGGTGATTTGATTGAGGTGTATAAAATTATAAGGGACCTGGATAGACTGGATAGGAAGGACCTATTTCCTTTAGCGGAGAGGTCAATAACCAGGGGGCATAGATTTAAAGTGATTGGTAGAAGGATTAGAGGGGAGTTGAGGAAAATATTTTTCACCCAGAGGGTGGTGGGGGTCTGGAACTCACTGCCTGAAAGGGTGGTAGAGGCAGAAACCTTTAACTCATTTACAAATTACCTGGATGTGTACCCGAAGAGCCGTGACCTACAAGGCTTCGGACCAAGTGCTGGAAAGTGGGATTAGGCTGGGTGGCTCATTTTCAGCCGGCGCAGACACAATGGGCTGAATGGCCTCCTTCTGTGCCAGAACTTTTCTCTGATTCTATGATTGCTCGTTCTATATCTGTCCCAGGGGAGAAGTGTAGAACGGGTAGCTGAATTGATGTCGCCCATTATACACTATTACCCAAAGACAAAATTTCCCCCACTGATTCTCAGAGGGCTGTTGGCTGAAACCTCAAATATAACTTCCCTAAGAAGAGCTGAATAGGAACGGAGGGGGGAGTTGAATCCGAGACCTTCTCGGTCTCTGTGTTTCAGTTATATCCGTGGCGGTGCCTCTACCAACTGAGTCATCCAGGCAGCTCCCACCATCTCTTACGTGAAAAGCATACAAATAATGGGCAATTGCACAGTCCCATGCTCCCAGTTGGAGCTGCATTCACAGGAGGCACGGGTTGGAGATAGAGCTACAGCATTGTCGCCTGAATCTCTGACCCATGCTCCCTATCAGTGTGGCTCCCTGTTGGGAGCAAAGTATCTTGAAATCAGCCCAGTCAAATAAAACACAAGAGAAACTCCAATCAAACAGAAACAGATGAGCATTACTAATCATTACTAACATGAATTCAGCAAAAAAGGACCAAGAGATTGATTAAGAGGGGAAAAATAGAGTACGAGAGTAAACTTGCGAGGAACATAAAAGTGGACTGTAAAAGCTTCTACAAGTATGTAAAAAGAAAAAGATTAGTGAAGACAAATGTAGGTCCCTTACGGTCAGAAACGGGAGAATTTACAAGGGAACAAGCAAATGGCAGAGCAATTAAACAAATACTTTAGTTCTGTCTTCACGGAAGAGGACACAAATAACTTCCCAGAAATGCCAGGGAACCAAGGGATTGGTGAGAAGGAGGAATTAAAGGAAATTAGTATTAGTAAAAATATAGTGCTGGAGAAATCAATGGGATAAATCTCCAGGGCCTGATAATCTGCATCCCAGAGTACTAAAAGAAGTAGCCATGGAAATAGTGGATGCATTATTTGTCATCTTTCAAAATTCTATAGATTATGGAACAGTTCCTGCAGATTAGAGGGTGGCAAATGTAAGCCCACTATTTAAAAAAGGAGGGAGAGAGAAAACAGGGAACTACAGACCAGTTAGCCTAACATCTGTAGTAGGGAAAATGCTAGAGTCTTTTTTTTTTATTCGTTCATGGGATGTGGGCGTCGCTGGCGAGGCCGGCATTTATTGCCCATCCCTAATTGCCCTTGAGAAGGTGGTGGTGAACCGCCTTCTTGAACCGCTGCAGTCCGTGTGGTGACGGTTCTCCCACAGTGCTGTTGGGAAGGGAGTTCCAGGATTTTGACCCAGCGACGATGAAGGAACGGCGATATATTTCCAAGTCGGGCTGGTGTGTGACTTGGAGGGGAACGTGCAGGTGGTGTTGTTCCCATGTGCCTGCTGCCCTTGTCCTTCTAGGTGGTAGAGGTCGCGGGTTTGGGAGGTGCTGTCAAAGAAGCCTTGGCGAGTTGCTGCAGTGCATTATAAAGGATGTGATAACAGGACACTTAGAAAATATCAACGGGATTAGACAAAGTCAACATCGATTTATAAAAGGGAAATCGTGTTTGACAAACCTACTGGAGTTTTTTGAGGATGTAACTGGTAGAATAGATAAGGGAGAACCAGTGGATGTGGTTTATTTCAGAAAGCCTTTGATAAAGTCCCACATAAGAGGTTAGTATGCAAAATTAAAGCACATGGGATTGGTGGTAATATACTGGCATGGATTGAAAATTGATTAACAGACAGGAAACAGGGAGTAGGAATAAATGAGTCTTTTTCGTGGTGGCAGGCAGTGACTAGTGGGGTACCGCAGAGATCAGTGCTTGGGCCCCAGCTATTCACAATATGTATCAATGATTTGGATGAGAGAACCAAATGTAATATTTCCAAGTTTGCTGATGACACAAAACTAGGTGGGATCGTGAGCTGTGAGGAAGATGCAAAGAGGCTTCAAGGGGATTTAGACAAGTTGAGTGAGTGGGCAAATACATGGCAGATGCAGTATAATGTGGGTAAATGTGAAGATATCCACTTTGGAAGGAAAAACAGAAAGGCAGAGTATTATTTAAATGGTGATAGATTGGGAAATGTTGATGTAGAAAGGGACTTGGGTGTCCTTGTACACCAGTCACTGAAAGCAAACATGCAGGTACAGCAAGCAGTTAGGAAGGCAAATGGTATGTTGGCCTTCATTGCAAGAGGATGTGAGTACAGGAGCAAGGATGTCTTACTGCAGTTATACAGCACCTTGGTGAGACCACACCTGGAGTATTGTGTGCAGTTTTGGTCTCCTTACCTTAGAAAGGACATACTTGCCATAGAGGGAGTGCAGCGAAGGTTCACCAGACTGATTCCTGGGATGGCAGAACAGTCGTATGAGGAGCGATTGGGTCGACTTGGCTTGTATTCTCTCAAGTTTAGAAGAATGAGAGGGGATCTCATTGAAACATATAAAATTCTGACAGGGCTAGACAGACTGGATGCAGGGAGGATGTTTCCCCTGGCTGGGGGATCCAGAACGAGGGGTCACTGTCTCAGGATACGGGGTAGGACATTTAGGACTGAGATGAGGAGAAATTTCTTCATTCAGAGGGTGGTGAACCCTGTGAATTCTCTACCACAGAAGGCTGTGGAGGCCCAAGTCACTGAATATATTTAAGAAGAAGATAGATAGATTTCTAGACACAAAAGGCATCAAGGGGTATGGGGAGAGAGCAGGAATATGGTATTGAGATGGAGGATCAGCAATGATCATATTGAATGGCGGAGCAGGCTTGAAGGGCCGAATGGCCTACTCCTGCTCCTATTTTCTATGTTTCGATATTTCTACTATGGTTCATATTTTTATCCACAGACATGAAGGTAAAGCTGTGTTCTCTACTTTAATACTCATTTCTAATTTGTCGCTAAAGTTGACAAGTGGAACAAAATATAATGCCCATCAATGACCTGCTTTCTGTTTCGATTTGTGCTTCTCTTGTGCTTGGTGTCTGAGTCAGCAAACCTATATCTCTCTTGAATTAAAAGCGAGCAAGAATTGAACCTTTCTTTTTTTGATTGCACAGGGATTGTCGGGACCCTAATATCTCCGCTGGCTCAAAGTGCCACCTCACGAGCAAACGTAAACCGTTGCTGCTTGTGAGTGCTACACGCCACTGTTTTCTCTGGCCATGGGCAGGCTGAGAGTTCAGACTGCCTGTACAGTCCAGCAGTGTGGTTTTGGTATGGATTGTCCTACAAGGACCTGTCTCTGACACCAAGAGAGGTCCATGGGCAGAAACGTTCACATCACAATCATTACTTTTCGGCAACTTCATGACATAAGCGAGGAGGGCTCAAGGGCACTGGGAGCCAGGGCACGTCGTAAAACTGCTTCAGATGGAATTTAAATGTGGAATTACTCGTTGGCGCAAAATGAGGGAAAGGCAATTGTGGCCACGCTTTGTGAAGCGAATGCCTCATTTTTAAGTCTGTACACTGTAGTGTGCCTGAGCTAGAAACTGCTTGTCAGAATTAGAGAAGAAACAGAAACTGTGGTGGAGCATTTCAGTTTGGGTTATTTAACACAGTATTGGTTCTGACAGGTAATTTAATTTAAATAAAGGACATGTTGAGAGGGATCATTTACAGGTCCATTTACTTTGTTGAAAGTGATGGAAGGAAATGGTTGTTAAATAACCCAGCCTCCTATAGGAGCTCATAGCAACCTCCTCCTCAAGCCCCAGAGATGAATCTGGATTGTCACAGGATTTTTTTTTGACCATTTCTCCGCAGAAAGAATTGAATAAAATAGTTCCAATTAAGTGTTGGGTTTATAAAGCAAAATGTGTTCATACAAGTTTTTGTTAAAAAGGCTCTAAAAGATAACAAGGATAATTAAAATAGTAATTTTCTGCAAAGACTGAAAACAATAAGGAATTTGTTAGCACGTCTTGGTAATCGATAAACACCTCACACCCATTGTTTTGGGAAGTCTTTGATTCTATGCACTCAGCAGGGGTTGTCTGGCAGGCCTTCCCTTCTAGCTCTGAACACAGGGAGATAAATATAGAGACAGAAGCACAGGCAGTCAGTCAGATCTTTGCACAGAGAGTTGTGATGGCAAGCTTTGGCCAGGCTGAGAAGTATAGCATGCAGAAGGGTATTTGGAAGTTATTTTGCTTATGTGAAGACCCAATGACGTGGGGAAGCATAGCATGCTCATTATTTTGTATTACTATAATACAAAAATCAGCGCCACAGTGTTTCTGGCCATGCTGCCATGCTTTTTGGGTAGTCTGCAGTGGTCCTTTTAAGGGTCGCTGGTTAGGCCGCTGAATGCCTGGTATCAATGGGCGGAGCATGTGCTGCACATAATCCTCCCATTGGAGCCTGCAAATTGCATCAAAGGACCCCAGTTAACATATTAAAAGTAGTATCCTGCCTGAAACTGTCCATTTCCAGGACAGGTTGAAGATGGCGGCGGTAGAAGTGGCAGTGAGAATAAGACGGTAAGTGATACACCTTGATTTTCAAAGGACTGTGACCCTATTCTCGCCTGGCCTAAGCACTGAACATCTGCCCCACTCTGTTTTAACAAAATAATCTATTGAATGGTAAAATTGTCTGAGTAGTGACATGCTGTCAATCACAGGGATGTGTGTCTGGACCAGGAGACGACTACACTTGCACCATCTATTTCTAAAATTGCCTCTGCATTAGGGCACACCATTAGTTCAAAACATGTATGTGGATTATACCTGTATGTGGATGAAAGACTGGCAAATTGTGAGTGCGCACAGATATACTGTGGAAGTGATTGTCCCCACATCCAATGATGGGAGGTCTATACTCTTAGTTTGATCATTTTTGAAGTCTGATTCAAAAACAGTAAAGAAACTCTTGTGTACTTCTCAACAACTTCACACAATCTTTGTTCATCCAGTAGAACTCGAATTTAACATCATGGATTTCAGTTGTGTAAATTACCTCCTAATGAAAAATCAGCTTGAACCTTACTGCACTAAAATCTGGCCCTGTTGATTGCCTTAGCACCAGTCACTGTAGGGTTACACTGGTAGAACAATTACAATTTATTCATAGATAATGCCCATCTGTCAGCAAGCATTGTTAGTTCAGTTAATAATGAGGTGCGTGAATTCATTGCAGTGTGTCAAACTGTTATAAAGAGCTCTCTTGAAGCAATGGTGATTCTTGAACTCATTATTCTTCAATGGGGTTTACAAAGTTATCTAATCGTACTTCATTAGCACTTTTTCCGTTTATTCTGCCTCTTTAATTATCCTTTGCTCCATCAGAATATAGTGAGGCCTTTGAAAGGAAAAATTTGTTCTCTGTACTGGTGTTTGTAAAGCAATGTATCGGGCGTTTATTCAGTTTTGAAAGAAATTATTAAGATCAAAATGCATATCAATCCAAATTTGCAGGAATTATCTGTTAATTTGTAATTAGACCGTACCAAGTCTGATACCTTTTGATAGTTTCAAAATTTTTGCAAAACTTTTGTACCAGTGTCCGAAGTTTATATCTTAATGGCGTTCTTTCTTATTGAGAAATACTGGTGATGGGTCAACTGTAAGACACTACCAAGGTTGAAAAAGGTCGAAGAGATGACAAATTAGATGAAAGAAGTTGGCTCCCCAGTAGTTCAGCAAGTTTACACTGTGAGTAGCTGAGTCAAAGAGACCGTAGGATTCCCAGGTACGTTCCCCAATCTGTGCTGCATTAGATGTCTCAGGTCGGGCAGCGGCAGGGAGAGCTACAATTGGAGTGCTGCGTACAGTTCTGGGCACCACACCTTAGAAAGGATATATTGGCCTTGGAAGGACTGTAGCGCAGATTCACCAGAATGTTACCAGGGCTCCAAGGATTAGATAAGATAAGGATTAGAGAGCACAAACTAGGCTTGTATTCCCTGGACTATAAAAGGTTGAGGGGTGATTTGATTGAGGTTTTTAAGACTTTGAAAGGAATTGATAGTGTAGATAGAGATAAACTTTTTCCTCTGGTCGGGGAGTCTAGGACAAGCCAGGTCATTCAGGAGAGAAGTTAGGAAACACTTCTTCACACAAAGGGTGGTAGAAGTGTGGAACTCTCTCCCACAAAAAGCAGTAGATTCTAGCTCAATTAATCATTTTAAATCTGAGCTGGATAGATTTTTGCTAGCCAGGGTATTAAGGGATATGGAGCCAAGGCGGATGGATGGAATTATGATACAGATCAGCCATGATCTCATTGAATGGTCTACTCCTGTTCCTATGTTCCTATGTACAATTGGTCTCAATGTCCCAGGATTAGGGAGGGGAAAATTGGCCAGAGTCCCTGCTCCTGATTGATATCCAATAGGCCCCGCTGGAAGTGTGCATGTGTGCATATCATGTAAGTCATGGATTGAGCTGGGGGTGAGGCCAATTATACCACTGACAATCCCTGTCAAGACTTGCACATAAAAAAAATGGGCGTCTGGTTGAGGTATTGAAGGTTAATTGGTTCCTGTAGAACCAAAAGCCAGCAAGATGTCAATGCCTTTGGGAGAAGAAGGGAGAAAATTAGTGTGGAAAAAAGGCCAGGAAGCAGCGCTCAGGGGATGACACTTGGGTTTTAAAAGTCGGTAGTTTGTAGGAAGAAGACAGAGTAAGGTGTGAGAGAAATCATCATCATCAGTCGACAATCATCCGATGACTGCCCTCCATGCCTCTTCGTTCATCATGCATGATGGCAGTTCTTCAATGGGAATTTCTGTATTCTGTACAAGTTGAGTAGTATACTTAATTCTAAGCTGACTTCTTTTTGTATCCATGTTTTGGTTCCCAGAATAATAATTCTGAACACAATACAACACAAGTGGGCGTACAGACTGTGTTGCCACTTTTTTGCTGTTGATAACCCTGGAGAATACAAGCCTGGAAAAGACACTGCGGTCCATCAGCTGGTCCCCAAAACTAATACCCCTCAATGGGCCACTCCTTCAAATCTCCATCCAATTCTCCCTTAAATTTTCCCATACTACCTGCCTCTGCTGCCCCTCTGGCCAGGAGATCAGGAGAATCCCTGCGGAATTTCTAGGCTGCTTTATAAACTGAATATCTAACACCGACAAGTGGGAAAATGAATTTACAGGACATATTAACTTCTAAATCTTCCTGAATTTTGCAATTTTTTTCCTATTGCATGGTTTCTCCATAGAGTAGTCTCTGTTTATCATATGTATCATGTCATATGATATCTCCAAGGTGACAAGGGGCTTTGCATGCGTCTTATTAATGTCAAAGCCTGTGTTTGTTGTAATTGTTCAGTGCATCTCCTAGTCCCTGGCTGAATTTAAAGAGTTTTAGGATAAGGAACTTAGTCGTTAAGTGGAAGGAATCCATTTCGTTCTGACATGACACTGGTGGGTTGGGAAATAGACAAGCCCCTCATTCCATGAAAAGAAAGGACACCAGCTAGGTCACCTGCCTGAGTTTCTACCAGCAACATGAGCACTTCCTTCGGTGCACTATCAAAAAACTTGCTCACATAACACAGAAATTTGATGGGCTACTACCAAAACATTGTAGTCAGAACAATGATTGATGTTGGTGATTTCTGCGTTGACTTGTCACTGTTTAGAAGCTTCTATACACATTAAATAGTTACACTTCTTATTTTTTTGCTAATCAGGGTGAGAAAGGAGATCTTGGTGAAACTGGACCGCAAGGTTTACCTGGACGAGATGTAAGTTTTTTTTTAATTTAATTTTTCTCTTTTGGGTGTCGGCTGTGGCACATTGATCTGAGCCAGAAGGTTGTTGGTTCAAGTCCCACTCCAGAGACTTGAGCACAAAATCTCGTTGAGGGCTCCGGTGTAGTACTGAGGGAGTGCTGCACTGTTGAATGGCGCTGTCTTTCAGATGAGATGTTAAACCGAGGCCCTGTCTGCTCTCTCAGGTGGACATAAAAGATCCCATAGCACGATTTGAAAACGAGCAGGGGAGTTATCTTGGCCAATATTTATCCCTCAACCAACATCACTAAAAGAAATGATCTGGTTATTATCTCATTACTGTGGGACCTTGTTTTACACAAATTGGCTGCTGTGTTTCCTACATTGCAACAGTGACTGCACTTCAAAAAAATACTTAATTGGGACACCCTGAGGTCATGAAAGGTGCCATATAAATGCAAGTTCTTTCTTTTAAACTGTAACTGATTGCACTTCTGTAAAATGGTTTACAAATTCAGCAGATTAGCTCAGTAACAACATGGATAATTTACCTACTTAATATTGATGTGTGTATGTAATGCTGCAACAATCGACCGTCTTCAGTAATGTGAGTAATGTAGATTATTTCCAGATGTCTGCAGTCTCAGTTATGATGAACAGTTAAGGATGTTAGACTGGATTTCTTAGGAAAACAGAAGGCTTTGAGTTGAGCTAGTTTACGAAAGGAACAGCCAGAACTGATCACTGCAAGTTGTGTGAAGATGTGCTTCCTGACATCGCCTCTGAACAGCTTAGCTCTGCTTTAAGGTTAGGCCCCCTGGTTCTGGACTCCCCACCAGAGGAAATGGTTTCTCTCTATCTACCCTATCAACTCCTTTAATCACCTTAGACACCTCAATTAGGCCACCCCTTAATCTTCTATACTCGAGGGAATACATGTCTAGTCTATGCAATCTGTCCTCATATTTTAAACCTTTTAGCATCCTACGAGCATAGTTCCCACTGCGAGTGTGGAATTACCCTATAGTTAGATTTTACAGAACAAACTTCCATGCAGTATTTAAATTTATAATTCCCTGTTACTTCCATTGTTTTTATGTTTGTAATGGGGATATTGGCTTTGAACCAGGGTTGGGATCCCGATGGAAGCTAGTGCAGTAGCACGATACTTCTTGTCAGTAATCAGATAAAATCTCTCGTATTAACCTAAAGATGTAGATGAGAAACAACCTGACAAATTAACCTTAGGGCAAAGCTGTCTCTCCTACTCCCCGCTTTACAACGTGGCATTTACATTGACATTGGACATGTGGACGAGGCTGGTCTCCTGTTTGATTGGCCTGCATAGGGAAGATCACAGAAGGAGCACATACCAAAGGAATAAATAGAAACAAGACCAGACTACACCATTCAACATCCAATTTTGTCTTTTCAATTATACGGGTGCTGTTGGATTTAGGAAATCATTATACTTAAACCAGACAGTACACATAGAAATGCTGTACTGGGAAAGCCTCATTTCAGGCCCTGAAATGTTGACAGATTTTGATTCCTTTTATCACATATTTAATCTTGACACAAATACAAAGAAAAAACAGTTGAGGTAAAGCATGGAAAATATCAGCTGTGCTGCTTCAGATATTTTGTCATGAAACTTCAAGAAAATTAGAATCATCATTACTGATTTATGTCTATATATGTATCACACACATGCACACGCAAAAACACACTTAAAAATCTTCACTGGGAATTTCCTTGGAAACCCCGTTTACATATCTACCTGGCGTTTCTGCCGATCTTCCCCCAAAGTTACGACGGCCAATTGGAAGAGGCCCTAAGAAAATTCCTGGCCCTTATCTCTCCAGGTACTTTCTGACAACATTTCCATTCTAACTTCCTATGATTTTAAATGTTCTCCCTGGTGTCCTGGCCAATGTTTATCCCTCAACCAACAATCACTAAAAAACAGATTATCTGGTCATTATCACATTGCTATTTGTGGGACCTTGCTGTGCGCAAATTGGCTGCCACATTTCCTACATTACAACAGTGACTACACTTCAAAAAAGTACTTAATTGGCTGTAAAGCGCTTTGGGACATCCTGAGATCATGAAAGGCGCTGTATAAATGCAAGTCTTTCTTTTCTTTCTTTTTTATAATGGAAACGGCCTATGTAAACTTGTCGCACTGTAGTTACAGCCTTCTGACTGTGGTGGCACTATAGCACCTCAGTTTGTGTCTCCCAGCTCCTCAGCTTGTACTGCAGGGAATTTCTTGTGTTCCAACCAACTCTACTTTTCTGCTTCCCAAATCGCCATAAGTTTTGCTATTTATAACAATAACTTGCATTTACATAGCACCTTCAATGTAGAGAAACATCACAAAGTACTTCACAGAGGCATAATCAAAAGAATGGACACCAAGTCAAAGAAGGAGATTAGGAAGAGTGACCAACAGCTTGGTCAAAGAGTTGGGTTTTAAGGAGGATCTTAAATAGAGCAGGTGGAGGTGCTTAGGTGGCTGAAGGTGTAGTCACTAATGATGGGTCAAAGGGAGGCTTGAGATGCACAAGAGGCCAGAATCAAAGGAACGGAGAGTTCAGGAAAGGCTGTAGGGTCAGAGGAAGTTATAGAGATAAGGAACAACAAAGCCATGAAGGGATAAACACACAAGGATCAGAATTTTAAATGTGAGGAATTGGGGGACCGGGAGACAATGTAGATCAGCAAAGACAGGGGCGGTGGGCGGGCGGGACTTGGTGTGGCATAGGATACAGGTAACGGAGCTTTGGATGAGCTGAAGTTTATGGAAGGTGGAAGATAGGAGGCCGCCCAGGAGAACATTGGAATAGTTAAGTCTGGAAGTGATAATAGCATGGACGAGGGTTTCAGCAGCAGATGTGCTGAGGTAGGGTTGAAGGCAGGTGACATTATGGAGGTAGAAGTAGGCAGTCTTTGTGATGGAGAGATTATGGGGTCAAAAGCACAGCTCACATTCTCAGTTGTACCATCAGGGGCAGGCAGCAAACTGACCCAGCTGCTTTCCACAGGGAGCAGAGAGAAATGAAAGTGTGCTTTCCCAGATCATTATCATGCCCTCCCTAACAAGCAGCTAACAAATGCTAGAGAACAGGAAGCCTGTTGACCAGCTTGATAAGGGAATGGAGTGTGACCTGAGGAAACTCATTTAATAGCTATAGTACACAGTTCCACCTGTCCATTTCAGGTACTACACAGGACTAGGGTTAAAGCATAACACTGCCGTGTGACTTACTTGGATATAGGAACATAGGAATATAGGAACAGGAGTAGGCCATTCAGCCCCTCGTGCCTGCTCCGCCATTTGATAAGATCATGGCTGATCTTTGATCTAACTCCATATACCTGCCTTTGGCCCATATCCCTTAATACCTTTGGTTGCCAAAAAGCTATCTAACTCAGATTTAAATTTAGCAATTGAGCTAGTATCAATTGCCGTTTGCGGATGAGAGTTCCAAATTTCTACCACCCTTTGTGTGTAGAAATGTTTTCTAATCTTGTTCCTGAAAGGTCTGGCTCTAATTTTTAGACTGTGCCCCCTACTCCTAGAATCCCCAACCAGCGGAAATAGTTTCTCTCTATCTACCCTATCTGTTCCCCTTAATATCTTATAAACTTCGATCAGATCATCCCTTAACCTTCGAAACTCTAGAGAATACAACCCCAATTTGTGTAATCTCTCCTCGTAACTTAACCCTTGAAGTCCTGGTATCATTCTAGTAAACCTACGCTGCACTCCCTCCAAGGCCAATGTGTCCTTCCGAAGGTGCGGTGCCCAGAACTGGCCCTTATCTCTCCAGGTACTTTCTGACAACATTTCCATTCTAACTTCCTATGATTTTAAATGTTCTCCAGTACCCCACCTGGAGTACTGCTCACAGTACTCCAGGTGGGGTCTAACCAGGGTTTTGTATAGCTGCAGCATAACTTCTGCCCCTTTGTACTCTAGTCCTCCAGATATAAAGGCCAGCATTCCATTAGCCTTATTGATTATTTTCTGCACCTGTTCATGACACTTCAATGATCTATGTACCTGAACCCCTGGGTCCTTTTGGACATCCACTGTTTTTAACTTTTTACCATTTAGAAAGTACACTGTTATATCCTTTTTTGGTCCAAAGTGGATGACCTCACATTTGCCTACATTGAATTCCATTTGCCACAGTTTTGCCCATTCACCTAATCTATTAATATCCCTTTGTAATTTTATGTTTTTATCTACACTGCTTACAATGCCACCAATCTTTGTGTCATCGGCAAACTTAGATATGAGACTTTCTATGCCTTCATCTAAGTCGTTAATAAATATTGTGAATAATTGAGGCCCCAAGACAGATCCCTGCGAGACTCCACTAGTCACATCCTGCCAATGTGAGTACCTACCCATTATCCCTACTCTCTTTCGCCTTTCGCTCAACTAACCTCCTAACCAAGTCCGTACTTTTCCCTCGATTCCATGGGCTTCTATCTTAGCTAACAGTCTCTTATGTGGGACTTTATCAAATGCCTTCTGGAAGTCCATATAAATAACATCCATTGACATTCCCCTGTCTACTACTTTAGTCACCTCTTCAAAAAATTCAATCAGGTTTGTCAGGCACGACCTACCTTTCACAAATCTATGCTGGCTCTCTCTGATTAACGGAAAATTCTCGAGGTGTTCAGTCACCCTATCCTTAATTATAGACTCCAGCATTTTCCCCACAACAGATGTTAGGCTGGTATATCTGGTAAGTACAGTAATTGTCAAAATTGACAAGAGACTGTCTCGTGTACAGCCATGTGTATGTGTGGGCATTTCATTGAAAAGGGGGGTAATATTGAACTTTGCCACTTGGGTGGTAACCTGGCAGAGCAGATTGCCCACCCGTTGTAGAACCCACCCAATTATCACTCCATTGGAAACCCACCACCACCACCACCACTTACCTTGATTTCATTGGGATAAAAATCAAGTGGGCTCTATAATAGACAGCCGATTTGCCCTGCCACACCCAGGCTTTGAAATTGCAAATTACCCCCGAGGATATAATCAGATACTGTATCCAATATCATTGTTGGAGCAACATTACCATAAGGGCTGCAGCCATTCAAGAAGAATCTTCTTAGGGCCACTAGGGATGGACAATAAATGCCAGCCTTGCCCACATCCCGAGAATAAACAAATAAAACAAAAAATCATTAATTGAGGAATGCCCTTTGATATTGATTAGATTAATAACTGAGGCTTCTTTGAAACAATGTAACTCTTCCTGGACTTCTGCTGGAGTAAATCAATCAGCCTGCAGGAAACATAGAAAGAAAGACTTGCATTTATTGCACATCTTTCAGAAACGTCTCAAAGTAAAAGAAAGAGGGATAGAATGTAGTGCCTTTCACGATCTCAGGATGTCCCAAAGCGCTTTACAACCAATGAAGTACTTTTGAAGTGTAGTCACTGTTGCTATGTTGTAAAGTATTTCATGTACAATAATTACCGCAGCGTCCACATAGCAGATGAAAAGAGAAGGGATCACCCTGTAATCCTCGGGTGTTATGAACTCCGCAGTAGCCTGCCTTGCATCTTCACTATTGATTGCCAGAGAAAATCAAACAGTTATTATTGGGCTTTCAGTGATGGCCATAAAATCTGACTAATGACATATCAGTCGCTTGTTTATTGCTTCAGAATTTAAACTCTCATTTAATCATTTTAATTTGGACGGTGAACAAACTTTAGAGAACTCAACTCCCTCCAAATGCCGCTGTATATAATTGTTAACATGGCAACAAAAATTCTTGTGTCCTTTTGTATGGTAGGTCTTTCTGTTTAGCGGCTATCGTCTATCAAAGGAACTTATTGCAGTTCCATCTGTTAATCTGACAAATGATAGAAAAACAAAAGTTAATGACAAGATAAATGATCTACAATGGCAAGGCAGTGCTCTAATTCAGTGTTACTAATGCGAGCCTCAATAATAAACACTATCTAATTTGAGGGCCAGTCTCAGAAATTCTCAAGTACCCTGTAGTATGGAGTGATGGAACATAGGCCTGCATTTGTGGTTAGCGTCAGTTTAGCTCCGGTAGTATCACTCTCACCTATGAGTCCGGGGACTGGCTTCCACTCTGAAACGTGAGCACATAACCTAGGCTGACACTCCGCTGCAGTACTGAGGGAGTGCTACGTTGTTGGAGGTGCCATTCTTCAGATGAGATGTTGAACCGAGCCTGTGTCTGCCTGTTCTGTGATCCAAGTGGATGTTAATGATTCCATGACACTATTGGGAGAAGAGCAGGGAGTTCACCTGGAGCCCTGGCCACATTTGTCTCTCACTGAGCATCACCAGAAAGCAAGATCTCTGGTTGTTTATCTTGTTGCTTTTCGTAGGATCTTGCTGAGGTGACGTAAGATTGATTTTATTTTCATTATAATGTAGGTTGCATAAAGTAAGCAAAGCTATTTTACTTCATTTCCTTTGAGAATGACAGAATTGTCCTCCCTCCTAATAATATTCACCCACTTTCTGTCACCAACCCATAGTCAGTCAGGTTGTGAGTGGAGATGCAGACACACAAGGAATAACAAGCCTGCCAAGGCCTACAGGTAAAAAGAAGATGGGCCACAAGGTGGCCCCCAGGTCAATTAGAGACCTGTCTTGATGAACCTGTCTCCTTAGGAACATAGGAACTGGAATAGGTCATTCAGCCCTTCGAGCCTGCTCACCCTTTCAGTTAGATCCTGGCTGATCTGTACCTCAACTCCATTTACTCGCCTTAGCTCCATATCCCTTACCTTGCAAAAATCTATCGATCTCAGTCGTGAAAGCTCCAATTGTCCCAGTTTTTGCAGCCTTTTGGGGGAGAGAATTTCAGATTTCTCGTCCCCTTTGTGTGAAAAAGTGCTTCCTGATTTCCCTCCTAAATCGCCCAACTTTAATTTTAAGATCATGTCCCCTCATTCTTGATTCCCTCACCAGAGAAAATAGTTTCTCCATATCCACCCTATTGAACCTTTTTAACATTTTAAACACCTGTCAATCTACTATACTCAAGGGAATACAAGCCAAGTTTATGCAATCTGTCCACATAATTTAACCCTCTAAGGCCCGGGTCATGTTATGAGTGTCACTGTTTTCTTTTAACGATGAGAATAGCCATGTAAAGCAAAAGTCAAAAGTGGCTGAAATGCGACAGTGGGAAAATCCTAGGTGTGAGATGTTCAGTCGCGAGTCAGCCCAAGGTAAAATCATAAATATGGTTGAAAATTGCACGTTATATAGAATCATAGAGTCTTACAGCACAGAAGGAGGCAATTCGGCCCATCGTGCCTGTGCTGGCTCTTTGACAGAGCTATCCAATCAGTCCCACTCCCCATAGCCCTGTAATTTTTTCCTTTCAAGTATTTATCCGATTCCCTTTTGAAAGTTACTATTGAATCTGCTTCCACCACCCTTTCAGGTAGTGTATTCCAGATCATAACAACTCGCCGCATAAAAAAATTCTCATCTCACCTCTGGCTCTTTTGCTAATTGCTTTAAACCTGTGCCCTCCAGTTACCAACCCTTCTGCCAGTGGAAACAGCTTCTCCTTATTTATTTTATGATTTTGAACACCTCCCCTTAACCCTCTCTGCTCTAAGGGGAACAACCCCAGCTACTTCAGTCTCTCCACATAACTGAAGTCCCTCATCCCTGGTACTATTCTAGTAAATCTCCTCTGCACCCTCTCCAAGGCCTTGACATCCTTTCTAAAGTGTGGTGCCCAGAATTGGACACAATATTCCAACTGTCACACAGGTCACAGAGGTCAACTTGTCCATGCTGAATTTTCTTTCCTATTACTGCCGATGGAGTGCTGACCAATTTCCTCTCTGCATTGAATCCAAGACTCATCACCCCATTTCCTACTCTAAATATTTTTTACCCAGAGCTTCAAAATTGTGGAATTCCTTTAGTTCCTCAATCTTCCCTTCCTCCTTCAATCTACAGGTTTTTAAAGTGTAGGTTTAGCCATCACTTCCATCTTCACTCCTGCTATCTCAGCCTTGGTGAGGACATGCACTCTGGGCCTGGGCCCTTCACTAAATTTCTATATTTAAAAGAAGGCTTAACTATAGCATAATAAGCAACAGAATTGTTTACAGTGCTGCATAGATTTGGTTTTGCTTTGGTAATTCTCAATTTGTTAAAATAATTTGGCTAATTCTCTCTTTATTTTAAATGCCTCAAAATTGTATCATTTAAACATATAATTATTAATATAACCAAATAGGTTTCTAATTGAATAAAAAGTTTGGCTAAAGCTTTCAATCTCTGTCTTCAAATAGGGTTTAAAGGGTGACCCTGGTGCTCCTGGTCCAGCTGGTACTAGAGGAGAAAAGGTAAGTGTCATTTGGAGTTTTTTTAAAAAGGGCAGTTGTGATTAGAAATTTCTCACTTGCAAGCCAAAAATTTCCACTTGCAAAGAGGGATCAATTTCAAGGGATTGAATGTGCTTTATAAATGTATTGGATATACTTGGGGTAATTTTGACTTTATGTCATAACATAAAACAGGTGATAGCGAGTCAACAGCCCGTTTTACATCTCTAAAATGGGGAGAGATGTAAAACGGGCTGCCGACTTGCTATCACCCGTTTTACACTACCGTTATAGAGTCAAAATGACCCCCATTGAGTTAATGGGTGAACAAAAAGTATTTGCTATTGTTTATCTTGACTTTCAGAAAATAGTCAAAAAGAGCCAGACAAAATGAATTCTAACAAATGGGAACAAACCAAGCCTAGGGTTCAAGTTATTACCTGGATAAGGAACTGGATTGACAATAGACAGAAACAGGGACTATTCAAATCTGTCAGCACTGACTGGTGGAGCCCCCCCAGGAATCCATTCTTCAGCTTCTTAGTTGGTGTAGAATTATAGACAAAACATCTGTCTGTCGCCAATATTAAGTTGTGCAGGACAATGAGATTTACTGATGAGTTAGTTAAAATTCTGGAGAGGCAGCATCTGACCAGGTGAATAGCAAATGACATTCAGTATTAAGAAATGTGAAACAGTGCTTGTAGGTACTAAAATAGTAGATAGTAAATATGATTATGCAATGAAGGGTATAATCTTTCAAAAGACAGAGCCTGAGAAAGACTCGGGGATGATACCGACCACTCATTGAAAACATCTCTGCAATGTGAAAAGCAAGTGCCAAGTCAAACAGATTGAGATGTGTGAGCAGATGCATAGAATATAAGTACATGGGAGTAACATGACTCCCTGTGATGTATTGGTAGGATCATACTCAGAGTATTGTGTCCAAGATTGGTGACTGTACCTTCATAGAGATATTGAGACATTGGAAAATGTAGGAAAAAGGACAAGGATGATTCTAAAACCTCAATCATTGAATTAGGAGAGACACAGAAAGGGTTGTATCCCGCCTGTCAACAATTTTAGTGGAAAAGCCAGTAGTCTAGATTTTTCAATTGGCGTTATTTTAATGACGGTGTAACTTGTTTAAAATAAATGGGATTCATTTTGCGTTGCTCCAGCAAAGAGCCAGCACAGACATGATTGGCCGGATGGCTTCCATTCTTGCTGTAAACTTCTATGGTTCTATGCTTAAAATAAAACTGATAGTGAAATCTAGGCTGGTATGTCACTATAAAATAGGAGTTTCTGTTTTGTATTCATGCCGACCTTTTCAGTAAAATTATCAACAGAATTTCACCCCAAGAAAGAGTTATTTTCAACAGGGAAAAGTTGATGAAGATACAATGCAAGTCTTTCAGATTATGAAAAGTATAACTAAGGCAGCACAGGGAAAGTTTTATAAGAGCACACAAAACATAAGCTGAGGTTTAATCAGTTCACACTTAGCGCTGCATTATTGAATAAATAAGTGCTAGCTTGAATGGTAGGACTCTCATCTATGACTCAGAAGATTGTGGTTTCAAGCCCCGCTCCAGAGACATGGGCACATAATCCAGGTTTACACCAGTGCAATACTGAGGGAGCGCTGAACTGTCAGAGGTGAATTTTCTTTCATATTAAACATAAAACTAATTTTCCATCTGTCTGGTCGGGTGAACATCAAAGATCCATGACATTTTCAAAGATAAACATGGGTGTCCTGGCCAACATACATCCCTCACCCAACACCACCAGATTAACTGGTCGTTCATCTCATTTGCTACTTGTGAGATCTTGTGTGCAAATTGGCTACTGTGTTTGTGTACAAAATAGTGACCACACTTCAAAATTAAATCAGTTGCTGTGAAACACTTTAGGAAGTCCTGAAAATGTGAAAGGTGCATTGTGAGTTTCTTTCTTTCTGTCTTTCTCTCACTGCAAATATTAACACACTCCTTGGAATCTCCTGCAAATATTGACGTGCTCCCGGAGACCCCTTTGCAATTATTAGCACACACCATTGGACCCCATGCAAATATTGTCACACTCTGGAGACCTCCAAATGATGACATGCTACTTACAAAGAACAGTGGCAATTACGCAGTGTAAATTAGTGGTATCATTGCAGAATTTTTTAAAAACTAATTTACATTAACAGCAATGATATTCACTGGAATTAGCAAATAGAACAACTGTGCAAAGTTGGATACAGGTAGGCATCCGATGATTTTGCTGTCTCCCTGCAATTCCCTCATGGACATGATAGGAGTCAGGGGTCCCAGTTTGAAAATCTACGCTATACACAGAAGTGAAGCATTCCATTAGTACTCAGGGCACGATACATTCAATCATAAGATATAAAAATAATTTCAGAAGTGCCCCTGAGGGGAGAGAGGAGGGGAGGGGATTGATCTTTCTCTGTGTACAAGAACAAATCTATATAGGAGTTTTAAATAAAAACAAAGCCTCAAGGCCTCACAGAGGAGAAAAGGAGCTGAGCCTTTGTGGGAGTGCTTGAACTGGTGACCGATAGCTTGGTTGGGGAGGTATGTTTTGAGAAGGCTTTTAAAGTTGGACAGGGTAGAGAAGTGGGAAAAGGATGTCAGGCAGTGTTCCAGAGAGGAATCCGAGATGCCGGCAAGTTCCGACACTAAAGGTGGAGCGGAGAGAGGAGAGCCTCTGCTGGAGGTCAGGGTCCGAGGTTCATAGGGCACCATTAAAGGAAGAGTGAAGGTTAAAGAAAAACTCTTTTACTAAACTGGGGAGGTTTATAATAATGTAATGAAAGATTTTTTTTCTTTAACTTTACACGGAGAACAAAATGTAGCCTCAACTCTTGTCCCGATTTTCATCTCTGCAACATTGGCTGCCTAGGCCCTAAGCTCTGGAATTCCCTCCCTAAACCTCTCTGCCTCTCTACCTCTCTCTCCTCTTTTAAGATGCTCCTTAAAATCTACCTCTTTAACCGCGCTTTTGGCCACCTGTCCTAATATCTCCTTAAGTGGCTCGGTGTCAAATTTTGTTCGCTAACGCTCCCATGAAATGCCTTGGGATGTTTTACTACATCAAAGGCGCTGTATAAGTCAAACTCCAAGTAAAAAAATTCCCCTTAATAGATGAAAATGCCATCTTCTGCTTGTGTCATGAAAGTGCCAAAGGATTCCTTCATCTAAATCTTATAAACTGTTTGAATGCGGGTAATGGTTTTTTATGAAGGCAGGACTGTACTTGTACCCAGCAATGCTGGTTGCAGATGGACACAGACCATTGCTGTGCTGCAACACTAGTCCCTGTGCAAGTCACTCTATGTGGCCTGTAACTAGAGTTGCCAACCCCCCCCCAGGATTTTCCTAAAGTCTCCAGGAATTAAAGATTAATCTCCTGAACACTTCTGTTTAATAGTTATAAAAATATTGGAGATGGGGGAAAAGGACTGCCTGACTGGGTGGGGCGGTCATGTGATGAAACCTCCTGGAATACATTCAACCAGCGATGGCAACCCTACCTGTAACCAATAACTTATGTGCTGTGGCTGATGAAACCAATTTCACAATATAAGTAGCCTTTCTTTCAACCTTGTAATTTAGTCTGTTGGTTTCTTAAATACATTTTTGAGTTGAAAATTAGTTAACTGTTGATTAATGGTTTACTAACTAATTAATACCAACTTATCTTTTTATTAGGGTGATATGGGTCCTCCTGGTCCACCTGGATTATATGTAAGTACCTGGTGCCTGATGCTTTTACAGGTGATTCTGTAGTTCAGTCAAGTTCAGCGCAAAGCAATCCTTGTAAGGAGCACATCACAGGATATTATGGGTATGATTTCCCAAGATGTGCTCCATCGGAGCGCCGGATCTTAGAATTACCCCTTGTATGTGCTATATACGGACTGTGTATTGGCCCATAATTTCTAATCTATGGTTTAAAAATTGTTAGACCACTGCTAAATTGTGTTAATTCCATGGATCACATGCCCTGCCAGAAGCTGATCTCTGTACAGAATTCTTTATTCTTATGCCAAGTACTGCCTTCCACACTTTCGAATTATTTGATTTGGGCCTTTTAGTGTTGTACACCAAAACAGTATGTTGAGTGTGTTCCTAAGACTGAAATATTAGCAATGATGACACCACATTAATAAATACAGTAGGTTGGAGGGGGAACTGGTGAAGGGTTGGACCCAAATGGTCAGTGATGGGTCCACATTCGACCCCGGTATATGTTGATGATTTGAACCTGGGTATAGGGAACACACTCTCAAAATTTGCTGATGACACAAATGTTGGCGGCAGAACAATTTGTTTTACGCCAAGGGTTGTTAGAGCGTCGAATGCTTTGTTGAGGCAGGGACCATTGCATCTTTTAAAAGAAAGTTGAATAAATATTTGAAGCAGAGGAAGACACAAGGCTATGGGGAGAGAGGAATGCAGTGGGATTATTTTTGTATTGCTCTAGCAAAGTGCCTACACAGACACAATGGGCTGAATGGCCTCCTTCTGTACTGTATCCGCTCCATGACCAAGACCACCTACTTCCACCTCCGTCACATTGTTTGTCTCTGGCCTCAGCTCATCTGCTGCTGAAACCCTCATCCATGCCTTTGTTACCTCCAGACTCGACTATTCCAATGCTCTCTTGGCCGGCCTCCTATCTTCCACCCCCCCATGAACGTAAGCTCATTCAAAACTCTGCTGCGCATATCCTAACTCTCACCAAGTCCCGTTCACCCATCACCCCTGTGCTCATTACCTACATTGGCTCCCGGTCTGGCAAAGCTTCGATTTTAAAATTCTAATCGTTGTTTTCAAATCCCTCCATGGCCTCGCCCCTCCCAATCTCTGTAACCTTCTCCAGCCCTACAATCCACCGAGATCTCTGCGCTCCTCCAATTCTTGCGCATCCCCGATTTTAGTCACTTTGCCATTGGCGGCTGTGCCTTCAGCTGCCTAGGTACTAAGCTCTGGAATTCCCTCCCTAAACCTCTCTGCCTCTCTATCTCTCTCCCCTCCTATAAAACACTCCTAAAACCTACCATTTTGACCATCTGTCCTAGTATCTCTTTATGTGGCTCGGTGTCAAATTTTGTTTGATAATGCTCCTGTGCAGCCCTTTGGAATGTTTTACTACGTTAAAGGCGCTATATAAATGCAAGTTGTTGTTGTAAACTTCTGTGGTACGATGGATTGACAAACAGTGAGGAAGACTATAAAAGACCTCAAGAATAAATAGGTTAACAGCAGATACAATTTAATGTGGATAAGTGTGAGGTAATATATTTTGGGGAGAAAAACAAGCAATGGCTATATACATTCAATGGAAAGACACTGATGGGTGTGAATGAACAAAGAGACCCAGGAGTACAAACACATTATTCTCTGAAAGTGTGAGTGCAGGCAGATAAAGCCATAAAATGGCCAATAGAATTTTGGGAATTATAAATTGTGGCATAGACTAGAACATAAGATATAGGAGCTGAGTAGGCCATAAGGCCTCTCGGGTATGCTCCGCCATTCAGTAAGATCATGGCTGATCTTCTACCTCAACTCCACTTTCCTGCCCTATTCCCTTGATTCCCTTAGTGTCCAAAAATCTTGTCTCGCCATCTGATCTTCATTGGTGATTTTAAGAACATAAGACTACAGGAGTAAAGAAGTAATGATAAATTTGTGAAAAACATTAGTTAGGCCACAGTTAGAGTACTGTGTGCAGTTTTGGGTGCCCCATTATAAAAAGGACATTATAGCCATAGAAGAGTGTCCGGTGTAGATTCATCAGGAAATGCTGGGGATGGAAAACTGAGAAAAGACTTGGATCTATTTTCACTGGAGCAGAGAAGGCTAAGAAGCGATTTAGCAGAGGTTTTTAAAATTATGAAGGGTTTTGACAGTGAATATTTAAAGACCATGGGGGTGAAAATCATTTTGGGCATTAGCACTTAAAAGGACGATAGTGCATCGGCAGCCTGCTTTACACTCCGCCTGATTTTCATGATGGAACAATGCACTATCATCTGTTTTGTGTTACTGCCTAAGTCGGAATTCACCCCCTCGTTCTTCTGGATGGGGAGTTGGTGGCGCGGGGTCATCAATTTACGATTGTCACTAAGAGAGTGCGGAGAGAAGGTAGGTTAAAACTTTTCGCACTGAGGATTATTGGAGTATGAAACACTTTTCTACAGGGAGTGGTTGAGGCAGAGACTATTGTATCTTTTAAGGGAAAATTAGATCAATATTTGAAACCGAGGAAGATGCAGGACTGTGGGAATAGAGCGGGGCAGTGGGTTAGTTTTGGATTGCTCGAGCAAAGACCCAGCACTGACACGATAGGCCAAGTGTAGAATTGTGCTTATTTAATTTCACAGTTTAGGGTTAAAATTACAGAACTATTGATTATGCTTTATCACTGTATTCATAGGGCTCAATTTTAAACATAAATTGTGGGTGCGTTGGGGGCGGGAGGCTGCTGAAATTGCAGAAATGCAGAGCGGGTTCAGAAGCCGGCTCCAACCTGCCGACTTCCAAGTTTCCCACAGACGCACCTCTGTGTGCGCAGGCGTCCCGAATCCTAAAGTCCCACCGGCAATTAAAGCCGGTGGGATGATAGTTAAAGAACCTGATCTTCCCCTCTCCCTCCCCCCAATCTTCCGTTCCTGTGCCAGATGACGTCTCGCTCTCTCTCTCTTTCTCTCCACCCCCACCCCCCAGCGTTGTAGCTCCTGTCGGCAGCCAGCCTATCAATCAGGCTGGCTGCCGGGTGCGAAATCCAGAAAGAACTTTAATCGGTGCGATTGGAAACGATAAATTGTTTTGAACGGGTTTGCTACACGCACCTTCACCCCCTCCCGCCCCGCTGCCAACCCGCCACCATTTCAAAATTGAGCCCATAGTCGTCTTCTTTCAGCATTAATCTGCAGGAGCTGAAAAATAAAACCAGTTGAGGCACTTACGGCACTTTACTTGTGTAGTAGATAGTTAGAATGATTTTTAATTTACCTGGGCGGCTTTCCCACGACTTCTGATTCACGCCTGGTGAAAGCAGGTATAAAGGGCTGGTTCAGGCAAAAATAAACAAAATAACTTAAATAACAAACCATTGCAAGAAGTTAAAACACAAAATCAACCTAACTTTCCACCCTGCTCCGATGTCCGATGTCTCCCTCTCCAATCTCCCCCCCTTCCTCCCCCCCGATGTCCCCCCGGTCTCGCCAGCTTCACCCGCCCCGATGTCCCCCCCCGGTCTCGCCAGCTTCACCCACCCCGATGTCCCCCCGATCTCCCCCTCTTCAGCCCCCGATGTCCCCCGATCTCCCCCTCTTCACCCCCCCCCCATGTCCCTCGATCTCCCCCTCTTCACCCCCCACCGATGTCCCCCGATCTCCCCCCGCTTCACCCGCCCCGATGTCCCCCTGATCTCCCCCTCTTCACCCCCCCCCCCCGATGTCCCCCCGATCTCCCCCTCTTCACCCCCCCAATCATCCCCACTCCCCCCCAATCTCCCCCTCTTCACCCCCCCCGATCATCCCCACTCCCCCCCCCAATCTCCCCCTCTTCACCCCCCCCGATCATCCCCACTCCCCCCCCCAATCTCCCCCTCTTCACCCCTCCCCGATCATCCCCACTCCCTCCCTGATCTTCCCCTCTCCCTCCCCCCAATCTTCCGTTCCTGTGCCAGATGACGTCTCGCTCTCTCTCTCTTTCTCTCCACCCCCACCCCCCAGCGTTGTAGCTCCTGTCGGTAGCCAGCCTATCAATCAGGCTGGCTGCCGGGTGCGAAATCCAGAAAGAACTTTAATCGGTGCGATTGGAAACAATAAATTGTTTTGAACGGGTTTGCTACACGCACCTTCACCCCCTCCCGCCCCGCTGCCAACCCGCCACCATTTCAAAATTGAGCCCATAGTCGTCTTCTTTCAGCATTAATCTGCAGGAGCTGAAAAATAAAACCAGTTGGCTTCTAGAGACGAGAGTTTTGCTGAAGTTGCTGGCTGTGTTAGGGTTAATAACTATAGGGGTGATTTTGCGATCCGGCACTCCCATCAGGGAGCCCAATTAGGAAATTACTGCCCCTTGATTTCCCCTCCATTGACATTAATGGGCCATGCACTTGGGGTTTCCTGAGATGTGCTCCCTGTGAAGGGGACTCCCTGCTGGGAATGACGTACTGTAGAATCACCCCTAATTACCCTTCATAAGCTCTAAGCCAGGTTCCGTCAGGGCAACAACGGTTTCTAAGTTGAAACATGGAGCACAACAGCTGTATAGGGGTGTGTCGTAGCAGTGACACTCAAAGTACACCTTCCAGCTTCAATCCCCCCACACGTTATGACTTAATTTATGATCTCAACATATTCTAAACTGGAAAAGAAAACGGACGCTGAATTTCATTAATAAAAATATTAGTGCTCATCACCAGGGAGTTTACATCAAGGGCTGTCAGCTGATCCTGGGTTTGGGCCCTAGTCAAATAGATTAAAAAGCCTCCACAAAAGAAATTCAGAATCCTGCATGAGTTTTGTTTTTAGTAAAAGCAAAAAATTTATGGTACAGATCATAATCCTGTGTACATAATCTAGACTGACTCCTCAGTGTAATACTGAGGGCATGCTGCATTGTCAGAGGTACTGTCTTTCAGATGAGGCGTTAAACTGTGACCCCCGCTCGCCTGATCAGGTAGATGTAAAAGAGCCCAGGACACTATTCAGAGAATCGCAGGGATTGATCCTGGTGTCCATGGCAACATTCATCCCTCAACCACCAGCACCAAAAACAGATTATCTGGTCATTTATCTCATTTGCTACTGAATTTACTTACATAATGACAGCGACTGCACTTCAAAGGAAATTCATTGGTTGTGAGGCACTTTGGGAACTCCTGAGGATATGAAAGGCACTATATCAGTGCAAGTTCTTTCTTTATAAATCTTGCAACAAAATACGTTTGTAATAGAGCAATAAACTCCCTTGGGTCGATTTTAATTTGTCAAAATCGCATTTAACGGAGGTGGGAGGGCGGGGGTAACAACCTCAAAATGGAGTCGGTAGACTTACTGCCTCATTAACCCCAACGATCGACCCTCTGCCACTTTTACAGGGGCCCACCACTAGACGACTAAAGTGCCTGCCTGTTTCAGGCGGTAACCCACTTTCAAAATGCAAATCAAGTTCCTAAGACGTACATAGGACCCTGATTGCCAGTTTAGGACAGAACTGGTGGGAGCCTGTGCCGTACACTTGGCTACACTGGTGATAGAGCCGAAGAGGCCCTGGAACGGTAAGTTTTAAACTATCTTTGCGGGGCTAAGAGGAGCAGGAGTGCTGCCACTCCCGCAATCGCGCCCACCCGCCCCCCCCCCCCCCTGCAGGCTTATCTTCCTGCTCGGCAGGTAGCCTAGATATTGCTCCTCCTGAATCCAGCGAGTTGCATCAGGCTTCCCGTTTTGGTTCTATTTAAATGGAGCCTCAAAATGGCTCAGGCCTCTTTTACTGCTGGAACTGGCAGACTGCTGGATTGCTCCGCCGATCATCAAAAGTTAAAAGGGACTACACCCCACCTCCCCCCCCACCCCGTCCCCTCCCACCCCACTGGTAGCAATTGTCCTTCGCAATCCTGCCCAAAATCAAACAAGATCACGACATAGAATGACGGAAAATGCTGGCGGAGAGGCTTTGCGGCGTCTTCTAAGACGGGCCTCGGACTTACCTGATGATGGCCTCTGTCTCAGCTGAAGCCTTCAGTGTGAGCCCTGCTGCCATCTTCGCAGTGCTCCTGCCCCTTCAAGGTCCCTAGTCACCTCTTCCGATGCTGTACTGACAGTTCTGCTGTAGCATCACCAGGATTTTCTGATTCCGCACTGCCAGACTCCCTCTTGACTGTGGGAATCCCACCAGGAGCCCGTGGTACGTACAAAATGAACCCAGACCCAGGAAAATGGGTTAGGATTGGGGCAGATATGGAGGGGTGAGCAGAAGCCACACCTCGCCCTGAAGTAGGGTTGCCAATTCTGGTTGGATGTATTCCTGGAGGTATCATCACATGACCTCCCGCCTCCAACCGCCCTGACCCCACACTCCCGCCATTGGTCGCCCGACACCCCCATCCTCGCGACACAACGCCTTCCCAGGCCAATCGGAAAGCGAATAGTCTCTTCATTATCCGATATCTGATTGGACAATTCTTGACTGTTAGTCAAACAGCTTTTTTTTCTGATATAACTAATAAACAAAAATGTTCAAAGAAAATGTTCGCAGCAATGTCCTGGAGATTAGTCTTTTATTCCTGGAGACTCCTACACAATCCTGGAGGATTGGCAACCCTACCCTGAAGAGGAGAATTCCCTGCCCCCTGCCACCCCATCCCCCACCCCCCCTCCCACCTTTGGTCCTGTATTTTGGACAAAACCAATAAAGTTTAATTAAATACAACAATGATCTGACTTTGTCACTGCATACCATTCACTTATCACCCAAAAAAAACATTGCTTCAGTGACCAGGTGCATTGGATGCAGTTGGCGTGGCCAAATTCTCTTACAGCGACAGGCCTATGCCCCTCATTACAAACAGAATACAAATCAAAGAGGATTGAAAGGCTACAATGTTGGGCAGTCAAGATGGTTTCTGGCTCCAACAATCTGAGTTATGAGGAAAGATTAAGAAAGTTGGGATTCTTGCAGATAAATTGTTCAAAGTTACATGGATTTCAAAAACTAAAACTGGACTTCATTTTAAGAATTGGGAGTAAATAGGGAATTCAGGCAGAGCTTTTTCGGACTAAAGAAAATAGATGTGGAATAAATTACCAGAGGAAGCCATTAAAATAATTATTACAAATAGGTTCAAGGGACAACTCGTGGGTTGAAATTTCTTCTGTGCGCTATTTTTAGTGCACTGGTTAACATGTTTATGTCAAATTCCTTCCTGCACTATTTTAACAAGGCCATTAACTCATTTATTTTGAAAGGGTTATGGCTTCATTAAAATAGTGCACACAGGAATTTGGTGTGAATGTGTTAATCAGCGCACTTAAAAATAACACACCAATAAATTTCAACAACCAGACGCGTTGCTGGGGAGAAGAGGGATTGAGGGGATGTGGTGAGAAGGTGAGTAGGTGGGAGTTGGTTCAATCAAAGAAAGAAGCAAACTTGTTCATTCAGGTGGCCTTTATCTTTTGCCAAAACGTCCTATGTTTCCTGTTTTACCTTTGATTATAAGAGAAGAACCTTATCAGCTATTATAGAATTATTATCGAGACATCTGCTGCAACATACCAACAGTTATTCTTAATTAAACTTTATTGGAGTCTTGTAAAGTGGATGTGACAAAAGGGAGTTGATACTGTGTCACATGAATGTTTTGTTGGTACGGGAATTGTGCACAATTTCAGTCACATTTGTGTACAGAGGAATCGGCAACACCATGACCATCATGGGCCTCAGCCTCAACTCTGCAGATCATTCTCAGTTGATTCCAGCCGAAGGGGAAGGGTTGGGGAAGTGCGGTGAGGGAGAGAAAGCCGATTCATATTGATTTAGTCTACTGGTCCTATCGTTCAGTAAAAGCTTCCCCCCATTTCTTCTCCATTTGTTTTTACCTGCCTTTTAAAGCACCAACAGATTCACTTCTATAGACATCCGAAATAAATTCTTTCTTGTCACTCCTTGAAAACTTCTGGCTACTAACAAAATGCCTTTAATGGCAGATTGAATAAATGAATAAACACACACAGAGTAAGCAAACCAACAAACTTGGAATTGAATAATGGAATATTTTCTTGAGGCAGACTAAGGCTGGTTTGAAACGGATAGCAGTTTGCCCTCGAGACTGACTGGCGGCTCCAGATGTTGACTGACAGTTCCAGATGTTGACTGATGGCTCCAGGTGTGAACTTTAGCATTCACCTTCTGTTGATGGCAAGAAGCAGGGGTCCCTTCAAAACAGGATGGAATTTCCAACTGATTAGTCTTCAGGTTTTTTTAAATTTGTTCATGAGATGTGGGCATCGCTGGCAAGGCCAGCATTTATTGCCCATCATTAATTGCCCTTGAGAAGGTGTTGGTGAGCCGCCTTCTCGAACTGCTACAGTCCGTGTGGTGAAGGTTCTCCCACAGTGCTGTTAGGTAGGGAGTTCCAGGATTTTGACCCAGCGACGATGAAGGAACGGCGATATATTTCCAACTCGGAATGGTGTGTGACTTGGAGGGGAACGTGCAGGTGGTGTTGTTCCCATGTGCATGCTGCCCTTGTCCTTCTAGGTGGTAGAGGTTGTGGGTTTGGGAGGTGCTGTCGAAGAAGCCTTAGCGAGTTGCTGCAGTGCATCCTGTGGATGGTACGCACTGCAGCCACGGTGTGCCGGTGGTGAAGGGAGTGAATGTTTAGGTGGTGGATGGAGTGCCAATCAAGCGGCTTTGTCCTGGATGGTGTTGAGCTTCTTGAGTGTTGTTGGGGCTGCACTCATCCAGGCAAGTGGAGAGTATTCCATCACACTCCTGACTTATGCCTTGTAGATGGTGGAAAGGCTTTGGGGAGTCAGGAGGCGAGTTACTCGCCACAGAATACCCAGCCTCTGACCTGCTCTTGTAGCCACAGTATTTATATGGCTGGTTCAGTTAAGTTTCTGGTCAGTGGTGACCCCCAGGATGTTGATGGTGGTAATGCCGTTGAATGTCAAGGGGAGGTGGTTAAACTCTCTCTTGTTGGAGATGGTCATTGCCTGGCACTTGTCTGGCGCGAATGTTACTTGCCACTTATCAGCCCAAGCCTGGATGTTGTCCAGGTCTTGCTGCATGCGGGCACAGACTGCTTCATTATCTGAGGGGTTGCGAATGGAACTGAACACTCTGCAATCATCAGCGAACATCCTCATTTCTGACCTTATGATGGAGGGAAGGTCATTGATGAAGCAGCCGAAGATGGTTGTGCCGAGGACACTGCCCTGAGGAACTCCTGCAGCAATGTCCTGGGGCTGACATGATTGGCCTCCAACAACCACTACCATCTTTGTGCTAGGTATGACTCCAGCCACTGGAGAGTTTTCCCCCTGATTCCCATTGACTTCATTTTTACTAGGGCACCTACTAAAAAGCCCTACTCTGTCAAATGCTGCCTTGATGTCAAGGGCAGTCTCACCTCACCTCTGGAATTCAGCTCTTTTGTCCATGTTTGGACCAAGGTTGTAACGAGGTCTGGAGCCGAGTGGTCCTGGCGGAACCCAAACTGAGCATTGGTGAGCAGGTTATTGGTGAGTAAGTGCCACTTGATAGCACTATCGACGACACCTTCCATCACTTTGCAGATGATTGAGAGTAGACTGATGGGGCGGTAACTGGCCGGATTGGATTTGTCCTGTTTTTTGTGGACAGGACATACCTGGGCAATTTTCCACATTGTCGGGTAGATGCCAGTGTTGTAGCTGAACTGGAACATTTGGCTAGAGGCACAGCTAGTTCTGGAGCACAAGTCTTCAGCACTACAGTCCGGATGTTGTTGGGGGCCTATAGCCTTTGCTGTATCCAGTGCACTCAGCCGTTTCTTGATATCAGATACTTTACAGCATGCTCTTGATTCAAAACATAAAGATCTGTGGAGAGCTCAGTTTAATTTATGGTCGGCAGTGCTTCTTAAAACAACAACGTCAGGGATGGCAGTTCAGAGGCTGTTTCAGAGACTGGCACAACTGGCCCTAAAGCACTCTGGCATTAATGTGTAAAACAGCTTCATTTCTATCAGGGCAACAACAGGTGAGAAACCATTCGTGTACATCCCCCTGATATGGCACAGCAGCCATCGTCCCTGTTACTTGATCCCATTCATCTTCTGGCTCTCAGGGAAAAGACTGTCCATCTGTATGGTCATGTGAATCTGCCCCAGCGGGGAGTTTTAAAATACTCACCCAGATGGCTCCAAGTGTTTGTACTGGAGCTGAGCGTTTGGTCAGTTGCCAGGAGTTGTGCTTCTTAATCACTGACTCAACAGATATTTGGGATACCAGTCTGCACAGTCCAGCTTAAACAAGCCCAGGGGAGAGACTAATGCTGCCAAAGCCTAGTAATTGCTTTCAAAGCAACTGCACACGGACATGAGATTACATTACATGGGAACACTTCCAGGTATGTTTCCTATGGACCAGATATTAACCACATTATTATTGTATACAATATATCCATAGTACAAAATTTAAAAAAAATAAATATAAGATAATCACTAATAAATCCAATAGGGAATTAAGGAGAAACTTCTTTACCCAGAGAGCGGTTAGAATGTGGAACTCGCTACCGCAAGGAGTAGTTGAGGCGAATAGCATTGATGCATTTAAGAGGAAGCTAGATAAACACATGAGGGAGAAAGGAACAGAAGGAGACACTGATAGATGAAGCAGGGAGGGAGGAGGCTCGTGTGGAGCATAAACACCAGCACAGACCAGTTGGACAGAATGGCCTGTTTCTGTGCTGTAAATTCTATGCAATATAATACATTCGTTGGCCAGAAAGACATTTACTTGGAATTATGTGTGTGATCTTTGGATTGCTTGACAGGAACATCCTATGGAGGTAATTTTACAATGTCACTTTCCTAGCACTGAGCCTCCCCCCTCTCCCCCCACTCCATGACTGCTTATCAGGAATTCGGGTTCGTACCCAAGTTCTTAATACGCATTTGCAGCAGGCAAGGCTTCATGCTGGGAGCAATTTCATCAAACGATATGGCTACTTCAGAGTTTATTTTTCAAAAGTAACATATTGTAATGAACATCAATTAAGTTTGTGGTTTGACGAACTCAGTTGAGAATAATTGCGATTCTCTTTAAGTGAGCAATTGGCCTGGAATTTAGTGATCTTAAGATGATCAGTCCTATTCTGGCTCTCATGACTAAAACCTGCTGAGGATTACATTACATGATCTCCAGTCAGATAGATACATAATGGAGAACATGACAGGACCATTTTATTTATTTAGATATCATTCATTAACACTCAGTATATTGGCAGCCTTGTAGAAAAAAAAGAGATATAAAGGAATCTTACCTTGGAAACTGTGGTCACTAAAGTTTTGTTGCAGGAAAGCCCCAGGCAAATTTTCTGGCATCAGGAGTAGTGTTGCCAGCCCTCCAGGATTTTCCTGGAGTCTCCAGGAATTAAAGATCCATCTCTTGGGCACTGCTGCGAGCGACATGCAGAAGTAAAATCATAGAAGTATTAAAATAAATTGCGTGGTTCTTTTCATTTTCTTTGAACACTTTTGTTTATTAGTTATAAAAATATTGGAGATGGTAAAAAAAGGGTATGTGACTAGGATGGGCGGGGCAGTTGGAGATCATGTGATGAAACCTCCAGGAATACATCCAACCAGAGTTGGCAACCCTAATCAGGAATTGGCATCTGTGTACTTTGGGAACCGTGCAGGAGAGGTACATCAAAACCCTAATGCAACATAGAAGATTAGGCGAAAGGCAGGAATGGGGTGAGCCATCAAATGTGACCACCAGCACAGTGAAAACCGAAGGAACAGGAGCTCAAAAGAAGAGCTCAGCTCAGTCGGCGCACTCTCGACCCTGAGGCAGGCAGTCGTGGGTTCAAGCCCCACTCCAGGATTTCAGTATGTAATCTAGGCTGACACTTCACTGCAACACTGAGGAAGTGCTGCATTGTCAGAGGTGCTGTCTTTTAGCTAGGATATTAAACTGAGGCCTTGTCCATCTGTTTGACTGCACGTAATTATCCCATGACATTATTAGAAGAACAAGAGCAGAGTTCTCCTTGTGTCCTGGCCAACATTTATCCCTTAATCAAAACAGATTAACTATTTCAGATAAATCTCATTGCTGTTCATGGGAGCTCGCTCTGTGCAACTTAGCTGCCACATTTGCCTACATAACATCATTGACTACACTGCAAAAGTAATTCATTCATTGTGAAGCGCTTTGTGATGTCCTGAGAATGTGACGAGTGCAAGTTCCTTCTGTCTTCTTTCTTTAAAACCTGGCGCAATACCAGTAGAATCTACTCAGAATAACAAGGCTGCACATTGAATGCAAAGAGGTGAACAAGGGAGAGGCCAGGAGCGGGCTAAAGAAGGGAAGGCAAACCAGAAGGAGTGACAGTGAGAGAAGAGGTAATGCTCGGATCCTGGTTAGAAGAGTGAGATATGGCTAAAGAGAAGAGGAATACCTGGAAAGTCAGAAGACAGGCAGAAACAGTTTCAAGAGAAAAATGGATTTGGGACAGGGTCAATGAAGTCCCTTGAGGAGAAAAACACGAGCAAAAAATACTGGGAGAAATCTAGGCTGTGATCTAGAATGGGAAATAAGGGTAAGGTCGCAGCAGGAGAATGAGACTGAAACAGAAACAAGAGGAAGTTGATCCCCAGCCTTTAGTCAATTTCAGTCAGGGTGGTGTTACAATTGACCTCGGTGCCCTAGGGTTAGGGAAAGGTAAATCAGCCAGACTGCCCACTCCTGATTACTATCCACTTACTCTGCTGTAAAGAGCGTACATATGGATCAGACTTGGTTGTGATGCCTGCTGTGGTAGTTCTAAGCTCACGGATGAAGAACGGGATTTGGGCCACGCCCTATCAAAGATTCAGTGCCTTCAGGAGAGAAGGGGGGATGGTGGGCAAAAATTGTCAAAAAAGGGGGAAAAGAAAAGAAGGAAAAGTAGTTAGGGAAGAAATGGAAGAAATCTATTTGCAAAGACAATGAAAGAAAAGATAAATAGAAAGGAACTTAAGAGAAACCAGAAAAATTTAAAGGAGAATGCTGAGGAGCCAAGATAGGAACAATAACTTGTGATTATATAGCACCTTTATCATCGGAAAATGTCGCAACACACTTCACAGAGGCACAATCAGATAAAAAATAATACACAAGAACTATATGAGAACCAGACAGACAGAGAGCAAGACACTTGCAGAATAATGTTTGAAATAAGAAATTGGACCTAAAAACCCACGGACCCGCTATCCTGGCAGGCTACATCCGATTATGACCTCCAGCACTGACTGCAGCAAGGGTTAAATGTCAATGGCAGGTGCCCGATGTACTGGGACGGCCGGGAACCCCAATGGATTCTGGCCCCGGTGAGGAGCAGTGCTTGCAAAATAGTGGGCCCACAGCCGCAGAATTCCCTTTAGAAAACCAGGGGCTGTGGGCCTGTAACTTTCCGATTAGTGCCCGCTCTGAGCCCTGCTTGTCATCGGGGAAGCCTGCTCACAATTGGACGTTCAGGCCTTGACCAACACAGGAATCGGAATATGCAAACTTTTAGGATTACACAAGTCCTATAATTTCACTTTATGTCTGATGGCGTCTCTATAAATCTTGTGGACTTTCATTCGTACTTTAATCAGTCATTTGTCTATCTGCTTGTCGCAGAAACTGTTACTTTATGGGATGTTCATTAAAATCTCTTACCTCTTGTTCCTTTGGGATCATTAAGAGGCCAGTTTGGCAGCATTTTGAACAAAGTATCTGGACTGTGCGGTTCATTTAGCAGCATGCTAATGGGAGGAAATGACGCCGGTTTTCGTGACGCCAAATGAATTGGGTATTGCCCCGTGGAACTCTATATTGATAGTTATTCACTTCTCTTGTAATGGAGATATCAGTGATACTCAATGCACCCAGATAGAACAAGCCATTTTCAGGCAAGCAAACCCTGACCCAAACCCAGGCCTGCGTAGCAACAGCTGGGCTGCCGGGGCATCACATTCCTTTAAGGTTTTGTCAGGAGCATTGTTAAGCTGCATCTTTGTAGAACTGTGCTCTGTCCAAACAGCAGGTCACTGAGGGCCTTAGCAAGGATTGTGGAGAAGCTGAGACGAGCCTCTGTGGACAGCCACAGCAACAAGGAGGGATTCAGTTGGTACGTCAGGTGATTGAAAGATTCAGGACAGCTGAATCTGACAACTTGAATGTTTGGTAAATGCAGTTATTGCAACTTAATTATATTGGGGAAAAATGGGGAATCCTACTTAGTACCTTCAGAGAGGATATTTAAATAAAATATAAAAGTAAGATGCCTTGGGAACCTGCAATGTTTTTGTCACAGCCACGGATCTGTCTAGGATGCGGTCTTGATTTTGAATTATGACTGGCCGATGGTCACACTGACAAGTCAGCATGAACTGGACATCTCAATTCAGTTGAAGACTCAATGTGCCCTCTGACCTGCCAGATACTTAACCTTTGAACTATCCAGTAAAAAAACTTGTACAGACATGACTCCAGTGTCAAGCCGGATAAATGTTAAGTAGCCTAAAATTCTTAGAAAATGCAGTTTTCAGTATTTATGTCTCTGCTCAGATATTTTTTCAGCTTTTATTCCAAAGGGCGTATCCCTCGCTTTTTTAATTTTGCTTTCTACTAGTTACACCAGCATCGAATTAATTTCAGAACTGTGAGAGAGAGGTGGGCTGGGAGTTTCTGCATGGGCTGAATTCCACCGTAACAGGCTGACTTTCAGGGTCAGGATAAGTAGCATAATTTAGGCAGGATTCCCACCTCCGTGAAGGAGCCCATTGTAGGGGGGATGGGGGGATAAAATGGGTGTGGCAGGCTGATTAGTACCTGAAAAGAAAGAAAGGACATGTATTTACATAGTGCCTTTCAGGATGTACCAAAAGTCTTCACAGCCAAAGAAGTATTTTTGAAGTGTAGTCACTTTTGTGATGTAAGAGCTTAGTGTGGCCAGTGGCATTTAGCTTGGTCCCAAAATCATTGTTTTTTTAATTTCACCCTAACTGCTTTAGACCTTGCCTTCCAATCAATTGCATAGATTGCAATGGCCCTTTAAATTTTAAAAAGGCTACTCATCAATCCCGCCATCCCTGAGCAACAGGAACACACCAGCATCCAACTTTGTAAGGGTGCAGATGATATTGAACAGTATGTTTTCAGGATTTACATGTCCTTTGAATACTACCACCCATATTTCACTTCTCCCTCCCCCTAGCTGATCAGTAACTCGTTGTGTGGGGAATCGACCGGGCAAACCCTGCACTATGCAGCAGTGAGAGGTTCTTTACTGCCTTCTCTATTAGTGAGAGACCTATAAACATTGTTATGTCAGAGGAGGTGTCCCTACATACTCTTCCATCTCCCTGTAACCTTACTGTGTTGAAATCAAGACTCATTGTCTTGATTACAACTCATTGACCTCTGAGTCAGAGAGTTGTGGGTTCAAATCCCACTACAGAGACTTGAGCACATAATCTAGATTGACACTGCAGTATAGCAGTAAGGGAATGCTGCACTGTCGGAGGTGCCGTCTTTTGGATGAGACGTTAAACCTCGGCCCCGTCTGGCCTCTCATGTAAGAGATCCCAAGGCACTATTTGAAGAGCAGGGGAGTTCTCCCCAGTGTCCTGGTCGATATTTATCCCTCAACCAACATCACTAGAACAGATTACCTGGTCATTATCACATTGCTGTTTGTGGGAGCTTGCTGTGCACAAATTGGCTGCAGGGTTTCCTACATTACAACAGTAACTACACTTCAAAAGTATTTAATTGGCTGTAACACACTTTGGGACATCCTAAGGCCGTGAAAGCCAATATATAAATGCAAGTCTTTCTTTTATAGTATCATCTCCTATTCAACTTCATTCTTTCCCTGAATCTTAAAACTGTGGAACTCCTTAACTCATTTGCTCTACACTTCCTTCTACCATCTACAAGCCTTCAAATCCTCAAAAAAGCCAGAAGATAATGGCTCTACACAGACATTTTAATGAAGGCTATCCAAAATGTTGACCTGTATTTTAAAGTCCAAACTTGGGATCACCTAACTTCTTGATTTACCTCATCTTCTCTTTGTTTTAACCTTGGTGGTGTTGTGCATTAAGGACCTTGGTCCTTCAACTGAGGGGGAGAATGTTCTCTGCTGCCATAACTTTGTTGGACTTGTGGTGGAAGCTCTGTTTCTACATATAAATGGGGGTTCCCCAATGTACTTCCAGTGAGGTTAGGGCAGCAGGCTGGGAGCAGCTCCGAGGAAATTCCCGTTTAAAAAAAAACTACCAGTAAGATGGTATGTCGGAGAGAGAAGGAAAGGGACGTTTAACTTTAGTTTCTTTTTCTACAGTGAATCAAAATGGTTTTGCATATGGGTTTTTAAAAATCATCAAATGCTCCTTAAAGTCTACGGCCTGGAAATTCCTGATGTAAGGCCGGAGATTCCTTCCCAAATTCTGGAGACGGAGTGATTTACATAGCAGTGGGCTGGCCGACAGTTCCTGCAAGGGTGTATCAGTGGGAGTCACCCCAGCTCTACCCTTGTAAGAAAGAACTTCTTCCAGAGACCCAAATGGGATGAAGAAATATATTGTTTCTTTAAACTCTTTAACTGCCACTGGAGCCACTCTGATTGGTGACGGTAATTGATCTTGGAGGCGATCGAGCGCTTTACTCTAGTGAAAGTTTGGGGCCTTTCGAAGGCCTTAAAGGGACCTGAGCCAGGTCTCAACTTGGCATGAGCTCCACTGAGGCCTTTCAAGGACGTAATGGAGGAAATTTCCCTGGGAAGCCCAAAAACTCCTGTCCCCTTAATGAGGGAACGCAGGCGAAAGATCCGGCCATAGTCTCCTCCCACCGGAATTTAAAAGTCTGGTCCAAATCGGGCAGAATTCACGTGAAGCCGGGATCCAGCACTTATTACAATCACCTACCCCCCCCCCCCCCCCCCCCCCCAATTGGGATTGTCAACCCTCCAAGGTTGTCCTGGAGTCTCCAGGAATTGAAGATTAATCTCCAGGACACTGCCACAAGCAACCCAGGAGAAAAATCATAGGGGCATTAAAATAAAATTGTGGGGGTTTTTTTTCATTTTCTTTGAATACTTTCATTTATTAGTTATAAAAATATTAGGAAATGGGGAAAAAAAGGTTGTTTCACTAACAGTCAAGATTAATCCAATTAGGTAATGAAGAGTCTGTTCCCTTTCCAATTGGCATGGGGAGGCTGGACCAATGGTGGGAGTGTGGGGGCGGGGTAGTTCGAGGCAGGAGGCCATGTGATAAAACCTCCAGGAATACACCCAACCAGAGTTGGCAACCCTAACGTAAATGCTCCAGGTCCAGGATTTTTGTAGCTTACCTACCTGCAGTAGATACGAATGGATTTTAAGAGGGATCCAGTGGATTTAGAAAAGTAAGAGTAGTAACAGCGGATGTTTATAATCCTACCAGGGTAGATTTTATGAATTAGCACTTTCAGCACAGAAATTGAGACAAAGGGAGTGCATATCATGAATTTAGGCCAGAGGTCGGCATGCTGCATATGTTTTTCCATTCTTTAAAATGATTGAACGGTACATCATGCAAGACGCTGACCTCCCCACCTGAATTCCCAACACCTGTTTCTGTCATGTGAAGCTCTGTAAAGTCTACCCAAATATCAACAACTAATCTCTGGCATTTCCTCTATGTGATCCCACCTATACGTGAATGTACAGACACATATCCACCTCACAATTAATCAATTGCTTTGTGTCTTTTACAGGTCGAGGGACAGAAGGGAGAACCAGTAAGTATTTTGATACCTAACATAGAAACATCTGCTTAGAATAGGAGAAAGAATTTGAAAATAGCCAAACGGTTTCAACTGCCTTCAGCATTTTGAGTTTTAAGTGCAACAAATAATCTTTAAAAAGCTTTTTGATGCTGAGCAAGTGAGCAGCTGAGACATGAAGGAGCAGTAAGAGCTCAAGGTTGATCCCTGGTCTGTGCTGAGTTAGCTGATCTCAGGTACGACAATAAGAGTGGCCTCAGCATCCATGGGTTAGTTGGGGGGGTGGTGGGGGGATGGAATCTGGACTGCACCAAATATATTCTCAGGTTCAACAGTAATAATCTCTCATGTAAGTGGACCCGGATGCCCTAGAATCAGGAGCTTACCTTTACTTCCCAATGTCTAGTTATACGATAGTATGACCCAGAGGATGTAACAATGAAGACTCCTTATTGTCTGAATTGGATACTGTGATCACATGTGTCCCCTACGTGTGATTTTTCCATTCATTCATTGAGGCTGTGAATCGGGTGCCCAAAATCCAGATATTGTGCTCCTGTTGTGCGAAGCTCTGCTCCAGGAGTGCTTAATGGTAACATTCACCCCGTCAATTTAAAAACCTGGCAATTTTGAAGGCTGAGTGAAGGGAAACCATTGTTTAGATAGGGAGAGAATAGCAAAAAATAGTGGTCACCAAGTGACACAGAAATAACGGCAAAACCTGAGGAAACCAAGTCAGAGAGACCATTCTGAGAGAGGGAACTGGGCCAAGAGTTGATAGATTGAGTGTGAGAAGTGACCGGGTCTGAAGTCAAGTCAAAATAATTGTTCAGCTCTAGTTACTGAGGGAGTGCCAAAAGGCCTTAAATACTGCATGTGTTCATGAGCTGACACTTTAATGTACCGAGTCTTAAGTGCCAGTAAAAATCCTCACAACTGTCTGTAAAAATATAGCAGGGCAGTTGGCAACCTTGGTGCTATGCAAAATGAATGGCATTGGTCCAGACTCAACCAACCACTCCCTCCCTCATTCATTTTCAGAAATTGATGCCCCTGTGTAGTGAATGACAGCACTCCATGTAATGCTGCACAGTGGAGATGCAATTACTACATTTACATTGATCACATAATCATATGACCCTTTTATTTTTGGCCCACTTTCCTTCCCCTTTATCCCTTCCTGCCCTGATGAATATAATCCATGCCAGGGTATGAATTACATAGAATGTACAGCACAGAAACAGGCCATTCGGCCCAACTGGTCTGTGCCGGTGTTTATGCTCCACATGAGCCTCCTCCCACCCTACTTCATCTAACCCTATCAGTATATAGGAAAAATATGTGTTAATAAATGAAAGCCAGCACGGATTTGATAAAGGCAATTCGTGTTTGATT
Source organism: Heptranchias perlo (assembly GCF_035084215.1). Classification (NCBI taxonomy): domain Eukaryota; kingdom Metazoa; phylum Chordata; class Chondrichthyes; order Hexanchiformes; family Hexanchidae; genus Heptranchias; species Heptranchias perlo. The sequence continues at coordinate 14,436,492 of NC_090329.1, read as the reverse complement.
AACTTGATTGAGTTCTTTGATGAAGTAACGGAGAGGGATGAAGAGGGTAGTGCGGTTGATGTTGTGCATTTGGACTTTCAAAAGGCATTTGATAAAATGCCACATAATAAACTTGTCAGCAAAATTGAAGCCCATGAGATTAAAGGGACAGTGGTAGCATGGATACAAAATTGGCTGAGGGACAGAAAGCAGAGAGTAGTGGTGAATGGTTGTTTTTCAGACTAGAGAGAAGTAATGCAATGGTGTCCCCCAGGGGTTGGTATTAGGACCACTGCTCCTTTTGATATATATTAATGACCTGGACTTGGGTATACAGGGCATACTTTCAAAGTTTGCACATGACATGAAACTCAGAAATGTAGTAAACAATGTGGAGGCTAGTAACAGACTTCAGGAGGACATAGACAGACTGGTGAAATAGGCAGACACATGGCAGATGAAATTTAACGCAGAGGAGTGTGAAGTGATGCATTTTGGTGGGAAGAATGAGGCAAGGCAATATAAACTAAATGGTAACATTTAAAGGGGGTGCAGGAACAGAGAGACCTGAGGGTATACATACACAAATCTTTGAAGATAGCAGGACAAATTGAGAAGGCTGTTAAAAAGGCATACGGGATCCTTGGCCTTATAAATAGAGGCATAGAGTATAAAAGCAAGGAAGTTATGCTAAACCAATATAAATCACTGGTTAGGCCCCAGCTGTGGTATTGTGGCCAATTCTGGGCACCACACTTTAGGAAGGATGTCACAGCCTTGGAGAGGTTGCATAAGAGATTTACTAGAGTGGTACCAGGGATGAGGGACCTCAGTTATGTGGAGAGACTGGAGAAGCTGGGGTTGTTCTCCTTGGAACAGAGAGGGTTAAGGGGAGATTTAATAGAGGTGTTCAAAATCATGAAAGGTTTTGATAGAGTAAATAAGGATAAAGTGTTTCCATTGGCAGAAGGGTCGGTTACTAGAGGACACAGATTGATAGTAAATGGCAAAAGAACCAGAGGCGACATGAGGAATTTTTTTTTAGGCAGTGAGTTGCTATGATCTGGAATGCACTGCCTGAAAGGGTGGTGGAAGCAGATTCAATAGTAACTTCCATAAGGAAATTGAATAAATACTTGAAGGGGAAAATTTGGAGGGCTAATGGGAAAGAGCAGGGGAGTGGGGCTAATTAGATAGCTCTTTCAAAGAGCCGACACAGGCACAATGGGCCAAATAGCCTCCTTCTGTGCAGTATGATTCTAAGATTCGATGATATCCTTCCATTCCTTTCTCCCTCATGTGTTTATCCAGCTTCCCCTTAAATGCATCGATGATATTCACCTCAACTATTCCTTATGGTAGCAAGTTCCACATTCTAACCACTCTCTGGGTAAAGAAGTTTCTCCTGAATTCCTTATTGGATTTATTGGTGACTATCTTATATTTATGACCCCTAGTTTTCGACTCCCTCACAACTGGAAACATCTTCTCTACGTCTATCCTACTAAACCCCTTCCTAATTTTAAAGACCCCTATCAGGTCACCCCTCAAGCCTTCTCTTTTCTAAAGAAGAATTCAATGGTTGCCCTCAGATATCTGATACTTCACCCTGGTAGCCATTCTTCATTTATGAAGCTGGACAGTGAGTACCGACAGGCAATTTGACCACAGAGAACAACAACAACTTGCATTTAAATAGCGCCTTTAACATAATAAAACGTCCCAAGGCGCTTTACAGGAGCATTATCAAACAAAATTTGACACTGAAACATTACAGCTGAAAGCAATCCTATCCTCGTCTGACGTCCATACTCATACATGCCCGCGCGCGCATGCACATGGGTAGATTTTCACTTTCAGCAGTAGCAGATCGGCCGCTCGATATACACCCCACCCGATTTTTCTTCCCGTTGCTGTATAAGGGGTGGCCAATTTTCTAAAGCTCATTTTCCACCCCCGCTGCTAGTGATAATCTACCCCACCTTCTTTCCCTGCTGGGGTCACCGAACAACAATCGGGAGCGGGAACCCTGGCTGATTTTCCCCTTCCCTGTACCCAAGGATGCTGAGGCCAATTGGAACACCTCAAATGCCTCCAACAGCTGCAATGTTCTGAGGGTCACATCTGGGGTTTTTGCTGCTTCAAATGGGACAGGACCACAGAGTGTGTTGCATATATCCACTTAAAACATCAAGGGGTCTCTGACAACTATATTAGACAAAATTGGGCTAAATGACAGAGGTGTGCGCTGTATCTGGTGTGATCCTGTCAAAACAGTTTAATTGTAAGTTCATACTTTTAGGAAGGAACATTTAGTCCTTTGAGCCTGTTCCGCCATTCCGTTTGTTCATGGCTGATCTGTATCTTATCTCCATTTACCCGCCTTGGTTCCATATCCCTTAATACCCTTGCTGAACAAAAATCTATCGAGCTCAGTTTTGAAATTTTCAATTGACCCCCAGCCTCAACAGTTTTTTTGGGGGAGAGTGTTCCAGATTTCCACTCCCCTTTGTGTGATGAAGTACTTCCTGACATCACCCCTGAACGGCCTAGCTCTAATTTTACGGTTATGCCCCCTTGCTCTGGACTCTCCCACCAGAGGAAACAGTTTCTTTCTATCTACCCTCTCAACTGCTTTAATAATCTTAACAACCTCAATTTGATCACTTCTTAATCTTCTATACTCAAAGGAATACAAACCTAGTCTATGCAATCTGTCCTCATAATTTAATCCTTTTAACCCTGGTGAAAAATTTAAACTGACCAATATTTGTTACAGGGTGAACCTGGTCTCTATGGTCTACCAGGAGCGCAAGGAGAAAGGGTGAGTATATTTACAATGTTATACACCACAATATTCTGCAAGTCTCTGTCTGGATGTTCAGGTTGAATATTCAATTAATACATCCATCTCTCTGTACTGATATTGTTGCTGTGATCCCTTGACATATGGTTACCAACTCTGGTTGAACATAATCCTGGGGGTTTCATCACATGACCTCCCACTTCCAACTCCACCGTCCATCTTTACCCCATCTTCAAAATTTTTATCACTAATAAAATGAAAGTGTTCAAAGAAATTGAAGAAGAAACACATGCTATTCGTAATGCCCCTATTATTTTCTCCCTGATTGCTCACAACAGTGTCCAGGAGATTAATCTTCAATTCCTGGAGACTCCAGGACAATCCTGGAGGGTTGGCAACCCTACCTTAACATGACATTGAAGTCCTAGACAAATAAAATCAGCATGAAGTTGACATGTGGTGTTTGCCAATGTTTGTCTTGCAGGGTCCTGCGGGGCCTCAAGGTCTGATGGGTTCAGTGGGAAAAGAAGGTCAAAGGGTAAGTAAACTTTACAAGCAACTGCCAGGTTAGGTTTAAGTCTGCGGACAGACTGGACATCCTTAAATGTTACAGACCGGCAGCTGAGAATGAGGAGGCATTTGAGCTGGCCGGATCTGGAATCTGAGGCTGAGACACAGTGGACTGGGATGTGACAACGTAAAGGTTCCTTGTTTTACATGATTTGACAGTTAAACCTGGAAAGGACAATTGATTTTTTTTTCACTTAATAATTTATTTTGCGGTAAGAGGATAAGAGAATGGTGTGTTATGCCGAGCAATCAGATGGGCATTTCTTTTTAAATATTGCATTATGGTTTTAGATCAGGACAGACTAAATCATTTGGCAATGGAATTCACCATTAAGTGAGGGTGCTCATGAAACCCGATTGCACAATTTGGTAAAGATCATCTGATTCATGACATTTCTTATAGCTTTCTTTCTTGCCTGTTTCCACGCCCCCCCACCCCCATCTACCCCCACTCCTTCTTCTCTCCTGGAGATGTTGGCTGTTTGCTGGTCATGGTAGCTAAGCTCTGAAATTCCATCCCTAAACCTCTCCGCCTCTCTACCTCTCTTTCCTCCTTTAAGACGCACCTTAAAACCTATCTCTTTGACCAAGCTTTTGGTCACTTGTCCTAATATCTCCTTAGGTGGCTCAGTGTCAAATTTTGTTTAATAAGGCTTCTGTGAAGAGTCTTGGGAACATTTTACTACATTAAAGGTGCTATATAAATGCAAGTTGTAGTTGTTGTTGTCCTCATAAAATCCAGTGGTGAAAATGGTTGTCACTCAATTTGAGTTGACATGGCCATTCATCTCCAGAACGAGGGGCTTTCAAATCTGTAAAATCCATTCGTACCGCTGGCAGATGTGTAAATTGGGAATCCGTGAAATGGCTTAAAAAATACACATGCAGATATTATAGGGCACTGCCTCCAATGAAAACTACTTGGCAAAGACTCTGTTTACTTGTCCAAAAATATCAACAATGACACAGTTTGTGAAAAAAGGTAAACAGGGAAAATGATGCACAATCATCCCCCCTCCCCTTTACAGTAAACACTGAAGCCTTGAAGTTGGATAAGAAGACACGATTCGAGGCATTAAGCACACATGTGCTAACATTCATATATCGACATTTTCAAGATTGACGGGGGCAGTTTTAACCGAACCAGTCCTTTGGAAAACCAATGGACACGGGGGGGAATTATGTTTTACACCCTGTCCGATTTTACTCTCTATTGAAGGTAGTGGAGAGTAATATTGGACGGGGCGTAAAACCAGTATTCCATCCAATCCCGTGGATTTCCCGCCCGGCAAATTAGGTTAAAATCACCCCCCATGTCTCTTTAAACATCAGCGGGTTGAATTTCCGCAGGGATTCTCCCGCTCGCTTGCTGTAACTTCAGTGAAAGATCCGTGGAAACGTTTGCATAGTTTTGGCGGGGTTTCCATGAATCTTTCGCCAAAGTTACAATGGGCGATCGGGAGAATCCCTGCGGATATTCCAGCTCCAGGTTCTCCTGGTGACCTCTCGCTTATTACACGCTGTGTGTGGGAGGACTGCATGAGTGGGACTCTGTGTATGTGAAAAATGAAGGCTTTTACTGGGGCGCACATGTGTATGAATGAGAGAATGGCAGGATGCATGCATGTGGAAGGACTGTGTGTGGATGGAGGCAGAGGTATATACGTGCCTTGGGCAGGGAGATTGAGGGAATGGGGAGTCAGGCTGTGTAGGGGACAAACAGAGCTGCCAACTATTATTTGTTACGAATCACTTTTACTCATTTAGGATTCAAATCTGCTCTGTGTTATTGTAACTGATCATGAATGTCAGACTTATCATTGACAGTCCTGGCTATGGGAGTGTGTGTAGGTGTGTAGGTGGAGGAGTTAATGAGCATTGTTTGATAGCTCTGGTAAGTTACTGTGGAGAGGGGTTGAGTCTGGTCCCATGCCCCATAAAACATGGGGGTAAGAATTCCTCTGCTTTCTCTGTGTCATAAATGTGCTTGTGAAGATTTCTTCTGTTCAATATTTCCAGCAAAATCATAAAAGAAGAATTTATGATTTCGCTTTAAGTAGCAAACAGAGGAGATCTTCACCAACATATTAACAATATCACTGCACATCTATAGACACCATGATTTCCCAGGCTGTGCTCCCTGTGAGTGCAGCTCCCTGCTGGGAGTGCAGGATCATGCAATCACCCTTATAGTGACCCGAGGAATTCTTACCCTGTGGTATTGCAGAATATTAACTATGCTTGTGTGAATGTCAGAGAATTGTGAACCAGTTGGCGAACAGAAATTGAACTCTCAAGGCGATGACAACTCCGTAGATGTATTTTTAGTAGCTCAGCAACGGATCAGGAAAGATGCTGGAAATTTGATCGGTGTGTCTTCATGAATTACAACTTCAGCATGTAACGTGCATATGGTAGGGATAAAATACTGCCTCTTCTAAATATTGTTAGTACTCATAATACACAGTGTATAAAAAATTAATTGTTCATGTTTTATTGTAATTCTGCATTAAGTGGAACAGTATACATAAATTTAAAGTATTATAGTGACATGTTGTAAGTAGGCATCGAAACACATTCAGAATTCATATTTTGTTGCTAATGATGAAAAGCAATAAACTTTGATTGTTAAATTAGCCCAGTCAAGTTTAATTACAACTTTTAATGAGTCAGCAAGTGAATTGTTTACTGTTGTCTTTACATGACACACAAAGAATGGGCAATTGGATGAGACATTTGGGGCTATCATAAGTCATGGGGGGAAGAAACTGAGAGAAAACAGGAAAAATAAAAACACAGCATCCGTAGGAGGAACAAGAGTACAATAAAGTAACATTGGCCCAGGAATTGCTGTCAAAGTAACAGTGAGGCTAGTGCCACTAGCCGTTATTTATGCGCAAATGCTACAGCAACTTCAGGCAAGGGGCAGATGCGTGGTTAAACACAGCTATCCAAAAGTTGCTGTCCCAGATGCATCGCTCCGCCATTAGCTTCGCGAAAATGGCATCTCACTGTCTGCCTCACCATTGAAATACACTGAACGGCGTGAAATTGCTGTATTTGCGCAGTAGATACGAACGGAACTCACCATAGAAAGTTCTGCCTTGTTCATTTCAGTCTAAGTACCCTTTTAACGACGTGTTAAGTGTTAATTACTGCCACTCAAACTCTCTGGCATTGATGTTAACTATTACAAGTGTGGAATCTCATTCCTTCAGGTTTTAATTGTTGTTGTAGATTTTAAAAATGTATATTAGAACATTTATTTTCACTTTTCCTTTCTTTCTCTTTTTTCTCTCTCTTAATCCAGTCTTTCTTTCCCTCTCTATTTCTCTCTCTGTACCTGATTTGACATTGAATTCACCCACTATAATTTACACTTCCTTCTCAGCCCTTGTGCTGTTAATTTCACAATCTTTCAATCTGATTGATTAAGGAGATACACAGTTGCTTGCTTTGTTCACTCAAGTCCCAGATACCCTGCTTCTCTCGCTGCGATGTTATCAGTTCGCACTTTCAGCAACTTGCTACGCAAAAAATTTAAAAACCTAAACGTGCAAGGCCAAGTCTAACTAACGGCAGATGCTATTATAGATGCCCTGCTATGGCAAATTATGGCCCAATAAAAATAAAGTCCCTTTTAACCTGATGGATATATTTTTCTCGATAATATGGATAAAAGGACTCTTTATTCGTTCAAATATTACACAAATATCGAAGTAAAATAGTTCATAACATTTCAGTTACTCTTTCTTAAAGGTTTTTTTCCTACAAACTTACCATTAACCAGGGATTATCAAATAGAGGGCAATTGCAGCTGCTAGTAAATTCTAGGCTCCAGGTCAGAAGAAACGAGAATGAAAAGATTGCCTTTCTTTCCCTTTGTTGACTATTCCAATGCTCTCCTGGCTGGCCTCCCACCTTGCTCCATCTGCAAACTTGAGCTCATCCAAAACTCAGCTGCCCGTATCCTAACTCACATCAAGTCCCATTCATCCATCACCCCTGTGCTCGCTGACCTACATTGGCTCCTGGTCCGGAAACACCTCGATTTTAAAATCCTCATCCTTGTTTTCAAATCCCTCCGTGGCCTCGCCCTTCTCTATCTCTGTAACCTCCTCCAACCCTATATCCCTCCAGGATCACTGCGCTCCTCCAATTTTTGCCTCTTGCGCATCCCCGATTTTCATCGCTTCATTACTGGCAGCCATGCCTTCAGCTGCCTAGGCCCTAAGCTCTGGAATTCCCTCCCTAAACCTCTCTGCCTCTCTACCTCTCTCTGCTCCTTTGGCCAAGCTTTTGGTCACCTGTCCTAATATCTCCTTATGTGGCTCGGTGCCAAATTTTGTTTAAAAGCGCTCCTGTGAAACGCTTTGGGACGTTTTACTATGTTAAAGGCGCTATATAAATGCAAATTGTTGTTTTTTAAAATTGTTTTATATTTGTAGTAATGTCTGACACTTTGAAGTATTATGTTTGTAGTGTGATGGACAAGCACTAGACACAACATATTCATATGCCTTTTTAACATTAAAGAATCTTAGTCTGGTGGACTTGCTTCCAGTATTGTTGATCTCCCCACTCAGCCTGCTGTAATTCAAATCATGATCTTTATCCATCCCTATCTGATCCTGATTTGATTCCAGTTCTGATCCTTATCCATTCTGAACATTTTCTGATCCTTACCTATCCCTAACCAAGTCAAACTGGACATTTGATCTCTCCTGTCCAACCTGTCATGCCTCCAGTTCTGTTGAGAGCACAAGAATGCATGGAATGAGAAAAGGACATCCAGCCAACCAAGATAAGTCCTTCCACAGACCATATATAATCTTACTCTACCATGGATTCTACCCCACACCATTTAATCTCCTGAGGGAAGTCCTACATAAATAATCCCCAAATCAAATTAAATGCTAGAATATTCCATCCATCCTCAAATCTGCGCCATTCAAACTTGATCTGTTGGATGGCACAATCCTCATCTTACCGGCTCCAGCACCACATTGTCACCATGCACTTCAATCTGTACCTATCCCCATAACTGTAAACAATTTTACAACACCAAGTTATAGTCCAGCAATTTTATTTTAAATTCACAAGCTTTCGGAGATTTTCTCCTTCCTCAGGCAAATTGCAAATTTCCTCAGGCACATTTGCCTGAGGAAGGAGAAAATCTCCGAAAGCTTGTGAATTTAAAATAAAATTGCTGGACTATAACTTGGTGTTGTAAAATTGTTTACAATTGTCAACCCCAGTCCATCACCGGCATCTCCACATCATATCCCCATAACTCCAGTGCTATTTCCAACTTAATCTTTATGAAGGAATAAATTTACACATCAGCCTAGAAATTGGGCTGCATTCTTTTTCAAGCACTACACGGCCTCCTAAGTCCCCAAAATGGCAGGCAGGAAGCGCGGCAGCCGCCTGCCAGATTGGGTAACAAGTGGCGTCCTTTACCCATGCCTGAAGCAGGCGTTTGGCCCCTTATTTACATTTGCAAAAATGGGCCTTCCCGAATTTCTAGGCTATCAAGTTCCTTTAGCAGGAGTCCACTCCACAAGTCTGTGAGAATAAAATATCTTCTAATATGTAGGGAGTAATTTTCACCCACACCGCCTGAGCAGTAATTTGGCGGAGTGGATCGCCGGCCTGTTGTACAACCCATCCGATTTTCATTCCATTGAAATCACTCACGGCTGTTCCACTCCTCCAGATTGCTGCCCAAGAGGCGAAGGTGAAAATTATCCCCATCGTCTCTGTTTTCTAATTGTTGACTCAGATCCAAGTTAATTAATCAGTTTGCATCTACTTTATCCATTCCTCTCAGCATTTTAAATCAATCATGATTCACCCCAGTCTTCTTTTCTGTAATGAGAACAATTTTAGTTATATCAGTTTGACCATAACTTCGAAATCTGAGTCCAGAATGATCCTTTTGGCTCTCCCTTGAATCTTCGCCAGTGCATCAGTCTGTTTGAAACTAGGATGCCCAAAAAAAGTAAGGAGCCTAAAACTGGATATCGTATTCCGGAAATGGCCTCATTATGATCCTATATTACAATAACTTGTTTCAGATCAGGGTAAAATCTCCTTCAAATGCATCTCAGTACATAACTAACCTTGATAACAGCTTCACAGTGACTGGATACTTTCAATGGACGGCCAAAAATTACCCTCTTCTCTTTTTTCCGCTTTGCTAATCAACATCCCTTCTTCGTATGTACATTTCCTGCTTCCTGTTCCAGTGTGTAGAACCTTACACGTAGCCACATTAAAACCCATATGCCATTCCTTATCCTGTTCACTCTAATATGTCCAACTTTCTTTGAAGGCTATCAGTCTGCCTTACACTCACGACTTGACCACTGAGTTTGATGTCCCTGGGAGATATTTTAATATTGCAAGATGTATGCCTCTCTTTATCACTTAAGAGTGATGGGCACAGCAGACGATCCAGAACTCCACAAATCATTGCAAAATATTTTATTTCCATTTATTATCCTCATCTCTGCATTCTGTTATTAAGCCAGTTTTCAATCCAATTAGCTCATTTGACATTAATTGCAGCATCCAGGGCCTTAATTTTCTATATTACCCTCTAACGTTGAATTTTGTTAAATACCTTTAGAAACCCCAGGTCAACCATCTCAACTCGATTGTCTTCATCCGCCAATTTAGCTGTGTCAGTTTTGGCTCAGTGGTAGCACTTTCGCTGAGTCAGGAGATTGTGGGTTGAAGTCCCACTCCAAAGGCTTGAACACACAATCTAGGCTGACGCTTCATTGTCAGTACTAAGGGAGCGCTGCACTGTCGAAGGTGCCGTCTTTCAGATGAGACGTTAAACCGAGGCCCCGACTACTTTATCAGGTGGATGTAAAAGATCTCATGGCACCATTCGAAGAAGAGCAGGGGAGTTCTCCCCGGTGTCCTGTCCTATATTTCCCTCTCGACCAACACCACTAAACTAGATGATCTGGCCATTATCTCATTGCTGTTTGTGGGACCTTGCTGTGCGTAAATTGACTGCCGTGTTTCGGTACATTACCACAGTGGCTACACTTCAAAAGTACTTAATTGCCTGTAGAGTGCTTTGAGACATCCTGAGATCGTGAAAGGCGCTTTATAAATGCAAGTCTTTCTTTCTTTTCCTCAAAGAAGTCCAGTAAAATTTGGATTTACATTCTATGAGGGTGAAATCGGTCTTAGGTATTAGTACAAAACAGGCAATAGCGAATCGACAGCCCGTTTTGCACCCCCCTTAATTTTCTTTTCCATTGAAGTTAATGGAAAATAAAATCAGGTGAGGTATAAAATGGGTTGTCGATTCGCTATCAGATGTTTTGCGCTAACATCCAAGACCAATTTTTTCCCCCCATTGCTTCTAAATCCATCCACTCTTTCGCTGAATACTAAAATAGTTTGGGTATTTCCCCTAACACCACTCTTGTGCTAACTGCTGTATAATCCAAAAGGATAGATGTTAACAACTAAAACATGCCAATAGCTGTGTTTCAGCACTTAATCCCAGATACCCAATACATTCCCAGTCCAGATCGCTGTCAGCTCCTAAAATAAATCCCAGCATGCTTCCAGTCCCAGGTCTGTCAGTGTCTAAAGTAACATGTCATGTTTCCAATCTCTGTGTCAGATTCTAAAACAAACAGAAACACTTCCAACCTCTGCCTCCATTAGTCCTTATATATAAGATAGTCATAAATATAAGATAGTCACTAATAAATCCAATCAGGAATTCACGAGAAACTTCTTTACCCAGAGAGTGGTAAGAATGTGGAACCTACTACCACATGGAGTAGTTGAGGCGAGTAGCATAGATGCATTTAAGGGGAAGCTAGGTAAGTACATGAGGGAGAAAGGAATAGAAGGATATGTTGATAGGGTGAGATGAAGTAGGGTGGGAGGAATTTCGTGTGGAGCATAAACTCAGGCTTAGACCAGTTGGGCCGAATGGCCTGTTTCCGTGCTGTAAATTCCATGTAATTCTATGTAAACCAGGCTGATGCAAGTTTTGTCTCAGTCAAACCAAAATGGCACAATTATAGTCTCATTCTCTGTTAGTCCCTCACCATCCCAACGTACTATCAGCTCTCATCTCTGGTGATGTCCTGCCACATTCAATTCTGCATTAAGATGACAAAATGATAATCCTAATTTCATCATTATTATTTATTCCAGTCCTACATTGCAACCTTAATCTGAAAATTGTATTTACTTACGACATTTTCTCTAGTAGTTGGGTAGTGGAATCATTGATAATGAATAACAATCAATTTCTTAAAAATATCCTTAGTAAATACAATCTAAAATACCAAAATCTGATTTTGGCAATAAATATTTTAAACATTCAGATACAATTTATATTCTAGTCCCACTCACTCCATAATTTGCGGATGGTTCATAAGAATTTAGGTTTAATTATCTGAACTGAGAAAATATAGAATGAGGAAAGGATGTTCATTTCATCGAGCCTTTCCCATGAAGAACAATTTGGCTTATTACTTAGAGTATTGTGCACAGCTCTGGTCTCCATATTATAGAAAGGATTTGGAGGCATTGGAGAGGGTGCAAAAAAGATTCACAAGGATGATACCAGAAATGAGAGGATATCCTTATCAGGAAAGGTTGAACAGGCTGGGACTCTTCTCTAGAAAAGAGAAGGCTAATGGGTGACTTGGAGTAGTTGAAGCAAATAGCATAGATGTATTTAAGGGGAAGCTAGATAAGTACATGAGGAATAGGAGGGTATCCTGATAGGGTTAGATGAAGTAGGGAGGGAGGAGACTCATGTGGAGCAGAAACACCAGCATAGATCAGTTGGGCTGAATGGCTTATTTCTGTGCTATAGTTTCAATATAACTCAATATCACAGATTCTGTCCAATTTATTTAATCTTCTAAGGAATATGAATCACCACAAGTGAAATTTAATCAGAGACATTTCTCTCTACACTCCATAGATAATTGAGGGAAATTTATCAGAAATATTAATCAAACCTTACAACCAACAGTATTCAAGCCTGACCAGTTGCATTCCACAAATGACCTTTCCACAGTGCCAGCTCAGAACCCTTGGTGTTCTGTACAGTATGAGTATCTATATTTACGACCTGCAATTTTTCTCTTAACCAGATGATTCGCCATTTTTTTCTTAAAGAACTAATCAATATGGCATTAACTACTTCTGAAAGAAAGAACTTTCATTTATATAGCATCTATCACATCCTTAGGACGTCCCAAAGTGCTTCACAGACAGTGAGCTATTTCAGATGATGGTAGCCATCATCTGAAGGTAGCCATGATGGTAGCCATGATGAAAGCTTGTGATTTTCAAATAAAACTGTTGGACTATAACCTGGTGTTGTAAGATGCCTTACATTTGACTACTTCAGATGAGATGTTGATCTGGCGTTTCAGGTGGACATAAAAGTTGTCAGTCTATGAAGAGTAGTGAATTCTCCCATTGCCGTGGCCAAGATTTATTCCTCAGCCAACACCATCAAAACTAGAATAACCAGTCACTCGCTTCATTCTCTTTGTGGGACATTGATGTGTGCAAAGTGGTTGCCACGTTTGTCTTCATAACTACAATGACTTCACTTTTAAAAAGTAATTTATCGTACGTGAAGCATTTGAGGATGTTTCTGAGAGATGTGACAAGGTACTATATAAACACAAATACTCTCTCACCATTTTTTGAGTGGTTATAAGTTTTGTATACTTATCAATATTTTACAAAAAAATAAAATGGAACTTTGTTTATTAATCTAAAAATGTTAATCCTACTTTTGGGGGAGGGCAGAGGGAAAGAGTTATTTAATAGTCCCGTAGTTTAATGATGTCAGACAATTTATCTACCTGTTTTAATATTCTATTTGACTCAGCAACTGCTATCAAATATAACAAGTGTTTGCCTACATAACAACGGTAACTGAACTTCAAAAGTATTGCATTGGAGTGAAGCATTTTGGGATGTCCTTATATTTAATTCATTCTCAGGATGTGGGCATCACTGATAAGGCTGGCATTTATTGCCCACCCTAGTTCCCCTTCTTCTTCAACTATACCAGTCTGATGCAACTGAGTGGATTGCTAGGCCACCTCAGAGTCAACCACGTTGGTATGGGACTGGAGTCACCTATAAGCCAAACCAGGTAAGGACAGCAGGTTTCCTTTCCATTAGTGAAACAGTTGGGTTTTCATAACAATCCAATAGCTTCATGGTTATTTTCACTGATGCCACTTTATTTATTTCCATATTTTTAAAACTGATTTCAAATTCTCAAACAGCCATAGGAGGATTTGAACTCACATTTTTCTGGATTATCAGTCCAGACTGCAGGATTACTAGTCCACTAGCATAACCACTACTGTTCTCCTGTTAAGGTCCTATATAACTTTTTTCTTTTCTTTCTTAAATGATTCAGTGTCGTCATGTTGTATCAACTCACCCACCCAAATATTTTACTGCTTGCTTTATTCAGGGTCTTAATCCCCCCCCCCCATTCTCTGTATAGTTACTGTTTTTAGCAGTAATATACATTAATTTACGTTGCTCATGGTTAAAAGCTATTGGATCTCTTTGAAGTACAGTGATAATTACACACCTCTCATGCTCCAAGTGGAGAGATATGCTGAAGGCAAGCTTAGGTTGCTGATAACACTGTACACTGTTTTGGTCTCCATATTATATAAAGGATATAGAGGCATTGGAGAAGGTGCAAAAAAGGATTTACAAGGATGATACCAGAACTGAGAGGTTATAAATATCAGGAAAGGCTGAAAGGCTCTATTCTCTAGAAAAGTGAAGATTGAGGGGTGATCTAATGGAGGTCTTTAAAATTATGAAGAGGTTTGATAGCTAGACATAGAGAAGATGTTTCCACTTGTAGGGAAGTCCAACATTAGGGGCCATAAATATAAGATAATCACTAATAAATCCAAAAGGGAATTCAGGAGAAACTACTTTACCCAGAGAGTGGTTAGAATGTGGAATTGGCTACGATAAGGAATAGTTGAGGCGAATAGCATTGATGCATTTAAGGGGAAGCTAGATAAGCACATGAGGGAGAAAGGAAGAGAAGAGTATGCTGATAGGATCAGATGAAGAGGAGTGGGAAGAGGCTCATGTGGAGCATAAACGCTGGCATCGATCAGTTAGGCCGAATGGCCTGTTTCTGTGCTGTAAGTTCTATGTAATTCTAAGTAACAGTGTTGCCCTAATTCTCTCACCCATGCTCCAAGTGGGGGCACTTCCCATTTGACAAAGGAGAATATAAATACATTTTTGTTATTGTAATTGTCTTAAGTTCCTATTTTGATCAACCTTCCAAACAGTGAAGCCTAAAAGGAGAGTTCCTCTCTGACTGTGCTAAAAATACATAGAATTGCAATAAATACTTTCTCTGAGTCGACACTCACTGGAGGTCTACATTTTTCATAATGATCAAGTTTTTGCTCTAATGTAGTTTATGCTAAATTTAATTAAGGAATCGCAATCATTTATGTCAGAACACAGTCAGAATATAATTTCTTTAGCCAAATCTAGGCCCACAGAGATTGCTGGCTAAATATCAGAGCCATGCATTACAAAATAAAAGGATTAAAACAAAACCACAACAGTCAGCAAGTATCCGTATAGACGTGAGCTCAGCTGCTTATTAATCTCAACTGGGCATTTTGCCTCAAAGAGCTGCACACTAAAACCACATGATATTTAATATTACTCACTCACAATAGAAACTTCCTTTGTCAATTAACTAATAAAAGTTATAGTTTCATAAATCTTTTTAAGTAATTTATTCATTATTTAAGAGGGCTGGGGTATATTGGAATGTGCCTGTTATATAGTGGCTCAGGGCAAATTTAAGTATGACCCGTTCTGTACAGCCGTTCTGTAGTTTTATTAACAAAGTACCAGCTAAAACTGACCTAGAACATCATCCACAGATGTCCCGCTGTCAAGACTTATGAAATATATCTCCGTACGTACATCATTGTGACAGCGAATGAACAAAAGCATTACAGAGAAAAGTGCCCATACGTTAACTCCCAATAAAAAGTGTCAGTCTTGCTCGCTGGGTGTTAAAGGACCCTCTTTAGTCCAGCTAGCTGAAGTGAGAACAACGTAACTATGCTGTACTTTAGACAGCTGATGTCTCAATGCTGGAATCACGTAAGACTGATTTATTGCTCGCTACAGACAGGACAATGATGGCTTATGCTAGAGCATTGTATGCTGACACATGTTAGTGGTTTATGGCAGAACCAATGTACTGCATTAATCTCAGTCCTCAGCCCTAGCAGCTGGATGTGGTGCTGCACTGTACCTTGTTATGCCCTGTTGCAATGTTTAAGCAGAGATACTGCCATGATTTTATAAAGGGGCAAAAATAGCACAGACTTCTAACAAGTATCTTAAACTCTAGGGGAGGGTGGAGGGAGGGTGCTAAATGCAAAATCTGGCACTATAATGACAAATTGAGCAGTGAGAAGGCCCATGGCCAGGCCAGTGCTAAATTTGACAGGACCAATTTTTAGGTGACCAAACACTCGTTTGCGAATTTAGTTTAGACTAGTCAGAGCTTGTGCAATAGGACAGAATTGTGGCTTGTAAGAAACAAGTTCAGAAACTGTGAAACTCTTCGATTCCTTCCATCATACTTTCCTCCTACAACCTATAGGCTTTTGAAAACTCAAGCTTGGCCTTACCTAATCTCTGATTTACCAAGTCTTCTCTCCCAATCTTTGCAACTTTGGTAGTGCACTGGCCCAAAACCTTGCATTTCATAAGTTAAAAAAAGTTCTTCGGTCTCAATCCAAGGTGTTGACAAACATGCAATCCCATTTCAAATTTAAAATCAACAGTGATTCTGAATGTTTGAAAGTTATAAGCCCAAAAATTAACATTCGGACATCAAACACATCTGTATGAAATCCCTCCGTCCCCCTTGGCTCTGTAGGTAGCACTCTCACCTCTGAGTTAGAAGGTTGTGGGTTTAAGTCCCACTCCAGAGGCTTGAGCACATAATTTAGGCTGACACTCCGGTGCAGTACTGAGGGAGTGCTGCACTGTCAGAAGTGCTGTCATTCAGATGAGATGTTAAACCGAGGCCCTGTCTGCCCTCTCGAGTGGATGTAAAAGATGCCACAACGCTATTTTGAAGAAGAGCAGGTGAGTTCTCCCTGTGTCCTAGCCAGTATTTATTACTCAACCAACACCTAAAACAGATTATTTGATCATTTATTTCATTTCTGTGTGTGGGAGCTTGCTGTGCACAAATTGGCTGCCGCGTTTCCTACATTACAACAGTGACTACATTTCAAAAGTACTTCATTGGTTGTAAAGTGATTTGGGACGTCCGGAGGTCGTGAAAGGCGCTGTATAAATGCAAGACTATCTTTCCTTCTTTTCTGTCCACTATTTGAATGCAGGCATCAATTTATATATTTCTACCTTCTGATATAGTCTAAACCGCTTTGTGCAGTGGGGATGCAGATTTCAGGCATTTCCTCAGAGAGAGGAATATCAGTCAAAATATCTGGTTGGGATCTAGATTGGATAGACTGAAATTATGAAATACTCCATACGTTTCTGAGAAAATTAGAGCTTCCAGTGCATGTGCTGAGTATATCCTGACTGCACACACATTAAATCTACTTAGTGTATCAGACCAGTCCCTTCATTCAAAATGTCTCCGGGCCAGAAATACTCCCTGTGCTATCTTCAACTCATTTATGGACCAGCTCAAATAAAATTTCTGCATTGACTATTTTGATGAAGTTGTTTGCACATTTGTTTTAATTATTTTTTTCAAAATGGCAAATACTGGAATTTCACCGAAACATAGTAGTAGCTAATTCATTAAAAGTGGCGGACAGCGTAAATTCTATACGCACACAGTGATTTCAGCGCACGTTATGATGCTGTGATACCAGTGATACTCATTAGATTATGGGGTATTCTCTTGGCACCATATTGGAGTGTGCACAAACCCTGCTCCACATTCATGCTGCCTCGTGCTTCTGTTGTTGGGTGGGATCAGTTGAATCGGATTGAAATTTGGTTTCTCTCTACCTTAATTTTCGCACTAGATTTGTTCATTTACTGACATAAATTTAGTGTGGAAACTACGGTATAGCAAGGGCATGAATTGGACCCATCTGCAGCCCATTTTTTAGGGAAAACAGTGCAGCCAATTTCAGTGAGGTGAGCACCTTGTAAGCAATAGTTTCAAGCAAGTGAATAGAAGTTGACAATCTGACAAGCGTAAATCGAGCGGACAGTGGACAGTGAGAGTCCAACACCCTCCCGATAAGAAAGACTTGAAGTGTATTCACTGATATAATGTGGGAAACGCAGCAGCCAATTTGCGCACAGCAACGTCCCACAAACAGCAATGGCCAGATCATCTGTTTTAGTGATGTTGGTTGAGGGATAAATATCGACCAGGACACCAGGGACAGTACTCCTACTCTTCTTCGAAATAGTGCCATGGGATCTTTTATGTCCACCTGAGGGCAGAGGGGACTTCGGTTTAATGTCTCATCCGAAAGGCGGCCCCTCTAACCGTGCAATGCTCCCTCGGTACTGCTCTGGGAGTGTCAGCCTAGATTTGTGCTTAAGTCTCTGGAGTGGGACTTGAACCCACAAACTTCTGACGTTACCACTGAGCCACAGCTAACATCTAAAGATGTGACACCTAGATGTAGCTCATCGATGGTCATGCCACATTTAAATGAAAGCGGCAAGCTGCTGGCGCTAATAAGCAGCTTGCTATTGGTGGAGATACCTGTGGAGCCAGGCCAGTATAAGACCCTTAAAGAGGAGGGCCGGGCCAATTGGGAGGGGTGGGGGTTGTAGCAGCGGAAGTTAAGGCAGTGGTCAAGAGCAATTTTGTAGAGGTACAGGAAGAGCAATTATACACATCCTGGCACCCCCCTCCCAAAAATTACCAGAAACATTGCACACGCATCTGATCTCTGAAAGAGCCATCCACTTAGTCCCACTCCCTTGCACTTTCTCCATATCACTTAATTTTTTTCTATTTCAAATATTTATCCACTTCCCTTTTAAAACCTATTATGGATTCTACTTCCACCCCTGTTTATGCCCCAGCAATCCTTTAAGTAAAAGTACGCTCCTAATCTCTCCCTTCATTGTATTATTTATGATCTTAAATTTAGGTCTTTTTTGAGAACAAGGATTAAACACACTTGCAACTAAGGGCTCGATTTTAAAAGTAAAAAACAGGTGGGTTAGGGGCGGGGAGGCATTGAAAATTGCCACCGTTTCAGACCCGCCTCCAACCCGCCCATTTCTGGTTTTCACCAGGGTGGGACGAGGGGCGGGCGACCAACCCGCTCCCAGGAGGCGGGTCGGGCCTTAAAACCTTTCAAGGAGGCTTCAGGCCACCATTTTTAACTAACTTCAACCCCGGGGGGCCGGGATTCCCGGACCTTCTGTTTTACACCTCATGAAAGGAGGTGAGGAGGCCCGAGACTGCAGGTGAGTGTCTAGAAAGGCACAGCTTGTGGGCCCGGAGGAGCAGGAAGGGCTTCCCCCAGGTCCAACAAACCTACCTGCACCGACCACCCCCCCCACCCCCCGATCGCAGACCACCGACCCTGACCCCGACCCCGATCCTCCCCCTGACCCCGACCCCGATCCTCCGACTCCGACCCTGATCCTCCGACCCTGACCCCGACCCTGACCCCGACTCCGACCCTCCGACCCCGATCCCCCAACCCCGACCCTCCGAGCCCAATCCCCCAACCCCGATCCTCCGACCCTCCCCCTCAACGACCACAGAGCCACGCGATGACCTCCGATTTCGCCCCCCCGTGACTGACCCCCGATCCCATCCCTCATGACTTGTGAATCCGTGCCCACCTATACCCACCTGTTCCCACCTGAGCCCCTTACCCACCTATGCCCCTTGCCCAACCTATGCCTCTTGCCCACCTGTGCCCATTGCTCACCTGTGCCCTTTGCCCACCCATGCCCCTTGCCTGTGTAAGCCCCCTTCCCCTCTCAATGCAAACAAAGACTTAGCTGCAGATTTACCTTGCAGACGTCCTCTCCCTGACTGCTCTCCCATCCGACTGAGACCAGCCTGTCAATCAGCCGGTCAGTCGGACGGGAAACCAACAAAAAAAAAATAAAAGACGTCCTTACGTCAAAACATCTATGCCTTGAGTGCATGTACAACCAACAGTGGGGAAAAGGAATGTAGGGATTGATTGGTTCTGACCGCCCTAGGCCCATCCTCCAATCAATTTTGTTCCAGCAGCCTCCAAATAATCTAATTGGTTCTGACAGCTAAGAACTGGGATGAAGTACCAAAAAGAAAGAAAGAAAGAATTGCATCTATATAGCGCCTTTCATGACCTCAGGACATCCCAAAGCAGTTCACAGCCAATGAAGCATTTTTGAAATGTAATCACTGTTGGAATGTAGGAAACGTGGCAGCTAAATTCCGCGTAACAAGGTCCCACAAACAGCAAATAATCTGTTGCAGTGATGACGGTTGAGGGATAAAAATTGGCCAGGATTCCCCTGAAGAACTCCCCTACTCTTCTTCAGGTACTATCTTGGGATCTTTTACGTTCACCTGAGAGGTCAGACAGTGCCTCAATTTAAAGCCTCATCTGAAAGATGGCACCGCTGATAATACAGCATTCCCTCGGTACTGCACTGAAGTATCAGCCTGAATTTTGTGCTCAAATCTCTGGAGTGGGACTTGAACCCACAATCAGAGGCGAGAGTGCTACCAATTGAGCCATGGCTGACACCTTGGGAAGAAAGTTATGAAAAAAAACATCGCTGTGAATTCCTAAGTGAATATTCCTGATAAATGAATACATTTTTTTCTGTAGCAAATTATTCACTTAATGGAGAAGGAAAGTGTGCATGGGCGCTAGTTGGGAAGGAACTTTCATTAATATGATCTAGGGGTTTGGATAGTTTATATATAGATTAATAGATACCCAGGTAGCAAGTTACAGATCATTTTTTAGCATTAGTAAACTAATCAAAGGGTTAAGATGGTTTATATAAAGAATATATAATGGATACTTGGTAATGAGTTACAGGTAGCAATCTAATTGCTTGGTTAAGATGGTTTATACAGCTATCTAGAATTTATGAAAAGTCTTATACATGGCATGCAATTGCTGTGTAATGATTTTTATGTCACATTTTGATGTCAACACTTTATAATGGCAAAACCCTATCTCAACGTGTCAACGTTTTAATAATGGGAAAATCCTAACTCTCTGTCACGGTTAGTTGCACCATTAGTGAGCCATCAGCAGTAGCAGAATTGTATCCCACCACAGTCAGTAGCTTCATGGCCCGGCATATCCCTCACTCCTCCATCACCATCAAGCCAGGTGACCAACCCGTGTTCACTGAAGACCGTAGAAGAGCATGCTGAGAGCAGCACCAGGAGTACCTGAAAATGAGGTGCCAATCTGGTGAAGCTATAACACAGGACTACATGAATGCTAAACAGTGAATGCAGGGTACTATAAACAGAGCTAAGTGGATAACCAATGGATCAGGTCAAAGCTCTGCAACCCTGCCACATCCAATCATGAATGGTGGCGGATAATTAAGCAACTAACAGAAAGAAGAGGCTCGATGAACAACTCCATCCTCAATGATGACGGAGCCCAGCATGTGAGTGCAAAGGACAAGGCTGTAAGCATCTTCAGCCAGAAGTACCAAGTGGATGATCCTTCTTGGCCTCCTCCTAAGGTCCACACTATCACAGCCAATTTGATTCACTCCACATGACATCAAGAAACAGCTGAGTGCACTGGACACAGCAAAGCCTACGGGCCCCGACAACATCCCAGCTGTAGTGCTGTAGACCTGTGCTCCATAACTAGCCGCACCCATAGCTAAGCTGTTCCAGTACAACTACAACACTGGCATCTACCGAACAATATGGAAAATTGCCCAGGTACGTCCTGTCCGCAAAAAGCAGCACAAATCCTGGCCAATTATCAGCAAAGGAGCCCTAGTAAAACTGAAGTCAATGGGGATCGGGGGGAAACTCTCCAGTGGTTAATGTCATACTCTTGGCACAAAGGAAGATGATAGTGGTTGTTGAAGGCCAATCATCTCAGCCCAGGACATCACTGCAAGAGTTCCTCAGGGCAGCGTCTTAGACCCAACTACCTTGAGCTGCATCGGGTGCCTCGGTCACCAAATAAAAGGGCCCCGTTAAAGCAGCGTTGGGCGGGAGTGGAGTGAGAAAGGGGCAATAAATTTTAGGAGACAATTTTAACTGCAACGTAGCACCGTTCCTGCCGGGGAGGAGGGTTTAAAATCGCTTCCTATATAAAACCTTAGCAAGACCACAGTTAGAATACTGTATGATGTTTAGGGTACCACACTATATGGAAGGATGTTAAGGCAATAGAGAGGATACTGCCTGGTATGAGGAAATAGAAATATGAAGAAAGACTTGAAAAAGTGGGGATGTTTTCATTAGAACACTGGAAATTACAGAGTGGTTTAATATAAGTGTTTAAAATTCTGATGGGATGAGACAGAATAGTTAGAAACCGACTTTGTCCAATGGTTAAGGGATGTGGAGCAAGAGGATATAAGATTGGGCCAAAAGGCCTGTTTCCGTGTTGTAATTTCTATGTAATTCTATGTAATATAGCACCTTATGCCTCAGGAACGTCTCAAAGCTATTCACATACAATGAATTACTTTGAAGTGCGAAGACTATTGTTATGTAGGGTAGATGTATTCACAGAAGTTAAACCAAGTGTGGCAATAAATTATAGCTTACTTCAATGACTTAATATTAGAAATAAATGACAGACACTTAGAATGCTTGCTCAAGGGCTACTTCACTTGTAATGAGATCCTGACTGAGATCTTTGAATAACATGATATACTGGAAAACTGCTTCATTTTTTTGGGATTAAACTATACTCTACAACTTCTAAAGATTTTAGTCTTTGCGGATGAAACCTTGTTCCCATCTCTATGTGTGGGTCGAGGGTTTTGATTACACTGGCTGAAGGATTAACATCCACTAGAAAGCAGGACTAGGAGGTAATCATTCTAACTCTTATGGAGAATGAAAAAAGACTACTGAGCCCATCAAGCTCACACACATCCACACACCTTGTACATCAACTCCATCATGGACTTTAACCCAGCTCACCTCTTGAAGATCCAGCAAAGTTCCTGAGAAAGGTAAATCAAACGGGACTCCAGACTACCTATCCAATATTACAACCTACATTCATTCTTAACTGACCGCCTTCCTGACGTGACATTTGCATGCTCAGGTTCCACAAAGAATTCGATCATCTCTATATGTACTATTCTTATAACCTTCAATCATAGAATCATAGAATGATACAGCACAGAAGGAGGCCATTTGGCCCATTGTACCTGTGCCAGCTCTTTGAAAGAGCTATCCAATTAGTCCCACTCCCCTGCTCCTTCCCCATAACTCTACAAATTTTTCCCCTTCAAGTATTTATCCAATTCTCTTTTAAAAGTTATTATTGAATCTGCTTCCATCACCCTTTCAGACAGTAGTTTCCAGATACTAACAACTCGCCGCGTAAAAAGATTTTTTATGCCCATGGTAAAATAGTTTGCTGTTACTAATCATCTGAGTGCCTCGGTAATTAGGGCACCTCTGAATACTGGGTTGACATCCAGCAGGATACTCGCGTTCGATGGGAGTGGAGTGACCCTCCCTCCATTGCATCTAGCTGGTCCTCCTGATAGGGGGTCATGAGTCAAGTTAAAGATCAATTACATAAAAATAGTCTTCAGTGCAGAAAAAAACCCAGAGCACAATCTGCTGGATGTTAAAGTAGTGCAAGAAATGGGTTGTCTTGTGTACTGCTAGGCACGGAAGAGAAGAAGAGTCATCTGAGCTAGTACCCGAAGGATAGCCACATGGGCAAGTTACTGGAGTGCAGTTGCCTATGTGGACCTGTACCTCAGTGGGATTCAGCATCTACAGAACAAGAAGGGAGAAAATTAAGATGACAAACAAAGCAATTATGATTTTAAAAAATCAGCAACCATCACCTTGTACCTGTTCGTAATGCATGTTATTATTTAAAATGATTCTGGGAACAAAACATTGCAAAAAGAACGGACATGGTTCCCATGCTTTTTCTCTGATTCACTCTTTGAAATTGGGGACTACTATACATGAATTTCAGTTATGTCGAAGTGATGGTGGATTATATGTGACAGTAACATTATGCCAAGTCTTCCAAGATGTTGTGGTGAACAGCTGGGAGCTGTCTCACCTTACATTTTTGCCTGGGGACTGATTCTGACTCAAATAAATCAATCTGACTTAAGTGTGATTTTTATTATTAATTATTCACACTGTAAAATAGGGATTAAGGACCATAGTACAGACATAAAGAGGTAGACATCTGCTGTGGAATCTTGTTACACGTAATAGTTTGGGACAACAATAATTTGCATTTATATCGTACCTTTAACGTAGAAAAGCATCCCAAGATGCTTCCAAAATGGACACCAAGCCAAAGAAGGAGATATTAGGAAGGTGACCAAAAGCTTGGTCAAAAAGTTGAGTTTTAATGAGGGCCTTAAAGGAGTAGAGGGAGGCAGAGAGACAGAGGGGTTTAGGGAGGGAATTCCAGGGTGCGGGGTCTAGATGACTGATGGTGAGTTAGAGAATACATTTGGGGTGAAATTGGTCTTGGGCGTAAGATGGACAACAGAGAATCGGAAGCCCGTTTTACACCTCACCTGAATTGGGCAAGGTGTAACATGGGCTGCCGATTCGTTCCTTTTGCACTACTTCCAAGACCAATTTCACTCCCATTGTTTTATAACAAGAGGTGAAATCAACAAAGTGTAACAGGCAAAGTGTGACAGGATAGCATTGTGTGACATACAGAAAGTACATGCTACATATAGGACTTTTTATATAGATGTATAACATTGTGCCATAAACAGCAACGAGATATGACAAATATCTCTGACCTTGTCTCCAAGAAAGTACAATGATTACAATTTCATTCAGCAAGTGTATATCCTAAAGATTAAAGATTCAAGCAGAAATTTGATATTGTGAGTACCAACCCAGGTTAAAGAAAGAGAGAAGGCCATTTAGCTGGCCTATGCTTAGGATTAGTGTTCCAGACATTCTTTCCATATTACATACCTAAATCAAACTCATGTCCAACCCCTAACTCTCTCTAATCAGGAAACAACCAACTCAGAATAATTTTATAGACCCTGCATTCACTGAGCTGTATGGTAGCTTATTCCACAATTTCAAGTGCAAATTCCAAGGAATGATATGCACCTACCTTGACATCAATCCATTATCTGTTATAAATATTCTGTAATTTAGACCATTTAGAGGTGAGAATGCTGGCACTGAGCAAAGGTAAGTGTCTCTGCCTTGACTCAGTGGTAGCATTCCCTCCACAGAGTCAGAAGGCCCTGGGTTCAAGCTCCACTCCAGGTCTTGAGCACATAATCTTGGTTGATACTTCAGTGCAGTAGTGAGAGAGTGCTGCATTGTCAGAGGTGCCAACTACCCTCTAAAGCAGATGTAAAAGTTCACATGGCACTATTTGAAGAAGAGCAACGGAATTCTCTTGGTGTCCTGGCCAATATTTAGCCCTCAACCAACATCACTAACGATACAGTTTAATTGGTCATATATCTCATTGCTGTTTGTGGGACTTTGCTGTGCGCAAATTGGCTGCTGCATTTCTCCCACATTACAACAGTGATTTCGCTTTTAAAATAGTTCATCGGCTATAAAACGCTTCAGGATGTCCTGAGATCGGAAAGGTACTGTGATTCCTGGCAACCAGCTTTACGTGTCACATATTCCCATCATTCGTATCTCATTACAATATACCTGCCTGTATTTGGGTGACTGTATTGTACACTTAACGTCACCTTCAGAATAGCTCCCTGCCAGACTCCCCTCCCCTCAATTGCAGTTATGCCAGGGAACTGACATAACTGCAGAGGAAAATCTGCCCTATTATATCGAAATTTCCCTGTTTAAACCCTTGTTCACAAAGGGATAGTTCTCTAACAGATTAGATAAACGTTGAGCATGGACAGAAAATGTACATTAATGATTTGCAATTTTATTTTTAATGCCTAAAAAATAGTAAGATCCTGGTTTCCATTAGCAGAGGGATATAGTATAAATCGAAA
Source organism: Heptranchias perlo (assembly GCF_035084215.1). Taxonomy (NCBI): domain Eukaryota; kingdom Metazoa; phylum Chordata; class Chondrichthyes; order Hexanchiformes; family Hexanchidae; genus Heptranchias; species Heptranchias perlo. The sequence continues at coordinate 14,410,901 of NC_090329.1, read as the reverse complement.
GAGGTTGTATTATTTCTACATGAGGTTCTGGTCAGTTCCCATATGGTGCAATGTGTGGAGTAATGGTCAACTGGAAAGGAAAGATACAATAAAAGGCAACTTTAAAAGGAGTAGAGGAGCAGAAGCACTTATGAGTTCAGATACATAAATCTTTAGAAGTTGGTGGACAAGTCCATAACAGCTGTAAAAAAACAGCATATGGGTTCCCATACATCCATGTAGGGTCATGGAGCACAAAAACTAAGAGATAATGCTAAACCTATTTGAATCATTAGTTAGGCCGTAGCTAGAATATTGTGTCCAATTTTGAGTATCCTACTTTAGGAAGGATGTCAAGGCCATGGAGAAGTGCGTAAGAGATTGAGATATCAAGGATGAGATGCTTTACTTACGAGGAAAGTCTAAAGAAATTAGGGCTCTTTTAACTAGAAGGTTCAGAGAATCTGAAGATGTATTCAAAATTATGGACAAAAGGGTCCAGAGGGGCAATTTTTTCACTCAAAGGGTGGTGAGTGTCTGGAACGAGCTGCCAGAGGTAGTAGTAGAGGCGGGTACAATTTTGTCTTTTAAAAAACATTTGGACAGCTACATGGGTAAGATGGGTATAGAGGGATATGGGCCAAGTGCAGGCAATTGGGACTAGCTTAGTGGTATAAACTGGGCGACATGGACATGTTGGGCCGAAGGGCCTGTTTTCATGTTGTAAACTTCTATGATTCTATGATTCTATTTTGATAAGGTAAATAAGGAACAACTATTTCAACTAGTCAGTGAGTTGATAACTAGAGGGTGTAAATTTAACATCATCACCAAATTAATAAAGGAACAGATTATGAGAACTTAATTTACACAGAGGGTTGTTAACTCATGGAATGACCTACAAGAGAAAACAGTGGAAGAAGAATCCGTAATAGTTTTAAAAAGGAAGTGGATAAGTTTGCAAAATAAAAATTTTAAAAGGGTACGAGGAAAGGGCAGGTGAATGGGACTAAGTGGATGGATGTTTCAGAGAGTGGGCACAGGTACGATGGGCCGAATGGTTTCCTCTGTTCTGTAAATTGTTCTATTCTATGATCATAGGAAGGTTTTTATTGTGGTTTAGAGGGTGCAGAAGCAAGCAACATACACCATTCTGGATATTAGGAAAGGTTAAGGAAGTTGGACTTGATTTCTTTGGAAAAGTAGAGCTATAATAAGCTGACCAAATCAAAATTTTCAGGATTATGAAAGGAATTGACAAAGTTGATCCAGGCAAATTTTTCATCATGGCAAAAGGATCAAATATAATTAATTGGGAGTAAGAACGGAAATCGAGCAGAGGCTTTTACACCAAAGTAAATGATGTAAATGGCCTCAAGAGGCATTTAGATGCATTTACAAAGAATTGCATATAATTTACAGCATTTCTGGAGTGAGAAGGGATTGAGAATTATGCTCAGATCATCTAGTGCTCTGCATTCTGTGACCACACAAATGACCATATAACTTGCCCCAACATTTTCTTCCCAAACAGTTCTCCTATTGTAACTGTACTGGGACCAATGCCTGGTGTTCTGATTCTGGTGACACCTCTTTTAATTCCTATTGATTTGCTGAACTGTTAATCCCCATGCATTTCAAGGCTTGCACACTTCAACTGTCGTTAAAGTGTGCGGCGTGGGAACTGTACGGGGACCTAGTAACCCTTATTGATCTCAGCTCCTTAATTAACTGGTTTTGTTGAAGCTGAGTCCAGTTTAGCGGGTGTGCAAGATGTGAAATGCGTGGGGATTAAAACTGCAAATCAGTGGAGATTAGAAGACTGGTGTCAGTTGACATATTCTGATTCAGAATGTCAGGTGCTGTATGCCGGGTATTGGTTACCTACTGCTTAACACTTAGCTGCCGCTTAACACCGAGCTGTCTCGTTGAAGTGGGTGAAAAATCAAGTCACCTCTCCCCACAGATTCTCCAATCTTTAAAATTAATGAATGGGAAAATCCCGGACCTCCACACCTGAATTCCGAGCATGTCCCACATCGGGTTCACGAATTTGGAAAATCTACTCCTATGGTCCCATGCCACAGAATTTGGTTGGGGCTGGTGCAGAAATTGACCGTGAAGTGTTGCAGAAATTCAGAGATGTTGGATTTTGTTTTAATTGAGAATATAGGCTTATCTGTGTGGCACCTTCTATTTTGGTAAGTTGTTCTAATTGATGGAAAGGTTGTATGTTTTACAGAGTTCATTGTTCATGTGCACAAATGGATGCTATGGCAACCGTTCACACTGTGTATCCACGTACTTTTGTTTCTTTGCTTTTCATTACAGTCTGTGATATGTTTTTATTTGGTCTTTCCTGCTCAATAAAAGGTGGCAGTAACAGAGATATGATGCTGCTGTATTGGAACTGTTTCGCTCCTTGACAGAGGCCACTCACATGTCTTTGGGGAGCATTATAGTATCCTCTATATTTACAACATTGCCAATTAAAGCAAAGCTTAAAAAACAAATTGCTTAAATAATTTAATTTAACCATTAGATGGCTGCAGCTCCATGAAGATCTTGGAGACCCTGGTAGTGCTGCACTGTAAGGTGTCCCCATATCAGCTAAGGCACATGAAATGGTGCTTCAAGATGCCAATGGTATGCTCGATAATGATTCTTGTGGATGCATGGGTCTTATTCCCTTGTCCAGACACTTGTTTAGAGATGTCAGCTCATATATTTTAACAATATCTTGTTAAAATATATGAGCTGACATCAATTGCTGGAGTAATTTAGTCTGCAAGGTTTGGCTGCAAGTCTGGAGGAGTCCACTAGTCACACTTGTGCAGCATGTGTATGATCTCCAAATTATAAAAAGGTTATAGAGGCACTGGAGAAGGTGCAAAAAAGATTTACAAGGCGATGCCAGAACTGAGAGGTTATAACTATCTGAAAAGACTGAACAGGCTGGGGCTCTTTTCTCGAGAAAAGCGAAGGCTAAGGGGTGACCTGATAGAGGTCTTTAAGATTATGAAAGGGTTTGATAGGTAGACATTGGGAAGATGTTTCCACTCGTGGGGGAGACCAGAACTAGGAGCCATCAATATAAGTTAGTCACTAATAAATCCTATAGGGAATTCAGGAGAAATTTCTTTACCCACAGAGTGGTTAGAATGTGGAACTCGCTACCACGTAGGATAGTTGAGGTGAATAGCATAGATGCATTTGAGGGGAAGCTGGATAAACACATGAGGGAGAAAGGAATAGAAGGATACGCTGATATGGTTAGATGAAGAGGTGAGAGGAGGCTTGAGTGGAGCATAAACATCGACATGGACCAGTTGGGCCGCTTTGCCTGCTTCTGTCCTGTGCTGACCTTGGATACTCTGGTATTGCTGCATTGTAAGGTGTACTTGATCAGCTAAGACACAGGAAATGGGGCTTAAAGATGCCAGTGGTACGCTCTATAATGATCTTTGTAGGTGCATTGGTCTCCTTGTACTTGCACGTTCCTTCGGTCTGTGGTTGGTACAAGCATGTCATTAGCCAGAGCTGAAGTGGCTGTCCTTGGTTTCCAGGAAACCATCATTATGGTCTGTCCTTACCTTCACATCAAACTTCAGCATCCTGATAAATTGCCTGCACAAAAATGCCCCTATCCTTTTGAGATCTCCTTCCCCACATGTGAGAATGCAGATTACCTTTAACACCCACCATGAGTGAGTGGAATTAACAGTGGGCAGGACCTCCACCCTCCCCATCCCTATTCCCCCTATCCCCATCCCCCCCAACCTCCACTCCCCAACCCCATTCCCCCATCCCCACCACCCCACCTCCACCCCATCCCCATCCCTCCATCCCCATCCCTCCATCCCCATTCCCCCCATCCCCACCCCCCCAACTCCTCCCCATCCCCCCACCTCCATCCCCATCCCCATCCCCCCATCTCATCCCCCCATCCCCTCCCCCTCCCCCCACCTCCATCCCCCCTACCTCCACCCTTCTCATCCCCCATCACCATCCCCCCCACCTCCACCCCCCCACCTCCACCCTCATCCCCATCCCCCCACTTCCACTCCCCATCCCCATTGCCCCCATCCCCATCCCCCCCACCTCCACCCCATCCCCATCCCCCCCACCTCCACCCCCTCCACCTCCACCCCCATCCCCACAACCCCCACGTCCACCCCCATCCTCATTCCCCCATTCCCATCCCCCCCACCACCACCCCATCCCCATCCCCCCATCCCCATTCCCCTCCACCTCCACCCCCACCACCTCCACCTCCACCGCCACCCCCATCCCCATCTCCCCACCTCCACCTCCACCCCCATCCCCATCCCCACAACCCCCACGTCCACCCCATCCCCACCCCCCCAACCCCATCCCCTCATCTCCATCCCCCCACCTCCACCCCATCTCCCCGATGCTGGACCCACCCCCAATGCTGAACTCCTCCGATCTTATCCAACGCCCACCCGATGTCCCACATCCCCCCACCCCTCCACAGCACACGATCTCTCTCCCTCCCACCCGCCTCTCCGATTCGCAGATCCTTTCCCTCCTGACACGCAGCCAGCCTGTCAATCTGGCTGCCTGGTGCGTGGGAAACCCGGAAGCACAAATACTTACCTTCAATACAGTTGTGATCGTAGATTGTGATGCACTCATTTAGCTTCCGGGCTCCCTAGGTGAATATCAAGAAGCTCGACAACATCCAGGACAAAGCTGCCCGCTTGATTGACACCCCATCCACCACCCGAAACATTCACTCCCTTCACCACCGGCGCACAGTTTCTGCAGTGTGTACCATCCACAGGATGCACTACAGCAACTCGCCAAGGCTTCTTTGACAGCACCTCCCAAACCCGCGACCTCTACCACCTAGAAGGACAACACCACCTGCACGTTCACCTCCAAGTCACACAACATCCTGACTTGGAAATATATCGCCGTTCCTTCATCGTCGCTGGGTCAAAATCCTGGGACTCCCTTCCTAACAGCACTGTGGGAGAACCTTCACCACACTGGACTGCAGCGGTTCAAGAAGGCGGCTCACCACCACCTTCTCAAGGGCAATTAGGGATTTGCAATAAATGCTGGTCTTGCCAGCGATGCCCACATCCCATGAATGAATAAAAAAAATCTAAAGACAGGCTGAGTTCCCAGATCCCAACTAAAATCATGTCCAACGTTTTACTTCGATGACCTTTCATCAGAACTGGAAGAAGTTCGAGATTTAATAGTTTTTTAGCAAGTACAGAGCCAGAGAAAGAAGGGAGGTGGGGGGAAGGAAAGAACAAAAGGGAAGGTCTGTGATAGGGTGGAGGGCAGGAGTGATTAAATGACAAAAGGGATGATGGTGGAAGGCAAAAGGCGATGGTAATGGGACAAGTAAAGAAACGAAAGATGGGTCTAGAGGAGCTGTAAATGGCAACATCAAAACCATTACCAACACCTGCTGTCTGAGAAAATGGGAGCAGTAGTTATGATCTGAAGTTATTGAAATCAATGTTGAAGCCGGAAGGTTGTAATGTGCCTAATCGAAAGATGTGATGCTGTTCCTCGATATCATTTTCTGATCTCCACCCGCACCGGTAACATGGGCAGGACTTGTTTTTAAAAATTAGTGAAGATAAATGTATGATTAGCAATCGCGCTTTAACATCCATGGGATTAGATAATGTAGTGAAGCAGACAAATTTTGCAACTATTTTTAGAAGCACGTTCTGGCTTTTTCTTCATACTGCAGTAATATGGTATAATGAGTTTGGCTTTTCATTTTTACTGCTATTAATTGCGTGCTGCTGGAGATTCTGTGTGGAGAGATTTTGATAGCTAAGAAAGGAGTTAGTTAAGATCCGATATAGGATCCTATCATCAATTTAATAGTACTTTAATACAATGCGAGAGGTTCATACAGTTCTGTTCTGTCTTTGGATTATTAGCTGATTCAAGAAAGCTGCACTTTCAATTACAGTTACTTCATCTGGGTTTTATTTGTCCAACTAAAAATAAATAAAAGCGGTGTGATTAATGGCAATGGACATGCGGTGCCTGTCTGTAGCACATCGCATTACTAACTAATTGAATTGCTTCAAATGATAATTTACCGTGGAGGAGGCTTTTGCATATTTAATAAACACAGCGCCTTATATTTCGAGATGACATTGAATTAGTGCTTGCTTTCTTCAAACTTTATTTTAACTTTCAGTGTTTTTCCTCGATGACCATCAAAGAAAGAAAGGACTTGCATTTATATAGTGCCTTTAACGTCCTCAAGACATCTCGAAATGCTTCACAGCCAGACCGACCAGAGGTGGCGGTACAGTGATATACAGTCAGGAGGGAGTGGCCCTGGTAATCCTCAACATTGACTCTGGACCCCATGAAATCTCATGGCACCAGGTCAAACATGGGCAAGGAAACCTCCTGCTGATTACCACCTACCGCCCTCCCTCAGCTGATGAATCAGTCCTCCTCCATGTTGAACACCACTTGGAGGAAGCACTGAGGGTAACAAGGGCACAGAATGTACTCTGGGTGGGGGACTTCAATGTCCATCACCAAGAGTGGCTCGGTAGCACCACTACTGACCGAGCTGGCTGAGTCCTGAAGGACATAGCTGCCAGACTGGGCCTGTGGCAGGTGGTGAGCGAACTAACACGAGGGAAAAACTTACTTGACCTCGTCCTCACCAATCTACCTGTCGCAGATGCATCTGTCCATGACGGTATTGGTAGGAGTGACCACCGCACAGTCCTCGTGGAGACGAAGTCCCGTCTTCGTACTGAGGACACCATCCAACGTGTTGTGTGGCACTATCACCGTGCTAAATGGGATAGATTCAGAACAGATCGAGCAGCTCAAAACTGGGCAACCATGAGGCGCTGTGGGCCATCAGCAGCAGCAGAATTGTATTCCAGCACAATCTGTAACCTCATGGCCCGGCATATTCCTCCCTCTACCATTACCAACAAGCCAGGGGATCAACCCTGGTTCAATGAGGAGTGTAGAAGAGCATGACAGGAGAAGCACCAGGCGTACCAAAAAATGAGGTGCCAACCTGGTGAAGCTACAACTCAGGACTACATGCATGCTAAACAGCGGAAGCAACTTGCTATAGACAGAGCAAAGCAATTCCACAACCAATGGATCAGATCAAAGCTCTGCAGTCCTGCCACATCCATTCGTGAATGGTGGTGGACAGTTAAACAACTAACGGGAGGAGGAGGCTCTGCAAACATCCCCATCCTCAATGATGGCGGAGTCCAGCACGTGAGTGCAAAAGACAAGGCTGAAGCGTTTGCAACCATCTCCAGCCAGAAGTGCTGAGTGGATGATCCATCTCGGCCTCCTCCCGATATCCCCACCATCACAGAAGTCAGTCTTCAGACAATTCGATTTACTCCACGTGATGTCAAGAAACGGCTGAGTGCACTGGATACAGCAAAGGCTATGGGCCCCGACAACATCCCAGCTGTAGTGCTGAAGACTTGTGCTCCAGAACTGGCTGCGCCTTTAGCCAAGCTGTTTCAGTACAGCTACAACACTGGCATCTACCCAACAATGTGGAAAACTGCCCAGGTATGTCCTGTCCACAAAAAGCAAGACAAATCCAATCTGGCCAATTACCGCCCCATCAGTCTACTCTCAATCATCAGCAAAGTGATGGAAGGTGTCGTCGACAGTGCTATGAAGCGGCACTTACTCACCAATAACCTGCTCACCGATGCTCAGTTTGGGTTCCGTCAGGATCACTCGGCTCCAGACCTCATTACAGCCTTGGTCCAAACATGGACAAAAGAGCTGAATTCCAGAGGTGAGGTGAAAGTGACTGCCCTTGACATCAAGGCAGCATTTGACCGAGTGTGGCACCAAGGAGCCCTAGTAAAACTGATGTCAATGGGAATCAGGGGGAAAACTCTCCAGTGGCTGGAGTCATATCTAGCACAAAGGAAGATGGTAGTGGTTGTTGGAGGCCAATCATCTCAGCCCCAGGACATTGCTGCAGGAGTTCCTCAGGGCAGTGTCCTAGACCCAACCATCTTCAGCTGCTTCATCAATGACCTTCCCTCCATCATAAGGTCAGAAATGGGGATGTTCGCTGAAGATTGCACAGTGTTCAGTTCCATTCGCAACCCCTCAAATAATGAAGCAGTCCGAGCCCGCATGCAGCAAGACCTGGACAACATCCAGGCTTGGGCTGATAAGTGGCAAGTAACATTCGCGCCAGGCAATGACCATCTCCAACAATGTGGAGATGCCGGTGATGGACTAGGGTTGACAATTGTAAACAATTTTACAACAGCAAGTTATAGTCCAACAATTTTATTTTAAAATTCACAAGCTTTCGGAGGCTTCCTCCTTCCTCAGGTGAATGTCAAGAAATCCTCGAACCTCTTGCATTTATAAATCGCAGAACAATACCTGGTGATTACAGATAGTCTTTTCAACTGCCCGTTGCCAAGGCAACCAAAGTGTTCAGACAGATAGGTGTTACCGACAGGGCCACCGAATATACAAACGGCCAGAACAAAAAAAACAGAGAGAGGCAGAAACATAGAAACATCCGGAAGGAAAAGACAGCAATTGACCCGTTATATTAAAAACAGAACACTTTTGTTCGCTGGTGGGGTTACGTGTAGCATGACATGAACCCAAGATCCCGGTTGAGGCCGTCCTCATGGGTGCGGAACTTGGCTATCAATTTCTGCTCGACGATTTTGCGTTGTCGTGTGTCTCGAAGGCCGCCTTGGAGTACGCTTACCCGAAGGTTGGTGGCTGAATGTCCTTGACTGCTGAAGTGTTCCCCGACTGGGAGGGAACCCTCCTGTCTGGCGATTGTTGCGCGGTGTCCGTTCATCCGTTGTCGCAGCGTCTGCATGATCTCACCAATGTACCATGCTTTGGGACATCCTTTCCTGCAACGTATGAGGTAGACAACGTTGGCCGAGTCGCAGGAGTATGAACCATGCACCTGGTGGGTGGTGTCCTCTCGTGTGATGGTGGTATCTGTGTCGATGATCTGGCATGCCTTGCAGAGGTTACCGTGGCAGGGTTGTGTGGTGTCGTGGACGCTGTTCTCCTGAAAGCTGGGTAATTTGCTGCGAACGATGGTCTGTTTGAGGTTGGGTGGCTGTTTAAAGGCGAGTAGTGGAGGTGTGGGGATGGCCACAGCGAGGTGTTCGGGTAAGCGTACTCCAAGGCGGCCTTCGAGACACACGACAACGCAAAATCGTTGAGCAGAAATTGATAGCCAAGTTCCGCACCCATGAGGACGGCCACAACCGGGATCTTGGGTTCATGTCACGCTACACGTAACCCCACCAGCGAACAGATGTTTTCTGTTTTTAATATAACGGGTCAATTGCTGTCTTTTCCTTCCGGATGTTTCTATGTTTCTGCCTCTCTCTCTGTTTTTTTTGTTCTGGTCGTTTGTATATTCGGTGGCCCTGTAGGTAACACCTATCTGTCTGAAAACTTTGGTTGCCTTGGCAACGGGCAGTTGAAAAGACTATCTGTAATCACCAGGTATTGTTCTGTGATTTATAATTGCGAGAGGTTCGAGGATTTCTTGACATTCACCTGAGGAAGGAGGAAGCCTCCGAAAGCTTGTGAATTTTAAAATAAAATTGTTGGACTATAACTTGGTGTTGTAAAATTGTTTACAATCATCTCCAACAAGAGAGAGTCGAACCACCTCCCCTTGACATTCAAAGACATTACCATCACCGAATCCCCCACCATGAACATCCTGGGGGTCACCATTGACCAGAAACTTAACTGGACCAGCCACATAAATACTGTGGCTACAAGAGCGGGCCAGAGGCTTGGTCATCTGCGGCAAGTGACTCATCTCCTGACTCCCCAAAGCCTTTCCACCATCTACAAGTCACAAGTCAGGAGTGTGATGGAATACTCTCCACTTGCCTGGATGAGTGCAGCTCCAACAACACTCAAGAAGCTCGACACCATCCAGGACAAAGCAGCTCGCTTGATTGGCATCCCATCCACCACCCTAAACATTCACTCCCTTCACCACCGGCGCACCGTGGCTGCAGTGTGTACCATCCACAGGATGCACTGCAGCAACTCGCCAAGGCTTCTTCGACAGCACCTCCCAAACCCACGCCCTCTACCACCTAGAAGGACAAGAGCAGCAGGTACATGGGAACAACACCACCTGCACGTTCCCCTCCAAGTCACACACCATCCCGACTTGGAAATATATCGCCGTTCCTTCATTGTCGCTGGGTCGAAATTCTGGAACTCCCTTCCTAACAGCACTGTGGGAGAACCTTCACCACACGGACTGCAGCGGTTCAAGAAGCGGCTCACCACCACCTTCTCAATGGCAATTAGGGATGGGCAATAAATGCCGGCCTCGCTATTGAAATGTTGTCATGTGGGAAACGCGGCAGCCAATTTACGCACAGCATGATCCCACAACCAGCAATGTGATAAATGACCAGATAATCTGTTTTTTTCGGTGTTGGTTGAGGGATAAATATTGGCCAGGGCACCGGGAGAACTCCTGCTCTTCTTCAAAATAGTGCCATGGGATCTTTACCGTCCACCCGAGCGTTTAATGTCTCATCCGAAAGGCGGCACTCCAGTAGTACAGCACCCCCTCAGTACTGCACTGAAGTGTCAGGCTAAATCAATAATGTAGGCTCCGTCAGCTGGGTGGGTGGTCAGCAAGCAGTCGACAACCCACCACCAATGCTGCTCTGCAGTTGGCCCTCACTATCACTTCTTCCCCAAAATGGGGGTCCTGCTGACAAATGAGGGAAATCAGTCTCACTAGGGGCAAGTGGGCTTAAGCAACAGGCAGTCCTAGGATTGGAATGTGTGACCATTCCATTGAGAAGACTACTTCCTGAGCTACCAGGTCAGTTTTTCTTTTGGAAGTTTCCACGTAATTGAAATGTTCTGTTCAATCTAAGTATTCCAAGCCCATATTTAGAACCGGCACTGAAATGTTGCGTGCTGCAATAACCTACTCCTGACTTCCGGACATGGGAGATGTCATCTTGCTATCACAGACATCTTATTTTATAGCCCAGTGAAACATAGTATTGCTGGGCTATACAGGAAAATTCTTTCCGAATGACAGGATTGGCCGGGGAAGGTGTCAGATATAATTGACTTAAATGCAACATTTACAGTCTTTTACCTGTAACTGGACCCCAAAACTTTTGGTGCGTAAGCACGAGGAAGATGTGGAGCCAATGTATTGATGACGGACCTCATGTGGCACTCTCTCTGACCTTTCACCTTTAATCGCAGTGACTGGCAGATTGGTGCTGCTATTCTAAATAGTAACCGTGGTCTTATGTCAATCATGTGCATCTCATGTTCTTCGCTCTTTTTATCTTCGTAACAGATTAAAATGCACATGTTTAAAATAACTTGACATTTAACATCTGGCTTTCTTTCGCATTCCTGCATTTTATTTAAGAAACAGGAAATGTACTGATTAAGAACCTAATCATTTGCAACTTTACTCTGAGGTATTGAGTGGCTGCCCCCTGCCAGTTGCTATGGAATGGCTCAATTTTGTCAACATCTGTCCTGAATGTAACACAGTAGATTGCGTTAAAATATATATGTGTCATGACCATAATCACATGACATATCATAACGTACAATATAATAGATGGTTGTCACAAGTAATTATGGCACATTAGATATATACTGATTCTGCAGCTTCGGGGAGTGTCGTGATAGATTTTAGATACTCTTTTAGGTAGATGGTTGAAAGGCTCTAATGATAGAGAACTGAACTCACATTCTTTCAGACGCAGGCTGGAATCCCAGCCTCGATTCGTATTCATACGAACATAGGAACAGGAGTAGGCCATTCAGCCCCACGAGCCTGTTCAGCCATTCAATTAGATCATGGCTGTTTTATATCTTAACTCCATTTATCTGCCTTGGTTCCGTAACCCTTAATACCCTTGCCAAACAAAAAATCTAGCAATCTTAATTTTGAAATTTTCAGTTGACCCCCAGCCTCAATGGCTTTTTGGGGAGAGAGTTCCAGATTTCCACTACTCTTTGTGTGAAGAAGTGCTTCCTGACATCACCCCTGAACGGCCTAGCTCTAATTTTAAGTTTATGCCCCCTTGTTCTGGAATCCCCCCACCAGAGGAAATAGTTTCTCTCTATCTACCCTCTCAACTCCTTTAATCATCTTAAACACCTCAATTACATCACCCCTTAATCTTTTATATTCAAGGGAATACAAGCCTAGTCTATGCAACCTGTCTTCATAATTTAACCCTTTTATCCCCGGTTTCGTTCTGGTGAATCTGCGCTGCACCTATCCATTCAGAATGAGTTATTCTCTCAGTGGACTTGGCTGGACGAATTTCAGTGCAGGCACCAGAAGGATCACTTCACAGTTGTCGAAGTGTTTTATCTCAAGGATAGGAAAGCTTGACAGTGGGGGCTTATCTCACCCCCCAGTTGAATTGGAGCAACATCTACGAGTAGAGAAGTCACTGGTTCCGGCTAGCTTGTCCTCCCAGTTGAAGGAAGCAGGCGTTGGTCAGAATATAGCTTACATCGAGTTACATCGAAACTACAGCACAGAAACAGGCCATTCGGCCCAACTGGTCTATGCCGACGTTTATTCTCCACACGAGCCTCCTCCCTCCCGACTTCATCTAACCCTATCAGGATACCCTTCTATTCCTTTCTCCCACATGTGCTTGGTAACATAACCCAGTTTTTTTGTGCCTCCAATTTTCTTCCTTCTTCTTGATAAGAGGTACTGGCTCTTCCTGGGGTATGGATCAGTGGTTCTTTGATACCTCACCCAAGCAGCCGACGTCAATCTGGACAGTGAGTTTCAGCAGGCTATTTGACTGTGCCTGGCACTGCAACAAAGATTGAGCCTGCCCTCACCTAACATCCACACTAAGGTTGCCAACCCTCCAGGATTGGCTTGGAGTCTCCTGGAATTAAAGTCTCCAGGACACTGCAGTGAGCAAAACCCGGGAGAAAACTCATTGGGACATTAAAAGAAGAATGTGTTTTAGTTTATTGGTTCTAAAAATATTGCAACTCTGTTGCCCATATCCTAACTCGCACCAAGTCCCGTTCTCCCGCCATCTCTATGCTCGCTGATCTACATTGGCTCCCGGTCCGGGAACGCCTCGATTTTAAAATTCTCATCCTTGTTTTCAAATCCCTCCATGGCCTCGACCCTCCCTATTTCTGTAACCTCCTCCATCCCTACAACCCTCCGAGATCTCTGCACTCCTCCAATTCTTGCCTCTTGCGCATCCCCAATTTTAATCGCTCCGCCATTGATGGCCATGCCTTCAGCTGCCTAGGCCCTAAGCTCTGGAATTCCCTCCCTAAACCTCTCCGCTTCTCTGCTTCTATCGCCTCCTTTAAAACTCTCCTTAAAACCTGCCTCTTTGACCAAGCTTTTGGTCATCTGTCCTTCTGTGGCTTGGTGTGAAATTTTATTTGATAATGCTCTTGTGAAGTGCCTTTAACATAGTTTTACTACGTTAAAGGCGCTATATAAATGCAAGTTGTTGTTGCTGAGATGGGGAAAACGGCTGTTTGATTGACAGTCAAGATTCATCCAATCAGGTGATGAAGAGCCTGTTCGGCTTTCCAATTGGCCGTGGGAAGGCGGTGCTTCACGAGGACTGGCGTGTCGGGCAACCAATGGCGGGAGCGTGGGAGCGGGACAGTTGGAGGCAGGAGGTTATGTGATGAAAACTCCAGGAATACATCCAACCAGAGGTGGAGACCCTAGTCCACGCACATGCATGGTTTTCCAGCTAGGGTCACCGGCCAGCAATGGGAAGCCCATATAATGTGAATGCAGGGAAAATATCAGACACAATGTAGCTTGCCGTTAATCTTTAATTAAAATTCGCATCATGGAAGCTTCCGTTATGAGTTGGTAGGTTTGCTGCTTGCTGTATAGACCATAGAGGGCACAGCTTGAGTTCTAGCTGAGTTGGCCGACCTCATTCAGGTTGGCAGTAGGGATGCCAAAATTGGAATCAGCTCTAGGGTGGAGGGGCGCAAAAATCAGCCAGTGTTCCCCCTCCTGATTGCTATACAGTGATCCCTGATTGAAATCATGCACGCCTGGAAATCAGACGAGGGCAGGGACAAGCTGTCCCACATGACAGAATAGACTGTTGGCACTCGCTATCCAAGCTCACATGTTTTGAGAGACCAATTAGACAACATACCAGAGGCCTACCGGCACCTATGGAACTGTAACCCAGCACGAATCACTGCCTTCAGACAAGGGAGGAAATTAGAAGGCCAAAAATAATTGGATTGTGTCTTCTCGTCCCATGCTGTATGGTGAATAACGACTGTTTTGCTGGTTTCTTCAAGAATTTCCTGGGCACCTTGCTGCACGTAATCTAGTTCTGACTGTCATTCAGAGTGTGGAACCACAATCCATGTGCCTCACAGGCAGCTTTGCAGCTAAAAAGCTGCCACACATGGATACTCAACTTCAAAACTTGAGTTCAACTTGAGTTAAAAATGAGGAAGCATCATTTAAAAATAAGGAAATTAGAAGTAAATAAGCAATTCAGACAGAACGATTTTACACAGAGGGTAACAGACATGTAAGAAAGACAAGAGAAATAAAGACTTATATAACGCCTTATATTTCAAAGCTCTTCAGGTGAATGACTTTCCCTTCAAGATGCAGTTATTGGTATACATAGGCAAACGCAGCAGCCAATTTGTATACAAGCAATGAGATGACTGGGCAGTTAATGTATTTTCAGTGACACAAGTTGAGGGTGGAATGGTGGCCAGGACAACTCTCAGAAGCACTCTCTAATCTTTTTCAAAAAATGTCACGGGCTCTTTCACGTCCAAATGAATGGCAGATGGGACCCGGTTTAACTATTCATCTGAAAAGCAGCACCTCCGACAAGGCAGCACCTCTCACAATGCGGCACCTCCAACAATGCGGCACCTCCGACAATGCGGCACCTCCAACAATGATGCGCCTCTGACAATGTGCCACCTCCGACAATGCAGCATCTCTGCCAAAGCTCCTTTTCTCCTGGTAACTGGTCTGAAAGTTGAAGTTGAAACCAGCCATCACAGCAGCTTGGAATTTGGACCTGAAAGTCTCCATAGCAGTGATAGGAGTATTTATGGAAGGTGATCTTAATGCACCAATGGTCTTCATAACCAAAGTCTCCATTGACGATGCCGCTGGCATTCCCATGTGCTCAGTGACATTCTTCAATCGTTAACATTGCTCCATGACGTGAGTCACATGGGAGATGGCAGCGTATAGTTGGGTGTTGGACTCTTCCAACCTAACCAGACCACCATCCAGCCCAGACCAGCTTCCCACCCAGCCCACCTTCCACTGCCATGTGTACGAAGGCAGGTGAGTTCTCAATATGTTTCTGATGCTGTACTAGTTCACATTGGAAAGCAGGCCCATTAAGGACCGCATCCCTACGCAACTCAGGAGGAGCACACAGCAAAATGGACCTCCACCCTGTGCCAGCAGCCTCTCCTCAATGACCACCATTGCTACCCCTTCCTCACCAGTGCTCAGCAACTGACTCTGGGTTGCCTCCTTAGCATAACAACACCAACAACTTACATTTATATAGCGCCTTTAACGTAGTAAAACGTCCCAAGGTGCTTCACAGGAACGATTATCAAACAAAATTTGACACTGAGCCACATAACGAGATATTAGGACCAAAGTTGGTCACAGAGGAAGGTTTTATGGAGCACCTTAAAGGAAGAGAGAGAGGTAGAGAGGCGGACAGGTTTAGGGAGGGAATCCAGAGCTTAGGGCCTAGGCAGCTGAAGGCACAGCCGCCAATGGTGGAGCAATGAAAATTGGGGATGCACAAGAGGCCAAAATTGGAGGAGCGCAGAGATCTCGGAGGGTTGTAGGGCTGGAGGAAGTTACAGAGATAGAGAGGAACGAGGCCATGGAGGGATCTGAAGACAAGGATGAAAATTTTAAAATCGAGATGTTCCCAGAATGGGAGCCAATGTAGGGTCAGTGAGCACAGGGATGATGGGTGAATGGGACTTGGTGCGAGTTAGGATATGGGCAGCAGAGTTTTGGATGAGCTCCACTAACTACTTTTCTGTGACGCATGCCTGCCTCAAGTGAGAGTGATGACGGGTCATGCTTTTCAAATTCAGCTGCACGATGACGAAGTTCTCTTAGTTATGTAAAGAGAGCAGGTGCACATTATGAGGAAATAATTGCAGTTTTCCATTTGGATATGCACTGTTATTACAGGTTGATGTAACATTGTGCAAACCATAGGATATTTGAATAATACTGTACATTCCATGAGCTATTTTCTGTCCTCCGATCTCTGCAAGCTGTCCCTCCCAAACAGAACCACATTAGCTTGCTCATAAGGGATATTACACTCCATCTGCTAATGTTAGTGAAAAAATTAGTTTGGTTATAAAGCAAAGAAATCCCTTTGGTTTTCCACTAAAGCTTTTTATCAGATATCTGGCAACGGCAGTATTTTTGACTTGAGCTTTGTTTTTACTCTATTTTGCAGTTAGCTAATTCTAACCATGTCTTATTAAATGTAGGTTAGAGTCCCAACACGCTGCAGAACTATGCTGTAGCTCTCATTTGGTCTCACCTGGGTTATAAGATGAGGCATTCATTCTATGGCCATCCGTCAGGTGAAATGCAATTTTGACAATCTTCTTAATTCATCCAGAGACCACCTAAGAAGCCCGATCTCATATAAAAAGTTCACTGGTCCGTTTAACAACTGTCTGAACAAGGGACACTTGCAGCTGTGAAAATCACAGCACGGGAAAAAAATGATTTAGAAAGAAACCCCATTGTAATAAGCCAACGATATCCTGGTGCTCTTTGGCCCCAGTTGCGTGGTGCAATAACCATAGGGGATGTGATACTTTGGAATTCGCTTGTGATGTGGTGATGTGTCTGGCGCACAGCTGCTTCCACATTAACACTGGAGTTGAGCCTCTTTAAGCGAGCTTGAGGTCAGTGGGCCAAACCTTGCTGGAGTGGGGCATCTTACAGCGTTTCCTGTTAGTTAGACTTTTACCTGCATCCTTCAGCTTAAAATTTTTTTGCGCTGGAAGTGCGAGCTGATAACGGCGTAACTGATAACGGCAGGGCGAGGGCAACGGGGCACCTGAGACCTTAGTGAACGGCGAGACCGACAGTCTATCTCCTTAACAAATGAGATTTAAGGATTGAGAAAGAAACAGAGGAACGGCGGAGAACGAGGGTCAATTATCGCCAAATCAGCTACAGGAAAAGAACTAAAGAGAGGGAAGAATGTTTGGATTAAGAGAGAGATAAAAAAAGAGACAGAAAGGAAAAGTAAGAAAACATTTTTAAAATTTATAATGTGACATTTTTTAAATCTCTAACTACAATTGACTACCTGCAGAAATGAGACTATACAGTTTAAATTGTTCACTTTCTGGGCCAGGGAGGTCGATTGGCATTGTATTAGCAGTTATCACGTTGTTAAAAAGGTACTTATGCTCTTCATTACCAGACTTAATGTTCTGCGGCGAGTTTAATGGGCAATTAACGTGCAAATCGAGCAAGTTTTAAAAAAATCAAGGGGAGACTAGGCGAGATGCCTTTTGTGCGAAGCAAAGGGGGAGCGGCGTAAATCAACCGGCAAATTATGGAGATTCACAACTCACGGCGTATCTCTTAATCCCCTGAACTTGCTATCCGATTTGCACATTAATAACAGCGTGTGTCATTAACACGCCGTTATTTTTCCAGTAAGATTTGGCTCAATCAGTTTCCTTGTAAAGTTGATTATTTTGAATGCCCCAGTATTATGTCTCAGCTCAGAGGCATAACAATAAAAGGAGTAATGACCAGAATTTTCATGCTGGAATAGGTATACCATTGCTTTTTGGATTACAAAAGTGATCCTCATGGTGTAATGGTCCCCTCAGTTTTGGCTTCAGACCCAACAACTTAAGCCAATGGTAATCGGTGTCTGTTATGTTGTGCTGTGTTGAAAACCCGTAACTTGTTCTCTCAATGCCCCTACAGCAACAACTTGCATTTATATAGTGCCTTTAACGTAGTAAAATGTCCCACGGCGCTTCACAGGAGCAATTATCAAACAAAATTTGACACCGAGCCACGTAAGGAGATATTAGGACAGGTGACCAAAAGCTTGGTCAAAGAGGCAGGTTTTAAGGAACATCTTAAAGGAGGAGAGAGAGGTAGAGAGTTGGAGAGCTTTATGGAGGGAATTCCAGAGCTTAGGGCCTAGGCAGCTGAAGGCACAGCCGCCAATGGTGGAGCAATAAAAAGCAGGGATGCTCAAGAGGCCAGAATTGGAGGATCACAGAGATCTCGGCAGGTTGTAGGGCTGGAGAAGGTTACAGAGATAGGGAGGGACAAGGCCATGGAGGGATGAGAATTTTAAAATCGAGGCGAGTCTCATCTAGTGTTTGTACATTCGCAGCGAGATTGATTGTCGGTGATTATCTGTTTCAGACAGAGGTTTATAGGCACCTTAACACTGAAGGAGTGCTGTTAATGTCAGACACACAGATTTCCTGCTGCCAGCATCACTTTATAATACGAAGACCTCCCAACCTCCAGAGACCCACACCTTCATGGCTCAACTGAGATGTCAAAGAGATTGCTTTTTGAACTAAAAGCACAGAGCTGGATTATATCTCTTTTAGCAATGGGAATCACAGGTCACCAGCTTCTTCATTAGAAGCAGCGGCACGAAAAGCAAACAAGGGAGGTAGACTTATGGAGGTCTGCTTAAGCACCTCTCCCTCAGGACCTTCTTTACATATGTGAGTCCGTGGAGTCTAAACTATGTCACAATCAGAGGAAGCAGTGCACTGCTGTGTAAAGAGCAGTCACCGAGCTCTAATCAGCTGCTTTGCAAACCTCTACTACCTAAAACACTAAATTATTACTCTCATCGCCTAGTTGTCAAGAGTGAAATGTCCTTTACCAGTCATCCAAAAGCTCTTTTCTAATGCTCCTGCAAAGTGTTTCCCCAGTGACGACAGCTTGGGAGGTGGAAGGCTGCTGAGTTTCCATTGAGGACACTTCAGGCGGCCGTGGTGGGATGACCTCGAACAACTCTGGGCCTTGAGGGCCCGGCTACAGACTGCAGCATCTCGGCGTGGGCCGGGGCCGGCTGGCCCAACTGGCTGTGTGGCACTAGCAACGGCACTGACTGAGTGGGTGTTGAGGCAGCAGGCATGCTGTCGTCTTGAGAGAGGACAGCAGACGCCTCTCCCCATGGAGCCAAGGTCGCTCTTCTGGAACTGTGTCTCAGCACTGGTACAGAGGGCAGGAGTGACGTGACGCTATGAAAGCCCCTGTCAACAATGGGCCCCAAATCCAAGATGGCAGTCGTCTGAGCTTCCATGGCAGCAGTGTGAGCTGTCACCTAAAGCTCCATCATGGTGGGCCCCTCTGTCGAGTTCATGGAGCTGACCACTCACTCCCTGTTGGACAGAATGGTCTCCACGCTCTGCGCGAAGCCGTGACATAAGTTGGAGCTGGACTCCTCCAAGCCCTGAGCCATTGTACTTAAGCTCCCTGGCAGGCTGCCCAGCGTACCTTACATTTCCTGGTGTATGCCCATTAGCCTTCATCGGTAGCCTGAGCCCTCGCCAGCATCTGACTCCTCTGCAGCAGAGCTGGTACATGATCTCGCTCCTTCATCGAGCTGGCACCTATGGCATCCTATCCCCCTGCCCGAGCTCTTACACGCTTGTGGCTGGTGATTCACCATGTGAAGACCCTTCCTCTAACGTACCCCCTGAAGTACGCACGGTGTCAGCTTCTGAACTGGTGCTTGTTATTCTCCTGTTCGAGTAACGATGCATCTCCAGGAAGTCTGGCCTCCCTTACCTGAAGTGGCACAGGGACATTGACATTTTCAGCACCTGAAATGAAAGAGAGGGACATGTGTTAGCTTTTAGTATGAAGTGAGAACAGAGAACCATGAGAGCAACTGCAGTTTGTCATGCAGAGTGTGTAGGATGAGATAGAAGTAAGAAGAGAAAAAGAGGATAAGGTTGTGAAGAAACTCTACATGGCATCTCCTTCAGTGTTACCACTCGCCACGTCCATGACGCTCCCCTGCCTGGGATGATCAGCATGTCTTCTTCCTCAGGGAAGTGGGGTCTCCTCCAGTCGCCCCCTCCTGCTGTATGTTGTGCACGACCTTTTCCTGCAAGAAAGAAGGAAGTGTCTCAGTGACAGCCTTGTGAGGTGTTTTGTGAATATGCCTGTCGTAGTCGAATAGTTGGTGTGTTGTGTGTAAGACGTGAGGTGTGGGGAAGTGAAGGCTGCAATAGTGGCAAGAGTAGGAGGTGCAGAGTGTGTGAGTAGGTGGCGAAGGAAGTGGAGTGAAGTGTGGTGCAGTGATTGTAAGACAGTGAGGGGAAGCGGGGGAGCGGAGTATTGTGAGTAGTGAGGCTAAAGTGGTGGAGGTGTGAGCAGAGAGTAGTTGGTGTGAGGTAAGATTCTTACCTTGACAACTCTGGTGATGTCATTGAATTTTTTTCTGCATTGCAGCCATGTCCTGGGAGCTGAGCTCCTGGCATTGACCTCCTCAACGACCTCTTCCCACTGGGGGCAGAGATGTTACCAGGAGAGCTTTCTGCCCGCCCCCCCACCGAGGGGAACAGGATTTCCCTCGTCCCATCGACAACCTGGACCAAGGCCTCCAAAGCTGCATCCAAGAAGCCTGAGTGCCCTCTCGGTACCCCTTCCAGCCATTTTAGCCTTTTCACAATGTTTCCCTGCTGTCTGCTGCCAGAGTGCACCTCCCCTTTAAGAGGTGCTGGCTCCTTTTAAATGGCATCAGTCAAGTTCAATTTCCACCCCCCCCACTCCCCCCCCCACAAGCAGGTGAGCAGCCAATAAGCAGCACGGGTAATAATGAGCTGACATACACAGAATTCCGATTGCCATTTTAGGACAGAACTGGTCAGAGCATGGGCTGTGCACACTTCAATCAGTTGTACTGACGATACAGCACAAGGG
Source organism: Heptranchias perlo (assembly GCF_035084215.1). Lineage (NCBI taxonomy): Eukaryota > Metazoa > Chordata > Chondrichthyes > Hexanchiformes > Hexanchidae > Heptranchias > Heptranchias perlo. The sequence continues at coordinate 14,389,882 of NC_090329.1, read as the reverse complement.
GACCCCAAAAAGATGTTTTTAATAATGGTTGTGGGACTAGGAGGAGCAGGAGTAAACAAAAGTAATCAAGGCTGCTGCCACCCTCCCTCATCCCCCTACCCCCGTCTCCCCCACCCGCCCTTCCCCCCCAACACCGCCCATGATCGCGCACATCCCCCTTTGACGTAGTAAAACATCCCAAGGCAGGGGTGCTTTCAAACAAAATTTGACACCGAGCCAAATTTGACACCGAGCCACATAAGGAGATATTAGGACAGATGACCAAAAGCTTGGTCAAAGGAGTAGGTTTTAAGGAGCGTCTTAAAGGAGGAGAGAGAGGTAGAGAGGCGGAGAGGTTTAGGGAGGGAATTCCAGACCTTAGGGCCTTGGCAGCTGAAGGCACGGCCGCCAATGGTGGAGCGATTAAAATTGGGGATGCACAAGAGGCAAGAATTGGAGGGATGCAGAGATTTCGGAGTGTTGTAGGGCTGGAGGAGGTTACAATGATAGGGAAGGATGAGGCCATGGAGAGATTTGAAAACAAGGATGAGAATTTTAAAATCAAGGTGTTCCCGGACCGGGAGCCAATGTAGGTCAGCCAGCAGCTAGAGCCCTGACTTCCCGATCAATATCCACTGAGCCCTTTGAAAAGTGCTGTGTGTGTAGAGTCCGCAGAACCGGTCTCCAGCAAGTCAGCGACTTCAGGAGAGGAAGAGGAAAAACTTTGGAGAAGGAAACTGTGGAGTTTCCTAACTGTTATTTTTTCTTTTGTGATTTATTTCTTCTTTCCCTTTGTGTTCAGTCTTGGTGGTTACCTGCACGATATGCTCACACCCTTCACCTTCTACTTCTCAATTCAGAAAAAAGGCAAATGCCTTATTGTCCTGAAACATTTACCTCGTCCTATATTTCAGGTGGAAGCTGTGCTTGGTTACAGCGTGATTTGACTTTGTTCATCTTCTTGCTGTTTCTTTCCCTTTAGGGAAGGCGAGGTAGACGAGGCCCCTCGGGAATTCCGGGCCCCCCCGGACCGTCTGTAAGTACACTAATTTTTCTCTCTTTCATTTTGTTTTGTGCCTATTGTCTTTTTTACCTCTGGAGCCCGAGTTTGAAGCCGGCACAGGCTGAAGGGATAGAAAGGTGAAGGGGTGCTGAACGAACCCAGTAGAAACAAGGCCAGAACATGACACGGCTTATAATAACAACAATATAGCATCCTTTAATGTTGAAAAATGCCCCACGGCACTTCACAGAGGAGGGAGAGGAACAAGAATTTTTGAAGGATCTCGGAAGTGAGGAGAAGTGACCAAAAGCTTGGTTGAAGAGAAGGCTTTGAAGAAGGCCTTTAAAGGTGGGTAAGAAGTTAGGGAGGTGGGTGGGTCAGTGGAGAGAGTTCCTGAGAACAGGCCTGAGATAGCTAAGATTTTTGTTAGGCAAGGGTATTTAGGGTTACGGAACCAAGGCGGGTAGATGGAGTTAAGGTCAGCCATGATCTAATTGAATGACGGAACAGGCTCAAGGGGCTGAATGGCCTACTCCTGTTCCTACGTTCCATCACCAATAGTGGAGCAAAGGGAAGGGATGCACAGGAGGCCATAATCAGAGGACTACATGACACAGGCTGAAGAAGTTTGCAGAGGTAGGATGGGGCGAAGGTATGGAGGGATTTGTAAATGAATATGAGGATTTTAAATCCAACATGTTTGGGGCTAGAGAGACACTGTAGGTCTGTGAGGACTCGGGTGATGGACAAATGAGGATTAGTATGGGTCAGGGTATGAGGGGTGGACTTTTGGACAATTTGGAGTTAGCAAAAGGTGGAAGTTGAGGGCTGCCAAGAAAGGGGCGATGGTTGTGATCTGATGTTATTGAACTCAATGTTGAGTCCGGAAGGTTGTAAAGTGCCTAATCGAAGGATGAGGTGCTATTCCTCGAGCTTCTGTAAGCTCTAGTTTATTAGAGGCACAAAACAGAGACAACTACATAGTAGTATGTTGTTTTATCACTCTCCTGTGACTCTAACTGTTGTTGGATGACATGAACTTAGAAAGATCACTTATTCCTTGAGGCCATGGCATGATTTACGCAATGAAACTCAAAGCCCCTCTGTCTGATTTCCTAACTCACACAGGTGAGAGTCCTCAGTTAAACCAGGGACCAGGGCTTCTGGTTGGTGATGTTCAGAATGGTTATTCGGTTCTGTGTCAGCATTAAAGTGAAAGGGAGGGGGTCGCCTGCAGCTTGTCTCCTTGTGCTGCAAATAACACACAACTCTCTGAAAGATGCCAGCTGTATTCAGGATCCTGTTACACATCCACGATCCTTATCTTGAGATTTCTTAGTTCCTCAGAACAGCTGCACAGCGGTATTTGTGATCAGACTTTCACTATTCCCAACTCCCCGGTACAACTTGTGTGCCTATAAAACAAGATTTAATGTGGAAGCCTTGCAAACAAAAAAAATGAAATCAGGATGCAGCAAAATCTAAAGGTTTAGAGAGGCCTTTTAGTTATATTCGTATTATAGCAGTGAGACGTAGGGGTTACAGTTGCAAATTAGCCCTCTGCCCCCCAGATTCCTGATTTGCACTCCCATCATGTGAAGCTCTGTGTCAGAAGTGTTCATCTGTAAAATCTATCCCACAATATACGCGGGTACAGTTAGGAATGAGCTTTCTCTCCCAGTAGCCAGTTGGTAAGTGCATAGCCTAGTGCACTATACATACCAGAAAAGTCCTCGGTTCAATCGCTGGTACGTGCTGAGTTAGCTGACCTCAGACAGGATAACAATCGGCTGCTACATTGGCCTCAACATCCCTGGGCTAGGGAGGGGGGAAATGATTAGTCTGAAAAGGTGGTGGAAGCAGATTCAATAGTAACTTTCAAAAGGGAATTGAATATATATTTAAAGAGGAAAAATGTGCAGGGCTATGTGGGAAGAGCGGGGGAATGGGACTAATTGGATAGCTGTTTCAACGAGCTGGCACAGGCATGATGGGCTGAAAGGCCTACTTGTGTGATGTATGATTCTGTGATTCAAACGTCCCACTACTGATCGCCATCCCGGGGGCGGAGGGTGGGGGAGGGGGTCCTTGCTGGAAACCTCGGACGAGGTGAGGAATGGCATGCCTGCGATGGCATCTTCAGATGAATAGCCTGCTGAGACTCCCTGTCTACTGTCACACATGGTCACTTGGCCAAGGTACCAGAAGGCATCTCCTGCCTGTGGGGTTGGCTTCCGGGATAAATCAGTGTCTGCAGGAAAAAAAAGGGGCAGAACATTTGTTTTCTTTGTGCACCTCTGCATTTTACATTTTCCCAATCTCGCTGGGTGATGTATTTTTAAAAATGTATTGCAAGATCCGCTTGAGTTTGTTAACTCTAAGTTACGATACATGCCGCACGCTCAAAAAATTCCAGCCTTAAAAAATTGAATGCGAGAGGGTTCATTACTTTTGTAAGTCCTCATTAAATTATAAATCATTTTAATTATTTAGTATCCATTCGCATTATTAAATCTGTCCTTTTCTCCCCCAACATTTTTCAAAGGCGACTGGGTTCTCTTTTAATTACAGCCTGCTGTGAATGAAGCAGGAGCCTGAATGGATGATATCTCAGAAGACATTGCAACCTCATTCTTTTAGTTACTGACACACTAAAAGTGCCCTCAGGGTCAGTGAAGTTCCACCACTAGATTTTTTAATGACATTTTATATCATGTAGTTGAGAAAAGGTCTTTCTTTTGTTTTTGCGGCTTCATTTCTTTCTCTCTCTTTCTCTCCGCAAACACAGTAAAGGCTAGAAATGCGTAGCTGGTCAGTCAGCAGCTGCAAGAGAGAAAGACCAGGAATTTCTTCAGAGCTTCTCTCTTTCCATGTAAACGGGGTTTCCGCCGCACTTCCGGCGAAGTTACAGCAAGGGAGAGTGGGAGCAGCTCTGAGGAAATTCCCAGCCACAGGTACAGTTCTGGTATGACCCGTCACCAGGACTGACCTGTGCAGTAGCACGTTTCATCCTCAATGTAGTTTTGAACATTGCTGGATTGCATGGCTCTTCTGCTGACCTTAATGAAGGCTTACAGCTAGAAAAGTGCCCTTTAAACAACTGCGCATGGAAGTGTGCATGAATGCGCATACAATCTTGTATTTCAGTGGGCGGTCTTGTACTTCAATGGACAATCTTGTATTTCAGTGGGAAATCTTGTACATCAATGGACAATCTTGTACATCAATGGACAATCTTGTTTGTTCAATGGACAATCTTGTACTTCAGTAAACACTCTTGTATTTCAATGGACAATCTTGTACATCAATGGACAATCTTGTACTTCAATGGACAATCTTGTACTTCAATGGACAATCTTGTACTTCAATGGACAACCTTGTACAGCAATGGACAATCTTGTACTTCTATGGACAATCTTGTTTGTTCAATGGACAATCTTGTATTTCTGTGGACAATCTTGTACTGCAGTGGGCAATCTTGCATTTCAATGGAAAATCTTGTTTGTTCAATGGACAATCTTGTACTTCAATGGGCAGTCTTGTTTGTTCAATGGGCAATCTTGTACTTCTATGGACAATTTTGTACTTCAGCAGGCAATCTTAATTGTTCAATGGACAACCTTGTTCATCTATGGACAATCTAGTACTTCAGTGGACAATCCTGTACTTCAATGGACAATCTTGTTTGTTCAATGGACAATCTTGTACTTCAGTGGGCAATCTTGAACTTCAATGGACAACCTTGTACTGCAATGGACAACCTTGTACTTCAGTGGACAATCTTGTACTTCAATGGGCAATCTTGTTTGTTCAATGGGTAATCTTGTACTTCAATGGACAATCTTGTTTGTTCAATGGGCAATCTTGTACTTCATTGGACAATCTTATACTCCATTGGACAATCTTGTACTTCAGTGGACAATCTTGTACTTCAAGGGACAATCTTCTTTGTTCAGTGGACAATCTTATACGTCATTGGACAATCTTGTACTTCAATCAACAATCTTGTACTTTGACATTGCTTTTGCCTTTTGCTCTGAATCCTCTCCGCAGTGTAAAGTGTAGAGTTTAGATCAATCTTCTTGTTATATCCATTGCTATGGCAGATTCCTTCACAGTGGGACGTATTGCTACATTTTATTCTCTCATCAGTGAGCCTTTTTTAGAGAATGCATGAACTACACAAGCTACTAATGCAACATCTCCTAAGGTTCTTTTATATAAATCAATGGAACAGAAGGGTTGACTCCGTGATTGGGAGCTCCCAGTGAGGTCAGGAAATCACAGGCCTGGAGCCTCTTAATTTAAATGGATGCATCATGGAATGCAGGCGGTCTAATTGGAACTTTATCAGCCACTGTTTGATCAGGAAATACTGAAACTAATATGAAACTTGTACACTGACTGACGATGCCCATGTTTAGATCTTTAATGCGTGCCCAGGTGACCATGGAGCACAACCATGTGATGTCCCTAAACCTCTCCGCCTCTCTGCCTCTCTCTCCTCCTTTAAGACGCCCCCTAAAACCTACCACTTTGACCAAGCTTTTGGTCACCTGTCCTAATATCTCCTTGTGTGGCTTGGTTTTGTTTGATAACACTTCTGTGAAGTGCCTTGGGAGGTTTTACTACACTAGAGGCACTCTATAAATGCAAGTTGTTGTTGTTGTCTGCTGGTTCGCTGGAAGCTTTTTGTGAATGGTCGGCTCTGCAGGGGACAGAGTGTATCATTCATCATTCATCCATGTCCCAGATATTGACTCTTGGTTTGAGCAGACCATCCACCATGTTATTCGTGGTCCCCTCCTTTCAGTGCAGTGCTTGTGTTAGTTGGGTGGGCTTGGACTTTGCCCTCTGCCATCGCTCTGTACAAAAACAGAACATCTACTGAGGTAAAGTTACATTCATAAATTCACCCCATTTATTTTAGTTGTCAGATCCACAGAAGCCTCCGAACTTAACTTCACACTTCTCATTTCCTCACACGTTTGGTTGACTTTACTCAGCCGCAAGGGCTAAGAGCTATCAAGAACTGCTCCTAAAAAGTCCTGGACTGAGCATTACATCTGTTTAAAGAACTTGTAATATACACTCCCACAACATTACTGTTACGTGGAATATTTTGCATTTCATGCAGACTTTCGTTTAGCTAAAAAGACCTCACCAAAATGTAATTATGCGTACCTGAAAGTTCTGTACTTTCCTTTTTGTTTTTCTCCTCTCTTTACACCACACACCACTCTGCAGCCCTTGGTGGCACTCCGCTAGTGTTGCTTCATAACTCGTCCTTCTGAGGTGCGCACTGATGACGCTGGTTGACTTTGCTTCTGATTTTCGCCCTTTGATTGTCAGCTGTCATCGTCTTTCCCTCACGCAACACATCTATGAACACCGTGACACAGTGAGGACAATTTGCGAATGTGCGCTCCCGGACAGAGCCTCATCCACATCTGGAAATCACGATGCTGTCCTCGCAATCTTCCATCCATTCATTTCAATGGACAAAAAATCATGGCGAGCGTGGCTATGGCTCCCCGATAGGTGCTTCCGACAGGCCAGGCTTCCTGCCAACGGCGTGATTTCATAAAATCTACACCTGTCACTCAACTCTGTCCATTTAAACCTTTTCTTACACATCATCTTTATCTAAAAAGAAAAGAAAGACTTGCATATATACAGCGCCTTTCACAACCTCAAAATGCCCCAAAGCGCGTCACAGCCAATGAAGTACTTTGAAATATAGTCACTGTTGTAATGTAGGAAATGCGGCAGCCAATTTGCGCACAGCAAGATCCCACACACAGCACTGTGATAATGACTAGATAATCTGTTTTATAGTGATATTGGCTGAGGGATAAATATTGGCCAGGACACCGGGGAGAACTAGGTTGATTCCGGGTATGGAAGGGTTGTCTTATGAGGAAAGATTGAACAGGTTGGGCCTATACTCATTGGAGTTTAGAAGAATGAGAGGAGATCTTATTGAAACATACAAGATTCTGAGCGGGTAGATGCTGGAGGATGTTACCCCTCATGGGGGAATCTAAAACTAGGGGGCATAGTCTCAGAATAAGGGGTCGCCCGTTTAAGATGGAAATGAGGAGGAATTTCTTCTCCCAGAGGGTCGTGAATCCTTGGAATTCTTTACCCCAAAAAGCTGTGGAGGCTGAGTCATTGAATACATTCAAGGGTGAGTTAGACAAATTTTTGATCAGCAAGGGAGTCAAAGGATATGGGGAAAGGGCGGGAAAGTGGAGTTGAGATAAAAATCAGATCAGTCATGATCTCATTAAATGGCAGAGCAGGCTCGAGGGGCCTAATGGCCTACTCCTGCTCCTATCTCTTATGGTCTTATGGTAACTCCCCTGCTCTTCTTCGAGATAGTGCCATGGTATCTTTTACGTCTACATGAGAGGGCAGACGGGGCCTTGGTTTAACGTCTCATCTGAAAGACGGCATCTCCGATAGTGCAGCACTCCCTCAGTACTGCACAGGAGTGTCAGCCTAGATTTTCTGCTCAAGTCTCTGGAGAGGGAATCAAACCCACAACCTTCTGACTCAGAGACGAGAGTGCTACACCACTGAACCGCGGCTGACCCCAAATCTATCTTTACTTAGGATTCAGCAACTTGCCTCTATTACCATGTATTGCGTGTCACTGAAACAGCCAGCTGTAGGAGAGTTAACTACTTAAAGAGAAAAAGAATAGTCAAAATAAGGATATCTGACATCTGGTTTATTAATTTTGCAGGGTCCTGTTGGGCCTCCTGGATTTCAAGGTTCTCCTGGAAAACTCGGACTTCAGGCAAGTTTTCCGAGTTAACACTTCCATTAACATAGCAGGCTAAAGTATTTAATACGTACACATTAAGGATCCATACACTAATCTTTACACAGCAGAATTTCAAGGCTTTGCTATTGTTTCTCTGCATATATTTTACAATCTGACAGACTAAGTTTTCTGCAGCAATTACATTTCGTTATGCTTGTGATATTTCCGTAATCTCCTCCATCCCCACAACCCTCCGAGAACTCTGTATTCCTCCATCTCTGGCCTCTTGTTCTTCCCCCCCACCTTACTTCACTCCACCATTGGTGAACTTGCCGTCAGCTATCTAGGCCCTAAGCTCTGGGATTACCTCCTAAACCTCTCCATCTCTCTACCTCTCATCCTTTTAGGCCCTCCTTAAAACCTACCTCTTTGATCAAGCTTTTGGTCACCTGTCCAAATGTCTCCTTCTTTGGCTCGGAATCTATCTTTGTCTTATTAAGCTCCTGTGAAGCGCCTTGGGATGTTTTACTACATTAAAGGCACTTTATAAATGCAAGCTGTTTTTCTTATTCAATACTTGTCTAATTATTCAGTATCAAATGAAATTTAGGGGCTAGTTCACCCTTCAAATAGCCTGGAACAGTAAATTTATGGTCCCATTACGGCCAGACAGAAAGTGGGCCACTGCCTATGTTCCAGTTTTCATTTCTCACTCTTAGGGGGTGAAATTAAAGTGTGTTGTTCATGATTTGTCAAGCACAGGATACAATCAAACATGCAAATTGGCATGTGCGTGCCTCCCGGCTTACGTTGCATTAATGGTGCACCCACCCCCCGAAGGTGTTATTAAACCACTGGAAAAAGTTGGGAGATGTTCAACACAGAGCATTGTAAAGAGACACCCAACTGTTTCAGTCCTTGCATGTTGGAGGAACAAGACAAGAAAAGGAGGTCAAGAGAACTCCAAGGACAGAGGAAAAGGGCCAACAAGATGCAGTACTGCACCAGGCAGGCTTTCTACCACTGGTAACAGAGCCAACTTGACCTCACTAAGGAGTAATGTATGAAGAGGCTGGGCCTCACCAAGAAAAACAGGCCTGCAACCAATGGAGAAACACTAGGACCACGCTGCTAGTAAGCATTGACAGTGACCACATCATTGAACTCTTTTGCCCACGGCTCCTTCCAGGCAACTGAAGGAGATTTGACAAGAATTATCCAGTTGAGGTTCCCCACTGCATTAGCCACATCACCGAGGCCCTGTTTTGACAGGCTGATGAATACATTAAAATCAACGTTATCATGCATTCTCAGCCAGAGAGGCTGATAGAGTTTTCAAACGATGTGGCATTCCTGCCATCGACTGTGCTTACTCAAAAGCTGTGCGGCAAGGCACTGTAGTTATTTTCTAACTTGAAAGAATTTAATTTGACGTGCAACACTACAGTCTTTAACCAGAAAGAAAGTAATAATCTTTCATACAACCTTTTTCTAGCGAGTACAACTCAGGACAAAGAATTGATCAAGTTCTTTGTCTTGGGAGAAAAAGAAGGTTCCTCTCCTACACGTCTTGTCCTGACGTCACTTGTGGTTCTCCTCAAAACCTTTGTAGAATGGGGTCTTCTATATGGTTTACTTTCAAATTTGCTGTTTGATCATCATACGTTATACGGGTTGACTTAAACGCCAAAGAATCTCCTTATCAGTTTGTAGGGCTTACTTCCTTATCTCTGCAACTGTCAGCATTGTTTCTTCTTATCAGTTATTCAGATTTTATAGCTTACGAAGGCTCCCTTCAGTCTTGCTGACACGTACGTTTCTCTCTCCAAGTATCCTGGATAATAAATAAAGACCATCATGCATCCAGATTTTGGTCAAGCTGACAGATCTGTGTTCTTTTACCGAGAAATCGAGGATTTTGAGTCTGTCATTTTAGTGTTTAAAACAAGTATCAAAAGTCCATAATGAAAAGTCCAAAATCCTTCAACCTCTCATAGTGTTCTTCAAAAAGTATAGCACTCAATGATCACCCAAACAGTCAACGACCACAGCCAAATCATACATGTGAATATTTGATTTCCAGGAAAAATCTCATATCTTTAGGGACATAGTTACTCCACGGTGAGTGATTTCTGAGTTGAATGACTGGCTCATTGGAGGTATGGATTACCCACCCGACAATGCTACACAACACCTGTACTCTCTATCAAACTACCTATGATGAAGCACATTTGAGAGGCATTAACCTCATCAAGTGGACAATTGATATGCTCAAACAACAATTCTAATGTTTGGATCACATTGGGGTGCTCTACAATATATCGCAGAAATGGTTAGCAGAATGGTTGCGGTGTGATGTATCTTCACAGTGGAGCTGTGGAAAGAGGCATCTGCACGTTTGTGGAAGATGAGCAGCAACCAGTCATGCCACGGAAGGACGATAAGGCAGATGCAGAATGTGATAATGAGCAGCTAGCAAAAACTCAACAGCCAGGACAGGAAGGAGCATGTGTTCCCTAGGCCCTGACTGAATAGCACTTTCCTCAACATCTACCTTTATGTATAATTTTTTAAAATTCATTCTCGGGATATGGGCATCGGTGGTAAAGCCAGAATTTATTGCCCATCCCTAGTTGCCCTTGAGACGGTGATGGTGGGCTTCCTTCTTGAACCGCTGCAGTCCATATGGCGAAGGTACTCCAACAATGCTATTCGGTAGGGAGTTCCAGATCAATGGTGATCCCGGGATGTTGATGGCGGGAAGTGGCCTGGACCCCCAAATATAATCACAAGTTTTTTCCATTAGAGGCCTGGACTAATAATCTAGAGAACGTGAGTTCAAATCCCACCTAAACCATGTCTCCATTCAGTCGTCTTTCCTCTGATGAAAGCAATTTAAATTCTCTGAATCTCTCTTCAGAATTTAGAGCCCAACGTCCCCTAATCCATGCCACTCTTCTCTAAAATCTTCAATGTCATTTTGAAGATGGTGTGTGGAAAACTGCCCACAATATTCCAAATATGGTCTTATGGGCACTGAATTTTCACAGGGGTTGTCTCAATTTCCTGCTGCACTTCCGGTGGGAGTTGGTGGAACCTCACCCCGGAGAAACAGTCGTTTCCAGCTGTTTCTCCAGGGTTCTGCTGATCTCCCGCTAAAGTTATGGCAGGAGACCGGGAGAAGCCCCATTGAAATTCAGGACCGGAGGGCTTATACAACATGTTTTCATAGAATCATAGAATCTTGCAGCACAGAAGGAGGCCATTCAGCCCATCGTGCCTGTGCCGGCTCTTTGAAAGAGGTATCTAATTTTCTCCCCTTCAAGTATATAAGCAGTTCCCTTTTGAAAGTTATTATTGAATCTGTTTCCACCACCCTTTCAGGCAGAGCAGTCCAGATCGTAATAACACGCTGATTAAAAAATTTCTCCTCATCTCCCCCCTGGCTTTTTTGCCAATTATCTTAAATCTGTGTCCTCTGGTTACCGACCCTCCTGCCAGTGTAAATAGTTTCTCCTTATTTACTCTATCAAAACCCTTCATGATTTTCAACGCCTCTGTTAAATCTCCCCTTAACCTTCTCTGCTTTAAAGTTATAATCTATTTCAGTTTATAATCTAATATGCTTAAGATGTCTTGCAGTTTTTGATAAACTGGTTGATCAAGGTTCATGTTGACAAGTTACTTTTAGTGATGTGGCAATAACCACATCCAAATCCTTTTTTCTTCTCTGTAGGGTTTGCCTGGTGAAACAGGTTTCAATGGGAAGTCTGGGACCCCAGGACCTCCGGTGAGTATTCTCCTATCACACTGTTTTCATTTCTTTGATTAACTATAATATTTAATATCAAGTAATATGTATGTTAGAGGTATTAGGGACGCTCAGAGCTGTAGTACCACTTTTCTCCACAAGGCATACGACATGGCTCCAACCAGTGGCCGTCACTCAGCTTCCATGTATGGTTCACAGCAGCAGCTCGTGCATTGGGATCAACCATAACCCAGGCAACTGACTCCACTGACAAATTAGAGGAAGGTAACTGGTGATCCAGCCATCCTTAAATACAGAGGTATTCCCATCCTTTTTTTTATTCGCTCATGGAATGTGGGCGTCGCTGGCAAGGCTAGAATTTATTACCCATCCCTAATTATCCTTGAGAAGGTGGTGATGAGCCGCCTTCTTGAACCGCTGCAGTCCGTGTGGCGAAGGTTCTCCCAGAGTGCTGTTAGGTAGGGAGTGCCAGGATTTTGACCCAGCGACAATGAAGGAACAGCGATATATTTCCAAGTCGGGATGGTGTGTGAAGCCTACACAGGCAGATCAGTTGGAAGAATCTTCATCCTGTAAGTTCAATGACAGTGAAGATGCTGTAGAACCTAGAACCATCTGCTGTTAATTGCTTTAAGGTTGCAGCCAAGCAGGCCTCCAGCTGTCTTGACCCTGCCTTGCCATTAGTACGTGCAGTCAAGGTAGTGAGGTAGACTTCTGCACTCATCTTGCTCTAATAATCATTTGTAGGTTCTTCATGTACTTGATTAAAAATTCAGACCTGTAATTAATCCTTCAGAGGTTCTAGGAGGACTCCCGGTGCTGACTTATTTCCCACTGGCAGCTGTGGTCTAATTTGATAATGAAATGGAGCTGAATGTTTAATTTGGTGCTTGAAGATGAGTGTGAAGAAATGGAGATTGCTTCTGCTGTGTAATACAAAAAAACTCCTTCCCACATCCAACTCATTCCTCATTTCTTAATGTAATGGTTAAATTATAGATGTTGGTGTAAGATATATCTATTGTATGTTGAAAATGTTGAGTGAGTTGCAATACTTCATCTCAAGGTACATTGAAAACTCCCATGTCAGACCTCACCAGTGGGAAAACCCATTGGCCCAGAATTTCCTGGAACTTTTTGGCGTAACTACGACTTAAGAGCCGTATTGTGAATTTTTTCCCAAGAAAATGCGCATCTAACTGATTTACGCCGGTTTTACGTTGAAACATCGGTACAGGCGAATTTCCTCGATCGTATGCAGCACTTACGAGATACATCTGCTGATTCCCTCTGCCGCTCATTTACATAACCCAGACCCCATACAAAAGATCAGCTCACGCGAGTTTCCTGCTTTTCCGCCAATAATGCGCTATAGATTTACGCCCAAAATTTAGGCACAGCATGGCCCGAAGTCACCTAATATTGGCTCAACTGAGACCTCCGGAGGTTGGTCGCGATCTTCTTTGCAATATTTTCCAAATTTATCCTACTGAGACCCGCACTACACTTAACCAAAGTGCCGTCAGTCACAGTGCACCCGAAATTCCCTATTGTGAAGGTCATTCCAGTTGGTTAGCCCTTCTGAATTATGGGGGGTGTGGAGGTCCAAAGAATTGCGTTTGTTTAATATCAGTTTTCGTATTCCAGTTTAGGCAAATGAGCTCTGCAGGAAATTTGAGCATAAATCCCCATCAGCAAGATCAGCGCAGAAACTGATGTAAATTTCAGTGTAATATCTGTGTATGTACAATCCAGGAAATCCTGGGCCAATGTGTCACTGTTTAACAGCAGTACCACTTGTGCCTTATAATTGGCACTGTAAATGGCCAGTTCCCATTATATGCATGTTATGATGTAGTCAGGTGGTTCTCGCAACAGTTGAAAGTGAGAGCCATGGGAGGAGATTTTAACCTAATTCGCCCATCGGGAAACTGATGAGACCGGGTGTAACGCTGGTTTTACGCCCCACCCGATTTTACTCTCCATTAAGAGCAATATTGGGCCGACGTTCCACCTGATCCTGTGGGTTTCCCTCCTGATGTGTTAGGTTCAAATAAGCCCCAGTTGTTTTCCAATCTCCCTGCACTCCCTCACACTGGCCACTTGGCGGCTCTGCAAAAACCACATCAGCACAAGCAGGAAAACTGGGAAGCGGAACTCACTTTGTGCCTCTCCAGTGCACGCGAGATATGTGGAACATTCCCAAGCCCCATAGCCAACCCAAATTGTCTCCTTACCCCCCTCAAATTTGGCTCGTACAAAGATTATATGTGACCTCCCCAGTAATATTCATCGACCCCCCCTCAACCTTCCCCTCCCACACCGCCCGAGAGAGACATGTAACCCTGGCAATTTTCAACCTCATCGAATCTACGGCTGGAAATCCAACAACGAGAGTTCTCCGAGAATGGATATGATGTTCTCCGCCCTGTATATGGCTCAAACTAACCCGGCCAACATTGTTTTTTCCACCTCCTCCACACTTAAAATACCTGAAGAAACAGATCCTCTGGTGTATTTTGCCCCAGCAATTTTCCAAATAGGTTAAAGCTCCATTTGTCTATCCGAGAGCCAAGGAAATGTTTGCGAGCTTGAACACGGTCTGAAGTACCAACACAGCATCGATGACTTTGGTCCGACCCACTTCCTGCCCCGAAGATTATGGAACGCCACATATATACAGAGGAAATTAACTCACTTAGGCAGCTACCCACAATCTCCTCCCTCCAACTCAGATGGAAATTCTCAGCTCTTGGAGGGACAGGACCCTCTGCCTTTTCCTCCCCGCCCCCCTCCAATTCCGACCTCTTGCGCATCTCCAATTTTCATCGCTCCACCATTGGCGGCCATGCCTTCAGCTGTCTCGGCACTAAGCTTTGGAATTCCCTCCCTAAACCTCTCCGCCTCTCTACACCTCTCTCTCCTCCTTTCAGACTCTCCTTAAAAACTGCCTCTTTGACCAACCTGTCCTAATGTCTCCTCTTGTGGCTCGTTGTCAAATTTTGTTTGATGACGCTATGGTGAAGAGTCTTGAGACGTTTTACTATGTTAAAGGCGCTTTATAAATGCAAGTAGTTGTTGTAGTGCTCAGCGGGGACAGGGCAGACACTTCCCATTGAGATGAAAATTAAGTGCTCCCACAAAGGTAAGCCAGCCCTCTGCAGCCCCTTCCCCCATGGTGAGGTGAAATTCCAGGCCACAGAAAGAGCAGGGCACCTCCCTGCCCACAATTCACTTTGACCCTGCCCCCATTTGAGATGAAAATGCACGACCCTTAGAGGCAAAGGCAATTCAATTCTCTACTTCCTCCCCCTCCCCTTCTTCAGATAAAAAAAATCACTGGAAACCCCCTCCCCTCGCTGAGCTGAAAATCCAGGACCTGGAGAAGGACCACAGTTCATTGCAACCCCACCTGCTCCCCAGCTTAGATGAAACCCCTCTACTCCACCTTGTCCCTCCTGTTGCCCCCTCATTTCCCTCCCCTCCCCTCCACCTCTCTCCCCCTTAGTCCCCCTTACCCCTCCCCAACTTAATAGAATCATAGAATAATACAGCACTGAATGAGGCCATTCAGCCCATTGTGCCTGTGTCGGCTCATCGAAAGATCTATCCAATTAGTCCCACTCCCCTACTCTTTCCCGATAGCCCTGCAAATTTTTCTTCTTTGAGTTTTTATCCAATTCCCTTATGAGAATTGAATCGAGTTATCCCCCACCACCTACCCTGTTTGACCTGAATACTGCCCTTGATCTTCACTCCCTGCCATGGGATATTGATTCATATTCTTAAAAAATGAAAAAGAATTCTGTTTGTCACAGGGTTCTGTTTTATGTGCAATACCTAGAATCACTGATGTACTGGTTTTCCTACTGGTATAAATTGTGTTGTGTGATCATTTTCTCAGCATTGTTTATTGTATTCAGCGTTATATACAGTGATAAATACGCAGTTTATATGCAATTTTAAATTCATTAAGAAAATCTGTTAGTGAATAAAAATCATTAAATAAATAACGTGATTCACACTGATAGTTAATCAGTTCTAATACTGTATTTGTGGTGTATTTTTAAGGCTAAAAGCAGAACAAATAAAGTTAAAACTCATTGCTTATATTTATAAGAGTATTTTTTTTATAATTGAGAAATCTAATTGGAGGGTCTCTGCCCATAGTGCAGGACTCTACCAAGGTTCAAAAGCGTAAGAGAGAAGTCCAGATGAATCAGGAAATCGCAGTGAAGTGACATCAAGCTTAATAAGAACATAAGAAATAGGAGCAGGAATAGGCCATTAGGTCCCTCGAGCCTGCTCTGCCATTCAATAAGATCATGGCTGATCTTCTACCTCAACTCCACTTTCCCGCCTGTTCCCCATATCCCTTGATTCCCTTGGTGTCCAAAAATCTAGCGATCTCAATTTTGAATATACTCAATGACTGAACCTGCACAGCCCTCTGGGGTAGGGAATTCCAAAGGTTCACAACCCTCTGAGTGAAGAAATGTCTCCTCATCTCAGTCCTAAATGGCCGACCGCTTATCCTGAGACTATGACCCCTGATTCTAGATGCTCCTGCCGGGGAAACAGCCTCTCAGCATCTACCCTGTCAAGTCTTCTCAAAATTTTATACATTTCAATACATCACATCTCACTCTTCTAAACTCCAGAGAATATAGGCCCATACTACTCAACCTCTCCTCATGGGACAACCCTCTCAACCCAAGAATCAATCTAGTGAACTTTCGTTGCACCACCTCTAAGGCAAGCTTGAGTTTGAAAAGCCCGTAGCTTGGAGGTGAAAGGGGAGATGGAGATTTATTAATTAATTTATTAATCTAGATTGTTTGTGACATAATCAGAGCCTCGGGTGCTTCACAAGCGGCGGGGGGGTAATTTTATGAGTTCACGCTGCCAGCGAGAGCTTTCTCCATCAGCAACACACACTTCAGGCACACTCTGCACACGACTTATCACAGAATCGTAGAATGATACATAAGAACATAAGAACATAAGAAATTGGAGCAGGAGTAGGCCAATCGGCCCCTCGAGCCTGCTCCGCCATTCAATAAGATCATGGCTGATCTGATCCCAACCACAAATCTAAAGAACACAAGAAGTCGGAGCAGGACCCGGCCACATAGCCCCTGGGCCCTCTCCGCCACCCACAGGGCATTGACCGATCCGAACTCAGCTTCATGTCCAATTTCCTGCCCGCTCCCCATAACCCCTAATTCCCTTTACTTCTAGGAAACTGTCTATTTCTGTTTTAAATTTATCTAATGATGTAGCTTCCACAGCTTCCTGGGGCAGCAAATTCCACAGACCGACCACCCTCTGAGTGAAGAAGTTTCTCCTCATCTCAGTTTTGAAAGAGCAGCCCCTTATTCTAAGATTATGCCCCCTAGTTCTAGTTTCACCCATCTTTGGGAACATCCTTACTGCATCCACCCGATCAAGACCCTTCACAATCTTATATGTTTCAATAAGATCGCCTCTCATTCTTCTGAACTCCAATGAGTAGAGTCCCAATCTACTCAACCTCTCCTCATATGTCCGCCCCCTCATCCCTGGGATTAACCGAGTGAACCTTCTTTGTACTGCCTCGAGAGCAAGTATGTCTTTTCTTAAGTATGGAGACCAAAACTGTATGCAGTATTCCAGGTGCGGTCTCACCAATACCTTATATAACTGCAGCAATACCTCCTTGTTTTTATATTCTATCCCCCTAGCAATAAAAGCCAACATTCCGTTGGCTTTCTTGATCACCTGCTGCACCTGCATACCAACTTTTTGATTTTCTTGCACTAGGACCCCCAGATCCCTTTGTACTGCAGTACTTTCCAGTCTCTCGCCATTAAGAAAATAACTTGCTCTCTGATTTTTCCTGCCAAAGTGCATAACCTCACATTTTCCAATATTATATTGCATCTGCCAAATCTCCGCCCACTCACCCAGCCTGCAGGTTTTTTATGTCCTCCTCACTCTCTACTTTCCCTCCCATCTTTGTATCATCTGCAAATTTTGATATGTTGCACTCGGTCCCCTCCTCCAAATCGTTAATATAGATTGTAAAGAGTTGGGGACCCAGCACCGACCCCTGTGGAACACCACTGGTTACTGGTTGCCAGTCCGAAAATGAACCATTTATCCCAACTCTCTGCTTCCTGTTCGATAACCAATCCTCCACCCATGCCAGAATATTACCCCCAATCCCGTGATTTTTTATCTTAAGTAATAATCTTTTATGTGGCACCTTGTCGAATGCCTTCTGGAAGTCTAAATACACTATGTCCACTGGTTCCCCTTTATCCACCCTATACGTTATATCCTCGAAGAACTCAAGCAAATTTGTCAGACATGACTTCCCCTTCATAAAGCCATGCTGACTTTGTCCTATTAAATTATGCTTATCTAAATGTTCCGTTACTGTCTCCTTAATAATAGACTCCAAAATTTTACCCACCACAGATGTTAAGCTAACTGGCCTATAATTTCCAGCCTTCTGCCTACTACCCTTTTTAAATAACGGTGTTACATTAGCAGTTTTCCAATCTGCCGGGACCTCTCCTGAGTCCAGGGAATTTTGGAAAACTATCACCAAAGCATCCACAATCCCTACTGCCACTTCCCTCAAGACCCTAGGATGGAAGCCATCAGGTCCAGGGGATTTATCCGCCTTGAGTCCCATTATTTTACTGAGTACCATCTCCTGAGTGATTTTAATCGTATTTAGCTCCTCCCCCCCGAGAGTCCCCTGTTTGTCCAGTGTTGGGATATTCTTAGTGTCCTCTACTGTAAAGACTGAAACAAAATATTTGTTCAGTATTTTTGCCATCTCCATGTTTCCCACCATTAATTTCCCGGTCTCATCCTCTAAGGGACCTATGTTTGCCTTAGCCACCCTTTTTCTTTTTATATAACTATAGAAACTCTTGCTATCTGTTTTTATATTTTTTGCTAATTTCTTTTCATAATCTAACTTCCCTTTCTTAATCAATCCTTTAGTTACTTTTTGCTGTCTTTTGAAGAATTCCCAATCTTCTATCCTCCCACTAAGTTTGGCTACCTAATATGTCCTTGTTTTTAGTCGGATACTATCCTTGATTTCTTTACTTAGCCACGGATGGCTGTCATTTCTTTTACACCCTTTTTTCCTCAGTGGAATATATTTATTTTGAAAGTTGTAAAATAACTCCCTAAATGAACACCACTGCTCATGTACCGTCTTACCCTTTAATCTATTTTCCCAGTCCACTTTAATCAATTCCGCTCTCATACCATCATAGTCTCCTTTATTCAAGCTCAGTACGCTTGTTTGAGAATCAACCTTCTCACCCTCTAATTGGATATGGAATTCAACCATGTTGTGGTCGCTCGTTCCAAGGGGATCCTTAACTAGGACATTATTAATTAATCCTGACTCATTACACAGGACCAGGTCCAAGGTTGCCTGCCACCTTGTAGGATCAGTTACATACTGCTCAAGAAATCCATCCCTGATGCACTCAATGAACTCGTCCTCAAGGCTGCTCTGCCCAATTTGATTTGTCCAGTTAATATGATAATTAAAATCCCCCATAATTATGGCTGTTCCCTTATTACATGCCCCGACTATCTCCTGATTAATACTTCTTCCAGCAGAGTTGCAACTATTAGGAGGCCTATATACTACGCCCACTAATGTTTTTTTCCCCTTATTATTCCTTATCTCCACCCAAACTGTTTCATTATCTTGATGCTTTGTCCCAATATCATTTCTCTGTATTACAGTGATTCCTTCCTTTATTAACATAGCCACCCCACCTCCCCTTCCTTCCTGCCTGTCCTTCCTGATTGTTAAATACCCTGGCATATTTAATTCCCAGTGGTTGTCACCCTGCAGCCATGTTTCTGTAATGGCCACAAGATCATACCCATACGTAGTTATTTGTGCCGTTAACTCGTCCATTTTATTACGAATGCTACGTGCGTTCAGATAAAGAACTTTCAAATCTGTTTTGTGACGCTTAGTTCCTTCTTTTTCCTTTTTTAACACTTTACCTATTACTCCATACCTTCTGTCCCTTCCTGTTACGCTTTCCTCTCTCTCCCTGCTCAGGTTCCCAACCCCCTGCCACTTTAGTTTAAACCCTCCCCAACAGCACTAGCAAACACTCCTCCTAGGACAGCAGTCCCGGCCCTGCCCAGGTGCAGACCATCCGGTTTGTACTGGTCCCACCTCCCCCAGAACCGTTTCCAGTGTCCCAGGAATTTGAATCCCTCCCCCTTGCACCATTCCTCTAGCCACGTATTCATTTGAAATATCCTCCTATTTCTACTCTGACTAGCACGTGGCACTGGCAGCAATCCTGAGATTACTACCTTTGAGGTCCTATTTTTTAATTTACCTCCTAACTCCCTATATTCTGCTTTTAGGACCTCATCCCCTTTTTTACCTATATCGTTGGTGCCTATGTGCACCACGACAGCTGGCTGTTCGCCCTCCCCCTCCAAAATGTTCTGTAGCCGCTCCGAGACATCCTTGATCCTTGCACCAGGGAGGCAACACACCATCCTGGAGTCTCGGTTGCGGCCGCAGAAACGCCTGTCTATTCCCCTTACAATTGAGTCCCCTATCACTATAGCTCTGCCACTCTTTTTCCTCCCAGCCTGTGCAGCAGAGCTACCCGTGGTGCCAGGAAGTTGGCTGCTGCTGCCTTCCCCTGATAAGTCATCCCCCCCAACAGCATCCAAAGTGGCATATCTGTTTGAGAGGGGGATGGCCACAGGGGACCCCTGCACTACCTGCCTGCATCTCTTACTCTTCCTGGTGGTCACCCATTCACTTCCTGCCTGTATACCCTTTACCTGCGGTGTGACCAACTCGCTAAACGTGCTATCCACGAGTTTCTCTGCATCGCGAATGCTCCACAGTGAGTCCACCCGCAGCTCCAGCTCCGAGATACGATCGGTCAGTAGCTGCAGGTGGACACACTTCCCGCACACATGGTCGGCAGGGACACTGGTAGTGTCCATGACTTCCCACATCTTGCAGGAGGAGCATATCACGGGTGCGAGGTCTGCTGCCATGACTTGCCTTAGCTTAGTTACCCCTTTTAAATTACGTTGAAATTAGAAAATGATAACTATACTAGGGACCTAGGTTCACTAAAAAAAAACACTATCTGCTATAAAACCTGCAGATCTTCCCTTTCTTATTACTTTACTTACAGTAAAATGGTAGAAATACTCACCTGAACCTACTCACCAATCAGCTGCCTCCCCTGTGCCGCGTCACTTTCTGACTGGTGACGTCACCCTGAACTCTGCCGCTGGTCTCAGAGTCTCGCTCTCAGAGTAAGCTCTGGTCTCGCTCTCCCGCCGCTCACCGACTGAACTCTCGCTCTCTCCGCGCTGTTTATATCCCCGCTCTGGTCTCGCTCTCTCCCGCCGCTCACCGACTGGACTCTCGCTCTCTCCGCGCTGTTTATATCTCCGCTCTGGTCTCGCTCTCTCCCGCCGCTCACCGACTGGACTCTCGCTCTCTCCGCGCTGTTTATATCTCCGCTCTGGTCTCGCTCTCTCCCGCCGCTCACCGACTGGACTCTCGCTCTCTCCGCGCTGTTTATATCTCCGCTCTGGTCTCGCTCTCTCCCGCCGCTCACCGACTGAACTCTCGCTCTCTCCGCGCTGTTTTTATCCCCGCTCTGGTCTCGCTCTTTACCGCCGCTCACCGACTGGACTCTCGCTCTCTCCGCGCTGTTTTTATCCCCGCTCTGGTCTCGCTCTTTACCGCCGCTCACCGCTCTCAGGTCCACTACCGCTCTGCAGGAAAAGCAAGGCAAAGCAGCACCTCCTTCCCCCACTTTACCAAACTCCCACACGTACCGAACTCTCAGCACACTGTGTTGTCCTCACAACCGTGCTGTCCGCACTGACAGGCCCCTGTATTTCTACAGTTGAGACTCAGATGAGTCAGGCCTGCCCCACCTTCAGGGACCAATTGAATCTAGCTAACCAATTAACTTGCTACAGCAGCTCTCTGCTGAAGCCAGACAGAAACTTAGAAATTTAAACTTTTAAATTGACCTTAAACAGTTGAAGCAATATGCACTAGATTTAAAGAGATTAACCCTTAAAGAGATTAACCCTTCAACTCCCACACGTACCGAACTCTCAGCACACTGTTGTCCTCACACCGAAGCATACAGCACAGAAGGAGACCATACGGCCCATCATGTCTGTGCCAGCTCTTTGGAAGAGCTATCCAATTAGTCCCACTCCCCTGCTCTTTCTCCATAGTCCTCCAAATTTCCCCCCTTCAGTTATTTGTCCAATTCCCTCTTGAATCTGCTTCCACCACCCTTTCAGGCAGTGCATTCCAGATCGTAACAACTCACTACATAAACATTTTTTTCCTCATCTCGCCTCTGGTTCTTTTGCTAATTACCTTAAATCTGTGTCCTCTGGTTGCTGACCCTCCTGCCACAGGAAACAGCTTCTCCTTCTTTACTCTGTCGAAACCATTCATGATTTTGAACACCTCTATTAAATCTGCCCTTGCCCTTCTCTGCTTTAAGGAAAACCGCCACAGGTTCTCCAGTTTCTCCAAATAACTGAAGTCCCTCATTCATGAACCTTGCCTGCCACCAACACCTAATGGAAAACTACTGGCGTGCCTGCAAATTTCTGATGTGCGCTACTGGCAGGTGAAGGATGCCCCTGTGAGAGGGCAGTCCGAGAATTGCCCCCACCCAAAAAAACCTCCGAGTGAGAATGTGAGGGGAAACAGAGCGAGAGAGTCAGACATATCCCTTTCATTCAATATCACATAATTGTTACAGTATATTTCAAGGTACTTGTCTATTTAGAGGTGTGTGGTTGCTGTGGCCTATAGTTTATGACCCACATGGCCGTCTGCTAAAGGGTGGGTTGCTGGCCTGGAGAAGTCTCAGTCTGACCTCCATTCAGCGCGGGAGTGGGTGTGAAGTGGAGGTGGGAGATTGATTTTCTACTCTATTGAGTCTCTGGGCTGACAATCTTCTGTTCGTACAACCCGTACATGAAATGACTGGTCTTAATGGAGTGCCAAACTTACACTGATTCCTGTCTTATACCTTTGGCAGGGTCCACCTGGAAAAGACGGCATTCCTGGTAAACCTGGGTTAAAGGTAATTTTAACTTTACTCTTTCAAATAATGTTGTTGCCTCAAGATAGATGCAATGATGGAGGAATGTATTCCTCATTTTATGGTGATGATGGAAGGAACATACAGTTCCATCGATTAATAATCTTGATTACTAGTGATATTTATGCAGCAGGTCCAGGACAAGGATCAGTGCTTGGGCCTCAGCTATTTACAATCTATATTAATGACTTAGGTGAAGGGACCGAGTGTAATGTATTCAAGTTTGCTGACGATACAAAGCTAGGTGGGAAAGTAAACTGTGAGGAGGACACAAAGAGATATAGACAGATTAAGTGAATGAGCAAGAAGGTGGCAGATGGAGTATAATGTGGGGAAATGTGAAGTTATCCACTTTGCTAGGAAGAATAGAAAAACAGAATATTTTTTAAATGGTGAGAAACTATTAAATGTTGGTGTTCAGAGAGACTTAAGTGTCCTCGTACAAGAAACACAAAAAGTTAGTATGCAGGTACAGCAAGCAATTAGGAAAGCAAATGGCATGTTGGCCTTTATTGCAAGGGAGTTGGAGTACAAGAGTAAGGAAGTCTTACTACAGTTGTACAGGGCTTTAGTGAGACCTCACCTGGAGTACTGTGTACAGTTTTGGTCTCCTTATCTAAGGAAGGATATACTTGCCTTGGAGGCGGTACAATGAAGGTTCACGAGATTAATTCCTGGGATGAGTGGGTTGTCCTATGAGGAGAGATTGAGTAGAATGGGCCTATACTCTCTGGCGTTTAGAAGAATGAGAGGTGATCTAATTGAAACATATAAGATTCTGAGGGGGCTTGACAGGGTAAATGCTGAGAGATTGTTTCCCCTGGCTAGAGAGTCTAGAACTAGGGGACATAGTCTCAGGATACGGGATCAGTCATTCAAGACTGAGCTGAGGAGGAATTTCTTCACGCAGAGGATTGTGAATCTTTGGAATTCTCTACCCCAGAGGGCTGTGGATGCTCAGTCATTGAATATATTCAAGGCTGAGATGGATAGATTTTTGGACTCTAGGGGAATCAAGGGATGTGGCGTTCGGGCAGGAAAGTGAATTTAAGGGCGAAGATCAGCCATGATCTTATTGAATGGCGGAGCAGGCTCAAGTTGCCATATGGCCTACTCCTGCATTTCTTATGTTCTTATGGAAGCGGTGAATTGCTTATTCAGCCCTGAATTCCAGGCTTATCCAGACTTGGTGATTCAGTAGAAATGACATGAAACCAAGCTTTATTGTGGTAATTTGAAATTGTGCCAATTATTGATGTGGTGTCAATCATGCAATGCGCTGTTAACGTTCTGGTATCCTGAATTTATCTCACATTTGTTGATGACTTCTTGCTCATTACTTCTTGTTAATCTGATGCTTCTGAATGATAGGACATAATTCATCATCTTTAATTACTACCTGGTGGGAGGGGGGGCGGGACTCAAGATTTCCTTTTTGGACTATGTGTAACTAAATCATAAACTAGTTTGCAACAAACACAGCTACAGATAGCACACAGAAACTCTTCCCCCACTATCACCGGGGCGACTGAGGAGCTGAGGTAAGGCGCAGGAGGAGAGTGCGCCAACTTTTAATGATGGCTATAGAGAGGCAAACATCATAGACCAAGGTTTTCCTAATCCCACCCCAACAAGGTCGGGGTGGGACTTCCGCATGCTGCTCCGACCCCACCGGGACCCTGATCCATTTTCCCAGGTCTGGCTCCCAACGGGATCCTCACCATCAAGATGAAGCCTGTCAATGCCAACAAGGGAAATCCTGGATGCAAAGCTTTTACTGTAGGCCTCAGCTGTGACCGAGGCCTTTAGCAGGCAAGGAATTAGACAAAATGGAGGGGAAGGAGGCCACTACCAGGCCCTCTCGCTCCATCAAGGGACTTTGGGGCATTCCCAACGTTATTACCATCACCTGGTGGTCCCAGGAAATGGCGGTAAGAGGGGCAGACAAGAGGGAAATGGGGTTGGACCCTGGGCCCTGACTCCTCCACATTATTTACATCTGGCCGGTGTGGAAGGGGCAGCCAGCCACGGTCCCAGCAGGGAGGGAGATCAAGGTTGGAGCAGGGAGGCGACAGGAGGCCATGCTGCCTAATTTTCCCTACTGAAAGAGCTACAAAAAGAGTTTATGAAAAGAAACTTGCAAGGGATATCAAAACCAATACGAAGAACTTTTATAGTTATATTAGGAAAAAGATTGTGGTCAGGAGCACTGTTGGCTCCTTTAAAACTGTAAGTGGGGATATTGTCATTGACAATGGGGAAATGGCGGACATGTTGAATAATTACTTCGCGTCAGTATTTACAGTAGAAAGAGAGGATAGCATGCCGGAAATTCCAAGAAAACTAATATTGAATCTGGGACAGGACTCAATAAAATTAACATAAGTAAAACAACAGTAATGAAGAAAATAATAGCACTAAAGAGTGACAAATCCCCAGGACCAGATGGTTTCCATCCCAGGATTTTAAAGGAAGTAGGTGAGCACATTGCGGATGCCCTAACTATAATCTTTCAAAGTTCTCTAGATTCAGGAACTGTCCCTCTAGATTGGAAAATTGCACATGTCACTCTGCTTTTTAAGAAAGGAGAGAGAGGGAAACCAGGGAATTATAGATCAGTTAGCCTAACATCTGTTGTGGGGAAAATGCTGGAGTCTACAATTAAGGATAGGGTGACTGAACACCTCAAAAATTTTCAGTTAATCAGAGAGAGCCAGCATGGATTTGTGAAAGGTAGGTCGTGCCTGCTAAACCTGATTGAATTTTTTGAAGAGGTGACTAAAGTAGTGGACAGGGGAATGTCAATGGATGTTATTTATATGGACTTCCAGAAGGCATTTGATAAAGTCCCACATAAGAGACTGTTAGCTAAGATAGAAGCCCATGGAATCGAGGGAAAAGTAAGAACTTGATTAGGAAGTTGGCTGAGCGAAAGGCGACAGAGAGTAGGGATAATGGGTAGGTACTCACATTGGCAGGATGTGACTAGTGGAGTCCTGCAGGGATCTGTCTCGGGGCCTCAATTATTCACAATATTTATTGACAACTTAGATAAAGGCATAGAAAGTCTCATATCTAAGTTTGCCAATGACTCAAAGATTGGTGTGGAGATGCCGGTGATGGACTGGGGTTGACAATTGTAAACAATTTTACAACACCAAGTTATAGTCCAACAATTTTATTTTAAAATTCACAAGCTTTCGGAGGCTTCCTCCTTCCTCAGGTGAATGTCAAGAAATCCTCGAACCTCTCGCATTTATAAATCACATCATGGCTACCATCGACACCACAAACTGCCGGCTCACAGTGGAAAGAATATCCAATCTCCACATCAAAGATTGGTGGCACTGTAAGCAGTGTAGATGAAAACATAAAATTACAAAGCGATATTGATAGATTAGGTGAATGGGCAAAACTGTAGCAAATGGAATTCAATGTAGGCAAATGTGAGGTCATCCACTTTGGACCAAAAAAGGATAGAACGGGGTACTTTCTAAATGGTAAAAAGTTAAAAACAGTGGATGTCCAAAGGGACTCAGGGGTTCAGGTACATAGATCATTGAAGTGACATGAACAGGTGCAGAAAATAATCAGTAAGGCTAATGGAATGCTGGCCTTTATATCTAGAGGACTAGAGTACAAAGGGGCAGAAGTTATGCTACAGCTATACAAAACTCTGATTAGACCGCACCTGGAGTACTGTAAGCAGTTCTGGGGACCGCACCTTCGGAAGGACATATTGGCCTTGGAGGGAGTGCAGCATAGGCCTACTCCTGTTCCTATGTTCCTATGTTTCCAACCGACTTGAAACGGGATAGCGGAGGGAAGCCCAGGCCGAGGTGTTCTTAGAAATGGTGCATGGCATAGGAGAGAGGAGTACCAAAGGTAGATGGAATATATTGATGAAAAATAAATAAGAACAGGATTGGGCTGAGTGACATTGAGGTTTTACATCAAGGTCCCAGCCCACGGCATATGATGAACTTTACCAGATCTTGGTCACCTGTGAGGTGGATTTCTTCAGGTGCTGAGGCCAGAGAGGCGTGAGATGAGCAAAGGCTGAGAGCATTGCATCATGAGGTGAGCTTCCTGACAGGTGAGCATAGGCCATTTAGCCCCTCGAGCCTGTTCTGCCATTCATTTAGATCATGGCTGATCTGTATCTTAATTCCATCCACCCACTTTGGTTCCGTAACCCTTAATACCCTTACCTAACAAAAACCTATCGATCTCAGTTTTGAAATTTTCAATTGACCCCCAGCCTCAACAGCTTTTTGGGGGAAGAGAGTTCCAGATTTCCACTACCCTTTGTGTGAAGAAATGCTTCCTGACATCACCCCTGAACGGCCTAGCTCTAATTTTAAGGTTTTGTCCTCATGTTCTGGTCTCCCTTACCTGGGGAAATAGTTTCTTTCTATCTACCCTATCAACTCCTTTAATTGTCTTAAACTCCTCAATTAGATCACCCCTTACTCTTCTATACTCAAGGAAATACAAGCATAGTCTAAGCAACCTGTCCTCATAATTTAACCCTTTTAGCTCCGGTATCATTAAGGTGAATCTGTGCTGCGCCCACTCCAAGGCGAATATATCCTTCCTGTGATGTGGTGCCCAGAACTGAATGGAGTACTCCAGATGGGGTCCCACCAGACCTCTGTACAGCTGTAACATAACTTCCACCCCTTTATATTCCAGCCCCCTGGGGGAAATCTCAGAGCCAATTGTGTGTAAATTACTTACTTACATTGGTTTGAAGATATATACAGGGATCTCTAACGACAATTCAAAAAGAAACACCTGGAACGCAATCCTTATTGTTATTCAGTTACAGTCGCATGATTGATAACTCACTTGAAATAACTTTGGGTAGTTTCAACCTAAGTCCTGGGGATGTGAGCTCACAACACTAAACTGTGCATCATAATAGTACAAAGTAGAACTAAATAGGCAACCTCCCTCAGAGAGGCTAGTGTGGAAATGGTGCAATAGGTGGAGTTGTTCTGAGGTTGGAGCCGAGTAGAGGGAGCTTTACCCTGCACTTGATCTGCCTGAGGTGGAAAAGAGTTCTAGTCCCCTAGATTGACATTGCTCACGTTGAAACATAAAGAACTGGGCAATGCTTTGGAACCCCGGTAAGCTGCACCACAGAGTGAAGAGGTCCAAGCTCTTGCTCTTGTCCCTACACATGCCAATTTCCTGATCTCAGCCACAGTTTATGGCCGGGAATTTTCTCGGAGCTGCTCCTGCTCCACCACCGTAACTTCGCCGTTGGCAACCCGGTGTAAATATGGCTAAATTCCAACGCACTTCCCCGTGAATAACGGTGGCCGAGCGGGAGCAGCTCCGAGGAAACTCCCGGCCTACGTGTGAGGTGCTGAGCAGAGGTCAGGTATATCCGCAGAGGGAGGAAGGGAAATCAGGGAGAAGGGTCGCCCCATATCGTTCTTGCCCAGGAGCCAGTTTCAGGAGGATGGCGGAGGTTCGAGAGCAGGTCAGATATTCATCCTGTTGTCCTTGGATAATCCCCAAGAAAGGGCAAATAAAATCAGAAATTCTGTAATAAAACCCCTACAAAACAGAGTCAAGTCCATACCAAGTAAAAAAAATGTGTAGCAGGAATTCTTTGCCAACTCTGTACTATAGAAGGATGATTCTTTTGAGCAAAGTGTGAAGTATGATATAACAACATGAAAAATATGTCAGACTTTACTTTAGCTTAGTGCCTCTGGGGATAGAATACATTGCTGAGCAAACGTTTGACAAGTACCTGCGTCTATCTAATTAGCTTTCCCACTCTGTTCTATCAATTTGTCCCTTGAACAGTAATTACACCAGGTACATCGCCTAAGTGGTTGTCAGACTGCTTGTATTATTCTGACCTCAGATTTATTTTTACTGAGCCACAGTGAAGCTATCTTAAATGGGCCTAGCTGTTATCCTGGCGGCTGCTCAGTCTAAAAATACAACAGGAACCCAGTGGGATTTGGCTCTTCCACTGTCCTTTTATGTTGGAATCAGCCCACACTCGTCACGAGAAGATAAACTTCGCTTTTCTTTGTCGGCCGGTTGTAATGGAACTGCGTTAAATCAGATGGGACAGTCTCAACTCACTTTCCTTGTGTTAACGAGATCTCAGCCCTAATTTGGTCTCTTGATTCCTGTGCATGCTTGCTGGAAGTAGATTGGGTTCAGGACCAATATTGGGCTATGACAAACTAGAAGAGAAGGTGGTGGAGACTGCAAACGAGGAGCACTGAGTGCATAGGAGACTCAACAGGCCAAGATATTTCTGATGAGACTCTGGCACAACAACAACAACTTGCATTTATATAACGTGTTTAATGTATTAAAACATCCCAAGACACTTCACAGGAGCAATTATCAAACAAAATTTGATACTGAGCCATAATAAGGAGCTATCAGGGCAGACGACCATAAACTTGGTCAAAGAGGTAGATTTCAAGGAGCATCTTAAAGGAGGAGAGAGAGACAGAGAGGTTTAGGGAGGGAATTCCAGAGCTTAGGGCCTAGGCAGCTGAAGGCATGGCCGCCAATGGTGGAGCGATGAAAATCGGCGATGCGTAAGAGGCCAGAATTGGAGGAGCGCAGCGATCTCGGAGGGTTGCAGGGCTGGAAGAGGTTACAGAGATTAGTGGTCAACATTCAAGATTAGATTGGTCAGGTGGATGAAGGAAAAGGGGATGCAGGGATATGGGAATAGGGTGGATAAATGTGATTAGGACTATTTGCTCGCATGGAGGGTAAACGCCAACACAGGCTGGTTGTGCCGAATGGCCTGTTTCTGTGTTGTAACTTCTCCATATTTCTTTGTATTCACAGCGCCCTTGTAACTAATTGAACGTGTTTACCATATCGACAATTTATAGCTGTAAACAGGAACCAGGGCAAGAATCCAATTTGGATAACTTGGCTCCACGTTTCCATCACAAATGTCTTATTGCAATAAGATTAATTTAAATGCTGTGGTTGGGTTTCAGAAAGCAGCATTGACTTTCCATTCCCACCAATATAAGCAGCGGCAAAAGTGAAAATAAAATCGCCAGCTCCTAAAAAAAACCTAGCTGCCTCGGTCCTCCTGCTCCTTACCAGTAATTTCCACTGGGATTCTCCCCATCGCCTGCCCTAATTTTGGTGGAAGATCGATGGAAACCCCAGTGAAACACTGGCAAAGTTACAGCAGGAAATGGGCAAACCCGCACGGAAATTCCAACCCCTGGTTTCCACAGGGACCAAGGTGTGGGTAAGTTACTTACTTCAATTGCATTGTGGAGTGCAGTGGGGGGATAGCGGGGGTGAGGGGGAGGGTGGGATAAGAGAGGGACGGTCAGACCAGCGATTAAAAAGCTTTAGGAACAATTTACTACCTGCAGGAATGAGACTCCACAGTTTCAATTGTTCCCTTTCTGGGCCGGAGAAGTTGAGTGGCATTGCAGGAACATAAACCTCTTCATTAAAAGGGTCCTTACGGCATTAAGTACCAACCCTAACTTTCTGGGGCAAGTTTCATGCGTTTTAACAGCACAAATGCAGCAATTTCTTGAAACTCGTGGGGAGGCTGAGGGCAAGTTGCCGTTTTCACGAGGCTAATGGCAGAGCGGCACAAATCGTCCAGCAGCTCGTGGCGATTCGCAACTCATGAGGTATCTCTTCCTCACCACAAGTTACTGGGCGATTTACACGCTGATAATGGCGAGCGCCATTAAACTTTGCCGTTAATTTTGCCAGCCAAATCTGGCCTGTAATTACATCACTACTGAACAAAGGGGCTGTCTGCATAAAAGAGAGATAATGGTGGTGCGATGAAAATCGGGGATGCGCAAGAGACCAGAACTGGAGGAGCGCAATCTGGTGTCACATGGATAAAGAAACGAGAGGTAGAATCTCAGTAGGAATTTTCCCAATCGTCCACCGAAACTTCGGCGGAATCGACAGAAAAACAGAGCAAGCAGCGATTTCTCTGGGATTGCTCCCGATCTCCCACCAAAGTTATACATTTAAGGGGAAGCTAGATAAATACATGAGGGAGAAACAAATAGTAGGGTATGCTGATAGAGTGAGAGGAAGAGGGGTAGGAGGAGGCTCGTGTGAAGCATGAACACCGGCATAGACCAGTTAGGCCGAATGGCCTGTTACTGTGCTGTCGACTTGACGTTGCTCTATGTTCACCCGGCAATGGGAAAATCCCTGCGGCGGGAATGTTTTTTTCTCTTTCTGAAAATTATCACGATTAACCAAACAATTCCACTCGGCAGCTATCGTGAAGTTTATACAGTGCTATACAGTGTGGTTTCTGTATTGGAAATGACCCACTCTGCACTGTCTGCACCACAAGTTTCTACAAACATC
Organism: Heptranchias perlo; assembly: GCF_035084215.1. Classification (NCBI taxonomy): domain Eukaryota; kingdom Metazoa; phylum Chordata; class Chondrichthyes; order Hexanchiformes; family Hexanchidae; genus Heptranchias; species Heptranchias perlo. The sequence continues at coordinate 14,358,827 of NC_090329.1, read as the reverse complement.
TGCAATGTTTTCATCTGTCACTGTTGATTCTTTCACTGTGGGAGTTTTCTTTTCCGGCAGGGTGATCCTGGAGTTCCAGGAAAAGATGGGCTTCCTGGAAGACCTGGTGAAAAGGTAGGATAATCTGAGGATTCAGATCGATAGAATACGCTGAGGTATTTGTTAATGACCCCCCGACTCCTTTGGTGCCTCTGCGCTGCATCTGAGCACTGACGGGCACCCTTTTAGTGGTGGGAGTCCCGACGGAAGCCCATGGTGCATAAATAATGACCCCCTGTTCCCCTGACCCAGGAAAATGGGTCAGGGTTGGGACGGAGTTGGAGGGTTGGCCGGAAATCCCGCCCCATTGCTGCTTCACCCCAAAGAAGAGAATCCAGCCCTTAGTTTCACAAGACCACCAGAGGAACAGAACGCGTAGACTCATTTGACGACCGATTGGACTAAAGTTCAGATATTTTTGAATTGATGAGAATCAGTTATCTGGAGAGACTAGAGAAGATGGGATTGTTCTCCTTAGAGCAGAGAAGGTTAAGGGGTGATTTAATCTAATTTGACCTCATTACAGCCTTGGTCCAAACATGGACAAAAGAGCTGAATTCCAGAGGTGAGGTGAGAGTGACTGCCCTTGACATCAAGGCAGCATTTGACCGAGTGTGGCACCAAGGAACCCTAGTAAAATTGAAGTCAATGGGAATCAGGGGGAAAACTCTCCAGTGGCTGGAGTCATACCTAGCACAAAGGAAGATGGTAGTGGCTGTTGGAGGCCAATCATCTCAGCCCCAGGACATTGCTGCAGGAGTTCCTCAGGGCAGTGTCCTAGGCCCAACCATCTTCAGCTGTTTCATCAATGACCTTCCCTCCATCATAAGGTCAGAAATGGGGATGTTCGCTGATGATTGCACAGTGTTCAATACCATTCGCAACCCCTCAGATAATGAAGCAGTCCATGCCCACATGCCGCACGACCTGGACAACATCCAGGCTTGGGCTGATAAGTAGCAAGTAACATTCATGCCAGACAAGTGCCAGGCAATGACCATCTCCAACAAGAGAGAGTCTAACTGCCTCCCCTTGACATTCAATGGCATTACCATCACCGAATCCCCCACCATCAACAAGCTGGGGGTCACCATTGTCCAGAAATTTAACTGGACCAGTGATATAAATACTGTGTCTACAAGAGCCGGTCAGGGGCTGGGTATTTTGTGGCGAGTGACTCACCTCCTGACTCCCCAAAGCCTTTCCACCATCTACAAGGCACAAGTCAGGAGTGTGATGGAATACTCTCCACTTGCCTGGATGAGTGCAGCTCCAACAACACTCAAGAAGCTCGACACCATCCAGGACAAAGCAGCCCACTTAATTGGCACCTGATCCACCACCCTAAACATTCACTCCCTTCACCACCAGCGCACCGTGGCTGCAGTGTGTACCATCCACAGGATGCACTGCAGCAACTCGCCAAGGCTTCTTCGACAGCACCTCCCAAACCCGCGACCTCTACCACTTAGAAGGTCAAGGGCAGCAGGCACATGGGAGCAACACCACCTGCACGTTCCCCTCCAAGTCACACACCATCCCAACTTGGAAATATATCATCGTTCCTTCATTGTCGTTGGGTCAAAATCCTGGAACCCCCCCTACCCAACAGCACTGTGGGACTATCTTCACCACACGGACTGCAGAGGTTCAAGAAGGCGGCTCACCACCACCTTCTCAAGGTCAATTAGGGATGGGCAATAAATGCTGGCCTTGAACGAATAAAAAAAAGATAGAGGTGTTCAAAATTTTGAAGGATTTTGATAGAGTAAATAGGGAGAAACTTTCCACTGGCAGGAGGGTCAGTAACCAGAGGACACAGATTTAAGGTACTTGGCAAAAGAATCAGAAGGGAGATGAGGAGAAACCTTTTTACACAGTGAGTTATTATAATCTGAAATGCACTGCCTGAAAGGGTGGTGGCAGAGATTCAATAGTAACTTTCAAAAAGGAATTGGATAAATACTTGAAGGGGAAAAGATAGCAGGGCTATGGGGAAAGAACAGGGGGAATGTCACTAATTGGATAGCTCTTTCAAAGAGCTGGCACATTCACAATGGGCTGAATGGCTTCCTTTTGTGCTGTATCATTCTATGGTTCTAATCAACCAAATTTGGGATCAATTTAAGTTTGGACAATACTTTGAAGCTCACCCTTTAAGAAGAGGTCAGTAAAATGGCTGCCGCTCCCAGGATACCTTAAAGTTCCATACATTGGCTCTTTTTCTCCGCAGTGCTTCGCAATTTAATTTATACCATCCGTGAACTTCAAATTAGGCCCCGACTCAGATCTCTATTGGCAGAATAAAATGTTCCACTGCATGAAACACCTGCATATTTATCGTTAGATACCCAAGCTAAATCCCTGTCTCCTTTTTTAGGGTGATCCAGGTGAAAAAGGAGAAGCTGGAGCTCAAGGAGAAATGGTAAGAAAAAATGTTTTCAAACTTCAAATAAATTGCTACTGTGACCCAGTAATTCAGGGCATAAGGCAACTGTCTCACATACATATTGTTGGACCTTCAGTTCTGGGAAAGACTGTCTTGCAAAGTAAAAAAAAGCCATACATTTGGCTTATCCACACTACTCCTTCCACAGGCTATGTATAATCTGCTCAGTTATGGACTCTACTCCACCCATTTAATCTACTGAGGAAATGTTCTGCAAACTTGCTCCCTTAGAAGTGTCAGCCATGGCTCAGTTGGTAGCCATCTTGCATCTGAGTTCGAAAGTTGTGAGTTAACGTCCCACTCCAGACACTTGAGCACAAAATCTAGGCTGACACTTTTTGGGGAGAAAGCGGGCATTTGGGGAGAGAGGGAATATGGTATTGAGAGAGAGGATCAGCCATGGTCAGATTGAATGGCGGATCAGGCTCGAAGGGCCGAATGGCCTACTCCTGCTCCTATTTTCTATGTTTCTATGACACTTCAGTGCAGTACTGAGGGAGTGCTTCGGTTTAACCAAGGCCCCATCTGCCCTCTCAGGACGTAAAAGATCCCATGGAACTATTTCGAAGAAGGACAGGGGAGTTCTCCCGGGTGGACTGGCCAATATTTATCCCTCAACCATCACTAAAACAGATTATCTGGTCATTATCACATTGCTGTGTGTGGGACCTTGCTGTGCACAAATTGGATGCCATGTAACCTACATTACAACAATGACTACACTTCACAATTACTTCATTCAATGTAAAGCGCTTTGGGGCGTTCTGAGGTTGTGAAAGGTGCTATATAAATGCAAGTCTTTCTTTCTTTAATTGCACACACTACAAGATGTTCTCAGTTGGAATGCTGGAGGGAGTGCTGAGCTGTGTTGCAGTGCTCCAACACCACAGTCAAAGTGAAAAACTGATACTATTTGTTGTTTTCCTATTGCATTGCCTGTTGGATGATTGCAGAGTTTTCTTAATGGTGCATGTGAGGGGGGGGGCACTGAGTGTGGTTTGAATAGTATCACCCTCATAGCTGAAGAGGCTGCAGAATATGGAGTTTGTAACATTGTAGAGCAGGAGAAATTAGTCAGGAATTGGCACTCCTTTTAAAGTCTTTGTGTTTGGATTTCCCTTCTCCCGGGTTATTGAACATTTGCGACATCCTTGATCCGGGAGTGCTGAATAGCCAGCAGTAGGTTTCACTGCTGGCCCATGACAAGGGGAGCACTCTCAGTAGAGCAATAGGTACTGAGTGCTGTGCTTACACAATGGGTGTTCGCGCAGTACGTGTAAAGCACGTGTTGGGATCCAAAACCATGACCGTTACTGCTGGTCCGAATTATGAGTGTTGGTCATAAAACTGCAGTTTTATTTGATTACATCTAGGAGTCGGGGAGAAATCCCAAAACACGATTTCTTGTTGGAAGTTTATCTGTGGCTAGTTGCCTCCCTTTGGAGATTCAGTAGGTTCGGTAGACGCACAACACTAACAACAACAACTTGCATTTATATAGCGCCTTTAACGTAATAAAACATCCCGAGGTGCTTCACAGGAGCATAATCAGACAAAATTTGACACTGAGCCACATAAGGAGATGGTAGGACAGGTGACCAAAAGCTTGATCAAAAAGGTAGGTTTTAAGGAGCGCCTTAAAGGAGGAGAGAGAGGTAGAGAGGTGAAGGGGTTTGGGGAGGGAATTCCAGAGCTTAGGGCCTAGGCAGCCGAAGGCACGGCCGCCAATGGTGGACCGATGGATTCGCAAGAGACCAGAATTGAAGGAGCGCCGAGATCTGGGAGGGTTGTAGGGCTGGAGGAGGTTACAGATGTAGGGAGGGGCGAGGCCACGGAGGGATTTAAAAACAAGGATGAGAATCCCTGATCTCTGGAGGGAACAGGCTCCGTGGGCTGAATGGCTTTTCCTCATTCCAGTTTATTTTTGTGTGTGTGTGTTTTTAACTGCATAATGTTAACTGCGCTAATCATAGTAGCTGGGCCTTCGTTCCTGTGTTAATATAGCACATATAAACAGACAGCAGTTTGAAGGGCCCAGCGCAGCAACTCCTAATTCATATTCCCTGCCATAGAGCCTTTTTATCATACTTGATCTGTTCAGTAATAGTCTGCATTTGTAGGATTTGCTTCAATACGTATTTTGATGGGTGCCATTTCCTGAGTCAGGTATGCCAATAAACCTCACCTCTGGAGCAGTGGTTTGCTGCCACCTCCTGGAAGTTATGCATCAGTCACCCTGGCTGAAGTGCCACTCTCCTCCAAAGCTGCAGAAAGGGGCTTGTTCGGCAGATTAGGCAATCTGACGGACTTTGGCTTTCCATTTTCCGTGTGTTTGGTAAAGTATTAAAGGGTACATTTTCTGGACACCCTAAACAAAGGGGCACCCTCTTCAAGCAAAAGAGTTTGGTGAGCTGATTCTTTCTTTGAGGAAAGTGAAAAGGCAGTAAATTTGTACATCATACTGTCACACAACAAGAGATGCAGCAATGGGGTAAATGTGCTGATCCTAGCAACCCTGGTAAAGTGCTCTACACGCCAGGAACTTATCGAGAATTCGGCCGATTCCTGGGGCGCACAATTTTAATGGTTTTAGCATATCGTGGGCCGGCAAACCGTAGGACGAAGATTTAACCCAGTGTTTTTCATGTGGTTTATGTCATCACGTCACCTGTGATCCCCCAACTTTCTGAGTGTAATAGAATAGTCCCAGCAATATTTTAAGTGCCACATCAGTCTCCATTCCAGGAGTGCAGCCAACTGTCCCCTTCTTGAAGTAGCCTTGTTTGCAAGTAAATAACGGGTCATTTCAGCATTTTTAATAGTGATATCAGCAAGTGAGGTAAACAAGCCTCTCTCTCTCTCTCTCTCTTTCTCTCTCTACCTCCCTGTCTTTTGCTCTCTCCCCTCTCTCCCTCTTTCTGCCTCTCCCCCTCTCTTTCCTGCACTCTCCATCTCCCCTTTTATTTCCTCTTTCCATTACATCTCTCTCCCTCTATCTCTTTCTCCCTCTTTCTGTCTCTCCCTCCCTATCCTTTTCTCTGCCCCACACACAATAATACTATTTTGCAAAACAGTTCTTTTGTTTGTCTGTCTCTCTCCCTCTCTAGTACAAATAACCATGGCTCTGCTTGTTCAACTTCTCAAAGACGCTAGTTAATCATATTTTAAAGTTTTCCCCATAATTTTTATCATTATTAGTTTCTTTTCACTTTTCTCTTCACCGCGAATATAAAGCTGTGAATATAGTGAGTGGCAATTGATCAGATAGGCAGTCTGATAAAACTGCTGCAATTTCCATTTTAATAGTCCTAGATGAAATGAACTGAATCCATCTCCATTCAGCACCCAGTTAATGTGAGTTCCATTCACTGCACACAGAACTGCCCAAGTTTGTGACCTGTCAGCGCTGCACTGGCCATCTCCTGCAGAGAGCAAATGGACAGACTGCGAGCACCAGAAATGCCCAACTGGTCAGTCATGTGTATTACACTGCGGCTTGAGCTGTCGCATCATAATCATAGAATCACAGAAACATGCAGCACAGAAGGAGGCCATTCAGCCCACCGTGCCTGTGCCGGCTCTTTGAAGGAGCTATCGAATTAGTCCCACTCCTCTGCTCTTTCCCCATAGCTCTGCAAATGTTTCCTTTTTAAGTATTTATCCAATTCCTTTTTGAAAATTACTACTGAATCTGCTTCCACCACTGTTTCAGGCAGTGCATCCAAGATTATAATAACTTGCTACGTAAAAAAAATTCTCCTCATCTCCCCCCTGATTCTTCTGCCAATTACCTTAAACCTGTGACCTCCAGATACCGACCCTCCTGCCACTGGAAGCAGTTTCTCCTTATCTACTGTATCAAAACCTTTCAAAATTTTGAACACCTCTAATAAATCTCCCCTTAACCTTCTCTGCTCTAAGGAGAGAAACCCCAGCTTCCCTAGTCTCTCCACATAACTGAAGTCTCTCATCCCTGTTACCATTCTAATAAATCTCCTCTGCACCCTCACCAAGACCTTGACGTCCTTCCTAAAGTGTGGTGCCCAGAATTGGACACAATACTCCAGCTGAGGCCTAACCAGTGATTTATAAAGGTTTAGCATAACTTCCTTGCTTTTGTACTCTATACTCTATTTATAAAGCCAAGGATCCGGTATGCATTTTTATCAGCCTAATCTACTTGTCCTGCCACCTTCAAAGATTTCTGTATGTGAACCCCCAGGTCTCTCTGTTCCTACACCCTCTTTAAAATTGTACCATTTAGTTTATATTGCCTCTGCTCATTCTTCCTTCCAAAATGCATCACTTCACACTTCTTTGCATTAAATTTCATCTGCCATGTTTCTGCCCATTTCACCAGTCTTGCTATGTCCTCCTGAAGTCTGCTACCGACCTTTCTCTCCACTCGGGGAGAGAGACCTGCATTTGCCTGACCTTAAAGGGTGTGGGCTCTGTTATAAAGTGGGAATCAGCATTCCGTCACCCTGTGCTGCTGTTATTAGCTCAATTGCTAAATTTAAATCTGAGATAGATAGCTTTTTGGCAACCAAAGGTATTAAGGGATATGGGCCAAAGGCAGGTATATGGAGTTAGATCACAGATCAGCCATGATCTTATCAAATGGCGGAGCAGGCATGAGGGGCTGAATGGCCTACTCTGTTCCGATGTTCCTATTATTCACCTCAATGAGGTCCATTATGAAAACTGTGATGCGCCAGAAACCAAATATGGGTGAGGTATTTAAACAGGAAAGGTTAGTGACCAGTGTCCTTTTGACAAAATATAATGGAAGCCATGTCTTACAGGGCTACAGAGGAGATCCTGGGTACTCTGGGCAGAACGGGGCGAAAGGAAGGAAAGGAGAATCTGTAAGTGTTTTTGATTGATCAATGGTCTTCAACTGATTTTCAACATTAATCTGTACTTGAGAAAGTACTTATACTGTTTCTCGTTCACTCCTGTATTTTTTTTGTAGGGTGTGTCTGGACAAGCAGGCCCCAGTGGTGATAAAGGAGATAAAGGGACAAAGGTAAGGACTTTATCTTGGAAATTCTTATGAAACCCGGGAAGCACGGACACTTGTTTAGGAGGCCCAAGGGCAATCACCTAACTAATGTTCCAGGTTGTTGATGCTCCATTCGGGTGGTCCGGGCGAGCCATTAAGTGCAGTGACAGAGCGCTCCAGTGGATGACAGCAGGAGAGGACCTATACAGGTTCTACAGCCATACAGGCAGCGGAGAGAGGAAGAAATATGGGAAAGGGAGGAGAAATAAAGAGAAAACAGGATGAAGATGCCGACAGTTTATCTCATCGGATGATTGCGCCATCAAACCTCTAGCTTCTCAAGCAATAGAGCTCCTCTATTAGACACCAGAAAATCACATTAAAGGGTGACCTGGTTGTGCCTATGACATAAAGTGATTGGCTGAAAAATGATATTTGGGACCAGTTTTAAAGTTACAGCAATAAAACCACTCCTGACATCTGAGTATCTTTATTACTGTAAGGTTGGGGTTTGTTTCAGTGCCATAGTGCGTGACTTGAAAACTTTTGAAAAATGACCAGCCGAGTGAGCCTGGCAGTCTAAGAGTTAATATCTGTAAATAAAGCCTTCCAGATGATAAATCTCTGCAAAATTCCTCTTTGACTCTCAAACTTAAACAAAATTCCAAGGAGGTCAAGCGAACATATTAACCAACATTATTCAACCCTGACGGGTTGTTGGAGTGGATGGTATCTCCCACAGAGCATTTGATCTTCTGCGTCTGTGCTTCTTTTAACTTTTAATCAGATTCTCAACCAGATAGTTCCTTTCTAAAACTGTCGATTGATGGAGCATTAATTGGTTTTGATGGAGGTGTGTAAATCGAATTTCACAAAGGTTAATTTTGTTGCAACTTTTCTCTCTTGTCCCTCACCTCCCTCGGGTGTGAGGAGGGTCTATAATGGTGCGAGTTATACCTTGTTCTTGTTGGAAGGGGCAAACTCAATGGGTTGAATGGCCTTCTCTTGTTTCATGCTTGATTACATCATAGACATGCCTTTCAGCATATATCTGAGTCACCGGACTGAAGCAGCTGCAGAGTTGATACAAAACAGGATAGCAGCTGTCACTGTCTCCCTCCCTTCCTCACCCCCCGCCCCCCCACCACTGCGCCCCTGCACCCACCAGTTTACCACATACAATGTGAAAGATTAACCTTTCTCACAAGTAAGTTTTATATTTCAGGGTGACACTGGATTGACTGGCCCCCCAGGCCCGCCAGGATTGGTGAGTTACCTTTCCGTACTGTTTATATTATAAATTAAAAGAATTCTAAATAGACATCTACTGGAAATATTACAGCTCACAATTTTAGAATAATTTTATGCTGCTTAAAGGGCCACTGTGTACTGGAAAAATGTGCATGGCAAGCTTTTATTCAGTGGTTTCCAGCGACATGCCACGATTCCTACCAAAAGGCATTATCGTATCACTTGTACATGACACTAAAATGGCAAAAGTAGTACAAGGCTCTTCTAGCTCCTTCCAAGGGAAGAGAACTGAGATAGAGCCCCCTTTTTTAAAAGCAAAAATGGCAGGCTCCCCTGTTGGTCTGGTTGCTGAGTGCAGTACTGGTTTGAAAATGAACTATACCGGTCAGCAAGGTCCCAGGTTCAATCCTTAGTCTGTGTTGAGTTAAGCCGCACTCAGTTGGGGTGCTGCAGTCGGCCCCAGTACCTCTGGACTAATGAAGAGAAAAAAATCAGCTCGGGTCCCCGCTCCTGATCGCTGCCTAGCGCTCGTGTGTGGACAATGATCGAGGACGGGATCAAGCTCGGTCGTCAGGCCCCTCTATGAAATAGCCTGCTCACACTCACTGTCAGGACAACAATTTGCAGGGTTATGGGGAATGAGCAGGGGAGTGAACTAATTGGATAGCTCTTTCAAAGAGCCGGCACAGGCACCATCGGCCGAATGGCCTCCTGTGCTGTATGATTCTATGATAATACAATTGAGAAAATGAAAAAGTGGTGTTCATAAAACACATTTCTTCTGACATCAGAATGGTCAAGCTGTAACTTTAGGACAGGGACACAGCGCTTTCATTCCTGAGACCTGCTTTCTTTGCTTTTTACCAGGGGAAATTGATTGTAAAGGGAACTTGTCCCGACCTTGTCTGTGGTGTGCGTGGGAATGAGCGTGTGGTATGTGTGCGTGTGTGTTTGGTGTATATGTGTGTGTATATATGTGTGGTGTGTGTGTTTGGTGTATATGCATGTGCGTGTATGTGTGGTGTGTGTGCACGAGTGTGTGGTATATATGCGTGTGTGTGTGGTTTGTGTGTGTGTGTGTGTTTGGTGTATATGCGCGCGTGTGTGTGTGTGTGTGTGTATATGTTATCTGTATAGAATTGTTTATCAAGGTTTTGTAATAGGTTCATACCTCTTTTTTACTCAAACAGTTTTGTTCCTGACACCCTGGGTACTGATCCAACTCACTGTAAAATTCTCTCCCGATGATTTGTATTACCCTGTCCTTCAGTGAAAATTTTAGGATGTAAAATGTTCTTGTCCTGTGGAGAGATGCCCGGCCTCATCAGTAGATGCATTAAACACACAACATAGTTTGTTTTTGGAATATAATGTATGGTTGTGAATCAAGCTGTAGAGTCACAGTGCAAGCACTTGTCTGAAAAGGTCAAAGGTCAAATGAAAGGATCATTTAGTTGAGGTAAACAATTTAAAATGCCTATTACCATTCATATTTTAACTGCTTGACCACTGCTGTTATTAAAATTTATTTCTGGAACATCTTCATAATTTATTTTTGTTCCCCTCAAAAGAAAAACTGGCATTTAAACAGCAACTTATCACATCTCACAGAAATCCTGACTGCCCACAGCAAGATCACATGAACAACAACAAGATGAATGACCAGCTCATATGTGTTTGGTGGTTTGCGTTGAAGGTGGAATGGTAGCCCAGAATCTGGGAGAACTCTCCTGTTCTTCCTCTTTAAGTTTCAGCCTTGGCTCAGTGGTAACACTCTCACTTCTGAATCAGAAGACCCTGGATTTAAGCCCCACTCCCAAAACGTGAACAAATAATCTAGGCTGACACTTCACTGTGGTACTGAGGGAGTGCTGCACTGATGGAGAGGCCGTCTTTTGGTTAAGACATTAACTCAAGTCTGCCCTCTCAGGTGGATGTAAAAGATCCCATGGCATTATTTGAAGAAAAGCAGGGAGTTCTGTTGGTGTCCTGGCTAACATTTATCCCTCAAACAACATCACCAAAAACACATAATCTGGTATTTGATCTATTTCTGTTTGTGGGATCATGATGTGTACACATTGGCTGCTGCATTTCCAAACATTACAACAGTAACTACACTTCAAAATGATCCACTGGCTGTGAAGCGGGTTGGGACGTCCTGAGGTTGTAAAAGACGCTATATAAATGCAAGTTCTCTTTTGTTTTTCCTTGAATAGTGTCATGGGATCTTTAACGTTCACCTGAACAGTCAGACGGGGCCTTAGTTTGATAGTTCAACCAAAGGACTGCACCTCTGACAACACAGCACATCCTCAGAACAGTACTGAAGCCCCTGCCTCTCCCCATCTGTCCACCCCCCCCGCCCCCTGTGCCATACTCCATGTGCCCTGGTGATGTACAAGCTTTCTATATTTAGCTCGTTCCAAAGTTGGACTCGGGACAAGATGAGATGGGTGTGATCATAATTTGGATTCTGACATTTTCTGTGTTGGTAATGAAATTTCATTGAAAATTTTAATACTCTTTGCAACTAATGCCCTCATGTTGCAAAACACTGAAATAATTGGGAAAAAATAGACTTTATTTTTATAAAAAGGCTCTAGTCCAAATTTGGGCAGGAGGCAATCATAAGTGACCTGCCAGGCGACTGCTAGTGTTGCTCTGTCAACAGCTGTTGGAAGGTGTGTGAGAGTGGCCTGGGTTGACTGTTGTCATGCCCTCAGTCCAGCGGTGTACTTGGCATTTGTCCTGAGAGAATTACCCAGAATGTACAGTACAGAATCAGGTCATTCGACCCAACTGGTCTATGCCGGCATTTATGCTCCACATGAGCCTCCTCCCACCCTACTTCATCTAACACTATCAGCATATAACAGTAATAAAACAAAGGACTGGGGTTCATTTCTAGAGGGATAGAATTGAAAAGCATGGAAGTTATGTTAAACTTGTATAGAACCTTGGTTAGGCCACACTTGGAGTACTGTGAACAGTTCTGGTCTCCATATCATAAAAAGGATATAGAGGCAAAAGAGAAGGTGCAAAACAGAATGATACCAGAACTGAGAGATTATGCCTATCAGGAAAGATTGAACATATCAATAGAATTACTAACTCAACATGTCATACTCAACCACTACACTAACATAGTAGTTGGGTAGGAGTTATGGTACTGGACTAGCAGCCCTGAGGTTGTGAGGTTCAATCGTACCATGGCAAGTTTTAAAAAATGACTGTAAATGTTTCTGGATTGTTATAACAACCCAATTGCTTTGCTAATATCCTTGAGGAAAGGGAACCTGCTTCCCGTACCCAGTCTGGCCTACACGGAACTCTAGTCAAACATCCAACTGGTTCAATAATATCCTTCATGCAAGGGAACCTTTTACCTCATCCAACCTAGGCTACACATGACTCTAGTCTTACACCGCATGGTTGACTCTTAATACCCTCTGAAGTGGCCTTAGGGTAACTAGGGATGGGCAATAAATACTGCCTTGCACTTATTGCCTATATCATGCCAAGGACTATTTACAAGAAACTACTCTTTCCAATGGTGATGTAATGGGTTGATTCACTTAGGACCTACTCTCCTGTGCTAGTGTAAAGGTTTCTTTCCTGTAAAGCCATTCTCTAATTGTTGGCTTTCGGGATGCGGTTTGCACAATCGGAGTTAACTGAATTGCAAATGATCTTTTCTATTGATGAGCTCAGTTTTTAAATGTTCCATCAGGGCATTGCACGCTGAACAGCTGAGTCATCCAATCTCAGGAGATAAGCTTCAGGCCTTTGATTGTATTGATTGCCTCTCATAGTCGATATTGCTGCCTTTGAGAAAAGTTCAGAAAATATATCCAAGTCATTCTGAATTTGGTCCACAGAATGCCACAACAAAGCCTTTGCTTCATGTCGGACATACGAACAATAACAGACAGGAAAAGACCCTCTGGTCCATCCAGCCTGACCCACACAATTCCCACACCTTGGGGCCGATTTTCGGATGGCGGAGCGGGTGCGTTGGGGGGTGGGGGGGGGCTTCTAAAATCGTAGAAATCCGGAGCGGCTTCTGAGCCCGGCTCCAACCCACTGACTTCCGGGTTCCCCAGTGACGCATTCGGGTGCGCGCGCATCTCTCGAATGCGGGAGTCCCACCAGCAATTAAAGCCGGCGGGATGATCATTTACATACCTTGAAAGAAAGTTAAGGTACTTGAGATATCTAATTGAGTAGATATTTTGGAAGGATCCTCAGTGTGTTTCCTGTGCTTTGTGAAACAGTCCCTGTTGGAGCAGACGTGTTTCAGCCAGCAGCCAGTGGGAGATGCAAATGCTTATTTGTCAGGTGGGGAGAAAACCTCATTTACTGTAGCAGGGCACTCTGTCACTTCAGACAACGTTTTGGCTGCAAGACCTCTGTGTTTTCACTCAAAATTCTTACTTCCACCCAAAACTCTGCTGTGCAAACATATTTACCTACTTTGCGAACCCCCTTAAACTCACACCGTCAGGATGGGAGGGGGGGGGTGGGGGGGGCGCCATGGCTGCATTCATCACTTCATCCGAGGACGAGCAACATCACCATCCTCGCCAGGCACGCCGTCCACCTCCGCCACGAGAAGCTCCACAACACAGTGCTGCGCCACAGGCACCTGCACAAGAGCACGGAGGGCAACAACAAAGAAAGCGGCGTCGCAGGAGGCACTGTCCTCGCAACAGGGTCTAGGGTCTATAGACCGAGGCTCAGCTTCCTGGACCTCTCTGAGGAGCAGTGCATATGGAGGCTCAGAGTCAGTCGTCAGGTAGTCGCAGACATCTGCAGCCTCCTTCATGCCGAGCTGCTCCCGGCTGGGCCCAAGCTGCATCTCCTTACCTGTTGCTGTCAAAGTCACCACTGCTCTCAATTTCTTCGCCTCTGGATCCTTCCAGGGTCCCACCGGGGACATCGCCAGGGTCTCTCAGTCGTGTGCACACAAGTGCATAAGGCAGGTCACCGATAGCTTGTTTCGCAGGGCCTCGCATTACGTCAACTTCCCCATGGACGGCCTCAGCCAGACGGAGAGGGCAGTGGGATTCCACGCTGTGGCTGGCTTCCCATGGGTGCAGAGTGTAATCGATTGCACCCATACAGCAATACGAGCAATTCCACATGAGCCAGGACTGTTCATCAACAGGAAGGCCTATCGCTCTATCAACACTCAGCTGGTTTGTGACCACTGCAAGAGATTCCTTCACGTGTACGCCAGATACCCTGGCAGCTGCCATGATTCCTTCATCCTCCGGGAATCCAACATCCTGCCCCTCTTCCACGCACCAAACACCCTTAAGGGCTGGCTCCTCGGGGACAAGGGATACCCCCTGCGCACGTGGCTCATGACACCTCTGAGGAACCCCACCACCGAGCAACAGCGCCGATATAAGGACAGCCCACATCGCTACCAGGTGTACAATTGAGCATGCTGTAAGGCTGCTCAAGATGCACTTCAGGTGCCTTGATCATTCTGGGGGAGCGCTTCAATACGCACCAGACAGAGTGGGACTCATTATAGTCGTATGTTGTCCACATCTGCCACCCACATTGAGGAGGAGGAGGAGGAGGAGAAGCAACCCATGGGCAGAGCAGTGGCTCACCTGGCTGCTCGTGAGGCCAGGGAGTCACTGATATGTGAACGGTTCTCCTAACATCAGACAGTGTGAAGAGTCCAGTCCTCACCACCTGGACAGAGCAGCGTCCACACCAGCCCTCCCCCCGCCCCCGGAACAAAACAGTCTTGCAATTACACATACGCCCACTGTAGCGTGACCCAATGGGTGACTTCAAGTGTGGGTGTTTATGGTGAACCTCATGAAAAGGACTTATTACAGAAGCCCGTCAAAAATGGCCAAGACGTGGCAGTAGTGGTGACAATAATAATATTTAATGTGCGTTTAACAAAAAGCAAATATAAATAAAAAACATGACCGACCGTCAAACACCCTTGCGCATCCCCTTCGTGCTTACAAAACCTTCGCCTTTCGCTTCCGACTACTTCTATGTGGTGCATCCCCTGTGGCTGCCGCAGAGGTAACGGCAGGTTGCTCTTGTTCATGCCCTGACCGATTAGATGGGTCTACGCCCTCTGGGTTTCAGTGCCCATGAGGGCCCCTCCAAAGACTGCTCCTCCTGCACCTGTGCAGGGGCAGACTCGGCCACCTGGAGAGGAGGCAGCATTGCAGATACTGGTTGAGAGGGGGGCAATGGGTGAGACATGGGAGCACTTTGAGTGGAGTCCCCACTTCCATGTCCCCTTTCGCCATCAACCCTCCCCTGGGCGAAGCTCACACCACTCCTATCACTCTGCAGTTTGGAGGATATGTGTGAAGCCTTGTAAGGCCAGTGCTAGTGTATCTATCAGCCTGTTGTTCACCCTGAGTCCGAATGGCCGTTGTCAGGGCGTGAATGGACTCATTTGTGAGTCGTGCTTGAAGCCCCATGGAGGCTAGCCTTCCCTCCATCACAGACATTCCCGCACTTACCCGCAATACTATCTCAGAGATGCCCTCACGTGCCTGTGACAGTATCTCAGAGATGCCCTCCCTTACCTGGGCCACCATTCCACTCATGCAGGAGTTGGACTCCTCCATCCTCTGCGCGATTGTGGAGAATGTGCGTGGCACCTGTTCCAGCACCTCGCAAATGTGCTGCTGCCCCTCAATCATTCTCCTTTTAAGGGATGGCCCCCAGGGTTCAGCATCTGTGTCCAGCTGAGCTGAGCCTGGAGAAGAGTGCTCCCACCGACGCGGACTCTCCACAGCTGCCCCTGCCACCAGTGTCTGCTCGTGCTCACTTGTGTGTGGTAACTCACCATGTGCGACCCCAACTAACTGTGGATGGGGACCCACTGAGGTATATGTATTCATCAGAGGCCAGCAGGTCCTCTGAGGAATCGCCCTCCACCGTCACAACGGTCGCTGAAGGCCATGTAAGAGAACAGAAGGCAATATTAAGCATGATCACAGATGCTGAAGATGGCAAGGCATGTTAACATCAATTCATATTGTGTGTGCTGAATGTTAAAGTTCTGTCACCAGACATTTGTCGGATGGCAGTCTCGGCGTCCCTGACGGACAGGCATTTGAGGATACGGCTCAGCTCAAGCGCCTCCTGCTCCGCGTCTGTGAGGATGACTATCTGTTGCGATCCCCACTCCGGTCCTCGCTCTCTCCCGTGCATTCTGGGCTCTCTTCTCCTATAAGGGGAGAAAGTAGAGAGGCGTGAGTGATGGTCACGTGGCCAACCGATGAATGCATTGGTTTGAGTGCAGCTGACCATGAAAGAGGTGCATCAGAGGGTGAGCATGAGACAGAGCTATGACGTTGTATGAGAATTGGGTTGAGTGGTAGTGGTGGGGTGAGTAATGGGGAGGTGAGGAAGTGGTGAGGAAGTGCAGGTAAGTTGAGGGTGAGCTTTGAGTGGGTGTGAGGAGTGATGTGATAAATGTGGTGTTGGCAGTCCAGAATGAGTTGTGGGGTGGGGGCGGTGATCTGGAAGACGGAATGTAGGAGAATGGGTAAGTGTGCTCACTTTTGCTGACCTAGTTAGGTAATTGAAGCGCTTCCTGCACTGGATCCAGGTGCGGGAGATGTTACTGCTACTGCTGACCTCCTCTGCCACCTCGAGCCAGGCCTTCTTGGTGGCAGAGGCAGGCCACTTCCTCCCATCCGCCAGGTAGAACAAATCCCTCCTCCTCCTCACCCCATCCAGTAGCACCTGGAGGGAGGCATCACTGAATCTAGGAGCAGCCTTTCCTCTGTGCTGCTCCATTATTCTATTTGGGTGTTTGCTCCAGGAGCAGCCATTGGAGGACTGCCCCTTTAAATAGAGCTCCTCCAGCTGACAGCTTGTGTTGCGGGTGCGCAGTCCGCCCGCTGCTCAGGTGTCAGATGCCAAACCCGAAAGCCACATTAAGTGGCTCCAATTTACCCGCGATCGGGTGGGGAACGGACAGATTTTAATGGGCTGCCATCCCGTCTCCCCGCTAATCACAATATAACCTTGCTCTCGTAGCTCATTTCTGGGGGAGTGCTCAAGAGGATTGGGCCATCCTGATGTTTTGCAGTGGTTTTTAATTAATGTGCTCCAATATGTGAATAGAATATGTGAATAGTAAAACTAGTAACGTTTCATGCACTCATTTAGAAAATCGACAAGTAAAACCAAAACAACATTTTCACATTTAAAAAAAAATGAATCTATCCATTTTTTTTATTGGTACACAGAAGCTGTATACAATTCTGTATACACATCATGTATATGTACCTAAATATAACCAAGTCAGAGCCCACAGTGCACGACAGAATGCTGTTGGGCAGATTATTGAACCGACTTCAAGCATAATGTGACAACTGTGGGTCATCAGCTGCCGTAAGTTTAATTTACACGAATGGGAATGGAGTGGGATTATTAGCTTGTGCTGACAAAATTCTCCACACACTTAGTTTTCATCTATCAACGAGCTTCCATTGTACGTGAGTATATCAGCGTCACATAGGAATAAGGAAATACCTGTATCTCTTCTGTTTTTCAGGGAATGGCTTCGGAATACACCCTGCAGCCGTTTGGCACGCCTGTAAGTTTTGCACGTAATTCTGCATTTGTTTAGGTTCCTCACAACCACTTGTTACTTCTTTATTGAGAACTCTAGGTCAAGGGTCATGGTCGCCCCCCCACCCCCACCCCTCCCCCCCAGGGTGCAGGACAAAGTGAGAAGTTTAGGAGGGATAAGATCAATCAGGGAGGAGTGGTTGGATTTTAAAACCCGATAGATGACAGGAGGAAGGAAAGATTGAGGGAAGTGAGGGGTTCCACAGATTTGAAGTAATTGGGAACAAATAAATTAGAGTAGAAGATGGTTTACAGTCAATTCATGGATATTGCCTCTAGGCAACTGAACACTGTCCAACATTTGCCCCTTCCTTTAACCACTTTGTTTAGTAATCAGCGCATCTCCCCCACTGTTTGTATAATATTTTGCAGCAAAACATGTAAACTGCACAAAAAAAACTTAAGTCCTGATTTTAACCTGGGGCAAGAGGCGAATGTGGGGTGAGTGCAGGGCGAGTGTGGTGTGAGTGTGGGGACGGTGAGGTGAGTGTGGGGCGAGAGTGGGGCGAGTAAGGGATGAGTGTGGGAAGAGAGTGGGGCGAGAGTGAGACGAGTGTGGGGCAAGAGTTGGGTGAGTGTAGAATGAGTGTGGGACGAGTGTGGAATGAATGTGGGGCGTGTGTGGGACGAGAGTGGGGCGAGTGTGGGGTGAGTGTGATGTGGGTGTGGGACCGGTGGTGTGAGTGTGGGACAAGGGTGGGGCAAGTGTAGGGTGAGTGTGGGGGTGTGGATGTGGGACGAGGGTGGGGCAAGTGTAGGGTGAGTGTGGGGGTGTGGATGTGGGACGAGGGTGGGGCAAGTGTAGGGTGAGTGTGGGGGTGTGGATGTGGGACGAAGGTGGGGCAAGTGTAGGGTGAGTGTGGGGGTGTGGATGTGGGACGAGGGTGGGGCAAGTGTAGGGTGAGTGTGGGGGTGTGGATGTGGGACGAGGGTGGGGCAAGTGTAGGGTGAGTGTGGGGGTGTGGATGTGGGACGAGGGTGGGGCAAGTGTAGGGTGAGTGTGGGGGTGTGGATGTGGGACGAGGGTGGGGCAAGTGTAGGGTGAGTGTGGGGTGTGGATGTGGGACGAGGTGTGGGTGTGGGACGAGGGTGGGGCAAGTGTAGGGTGAGTGTGGGGCCGGTGAGGTGAGTGTGGGGGCGAGTGTGGGACGAGGGTGGGGCTGATGGGGTGAGTGTTAAGCCCGCCTCGACTCGCCATCGTAAGGCCCGGGCCACTTTAACTCCCAGGCCGCAGATAAATACACCAGGCACAAACCCCACCCGTGACATCAATAACATCAGGCCGGTGGGCAGGGCCGGGAAGGAGGCCGTGGCTGGGAGACTGCAACATGGTCTCCGGCAGTCAGTTAAGTTGGTCGGGGGGGCGGGGGGGGGGGGGGGGTAGGTGATCGTGGGAGGGGGGAGAAGCCTGGGGTCCTAGGTTTCCTTGTGGGACCCGGAGGTGCAATCCTGCCCTTGTGGGGCACCGAACACGGCTACTCGTTATTCCAATGTCGTCTGAATTACCTCATCAGACCCTGACTTTTGAATGTCAGCGACGGTCTCACCTGCTCAGCGCGTGGGCCTGGCTGGCTGTATAAACTGCGCCTGTTAAAACAGTGACAGGCGCAAAGACACCATGAATGAAGTGAGTACCTCACTGCCAGGATTTTAACTCTACGCACGCCCCATTCTCGTCGGGCACGGGAGGTTAAAATCAGGGCTTTAGAGTCCCGATTAATTGAAGGGTTTGGGACAGGCTCATAAACATGAGACTAGGCATTTCTCTTGGCTATAATCACGGTGCCTGTTATTTGGGTGTTTTTTTACCTAATGATAATGAATGTGTTGATTTTAATAACAGTGATTTACTGCTGAAGGGACAGATAGGATAATCAGATGCAGAGGAAGGAATTACAGAATCAATCAGAGACACAGCATGGAGTTGCTGATCTGATCAACGTCAGAGTAGGGAGTTACTGCGCCATCTCTTGATTTTTGAATCTTAGCAGTGACAAGGCAAACCCGCTGATAAATAACTTTTTATTTTGATTGCGATTGAAGTCCCGTCTACAACAGGGCAGGACTCTGTTTTGAGGGTCAGACAGCACCCATGGGAAACTGCGGTGGTGACTGGGGAGCTGGAAAATAGGATATTCTGCTTCTTGGATAGGCTGTCACTTACAACTGTGGTTATACTGAAATACCAGGCCCGAGACCAGCATCTGTGCAGCCAGCAGCATCCGATTTGTATTGAGAGCTGTGCCTTACTGTGAATCACACTCTGCCCATGGGGAGAGAGTGTACACATGAGTACACACTTCCACTCCCACAGTCGCTGTTTCACTCTGTTAGGAGAAGGTGGGTAGCAATGTCCACTCTCTAATACTATTAATAAGATCCTGCAGCAATTTTATAAAGAGCCCAGAAGGTACAATGGATCATCCAAGCACTTTTTCATCCTCCACTGGAGTTGTACTCCACTTCTTACCCAACGCAAGTGCGTTATGGCCTCCTGCAGGAGATCTCACGCTGCCTGACTTTACAACAACAACTTGCATTTATATTGGGCCTTTAACGTAGTAAAATGCCCCAAAGCGCTTCACAGGAGCATTATCAAACAAAAATTGACACCGAGCCAAAGGAGACATTAGGACAGGAGACCTAAAGTTTGGTAAAAGAGGTAGGTTTAAGGAGGTTCTTAAAGGAGGAGGGAGAGGTGGAGAGACGGAGAGGTTTAGGGAGGGAATTCCAGAGCTTAGAGACTAGGCAGCTGAAGGCACGGTCGCCAATGGTGAGGTGAAGGAAATGAGGGAGTGACAAGAGGCCGGAGTTGGAGGAACGCATAGACCTCACGGGGTTGTAGGTCTGGAGGAGGTTACAGAGATAGCGAGGAGCGAGGCCATGGTGGGATAGGAACACGAGGATGAGAATTTTAAAATCGAGGCGTTCAGGGACCGGGGGCCTATGTAGGTCAGCGAGCACAGGGGTGGTGGGTGAACGGGACCTGGTGCGAGTTAGCATACAGGCAGCAGAGTCTTGCTTGAGCTCAAGTTTATGGAGGGTGGATGATGGGAGGCCGGCCAGGAGAGCATTGGAATAGTCATGCCTGGAGGTAACAAATGCATGAATGAGGCTTTCAGCAGCAGATGGGCTGAGGCAGAGGCGGAGACGGGCGATGTTATAGAGGTGGAAGTAGGCGGTCTTGCATTCAGGTCAGCACCTGAATCTGGAGTTGTGTTACCACGCTTCACATCGATGCTAAAATTGAAGTTTTAACCGCAGCATTAGACATTCTGTACTCTGCCTACCGCCAGTTACCATCACCAGTAGCCTGCCAAGAGCAATAAGTAGCTCATGTGTGTTTGTCAGTCTTTATTACGGAGGAATGAGGTGATAAGCTGGGCTGTTTATATCAACAACTAACAGTTACGGTACAGCCTGGTGTATTTTTGTGCATTTGGCGCCTATATTAAGCCCTATAATTGGAGGGTCTTTTTTTTACTCCAGTGTCATTTTACACAGATATGATTTATGTAACATGTTTAAGAATAGGCTTATGATTTGAATGGGAGCATTTAAAGTACAACATGCAGAGGTGAGAGTCAGGGGCGATAATGTCAGTTTTATTCTTTCATTGTTTACCTGACCTGTAAACAGAGGGAGAATTGTTGGCTTTTATAAAATATGGACGAGTTTAAACATGGTGTCCCATTAGCAAGCACGCACTAGCTTTCAGTAGAGCAGGTTGTACTGCTCGCCTTGTGTGTTGTACCCATGAAGTAAATCAATTTTCCTTTCTTTTTCAAAAGGCTGAACCTGGAGAAAAGGGAGACAAAGGGGAGTGTGGAGACCCGGTGAGTTTGTTGTATTGATAAACAATCTTTGCACATAGTTTCAAACATTCTCGCAGTCGATGGGAATCATGCCAGTAATCATAGAATCTTACAGCAGAGAAGGAGCCCATTCGGCCCATCGTGCCTGTGCCGGCTCTTTGAAAGAGCTATCCAATTAGTCCCACTCCCCTACTTTTTCCCCACAGCCCTGCAATTTTTTTCCTTTTTATGTATATATGCAATTCCCTTTAGAAAGTTACGATTGAATCTGCTTCCACCACCCTTTCAGGCAGTCATATCAACTTTTTTTTTTTTTCTTTTTTTTTATTCGTTCACGGGATGTGGGCATCGCTGGCAAGGCCGGCATTTATTGCCCATCCCAAATTGCCCTCGAGAAGGTGGTGGTGAGCCGCCTTCTTGAACCGCTGCAGTCCGTGT
The DNA here is from genome assembly GCF_035084215.1 of Heptranchias perlo. Taxonomy (NCBI): domain Eukaryota; kingdom Metazoa; phylum Chordata; class Chondrichthyes; order Hexanchiformes; family Hexanchidae; genus Heptranchias; species Heptranchias perlo. Next base: position 14,337,190 of record NC_090329.1, on the reverse strand, counting down.
GGTGACGGTTCTCCCACAGTGCTGTTAGGAAGGGAGTTCCAGGATTTTGACCCAGCGACAATGAAGGAACGGCGATATATTTCCAAGTCGGGATGGTGTGTGACTTGGAGGGGAACGTGCAGGTGGTGTTGTTCCCATGCGCCTGCTGCCCTTGTCCGTCTAGGTGGTAGAGGTCGCGGGTTTGGGAGGTGCTGTCGAAGAAGCCTTGGCGAGTTGCTGCAGTGCATCCTGTGGATGGTACACACTGCAGCCACAGTGCGCCGGTGGTGAAGGGAGTGAATGTTTAGGGTGGTGGATGGGGTGCCAATCAAGCGGGCTGCTTTATCTTGGATGGTGTCGAGCTTCTTGAGTGTTGTTGGAGCTGCACTCATCCAGGCAAGTGGAGAGTATTCCATCACACTCCTGACTTGTGCCTTGTAGATGGTGGAAAGGCTTTGGGGAGTCAGGAGGTGAGTCACTCGCCGCAGAATACCCAGCCTCTGACCTGCTCTCGTAGCCACGGTATTTATATGGCTGGTCCAGTTAAGTTTCTGGTCAATGGTGACCCCCAGGATGTTGATGGTGGGGGATTCGGCGATGGTAATGCTGTTGAATGTCAAGGGGAGGTGGTTAGACTCTCTCTTGTTGGAGATGGTCATTGCCTGGCACTTATCTGGCACGAATGTTACTTGCCACTTATGAGCCCAAGCCTGGATGTTGTCCAGGTCTTGCTGCATGCAGGCTCGGACTGCTTCATTATCTGAGGGGTTGCGAATGGAACTGAACACTGTGCAGTCATCAGCGAACATCCCCATTTCTGACCTTATGATGGAGGGAAGGTCATTGATGAAGCAGCTGAAGATGGTTGGGCCAAGGACACTGCCCTGACGAACTCCTGCAGCAATGCCCTGGGGCTGAGATGATTGGCCTCCAACAACCACTACCATCTTCCTTTGTGCTAGGTATGACTCCAGCCACTGGAGAGTTTTCCCCGTGATTCCCATTGACTTCAATTTTACTAGGGCTCCTTGGTGCCACACTCGGTCAAATGCTGCCTTGATGTCAAGGGCAGTCACTCTCACCTCACCTCTGGAATTCAGCTCTTTTGTCCATGTTTGGACCAAGGCTGTAATGAGGTCTGGAGCCGAGTGGTCCTGGCGGAACCCAAACTGAGCATCGGTGAGCAGGTTATTGGTGAGTAAGTGCCGCTTGATAGCACTGTCGACGACACCTTCCATCACTTTGCTGATGATTGAGAGTAGACTGATGGGGCGGTAATTGGCCGGATTGGATTTGTCCTGCTTTTTGTGGACAGGACATACCTGGGCAATTTTCCACATTGTCGGGTGGATGCCAGTGTTGTAGCTGTACTGGAACAGCTTGGCTAGAGGCGCAGCTAGTTCTGGAGCACAAGTCTTCAGCACTACAGCTGGGATGTTGTCGGGGCCCATAGCCTTTGCTGTATCCAGTGCACTCAGCCGTTTCTTGATATCACGTGGAGTGAATCGAATTGGCCGAAGACTGGCTTCCGTGATGGTGGGGATATCGGGAGGATGCTGAGATGGATTATCCACTCGGCACTTCTGGCTGAAGATGGTTGCAAACGCTTCAGCCTTGTCTTTTGCACTCACGTGCTGGACTCCGCCATCATTGAGAATGGGGATGTTTGCAGAGCCTCCTCCTCCCGTTAGTTGTTTAATTGTCCACCACCATTCACAACTGGATGTGGCAGGACTGCAGAGCTTTGATCTGATCCGTTGGTTGTGGAATCGCTTAGCTCTGTCTATAGCATGTTGCTTCCGCTGTTTAGCATGCATGTAGTCCTGAGTTGTAGCTTCACCAGGTTGGCACCTCATTTTTAGGTACGCCTGGTGCTGCTCCTGTCATGCTCTTCTACACTCCTCATTGAACCAGGATTGATCCCCTGGCTTGTTGGTCATGGTAGAGTGAGGAATATGCCGGGCCATGAGGTGACAGATTGTGCTGGAATACAATTCTGCTGCTGCTGATGGCCCACAGCGCCTCATGGATGCCCAGTTTTGAGCTGCTAGATCTGTTCTGAATCTATCCCATTTAGCACGGTGATAGTGCCACACAACACGTTGGATGGTGTCCTCAGTGCGAAGACGGGACTTCATCTCCACGAGGACTGTGCGGTGGTCACTCCTACCAATACTGTCATGGACAGATGCATTTGCGACAGGTAGATTGGTGAGGATGAGGTCAAGTAAGTTTTTCCCTCGTGTTGGTTCGCTCACCACCTGCCGCAGGCCCAGTCTGGCAGCTATGTCCTTCAGGACTCGGCCAGCTCGGTCAGTAGTGGTGCTCCCGAGCCACTCTTGGACATTGAAGTCCCCCACCCAGAGTACATTTTGAGTCTTTGCTACCCTCAGCGCTTCTCAACATGGAGGAGGACCGATTCATCAGCTGAGGGAGGACGGTAGGTGGTAATCAGCAGTAGGTTTCCTTGCCCATGTTTGACTTGATGCCATGAGATTTCATGGGGTCCAGAGTCAATGTTGAGGACTCCCAGGGCCACTCCCTCCTGACTGTATATCACTGTACCGCCACCTCTGGTGGGTCTGTCCTGCCGGTGGGACAAGACATACCCAGGGATGGTGATGGAAGAGTCTGGGACATTGGCTGAAAGATATGACTCTGTAAGTATGGCTATGTCAGGCTGTTGCTTGACTAGTCTGTGGGACAGCTCTCCCAATTTTGGCACAAGTCCCCAGATGTTAGTAAGGAGGACCTTGCAGGGTCGACTGGGCTTGGTGTTTTGCCGTTGTCGTGTCCGGTGCCTCGTGGTCCGATGCCGGGTGGACCGTCCGGTTTTATTCTTATTATGACTTTTCGTAGCGAGATTTTACAACTGAGTGGCTTGCTAGGCCATTTCAGAGGGCAATTAAGAATCAACCACATTGCTGTGGGTCTGGAGTCACGTATAGGCCAGACCGGGTAAGGGCGGCAGGCTTCCTTCCCTAAAGGACATTAGTGAACCAGATGGGTTTTTACGACAATCCGGTAGTTTCATGACCATCATTACTGATACCAGTATTTTAATTCCAGATTTTTTTTTTGTTTAATTAATTGAATTTAATTAATTAATTGAATTTAAATTTGCCAGCTGCCGTGGCGGGATTTGAACTCATGACTCTGGATTTTAGTCCAGGCCTCTGGATTACTAGCCCAGTAACATAACCACTATGCTACCTTACCCGTCACTGCGTAAAAACATTTCTCCTCATCTCCCCCCGGCTCAATAGAGACATCTGTTGCCCACTGAACGGAGGCATGCCTGTGATCTCGTGATAGGGTTCATACATATCCCCTGCAACCTCCCAAGGAAAACACCTACCAAATAGACCCTCATTCTTTCAGGATATTGGCTGTTGCAGTGGTTTGGGGCCTGTCCTTTCATGCCTGGAGCCTGGGTTCAAGTCCAGCCCAGACCGAAGGGATTAAAATCTCCTTCTGCTGGCTGGTAAGGGTTTTTTGGCGAAACGAGTTGGGCAGCCTCAATCCAGCTTCACGTCCTAATTTGGTACCGAAGCTAAGCCACAAGATGGCTGGTATGACTAATGCAAAAATGTCGCACTGCTCAGTCGGAGTTATTCTTCTGAGGCTGAGCAGAGGGCGTTTTATGCTGCATCTACAAATAATGGCCCCGATTTTCAAATCAAATTGCGGGGGCAGGGGGGCTTTGAAAATCGGGAAAATCCCAAGCGGGTGAAGAAGCCGGCCCCAACACGTCGACTTCCGGGTTTCCCACAGACGCGCCTGTGTGCGCACGCTTCCTGAATGCGGAAGTCCCGCCTGCAATTAAAGCCGACAGGATGATAGTTAAATAACCAAATGTACCTCATTGAGGTACTTAAGGTACTTCATTTCTGACATAGTAGATAGTTAAACCGATTTTAAACTTACCTGGGCTGCTTTCCCACGGCTTCCGATTCACGCCTGGTGAAACCAGATGGGAAGGGTCGGATTAGGCAAAAATAAAGTAAATATATTAAATAAAAAACCATTGCACAAAGTTAAAAAACAAAATAAACCTACCTTTCCACCGATGTCACCTGCACCCCCTGCTTCGATGTCCCATGTCCTCCTCTCCGATGTCCCTCTCTCCCCCCCTATGTCTCCCGCTCTGATCTCCCCCTCTTAACCCTCTCCCCCCGATCTCCCCCTCCCCCGATCTTCCCCTCTCCCCTCCCCCCACCGATCGTCCCCTCTTCCCCCCACCCCCCCCACAATCTTCAGCGCCCCCCACTCTCTGTTCCAGCGCCGGATGACGTCTCTCTCTCTCTCTTTCTCTCCCCCTACCTCGGCGTTGCAGCTCCTGTTGGCAGCCAGCCAGTCAATCAGGCTGGCTGCCGGGCGCGAAACCCGGAAACAACTTTAACCACCATCAATTACATCGCGATCACGTCGGAAAAGGTACGTTTTTTTTTATGCGGGTTTGCCACGCGCACCTTCACCACCACCCCATCCCCCCCCGCCCTGCTGCCATCCTGCCACCATTTCAAAATTGAGCCCAATGTAAAGTGCTTTGGAGCAAACTGAGGAAAGGCCCTATATAAATAGAAGTTCTTTCTCTACACTTAAATATTCTTTATCTGACCTGGGGTGCTCAAAATGGAGAGCACTGACCACTCACCTTGCTGAGCACATATTTAAAAAAGAACTTATTTTGTTGGAAATTAGCCAACATCGGAAAAGAAAATTTGGAATGAGAGGAAAAGTGGATGGACCAGAATGTTTGAGTGTGAAAGGGCATTGGCACTTGGGTATACCCACGATTTATTGTGCGGTGAATTGCTGATCTCAGCCACTTACGCGCAGGGAGTCACAGAGGAAAGCTAAGATATTTCTTCTACAGAGGGGCAAGGAAAATCAGGAAGGGCTGATGCAGCTCAGCTCCCCACTCTCATGACCCAGAATGGTGCACAGCGAAGGAAGACCTCAAATAGAAGGAGAGAAAATAGAAATGATCTTGATTTTTAAAGATCTTTTATCTTAGAGTGCTAAAACAAACATTAGATTCCTTACATATATAAATAAGGGACCCCTCCCCCCCATTGCCGCTACTCATGCTCAGGTTCCGAGGCTTACCTTCAGACCACTGCTAGCGAGGCAGGTAGGCAGTCTGACATCTGCGCAGGCAAAGTGGGCGACATGCGTCGACAGCTCACCCAAATTAGGCAAATGAGGCCCAAGGCCCAATTTCACGCCTTGCGGTTGGGATACGTGTTCCGTGTGAGCCTGAAAATGGACCATAACCAATTTCTACCCCAGAATGTGTGAATAGCTGAGGCAGTGGGGGAGGGGGTGGAAGGTAAGGCAGGTGGAAATGACAAAGAGGAGCAGGGTCCAGGGCTCAGAAGTAGTAAAACACAGGTCAACATCAAGGGTGCAGATTGCCATGCCAGCACTGCCTTCCAATGATGGGTCCCTATCGGGTTGGAGTCGGGGGTGGGTGTTGGTGCTTGGGGTCATTCTACTATTTCTTTCTTGTGTGTGTTTGTGTTCACGTGTGTATTTCTCCCCCCACCTCATCCCTGTCTTATTGAGCATGGGATCATCCTAGTCAGGGCTGTAGGCAGCAAGTTTACAATTGTGTGTTCTGCTTCCACACGTTCTCTCCCCTCATGTGGATGCCAGATTTTGGTGCTTTTCTGGGAGTCTGGGGACAGGTTGCCTCAGAGAATTTGGAATTCCTACATTGAAAATGGTACACTCTGGTTCAAAATTAAAGCCCATGGGATTAAATGGACAGTGGCAGTGTGGGTACAAAATTGGCTAGGGTACAGAAAGCAGAGAGCAGTGGTGAACAGACTGGAGGGAAGTATTCAGTGGTGTTCCCAAGGGGATGATATTGGGACCATTGCTCTTTTTGATCTATATTAATGACCTGGACTTGGGTATACAGGGTATAATTTCAAAGTTTGCAGATGACACGAAACTCAGGAATGTAGTAAATAATGTGGAGGATAGCAGCAAACTTCAGGAGGTCATAGACAGACTGGCGAAATGGACAAACACATGGCAGATGAAATTTAACGCAGTGAAGTGTGAAGTGATACATTTTGGTAGGAAGAATGAGGAGAGGCAATATAAACTAAATGGTACAATTTTAAAGGGAGTGCAGGACTAGAGAGACCTGGGGGTATATGTACACAAATCTTTGAAGGTGACAGGACAAGTTGAGAAGGCCGTTAAAAAAATCATTTGGAATCCTGGGCTTTATTAATAGAGGCATAGAGTACAAAAGCAAGGAAGTTATGCTAAACCTTTATAAAACACTGATTAGGTCTCAACTGGAGTATTGGGTTCAATTCTGGGCACCATACTTTAGTATAAAGACATCAAGTCCTTAGAGAAGGTGCAGAAGAGATTTACTAGAATGGTACCAGGAACGAGGGACTTCAGTTATGTGGCGAGACCAGAGAAGCTGGGGTTGTTCTCCTTAGAACAGAGACGGCTAAGGGGAGATTTGATAGAGATGCTCAAAATCATGAACGGTTTTGATAGAGTAAATAAGGAGAAACTATTTCCAGTGATGATGTGGAGATGCCGGTGATGGACTGGGGTTGACAATTGTAAACAATTTTACAACACCAAGTTATAGTCCAACAAATTTATTTTAAATTTCACAAGCTTTCGGAGGCTTCCTCCTTCCTCAGATGAATGGTGTGGACACCATTCACCTGAGGAAGGAGGAAGCCTCCGAAAGCTTGTGAAATTTAAAATAAATTTGTTGGACTATAACTTGGTGTTGTAAAATTGTTTACAATTTCCAGTGACAGAAGGGTCGGTAATCAGAGGAGACAGATTTAAGATGATTGGCAAAAGAAACAGAGGCGACATGAGGAAACATTTTCTTTTGCAGAGAGTAGTTATGATTTGGAATTCACTGCCTGAAAGGATGGTGGAAGCAGATTCAATAATAACTTTCAGAAGGGAATTGGATAAATACTTGAAGTGAAAAAAATTACAGGGATACGGGGAAAGAGCAGGAGAGTGGGACTAATTGGATAGCTCTTTCAAAGAGCCAGCACAGGCATGATGGGCCGAATGGCCTCCTACTGTGCAGTAACATACTTTGATACAATGATTTTGGATGTTTTCATATTTCAGAGGAAAAACAAAGTGACATTTGGGTTTTCAACAAACCAACCAGAATGTAATTTCCCCAAAAGCTACCTCAGTAGTCATTCTCTCTCATCCATCATTCCAATGATCTATTGCAGTGAGTCAGTGGATGGATCGTCGGAATTCCTTATTAATTTTATTTTAGCATGTCCTTTTTATCAATTTCAAGCTAACAACTTGAAACGAATAACCAGAGGAGGCGAAAGAGTGTCCTTGAAAATAATCTTCCAAAATACCAAGATGCACATTGACTACTCCAGTCAAACTAGGACACCTGGTCGCCCTGTATATTGGTCCCTGCGGGGAGTCTAAAACTAGAGGCCATCAATATAAGATAATCACTCATAAATCCAATAAAGAATTCAGGAGAAACTTCTTTACTCAGAGAGTGGGGAGAATGTGGAACTCGCTATCACAAGGAGTAGTTGAGGCGATTAGCTTAGATGTATTTAAGGGGAAGCTACATAAATGCATGAGGGAGAAAGGAATAGAAGGATATGTTGATAGGGTGAGATGAAGTAAGGTGGAAGGAGGCTCAGGGGGAACATAAATGCCGGCATAGACCTGTTGGCCCTAAAGGCCTGTGTCTGTGCTGTAAATAAATACTATGTAACATAAATGGTCAGAACAAAATGAAAAAACCTGTGGAGCAAGGGACTACCTGGAGGGGAGGGCCTGAGAGAGAGGAAGAGGGTAAGAATAGGAGGGTGGTAATAGTGGGAGGTGCTATAGTGTGAGTATAAATAACTTTTATTTTGCAGCCATGACTGAGAGTCCCATATAGTGTGCTGCCTTCCTGGTGCCAGGATGAAGGACATCAAAAAATGGGTGAAAACATTTCTGGAAAGGGAGGGAGTGCAGTCAAGTCGTGATCCGCTGTTGGAACCAATGACATAGATAGAAGTATGTTTGAGATTTTGCAGGGAGTTAGGCACAAATTGAAAAAACAAGAGCGTAAGTTCTCCAGGTTGCTTCCCGTGCCACACACTGGACAGGTAACGGAGCGGGAGATTAGGAAGGTCAATGGGTTGCTGCAGGGCTGGTGCAGGAGGCCAGAGTTCACATTCTTGGGACATTGAAGCAAGTTCTGAAGGTAGGGAAGGCTATCGTGAAGGGATGGCCTTCAGCTGACACAGCCCCAATATGCTTGTGGAGAGGGTAAACAGAGCAATGGAGGAGGATTTAAACTAATATGACAGGGCGTGGGGAAAGTCAAGATCGAGACTAGAGAGGGGACAGGATTGATAAAGCTAATGGAATAGAAGCAGAAGGCTTAGCTGGTTAATAGTGAGCAAACATTATCAGAGGAGAAAGGGATAGGAAGAGGCTGTCAGGTAATGAAATAAGAACACTGTAATAGAAGGGATATCAAAAAATTAAGTGAGAAAAGCAGGAGAAAGAATAAGAATCAGTATTCCAAAGAAATTGGAGTCAAGATTGAGTGGTATGTATGTGAATGGACAAACATTCAAAACAAAACCGGAGTGTTAGATACATTCATAATAATGGAGGGATATGACACAGTAGCTATAACAGAGCTGTGGCTTATGTATGGACAGGACTGTGAACTTAATATTCTTGGTTATAACATCTTCAGATGAAATAAGGAGGGAGAAAGGTGGTGGGATGGCTGTGATAGTGTCACAGTGCTAGAATGTAAGAATGTTAAGACCATGGGGGTAATTTTAACTTAACCCACCCAACGGGAAATTGACCCAATCTGATCGGCCACATGTTTACACACCGCACAATTTAACTTCATTGAAGCCGGGAAGGATAGGTTAAAATTACCCCCAGCATCCATATTGATATCGTTAACAAATAGGTGAGGAAATGGTAGAATTCTTCAGTGCGTTACAAGCCACCAGGCAGTGGAGATGAGATAGAGGGGGAGATCTGTAGACAGTTCAAAGAGAAGTGTAATAACAACAGGCCAATAATATTGGGTGAAATTAACTGTTTCAAAATAGCCTGGAAAAAGGGTAAGGCATGTGGTCAAAGTGGGAAATGGTTTTTATAATGAATCCAGGACTGCGTCTTAGATCAGTACATTTCTAATCCAACAAGAAAAGGACCATTGCTTGATTTAATTCTGGGAAGTGAAGTGGAGCAAATAACTAATGTGAGAGTAAGAAAACAATTGGGAAATAGCAACCGCAACATAGTTAGGTTCAATGTATGAATAGAAAACAGTAATGAAGAGTCTAAGACAAGGGTGCTGAACTGGAAAAAGACAAATTTCAATGAGATAAAAGGGAATGTGGCCCAAGAAAAATTAGCAAACAGGGTAACAAATCAACAGTGGGAAATCTTCAAATATAAGAATGGATAGAGTCCAAAATACCTATAAGGTGAAAAGGGGGTGTATCAAATAATAAACTGGTGGATAAATAGAGAAATTAAAACTAAAGTGAAATGTAAAAGGGAGGCATATGATAAAATTAGGCCTAACAATATAAAGATTATCATGAGAAATACAGAAAGTGAAAATGGAGATTGGAAGGACGAAGAGAGTATATTAGAAAAGGTTACCAGATAATATATGAGGAAAAAGTAAGGGCATCTATAAGCATATAAAAAGTAAAAGAATAATTGAAAAGAGAATTACACAGAATTACATAGAACGTACAACACAGAAACAGGCTATTCGGCCCAACAGGTCCATGCCGGTGTTTATGCTTCACACAAGTTTTCTCCCTCCCTATCAATCAGAGGGTAGGATTGCTTAGGGACAAAAGGAGAGGGTCAATTTGCAGTATGAAAGTATGGGCAAGATATTAAATAAATACATTGCATCAGTGTTTACAAATAATTGAAACTGAGAATGTAGGTGCACTAGAGAAGGATATGGAACAATTGTTAAGAGTTTTGGATTGCTCTTGCAAAGAGCTGGCACAGACACGATGGGGTGAATAGCCTCATTCTGTGTTGTAAACGTCAATGATTCTATGAAGTTAATGCTAATCATAATTCTTTAATTTTTAGAAGAGAAATGGCAAGATCTTCATTTTAGGAACCGAGTAATATAATAAATTAGAATAAAATCCATTTGACTGATTGATTTTGAGCTGCAGTAAATGCTTCAGATAGTTCAAATCTGTAATGATTATTTTATTTCTGATTCCAAAATTTCTTTACAAGCAATTCAAAGAAAAGCATTTTTACAAATATACTTTTGTCAGCTTTTTGTTTTTTGCTCCCTGCCTTCACCTATGGGAAAAATTCAAGCTTAATGCAAATACTGCCTAGAAATTTTACTTTATTGAAAGTCCCATTACTTAGCTGTTTTGAAATAAATCATCGGCAAAGTTCCTCAGCCTGGAATCCAGCCAGATCTCATGTTTCTGGCTGCTGTCAGACTGCCAGATCCTAGCAATTGAAACCCTGGCAATATAGCATCCTCAACATTGTCAGTCATTAGCTGTGTTAGTGGCAGTTCAGTGACCTGAAACCAAGACTTCAGCAATTTCATTCCCAGTAACACTTTGTCCAAACTACCTTTCTGTAGAACTTTTCCTTTGCTTGACTGGAGCTGACTGGAGAGATAGGGAAGGGGATGGAGGTCAGGAGAATTTGTCAGCCCCACTCCAGAGACTTGAGCACATATTTTAGGCTGACACTACCCAGTGCAGTACTGAAGGAGCGCTGCACTGTTGGAGGTGCCATCTTTTGGATGAGACGTTAAACCGAGGTCCCGTCTGCCCTCTCAGGTGGACGTGAAAGATTCCATGGCACTATTTTGGAGAACAGCAGGGGAGTTCTCCCCAGTGTCCTGACCAATATTTATCCCTCAACCAATATCAGTAAAAACAGATTATCTGGTCATTATCTCGTTGCTGTTTGTGGGACCTTGCTATGCAAACTGGCTGCCGTGTTTCCTACATTATAAGAGTGACTTCACTTCAAAAGTATTTCATTGGCTGTAAAGCATTTTGGGATGTCCTGAGGTCATGAAAGGCACTACATAAATGTAAGTTCTTTCTTTAACTTTTAAAGAAAAGGCTAAGAAGCCCAATAAGCTCATCCCTTTTTGATAAATGAGCCCCTTATACACACCTTCTGATCGTAACCCTCAAACTCTTCTATCTTCAGAAATACATCAAATTGCCTCTTGAATCCATTCATATTGTCCACTTCAATGGTTAATGATTAAAAACCCTGGTCGCAAAAGCCTGGGACTCCTCTTTAGCTCCCTGTAATGTTCAGTAATTTCATTGATTTTCACCACGAGTCCCCCAAAATCCTCATTCCAAAATAGTTGGACTATCCATGTGTTGTTTTGCTACTCAATGTCCTTGTTCCCAGGGAAATGGGCCTAGATCTTCAGTTTAGCTGTTACTCCGGCAGAAGTGCAGCAAGGGCAGGACCTGCACTTCACCACAAGGATACACCCCTGACTCAGGCCAATTTCCTGGCCTCTATGTCATTTACCTGGAGAGAGGGTGGAGACTAGTTGTGGCAGGCCTTGGAAGGCAACCTTCCAAAAGTGTTAAAGAAAGGCATCTGTGGCACTCTGCAATCAATTGCATGGACTTGTAGGCCATTTAAATTTAACATGATCCCCCTGATAGTCATAACAATGTTAACTGACTGGAATGAACAGGCGTCCCTTGGTTCCAGCATTTCTAGGGTGCAAACGATGAAAATTGTGTCACATGATATATTTCTGATCATTTGCATTCTATTTGAATATGCCTACCCATATTTGGATGGACACATTCTAAGCCTCTTGTCACTTCCGAAAAGATATCCTGGAAATGGGAACAAGCAGAAAGCTGGTGGAGCAGCTCACAAGGAATTTTCCATTGCATTCAATTGGAATTATGCCAACTCCCAGCCATAAATCTAACAGAAAATCTAGGCTAAGTTCTAAATAACTGTATGACACAGACTCAATCCTATAGACCCATAGAGGTTTATAGCACAGGAGGGGCCCTTTCAGCATACTCTGTCTCCTAGAGCAATCCTACTGCTCCACTCTCTCCCATAGCCCTGTATTTTCCTCTGCTTGAAATATTTGTCCAATTCTCCCTTTAAAGATGCAGTGGCCCCTGTCTCAACCACTCTCTGTTGCAAAGCATTCCATGCTCCAGCAAACCTCTGCAAATAAATTTCTCCTAACCTCTCTCCGTGACGATTTTAAATTGATGATCCCTCATCATTAAATACCCAACCAGAGGAAGTAGTCTTTCCCTATTCACTCTATCAAAACCCATCACAACTTTAGAAACCTCTATAAATTCTCTTCTTAGCCTTCTCTGCTCCAATAGAAATAGTCCCTGTCTCTTAAGTCTCTCCTCATAACTATTGCTTCTCATTCGTGGCATCAGCCTGGTGAACTTCCAATGTGAATCTATGGCTTTAATGCCCTTTCTATAATAGATCACTAAAAATTGCAGACAATACTCTAACTATAGCCTGAGTAAAATTTTGTACAAACTTATCATTAACTCTTTACACTTGTACCCTGTATTTATATACCTCAAAATACCTGCACTCATACGTTTTCTGATTACAGACAGCTTTAGAATCAGTACCATGCATTGCTTGGAACGAGCTATTCCATCACCGACCACTCCTGTTCTCAATATCTGGACACATCTTTATCAATATCTTATGTGACAAACACTGTTCAATGTATCTCCCAGCCTGTGATGCCCACTCACAAGCTGGAGTTTCTCTTCCTCTGCAATGTGCAGGAAGTTCTTTAACATCATATTTTGACTGGTTTGATTGGTTTAATCATGTAACTGGACTTGTAAGGCATTTTGCAGAGGCGCGGGAAAAGTTCTATTAAGAGCAATTACTGCAAGTATAGATCTGTATCCCTGCTCGCATTTCTTGCACAGTGAAATGGCTTCAGAACAGTCTCAGTGAAATGGGTTCAGGACAACTTGACTCAGCTCTTTCCCCCCCAAAAAAGCCAGAATAGTGATAGTGAACTGTTTTTGATGAACACAGCTTTATTTTGCTGAGTGTAAAGGAATGCAGCTATACTGCTGGTCCCCACCTCAGTGAACCCTGAGATGTGCAATACTAATCTCTAAGCCCAATGAAAGAAATATTACCCTTCTGCATGTCTAGCATAAGCTGTTGGAAACACCAAAGTAATTAGGGCAGCATAGTAGCACACCACACATAAGCCCCATTGCATGATGCCACATCAGTGAGGAGACACAAATTCGATTCCCCATACCAGGGCTAAAAGGGCTAAAGGAATTCATAGGGTAGATAGGGGGAAACTATTTCTCCTGCTGGGGGAGTCCTGAACAAGGGGACATAATCTTAAAATTAGAGCTAGAATGTCAGGAAGCACTTCTTCACATAAAGGGGGAGTGGAAATCTGGAACTCTCTCCCCCAAAAAGCTGTTGAGGCGGGGGGTCAATTGAAAATTTCAAAACTGAGATTGATAGATTTTTGTTCGGTAAGGGTATTAAGGGTTACAGAACCAAGGCAGGTAGATGGAGTAAAGATACAGATCAGCCATGATCTAATTGAATGGCAGAACAGGCTCGAGAGGCTGAATGGTCTACTCCTGTTCCTATGTTCCTATAGCACTGACATTCCAATCACAGCCCTGCCGCAGTGGGAAATTGCCAGCGGAGGCCAAGCATTTCCCATTGGGGGCAGGGGAGGTGCAGGAAAATCAGAGGGAAAGTATTCAGCAGGACTGCATTGGTAGAGGCCTGGGAACAGCCTAGCTATCTTCTCAGCTGCCACGGGGAGACTGTGGGCACCAGAGAGAATGTAAAAGGGTTCAAAATTAATCAATGGTTCACTCGTCTGAGTTGTTATAATGGCTTGTATGTATTCTTGCAATGTGTATTTCAATAACTTCTGCCTTTGTCACAAAGGAAGGTTCAAGACCAACAGCAATGAAACAATTTTTTGATTGTCAGATAAAGGCCAAACTACAACTACTGTAGAAATAAAAGCAGTAAATGCTGGAAACACTCAGCAGGTCAGGCAGCATCGGTGGAGAGAGAAACAGAGATACCATTCCAGGTCAATGACCTTTCATCAGAATGACGACGTCAGGGTTGGACCTGAGGGAATGGAGTGCTGCAAGTTCAGAGGGAGATAGATTAAAGTGAGTGAGTGGGGTAGAGAAATTGAGACAGCTGAAGTCACACCAAGTGAACGAGGTAAAAGAGACAAATGGAATTCCCATCGGAGAGAAGAGCAGAACTTCTTCAAGGTGGGGCAATCCTGGAAGAGAAGCGGCAGTGAATTCAACACTAAAACAAAACACTGAAAACAAAGGCAAAATACTGCAGATGCTGGAAATCTGAAATAAAAACAGAAAATGCTGGAAACACTCAGCAAAGATTCAGAAAAGACACTCAGCTAATTCGGGTCTAGTCTGACTTTGTACTGGATGTTTAAATGGGGTAAAATTCATACTCATCAACCTGTGTTTGCTTCCTTATAGGGACCTAAAGGAGATAAAGGACAGCAGGGAGTCCATGGTTTAAAGGTAGAATGGTTATGTGCATCTATTTTCAGTTGGATTGCTTGTGTTAAACTCACTGTTTTACCACTATTAGGTAATGATTATTGTAATCCTACTCACTTTTCAAGGGCGAAATGGGAGAGCCGGGCCTTCCTGGACTGAGTGGGAAACCAGGCATGGAGGTATTTATATCAAGGATATTTTTAATGGCGAGATTTCTGTGTGTTTGATTCTTTGTTACATTATAGTTTGATGTAGCAGTTCATTTACAATACTCTTGTAAGTGGTGTCAATATTTGCCCAACAACAATTTCATTGTGTTCTGAACATTGCAATATGCAAATCAATCTGTGGCAGGGAAGCTCACAGATCTGCCTGGCAGCCTGGCACAAAAGAAAAGAAAATGATGAAGAAATCTGATTCTAACCATCATTTCACAAACCTGATCACTTTAATCTGCTAGCGCTGACTGAAAACAATCCCTTACATAGAATGTACATCACAGAAATAGGCCATTCGGTGTTTATGCTCCACACGAACCTCCTCCCACCCTACTTCATCTCACCCTATCAACATGTCCTTTTATTCCTCTATCCCTCATGTACTTATCTAGCTTCCCTTTAAATACATCTGTGCTATTCCCCTCAACTACTCCTTGTGGTTCTAACCACATTCTAACCACTCTCTGGGTAAATAAATCCCTCTCAATTTTCTTCCTGCATTGTAGGAAGTGGCTTTTTTTCTGTTGATAGCAGGGTACTCCAGCGGTTACAGTGTAGACTTCATAATCAGCTGAAGCCATCTCTCAGGTTGCCGCTGTGGAGTGGAGCTTAGTTATTTGGTAACTGGACCACTTGGTGAAGGACCCAGCTTTCCTGGGTGTGGGGGGAGCAAACTAACATTATCTGATTCATTCTAATTGCAAGCATGGCTCTTACCAAAGTAGACAGTCAAAAGATTATAACATAGGAAGGCCATTCAGCTTTCCATCCAAGTGGTCTATCAGAAAAATACTATAGTCCTTCCATAGCTAGGGTTGCCAACTCTGGTTGGACGTATTCCTGAAGGTGTCATCACATGGCCCTTCACTCCTGCCATTGGTCGCCCAACACGCCCATCCTCATGGTGCATTGCCCTCCCACAGCCAATTGAAAAGCAAATAGATTCTTCAATACCCGATTGGATGATCCTTCACTTTCAGTCAAACAGCCTTTTTTCTCATGTCCGATATTTTTATAACTAATAATCAAAAGTGTTCAAAGGAAAGTAAAAAAAACACTGTTTTTAATGCCCCAATGATTTTTCCCCTGGATTGCTCGCAGCAGTGTCCTGGAGATTAATCTTTAATTCCTGGAGACTCCAGGGCAATCCTGGAGGGTTAGCAACCCTACCCATAGCATCCAGCTGATCCTTAAATGATTCCAGAGCATTTGCCTCCACTACCCTGCAAAGTAGTGGTACGGTAGCATAGTGGTCATGATACTGGACTAGCAATCTAGAGTCCTGGACTACTAATCCAGAGAATGAGGATTCAGATCCCACCATGGCAGTGTGAGAATTTGAATTGGGTTTTAAAAAATCTGGAAATAAAAAGCTGTCGGATTGTCATAAAAACTCAACTGGTTTACTACTGTCCTTTAGGGAAGGAAACCTGCCATCCTTACCTGGTTTGGTCTATATGTGACTCCAGCCCCACACCAACGCGGTTGACAAACTGCCCTCTGAAGTGACCTGGCAAGTCATTCAGTTGTATCAAACTCAGGGCAACTAAGGATGTAGGCAAATCATTCAGTTGTATCAAACTCAGGGCAACTAAGGGTAGTAATGCCACCTTGCCAATGATGCCCACATCCTGAGAATTAATATTTTTAAAAAAAACAAAATCCATTGTGTACAAGGAAGAATTTGCTGACAATTTGAATCTTTGCCCCACTGTCATAGTTTAGCTTTACCTTTTATACTCCATTTCATATCTTATATACTTCTATGAAATTCCCTTTTAGTTGCCTCTTTTCAAGGTTGAGTAACTCAAGTTTAATAATTCAGTCCTCTGATGCTGGGGATTAGCTTTGTGACTCTCTTTTTGCACTATCTCATGGGCACTCCCTCGAGTCTCAGTGACTGCTCACAGTATTCAAGGTGCAATCTAACCCAGAGCACATGAGTTCCTTCATTCACCTTGACAATTCTTAGGTTACAGATTGCAACAAAAAAAAATATAGCCGATGCTTTCGTTTCGGCAGGAGAATTCATCACGATGAAAAGTTCACGCTGTGTCACAATTGCAAAGAACATTGAGGGTAGCATTGCTGTGTCAGTCTCAGAAAGATGAAAATTCAAAAACCCAGCCACAGTGACCCTTGAGTAACATTAAGCCAGCCTGCACACTATGGATATAAAATTGTAGACAGAACAGGAGAGTGTAGGCTTGACGGTGGATGGCTGTGCTTTAATTGGCAGAGCTTTGATATTGCACCTCAGTCTCTTCGTGTACGTTCAAAGCACAGTTTGTGTGTCATGGATTTGAATATCATCTGTTTCACAGGGTCGACCAGGATTGCCAGGACCTGTGGGTCCCAGAGGATTAAAAGGAGAAATAGTAAGTATGTTTTGAAGATATATTTTGAATACGTAGAAGAATTGTTGCTTCTGGGCCGACCCCCCCCCCCCCCCCCCCCAATCCGTACTTGTTCCCGAGCCATCCATCATTTCCAGATTGGTGCAACAAATTGCTTCTAAGCCTCTGTCACCAGTGTTCTTAAGCCAGCCACTAACAAATGCATAGAAGCCTTGGCTTGTTTTGTCCCTCCCTGTGAGGAAGCACAAAGACTGTGCTCTGCATTGTTGCCTGATGGGGATTGGGACCTAGGAGCAGGATTAGGCCATTCAGGCCCTCGAGCCTGTTTCGCCATTCAATTTGATCATGGCTGATCTCTATCTTAACGTCTTGGTTCCATAATCCTTAATACCCTAGCCTAACAAAAATCTATCAATCTCAGTTTTGAAATTACCAATTGACCCCCACCCTCAACAGCTTTTTGGGGGAGAGAGTTCCAGATTTCTACTCCACGTTGTGTGAAGAAATGTGAAGAAGAAATGATTGCAGTGTTCAGTTCCATTCGCAACCCCTCAGATAATGAAGCAGTCTGTGCCCACATGCAGCAAGACCTGGACAACATCCAGGCTTGGGCTGATAAGTGGCAAGTAACATTCGCTCCAGACAAGTGCCAGGCAATGACCATCTCCAACAAGAGAGAGTCTAACTACCTCCCCTTGACATTCAACGGCATTACCATCGCAAAATCCCTCACCATCAACATCCTGGGGGTCACTATTGACCAGAAACTTAACTGGACCAGCCACATAAATACTGTGGCTACAAGAGCAGGTCAGATGCTGGGTATTCTGCAGCGAGTGACTCACCTCCTGACTCCCCAAAGCCTTTCCACCATCTACAAGGCACAAGTCAGGAGTGTGATGGAATAATCTCCACTTGCCTGGATGAGTGCAGCTCCAACAACACTCAAGAAGCTCGATACCATCCAGGACAAAGTAGCTCGCTTGATTGGCATTCACTCCCTTCGCCATCAGCGTACCATAGCTGCAGTGTGTACCATCTAAAAGATGCACTGCAGCAACTCACCAAGGCTTCTTCGGCAGCACCTCCCAAACCCACGACCTCTACCACCTAGAAGGACAAGGGCAGCAGGCTCATGGGAACAACACCACCTGCATGTTCCCCTCCAAGTCACACACCATCCTGACTTGGAAATATATCACCGTTCCTTCATCGTCGCTGGGTCAAAATCCTGGAATTCCCTTCCTAACAGCACTGTGGGAGAACTTTCACCACACGGACTGCAGTGGTTCAAGAAGGCGGCTCACCACCACCTTCTCAAGGGCAATTAAGGATGGGCAATAAATGCCGGCCTCGCCTGTGCCGCCCACATCCCATGAATGAATATCAAAAAAAGTGCTTTCTGACATCACCCCTGAGTGGCCTAGCTCTAATTTTAAGGTTATGCTCCCTTGTTCTGGACTCCCCCACCAGGGGAAATAGTTTCTCTCTATTTATCTTATCAACTCCTTTGATCATCTTAAACATCTCAATTAGATCACCCCTTAATCTTCTATAATCAAGGGATTACAATATTAGTCTATGCAACCTGTCCTCATAATGTAACCCTTTTAGGCCAGGTATCATTTTGATGAATCCGCACTGCACCCCCTCCAAGGCCAATATATCCTTCCTGAGGTGCAGTGCCCAGAACTGAACGCAGTACTCTAAATGGGGTCTAACCTGAGCTTTATATAACTTACATAGAATGTACAGCACAGAAACAGGCCATTTAGCACAGATCCATGCCAGTGTTTATGCTCCACACGAGCCTCCTCCCACCCTTCTTCAACTAACCCCATCATCATATCCTTCTAGTCCTTTCTTCCTCATGTGCTTATCTAGCTTTCCCTTAAATGCACCTATGCTAGTTGCCTCAACTACTCCTTGTGGTAGCAAGTTCCACATTCTAATGACTCTCTGGGTAAAGAAGCTTCGCCTGAATTCCCTATTGGATTTATTAGTGACTATCTTATATTTATGGCCTGAAAACAGAAAATGCTGGAAATATTCAGCAAGTCAGGCAGCATCTGTGGAGAAAGAAACAGAGTTAACGTTTCAGGTCAAAGACCTTTCGTCAGAAGTTCCAGTTCTGAGGAAAGGTCATGAACCTGAAACGTCAAGTCTGTTTTTTTTCTCCACAGATGCTGCCTGACTTGCTGAGTATTTCCAGCATTTTCTGTTTTTATTTCAGATTTCCAGCATTCGCAATATTTTGCTTTTGATTTATATTTTGGCCCCTAGTTCTGGTCTCCCCCGCAAGTGGAAATATCTTCTTCACGTCTACCCTATCAAACCCTTTCATAATCTTGAAGACCTCTATCAGGTCACCACTCAGTCTTCTCTTTTCTAGAGAAAAGAGCCCCAGCCTGTTCAATCTTTCCTGATAGGTAAAATCTCTCAGTTCTGGTATCATCCTCGTAAATCTTTTTTGCATCTTCTCCAGTGCCTCTATATTCCTTTTATAATATAGAGACCAGAACTGTTCACAGTACTCCAAGTGTGGTCTAATATAAGTTCTATATATGTTTAACATAACTTCCCTGCTTTTCAATTCTATCCCTCTAGAAATGAACCCCAGTGCTTTGTTTGCTTTTTTTTATGGCATTAGTAGCGTTACTACTTCTAGCAATTTGTATCTGTACCCCGAGATCCCTCTGCTCCTCAACCCCATTTAAACTCTTACTTTCCAAGAATTATGTGGTCTCCTTATTCTTCCTACCAAAATGTGCCACCTCACACTTATCTATATTGAAATTCATTTGCCAATTACACTCCCATTCTGCAAGTTTATTAATGTCTTCCTCTAGTTTGCATCAAAAAAAATATAGCCGATGCTTTCGTTTCAGTAGGAGAATTCATCGTGACGAAAAGTTCACGCTCTGTCACAATTGCAAAGAACATTGAGGGTAGCATTGCTGTGTTAATCTCAGAAAGATGGAATTTCAAAAACCCAGCCACAGTGACCCTTGAGTAACATTAAGCCAGCCTGCACGTTATGGATAGAAAATTGTAGCAGAACAGGAAATTGTAAGCTTGATGGTGGATGGCTGTGCTTTAATTGGCAGAGCTTTGATATTGCACCTTAGGTCTCTTCCTGTACATTTGAAGCTGTAACATAATTCCCACCCCTTTGTATTCCAGCCCCCTTGAGATAAAGGCCAACATTCCATTAGCCTTTTCAATTATTTTTTGTACCTATCCACTAGCTTTTAGTGTTCCATGGAGCCTGCAGGCACAATCCTGCTTATTTTTTTTTATCTTTTCACAGACGCACCACTAGAAGCAGCAGCTTATTGAGGATTCAATTGGTTAGCCCCCAAAAAACGGGCGCTGGGATCACGGTGCGTGATTAACCCGCGCTCGTTCGTTGTGATGCAGGCAGCATGTCGCATTCATGCTGCCTGATGATTTCAATGATTGCTGCCCCGTGCAGCCAGCGCTACCTGCGCTTTTGTGTTGTTGCACGCATCAGCAGGGGGCCCCAATATTGGGAGTGGCTAGCACTACTTAAAGGCAGCCTGCACCTCTTAAAGGGGAGGTGCACTGTGGCTGCAATCAATGGTGAAGTGAATCTGTGCTGCAATATAGTGCAGCACGGTGATGATGGGACCTCTGGAATTTTTAATGAGCAACAACTCGACTGCTCAAAGTTTGCGGAACTCTGATATTTTCAAAATATAAGATACGGGTCTGAACGGAGTCTGAACGGAGATCAGAAATCGCACACGTAAAACACAGATGCGGGTCCTGTCCTTATGTTTAAAAACTGTTTGATTTATTTTAAAACATTGAATAAAGGTTGCTTACAACTACATCCCACATCATCCAATCCGCAAACCAGACCCCACCAATCTGTCGATCTGAGTTTGTACCGGGCCTGTGAGAGTGCATGCAACAAGATTCTCTGATGATGCACTAGAGGTCTTGCTGCAAGAGGTGGACAGAAGGAGGGGCATCCTATATCCACAGAGGGGGCAAGAGGCTCTCCATACATATGCTCCCGAGGCAGTGGGAGGCAGTAGGGGACAAGATCAATGCCAGGAGCAGAGCACCCATGAGCATGCATGCAGTTCGATGCTTTGACATGAGTGGTCAAGGTGCGTGAGTTCGACTGTCAAGTGGCATCTCCTACCAACTGCACCACTCGCCTCATCCACTGCTCCACACACTACACCCCCCGTCACCCATCTACCAACAAACTCTTTCAATCAGAACCCAACCCTTCCCAATCAGATGTTTCCTCTTACCCTCACACATTACCACTGTTGCAAGCCGCACACCCACAACTCACAGGTCACACACACTGGCAGCTATTCAACCATGACAGCCACATCACCCAAACATCTTGCAGGACATTCACCAACACACGTCCCGCTTTCTTGCAGGAGAAGGTGGCACATAACAGGAGGCAGAAAGTGGCAGTGGCTCCACGAAATATGAACCTGCTGTCCTCTCTCAGGATGACAGCATTCTTGTTCCACTCCTGCCACTCTGCCCGTGCTCTTGCTGTTGCCTGTCAGCTAGCTAGCCCACTCCCTGTAGAGTATTGAAACTTTATTATAGGAACATAGGAAGATAGGAACAGGAGTAGGCCATTTAGCCCCTCAAGCCTGTTCCACCCTTCAATGAGATCATGGCTGATCTGTGACCTAACTCCATATACCTGCCTTAGTACCTTTGATTAACAAAAATCTATCAATCACAGATTTAAAATTAACAATTGAGCTAGCATCAACTGCCGTTTGCGGAAGAGAATTCCAAACTTCTACCACCCTGGCTGTAATTTTTAGGCTATGTCCCCTAGTCCTAGTATTCAAGTAAAGGAGACCTCCAAAAACAGATACAAATGCATCAGCCAGAAGCAATAATCCAGCAACTAACCTGTAATTCATGCATAAGCCTTTTAAAAGCGGTGGTGGGGGGGGTCCTCCATGCCGTTTAAGAGCTGTTCATCGGTGCGAGGTTAAGACAGTGCGTTGACTGAAGCGTGGAGTTCCAATATAGCAGTGATCCCTTTAAATCAGCGTTGCACACTGATCTACCGCAAAATCTCCCTACTTTACATGTTGCCGGCGTTCGTTAGGTGCGCGTGTGGAAACGGCTTTACCAAGATGGTGTCCCACGAATGTCACGCCGGAAGTGTGCACGCGCATCTCGGATGCCATATTTGGGGCTTAGGAGCCCATGTAGCGCCTACACTACGGGCGCTACACGGCCCAATTTAGCCCCCATTATGTCTATCTGTCTACTTGTGGACACAACCCTCTAATAACCTGACAAATATTTAATCAGATTTCCTTTGAACTTCAACATATTCCTGTGTGTCCTGGATATTTACATGTGCTGTGTGTGTGTGCGGACATGTGCATGCTTTGGGTCATGTGCGTCCTGTGTTTCTCTGCCTGCATGTTTACAAACACCGACTTTAAAACTAGCACCGTGAGTTTTGAAACTCGTTGATTAAAATTCTGGAAAAGTCTATTTGAACTAGTCCCAGAAAAATTCTATTATTTTGTGACCATTTCAGATTATTCTAAATTGGAATATCCCACCTGTCCAGTCACCTTAATTAAAACTATCGGTTGGTAACATTGACCTGCTAGAAGGGAATCTTTCAGAGACGAACACTGGGAATTTCCTCAGAGGTTCTCCTGATCGGCTGCCGTAATTTCGGCAGGAAATTGGCGGAAACCCAGATTACGCATGACCAGGGTTTCCACCGATCCTCTGCCGAGCTCACGCCAGGAAGCAGAGCAGTTTAACACGTTGGAGTGGTTGAAGAGAATAACATAGATGCATTTAAGAGGAAGCTGGATAAATACATGAGGGAGAAAGGAATAGAAGGATATGCTGATGGGGTTAGATGATGTAAGGTGGGAGGAGGCTCGTGTGGAGCATAAACACTGGCACAGACCTGTTGGGCCGAATGGCCTGTTTCTGTGCTGTAAATTCTATGTAATTCTGTGTAATTTTCGTCGGGAGAGATGTACGGCGGGCGGCAGATCCGATATCGCCCGTTTGACACCATCACCAAAAGTTTAAATTACCCCCATTGGGGGTAATTTTAACCAAACTGGCCGGGCAGGAAACGGGCGGGTTCGGGTCAGCTGCTCGTTTTCCACCCCTCCCGACTTCTCCAATGAAGTCAATGGAGATTAAAATCAGGCAGGACGTAAAACGGGCGGCTGACCCGATCCCGTCAGCTTCCCGTCAGGTGGCATAGGTTAAAAATACCCCCAGAGAGTCAAGTGATATCATGAGAGTGAAACTTGAGCAGTTTGTTTTTCATCCAAACCCTGAGATTGGATTCCTGCTTGAATCCTCTGCCACTGATTTAGTATTTTTTATATTACATAGATAGTCTTGATTTTAATTTTTTTAACCTCAACCACTGCCAACATCCTTATACCCATTGCCATTGAAGAAGGTGCACCATATTCCCTTTTGGGTGCTTCAACTACTTACTGCACTAGGGTAGCATGTCTCATAAGTTAGCTCTTACAATGAATTAATGGCTCTTTAAGTTAAACCTAAGAAAACAAGGAATTAGAATACTGCATTCAGCCCATCGAGCTCCCTCTTTCCACTGATGAAATACCAAGCGACTATACTGTGGACTCTAACCAGCACGCTCATTTTCACATCTTCACGATTCAATGCTGGCCTGCTGTCCTCCAGATTACACTCTCCCTCCCCAACCCAAGCAGCACAGAAGCCATTGGGCTCAATTTTGAAATGGTGGCTAGTTGGCAGCGGGAAGGGGGGAGGTGAAGGTGCTGACAGGAGCTGAAGCGCCGAGGTGGGGGGGGAGAGAAAGCGAGAGATCAAGATGTCATCCGGCACTGGAACAGAGAGTGGAGGGCGCTGAAGATCGGGGTGGGGGGGGGGGGAGATCGGGGGGGGGGGAGAGGGAAATCGGGGAGGGGGAGATCGGGGGGGGGGAGATCGGGGGGGGGAGAGGAGGAGATCGGGGGGGGAAGGGGAAGATTGCGGGGGAGAGGAGGAGATCGGGGGGGAGAGGGGGAGATCGGTGGGGGGAGAGGGGGAGATCGGGGGGGGGGGGAGAGTCAAAGATCATGGGGGGAGATCGGGGGGAGAGGGGGAGATCGGGGGAGAGGAGAAGATCAGGGGGGCAGATCGGGGGGAGAGAGGGGAAGATCGGGGGGAGAGGGGGAGATCGGGGGGGAGGAGAGTCGAAGATCGGGGGGGGAGAGTCGAAAATCGGGGGGAGTGGAAGACCGGGGGAGGGAGAGGGGGAGATCGGGGGGGGAGAGGGGGAGATCGGGAAGGATATCAGGTGGGGGAGAGGGGATGATCAGAGAGGGACATCGGAGGGGGAGATCGAAGAGAGACATTGGGGAGGAGAGGGGGAGATCGGAAAGGGACATCGGGGGGGAGGGAGAAAGGGGAGATCGGAGAGGGAGACATTGGGGGCTGAGAGGGAGACATCGGAGCAGGGTGGAAAGGTAGGTTTAGTTTGTTTTTTAACTTTTGCAATGGTTTTTTATTTAATTTATTTTTGTTTATTTTTGCCTGATCCGACCCTTCATGCCTGGTTTCACCAGGCGTGAATTGAAAGCAGTGGGAAAGCTGCCCAGGTAAGTTTAAAATCATTTTGACAATCTACTATGTCAGAAATAAAGTACCTTAAGCCCCTCAACGAGGTACATTTCGTTCTTTATCATCCTGCCGGCAATTACTTCTGGATTTGTGAAGCGCGCGCACACAGGTGCATCTGTAGCAACCCCAGAAGTCAGCAGGTTGGAGCCGGCTTCCGAACCCGCTCGGGATTTTTGCAGCCCCCCACCCCCAACGCACCCGCAATTTGATTTTAAAATCGAGCCCATTGTGTCCTGCAGAGTATTTGATCCTCACGGTCTATATCTGCATCCGCAAACACTAAACCCATTCCCGAACAAGGGAGGGACTAAAAAAGTCGGAATGCAGAAATTCCGTTTTGTACCTATGCCAAGTTTTTCACCCAGAAATTATCAAAAGAAGAAATTTTATGCTCCGGATATTTATCCCACTCCTTTTTGCATTTAACGTATAATCATCACCTTCAGTTCTTCTATCCCTCCCACACATCAACAGAACTGCTTTACTGAGATCCTGAGAGGGAGAGAAAACGTTTTACTCTCACTAACACGACAAACTTATATTAGCAATCAAACCACCTAACTGCAAAAGAAACTGGAAACATGAAGAATAGTTTTCAGAATAGGAGTGAACACAAATGCTTTTTAATGGAAAGAACTATGAACTTATGACAAAAATGATTGCAGGATTTTGGCTTAGGACTGTGTGACGTAGCCAAAAGGCTAAAAACCCCTCTTGCCTAACAGAGCTCCTAGAGGGATCTCTCTGGCCCTATCTAGAGGTAGAGGCACTAGAAAACGGCAGCTGTTTCAGAAAACGTCATACAGGCCAACAAGGCCACTGCTTCCACAGATCATGTATAACCCACTCCACCATGAACTCTACCTAAACCATTCCCACTATTCAGCCCTCCACAGATTATGCCACCTCTCGCTTCCAGCGCTACCAACAACAACTTGCATTTCTATAGCTCCTTTAACGTAGTAAAACATCCCAAGGCACTTCACAGGAGCGATTATCAAACAATATTTGACACCGAGCCACATAAGAAGATATTAGGACAGGTGATGAAAGGCTTGGTCAAAGAGGTAGGTTTTAAGGAACTTCTTAAAGGAGGAGAGAGAGAGGTAGAGAGGCGGAGAAGTTTAGGGAGGGAACTCCAGAGCTTAGGGCCTCGGCAGCTGAATGCACGGCCGCCAATGATGGAGCGATGAAAATCGGGGATGCGCAAGAGGCCAGAATTGGAGGAGTGCAGAGATCTCAAAGGGTTGTAGGGTTCAGCAGGTTACAGAGATGGTGAGGGCCTGAAAGGATCTGAAAACAAGGATACGAATTTTAAAACACAAGCCATCATGTTGCATGGAGCATTTGACAATCTCGGTCAATACTTATCCCTAAACCTGCAATTCCATTCCCAATCACTTATTGGAGGGAAGAGTATTTAGAGAAATTACAGGTATTTGATGATTATATAAAATGTGACCTTCCGTTTGAAATTTGGAACACTCACTTAATACTTCATTTTTTAAAGTAAAGATTAAGTTAAGTACCGCACTTTGAAAAGCATCTTATAAAGGAAGCAAGATAGGAGGAAAGCTAAACATTGCTTAAATAAATACGCCTGGAATTTCTGAGGGGTCTACCTGATCTCCCGCCATAACTTTGGCAGAAGATCGGTGGAAACACCTAGAGAAACGGCAGAAACTGCCAAAGATACGGGAGGGGGGAGATCGGGAGAACCTCCGTAAAAATTCTACCTCCATTGTGTTTTATTTCTTAAACCACCTAGGTGAAGCAACAAGGCCTATAATACTTAGCTTACTTATCTAAGTATTAGCTTACCTTAGCTCTTCATCCTTATTAAATAAATAAACCGCTACTTCGAGATTTGCTTTGGGTAAGTTTTTATTTTTGGTGCTCCTAGTGCTGAGCTTTGCTCACTGGGACTGTGTATTGGGCATGAGTGTGCACTCAATTTTCTATCCATTGAAATGAATACAACGAGCCTTGATTTAAACACACAGTTTTTTGTAAAATAGCTGATATGAACTAAGTTTGTATTTGTAATTTTTCTAAGATCGTAGCCTGTTTTGAAAAGATGTCAGTATATAATTTATCTTCTCACCGTGACACTTGTGCACCCGCTGTACCTTTATCTCGGCTGCCATTTGAATATTTCTCGTAACCTTCAGTTAAAAGGATTTATAATTATCATGACAGCTTCGGTCCAATAGGAGTTTGGCAGAGTTTAATGGATTCAGTGCATTATTATACTGTGTTGTCACTTTTTGATAATGATCAAATAACGACTACTCATACTTTTTTTCTCCTCTTTTGTTTATCAGGGTTTAGCAGGAGAACCAGGCAAGCCAGCAGTACAGGGCGAAAAGGGTGACAAGGTTTTATCTTATTTCATTTGATCGTTATGTTTCGAAATATTGGGGGTCACTGTAATTTTTATCGCCGGACGAAAAACAGTTGATAGCGAATCAGCCGCCTGTTTTACACCTCACCCGAGTTTCTTGAGGTCAATGGAAACAAAAAAAATCCTTGAAGGGGAGAAAATTTGCAGGGAAAGGGAAAGAGCAAGGGAATGGGACTAATTGGATAGCTCTTTCAAAGGGCTGGCTCAGGCACGATGGGCCGAATGGACTCCTCCCATGCTGTAACATTCTATGATTCTAACAAAATCGGGTGGGGTGTAAAACCGACTGCCCGTTTTTCACCCAGTGATAAAAGTTAAAATTTACCCCCGTTCTGTCTTGAGTTCCCCTCGTTCAAAAATATATCAAAAACCGAGGAAAGTCAGAAAATCAAAAATAAATGGCAGTGGATTGTCTCCTATGTAGTTTGGATAATAAAAGTTGTAATTAAAAAACACATATCAACAAGGAGCTGATTTAAAGGAATTGTCACCTGGTTACTGGCCTTGCGAAACAGTTTACAGTTAGCGAAAAGGGGAAATTAAAACAGAAAATGCTGGAGATGCAAAGCAGATGGATCAGCATTGGAATTATAATGGGCCAGATTTTGCTGGAGCAGGGCATCTCACAGTATGCCCTGTCAGTTAGACTTGATCGTGGATGTTTAGGTTTTAGAATTTTTTGCGCTGCAAGTTGCTGGAAGTGCGAACTGATAACGGCACAGTGAGGGAAACAGGGCATCTGGGACCTTAGTGAACGATGGGTCCAATAGTGTGTCTCCTTAATCAATGAGGTTAAAGGAATGAGAAATAAACAGAGCTAGGACTGAGAAGGAGGGTGAATTAGAGTGGGTGAATTCAATTTCAAATCAGGTACAGAAAGAGAAATAAAGAGAAAGAAAGAAAAAAGAGACAGAAAGGAAAAGTAAGAAAAAGAAATTTAAATTTTAAAGTTTGACATTTTTAAAATCTAAAACAATTCACAACCTGAAGGAATGAGACGCCACACTTATAATTGTTTACTTTCTGTGCGAGAGGTTAATTGCCAGTCGTTAACAATTATCACGTCGTTAAAAGGGTGTTTACACTTTTAATTACAAGACTTAACTTTCCGTGGTGAGTTTAATAGACAATTAATGTGCAAATGCAGCAACTTCATGAGACTCACGGGGAGGTTGAGGGCGAGATGCCATTTTCGTGAAGTTAACGCGGAGCGGCGCAAATCGTCCAGCAACTTGTGGCGATTTGTAATTCACGGGGTATCTCTTCCTCGCCACAAGTTGCTGGCTGATTTGTACATTAGACGCCATTATTTTTCCAACAAAATCTAGTCCAATACTACTGTTATGGGTTGATCCCTTCAGCGAAACCAATATTCCACCTTCAGACTATAACAGTGCATTTCCAGCATTTGTTGTATCCATAGTCAACTTGGTTCATTGGTAGCACTTACACCTCTGAGTTTGAAACTGATGCGATCAAGCTCCAGTCCAGAATTTGAAAACTAGGCTGACACTTTAGTTCAGTATTGAGGGAGTGCTGCATTGCTGCAGGTGCCGCCTTTCAGAAGAAACACTAAATTGAAGCCTGAATGTAAAAGATCCTATGCCGCTTTGGCTTTATTTTAAATGCAGGGAGTTCTCCCAGGATCCTGGCCAACATTTATCCCTCAACCGACACCACCAAAACAAATTAAATGGTCGTTTGCTGTTTGTGGGATCTTGCTGTGTGTAAATTGGCAGCTGCCTTTTCCTACATAACAAAAGTGGCTTCACTTTGTTCAATTCATTGACTGTGAAGCACTTTGGGACATCCCGAGGATGTGAAAGTTCTTTATTTCTAATGATAACTGTTAAGGTTAACTTGACATTCTTGTGATGGGTACAAGGTGAAAACACTCCCTTGTGAGAATTTGATGCTGTAAAGATTAGAGATGAACATTCGGCCCATCATACCTGTCCCATGATCCAGGGCCTTTCTCAGGACCTGATCTGCCCATTTCTTCTTTTCAATGATTTTTCTACTCAAACTCATGTCTTTTTTCCTGTCGGATACGATTTGTGGCCCCGATGGTGTAAGCACGAGGAAAAGTTTTGTGTGAACTAATGCAAACTCCTGTGGTTACAGGGAGATTCTGGGCATGCTCTCGGATCTCCTGGAGAGAAAGGAGACAAAGGTGACCCAGGACTTCCAGGGACAGGATTACGTGGAAAACAGGTTTGTGTCATTGTAGACAATGGATAGGTAAAAATGAAACTATTTAAAACATATGCATTCTGATAAATATAATGTCGTGTTCTATCATTTAATTTTTTTTGGTTTAATTGTTGCCTTGTTATTACATTTAGGGGCCACTTGGTCCACCTGGAACAAGAGGATCGCGGGGACCTAAGGTATTACAAACAAGCCTGTCAATAAAAGTTGTACAGTCAAACTGTGGTAATTCAAAAGTTCGGTAAGCAATTATGGAGAATCTGCAGTAATTTTAATATATCTTACATCTGGGTTGCCGTACTGAGCCACATCACTGGAGGGAACAGGTGAATGGAGACCGGGCACTTCATAACCTCAGCTGTGGTAAGGTAAATAGCCCAGGGAAATAGCCAGGGATTAAACCAAACATCAATCACGGAGAATATTAAAGGAAACAGTATCACAAAAAAACACACTAAAGTAAAATCCATCAGTCCACAAGGAAGGTAGAATAATCAAAAGGCCTTTTGGCTCCTGAATCCCACTCCTTCCACCATTTGGAGAGAGAGAGTATGAGGGTCAGCAGGAAAGTACTACCTGTCCCTGTCCGGTACATTGTACAATGTAAGGACTGAATGTGGGTGACTAATCCACACGGAGAAGCGTGAAGCAGAAGGACCTAAGGTGACTGTCTGGTTCGATGTTGTAAGTAAAGACCCATCGGGGGTGATTAAAGTAAGCTGGTTTGGATACCATAGTCTGAGTGCCTAATTCACTCCTAGGTCCTGGGTCGGTAACAGCCTGTTACATAGTACATGGAGAAGAGAGAGACACAGAACATAAGAACGCATGGAATGAGAAAAGTACTATTGGGTCACCAGGCCTGTCACCTCCACACACCACATGCAGCAACCTTTCAAAGACTATACCCCATGCATTTGATATCCTGAAGAAGCAAAGGGAGTGTGGGTTGGAGTTAGGACTTCAACATCGTAGCCCAGATTCTCCAATCCACGCTCCCTGCAAGAACGGCTTCCCATTGGGATCATGGGATCGCAGAGTTAACCTTAATAACTCAAGGCAATGGTATAAACCAACATGCAGGTTAATACCAGCTACAATTGCATTGTAATCAATCCTAAGCATAGCTCTGTGCCAATGATGGCAGTACTTATATTAAACTTGAAACCTATCTGTGAGAGTGGATAAAGTACATTTCCAATTTTTTTTAATATGGTACTTAACATCATAATCTAGAAACCTACCCTATTCAGTTTGTCATTACTTGATTGAATTACCGCGGTTAAGTTTTATGTGTGCACAAAGATTTGCCACATAAGAATTGCTTAATCCTCAGTGGATGCATTAGCTTGTATGTGTATTTGGATACGGAATACTAATGTGTAAATCAAACTTCTCTATGGATATGTCTTGATATCAGCTCTGTTTAGCTTCACAGCAGTGTACATGCTAAGAATGATACTTCTTAAGTTTTCCTTAAAGATAAAACCAGATTTTATTTTATTAGGGTGAGCGTGGATTTCCTGGCCTTCGAGGTCCACAAGGTGAGAAGGGACCACCTGGAGCTGGACGTCTTGGCTCCCCAGTAAGTGTATAAATTCTAGCAGGATTTCCATCATTTGATTTTCTTTGTGGCGATTACTTTGACAGCACCTCCTAGCCCCTAACCTTCTACCATCAAGAAAAACAAGAGCAGCAATTTCATGGGAACACCATCACTTCCAAATTCCCCTCCAAGTCACATCAGCATCCTGATTTGGACATATATGACCGTTCCTTCGCCATCGTCAAGTCAAAAGCCTAGAACTCCCCACCTAACACCAGCGGTTCAAGAAGAAGCCCCACCACCACCTTTTTGAGGCAATTGCCGATGTTGCCCCCCCCCCCATCCCAAAAACAAATTTTAATAAGTGTTATAGAGTGAATTGAAAGCAATGAATCAAAATTGGGTCAAATTTAAGCAGCTTTTATTCTTCTTTATCTCCCCTTAGGGTCCTAGAGGTCCTTCTGGAGAACCAGGTATGAAGGTAAGACCTATTGACATTTGCAATAAAAATGATGATTGAATACATGCACAACATGCAGGGTTATTGCCTTGAAAGTGATGAATTCGCATATTGTGGTTGTTGGATATTAGAAAAGGCCATTTGGTCTATTGAAACTCATCTGTATTAGAACTTTTCCATCACGGCACCTAACTGTATCCTGAATAACTCCAATGTTACTTTGCTTAATATATTATTCCAAATATTTAGCAGTCTTCGGGTAAAGAAGTTCTTTTCCTGATTGATCTGTTCCAAATGTACAACCTCTGGTCCTACTTTCTTGACATGGTTTGAAGTAGTAATGTGGGTTTACCTCACCTATATACCAATTTATATTTTATGAGCCTCGATGAGATTTCCCCCTAAATCACCTTCTTTACAAAAGCTTGAGCTTCTCTAATATTTCCCTATCTCTCATTCCCTTTGATTCTTGGGATCAGTCTTGTTGCTCTTCTCTGTGCCCTCTCCGAAACAAATACATCTCTTTCTTTGTGGATCTCATTCAATAGCCGTTCACAGCAACATTGGCCACTGCACTTTCAGCGCACAATTGGTTTCCTCTTAAAACAATAGACTCGGCATTAGCGATTGGCGATGTGAGCGAGAACACTTGACGCATTCGTGTGATAATCCCCTCTCCCTTAATTTAACGCAGCTGTTTATTTTGAATGGATTGACGGCTCCGCTACAGAGAAATGCCGTAAGGCTGCAGCAAGCATCATCCACTAGTAACAGCAGCAGTGATTTCTAGGCTGATATTTATGACTTTCTTTTCTTAATTTTTTTTCCCTTAATCACAAAGTATCCACAGCACAAGAAGGAGGCAACGACCTCTGCAAACATCTGCTCTATAAGTAGCCTCTAGAAGCTGCTCACAAATGGCTGGTTTACTCCCTCCAATTTTGTTCTCTCATCTGGTGTGGAACCACATGGTCTACGCTGAACAACACCCCCTCCCCATGAAATAGGAATTATGGGTTTAGACCCACGACGTGTCATTCCTGCAATGAGCTATCTCATTAAGCACACAATGCTTTAAAACTGCAATAAAATGGAATTCATTAATACCGCTTTAGGTTTTGAAATGAAAATCAAGCATCAGTCTCATTCGATGTTTATCATTTCAGTTGAAAATGTACCCCCTGTGCAACAACAAGGGAAGAGCTTTACATGCCTTGATGAGTTCTCCCTTAACCTTCCCTCTAGGTCATAGGGCTTAACCTTCTCTAATCTTTCGTCAGAGCTCATCTCCTTTTCCCATGGGATCAGTCTTAATCTTTTCCACGTACTTCTCCCTCTATCGAAGCCCTATTGAAGCATGCTTATGAAAACTGTAGGGTTAATCAGTAGGGTTAATTCTGTAATCCCAAGCTTCCCCCAGGGAGGCTGCACTCGAAGGCAGTGAGACAACATTGTAGCCTCGGTTTTCCAAGCAGTTAGTGCATTGTAAATCCTCAGCTTGAACTCTATGGACACTATCTGGCTTTGTATGCCAACGTCCTGTTTGGTTTCACTGTAGTTTCTCAACAATGAAAAAGACTGATCTCCTATTACTTCTTGGCCTAGAAATTGGGTCATGTAGTGCCCGTTTTTCAGCACCGGAAGTGCGCTGCCCACCATATTGGGTAAGGACAAACAAGAGGCGTCCTTTACCCAAATTGAACAAGCTTATAGTTGGTTTCTGTCACTAATATAGATAAGAAACAACAGGGGTTAAAGCATTGACCCATGCTGGGCACTAGTCAACACTCACCCCCACCTTGCCGGACACTACATGAGAGATTTTCCTGGTTCTGTAGCCAGGTACACCAGCTCACCTGAATGCAGCAAACATCAGTAATTGGGTGGATCAGACCTCACACCTGTTAAACAACCTGCCCGATTTTCCTGCGTTAATTTAAACGGTGCGCTCCAACCCACCTGATTTCCCAATATCTGCTGCACCAAGGAAATCTAATACACCTGGGCACAGACCCAGGAAAATCTCACCTTCCACCTCTCACAAGTTCGAATGGTTTCCTATTTGTTTTGTCTCCTGGTACACTTTTAACTCCCATAGTCCTTTAAATGACACCATGGCATTCCAGCGAAGAGATGCTGAATGCATTCATCTGCAATTCCTGTCTCTGCTAACTGGGTGGAAGTGTTAACCCATTTAAAATAAATGGATTGAAGCTTGCTCTAAAATAGCAATTTCAGACAAATGCATTAAGTGTTTGTAAGATAGAATCCCGCAGTGTAATTTCAGTTTTATAATCTGTCTCTCATCGGGACTTGTCAAAGAAGTAATCTCATAGAGAGGTTCACCATTTGCTTTATTTGTAACGAATTATAACTGTGAAGATAGATTTCTACCCAAATGCAAATCAACCTATTTGGAAAACAGCACAATGAAAGGACTAAAGAGTGTGCAACTGCTTTTGTGTTTTTCACCAATTTAGGGTCTGAGAGGCCTGCCAGGGCTTTTGGGACACCCAGGTGCTAATGTGAGTAGGATACACCCAACAAATTCTTCACTGTGGTAAGCTGCGTTCAGGTTCAATATCTGATTCCCTCTCCCCCACCGTTTTATTACAGGGTGCACCTGGGATGAATGGGATACCAGGGCCACCCGGCCCACCTGGGGAGCCAGTAAGTAAAGGCATTTATTACAGTTGACTACCCAAAATCCAGCTTTTATTGTTTTTTTTTGTTAGATTTTCAGTGCTTAAAGATCCTGCAACATTCGTGTAGTTTTAAAGAGTTGCTGACTTAATGGAGGGGGGGGGGTAATTTTAATCTAACCCGCTCGCCGATTTTACTCTCCGTTGAAGTCAAATGTAGGCCAAGCCAGATAGCCACCACAGGTTCCTTTTATTGAAGGACATTAGTAAAGCAGTTGGGTTTTCAAGACAATCTGGTAGTTTTCTTGATCATCTTCTGGTACCAGATCAGAAATAACCAGATTTTTTGAATTTGCTATGTTGGGATTTAAGCACATGACCATTGGATTGTATAGTGATTCATATAGTGCTTTTAATCCCCTCAGGACGTCCCAAAGCACTTCACAGCCTATGAAGTACTTTTGAAGCGTAGTCACTGTTATAATGTAGGCAAGTGCACTATACAAATCGCCATAATCATTAGGCTGCCATATGGACTATTGCTAGGGTAACTTGAATTACACGAGATGACTTAATATTTTGAACTTATTTTGGCACATTTGTAGTCGACAGACAATGTCATTTATCGTAAGGGCCCTGATTTTTCCGGGGAGGCAGGGAGGGAGCAGGGGTAATTTTAACCCCCATGAACAGGTGAGTTGGGAATGGGTGGGCAGTAAAAATAGTAGATTTTTGGAGCGGGACCACATTCCGGCTCAAACGCACCCACTTCCGGGTTTAACCCAGACGCGTTTTGATGCGCACGCGCAACAGAAACCCAGAAGTCCCGTCCCCCCTTAAAGCTGGCGGGCCGATACTTTAAGGGGCAGTGTACCTCATTGCGATAGTTGAGGCGCTTAATTTTTTGCATATTACAAATGTAAAACAAATGTAACCTTACCTGTTCGGGTTTCCCATCACTTCCGAATCACATCAGGTGAAAACAGGCGGGAAGGGCCGGATCCATGAAGCGAGCGCCTTTATTGCACTGTTTGTGGGCCCGGACAGGAGTGCTTCATCCAGGCCCCACAAATTCACCTAGCGCGACATGACCCCGCAATCGGTCAATCCCGCAACCCCCCCCAATCGTCTCCACGGCCCACCAGATGTCGTCCACCTCCCCCAACCCCTCCGATTTCTTCCACGGCCCACAATCTCTCTCCCTCCCACCCCCCTCTCCCATTCGTGGCTCCTTTCCCTCCTGACAGGCAGTCAGCCTGTCAATCTGGCTGCCTGGCGCGTGGGAAACCCGGAAGCACAAATACTTACTCAATTTGCAATGTCTTTATTTGTGTTTAATATTAGCAGAGAACTGATAGTTTCACTTGTTGCCTCCCAATATTAAAATTCAACCAGCATTCAGGTGCCAATGAGGAGGGCACTGTGTGCCCATGTAAATACTTGTGGGCAGGTCTCCTTTGCCCCTGGGTCAGAGGATGAACAGAGAGACTACCAGCCTGGCACTCCTCACAACAGGTACCAATCTGCGACCTCTCCCCCTTCCAGCCCCTTAAGCAGAGAGGCTTATTCTGTTAATTGCAGACATAGTGGTGGTAATTTTCCGGGAGCGTCATCTGTCACCAGTGCACCTGGAAAATTGCCAACTCACTGCCCGTGATTTTCCAGTGTGCACTGGTGGCGGGAGAGGCTCCTTAATGCCAGCATGGACCTGGAAACCTATCTCCGGTGTCTGCACATCGATACTTAAAAACTTTGGCCCTGGATTTCCACAGGACTCTCCCGATCTCCCACCGTAACTCTGTGGCATTAGCAACCTAAAGGAAAGATTAAAAGAAAGTCCAATAATTAAAATTTAAATAATACCATGGGACTCCATTTACCCAAACGTGTTTGATAACACTGTTGTTCAGATAAATGAATAGGTGTCGGCCTTGGTTCAGTGGTAGTACCCTTACCTCTGATTGTGGATTCAAGCCCTACTCCAGAGACTTGAGCACATAATCTAGGCTGATATTTCAGTACTGTACTGAGGGACTGCTACACTGTTGGAGGTGCTGTCTTTCAGATGAGATGTTAAGCTGAGGCCCAACCTGCCCCCTCAGATGGGTATAAAAGATCCCATTTGTTACTTGAAGAAGAGCAGGGGAATTCTCCCGGTGTGAATTCTCCTGGCCAACATTTATCCCTCAACCAACACCATTGAAACAAATTATTTGGTCATTTATCTCATTGCTGTTTGTGGCATATTAGCTCTTGCACTTACCTACATTACAACAGTGACTTCACTTCAAAAGTGTTTAATTGGCTGTGAAGCCCTTTGGGGTGTTCTGAGGGCATGAAAAGCACTATATAAACGCAAGTTCTTTCTTTCTATGAATAATTTACCTCAATGAATTCCAATATCATTACACATTGGGGCAAATCTTACAATTTAATGCTCCTAGTGTAGATCCTCCCACAACAGGTGTGCAAATGAGGAATTCAGGCCTGGAGATCTACAGGCCCAATAGAAACTCCTGAGAACTGTTGACCTGCACTCCAAAATTCTCGATATGTGCTCCAGTCATACAAAGCTTTGCGTGGGGAGCACTAAGTTGTACATTTACCTCACTAGTAGTGCACAGTACAGTTCTGTACTATCAAATCGTTCTATATACAGTGCATGCCGGGATTTCCAGCCAGTGGAGTTAACCAAATTCAGCTAAGTGCTGTTCAGATAATAGGCACCTCGCTGGAGAATCTGTCCTCCTGATAGCTTTTCTCACTGCTCCGTGTGGTTCTGTTTCATTTTAGCCCGCACTGCCTCTCCTGGGAGACATCGGTGCCTTGTTGAAGGTAAGCGCGCGATACGGCTACTGTGATCAAAGTGACTAAAGGACAGAAATCACAGCTGGATAAAGCAGACAGAGGGAGGGATTCTTTACACTTCTGCTGTTATTTGATGCAGGATTAGAAACACATGAATAGGTTGGTCTTGTCGATGCCGTGAAAGGTCACAACTGGTACGTTGACTACTTTTCATGAGCTTGTTGACAAATTTCCTCGCCTTGCTAAATGAGCAATGAATAAACCGCCCTCTACCATCGCATCGCAGGGTCCGGTGAAGGAAGTGTTAAAATTCTACCATACTCAGGAACAGTCCTACTGCTACACAAAGATGCCTTGTAACCATAACAACGGCAAGTATGTCCATGCTCGGAAATGAGTGCACTGGACATAAGAACTAGACACCCTGGCGCATAAGGGGTCATTTTCAAGTTTGTCAGAGCGTGGAGCCTCTCCCACCGGCAGTGCATGTCTGAAATTCGAGCACGCATTGCGTGTGATTTTCAAATCATTCATTGTAAATTGTTGCCAAAATTGTTGCAATGCAGGCCCGAATGTTTGATAAGTGCTCCTAGCAGGCGTGGCTGTCCTCCAGCAGCACAAAATAAGATCATTACTCCTCTAAAGTTTAGTTTATTGAGATAAAATTGGACCAGAATGAAACAAAATTATACAGTAACAAAATAAGTTGAAATGGTTTCACAGTGACGTGCCAGTAGTTGAAGCTTCGATGGCCCAAGGAGGTCTCATGAGTTTCTGATATCAGCCACATTGCCGTGAGGAGGGACAGAGTGGAGGCTTAGGGCTTCCCCAGAGGGAAAGTGGGGGGTAAAATCTAGAGTGAGAGTCAAGACAGCGATACTCCAATAGCCAAATGAAGAAAGTATTAGCGGAGGCTATCTGCTCACTTGGACCATGTCCCCAAGGCACCAGAAAAGGGGAGAGAAAAATAAGTAGGAGAAAAAATGAAACACTCATGGTGATACCGGAAAACAGAAAAGGGTTGAAATTGTGAGGTTCCACTCCTGGTATGGAGCCTCGAGAGACCTGAGCTCAGGTTAGAGATAGGAAAAAGCACCAGAACTCTGATTCTCCGACCCACCGGCATTGCTTCTCACTTGTACTGGTACCTTGCAGTTTCAGCCCTAACATCCAATGCTATAACATTACGAACATACATATAAACATACAAATTAAGAGCAGGAGTAGGCCATTCGGCCCCTTGAGCCTGCTCTGCCATATGATAAGATCATGGCTGATCTGATTGTGACCTCAACCCTACTTTCCCATCTACTTACTATAACCTTTGACTCCTTTGTTAATCAAGAATCTATTTAACCCTGCCTCCACCGCTCTCTAGGGAAGGAAGTTCCACAGACTCACGACCCTCTGAGAGAAAAAATTTCTGCTCATCTCCGTCTTAAATGAGAGACCCCTAATTTTTAAAACTGTGGCCCCTAGTTCTAGTCTCTCCCACAAGGGGAAACATCTTCTCAGCATCTACCCCTTCAAGTCCCCTCAGGATCTAATATGTTTCAATGAGATCACCTCTCATTCTTCTAAACTCCAGTGTATACAGGCCCAACTTGTCCAACCTTTCCTCATAAGATAACCCCTTCATCCCGGGAATCAGTCGAGTGAACCTTCTCTGAACTGCATCCAAAGCAATTATGTCCTTTCTTAAATAAGGAGACCAAAACTGCACACAATATTCTAGATGTGGTCTCACCAATGCCCTGTACAACTGTAGCAAAACACCTCTACTTTTATATTCCATTCCCCTTGCAATAAATGACAACATTCCATTTGCCTTCCTAATCACTTGCTGTACCTGCATACTAACTTTTTGTGATTCATGTACTAGGACTCCCAGATCCTTCTGTAGCTCAGAGTTCTGCAATCTCTCTCCATTTAAATAATATACTGCTTTTCTATTCCTCCTATAAAGTGGACAAGTTCACATTTTCCCACATTATACTCCATCTGCCAATTTTTTGCCCACTCACTTATCCTATCTGTATCCCTTTGCAGACTCCTTATGTCCTCTTCACAACTTATTTTCCTACCTACCTTTGTGTCATCAGCAAATTTAGAAACCATACATTCAGTCCCTTCATCCAAGTCATTGATATAGATTGTAAATAGTTGAGGCCCAAGCACTGATCCCTCTGGCACTCCACTCGTTACATCTTGCCAACCTGAAAATGACCCATTAATGCCTACTCTCTGTTTCCTGTTAGCGAACCCATCCTTTATCCATGCTAATGTGTTACCCCCTTACACCATGAGCTCTTATTTTGTGTAATAGCCTTTGATGTGGCACCTTGTCAAAAGGCTTCTGGAAATCCAAGTACACCACATCCACAGGATCCCCTTTATCCACGTTGCTTGTTACTTCCTCAAAAAGCTCTAATAAATTAGTCGAACACAATTTCCCTTTCACAAAGCCGTGTTGAGATTGCATTGAGATTTTCTAAGTGCCCTGCTATAACCTCCTTAATAATAGATTCTAGCATTTTCCCTATGACAGATGTTAAGCTAACTGGCCTGTAGTTTCCTGCTTTCTGTCTCACTCCTTTCTTGAATAGAGGAGTTATATTCACTATTTTCCAATCTGATGGGACCCTTCCAGAATCTAGGAAATTTTGGAAAATTAATACCAACGCATCTACTATCTCTGCAGCCACTTCTTTTAAGACCCTAGGATGAAGTCCATCAGGACCTGGGGATTTGTCAGCTTTTAGTTCTAATATTTTTTTCAGAACCCTTTCCCTGGTGATTTTAAATGTTTTAAGTTCCTCCCTCCCTTTCACCTCTTGATTCACAATTATTTCTGGCATGTTATTTGTATTCTCTACAGTGAAGGCAGATGCAAAATATCTGTTCAATTCATCCGCCATTTCCTTATTCTCCATTATTAATTCCCCAGACTCACTCTCTAGAGGACCAAGGCTCACTTTACTTACTCTTTTCCTTTTTAAATACCTGTAGAAAATCTTACTATCTGTTTTTATATTTCTAGCTAGCTTTCGCTCGTACTCTAATTTCTCCCTCATTATTCTTTTAGTCATTCTTTGCTGTTTGTTATATTCTGTCCAATCTTCTGACCTGCCACTAATCTTCGCAGAATTATATGCTTTTTTCTTTCCATTTGATACAATCTTTAACTTCCTTGGTTAGCCACGGATGGTACGTCCTTCCCCTGGAGTTCTTCTTTCTCACTGGAATGTATCTTTGCTGAGTGTTATGAAATACCTCATTAAATGTCTGCCACTGCATCTCTACTGACATATCCCTTAACCTAAGTTCCCAGTTCACTTTAGCCAGCTCTGTCTTCATGCCCTCATAATTGCCCTCATTTAAGTTTAAAACACTAGTCTTAGACTTACTCTTCTCTCCCTCAAATCAAATGCGAAATTAAATCATATTGTGATCACTGCTACCTAGAGGCTCCTTTACAATGAGGTCATTAATTAATCCTGCCTCATTACACATTACCAGATCTAGAATAGGCTGCTCTCTGGTTGGGTCCAGAACATGCTGCTCTAAGAAATTGTCCTGAAAGCACTCTATGAACTCATCTTCCAGGCTACCTTTGCCAATCAGATTCTTCCAATCTATATGTAGATTAAAATCACACATGATTATCGCTGTTCCTTTCTCACAAGCCCCCATTATTTCTTCCTGTATACCCTGTCCTACAGTGTGGTTACTGTCCAGGGGGCCTATAAACTACTCCCACAAGTGACTTTTTGCCTTTACTATTTCTTATCTCCACCCAAACTGATTCTACATCTTGGTCTTTAGAACTAAGGTTGTTTCTCTCTATTATCCTCATGTCATCCTTAATTAACAGAGCTACCCCTCCACCTTTTCCGAGCTTCCTGTCCTTCCAAAATGTCAAGTACCCTTGAATATTCAGGTTCCAGCCTTTGTCATCTTGCAGCCATGTCTCTGTAATGGCTATCAGATCGTACATATTTATTTCTATTTGAGCTGTCAATTCATCCATTTTGTTACGAATGCTACGCGCATTCAGATACAAAGCCTTTAGTGCTGTCTTTTTACTACATTGAATGCAGAATTCATCCCAATTAAAAGTAGGAATTATACACGTCTGTTGTGCCTGCTTGTGACTTATTTGTTTCCCTTCACTCATATATAAGTTCCCTATTAAACTGCTGGCCCTGAGTAGACTGCATTTATATTGTGTACGTAACACGTATTAACAGCAACAAACCAATGTGGTGTACGAACGTACGAACAATGATGGACAGGAAAAGACCTTCTGGTCCATCCAGTCTGTCCCACACAATTATGATACCTTGTGCATCACAATATACACACTCCCAACCACACCCGACACTATGTGATCTCCTAGGAAAGGCGAGAAACCAGATAAATACTCAGGCCAATTTGGAGAAAAAAAAATCTGGGAAATTCCTCTGTAAAGTGGATCGATGGATCACGAGTGATGGATCAGTGAGAAACAAACCGCTTACCGGGACTGTGCATGTCACCCAGTCTGATGGCACGAGAGGTTTTATTCCCTTTCTAAGGCACAGTTCAACTCTGTATATACAGTCCACTCAATGTGGGTATTGCTATTGAAGAAACCGAGCCTTGTATCATGATGACCCTGTCTTAATGAGCTTGTTTCCTTGTTCGGTCTACAGAATGCGTGCAGTACCTGCCTGGCTGGCGGCCATGGAGGCTA
Source organism: Heptranchias perlo (assembly GCF_035084215.1). NCBI lineage: Eukaryota > Metazoa > Chordata > Chondrichthyes > Hexanchiformes > Hexanchidae > Heptranchias > Heptranchias perlo. The sequence continues at coordinate 14,295,559 of NC_090329.1, read as the reverse complement.
CTCGGGGTTACCTGGAATGAAAGGAGACCGAGGTGTGCCTGGGATACCCGGCACTGATGGGCATGACGGCAGCCAGGTAAATGAACGTTTAGACCTCCTGAACTTTGATGTTGCTGTACGTGGTATCTGAACAAAAAAAATAATTTACTTTACTTGCAAATGAAAGAAAATTAAATCAATCTGCCATTTTTGCAACTCAGCCAAACCTCAAGTTAAGGTTTTAAAATTAATTGACTGAAACAATACAGTAAAACAAGGCGTGTATAGGCTTTTCCAGGGCTCCACAGCTCAGAGAATGGGTCTGTTCCAACAGTGCATGATTTTGGAAGTTTTCACTAGTTTTTTTTTAACCAACAGTTGTTGGGAATTCCAGTCATATTATGCAGCATGGCGTGCAATGTTTTACTTGAGGAATCATAGGATCATAGAACGATACAGCACAGAAGGAGGCCATTCAGCCCATTGTGCCTGTGTCGGCTCTCTGAAAGAGCTACTAATTAGTCCCACTCCCCTGCTCTTTCCCTGTAGCCCTGCAGTTTTTTCCCCTTCAAGTATTTATCCAATTCCCTTTTAAAAGTTAATATTGAATCTGCTTCCAGCACCCTTTCAGGCAGTGCATTCCAGATCATAACAATTGCTGGGCAAAAAAAATTCTCATCTCGCCTCTGGTTCTTTTGCCAACATTTTAAATCTGTGTTCTCTGGTTACCGACCCTTCTGCCAGTGGAAACAGTTTCTCCTTATTTACTCTATCAAAACACTTCATGATTTTGAACACATCTATTAAATCTCCCCTTAACCTTCTCTGCTCGAAGGAGAAATGTAAATAATATGTCTAAGATTGTTACCTGAAGAAACTTCCATTCTTCGTTTAAGGAAAATACAAAATTCTGACCTTTGTAAATAAAAGAACACAAGCCCACAGTTGGTGTCCTTATACCAAGCGGCCTGCTTCCAGGTTCTGGGATGTGAATCAGATGATAGGAAATGTCCACCTGATGCGTAAGCTTTTTAACAACAGTGAATTTTAATAAGGACCCCAGCCAAACCTACCATTTTGTGTAGGAGCAGAGATAACATGGTGTGAGAATGTTACTCTGGTGAGAAGAGGAAGCAATCACTTCACAAAGGCACCCAAAAATACACATTTTGAAGAGTTCAAGTATACTAAGAGGGATGTGCACTTCAGTGCTGTGATTCTAAGAGAGCTATACACACGTAGTGTGGCTCCAAGCCCCAGCCTAAGCCAGGAAAACAGAAGAAGTATTGTCTTCCTTCCTGAAAAGAAAATAATTAATTATCAGGAAAGTTTATGCATGTTTCAAAAAAAACATTCTTATGTAATAGACTAGATATCGTGAGAAACTATCCAAGTAAATGAGTAATGGGGTCCAGACATAGTCCACGAACCAGGAATTCTGAAGAAGAGCTGGTAAGGAGGTGGTTAAGTGATTCTTTCTTCTCTCAGAGGTTTGTGTTTGTGTTCATTAATGGTATGTGAGTGTAAATTCACCAATCACTCATTCCCAGAGGGACCCACACACCAGAGGAATGTGGGTCAGAGATAGAGCTATTGCGCCAATCCTCCTCTCCCTTCGCTCTCCCTTTGAGCACGGATCTCCTCTGACAGCACGGGATCCGTGAATTTATCCTATAGTGTTCAACAGTACTTCCTTGTTTTTTAAACCCTGCAATTACTTTCCCGTAGGGTAACCCAGGACCAAGGGGGCCGCCTGGAATTCCTGGAATAGATGGGCAAAAGGTGGGTATGATCTCTTCTTAATGTGATATTTTTAGCCTTTCCTTCATAAGAACAGACAAAAAGTAATGAACAGATAAACTACTCCAGCAACATCAACAACTTGCATTTATATAGCACCTTTAACGTAGTAAAATATCCCAAGGTGCTTCACAGGAGCGATTATTAAACAAAAATTTGACACCGAGCCACATAAGGAGATATTAGGACAGGTGACCAAAAACTTGGTCAAAGACATAGGTTTTAAGGAGTGTCTTAAAGGTAGAGAGGTTTATGGAGGTAATTCCAGAGCTTAGGGCCTAGGCAGCTGAAGGCACGGTCGCCAATGGCGGAATGACAAAAATTGGGGATGCGCAAGAGGCCAGAATTGGAGGAACGCAGAGATTATTACAAGTTGTTCCAGCGACAGAGTCCCCATCATTTGAGCACTACTGCTCCTCTAGGGCCCACAAAAATAATTTGATACTTGCCTTTGGCAGGCCTCTTTGATTCCATCACCTGTAGAACAAAGATGGCAATCGGGGGTCCTAGTTACATCAAAGGACCCCGATTTCCATATTAAAAGCGGCTTGTTGCCTGAAACAGGCGGGAGCTTTGGACACCCGGCAGTAGACCCCTTTCAAAATGGAGCCGGCCGCATCGCCGGTGTTAATGGGCGGTTAATGCAACCGCCCGACGGGAACTGGGTGGGTGAACAGTTAAAATTGCAAAAATCGACTTGCTCGCATTCCTGTCATAAACCCGCTGTGGGTTCCTCACAAATTAATTCAAATAGGGGCCAATGATGTCATCTGCACCCCAACACGATTTTAACTGGCAAACCTGCTGAGTGAAACTTTGCAGCATTGGCTTCATAAACTGACTGACATGACTGGAAAGCTGCATTTAAAGGACTGCTCACCTGCAGGCATTCAGGTCATTAGGATCGGTGTGCCATTGTGAGTCGTGAATTCCCAAGGCAGTTCTGAGCTTCCAGTTTGCTTCTTTCTGATTTTTCTCCCTTACCTACCCTCATTAAGCTCTCACTGCTTATCACGCGTACTGATTTTGCTTAACTCCTTTGGATGGACGAACAGTTGGAGGAAGAGGAGCAGCCGCAACAGCCTGAAGAACCAGGACAACTAGCAGCTGGGCCTGTTAGAAGACAGCAGATGAGAGGGGCTGCTGTTAGAAGTTGTGTGCTGTTACCCAGCCCACAGGGTCTATAAGGCCAAGACTTACCTTCTTGAACATTTCTGAGGAACAGTGCAGGAGGAGGTTACACCAGGCAGGCTGACGCTGACCTATGCAGCCTGTTGCGACAGGACTTACTGCCTGCTGGCCCAGTGGCCTTGCTGTGCCAATGGCTCTCAAAGTCACCACCGCCCGTAACCTTTTCACCACAGGTTCCTTCCAGGCTGCTACAGGGGACATTACCCGCATCTTCCAGTCTTCAGGTCGCCAACCCCCTCCTTGCCAGAGCACCAGTACATTGCCTTCACGATGGACACCAACAGCCAGAATGAGAGAGCTCTGGGATTAGCAGCAGCGTCCAGCTTCCCTTGTGTCCAGGGCGTAATAGACTGCACTTGTAGTGATTAAGGCACCAGAAGATGAGCAGCCACTTATGTCAACAGGAAGGGCTTCCACTCCATTAATGTTCAACTGGTGTGTGATTACTGCAGAAGGATCCAAATCTGTGCCAGTTTCATTGGCAGCTGCCATGGCACCTTCATTCTTGGACACTCATCCATCCCTCACTTTTCCACCCATCTAGCTATATCGGAGGATGGCTGTTAGGAGACACTTGGCTGAAGACACCATCCACCATCCAATGAGGTCTATGGGGCCATCAGGAACATCACAGAGCATACCAATGACATTTAGGAGGAAAGAGTCAGGTGCCTCTATCGCTCTGGTTGCTCCCTACAATATGGCCCAGACAAATCATTGTAGTTTGCTGCATTCTGCATAACCTGGCAATGCAAAGAGGATTAGAGTTGGATGAGGCACAGCAATAGGAAGAGGCATAGTCAGGTGAGGAAGAATTGGAAGAAGGTGAGGCAGAACCACAAAAATGAGGGCCAGCAGAACACATTGCAGCTAGACAGGGCAGGGAGCAGTTGATAGAGCAGCGTTTCGATGACCTCCTCCAATCCATGATCTGAGAAGTTAGAAAAAGCTCCTCAACATTAAACAGTCCTTGTTACCCCTACACCACTCACTTGATTCTGCATTGATGAACATTGAGACCATTCAGCCAGCTTCTATGTCAATGACTTTCTGACAATTAAGAAGCTGTAACGGGAAAAAACTATGGACCAAAGTTCCAGATGCAGTAAAGGTGTTGATTTTAATTCCAAACACAATATTGTCGTGAATTCTTTTGTCACCCAAGCGATCAACCGATAGTGCTTTTCTTAAAAAATGTTTACCAACTCAACAACTCTTACGAGGTGCTCACCCAGTGGCTTCAGCAGAGGCGGTGGAAGACTGCTGTTGCTCATGTGAGGACCCTTGAGATGCTTGTGGCTGGCGACTTCTGGGAGCTCGAGTCTCTGAAGGCCCGGCTGTCGACTCGGGACAGTCCTGCCCAGCTCCTTGGCACCGTGGTTGGTATTGGTTAAGGGGGTGGCGAGGGAGCAGACATCCTGACCCCCTGAGAGAGGGAAACAGGGTACATGGTAACAAGGCACTTAGAATATCATAATATGATTAGGCAGAGTCAAGGGACATTAATGGGCAATCGTGTTTGACAAATTTACTAGAGTATTTTTGAGGATGTGACTAGCAGGGTAGATAAAGGGGAACCAGTGGCTGTAGTGTATTTGGATTTCCAAAAGGCATTCGATAAGATGCCACATAAAAGGTTGTTACACAAGGTAAGGGCTCATGAGGTTGAAGGTAATATATTAGCATGGATAGAGGGGGGCATAGTCTCAGGATAAGGGGTTGGCCATTTATGCCTGAGATGAGGAGGAATTTTTGGAATTCTCTAGCTGTGGATGCTCAGTCGTTGAGTATATTCAAGACTGAGATCGATAGATTTTTGGACTCTAGGGGAAACAAGGGATATGGGGATCGGGTGGGAAAGTGGAGTTGGGGTCGAAGATCAGCCATGATCTTATTGAATGGCGGAGCAGGTTCGAGGGGCCGTATGGCCTACTCCTACTCCTATTTCTTATGTTCTACTGTTCTTAAACAAGTGGCCGCTCCCACAGCGCCACTGCCTCTACCGTGGGGTATGGGCTCAGTGCACATGTTCCATTAACCTGTCCAAGGTGGAAATCTGCCTCTCCAAAACGGAGCTCCAAGTTTGAGCCCAGAGTCTGCATGGCAGCAGTTTGAGCTTTCACGTAAGCTGCGAAGCCTGTGAGCATTGCCTTTTGGTGTGAGGGCCAGCTGCAGGGTCGCTGGAGATGGCCACACTCTCCAAGGTAGACTGCAGAGTGCTGATGCCGTGGGAGATGAGACCACACTTTCAGCCATGGTGGTGATGTAGTCAAGATGGGATTTTCAGAGGTTTGTAGAATCATAGAATGATACAGCACTGAAGGAGGCCCTTCGGTCCATCGTGCCTGTGCCGGCTCTTTGAAAGAGCTATCCAATTAGTCCCACTCCCCTGCTTTTTCCCCATAGCCCTGCAAATTGGTGTAAGTAATAATCAGAGACCCTTTTCACGGAAGCCTCCGGACTCAAAATGTCCTATTCTGACCACTGATCTCCAGCACTTGCTGCTCCAGCTCCGACACCACCATAAGATTAGGTGTTCCTCCCTCGGTCTTAGTCCTCTCCCTGTTGTCGTCCTGCCGGGAGAGAGAGGGTAAGATTTAGTGAGTGTCTTCTAGAATGGAAAGTGCATATGGATGGGGCTGCTGCTTGTGTGGTTGCTGAAAGGGAGAAGAAGCAAGAGGCAATCAAGATGGGGAGGTGTTAAATTGAAAGCAGTTGTGTGAAGTGAGGAAGAAGGCATGGGAGAAGTTGGTGATTGTGCAAAGGCCAACAAGTGAGAAGAGAATGGTGTCTAGTGGGTGCTGTGAGGGGAGCAAGGAAGAGGTGAGTGTGTGTATGTTTCTAATGAGAATGAAAGGTGGTGGTGGTGGGGTGGCCTTGTGCTGGGCGATGAAAGGATGTGATGGAGGGGAGGGAATTGTCGAACATGTCGGGGAGTGGGAAAGGACTATTGCCATGTGTCGTTGAGAGAGATGGAAAAATGAAGAGCTTTGCTCGCCCTTGTTACTCTTGAGGGGTGATTGAAGCACTTCCTGCGATGGATCCAGGCCCTGGGGTGATGCCCCTGGAGTTGGAAATCTCTGCAATGTCTCTCCACACCTGGCGGACTTGGTCTTTCGGGATCCTCCTGCTACTGGCTGGAAATAGAACTTCCCTCCTCGACCTGACCTCTTCCAGCAGGACCTCCAGGGAAGCTTCAGAGAACCTGGGGGCTTGTTTTCCTCAACATCTCTGACGTTCCCCTTCTCTGTGCTGCAAAATTCATCCAGAAGCCAGAAAGCAATGCAACCTCACTTTAAGAGGAGCAATGTGACTTTAAACAGGCCTCTGGCTGACCTGACCTGCGGGTTTCCCAGCGGGTCAGCAAATCGGGTGGGAAACATACCCGTGACATTCTAATGAGGCCCAGGAGTTAAAATACTCCAGGCCTGTTTTTGGCTGCTGATGGTGAGTTTTGAACCAACGTCAAAACTCACCCACTGAAAACTGACCCAGAGTTAAAATTGGGGCCTTAATGTTTCAGAATCCAGTGACACTTTGGATATTTCACCTGATGCGATATTTAGCATAGTGTGAACCTGATTGGCATATCGTTTGACAATTCAAGATAGATGTGCCTTTCTCACCATAGCTGTTGACGTGGAATCAGTTTCTGAAACCAATATGTAAATGATTTGAGTATTTATGTTTTCAAAGGGAAACAAAGGTGAACGCGGATTCCCTGGGCTTGTCGGAGAGAAAGGAGATGAGGTGAGTGTATTGAGAACCTAAGACTGTACAAAATGCTGCAGATGTTGTATTGGCTGATGAAACACGTAGATGCTTATGAGAATAGAATAATATCAGTTGGTTGATTCATCATGTTACATAAACGAGGCAAAACTCAGAACTAACCATCCAACCGATGTAATATTGTAATGAGAAGTGCTGAATGGAGCCAAATGATAAGCAGTGTAGTGATAAATAACTGAATATCTAACACTACAGAAACACACTAAAGGACCTTAACACCAGCATTGTGCATATCAGACTTCTAAGGAAGACCTCCCTTGTGCACCCTTTATCACAATTACAGTGAGAGTCTTTCTTTCATTATGTTTCTTGAGAGTTTTTTTTATTGTTAGCCATTAATTTGGGCAACTTGGCTTCACACTTAAAGAGGAAGCAAAGTCTAGGGGGGCGTACTTTTTGTTCAAGTCACTCCCCCAATTAGGGCACAAAAATACATATAATTTTAAAAATATTCATTACCATCTGAAGAAAAATAGCAAATTTCCTGAACCCACTGGAGAGCCGACATTTTGAATCTTCTACCTTCCAGGCCACTCCAGGGCCCTCACTTATGGGGGAAGCCATTTGCTCTCCCTGAGCAGTTCCATTCATCTTAACAAGAGCTGTAACTTTGGGCCTTCTTGGGATCTGCCCGGGAGCTGCCTGACCCAAGGAAAGCTGGGCCCATTGCATACTTTATATAGCTTCTGCTTTTTTCCACAAATCCAAATAGTTGTCTGCACAAGTTTTTTAATTATAGAATCATATTTCATAGAAGGAAGCCATCCAGCCCATCATGCCTGCGCCAGCTCTTTGAAAGAGCTACCCAATTAGTCCCACTCCCCTGCTCTTTCCCCATACCTCAATTACTCAATTAGAAAATTATGCTTTACATTTTAAAGTCAAACTAATTTTTGTTTCTGATTCTCAGGCACGGCCAGGTGTACCGGGGTTGCCTGGACCCACAGGAGCTACAGGACCTCTGGTACGTAATGATCTGGCTTTATATTTGTGGAAATGTTCTCTTCCTAGTTTCCGATTCCTCCCTTTCTCACTGCACTGGTTTCTCAGCCCTTCTCTCTCCCTCCCTGAAACCAAAGAATGGAACCCTTTGCAATGTGGTAGGTCCATGTTCACCAGTCTTTGACTAAGCTGTTGGGTGAAGAATTTCACAAGATACTTACAAATGAGGAAGGCCATTCAACTTAATACATCCAATCCAGAACAACCCTACACTTCCCCCCATTGCTGCATTTCATTGTTTCTTAAATGATTCCAGGATTGTCACCTCCAACATTGATCAGAAGTCCATTCCAAGTGTTCATCACTCTCTGCGTGAAGAAGATCCTCTTGGTATCAGTTCTCATTACCTTTTCCTAGTTTGAACCTGTATTCACTTGTTCTATTCCCACTGTTTAGTTTACAATAATATTCTGGATTAACCTTTTCACAACCTTATTATCTTATATACCTTTACAAGGTCACCTCTCAGATGCTTCCTTTCAGGCTGAAAAGCCAATTGTTTCTTCATAACTCAGACCCCTGACACTAGGGATCAGCCTCATAGCTTTTCTCTACACTGCCTCCAGTTCTTGAATGCCCCCGTTGTTTCTTGACGACCAGAACAAACTAAAGTATTCCAGGTGTGGTCTGACAAGTACATTACACAATTTGATCACAATGTCCGCTGACTTACATTGTACTGTTTTGACTATGTAGTTCGACATTGCTCTGTTGATTTCTGTTCATGTTGAGCGTTGAGTCTACTAAGACTCCTCTTTTAAGTCCATCCTTAGCTATTTCAACACCATTCATGCAGTAGGTGTATCGGCCATTTTTCCTTCCTATGGGCAATACTTTACGTTTGTCTGCATTAAGTTTCATCTGCCCACTTTTGTCCAACTCATTCTGTACTTTTGGGGCTGCCTCCTTCAATTTGACTGCCCCTCCCAGTTTGGTATCATCTGCAAATTTGACCACTTTCTTACATTACAACAGTGTCTACAGTTTAAAAGTACTTCAATGGCTGTAAAGCGCTTTGGGATGTAGGACATCTTGAAATTGTGAAAGGAGCTATATAAATGCAACTCTTTCTTTCTTTCTTTACATTGAGTTTCACAAACCAAGTCATTGATGAAACAGCAGTGCTCCCAACACTGAGCCCTGGAGCACCCATTCAGTATTTCCCCCCATCCTGACATTACCCCTCTAACCAATACCTATTGTTTTCTACCCTTCAGCTAGTTTCTTGTCCATACACAAGTTTTGTCCTAGATCCCCACTGGCTTTGAGCTTAACTAGTAACCTTTTGTGTGGAATTTATCAAATGCCTTTTGGAAGTCTGAGGAAAGAACATTGTGGGGATTTACCTCAGTCAACCTAGTGGTCGAGGAGGTTGGTCAGGCAGGATCTTCCCTGTCTAAAGCTGTGTTAACTACCCTTTACTGGGTTGTTATACAGAAACAACTCAAGTTTACTTCTGATAATTAATTCCTTTATTTTATATGGGGCTGAAGTAAGACGAATGAGACTGTAGTTGTCTTTATCTGTTTCTTTCACCCTTTTTGAATATGGCCACCACAGTAGCCTGTTTCCAATCTACTGGTGCCCTTTCCGTGTCCATTGACTCCTTCATAATGATTGACAGTGCCTCGTAAATCTCCTTGTTGGTTTCTCTCAACACTCTGAAATAAATACCATCAAATACTAGGGATTAGTTTGTTTTAAGCCCTTTCAACTTGTCTAGGACTTCCATCCCATTTATATTGAAGTCTTGAATTATTCCTTTGGGGGAAGGCTTGTTGTTTATGTTTTCCCTTGTGAATACTTTAAGGAAGTAATCATTCAAAGTATTTATTATCTGGTGCTCGTCATCAATTTGAAGCACATTTAATGTTTTAATGTTCTCTCCTCTTCTCTGATAGTCCTCTCGCTATTGTATTGTTATATTTTGCCTTTGCAGCGATGCTTTTTTCTGGGCCTCTCTCAGCTCCTCTGATCACCCTGTCTTTTCATTTCCTTACATTCATCCCAGTGATCCCATTGCCCTTTGTCCCTGAGGATTTTAAAGATTTTCCTCTTTATTTCAGTTTGAATTTCTTTGTCAATCCATTTCGTGTCAAGCTTGTTTAGTCTGAGCTTGCTGATCTTCATGTCCAGCTTTATTCTTTTAAAGGTGTTCCATTTGACTGCTACTGAAATGTTGACCAACATCTTCCTCTCATCCATTTGTCTCAATTCTTCCCTCATCTCTTTGAATTTAGCCCTTTTAAAATTCTAAACCTTTCCCGTGGTTTTAGGTTTAATTGGGTCCCAGTTCATGTTAAACCTGATCATTGTATAGTCACTGTCCTCTGGGGGTGCTATGACTTACATTTCCTGTGTGTTTGTCTGGGTCATTTCTGAATACCAGGTCAAGGCGAAAACTGTCACCTATGGCTTCCCTCGTGCATTGAGTCATGAATTATGTTTTATCAACTCTGATTCTTAACCACTTGGGTTTTCCCTGTTTATATCGGGTTGACTAAAGCCTCCCATTTAAATAACTTTCCTGTTCTCGCACACCTTTCTTATCTCTTTATAGAGCACACTGTCCTCCTTATTGTGTTGATTTCTAACCAGAGTAGTTCTTTCTGTGGTCGACCCCCTCCCACTGGATCATTTACCTCCCAGTTGTCTCTGACATTTGTAGCTGCACCACCACCTTTTCTGTCCTTTCTCAGTACTCTATACCCCTGAATATTAAATTAATTTCCATCCTCTGGGTTTAGCCATGCTTCCGATATTCCCATCACTCCCTAGTTCCCTACTTACACAACAACAACAACTGGCATGTATATAGTGCCATTAACATAGTAAAGCATCTCAAGGTGCTCCATACGAGCGTTATCAAACAAAATTTGACACCGAGCCACAGAAAGAGATATTAGGACAGGTGGCCAAAAGCTTGGTCAAAGAGGTAGGTTTTAAGGAGCGTCTTAAAGGGGGAGAGAGAGGTAGAGAGGCGGAGAGGTTTAGGGAGGGAATTCCAGAGCTTAGGGCCTAGGCAGCTGAAGGCACGGCCACCAACGGATGCGCAAGAGGCCAGAATTGGAGGAGCACAGAGTTCTCGGAGGGTTGTAGGGCTGGAGGAGGTTACAGAGGTAGGGAGAGGCAAGGCCATGGAGGGATTTGAAAAAAAGGATGAGAATTTTAAAATCGAGGCGTTGCCGGACCGGGAGCCAATGTAGGTCAGCGAGCACAGGGTTGATGAGTGAATGGGAGTTGGTGCAAGTTAGGATATGGGCAGCAGAATTTTGGATAAACTCAAGTTTGAATGAGCCTCCAGTTATGCCACCTTATTATGGGTGCTTCTAGCATTCACTTCATAAAAAGAAGGGGGGCAGGAATTGTGACTCAGTCTACCCCGGCACAAATGCCAGGCACAGTTCTGCACAGAAAAGAGTAACTGTTTCAGGTACGCCAAAGGGAACACTTAGATGTTGATAGGTGCACTGAAGTGGTTGATGGAGCAACTGTGAAACATTCAGCAGCAAGGTATGGAGAAGTACCAAAGCAAAATTGTTCCTGTTAATGCATAAACTGTCCATCAAATCTGAGGCACTTGAGAAGCATCTGGCAAAATGTGTTCAAATCTGCCCTTCCCAACGTGTGCTGAATGTTGCTGCTGCTTAATAAATGTGTCAAAATAGGACACGTCCTCTATCTTCTCTCTCTTTCTGCTGGGTACCCCCACTGCCCTCCCTCCCCTTTAGAAAATGCTTTGGGACATTAGTTCCCATAGAAAAAATTCTGTAAAGGTGCAAGATATTGTTGGTTGTTGTTGTAACATTTGTGTGTGACACTTTATGAGAAGAAAACAAGCAAATCAACAGAAGTTCTTCAGGGAAGAAAAGTGATGGGAAATCAAATGTAGGGATGAAAAGAAAACGCTGGAATACTGGGAATCTTAAACCAACTGAACTAAAAATGTATTTTTAAAAATTTTTCATAGGGTTCAAAAGGAAGACCAGGAAATACAGGACCAGTAGGACTTAAGGGAGAAAAGGTAGGAGAGAAATAAATGTTGCTCTTTTAAAGAAATACCAAATTTACACCATAGAGATTGTTAAACTCTACACTGAGTCCAACAAGTTTCAGAGTGGAGGGTTGTTGAGAAGGGGGCTCGGATGATTTTCTCCAATGATTGTTACAACCATCAGTGAAATGGGTTGGATTCCTAAAGTCAAGTTCATAGAAAATGGCACAAAAATCTCCTTTAAACTCCAACAGCCCCGGCACTACTTTTGCAAACTTGCTTTTACAGACCGTAGGATTTGTTTTTTTTCAAAAGTGTTGAATGTTGTGCACCTTAAGATGAAGGATCTCTGTGTTAAAACACATTTTCATTTTCGATATCAAGTATTCCCAGCCTCAGAACTACATTTTCCTTGTGCACCAATGTTACTTTCATTGATCATACCCTCAGTCATTCTGGTCTCTTGAGTAAGGCTGCAATATTAGTGCCAAATTAGTGCCAAATTATGGAATGTTTTGCATTGTTTACTTGTGCTGACTAGAAACATCTCACTTAGGCACGTAGGAATTACTAGACGAAAAAGAATCAAGGTCCATCTAGTTTGTCTTCTACCATCCCGCTAGTCACATAATACAACAATAATAGAATTATTGACTAATTATGGCAATCAATCACTACCAGTTAGTCTACAACAGACTCAGACATGAGGTAAGGATAACCCACCGATGCTGGAAAGCTTTGGAAACCATAGGTTCAAAATCATGTGTACCTCCAAGGCATGCTACATTTACCATATGTCACGACTCAAATTACTCATATACTGCATCCCAAATGTTATTTTCAGAAAGAAATCTATCTAATTTGCATTTGAATGAATTAACACTTTCTGCTTCCACCGTCTCCTCAGGGAAGCTGTTCCATAAATTTTCCACTCGCTCACTGAAGTAATGTTTTCGCAGAATAGTTTTGAATTTACCCTTTACCCCCCCCTTCAAAGGCAGGCCATGACCTCCGGTTCTACTGTGCTGGCCAGCTCGTCATGCTCTACATTATCTAGTCCTTTTAGATCCAAAGGCTGCTACTCCTGGCCTCAGACTGGTGTCTGTGGAATGTGATGCTGTGTTGGCAGGCCCAAGTTATACTGCCGACTGCACATCGTGATAGGTTGGACTGAGGTCAACCAGAAAGGAGCACATGCGTGGCTTGGACACGTGTGGAGATACATTCCTATTCTTAATGTTAGGAGAGCACAGGCAGAATACACCTTCCCCCAACATTAAAAACATTGGAAAGGTTATAAGACTCCCGTGCAGTGCTGCCTAACTCCTGAGATATCCTCAGGATATCCTGAGATATCCCACTACTTTTCATCAATGTGCACCTAAAACTGCTTCGCATCAGTGTGAACGTGGCAGTACAATTATACCCTTATGGTGCATTCACACTACAAGTTTAACAGCAGTGTGAAGTGGCTTCAGCTTTGCACTGATGCTAAACTTGTGTAGTAAATCAAGGCCTGAACTGATTCTGAAGTGAAATGGAGTAAGAGTCCCTTCTCCAGAGAGTTTCAGTCTGCTTTGTTGTAGAATCAGGTCAAGCGCTGAGTACGGATTCAGGATGCATTTAAACCATAACTGCAGCATCAGTGGAAATTAAAACCACTTCAGGTTGACACTACAGTGTAGTGTGACCGCAACCTTAGATACATCAGAAAGTCTATCATCCCATCCATCTGGATAGGATTTGATTCAAGTCTCCAAACTCAAAGGACAATGTGCTAACCCACTGCACCAGCCAGTATAAGGATAAACGTAACATTACATAGAAATACATATAATCTATAGCACAGAAACAGGCCATTCAGCCCAACAGGTCTATGCTGGTGTTTATGCTCCACTCGAGCTGAAAAAGACAAATAGTTGGGGCTGTGTTCCAAGCCTTTATGATGATTCAAACAGCGAGGCTGAAATGTGAGTAGTATATAAATCCTCAAGCCTGTGTTAGACCTTTACAGTTCCAATTTGTCATTGGACTTTATGGGGTTGAATTTCCGCAGGGATTCTCCCGATTATCTGCCGTAACTTCGGCATAAGATCCGTGGAAACCCAGGAGAAACAGCGTAAACACCATTTACGCCATTTGTCCAGGATTTCCACAGATCTTCTTCTGATCAGGAGAAACTCTGCTGAAATTCAGCATCTACATCTGTTACTCCATCACTGCCACCAACCATGGGGAATATGGCTCTGGGGTGTTCCGATCAGCGTTATTTTAAAGTCAGTGTTAACACATCTATTTTAAACGGGTTACCACCAGTGATGCCAATAGGACAATATACCATAATGTGAGGAGGAGTGACGGTTTCCTTTTGTCAATTTTATGACAACAGACTAGGAAGCTGATTGGAAAATACGGGGTGTTGTCTTCTTGTGACAGGAAAACAGTGTTTTGCTGAAAAATAATATATTCTTTTTACTGGGTTATTATGTATCTGTTACTAGAATAAAGAATGCCTAAACAAAGGATTACGCTTCCAAATTTAAAACAAAGTCAAAATTAATTTCCATATCAAAAAATTAAACACTAAGACATGTCTAGAAATTCAAGGATAGGACATCCAATAGTTGAAGATCACATACAAACACTTAACAGACTTGGACTACATTCCCCTGTGTGTTGTTTTTGCACAGGTGGCATTAACCGGTTCATTTTTAATGGGTTATCATTGTGTAAATTCCACACAGGAATGTAGTACATGCAGGTTAAGCATTTGTATATGAACTTTGCCGATCAGAGATTCTACACTTCAAAGTTTTGCACGGCATTGATATAAAAGGCAGCAGCTGTATTCACAGAATATAGCTTCAGTAATTTAGTCCATGGTTTAGATTAGTTTCAATTACTTTGCATGTGAACAAAAATCTATCCTTAAAATGAAGCATTGATTGTACATCACAGGGCAATGAAGGGACAGCGGGAAACCCAGGGCCACCTGGACCACCTGGACCTCGGGTAAGTTAGCAATGGCCATATAGTGTTTTTAGATTCAAAAATATTATCCTTACTTAAAGACGAAGTCATAAGGTAAGACATTTTCGGACCAGAAAAAGGCCATTTTGGTCCAAATTGATTATGGATTGTTTTGAACCTCGACTACCTGCCCTCTCACCATATCCTTTAATTCCTTCTTTCCCCAGTTACTTCTCTGATTTTCCCTGGAAATGTATTCCATTACTTCCTTTGCCTTTCCTCATAATTTAGATTCCTGATAATCACAATTATCTTGATTGCTTACCTCTCTAGATTACCCAATCGTTCTCAAGTTTCACCCTCCTAAAAAAAAATCAAACAATTGTTTTCCTGTTGATTATTTTATTATTTTGAGCATTTCCTCAGTAAAACAGTGAAGTGGACTCACTCCAGCTGTGGGTATTCTTCACCTCCTACCACCATGTCGAGCTTTCAAACTAATCAGCAGCTGTCTTCTTTTTAATTAATGAAGTTGCCTGACAATCAGTTTGTCATGTGTTTTTTCATTATTTATTATTGTATTCTGGTGTGTTGTCCAAAATTATCAGTCACAAAATATGTAGTCCTGCCTCAGTAAAAAAAGTGTTAGTCCAAAAGGTGACAGATGCTGGACTTTCCTGGTCCCTCAATATGGTACAATCCATTTCCAGTGGGAACTAAGTAATGAAGGACTAAGTTGCCATGTTAATGTGAGCAGCAAGTTTAATACTTTCCAGAACCCACAGAATTCAGTCTGATATTATAATCTACTGCTCTACAGAGCACTGCTACTTATGAAGGAAATGGAATGAGCAGCATATATAAGAAACAGGTAAGATCTTTTAGATATCTTTATATAAGCCTGTATCTATCTACAGATTTGAGCTATGTTAATCATAATGAATATTAGTTTTGAAAATGGTACTTTTACACACAAGTATGTTTGGGGGCCACCTTATCACAAAGTTAAATACAGATGAGGATGGTCATTATAGCTCATCCTTCCATGGAAGCCCATTCGGTCCCCCAATCACAGTATCTAACTGCATCTTAAGTGACCAGTCCAGGTATTAATTACTATGCAGTGATGGTTTACCTTGAAGCGGTGATAAACCTTTCTATCCATTTACTTTCTTATATACTTCTATAAGGTCCCCTTTTTTTTGCCTTCTTTCCTAAATAGCTCATTTCTCAGTCCGGCCCCTCTCTGCGCTGCTCCCACTTTCCTTTGTGTCTAGGTGACCAGAACTGAATGGTGCAACTTTAGCAGAGCACTAAATGACTTTGGCAAGTCAACCTCAGATTCATACTCAGTTGGTTTAGCAAAATAACTCAGCATTCTGTTTGTTCTGTTGACTGTTGCTCCACAATGACGTGTCATTTCAAATGTTGAGTCCATTGTCACCCCCGTAGTTATCCCTTCCCCTAGTTACTCACATCATCAATTGAGTAGGTCTATCTCACAACTTTTCTCCCACTGTGTAGCATCTTGCGCCTATCTGCATTTTCAACCGACATTGTTCTATCCACTTGTAAATTTTCTCTAGGTCTTTTTGTTGTTCATCAGACTGGACTGCCTGCCCCACCCCCAGCTTAATATCATCTACGAATTTGACCAAGTTGTATTGGTTTCTGAATCTAGATACACCCATTACCCCTGTGTTTGCTGACCTACATTGGCTCCCAGTCCGGCAACACCTCGATTTTAAAATTCTCACCTTTGTGTTCAAATCCCTTTATGGCCTCACCCTTCCATATTACTGTAACCTCCTCCAGCCCTACAACCCTCCGAGATCTCTGTGCTCCTCCAATTCTGGTCTCTTGTGCATCCCTAATCTTCATCACTCCACCATTTCAGTCGTGCCTTCAGCTGCCTAGGCCCTAAGCTCTGGAATTCCCTCCCTAAACCTCTGCACCTTTCTACCTCTCTCTCCTCCTTTAAGAC
The DNA here is from genome assembly GCF_035084215.1 of Heptranchias perlo. Classification (NCBI taxonomy): domain Eukaryota; kingdom Metazoa; phylum Chordata; class Chondrichthyes; order Hexanchiformes; family Hexanchidae; genus Heptranchias; species Heptranchias perlo. Next base: position 14,278,847 of record NC_090329.1, on the reverse strand, counting down.
TCTCCTTAAAACCTACCTCTTTGACCAAGCTTTTGGTCACCTGTCCTAATATCTCCTTATGTAGCCCGGTGTCATTTTGTTTGATAATCGCTCCTGTGAAGTGCCTTGGGACATTTTATTATGTTAAAGGCCCTATATTAATGCAAGTTGTTGTTATTGTAGATCTGATCCACACAGCATATCTCTTCAACCCTCCATTACTCCATTAACTCGTACTCACTGATCCCTCTCTTTCATTCTTCTCTTATCCAGCTCCAAGTTTTTACCTAGGATTCCACTATCTTATGTTTTTGTAGCAGCCGTACTAAATTCGTTCTGAAAATCTAGGCATACTGCACCAAAGGGCTTTGCAACGTTCATTTTCTGAAAAAATTAATGGAAGGTGGTTCCTCTTCCATACCTGTGTTGGCTACCATTTTACTAGGTCATTTTAGATCGGTAATGCTCAAGATTTTTCTCAATTGATTCGATTATTTTGCAAGTTATTGATGCAAGATCAATGGGTCTTTAGGTACCAGGTTTATTTTGTCATTTAAAAAAAAATAGTTGCCACGTTAGCTTGCAGTCCAATCCAGTGTGATCTGTGTTTTTTTCTGCTTTTTCACCTCTCGCAGGAGTTTACATGGCTCCAGGTGGGTGGGGAGTGTATGTAGCGAGGAACAGGATGGATGGACCAGTAGATCTTTTCCTGTCTGTCATTTTCATATGCTCGTATGTTGATCTCCCCAGTGTTCATTGATTCACTCAGTGCTTTACAGATTGTGTTCATCATCTCATTTATTACCCTCATATATATATATATATATATTGTCCATCCCTGGGGATTTAGTGATTTTTGCACCCATTCAGCCTGTCTTGAAAGTAATGTCAATGTCATTAAGTTTGGTTGTAGAACCTCCTATGCTACTAGTGTCTTCTCTAGTGAATGCTTGTAGAAAGGAATAATTTACCATGTTAAGTATTTTTAGTTTATCCTCCGTTTCAACCTCATTTGCATCCTTAAGTGCTCTTAATTCTTATTTGATAATCCTTTTGCTATTATAATATTGGATGGCTTTCTGATTGTTGCCTTTGGCTTCTATAACTATGCTCATTTTTAGTTCTCTCTTTACCCCTTGGTAGTCTTTCTTACATGTTTTAAAGGTCCCTGTATTCCCAGTGGTTTCCCTCACCGTTCTCCCTCCCAGCTTTGTAGAGTTTGTCTTTCTTACTTATTTCACTTCATATTATCTTGTTCAACCATTTAGGATCTCATTTGTTTAGTTTGTGCTTACCAGTCCTTGGCATGTATTCAATATGCTCATGTCCTTAAAAGTATTCCATTTGTTCTCAATTGGGATTTTTTTTTCCCTCATTCCCTAGAGGTTTACTTAATGTACTTCTGTGTGAACCCCAATTTGAAAGAGTGGATGTGATGGATGACTATGAGGTAGCATTATTAGGTCCTTTCTATTGTAATGACCCACTACCTCCATGTGTTAGTGATCCTGAGCATCTAGGGTTGCCTACTTTGGTTGTATATATTCCTGGAGGTTTCATCACATGACCTCCTGTCCCGCACCCACTCTCCCGCCATTGGACACCCAACAGTGCACCGTCTTCCCACGCCAATTGGAAAGCCAATTGGATGATTCTTGACTGTCAGTCAAATCAACCATTTTTCCCATCTTCAATATTTTTATAACTGTTCAAAGAAAATTTTTTAAAAATTTTTTATTGCCCCTATGATTTTCCTCCTGGGTTGCTCGCAGCAGTGTCCTGGAGATTAATCTTCAATTCCTGGAAACTCCAGGACAATCCTGGAGGGTTGGCAACTCTACCTGCATCTGCACCAGGAATGTCCTATGGTATATTTGCTGTGTAGGCTGTATACATTGAAGGTTATCTCCAGTTACTTGTGTGGAGGCAGATGAAGGACTGGTGCTGACATCAGAGACAGCCACCTGATTTTGTGTTTCACTCTGCATAAATCCTCATATAGGCCAGCAGAATGCCTATCACAGACCTCATTCTATCTATATAATAAAATGTTTGTGTCTTTAGTACCTTCAGATTGATATCTCATGTGCGAACTATCTAAATGGCTCAGTATCTGCTCAATGTCTGAGCTTTCGGATTCATTGATTACCGTCCTATAAAAATCATTTCCCTTTTCTGATTAGTTGTTTTACAACATGGAAATAATGAACCAATCAGATGTCACATAAAAAAGTTAGCTCACTCTCAGCCACCATGAGAGTGCCCAGCTTATAGCCCACCAAACATACACACAAGAAAAAAGTAAATGGTAACTTACTTGATTAACACCTGTTAGCGCACTGCCGCCCTCATTGCCGCTAGTACTGCCTGTCACTTCTTCCCTAGGCATCCCACTACCACCTTTCACCTTCTCTCCCACTTGCTTCCCAGGCTTCTAGCGCTGCGATGGGCCTCAAATATGCCTGTCACTTGCCCCCTGCACTCCCACCCACTCATGGGTCTATCCTGCCACCCGCTCCGTGCTCTGTCTCAGTCACTCACTCCCCCTCGCTCTTGGACCTCCACTCCTCGACCTGCAAACAATGGCATGGGAGATGTACTAGTAATGCTGAATATTATTAATGCTTTGCAAATGCTATAATCACTGAATATCTTACAGGAAATTCCAAGTTCACCCGGCCCTCCAGGTTCACCAGTGAGTCAACAATTCATACTAAATGTTTCTTCATTTTTGTGATCTAAAAATAATTTGAGATTTCAACTGAAATTTCCTCGATCTAACTTACGCCAAAATTAGGCTCAAATTTATGCCGGTTTCTACATTGATCTTGCCAACGGCGACTTACACCAAAATTTCCTGGGAACCTCGTCAGCATACGTAAAAACTGGCATAAAGCAAGCAGCAATCAGCATAAACAATATGGGCACGAGGAACATACGCCATCTATCTTCTTTAAGTCTTTCTTTATCTTATTGATGTTATGAAAATTAAAGTTTGAACCCATCAAAACATTATTTATCACATTAAGCACAGCATGCTTAAGAAAATCGTGGAAGCTTTTCTCTTTTTAATGTAACAGATTCTGATACCATTAAAAAAAACATTCAAAGATGTAGATAATAAAACATTGCTACATATCACTAGAATTAGTGACTTTGGATCATGCTGTGCCTACAATTTTGGACCTAAATTTACACCTGTTCAGTACGGGCTTATGTGCAGGAAACTCGTGCTCTCTAGTCTTTTGCCTGGGTAGGGGGGTTGCGGAAGCTATGTTAATCGCCTAAGTTCCGCAGGTGTAATTCAGGAGCAATACAAATGATTGAGTAAAAGCAAGCAGCGGTGTTTTGGTGTAAAACCAGCGTAAATCAGTTACACATGGATTTCAGTGGGGGAATAACTCTGCTCTTGCTCCGTTGTTACGATGAAATTTCCAAGAAATTCCAGATTAACTTTTCAGAATGGGCCGATACTTACCTTCAGAGAATCCCCAGATGTTCTCACTGTAATTCATAATCTCCATGAATAAATTTGAATTTTGAAAATATTGCCGGTCTTTTATCTGCATGCCTTTTTTTAAGACAGGTGTAATGGGCTTTAACGAGGCATTGGTGTGCCTATGTAAAGTCGTACAGAATTTATACGAGTGAATGTGTTTAGCTTTCTCTTACTGGTGCTTTCCTTTTGCAGGGGTTAAAAGGAGATCCAGGTTTAATGGTAAGCAGGTGTTTCCAATTCAAAAAACTGCAATGGACAAAGAAATAGCTTCAGAATCTGAATAAATTTACTGTATTGTTAAAACATCTTAAATTGCTTCATTGAGGGATGAGTCTTGCCAGCATCACCCACATCCCAAGGACAAAAAAAAGTAATGGATTACTTTTAGCGCACAGCGAATGGTAAAGTTGGCAGCTATGCTGTGCAGGTATTGACTGAGAGAGGAATGGTGGCCAAGATATCGAGACAACTCCTTGTCCTTATCCAAATAGTGTCACTGGCTCTTTAACTTCCTCCTGAACAGGGAGACAGACGCTCAGCTTAAAGTCTCATCCAAAGGACAACACCTCCAAAAATGCAGCCCTCAGTATAGCATTGGTGTCTCAACGTAGATTGTGCACTTAGTTCCTAGAGTGCAATCCTGCTATAAATTCAGGTCTGCTCTAGATACCTTGGGCTGAATTTTCAGCCCTTCCGCCTGGTGGAAATGGTGGGGGGGGGGGGGGGGCAGTGACATACCTCCCCATTGCCGCTGTCATCGTGGCCGCGGCAATGTTAACCGGGGCCTACTGCTGGATGGTTGGAGTGCTCCCGGAGTCAGGAGGTAGGAAATGGGGGTCCTATGACATTAACAGGACCCTGATTGCCATTTTTGGACTGAGCTGGCTGGTCTACCAGGCAGTCGACCAGCCCATTCCACTGGCCAGCCAACTGCGGATACTGCTCTGGGGGAAAATCCACCCTCTTCTCGAGTTCTGTGGCATCAGTCAATCCAGTAAGCAGTCTGAGCATCTTACTTTCCCGATAGTGTAACACAGGGCCATAACAATAGCATCCCTTTGTGATCTGGATTGGATATTTGTTTTTATTTCACAGGAAGGCAAACATATGGAACAGCAGTTAAGATCTGACTCACTTAATTCAAACAGTACAACTTAGCTTTGCATAATGATACAAAATAAAGAACATGCCATATTTCCCCATTTCACTGGATCATCTCACTTGATGTAAACAAACTGACTTCCAACCATTCCTCCAGCATTTCTGACCTCTTAGACTCAGCAAAAGACCTTGCAGCTTTCTCGTTAAAAAACTTACTGCCTACGCAACATTCTACTTCAGAAACCCTTTCTGTCAGTCTGTGTCCCAGCCTCTATCTTATATATCTTTGTTCACAGCCAAAAAATGGAAACAAAGATTTTCTGAAACAATGGGTGCAAGTTGCTTTTTGATTGTTGAGGCAGGTTAATGAACTGCTTATTTACAGTCTACAAGGAAGCAATAGCACCACTACCTCAATGGCATATTTCATAGAATCATACAGCTCAGAAAGAGGCCACTCGGTCCATCCTGCCTGTGCCAGTTCTTTGAAAGAGCTATCCAATTAGTCCCACTGCCCTGCTCTTTCCCTCCTGCCCTGCAATTTTTTCTTCTTCAAGTATTTATTCAATTCCTTTTTGAAAGTTACTATTGAATCTGTATCCACCACACCTTCAGGCAGTGCATTATAGATCATAACAACTCGCTGCACAAAAAAATTCTCATCTCCCCTCTGGTTCATTTGCCAATTATCTTAAATCTGTGTCCTCTGGTTACCAATCCTCCTGCCAGTGGAAACAGTTTCTCCTTATTTACTCTATCAAAACCCCTCATCATTTTGAACACATCTATTAAATCTCCTCTTAACTTTCCCTACTCTATGGAGAACAATCCCAGCTTCTCTAGTCTTTCCACATAACTTTTATCCATCATCCCCATCCTTTGTTTTTAACTTGTCTGGATACAAAATGGCATTAAAGGTAACACTTTTTTCATATCAATCATGCCCACAATCTTGAGTGTCCTATCAATCGATCCAACCTGACACTTTTGTTGGGAAGGTGGAACAAAAGAGTCTCCACGGCATCATATAAATAGGAAATTTGTCCAAAATACAATCCTAAGCTTCCAATTCATATTTACAGAGTTCTCAAGATACGGAGAGGCAGAACAGTAACTTTGCTTCAATGATTCTTCCATTTTGTTTCCCGAGCCCATCATTAGACACCTTGACTCTCGTACTAAGAAGTCATACAGTGCTTTACACAGGCATGATACGGCTACTAGTTTCAGTCTAGGATTCTACTTCAGGTTTGTTTACCATAAAATTAATTTGCTTTCAATTTGACGCTGGCAGTGAAATTTAAAAAAAAGAAACAACCTTAAGCCTAAGGCTGAAATAAACAGGGAAATAATTTGGAAGCACGCAGCATGTCTGAGAGCACCTGACGGAGAAAGAGCGAATGAGGTTCTGGGTTTGATACCAGACTCTGTATCTTTAATATACTTTGTGAGGCCATTTGTACCATGACAGCCTGATGAAAATCTGGCCCACTGGTGTGAAAGCATGCCAGAAGCTATATAGAATTGGAAAGTAATACTTAATGGTATGAAATGGTAACAAATGAAAGGGCATTAGTACAATAAAACCTGAGAGACGTTGATGCATTAAAAAGAGTTTGATTCTGCCCATGGTGCTTCTTGTGATTAGCTGCAATATGACTATAGTGCTTCTTGTGTAATGTAAAGACTAACTCTTACACTCTTGCAGGGAGAGACAGGTCCAATGGGATTGCCAGGATTAGAAGGCCCACCAGGAGAAAAGGTATCTCTCTCCCCCTCTCTCTCCCTATTTGTTTAGCTCAATACTGTATCTCAGTATTTCTTTGAGTCCATTGACCAAATGAAAAAATAGATTTCAATGATAGACTGAGCCTCGGAGACATTAAAGAGGGAGTTTTACCATCAGCACTTAAAATAACAAACAGTTAAATACTGATCTTTTTTAAATAGTGAGTGTTGATGATAACAATGGGGAATGTTTTGAAGGATTTATGGAATCCCATTGCATGAGAGAAGTGAGGTGAAGATGCAGCACCACTAGGTTAGTTATGGTATTAATCGATGTAAGAAAGTGGTCCTAAAAATGGTGCATTCAACAATCCTGTTGAACACTAGGAAAGCAGAAAGAGTTCATTTTAATAAGCATGACCACTTCCGCATCAGTCTTGGAATAATGGACTTTTCACAGTCAGTAGCTCGTTTTAATTAGTGGCCAGAGCTACGTACACCCAGGCTTGTCAAGATTGAATGAAGAATCATTTGAGACTTGACATGTGGTAAGTGCAGCATGCATGGGAGGAACACGTGACCTTGTACCTATGGTTCCTAAAGCTTTCCACCACGGGATTTTCCTCACATCATTTCTGGGTCTGTTGTAGACTAATTGATAGAGATTGATTGCTATGATTAGTCAACAACTCCATTATCGTTGCATCATGCGACTACCAGGATGGTAGAAGGCCAACTAGATGTTGCTAGACCAAGATAAGAGTACCTGAGGGTAACCAAAAAGAGAATCATCTTTATTTAAGACTATCTTGCTGCTGTTATTTTAGGCCAGAAAAAGTGAAAGCAGTTTCGCAACTAGAGGGCAGGTCTGGACTCAATCAAGTAATTAAAAATTGCTCACTAAAAGTTCTTGACATATGTTTGTCTAATGGACCGACACTAAGAAAAGGAATCCTTGCAGTAAAATAAATTACCCCAGATTGTCGGCTATTAGAATAAGTGGGAAAAGAGGGATCTTACTTTGTGAAAATATGCAGCTGAAAATCCGTGAGGGTTCCACCAGTGTTACAGTGGGAGATTGGCAGAACCCCTACAGAATTTAAAGGCCTGTGTTTTGGCCTGTATCTTTGAGAGAGGACAAACTTTACAGGAGTGCAGAGAAGCCTGGATAAATTTGGAGGCAATTAAAGAAAAAAGAAAGACATACATTTATAAAGCCTCCTTCATGACCCCATGACGTCTCAAAGCACTTTACAGCCACTGAAGTATTTTTGAAGTGTAGTCTCTGTTGTAGAGAAACGAAAGTAATAGCTTGTGCAGCAAGAGTTCTGAGCCGAAGGAGTGTTAAGAGTTGAGATTTCAAAGTTTGAGAAGTGCAGCCAGACATGGGCAGTTATTTATCACTTGAATGTAAGAAGGCAAGGTTAAGTCCACATGGACATCCTCCAAACCAATATCTTCAATAATATTATCCGGAGTCACTCTTAAATATCTTTAAACAAAATCAAAAGGACATTCGAGTTAATCACAATTCTTTGGAATGGTTTGATTTTTGAAAGAAGGCCTTGAAGCTTCCCCCAATGACTCAGCAAGTTTATCCATTTAGTAGCTGAGTCGTACTGACCAGGAAGGTCTCAGATTCAATCCCTGGTCTGTGCTATGTTGGACAAACTCAGTCAGGAAGATGGTAAGGGTGTTATAGCTGGCCTCAGTGCATGTCTGTATCACACCTTCCCCAATTTTCCAACCATTCATTTACATGCATAGAAAATTGGGCGGGTTAGTTCTGAGCATACAATCCCCTAAGTTTAATTTTCCCATTTGCACTCCACCCATCCGATGATCTACACCCTACCTCTAAAGAGGAAAATGACCCCAACAAGCTTGTTTTCATAATGTCTTTTGCTTCAGATAATTGGCCAGAGGACTTTTTTTTTATTTGCTTTTTTTCCGGTTTTCTCCTTTTTGTCCTTCCCTCTCCCGGCAGTGTGGTCTCGTGCTAGGATCCTTCCAGTACCTAACCCAAGTGACCATTCTTCATGTACAAGCCTACAGTCAGGAAACTATTTTATCATGCAGACATTGCAGCCAAACCTGACCTTGTCCTCACCTAATGTCCACACATCCTCTCTCATTGAAGGGGTCATTGGATCATGACCAGGAGCAGGAACCCAGGCTAATTTTTACATTCCCTAGACCAAGGTTGCTCCATCCAATTATAATGCCCCCCCCCCATTGTTGCCCAGGTTAAGATTAGCTGAGCATTGATTGAGAATTGAACTTGGGGCCTTCCTGGTCTGTATGGCTTAGTATAACTTTCCCATTTACTCAATAGGGTATCAGGAAGCTCAACCTGAGGCCTTTAAACCTGTCTGGGTCACAGTCATTCTTAATGGATGCTGGAAATTCCCAAAAGATTTCCTTAAAGACATTTGTTTATGGACTTCAAAATTTTAATGCAATGTAAGAGTGTAATTCTCGTCAGCAATTTTGATAGGGGCTCAGTGATAAGATTCCAATTATATAGTTCTATGGGTTGATATTATTCTACATACACACAAATTGTGCTCTCATCTGTACAATCTTATTTCAATGTATTCCTAGGGGGATTCAGGAATACCTGGACCACCTGGTCTCCAAGGACTGCCTGGTCTACTGGTGAGTATTTTGAAGGAAGATGGATAATATTGAAGGATTTATATGTGGAAAAAGCAATACAATCATTTTGTGTAGTATTTATTAAAGAACAATGGTGCATTGTTATACCCTATAGTGTGAGTTGATTCACCATTTGAACAACTGGCAGTAAGTTTAATCACCTTTCTGTTTATAGAGCAGATACTGTTCAATGCACCATAGCCATCAGAAGATGGTTCAGGCAAACCACTTTGCATCGATTTAGGGTAAATTGTTCTCCTGTTTTTCTGTGAATAATTGGAACTTTTATTTTGTTCTTTTCAAGTTAACCTTTGAGCATTTATGTGCTGTCTGAGAATCATGCGCAATGCGGCACTTTACACAATTGGCGGTGTGTCTTTATGTTGGGCCTGATACTGGCCCCTAATGTGAATTAAGAGTCAGTGGCCAGCTATCAAAACCTGAATTAACGGAGAACTATTTGAAAGAAAGAGAGACGGGAGAGAGGGCTACGGGAAAAGAGCAGGGGAGTGGGACTAATTGGTAGCTCCTTCAGAGAGCCGGCTCAGGCACGATGGGCTGAATAGGCTCCTCTGTGCTCTATGATTCTATGAAGTCACTTTCATCACAGTGACGTCATTTGTAAGTAAAGCAGTGGTGTGTTTTGACTAAACTCACATCGTCACATCATGTGCTTGTAAGCAAACAGAAAACGTTTTAGTTGAAGACCTTGAACACTAGTGCCCCTTTAATTGGTGTTTTCTTCTAATATGAAATCGTTTCTAAATCTAAATGTCTAACCAGTTTAGTTTTTATTCTTTCTACAAAAAAGGGCAAACCTGGTCCTCCAGGCCCACCAGGACCGAATGGCTTAACAGGCGAACCTGTGAGTTAAATTATCATTATTATTCCAATATATGTTATCTATCATTTCGAAAATAAAATTGGAAAACATCTTGCGAGTCTGATCTTCATTTTATCTCCTGTTTGTAGGGATTAAAAGGTGAGAGAGGACCACTGGGAGAAACTGGCTTTCCCGGACCAGAAGGACCTGCAGGCGCCCCTGTACGTATTGAATTGCGTTTTACCTTTCCTTAACAATTAGGTTTTTACTTGCTGTAATGCATGTTGTTATAGGTAGTACTTTAAGGCAATGAACAGCTGACACATTAAAATGTATTACTGTGACTGGTACAACAGGCAAACTATATCCACTTACTAAAGGATCTCTGAGATTGCTGCTTTTATAAGTAGAAGACATGAAGCATAAGAACCTTAGAAGCGTCCAACACAGAAGGGTGCCATTTGGCCCTTTGAGTTTGTGCCAGCTCTTTGCTAAACCACTCCCAATGTCCTACTCTTTCCCCAGTGCCCTGTCTCATCTTCTGCTTCAAATATTTCCTCTGATCTTTTCTTCGACAGCTCCCTATAGCAAAGCATTCCATGTTCCAACAACTCTCGTCATTTAACCACCCCTTCTTGATCTGTCCCATTTTCTCTCCGCCCTCTTCAACTTTGACACCGTCCTGTACTTTGGGACTTGGGTATTTACTCAGATTGCCCAAAAAGAAATCCGAAGCTCAGCAGCAATCTGCTGCCTCACGTTGGTGTATGCCAATGAAAACAAATGAATTAGGGCTTTTACAACTTAATGGAAGCTTTGTGATCTGAAGAATTAATTAATTTAAGCTCATATCTTTTGTATTTTATGTGACTATGAAGCAATGCCTCAACAGTTGCCCTCATTTCTCTCCCCCCCCCCACCCCGCCTCGATTTCCTCAGCCCCATCTTTTACACTGAATAAGAAGGACCAGACATAATTTGCTCTGAAGCAATCCTTAACACCAGCTTTGGCCAACTACCAGGAGGTACATGGTGGCCTTGTGGTGGCTTCCCCCATTGTGTTTCTCCCTGTCTTGCAGCAGAGCCTCACCTGTACTTGGGACTTCTCTATGTAACAATGTCGACATTGGGAGACCAGCAGAGCAGGGAAACAAACCATGCTGCTTCAGATCCTAACTAATTTTGATTTTTAAACTTGTTTGTTCAAATCTGAAGAATGGAACAGATAAAAACAAAGAGGGAGGAGCTACCCAGTTGTCCAGACAGGTGAAAGGAGTAATTGACAGGATGCATGTGGCGCTCAAAACCCCATATGAGAACCCCCACATCTTTATCAACTAGTGTGTAATGCCAACCACACACTATCCTGCACGTGAATGCATGATAGCCAGGAATCAAAAGCAAAATACTGCGGATGCTGGAAATCTGAAATAAAAACAGAAAATGCTGGAAATATTCAGCAGGTCAGGCAGCATCTGTGAAGAGAGAGAAACAGAGTTAACGTTTCAAGTCAATGACCTTTCGTCAAAACTGGAAAAAGTTTGAGATTTAACAGTTTTTAAGCAAGAGCCAGAGAAAGGGGGGTGGTGGGGGGAGAAAGAAAGAACAAAAGGGAAGGTCTGTGATAGGGTGGAGGATAGGAGTGATTAAATGACAAAAGGGATGATGGTGTAAGGCAAAAGGGGGTGGTAATGGGACAAGTAAAGAAACAAAAGATGGATCTAGAGGAGCTGTAAATGGCAACAGCAGAACCATTACCAGCACCTGCTGTCCAAAAAAGTGGGAGCTGTGGTTATGATCTGAAGTTATTGAAATCAATGTTGAGTCTGGAAGGTTGTAAAGTGCCAAATCGAAAGATGAGGTGCTGTTCCTCGAGCTTCCGTTGAGCTTCATTGGAACAGTGTAAGAGGCTGAGGACAAAGAGGTCAGAGTGGGAGTGGGACGGAGAATTAAAATGGCAAGCGACCGGCAGATCAGAGTCACACTCACGAACTGCACGGAGGTGTTCAGCAAAGTGATCACCCAACCTGCATTTGGTCTCCCCAATGTAGAGGAGACCGCATCGTGAGCAGCGAATACAGTACACTAAATTGAAAAAAGTACAAGTTAATTGCTGTTTCACCTAGAAGGAGTGTTTGGGGCCCGGGACAGTGGGAAGGAAAGTGGGAATAGCCAAGATTCAGTCAGGACATAGAATTACATAGAATTTACAGCACAAAAACAGCACATTCGGCCCAACTGGTCCATGTTGGTGTTTATGCTCCACACGAGCCTCCTCCTTCCCTACTTCATCTAATCCGATCAGCATATCCTTCTCTTCATTCCCCCCTCATGTACTTATCTAGCTTCCCCTAAATGCATCTATGCTATTTGCCTCAACTATTCTATGTGGTAACATGTTCCAATATAACCACTCTCTTCGTAAAGAATTTCTCCCGAATTCCTTATTTGATTTATCAGTGACTATCTTATATTTGCGTCCCCTAGTTTTGGACTCCTCTGCAAGTGGAAACACCTTCTCCATGTCTACCCTATCAAACCTCTTCATAATGTTAAAGCTCTTTATTAGATCACCCCTCAGCCTTCTCTTTTCTAGAGAAAAGAGCCCCAGCCTGTTCAGTTTTTTCTGATAATTATAACCTCTCAGTTCTAGTATCATCCTTGTAAATCTTTTTTTGCACCTTCTCCAATGCCTCTTTTATCATGTGAGAATCTGCCATACTAGTTCTCATAACTCAGAGCCATGAATCACAAAACCTTATTGGAGTCATAAACCATGACTGCAGGGAATAGTTTATTCCAGTACACTATTCCCCTACAGTCATGGCTTTTGAAGGGGCAACAGATATAATAAGGCCCATACCACTGTAGGCATTCCAAAGTTTCATTTTAGATGCCTAGATAAATCTGCTGGAGTCCTGCAATACAGATAGGAAGACTCTCCAGAATCATTGTATTTGGCTGTGTACTACATAGCACTGAAATAAAGAAAGGCTTGCTGCAGCCAAAGGTGGAAAGGGATGATGAGGAAGACGAGGGGAAGCACTTCCATCCTCAAAGCATGAGAAGACTACACAAGAACAGGATGTAGTCGAACAAGACAGCCAACAGACAGCAGGCAGAGAAAGGTGGACATCAGTTTTAGCCCAGTGCTTTCAATGGATAATGTTGATACACCAAATAGTCACTTCACGTCTGCTCATTCTCCCCATCACACACTGACAAAGTCTCATGCTGACAAAGACTTCTGACAATTTCTAGGTTGTGAAAGCCGAGTGCAAGTGTCGTGCACAAAGCATCTATTAAAGCAGTGGTACCTGCCATTCTGGAAACCATCACTGCCCTTTTACCTTCTCCCGGTGTCATGTTGCTGGAGAAATGTCCCAGACTGTCACTCTCTCCAGCGTTTTCTGCATGTTGTGCAGGCTTCCTGTAATGTGTTGCACATGTAGGTAGTGGACCCATCCCACTTCTCTATCATCCCAACCATATGCATACAAACTGTCTCCACTGCCTCCGTGTGAGACTGATGCTCCCTAACCATTGTTCTTTTGAATACTGAGCCCTTGAAATCTGCGTTCCTAGGCTCCTCAGCCGAGGGTGGTCGTTTCTCCATCCTCTGTGAAGAACAGCCTCTCTTCCACTCCCAGGTCTTCATTCTCACTCGTGCTCAGTGCTTCATCCAGTGAAAATGTTTCTGACTCACTAACTACTTCCTCCTGAGTGAGCGTCTCCATGCTCGTGCTGGGGCAGCTAAGATGCAACGCCTCAAATTTAAAATTCTCATTCTTGTGTTCAAACCCCTCCATGGTCTTGTCCCTCCCTACCTCTGTAACCTCTCCAGCCCTACAACACTCCAAGAACTCTGCGCTCCTCCAATTCTGGCCTCCTATGCATCCCCGATTTCCTTTGCCCTATCATTGGTGACCGTGCCTTCAGCTTCTAGGCCCTAAGTTCTGGAATTCCCTCCAAAACCTCTCTGCCTCTGTACCTCTCCTATCCTTTAAAATGCTCCTTAAAACCTACCCCTTTGTCTGCTAATGCACCTATGAAGTGCCTTGGGATGTTTTACTATGTTAAAGGTGCTATATAAATGCAAGTTGTTGTTGTTGGGGTGATGAAATGGCAATGTCTGAAGCTCTGGAAGTGCCGGGGTGGTCATCTGAGGCGCTGGCCTGTTTCACCATGGCACTCCTTATGATGCAAAACACAAAAGAGCTTGTCTAGCTGTGCACGGAGTGACATTTTCCCTTGAAAGAATAGCTGTTAAGTGTAAGGGCATAGCAATATTTTGAGAAAGCACATAAAGCTGACACTACTGATGATGAGGCTTGCCTTTCCTTTACTGACCTTCTGCCACCTCATCTCCAACCTCTCCATCTCTCACATCCTCTCCTATTTGCAGAGCTTTCTGTTTATATGGACCGAAGATTCAATCTTGGTGTTCTTCCCCTCTGCTCACTGACCTACATTGGCTTCCGGTCCAGGAACGCCTCGATTTTAAAATTCTCATCCTTGTTTTCAATTCCCTCCATGGCCTCGCCCCTCCCTATCTCTGTAACCTTCTCCAGCCCTACAACCCTCCAAGATCTCTGCGCTCCTCCAATTCTTGCCTCTTGCTTATCCCTAATTTTCATCGCTCCACCACTGGTGGCCGTGCCTTCAGCTGCCTAGAAGCCCTAAGCTCTGGAATTCCCTCCCTAAACCTCTCCGCCTCTCTACCTCTCTCTCCTCCTTTAAGACACTCCTTAAAACTTACCTCTTTGACCAAGCTTTTGGTCACCTGTCCTAATATCTCCTTTTGTGGCTCGGTGTCAAATTTTGTTTGATAATCGCTCCTGTGAAGCGTCTTGGGACATTTTACTATGTTAAAGGAGCTATATAAATGCAAGTTGTTGTTGTTGTAAGTTGATGCAGAGATCTATTAAGAGACTGTCGATAATTTGACTCTGGTTTTTGTGTTTCTGAAGAATTCCTTGATCAATTTGCACTTTCCCCTCCTTTAAAGGTTCTCCCAAAACCTACCTCTTTGGCCTTGTTTCCATCCTTTCTTCCACCATCTGATTATTCCACCTTTGTGAATGTTTTATAGCATGAAAGAAGGTGCACTATAAGAGTGAGTTGCTTTCTCAAAGCTATACTTGATCCTGAGCACGGTGAACAACTTTTATTCATTTACTTTACTCCCTGTTTTTTTTTAACGGTCCCCCCTATATAACACCTTTCCCCAGCTGAAAGAACAGCTGAAATTGTACCAAACTATTAGATGGTGCACAGAAGCAGCCTAGAGACACTGACCCTCAGGTCCTCCCTCCTAATGAGGAAGCACCAAGCATCTGCCCCGCACCTTCCTACCGCAGCACTGCTTGGATCATAGATTTCCCCATTTGGAGGAGAATCGCAGGTGCGAACCTATGTCTTACCATTGCAGGGGCTTGGGACTGGAGCCAGTATACCACACAAAATTGGTTTCTTCTTTAAGAAATGTCAGTGACCAGATTCTAGTGCTTCAAAATCTTCATTTTATCTCCTAACAGGGGAAAACTGGAGGACATGGATTCCCGGGCGCGCAGGTAAGGAACTAGGAGAAATTTCTAGGTATCTTGATTTTTTTTTTTGAAATCTCCTTATTCTGCCTCACCTCTGTGCTATGTAATGTAAATAGGTTCATAACAGGAATCATTTTAGTTTTACAATTTATAATGATGACTATATGAATGTTATTAAGCTTGGGAAAGATACTTTCTTTGTCCTATTCAATTGTAGGGTTCACCAGGGCGCACAGGAGACCGTGGGCCCAAAGGTGAACGGGTAAGTCATTTTTAAAATTATTATAATTGTTTCTTTAAGTAAGGGATAATTCAGCTGAGACACACCCGCTGGTCGCTATCATCTGACGAGTGTGTGGACGCCTGCTGAAGACAGGTTCAACTGGACTGTGTTGTCCCCCCATAGCCTGCCCACACCTAGGCTCAGATATACAAAATGGCCACGGGGGATAAACCATTGGGGAACTGGGCCTCCGTGGAGCCATAACCCATGGGAATCAATACCTTAAGGGGAGGAAGGAAGGGTGAAAATTGGTGAGGAAAAGAAAGGCTAATAAACAGTTGTTATTGTACACTTTGCCACAAGGTGTCACTAGTCAAGGCTTTTACAATACCGTACAGTAGTTTAAAACTGCATTGGTGACACCAATGACAAAATGTTGGTACTACATCATCTTCCTCTTTCAGCACTGTGTTCAACTAGATTCCCCAAAATAAAGTATTCATCGGCATTTAGTTTACTTTCGGACAGTGGATTACTAAAATTGGTAATTATTTTCATTGATTTAAGACCTTGACATTATGTCTCCAATTCCTTCTGTGCCTTTGCTCATGGGTAGTCTGGGATGGTGTGAAGTTTGGCTGCTAGTCTGGCCTGTTGGTTTAAGGCCATTGCTCAAGTGACCCCTATAGTTCAGTGGTCCAAAAAGACAAATTAGCATAATTGCAGCTGCTTGTAAACTCATGACATCTATCTGAGGACAGCTGTAACTGCTGGCAGATGTCAGCCTCCAGATCAACATTTGACTTTCTTACTTGTACTTTAAAGTTCTTTCTGCACATATCGAAGTATGACACTCTGAAGTGCAATTTTAACCAACAGTTTTGGGTGGGCAAATGGCCAGGAGTTAAAATAGCTCCAGCTTCAAACTGATGATGTCGGGTGGCTTTGACGCTCACCCTGCAACCCCCCCCCACCGTCTGCCCAAAAATACGCAGCCAGTTAAAATAAACCCCCTCCCCCAATCCCCCATTGGTGCCTATCCTTTTAGGATTGCTGCTCAGGTACTCACTATGGTAAATCAAGAGGACCCACACACCCAGCAAAAAAAATGAACTTGAAAGGAACACCTATCCGAGTAACAGTTGCAGCATTGGAGCTCTGATTCAGTGAACTACCCTCGTTTCGAATGCCGCTTTCTGCTGGGAGTGCAGGATCGGTAAAATTAGCCTATTGTGGGGATGTGGTCTAAATAGGTCCTGAGCTTACTTGTTGTCTGGTGAGATAAGCTGACAAATTGTCGAGTGCTTGTAAATTGTTAACTCCAGGTCAGGAATAAAACAGCGTCCCTTTGCTTCTCTTTTTTTATACTTTTGATGCTATGAAGTGTGACATCTGGAGTGTGAAGTCTAGAATGTGTCAAACGCTCTCAAAACCTTATATAAATATAGATCGATAATGAGCTAACGTTCCCTCAGTCGCTCATTGGACTCACACTCCCCAGTGTGATATTGAATACTACAGGCCAAGAACAATCCGTATTTGATCCTCAGTCTCCGTTACGTTAGCTCATCTCAGCCAGGGCTATGAATACGATGTTAAATATTTAGGGGCCATAAATATAAGATAGCCACCAGTAAATCCAGTAAGGAATTCAGGAGAAACTTCTTTACCCAGAGATTGGTAGGAATGTGGAATTCTTAGTTGAGACAAGTAGCATAGATGCATTTCAGGGAAAGCTAGATAAACACATGAGGGAGAAAGGAATAGAAGGATATGCTGGTAGGGTTAGATGAAGAGGGGTGGGAGGAGGCTCGTCTGGAGCATAAACGCCGGCATAGACCAGTTGGGCCGAATGGCCTGTTTCTGTGCTGTAGATTCTACGGAATTCTATGTAAACCTGAGTGCTAACATCCCTGGGCAAAGTAAAGATTATTAAAAAAATCAGCCAGGGTTTCCACTCTTGATTGGTGTGCATTCAGGAAGCATTTTTTCACACAAAGCGTAGTGGAAATCTGGAACTCTCTTCCCCCAAAAGGCTGTGGTTGGTGGGTGAGTTGAAATTTTCAAGACTGAGATCGATAGATTTTTGTTGGGCAAGGCTATCAAGGGATATGGAGAAAAGGCGAGTAAACAGATCAGCCATGATCTATTAGAATGGTGGAACAGGCTCAAGGAGCTGAATGGCCTGCTCCTGTTTCTATGTATCTATGACCTTTGCCGAAAAATGTGCATGTCTGGACTTTGGGTGAGGACAGCACGGGGTTGGTCTGTGATGCCCCTATAGTCAAATACACACTCACTGTCTGGGCTTATGAAGAAGGGCCACTTGGGTGAGGTAGCAGATCCCAGCAAAAGTCAGTATCCTGTGGAGAAGAGATGGAGAAAAAGAGGACAAAATATTGAATGGTCTGTTTCAATGACTGGTTCAAATCTCAGGCAAGCTGTTTGCACTCTTTGTTCAACTCATAAGAACCGGTTGAACAATTCATAGAAAAAGTGAGGCAACACCATAATTTTATCAATATTTAAGGTATAGATTTACAGCTTTGAACTTTGAGACATGCGTTTTAATAATGGGAATTTATTAAATATCTTTTCCTTTGTAAATTTTCCTTCCCCCCCCCCCAAAAAAAAATTATAAGGTTCTTTAAAATCAAATGTACCTGAAAATGCTTTTTTCTCAACTAGTTTAAATTTCCTTTACAAAACTAAGAAATTATGATGTAATAGCTTGTCATCATCAAGTGTTTTGGCTTTGCCATTCTTCAGCTGTGGCGCAGTGGGTAGTTTGTTCGCCTCTGTGTGAGAAGGTTGTGGGTTCAAGTCCTCCACCAGCGATTGAGCCCATAATCCAGGCTGACATTCCAGTTAGGCACTGAGGGAGTGCTGCACCGGCAGAGGTGCTGTCTTTTGGATGAGACTTTAAACTGAGGCCCCGTCTGCCCTCTCAGGTGGACGCAAAAGATCCCAGGGCACTATTTCGAAGACGAGTAGGGGAGTTCTCCCCGGTGTCCTGGCCGATATTTATACCTCAACCAACACCTAAAAACAGATTATTTGGCCATTTGTCACGTTGCTGTTTGTGGGTCCTTGCTGTGTGCAAATTGGCTGCCGCATTTCCTACATTATGACAGTGACTGTGAAAAGGACTCAATTGGCTATGAAGCACTTTGGGACGTCCTGAGGCCGTGAAAGGCGCTATATAAATGCAAGTCTTTCTTTCTGTTGAACAGGGAGATCCGGGCATACTAGGAGATCGAGGTCCTCAGGGTGAAAGAGGAAGAATTGGTTATCCAGGGCCTTCAGGCGGAAAAGGAATTACGGGGCCATCTGGACCAGTTGGACCACCAGGACGAGGGGGTCCCCCAGGACCTCCAGGTCTTCATGGACCCCCGGGCATTCCAGTAAGGCAAATTTAAGTTGCCACATCAATTGCATTATCTTTACATATAAACTGCTTGCATATCACTGAGAAGATTAATTACATTTTGGATGATTGTTTAGTGTGTGTCAAGGTGAACAATATTGGTGAGGGAATGGGTCAACTTTCCAATTTTTGCATCCTCAGGGCAGCTACATTATGGAGCAGAAGTAAAGTTATCTCTACTTTGCATTAAACAAGCATGTTATTCCCAACCTCATAAATGTACCTCTCCCGCCACCCACTGCTCCAGTGTGACAGTTCCATTCCCATACCAGCTGAGTAAGATAGATAATTATGGGTAAATTTTATAAACGCACACACCCAGGAGCACATATTAGGAAATTTCCCATCCCGGAAGATCATGGGGAACAAATCCACGATTTCATGATCTACGCTCCCAGTGGGCGAGACTCCGTGCTGAGAGCATGCACTTGCAAAACTTACCCTTTGGTGTCTTCATAACTATCAGAGCAAGGAGTGCTTCATTCCATCAGTCTGGGCTCAGTTTGAACACAGGTCCCAGACTTTCCAACCAATTGGCATATTACCATTGTATAATTATGTTTAGTCTGAGTGTCAGCCATGGCTCAGTGGGTCTTGCCTCTGAGTCAGAAGGCCATGGGTTCAAAGTCCTACTCCAAGGACTTGAGCATAAAATCCAGGCGTGCAGTACTGACAGAGTACCGAAGAAGAGCAGGGGAGTTCTTCCTGTTGTCCTGGCCAATATTCATCCCTCAACTGACATCACTAAAAAAAACAGATTATCTGGTCATTATCTCATCGCTATTTGTGGGACCTTACTGTGTGCATATTGGCTGCTGCATTTCCTACATTACAACAGTGACTACACTTCAAAAGTACTTCATTTGCTGTGAAGTGCTTTGGGATGTCCTGAGGTTGTGAAAGGTTCTATATAAATGTAAGCTCTTTCTTTCTTATTGTTTGAGAATGCAGGAGGCACAGTTTCCAATTAGGTTATCTCCCCAATTCTGTATCCTCTTTGATCTGAGGCAATTTGGAGACTTTATGCACTGTATTTTGCAGTATTATTATGATGTCATTAGCACAGTTCCAACATATCAATCAAATAATGGACATTGTTAACCATGTAAACAGTATTAAGGGAATCCATGAAAGATTTTGATCTAAGGGATGATAAGGCTTGAGATTGCCACATATCCCTGATGCTAAGCTATTTTCCCTTCACCTGTTGCTTTGCTAGTATCATCTGAGTGTGTTCCCAAGTCCACAAGCACTGGAAGAAGTTGTGCTGAGGCTACTCAGAGGAGCTGGGCTGGTCAGCATCAAAGCAAAATGTTGACTTTTGCATTCTGCCATTCAATTTTTGGCTACTAATGTTACAAAGCTGCCCAAATAATACATCACCTAAAAGCAAGAGGGAATTTTAATATTTATTTTGATTCCCCCTACTCCCCACGAAACCAGAATTCTGTCATCAAGAAAACAGAAATTCAGTAACATAATACTTATATTTTGGTAAAACATGATTATCCCTGGGGGGACGAGTAAGCTTTAACTTTACTGAGTTAAAGTGTTAAATCTTCCTGCTCATGCAGGGTGGCGGCTGAAATCAGAGCAAAGCTTTACCTGGATGTCAATAGACATGGTTCTCTAGTGGTGCAGATGCACAGCAGCAACTCACAAAGGTTACTTCAAAAGCACTTCCCTCCCCTGCGACCTCTACTACCGAGAAGAACAAGAGCAGCCACGTTATGGGAACACCATCACCTTCAAGCTCCCTTCTAAGCCGCACAGCATTCTGCCTTGGACATATATCACTTGCTGTGTCAATATCCTGGTATTCCATACCTAACACCATTGTGGGAGCACCATTAGTGCAAGGACTGCAGCTGTTCCATGAGAAGGCCCATTCATCACCTTGTCCAGTGAGGGATGGACAAGGGAGGGATCCACTCTGCCACAGTTACACTAGTGGAGTAGGTCCCCAGGAATTTCATGGCCAACGCTTCTTTATATCAACACCAGGAGTATGACAAATAAAATTAAGCAAATAGAAGCTGAGATAAAGCTCGGAAGGTCCAATGCGCTAACAAAGACAGAGAACGGGCTCCAGCAAAGCAAGACTGGGAGCTAAATTTTCCAGGATCTAGGATGTTTAGAAAGGATAGGAAAGGATGGCTGGTAGTATTAATAAAGGACACTATCAGGATGGTAGAAAATAGACATTTCAATAAGTGTAATCAACAGGTGGCATCACAATGGATAGAGCAGGAAAGGATATACAAACACTAGTGGAAGAGTTTTACAGATCTTCTGACTGTGTTGACTGAACAGATAGAATATGACATGCCGGGGCCACAAAATGAATATTTTGCTTCAGTCTTCACTGTTGAAAAGGAAGATAAAATACTTGAATTGGATGGAGGACTAAAGATTAGTGAGTGGGAGAAACTCCGTAGAGATTATTATAAACAGAAAAATGATAACGGATAAAGCAATGTAATGGATCTCTGAAGCCAGACAAATCTCTAGGCCTAAATGGTTTGCACCTGAAGATATTAAAAGAATTCAACAAGAAAATTAGGGCACAATAATTACAATCTTCCAAAGCTTGCTGGATTTGGGTTAATACTAGAGGATTTAAAGGTAGCAAGTAACACTATTATTAAACAAGGGAAGAAGGGGCAAACCAGGTATCTTTAGGCCAGTGAAATTAATGTTTGTAGTGGGAAAATTGCCAGAATCCATTTTTAAGGACAAAGTAAATGAGCATTTAGAAAAGTATAAGCTGATTAGGGAAAGTCAGCATGGTTTTGTTGAAGAGTTCTTTGATAGAATCACTGAGGTGGTGGATGGAGAAGGGAAGTCATCGTATTTATCATCATCAATGATAGTCATTGTTACGACTCCCACTCGCTCAATGCAAAAGTCAACTTCCATAGGTAAACCTTTCCTCCTTAAGAATCAAAATGTGACCCTATGTGCAAAGTATTCTGGGATTGTTAAGATATGCTCTGGAACCACTACAGGATCCCATTGTGCCCTCTTGATCTCTTTGAGTGATAGCAAATACCACACAACAGACAATATGATAGGCTGAAAACTATAAAACAATTCTGGAATTCCCTCCCGAAACCACCTCCTCCTCTCTACCTTCCTCTCCTTCCTTAAAACCTACCTCTTTGACCCCCCTCATAATATCTCCTTCTTTGGCTTGGCATCAATTTTGTTTTTTGATTACACCTCTGAGAAGCGCATTGGGACGATTTTCCACATTAAAGGTGCCAAGTTATGGTTGTTATTAAGGAATGCATCCGGTTGTCCAGTTAGCAATGCTACACTTAACTTACAATGTATCTTTCAAAACTATGAACATCTCAAAGCTCTATGGGGGCAAAATAGGGCTGTGGAGTGCTCGATTTGTAGGCACTACATGGACTCCAATGCCCCGAAAATGGCGTAATAGATGCGCGCGTACGCCTCCGACGTGAAGTGCGCAGGATGCCATCTTGGTAAAGGCGTTTGCGCATGCGCACCTAACGAACGGCGGCAGCTTGTAGAGTAGGGAGATGATGACGCGAATCAGTGTGCTACGCTGTCTTAACCTCACACAGCTGAACAGGACTTGAACGACATGAAGGACCCCTCCACCGGCACTATTTAAAGGGAACATGCAGGAGTTACAGGTAAGTTGCTGGATTGGTTACTCTGGCTGCTGGTACAATTGAGGGTGTTTGTGGAAGTTTCCTATACTTGGAGAAAGTTGCAATATTCTATAGAGAGTAGTCTGGCTGGTCTTGCAGTACTATTAGTGGCATTTAAAATAGTGTTCTGAACAAAGTTGCTTCCAGACATGGGTGGCCTGCTAGGGCTTCCTCTGGGAATTGAACATGACTGGGAAAATGCAGAGAGGCTACGCAGAGCAGGACAAGCTGCCAGAAGAGGGAGGAGGAGGAAGAGACGGAGGACGAAGTGGAGGAGGAGGAGGAGGAAGTGGAGGAAAAGGCAGATAGGCTACAAGATAGACAGGCAATATCTGCCAGGGCTCTGCGTGATCAGATTATTAATGATCGATACCAGTAACCTCAACGACACCTCCCCATTCACCAGCAGTCCCACACTCCTTACCTCTCCTCTCTCACATGACCATCAAATCGTCCCCCTTATGATATTACATTGCTTCCTCCCTCAGCTCGTCGCAGAAATGAAAACTGACACCAAATACAAATTCATAACCACCTTTATAGATTTACACGTGAAATGATTCCAACAAACTGATACTATCCAACCTTGTGCATTCCCTTAGTGCCTTTAGTTCGTGCGCTTTTACCTTTCTTAGTGCTCCTACAAGGTGCATCCCCAGTGGCTGGAGCATGGGTGATGGAAGGCTGCTGATCTTCAATTGAGGAGCGCGCAGATGGCCTCGGAGGACAACCTTGAGCAGCTCTAGGCCGGGAGGGCCCGGCTTCAGACTGCACCATCTCGGCCTGGGCTGCAGCAATCTGGCTTGGCTGGCTGACAGTCAACAGCAAGGACATTAGTGGAGTGGCAGGGATGGGAGCAGGAATGCTGTCATCCTGATAGAGGTCAGTAGGTTCGTCTTCCATGGCGCCACTGCCATTCTCCCAGGGCTGCGCCTCAGCTCTCCTGGTGACCTGCTGGAGAACGGATTGCTGGAGTGGTGTGACGCCCTGGAAGCCCCGTTCCACAGTGGAACCCAGACCCACGATAATGCAGCAGTCTGAGCTTCCAAGGCAGCCGTCTGAGCTCCAAATGCAGCAGTCAGACCTTGGATGGCAGATACTTGTGCTGCAATGGAAGCTGTGACATTGGTCATCAGACGCTGCATCATGGTGGATTCCACAGGTGCGCTGATGGAGGTGACCACCCGTTTCATGTGGGAAAGGATGGGCTCCAAGCTCTTCGCAAAGCCCGATGCCAAGTTGGAGCTGGACTCCTCCATGCCCCCTAATATTGTACCTAGGCTTTCTAGCAGGCTTTCCAGTGCACCAAGCATTTGGCTGTGTACACCCATCAGCCTTTTTCTATTGCCTGGCCCGTCAAAGTCCTCATCTGACTCCTCTGCAGCAGAACTAGTGAGCAACCTCGCCCTCCGGTGAGCTGGCACCTGCGGTATCCGTTCCCCCCGCCGCGGCTCCTGCGCACTTGTGCTCGGTGTCTCACTCGTGCAGATCCCTCCTCTAACCTTGCCTCTAAAGTACGTGCAATGTCAGTATCTGAGCTGGTAGCTGAGTGTAAGATCGAGTGACGGTATGTCTACATCATCACTGCCACCTTCCTCTGCCTCCTTTAACTGTGCCGGTTCCAGTCCTTGGGTATCTGAAATGGCAAAGGGACACGGATTGAGTTATGGTGCCTGCATAGCAACGACCAGGTGCAGGTTAATCGCACACCGTGATCCCGGCACCCGTTTTTGGGGGTTATCCAATATAACCCCCTATTAGTCCTCGGTAGTAACAGTTTTTAGTTTGGACCAGATGTCCACGATGAGAAGTTTTATGTGAGACTGAACCCTAATAGAGTCGTTTGTTAACCAGGTACAACAAGAAAACAACTGGTGAGCTAGCAAAAGCGTGTCATACTTTTACCCAGTTTCAAGCAACTTCTGGCTACTGAATTGCAATCAACGTAGACTTTAAAGGTGCTAGAATGCCTCCTTCAAAAACCTATCTCACACCATTCAGCCAGTTTCAACACAAAAATGCAAGACTGATAAATAGGACCCCTGCTGAGACAGACATGATAGCTACTGATCCAGGGCTAAAAGGATTAAATTATGAGGGCAGGCTTGTATTCCCTTGAATATAGAAGATTAAAGGGTGATCTAATTGAGGTGTTTAAGATCATTAAAGTAGTTGATAGGGTAGATAGAGAGAAACTATTTCCTCTGGTCGGGATCCAGAACAAGGGGACATTACCTTATAATTAGAGCTAGGCCATTCAGGGATGTTTTCAGACGCATTTCTTCACACGAAAGGTAGTGGAAATCTGGAACTCTCCCCCCTAAAGGCTGTTAAGATTAGGTCAATTGAAAATGTCAAAACTGGAATTGATAGATTTTTGTTAGGCAAGGTATTAAGAGTTACGGAACCAAGGCAGGTAGATGGAGTTAAGATACAGATCAGCCATGATCTAATTGAATAGCGGAACAGGCTCGAGGGGCTGAATGGTCTACTCCTGTTCCTACCCATTGAAGGTACAATAACAAAGGACTGTAAATACGGAAAGATCAAAGTTATTCATTATTTCTCTAATCTGGGTGAGCTGTGAGTCTTCTCTCACTTGTTGATTGAGATAAACTTCCATTCCACACAGCTGGTCCCTGCATTACATATTCCCTCAAATGTACTTAAAGACACCAGTGAGGAACCCAAAGTCATACTATTTACAAACCATGGGCCATTGATACTAGCGTCCAGGTCCATTCCATTGAGACAGGCTGTCCCCAGCAGTGCAGTAACCCATTGAAAATGGTCACAACACAACACACCTACAACCATCCTTCCCCCCCCAAACAGAATGTTGGAGCGAGCTCACTGGGACAAATGGCCTATTCCTGTTCCTATGCTCTATGCTAGACTTTCTAGGTTTATTTGTATATCTAATTTAAACCACAGTCAGAACAGCCATACCTTTTAATCCCAGATGTCTTCCTTCTTGATTAGTTCACTAATTATTTTGTTGTCGTTTTCATCCAATTGTTTTAATTGTTCTTTATTTACTTCAGATAAATGTCAATCTTCTAAAGTCACTATTGGCTAATTCCTCAAATATATCTCTTTACTTCACCAGGGCAGCAAAATTTCATTTGAAGAAATATCAACATTTATAAGACAGGAGGTCCTAAGGATTTTTGAAGGTAAGAATTTGGATTTGGATTTCATTTGAATTGATGCCTACAAGAAAGTTTACCAACACCGAGTCTCCCTCTTTCATCTGCCATAAATCTACTAATTTTCCTTGTTGCTGGCAGTCTCTCAAGAGGTAGTTTCCTAATGTCAGGAACTGACCTCAGCTGGGCAGCAGTCAAGACACTAAAATTAGCCTCAGCACCATCAGCCAAAGGGGGGAAGCAATTACCCAGGTTTCCAGTTCTTGGTTGCTGTGAAGTGGATATGCGTGGACATCAGGCTAGGACAGGAACAGGCCCAGCTGTGATGCCACCCATGATAAAATAGCCTGACAATGCTCAATATTTAGGCTAACACGTGGGAACCGGAGTGGGCCATTCAGCCCCTCGAGCCTATTCCGCCATTCAATTAGATCATGGCCTTTTGGGGGAGCGAGCTCCAGATTTCCACTACCACCACTGTGTGAGAAAGTGCTTCCTGATTTTACTCCTAAATGGCCGGGCTCCAATTTTAATATTATGCTCCCTTGTTCTGGATTCCACCCTATTGAATCCCCTTATCATTTTAAAGACCTCTTAGAGCACCCCTCAACCTTCTAAACTCAAGGGAAAACAAACCAAGTTTACGCAACCGGTCCTCGTAATTTAACCCTTTATGCCGTGGTATAATTCTGATGACCCCTTACTAGGCCAATAAATCTCTCCAGAGGTTCGGTAAAACTGAACACAGTACTCCAGATGGGGTCTGACCAAGGCTCTGTACAACTGAAGCAGCTCTTCCTTGTATAGAGCCTTGATGAAACCCCATCTGGAGTTCTGCATTCAGTTTTGCGCAACAGACCTCAGGAAAGATTGGCCTTGGAAGGTGTACTGCGCAAATTCACCAGAATGATACCAGGGCCTAAAGGGTTAAATCATGAGGACAGGTTGGCTTTAATTCCTTTGAGTTTAGAAGGTTGAGTGATGATCTAATCGAGGTATTTAAAATGATGAAGGGATTCAGTAGGGTAGATACAGAGAAGCTGCTTCCTCCGGTGGGGGAATCCAGAACATGACAGCATAATCTTAAAATTAACGCTTGGCCATGTACGAGTGAAATCAGGAAGCATTTTTTCACACAAACCTGGAACTTGCTCCCCCAAAAGGATGTGGATGCTGAGTCAATTGAAATTTTCAAGACTGAGATTGATAAATCTTTGTTAGGTAAGGCTATCAAGGGATATGGAGCAAAGGTGGGTCAATGGAGTTGAGGTACAGACTAGCCATGATCTAACTGAATAGCAGAATAGGCTCAAGGGGCTAAATGGCCTATTCCTATTCCTATGTTTCCTCATTTTTGAATTCCAATCCCCATGAGATATAGGCCAACATTCCCATTTGCCTTTTTGATTACGTTTTGTACTTTAGCTTTCAGTCATTTATGTACTTGGACACCTAAATCCCTTTGCTCTTCCGCAGCTACTAGTCTATCACCATTTAAGAAAACATTCCAATTTATCTTCCTCGGATCTAAAGTGGATGACCTCACACTTCCCCATATTGAACTCCATTTTCCCATCCACACAACTTACTGTGCCTCCTAACTTAGTGTCATCTGCAAACTTGGATAAACAACTCTCTTTTTTCATCCAAGTCATTACGATGTATGGTGAAATGCTGAGACCCCCAGTTCAGATCCCTGGGAAACATCACTTGTCACATCCTGCCAATCGGAGATCATGCTCTTCATTCCTACTCCCTGTCTCCTACCTCCCAACCAATTACCAACTCATGTCACAAGGTTACCTCCAATTATGTGCGTTTTTAGTTCTGTTAATAATCTTTTGTGCTGAACCTTGTCAAGTGCCTTCTGGAAGTTCGTATAGACAACATCCATAGTCACTCCATGTTAGAGATCTCCTCACAAAATTCAACTAGATTAATCAGGCCTGACCTACCCTTCACAAATCCATACTGACCCTCTTTGATCAGCTTGTACTTGTCCAAGTGCTCAGTTATTCTGTCCCTGGTGATTGATTCCAGTAACTTCCCCACAACTAATGTTAAAACGATAGGCCTGAAGAATGGCCATTTGGGGCAAGGTACCAGGCAACTGCCTGTTATGTGGAAACACCTAAACAGGGGTCAGTATCGTCAGGTCAGGAGGGAAGGGAAGGGGAAATTGGAGAAAAGACTGGGGTCAAGATTCCTCGAGCCCCATTCTGCCGGTGGAAGTACTGCAGGGCAGGACTTTCAATTGCCAGTGTGGCCTCACATTGGCCCCATCCCAGATTCTAAAGGATGGGGTCATTAGCATCAGAGCAGGTACCCTCACCATCAGAGCACGGTCTTGCCACTCTATCAGGGGCGGAGGGGGAGGGGAGGGGCGGGGGGAAATTGGCCCAGAAGACAAGCTGGAAGCAGTTGACAATCTTGCCGTTTTCCTAGTGCCACTCAGTCACTTTGAGATTGATTTTTTTTTGTTCGTTCGTGGGATGTGGGCATCGCTGGCAAGGCCAGTATTTATTGCCCATCCCTAATTGCGCTTGAGAAGGTGGTGGTGAGCCGCCTTCTTGAACCGCCACAGACCGTGTGGTGAAGGTTCTCCCACAGTGCTGTTAGGAAGGGAGTTCCAGGATTTTGAGCCAGCAACGATGAATTGCCATAAGGAAACTAGCTTGGTGGGTCGCACTTCTGCCGTATTCTGTCACGTATTCCCACATGACGCAGGTGTACCCCTGACCGCAGGGAAGGTGGAATTGGCGGGATTTCTGGCGGGTCACACCGTGCTACCAATCCTCCCTCCTTGTTTGATGTCAGGATGTAAGGGGGCAGGCACATGAGGTACCCACCCCTTGTCGTCAGAATTTCAAACATTAAAAAAGGGAACGGAGACCTGCAGAACTGGGTTCCATTGCAAGCTCCACCACAACCCCTGCAGCCCCCCACCCGCCACCTCTCGACTTGCATCCTAACTTCACTCTCCCAGACCCAGAAATGTTCCAGTCTATCTACTGAATAGTTTAATTTCACATGTGCTTGAATTTAATCAGCACTTAAATAAAATTATTATTAATCAAACAATTACTTCTGTTAGATGATATATGACTGTAAATCATGTTACTTACGATGGTGCCAGTCCACTTTACTGCCATTGATGTCCAGCCGGACACTGTACGGTTTTTCACTCTTTAAGGTACGAAAGGAAAGAATCAACCGAGACTGAAACACTTTAGAATGGTTTTAAACACTCTAAATAATTCTATTCACATAAGACGCAACAATTTTCCGAATAAAGGTGCCATACCATCTTATCTGGGGAGTACAACTGAGAAGCAAGGGAGATCAGATCCTTCTTTTGGGAGATTGTAAGGGGTTAATTTTGTTAACGACTTCTTCTTTGAAGGCTCCTTGTGGTCTCCTAAAAATCATTGTACGTCTGTGTTTTTATATGTTTTCTTTCTAAAGTCTGGTACTGGGCAGAATCACCATACTTGTTTTTTCTCTTTCTTTTCCCACGGATCAGCAAAGCAGCTGTCCTTTGCCATTCTCTGCTTATCTGTCACTGTCCTTGAAAGGTACAGCAAGCTAGTCTACCGTACATACTTTCTCAAGGCAACTTGGAGCAATAACAAGATCCATGATACCTTTCGAACTGGGTCAAGTTTAACAAAAGTCCAGCATGCTTTCTAATGTTGGCCAAGGATAACATAGTCCTTCGGTGTTTCAATACAAACGATCCGTTCCTCGGTAGGCTTTCAATCCCAAATTAGTCTACATGTAATTTCATCTCGATTGTATTGATTGCCCATGAGTTTTCCTTCATTCGCTATTCATACTTTTAACCAATTATGCTCTTTTACCCAGTATTCACTCTGCTAATCCAGGGTTCAAGTCCATTTCCATCTCATGGTTCTGGGCGAGCATCACCCTGACAATTCCTGTTCCATAGGCCTCACTTAGTTTTCCTTAAGGTCAGGCACTGAAAAAGTCCATATCTTAAAGTCCAAAATCATAGAATCATAGAATGGTTACTACATGGAAAGAGGCCATTCGACCCGTCGAGTCCGTGCCGCCTCTCTGCAACAGCAATCCAGCTCGTCCCACTCCCCAGCCATATCCCCGTAGCCCTGCAATTTTTTTCCCTTCAAGTACTTATCCAGCTCCCTTTTGAAAGCCATGATTGAATCTGCCTCCACCACCCCCGCTGACAGTGCATTCCAGATCACAATCACTCGCTGTGTAAAAAAGATTTTCCTCATGTCGCCTTTGGTTGTTTTGCCAATTACCTTAAATCATTCAACAGTCTATGTTATATGTATTGTTTTTCTTGAAAATCGCTGCTATACTGGGCACCTTTCAATCTGTACACACCTTGCCTGTTCCCAGAACTATTTTTATGTAGAAAGGAAGAACTTTTTTTATTTGTTCCTGGGATGTGGGTAAGGCCGTATTCATGGCCTGAAGGTATTAAGATTCAATCACATAGTGTGGAACTGGAGGTCACATATAGGCCAGACTGGGATATTTTTTGCAACAAAACAGTCATTTTTTGGTACTAGGCCACAAATTACCAGGTTTATTGAATTCAACTTGACAACTTAGTACAGTGGGATTTGAACTCATCACCTTGGGGTTGTTAATACAACCACTAGGCTACCATACCCTTGTACTTATAGAGAGTGCCGTAATTTTTCCTCAAGATATCCCAAAATGCTTCACATCCAGTGGATCCGTGTCTGGCTGAGAGAGGAATATTGGCTAGAAATGTACAGCGTCTCTTTCAGCATCTGAAAAAGAAAGAGGTGGGACCCTTCATCAGAACACGGTTCGCACCTGAAACACTACCCTACCTTTCAGATGCTGCACTTTCTGATTTTTATTTTGGATTTCTAGCACTTCTTTGAGGGGTTGAATTTCTATGGGAGGTCTCCCAACGTCCTGCCAGAACTTCGGCAGATCGGAACATCAGCGGAAAGGCCGGAGAAACAGTTGTTTGTGCCGTTTCCCCAGGGTTTCTGCGAATCTTCCACCTTAGTTACAGTGGGAGTTCGGGGGAAATTCTACCTCCAGGGTTTGCTCGTCAAGTTTTATTTTCACTTTTATAATTGTGTCACATAGTGGCTACCTTCCTCACTTGTCTAACATCTTGATGCCATTTCCAAGACTAGACATTGAAGTTTGATGTTTTGGCACTGCTCCCAGAAACCTTTGCTTTTCCACTGAAAGCAGTGAACAGTGAGCAGAGGCAATGTGCTTGCATGGAACAGAGGCCTAATGAAAATGTCACATTTCAGTGCCATTGCCATGTCCATCACGCAAAGGCTCCCTGCAGAAGGCCAGCAACTGCATTGTACTGTTTTTATTTTAGGGGAATCATATTTTTGATCACCTGCTCACTGAAGAGCTTTGCCTGATGTATATTCCTTTAATTTTACTAGACTGAAGGCATTTTATGAATGAGTTTAGGTTAGAGTTGTCAACCTTGGTTGAATGTATTCCTGGAGGTTTCATCACATGACCTCCTGCCTCCAACTGCCCCGCCCCCATGCTCTCGCCATTGGTCGCCCAACACGTCCATCCTCTTCCCTCACCAATTAGAAAGCAAAAAGATTCTTCATTAACCAATTTGATGATTCTTGACTCTCAATCAAACAGCATTTTTGTCCCATCTCCAATATTTTTATAACTAATAAACAAACGTGTTCAAAGAAATGAAAAAACACACCATTTTTTTTAATGCCCCTATGATTTTTCTCCAGAGTTGCTCGCAGCAGCGTCCTGGAGATTAATCTTCAATTCCGGGAGACTCCAGGCCAATCTTGGAGGGTTGGCAAACCCTAGTGTGGGTGTTGCTGTTTGAATGTTTATTCCCTGTTAAGAATAGATTCACAAGATCAGGCTTTTCCCACTGGGACTGCACAGCTGGAATTTGGGTACTTGCTGCCCCAGGTTTTCCATCCATTCAGGAGCATGATTTCATAAAATGACACCATTATCTTTTTAATGAAGATTTTAGATTCTAGATTAAGTGAGAAAAGTTAAACACTTTGAAAGCTGGTATGTTCAAATTTTCTCTTCCTTTTTGGTGGGGATTAGGGTAAGGGGAGGGATTAGGAGTAAAACCTTAAAAGAACAAGGCAACTGTATGGGGAAGTATCCTCATTGATAGGAATTTATCAATAGATGTTCACCCTCCTCTCATTTTTTTAATAATCTTCATTACAACACCCTTTTAAATGTTCATAATTTTCTACGTTCCTGATGCTATACCTCTAATTGCAACTGTTCATTGTAGAATGGTTAGATTGTGAAATAGTTAGATGCATTTAAGGGGAAGCTAGATAAACACATGAGGGAGAAAAGAATAGAAGGTTATGCTGACAGGGTGAGATGAAGTAGGGAGGGAGGAGGCTCGTTTGGAGCATAAAGACTGGCATGGACCTGTTGGGCCGAATGGCCTGTTTCTGTGTAGTACATTCTATGTAATGTAATTCTATGTAAAATGCACCATAACTAGAATTAGATAATATATTCCAGCATCAATTGTAATGTATGATTTCTTGCATTCCCATTGTAAATGTTGATCATGTGTTTTACATGATAGTCGTCCAGTTAAATGCAGTTTAAGTCATCCCTTATTCATTAATCTTGTGCGTATTCACTTTGTTTGAAAGCTAATCTAATGAGATGGTTCATATATTGAATAATGTATACCCAGCAGCGATTGCAAAGCAGTAATCTAATCAAGGGGTTCAGATGGTTTATATAGAATAGTGTGTCCCAAGAGAGATTACAAGGCAGTAATCTCATCAGAGGATTTCAGTAGTTTATAATGGATATCTTGAAATGATTCAAAGCTGTTAATCTAATTAGAAGGTGCATTCATAAACTACAGCCGCAAAGCGCTGAGTGATCGTTACTTCTTGATGGATGATGAAAGATTAATAATGATGATGAGATTACTGCAACCTTCCTAAGAATAATCTACGATTAATTTCAATAAAACTCGGTGTCCAGTACCCATCTTTTCTAAGCTTTCAGTCACCTCTCCTAAATCTTCCACCATAGCTTAAAGTCCATTCCTATATTTACTTTCCCTCCTCCCCTGTAAAGTGCCTTGGGATGTTTTCTACCTTCGTCACACAAAGGGTAGTGGAAATCTGGAACTCTCTCCCCCAAGAAGCTGTTGAGGCTGGGGGTCAATTGAAAATTTCAAAACTGAGATTGATAGATTTTTGATAGGCAAGGGTAGTAAAGGTTATGGAACCAAGGCGGGGAGATGGAGTTACGATACAGATCAGCCATGATCTAATTTAATGGTGGAACAGGCTCGAGGGGCTGAATGGTCTATTCCTGTTCCTATGTAAATAAATGGACATTGTTATTTAATGATGGAATAATACAGTTTGCTGTTGTATCTGATTTTCCTTTCCAGAGAAACTTGCCCACTATAAACTGAAGTCTCCTGCTGCAATGTTGGCTGCTCAAGCCAAATCGGGCGTAGCAGGGCCACCCGGAAATGATGGCCTACCTGGGCTACCAGGGCCTCGAGGAGAGATTGGACCACAAGGAGCCAGAGGCAAGATTTATCCAAAATAATAAGCATGTTGACATTTTTACAGTTGCCCAGTGTAGTCATTCATATTCTGAATTGACAATAGTGTACTAGTTTGCAACAGAAAAGAAAATATTCTTAACAAGTAAAAAATTACGTAACAGTTTATTTGCATTGATTTCATATTGTGTGCTGACCGGGCTAATTGAGAGAGCATAGAGTCCTCTAGTGGCAGGAATGAGAAGTAGTAGAGAAAATGATAAATTCAATGAGAAGCATGTAATAGAATTGTAGGAACAGCTTCATCACTGAGAACTGTTCCATTTAATAAGGTTTCATTTTACACTACCACGTATAGCCATCACATGGCGATGGACTGATTTCAAAACTCCACGACAGAACTCTGAATAACAATATGCTGGTCTTCTGATTGTTGTGAATTGTAAACAATTTTACAACACCAAGTTATAGTCCAGCAATTTTATTTTAAATTCACAAGCTTTCGGAGATTTTCTCCTTCCTCAGGCAAATGTTTCAAGATCTCCTTGAAGCCTACGCATTTATACATATTGAACAATAATAAATGGTGTTTACAGACTGCCCCTGCAACTGCCCGTTGCCAAGGCAATCACCGTGTTCAGACAGAGAGGTGTTACCTGCAGAACCTCCGAATACACATTCAATAAAAAAACAAACAGGGAAAAAAAACAGAGAAAAAAAAACACAGAGAGAGGCAGAAACATCCGGAAGGCAGAGAGAGCCAGCAAATGACCCATTATATTAAAAACAGATAACATTTGTTCGCTGGTGGGGTAACGTGTAGCGTGACATGAACCCAAGATCCCGGTTGAGGCCGTCCTCATGGGTGCGGAACTTGGCTATCAATTTCTGCTCGACGATTTTGCGTTGTCGTGTGTCTCGAAGGCCGCCTTGGAGTACGCTTACCCGAAGGTCGGTGGATGAATGTCCATGACTGCTGAAGTGTTCCCCGACTGGGAGGGAACCCTCCTGTTTGGCGATTGTTGCGCGGTGTCCGTTCATCCGTTGTCGCAGCGTCTGCATGGTCTCGCCGATTGTTGTGAACAAATAGATCATAAAGAATTCATAGGCTTAACGTGGAGCACATGATGTAGCAATTCAAACACAAAAGAAAATTGCATTTTAATATAGTTCTAAATATAACAAAAGGAACTAGTCATGAACAGTTCAGTTTTTTTTATTAACTCTATTTGTTCATAGTTTTCAAAAGTGCAAATCAACAAAGAAAACAATCGATGACACAGATGAAGGTACAACAGTAGAGCATGCACTCTGCACAATGAATCCTTCAGGTTGTTAACATAAATATTAACAGGGAAGTGGCATCAAAGGGTTAACGGGACTTAGAATTGATAAGTCACCAGGCGTAGATGGTGTACACCCCAGAATGCTAGTGAGGTTAGTGATAAAGTAACTTAGGCCCCTGTTCAAAAAGGGGAAACAGATTTAAACCAGTTAGCCTCATATCAGTGGTAGGAAAACTGCTAGGGACCATAATAAGGGGTAACATTAGTCAACACTCAGAGAGAAATGAGCGAATCAAGGACACAGATTTATAAAGGGCGGGTCTAATGTAATCAACTTCTTCATAGAAATGACTGAGCATACAGACAAATGAATGTTGTGTATTTAGAATTTCAGAAAGGTTTTGATAAAGTTCCACATAAAAGACTTGTGACGATTAAGGCCGATGGCATTAAAGGGAAAGTAGCAACATGAAATGTAATGTGCTTTCTCTTGTTCTCCATATTCATAAATAATCTGGACATGGCATAGAGCAAGTATCAAAAGTTGCTGATGATGCCAAATTTAGGGGCATGGTAAACTGTAAGGAAAAATGCAGGCATTTATAGGATGACAGGTTAGAGGAGTAGCAGATATGTGGCAATTGCAGTTCAATGTAGATAAGTGTGAAATATTCCATTATGCGAAAAATAACAAAGATGGAAATATACCATCAATGCTAAAACTCCCAATGCAACACAGGAGCAGGGTGTGGGTGCACAGACTTTAGAAGCAGCTTATTCTGGTGGAAAAAACTATAAAAAGGGCCAGTGGAATTCTGTGTCTTGTATATCGGAGCATTGAGTACAAAAGGAAGTGATAAATCTGTCCAAGACACTCATTAGGACCCGGTTGGAGTATTAAGTGCAGTTTTCAGTGCCCCATTAAAGAAAGTACATTCGAGCCATGGAAAAGGTGCAATGTAGATTCACAAAATATTACCAGGGATGAGAGAATATAGTTATGACAAGACTGTAAAAGAAAATCTAGGACTGTATACACTGAAGCAGAAAGACGCAACATTATAAAAGGTTTTAAGATGTTAAATAGCGTACGATTAGTTCTAGTGAATACGACTTTATATATAGTGGATCTCCCCTGGTGACTCCCATGTTGGAAACTGCATGTTTATCAAGTTGTCAACTGTGTATCTGAGCAACTGACAGACCGTAAGCAGGGACAGGAGTAATGGAGCTTGCAGTCTAGGAAATATCTCCAGCAGAATGAATCAGTGTGTGAAACTCAGAGACAGAGAAGCCAGAGCATCCACTCAAAGGCTGCAGAGGAAACTCAGGTCCCATAGAGTGAGCGGAGGTGACAGGAACAGCCTACAGAATCAATTGTTCAGCGAGACAGAGACTGCAACAACGAAAAAACAGCAGCCAGAACGAGTCAAAAGATTTTTTTTTACAAAAAAAAAGGCAAATCGTGGTAGAGCGAGCATTTTAGCAAGCAATCGTCTGCTGCATGAAGCCCTGGAGGGAGGGAAATGTTTCCTGTGAGGCAGAGGGAGATGACAGGAATAGCCTTCACAATCAATCAGTGAGAGAGACAGACCATGGCAGACTGCCAAACGTAGGAACTAAAAAGTCAGGATAAAACTCAAATGCAGCAAGTCGTGACGAGTCGAGCACTCAGAGGTGGCAGGAAACCCTGAAGGGAAAGAAAATGTGGGGGTGGTGGCAGAAACAGTCTACAGAATCGAGCGCTCAGAGAGACAAACATTCAAAAGGTTCATGAATCATTTACTTAAAATGTACAACGGGGGAAATGAAGGAAGTGAAGAAGAAAATGGTGAGTAGCAGTTCCAAACTTACTGTTACAGGAGGAAGAGTAGGAATGGGACCGTGTCCTGGAGCTGTGCGGCTCTCTGAATAATGCTGTTGTGGGTATGGGTATGAGGATCTGGAACTTGTGAAGATCCATCTAATGATGGTAGCTTTATAGTGGGAAAATCCGATTGAGAGACCACCTTAGGCTGATGCCCAAATAAGGACGACGCACTCTAAATAGCAAATTTAATATATTATATAGATATAAAACCTTTTATGGCAATTACGTCAACATTATGGATGTGCTCCACAAGCTATGTTGTGAAGCTTAAGTAGAATAAAGCTTCATTTTTACAAATTGCATGATCAAGCACACGACTCATAAAGTCTTGTTGGAAAGAGCCATCAATTGATTTTTCTTTCCAAGGAAATTCATAGGTGGTTCACACCAAAATCCATACTTTATGGAAAAGAGTTTTCACAAGTTGCATCTGAAATCTGTCTTGCATCAAAATGCAGATTTCCCAGTATTTCAAGGTTACAGCAAAGATGGACGATTTCTTCAAGACCTAATTATGTCTCTAACTGGATGTTGGTGATTTATGGGGCTTTCCTGAATCCAAAAAAATTACATCATGGAGAAAAGAACACTGGTCTTAAAGTACCAAGACTGAGGGAAGCTCAGATGTTCAATTGCATGTCTTGTCCTCCAGAATCTACAGACCTTACACCTACACATACTTCAATATTCTACTGTTGGCCCTCTTCACACCGTCTGACCGAGGTTTGCGAAGGGTCTTTTAAACAGTAACTTTTTTGGCCTCTCTTTACACCTCTAAAAGAAAGTCGTCACAAAGTGCCTGAGAGGTAACCTTTGGAAACAGGGCTCTGGGAGATTTTAGAAAGCTTCAGAATGACTTTGATACTCTGCATCTTAGATTTTAAACTGGAATGGTTTCCTCATGTACACAGTTCATTTCTGAGAGACAAAAGGGCATTGGCAGCACAGCTTAATGGATAATAACTAAACCCTCCTCACAGGCTTGTTCTCAAAATCCTGGTCTGGCCATAGAAAGCAAATGTGTCAGTTAGCCATACACATCACAGACACATGCATGCTAAGAAATCTTCTCTCTGTCACAGAATGATATTGAGAAACCTTTTTTCAAAAACATTTTAAGCAGTTCTTCCCCCAGTATTTGAAGTAAAACATTTTTTCCACATTAAGGAATGGTAGGCAATGGTACAGAAAAAGCTGGTTGTCTCTCCTCTGGCTTCCAATCTTTAACCCCTCTGTCCATCGCAACATTTTTATTTTATGAATATTACTGTGGTCATTGCTCCTCTGAATTTTCCTCTCTTTTTCCTCCTAAGCTCCATATATATCACCTTACACACTCTTCCTTACATCTTCATTGTGCTGAAATCCAGATTCATCGGACTATCTTCTACGCCGAGTCATTCTTTCCCTGGATCTCAAAATTGTAGAAGTCCTTATCTCCCTCGGGTTGCCTTTCCTAGAATCTATAGCTCTTAAAGCAAGCTTTACTTCTTGATTAATCTTGTCTTGTCTCCTACACTTATCAACCTTGCCGGGTGATGTTCTGCGCTATGGGCTGTGGCCCTTCACGTAGGCTCCTCAGTTAAAAACAAAATCGTAATAATCAATGTAATAATGGAAAAACACAGCCTATCTTCAGCTATTACTGTAATAGGTAAAACAGTTTCTCTGCATTATCCAAGCTCTCCTTCCTCAGCCATACTTTAACCTTTGTTAAACTAAATTATGCTTTAATACAGTCGCACGAAAAATCCTTTTTATTTCCCTTTCAGGAAAGAAAGGCAAAATGAAAAGGAAGAGCGATGAGGCATACCCTTGATACATTTTTAAAAAATATATCTGGGGACTCCAATAACATGAAGAGGACCTTTCTATTCATTGATGGTGGAAATACAATTGTGCTCAGACCACGTGGACAACCCGACGAAGAAGAGTAGTTTGGATTCCTAAAGTATTCAAGACTCTTGTTGGTACTGGGCTGCTTGCCAGACAAGCTTTGTTGATGTCCCAGTTCTAGTTCTACTTCCTGAGCTTTGGTTGTCCCACATAGCAGAACAATCACTTTTTCCCATGGTGGGAGATTCTCCCTGGCACATCCTTGACGTACAATCTATCTGTTGGTGTTACTTTTTACCTGAAGAGGATATTCTAAGAATTATCACCATTTTCCTGGATTATGATTATTGGACTATTTTCTCGAGGTGTTCTGTTTTTCATATCATCAAAAACTTTGCTCTATATTTTTTGATTTTTTTTTAGTAAATGCCATGAATTTTTCAACTTTGCTTCTTTGTCAGTTTCTTGTGGAGTCATTCAAACTTATCATTCCTTCCAAACTAAGTCCTGCTTCAAGATCAGGCAGGAGTCAGTGCTTTGACATTATTGAATGATTAAGCTACCCACATATTCTCATGCTAAACCTTGTCCTGTTAGCACCCTCCGTTAACTTGAGCTCATCCAAAACTCTGCTGCCCATATCACACCAAGTCCCGTTCACCCATCATTGGCCTACATTGGCTTCCGGCCCAGCAACACTTAGATTTTAAAATTCTCATCTTTGTTTTCAAATCCCTCCACGGCCTCGCCTCTTCCTATCGCTGTAACCTCCTCCAATTCTGCCCTCTTGCGCATCCCCGATTTCCATCGCTCCACCACTGGCGGCCGTGCCTTCAGCTGCCTAGACCCTAAGCTCTGGAATTCCCTCCGTGAACCTCTCCGCCTCTCTACCTCTCTCTCCTCCTTTAAGGGGCTCCTTAAAACCTATCTCTTTGACCAAGCTTTTGGTCACCTGTCCCAATATCTCCTTATGTGGCTCAGTGTCAAATTTTGTTTGATAATGCTCCTGTGAAGTGCCTTAGGACATTTTACTAAGTTATAGGCGCTATATGAATGCAAGTTGTTGTTGTTATGTCACATGTGGATGTGATTTTTTTTTAAAAGACTCACAAAACTAACTTTTCTCATTTATTAATATTGGAAACTAGTTCAGTCAACAGGTGAACTTGGAATACATACATCTCATTTTTTTAAGAACTGAGAACATTTCACAACAAATACTGTACAGAGAAACTGCTCAGTGCTCTTGTTATAAAACATTTGCTTGCCAGTAAAACTGCAGCAAATGTCTAGTTCAATCCTTTTTATTTGTGACACGAAGGTGAAGGGCCAGGCCCCACACTACAGGACACCATCAAAAAAGTAGGAAAGAATACAAGGTAAATCAAGAAGTAGAGTCTAGGTGACACATAACTTGGGTTCAAAAGCCTGCAGCCTGTAAGAAGAAGAGAAGACCGAGGGAGTTTAATGTATTAAGGTCCTGGTACAGGATGAGTTAGAGTAGGAGACTCTAACTCATCCTATAGTTAGAGTTAGGGATTTCAACACAGTGAGGATGTAGGGGTGACATATTTAGAGTTTAGGAGGAGCAAGAAAGGAGGTGCAGAACAGCAATGATCATAATAATTCCAGTAAAACAGAGAGAAGCAAGATAGCTGCATTGGTGTCTAGAACGAAGGAAAGGATCAGGTGACAATTCTTTTCTTATATCCTGTCCAAGGATGCAAGAAATGTGCTGGAACTCCTCCTCCACCCCCAGATAATCTGGCAGTACTCAAGCCTCAGATCACTACAGCCTTTATAGAGATTTAGGGGTTGTTGATGAGGTTTTGGTATAAAGGAAGAAATTCATCTTCTTTGAGTCGCTAGTACAGGCAGTTTGAGCTCCCAGCCAGCTATATATGTGTTCAACTATTGGAATAATAACAATAATTACAGGCTGAAGAGATTTTTTCACATTGTCTTTGGTTATGACATTGTCCAACCAGAAATTCCAGAGTCTTAAGAGCCAGCATGCTGTGGTGAACCTGCAGTAGATTTGCTCACGGCTATGGTTTAAGGGATCAATGCATGAGTGCTTCACTGCCTCAAAAGCCCATCATCCAAAGGGAAATCCTGCCTTAGATATATACGATTCAACAAGGAGTAAATTATCATTAGTTCCTAAACTCCGAACAGAGTAAAGTTTCCTATTCACACGTGATGGATATTTACAAGAACCAACACTGTTCTACTGATGTTAAGCTTTGTGTTTATTATGCACAGGTTACAGAGGTCAGAAAGGTGAAAGAGGCGAACCTGGCATCGGACTTCCTGGTAATATTGGTCCACGTGGCCCTCCAGGTATGAAGTAGCACTTAAGTTAAACCTTGAGTGGCTCTTTTTCTAATTTTCCTTCATTTTCTCTCTCCTGTACCTCAAAGCACTGACCCTTGGTGGGGTACAGATTCATGGGCTTCTGAAGCTCTTCATTACAAGGTCCACTGCTTATATATCCATGTGGGACATGATTTGTCCTGACATCCACTGTCTGTTTCAACTGGGCAAACCAGTTGTCAGCTCTCGCCTACTACCTGTGAAAAATTAAATTATATTGCAAGGTAATTTTCTGTGATTGTTGCTGCCAATTCTCCAGTCCTCCCCAAACCATCACTCCACAACAGCCTGCCCAATGAACTACCAAGAGAACCTCTAATACACTAGTTGTAACCCAAGACTTGCCAACCCTCTCCAACTCTCGGGTTGGGCAATATATGCCTACCTTATCAGCGACGCCCACATTTCAAGAATGAATAAAGAGAAGGATAAAAACAAAGAAACAGGAAAGATTCCTTTGAAACCCGGACCTGGTCATGCATGGTAAAGTTTGCCTAGGCTTAAAGAGAGGGACGGGAGGAACGGCTGGGCAGAGCACTTAAAGCACGGGGCAGGAGGGGCGTGAGCGGAGCCTGAATCTGAAAAAGTGACGTCAGAGCAGAGGGAGGAGCAGCGGAGCCCGAGGAATTGCCCCTAAGTGTTTAACTTAGTACATAGTTGAGCTGAGTGTTTAATTTAGTATATAGTTGAGCTAAGTGTTTAATTTAGCATATAATTGAGCTAAGTGCTTGATTTACTATATAATTGAGCTAAGTGTTTAATTTAGTATATACTTGAGTTAAGTGTTTAATTTAGTATATAATTGAGCTAAGTGTTTTATTTAGTATATAATTTAAGTTAAGTTTTTAATTTAGTATATAATTTAAACTATAAACCAATCCATCAACTTTAAATGATTAAGTAAATAAATAATTAAATCAATAACATAATTAACTTACTAATTAATTTGAAAACAAGCTAAATCCATCTACTAAATATAATCTAGATCTCAAGTGAGTCTATTATCGCTAGAAATAAACTAGAGCTAACAATAAATAAATAAAGAATAATAATATCAGCATAGGCTGTAATATGTGGGAGTTGTGGACAGCGGGACTGTCCCAGATTGTCACATCTGCGGGAAATGTCTCTACCTTGAGACACTCCAGCTCAGAGTCTTTGAGCTGGATGTGAGTTAGAGACACTCCGATACATAAGGAAGGGGGAGGAATTTCTGGATAGTTTGCTCCAGAGTACAGTCACACCTCAGAGGAAAGCACAAGTGCAGGAAATGGAGAGTGTGACTGTCAATCAGCAGGGCAGGGGGATCCTAGGGAAGGCAGAGAAGGAAGTCCTGCA
Organism: Heptranchias perlo; assembly: GCF_035084215.1. Classification (NCBI taxonomy): domain Eukaryota; kingdom Metazoa; phylum Chordata; class Chondrichthyes; order Hexanchiformes; family Hexanchidae; genus Heptranchias; species Heptranchias perlo. The sequence goes on along the minus strand of NC_090329.1, from coordinate 14,236,767 downwards.
GACACTGGTCCTATCCAACAGGTACAATGTACTTGCTACCTGTGAGGATAAAGATGTAGGCTGCAGGGAGGACAGCCAGAATGCTAACCATGGCACCGTGGAGCAGGAGGCAGTCCAAAGGGGGAAGAGCAAAATAGAAAGGTTGTAGGTTATAGAGGATTCAATAATTAGGGGGATAGATAGTGTCCTCTGCAGTCGCGACCGAGAGTCTATAAGGGTGTGTTGCCTACTTGTTGCAAGGGTAAAAGATATTTCGGAGCAGCTGGAGAGGAGCTTAAAAAGGGAGGGGGAAGATCCAGTTGTCGTGGTCCATGTTGGGACCAATGACATAGGGGAAAAACAGGGAGGAGTATCAGAAGCTAGGAACTAAATTAAAAAGCAGGACTGTCTGGGTGGTAATCTCAGGATTACTACCCGTGCCTAATGTTAATTGGCATAGGGATAGACAGATCAGGAAGGTGAATGTGTGGCTGAAAGATTGATGTGGGAAGGAGGGGTGCCATTTCATGGGACACTGGCACCAGTACTGGGACAGGAAGAAGCTGTACTGCTGGGTCGGGTTCCACCCGAACCAGGCTGAGACCAAGGTCCTAGCGGGAAGGACAAATAGGGTGGTAAATAGGACTTTAAATGGGGGGGTGGGGGGGCGGCTCAGTCTGAAACAATAGTAAAAATGATAGTTTAAAGATTTTAAAAAAGAATAAGAGCAGAGTTCAGGTCACCAACAGTGATATAGATACTCCAGGTGAAGGGAATATTAAAATAATTAAAGTAGTTACAGCAGGAGTGACAAATAAGAAAAATACAGCATCAGGGTAGAAGGACAGGCTAGGGTCTCTTGCCCAAATAAGATTTTTATATACTAAGGTAGGGAATATACGAAATAAATTGAATTAATTAGAGGCTGAAATACAGTTCAGAGGGCATGACGTGGTGGCCATTACTGGGACATGGCTGCAAGCTGGTCATGATTGGGAGTTAAATATTCCAGGTTATAAGGGGGGAAAAATATTGGATAAGGGCCAATTTTGGATGCAGGTAACGTGATGTGTTATTAACTCGCGCCCAATGATCCCTGCGCAGGCAGGATGCAAGTTTTGGCCCACCCGAGGACTTACCTGCAATCAGCGTTCCATTCCAGGTCATGCGTGTGGAATCAATGCAATTCACACTTTCCACCACCAGGGGAGCTCAATCTCTTAAAGGGAGGATGTTTCTTAGAAATCTCTTAAAGGTAGCTGGTATCTGTTATTTGCTGAAAATAACAGTCTATTGTCAGCACGGAGTCTGAACGGAGATCAGATATCGCACATGTAAAACACAGATGCAGGTCCCATCCCAATGATTACACACTGATAAGTTTTGTTAAAACATTGAATAAAGGTTGCGCACTACTAAATCCCACATCCTCCAATCTGCACGCCTGACCTCACCAATCTGCCGATCTGAGTTGGTACCAGGACTGCGAGAGCGCGTGCACCAAGGTTCTCTGTTGATGCACTAGAGACCTTGGTGCAAGAGGTGGACAGAAGCCGGGGGGGGGCGGGGAGGAGGGGAAGAGGCCCTCCAGACATATATCCAAAAGGCAGTGGGAGGCAGCAGGAGATGAAGTCAATGCCAGGCACACAGCATCATGAACATGAATACAGTGCAGGAAGAAGATCAATGCTTTGGCTTGAGTGGTCAAGGTGAGTGAGGTCAACTGTCAAGTGGCGTCTCCTACCAACTGCACCACACACTACACCCCCCATCACCCACATACCAACAAACTCACTCTTTCCATCAGTACTCAACTCTTCCAACCTGATGCTTCCTCTCACCCTTACACATTACCACGATTTCAAGCCACCGACCCACAACTCACAGGCCACACACACTAGCTATTCAACCATGACATGATGAAAGATACTATTATAACATTGGTAAGAGAGGATATAGGTGAGGTAAAGCAATCAGCGGAAACTGTATTGTTAAAATTGAGGAATAAGAGAGGACTTAAAACTGTAATGGGAGTTACCTACAGGCCTCCTGATGGCAGCAATGAAGTGGCAGAATGTATTAATTCAGAGATTAGAGAGGCTTGTAGCAAAAGCAGAGTTGTTTCAATGGGAGACTTTAATTTTCATCTGAATTGGGAAGAGCAGAGTAGCTCAAGTCAGAAAGATGGTAAATTTCTTGATTGGATTCAAGATCATTTTCTGGAACAAAATGTTCTAGAACCAACAAGAGGGCCATACTAGATTTAGTAATGAGTAATGAGTTAATAATCTAACAGTAAGGGAACATTTATCTAACAATGATCATAATACAATGATTGAATTCAGTGTTAGGTTTGAAAATGAGAAACGTAACACAATTACTAAGGTTTTAGATTTTGGTAAGGTTAACTTTAATGGGATGAGACAGAGACTGACGACAGCAAACTGGTCAAAACTGTTATCGGGTAAAACTACAGATGAACTGTGGGAGGTGTTCAAAAAAAAAATTAGCTTAATACAGCCCGAAGGAGCAAGAGCTCTACTTACCAAATAAAACAGCCATGGTCAACAAAAGAGGTGAGAGATAACATAAAGCTAAAAGAAAGAGCATACAAAAGTGCAAAAAGGGGACTAAGAGAGATATAAAGAATAGCAAAGCAGGATTTAAAAAATGTAGTAAGAGCTGCAAAAAGGGAATACAAAAAGAAACTTGCAAGGTTAACGCAAAAAAGTTTTTACAATTATATTAGAAGAAAAAGGGTAGTCAAGGGTAATGTGGGCCCCCTTAAAAACAGATGTGGGTAATATTGCAAATGAAAATGAGGAAATTGCAGACTTGTTGAATAATGACTTTGAGTCAGCCTTCACAGTAGAGGAAGAGGACATTCCAGGGAAAGTATCTGACATTCCAGGGAAAGTAATGATGAATCAAGGACTGGAACTCACTAAAGTTGAAAAAAGCAAGAAAACAGTATTAGAAAAAATAATGGCACTAAAAACTGACAAATCTCCAGGACCTGATGGTTTCCACCCCAGAATTTTAAATGAAGAAGATGAGGAAATTGCAGATGTTTTAGCCATAATTTCCAAAGCTCTCTCAATTCAGCAATTATCCCTTTAGATAGGAACATTGCAATTGTAACTCTATTATTTAAGAAAGGTGAGAGTGAGAAACCAGGAAATTATAAACCTGTTAGTCTAACATCTATTAATAATTTCAAATCTGAGATCGACAGATTTTTGCTTGCCAAAGGTATTAAGGGATATGGAGCCAAGGCGGGTAAATGGAGTTAGGGCACAGATCAGCCATTTTCTTTTTCGTTAAAGTCAACTTTTCTTTGCTCCTATTCTCTCACTTTTCTATCATTTGCCTAACTTGGCACTCTGTCCTTTTTTGCATTTTAACTTTACTATTACTCTTTTTCTAATTATGATTATCCATTCTATTTATTCTAAACTTATTTTTTTAAGTTTAAAGGTTTCCCCTTACGTTTCTTCTCCTGCCTTCCTGCCCCCACTCTTCATTTAGTTCAAGTTCGGTTTTAAGAAAGGTTATTTTTTTAGCTGGCTAAAAAGCAGAGTTAAAAGTTGGTTTGCCATCTTGTCAACAGAAAGAAATAACTTGTATTTACATCGCGCCCTTCCCCACCCAAAGCAACTAATTAATTACTTTTGAAGTGTAGCCATTGTTGTAATGTAGGAAACGTGGCAGCCAATTTGCGCACAGCAAATCCCATAAACAGCAATATCATAAATGACCAGATAATCTGTTTTATTGATATCGGTTGAGGGATATTGGCCAGGATTCTGGGGAGAACTCCCCTGCTCTTCTTCGAAATAACGCCATGGTTTCTTTTACACCCACCCGAGAGGGCTTCGGTTTAAGGTCTCATCCAAAAGACGGCACCTCCAACAGTGCAGCACTTCCTCAGTACTGCACTGGAGTGTCAGCCTGGATTTTGTGCTCAAATCTCTGGAATGGGACTTGAACGCCGTTAAAGAATTTCAAATTATTTTTTCAGTCGGAATGGTTTTGTCTGTCCAGTGGTTTGATGCACAAACACTGGTGAAGCATGTGACCGTATACCTGACTACATTCCTTGTGTGTTTCAGGTTTGCCAGGATTGGGAACCATAGGTCCGCCAGGTACACAGGGCAACTCAGGTCCTCCAGGACAAAATGGAAGATGTGACCCTGCAGACTGTCTCTTTCATGCAAGCTTTGCACAACCACCTGTACAAGGATAAAAGTCCATCTTTTAACCAGAAACTATTTCAGGTGTAGCAGTTTTTGAACTGTTTTATTTAACACACTTTACAGTTTAGTGGAGGCCTCACCAGCACAGGTACCCACACCTTTTTTTGGTGATTTACAAAACTCAATGGATAGTTTCCTGTATGCAGATCAAGTGCAAATCGATCCACATTCAGAGCACGGTCCCATTGTGCTCCCAATCTGACTGCTAATGTTACATTTACAATTTAATTGAAAAACTGTTGTGTCGAGCATGAGAGACAGCAGCTGCAGTAGATTGTTTTCATTTACAAATATGGATATCTGGCTGATATATTTGTTCTTTGATTCTGTTACTTGAATTGTTCTTGAACATATCGAATACGTATTTTCCATGTAAAGTGGGGGATCTGTTTGGTAAATAGGTTTTGAAAATATTTCAGCTCCTTTCAGTATGTTTCAACAAGAAATACATGGTTTCAACTGGGTGATAGCTGTTTGCAATAAACATCTACCCCCATCTCATTCCATACATTACTACTACATTTATAGAAACATAGAATGATACAGCACAGAAGGAGGCCTTTCAGCCCACCGTGCCTGTGCCAACCCTATGAAAGTACTATCCAATTAATCCCACTCCCCTGCCCTTCCCCAAATTTTCCCCCTTCAAGTATTTATCCAATTCCTTTTTGAGAGTTATTATTGAATCTGCTTCCGCCACCCTTAAAAAGTATTAATTATTATTATTGATTATTGAAATATATCAATAATCTCCTCTACCTAATGGCTACAGTTCTGCAATTTCAAGTGACTAAATGGAATCATCATAACATCAGACATAGGATTTCTATCTTCAATAACTTTTCTTTGCAGTCACTGTACTTCGAGTTTGGTTCATTGCAAGGTGATGTCAAGGACTAAACAATCTCCTGCGTGTCATTTTCTGACTCTGTTTCCATGGGTAACGTTTTGTAAAGATTTATTTCTGTCAACCAGCTGATGGATTTTTTTTTGTTGTAAACACACATTACATAGTAAACTATGTGATTTTACTGCTGGTCGGATATATTGCATGGCTATTGAATAGTTCCATCTCATGAGCTTTGTTTTAAAGGACTCCCCCGTTATGAAGAGCCTTGAAAGAATTTAATAATGAAATTGTATGACGGTGTACTTGTGTGTGTTTTTCTCTCAGTTTTAATAACAGTGTTTGTGTCAAATGCAAAGAGAATCATTTAAACAAAAAAAAGCAAAAAGTCCTTATTTTTTGAAAGATATGCTAGCTTAACATTATTGTTGTTTAACTTACCATGCTCGTAATGCACTAGCACTGATAGGGCCAGTGTGTGGTGGCAACCTTTAATATGAACTGTGTGGAACAATGACTTTTCCAAATGGTGCTATGTGTATATTTTGAGCTTTTAATTTAACCATAGCAAAATTTAATTAGCTACTGTCATGATCTTCTTTTACTGCCAGCTTTTAAATACAGATGTCGATTTAATTCAAATGTGATTAAAACTGGTAGATCTTATTTTTTATAAATTGTAAAATTGCTTTCATTTTATTTTCATACTCATGTGATAAGTGTTATTTTCTATCTGAGTGCTGGATTGAGTTGGTGGAAAACGTAAACAGTATACTGTAATTATTGCTTCAAATTTGTTGACTATGCCAGATTTTATCCCCCTTAAATTTTGGTTTGTTTTTATATTATCAGTTTACTTGAATGAGATGTATATGTTGTAATTTTAGAAAAACTTACTTATATGTTAAGGAGTGAACTTCATCTGCTGCTGTACAGTATTTTGATTAAAGAAATAAGTGTATATTTAATATGTATTGTTAGTAGAAGTACCTCATGAAAAGAGCATTCCATCCTGACTCTGTCTCTAAACATGACTTTTTTTTTGGAATAAAACAATGCATAGCAGGCCAGACAGCATCTGAAAGATAAGTTAATATTTAAAGTCAATTGTGCCATGATTGAGCAGGTGAAGTCCCTTTGTAGAGCCAACCAAAACAAAGAGGGAAGAGAGAACAACAAATATAGGTCAAAAATATAAACATATTAACTACTTTTACAAAGAACGGGTTAATGGTTTCAATTTAAAATGCCTTAAAGAGATGTAAAGTGCAGTATGCTGTACAATTGTCTTATAAGTCAGGCACTGGATAGCTCTTTCAAAGAGCCATCACAGACATGATTGGCCGAATGGCCTCCTTCTTGCTATATGATTCTCTGATTAGATAGACAAAAAGGATTAGCTAAACATGACTCTAAAATGAAAGGGAAAGTAGCAGAATGTGAATGTGAGAATTCTGCAATTTTTAGTTCAGATTTCCAAAATTCATGTTTTGTTAAGATTCCTGAAATTCAAGGTTTTAAACAAATTGGAATCAACAATAATTTAATATTCATCAGCTTGCTTTAATTTATGCCTTTCTTCCTCCCTCCCTATTGCAGGATTGATGCTGTCTGGCTCTAATACAATCCTTCTCCAGTAATGTTTCAAACCTGCACTAAATTCCTATAAAATGATGGATCGAGTGTGGGAGTACCCCTCCATGGGATTACTAGAGACAGGCAGAAATGCTGTCATTTCGAATTGTCCTTTAATCATAATAACACACTAATTGCTGTAAAAAATGATTTCAGGATTAAGGCTGGTAAATGCTCTTTTAAAAGCATATGGAAATACTCAAGAAGATTTGCTATTAATGTCATTTAATTATGCTTTTTTTTTCGCTGCAGTCATGAATGTGGCTACATCTCAGTCACTGGGTTGTAAAAGCAGGACACATTGTGAAGATATCCACTTACCCAGCAACAAATCTATTAAATTTGTGGATTTGCATTTCATTTCAAGGATAATAGCCCAAACCTTTGTATTGTTTAATTGCATGATTGTAAAGAGGAAGTTATATTCAAGACTCGGGTCTATAGGTGGTATAAAAGATTGTTGGATTGGTTGATGCTATTTGAAATCCTTCGTAACGAGACATTGTTCAATTTGTTTGAATGGTTTGTTTTTGGTTGTTCTTGTCAACAAGACATTCAGCTGATTTCTATAGAAAAATGTTTTTATACCAGATGGATTTACAGCTCAGACAACAATGTCCTACCTCATTTGAGGGCCAGTGTTAATAGGTGTTTATATAATGTATTTATTTGCAATATTAATTAGCTGGTATAATTTTCTTATTATTCTGAATGTAGTTATTCTCCTCTCTTACATGAAATGATTACCTTACTAATGATCTGAACAATTCGCGCATTGTTGTCTCATTTGGTGATAGCTCACATCTTTAAGAAAGTCCATTTTTTTTGTTTCCTTTCCAATTATCTCCACTCCTCTCCCAAAGACGCTGGGGTCCAGAGCCACAGTTGGTGGGGACCCTCCAGTACCTTGTCCAAGTAGCTGCTGTACGCATTTGAGCCTAGATGCTGATCGACCATGGAGTTCAGCTGGGCCTGACTCTGTCCTCACCCCATGTCCATGCAAACCCGGGCACTTTCGAGCAAGGCTCACTTGATAGCGACCAGGAGTGGGAATCAAGGCTATTTTGCTCCGCCTTGGGGAACTGAAGCCAGTTATACAACCCCACCTGCCACCCTAGATGAGATCAATTAACTCAGTAACAGACCAGAGATCAAACTGGGGACACTTCTGGTCTCTATGGCTCAGTACATCAAGCAGTACGACAAAGGAAAGCAACATTTTTGTTTGAATGTTGTGAACTGGTAGGGATTTTAGGGCAGGAGGTACTTTTATATCTACAGGAGTTTCATGCTGTACATGTTTAGATTCTGATGTAAACCAGTTATTGACTTATTTTCTTTACCTTGTTTAATTCAGTTTTAATTTTTTAACATGCAATTTGATGGAAGTCTTCAGTAATCTTCTAATTTTCAATCAATTATGCATTTTTGTTTGAACTATTTTCAGTTCTGTACAACATTCTAATAAAAAATGTATTGAGATGCAATTGTACTCATTCCTTAGTAAAGGATTTCTGTATTATATATATATATATATGTACACACATAATAAACTTAAAGAACATAGAGTGAAAAAAGGATTGTGAAAAAATATATTTTTTGTGCTAAATTTTTGATTGGATTCTTTATCGCTTGAAACAGCAAGTGAGTGGTTAAAAAATCACAGTCACACAGGGTATTTCTCAAGGGTGAAATCTGACTCAGAGATAAGACAAACTGACCATAGTAGGCATCACAGGGGAATCTGAGGTGCTAATTGAGTTAAATGGCCCCGATATTTCATACTGCAGCGAATGCCATTGTCAAATAATGACTATCCATTTAATATCGATATGGGAAATACAGCCTTTTGCTTCAGTAGATCCTCAAAGGATGTTGAATGATGTACCTGGCCTTATGCTGCTGGAGACTCTCCTAGGCACCATGTGTTTCATGTGCACTTGCATTTCAGCCAGCAAAAATAGTTTTGTGCTTACATTTGTGCCAGCTAGCAAAGAAGTTAGGCCAGTTTGAAACTGCTTTCATGGCATAAGAAGTGAGCTTCTGTTTGTTTACATATAGAGAGAAAGTGAGTGGTATTTATTGTTTTATGAAGTGTATGATTCACTGTATTATACTGTGTACTGTTCATTTATCTGTCCATTTAAATAAATTGCCTACTGGTTTAGAGTCTGGGACTTGGTCTGATAGAATATACATTCCAACACTTTTCAAGGAGGAAAATTACGTGGCAACATGTGATACATCACAGTAATCGATGTACTGAGTAAGGGTTCTCTGCTAAGATCCCATTGGGTCATTCTGTGTAATGACACCCTGATCTTCAAAGGTAATCAATTGAAATGCTAGGATATTCATCCATCTTCACACCTGCGCCATTCAACCTTGCCACATGAACCATTATACCCCGTCCAGTATTTCATTGGGCATGATCATACAAACAAAGACTTACCTGAAGACTTACCCGAACACGTCCTCTCCCTGGCTGCTCTCCCGTCCGACTGAGACCGGCCTGTCAGTCAGGCCGGTCAGTCGGACGGCAAACCGACAAAAAAAAATAAAAGACATCCTTACGTCAAAATCCTAAGTATGTCCGGGAAACCTGTACTTCCGGGTTTCCTGTCCCTAATTTGACCCGCCCCCTACTGGCCCCTTCCCGACTCGGGGTCAAAATCATGCCCATTGTCTCAGTCAATACCCACCCTAATAACCATCAATCCCTCCTTCAACCCGTTTTTTAACTGACTCCTTTTTGAAGGAGTTAATCAGCCTCTGTTGCCGGAAATCAGTTCCGTGTATCCACTTCCCTCTCAGTGAAAAGTTTCTTCTAACCTCCCATCTCACTTGTGGTTTGTTCATTTTACCCTGGAGTTCTTCATTCAGATCCTGCTTTTATCCACCTCTTTAGGACTAGTTTAACTATATTTACACACGATAAAATCCTTAAAGATATTGGGCCGGAAATTGCCTCGTAAAATAGCGGTGAGCCTAACCTCGCTCCCTGTTATTAATGGGCAAATCGAAGAGCAAGTTCCAGCGATCGCACTTACACAGTCAAACGCGGTAGTCCGGAACTTGCTCTTCCTGGTTCACCATTGATCTAAAAGCTCCGCGGATCGACAGCTTGCTGGCTGGATCTCCATTGAAATCATTGGAGGAGCGTGAACTTGCTGCTGGAACACGGTAAGTAGCCACTAAAATAGACTGGTAAAGTTAGGGTTGCTCTAACTGGCGCTAAGAGCCTGTCCTGCCATCATGTTAATCTCACGTATAATTAATGAAACCAGGATTCAGCCAGAAGGAGTTTTTTTTAGCTGTCAGAGAATTGTTTAAAAAATCTGAGAGCTGGGTGTCAGAACTTTCAAATGTGGAGTTTCATTCCTCCTGATTTTAATAGTTTTTGGGCATTTAAAAAAAAATGTTTTAATTAAAAAGTTTTAAATTTTTATTTTTTGCTTTTTCTTTCTGTCTCTTTTATCTCCGTCTTTTAATCTGACTTTCTTTATTTTGCTTTCTCTGTCTGATGTTATAGTACATTTACTAATTTTATCTGGCACTTCCTGGTTCTTACTTTGCGCGGTTCGTGAATCAAATTCACTTCCTGGTTCGCGCAGCATGGCCTGTTTCAAGCTGAGGGGATAGAGAGATCCTTTCCCCACTCTCTCAGCTCAGAGAAGCCCATGACCCACTGCTGCACTTCTTGCAGTTCTCAACTGAAGCAAGTTGACGCCTTCTAGACGGCAAAATGTTTGTGGGCGAGTTAGTTACTTACCAGGGGCGGGTGACGTGCTCGCTGCTCAGGCCAATTCCTGGCCCAGTCTTTTCATTTTACAGTCACTGTAATCTATGGGAATATTAAAAAATACCATTGAGTTCTTGTGTATTCTTAATTCATTTACAGTCTTATTGACTCCCTCGGGATTTGCCAACAGACGAAGAGAGGAGCTATCAAACATGAGATGGTAGCTGCGTCCGCAAAGATTGAAAGAAACAAGAGTTTCACCACTCATCAGAGGCCATGGAGGAACATAGGAACAGGAAGAGGCCATTCAGCCCCTCGAGCCTGTTCAACCATTCAATTAGATCAAGGCTGATCTGTATCTTCACGCCATCTACCTGCCTTTATACCATAACCCTTAATACTCTTGACTAACAAAAATCTATCAATCTCAGTTTTGACATTTTCAATTGACCTAATCTTAACAGCTTTTAGGGGGAGAATTCCAGATTTCCACTACCCTTTCTGTAACAAAGTGCTTCAGGTATCACGCATGAATGGCCTAGCTCTAATTTTCAGGTTATGTCCCCTTGTTCTACACTCTCCCACCAGAGGAAATAGTTTCTATCTACCCTATCAGGACAACCAGATACAATGATTCAGGCATTGTGCTGTGAGGGCCCTGTAGGTTATAAGTACTGAGGATATGAAATCTGACGGAAATTGATGAATGTACAGTGGAATCAGCATCTAGCGGATAGGGTTGGCTGGTAAACGGAGGTTGATCATAAAGAATGAACAGACAAGGACAGAGAATGGAATCCTAGATAGAAAATAGAATCAGAGGAAGATTCATCATAAATAAGGTAATTTGAGAGGAAACCAAATAGCCAAGGGCTTGACAGGGTAGATGCTGAGAGACTTTTTCCCCTGGCTGGGGAGTGGAGAACTAGGGGGCATAGTCTCAGGATAAGGGGCTGGCCATTTAGGACTGAGATGAGGAGACATTTCTTTACTGAGAAGGTGGTGAATCTTTGGAATTCTCTACCCCAGAGGGCCGCGGATGCTCAGTCGTTGAGTATATTCAAGGCTGAGATCGATGGATTTTTGGACTCTGGGGAAATCAAGGGATATGGGAATCGGGCGGGAAAGTGGAGTTGAGGTCGAAGATCAGCCATGATCTTATTGAATGGTGGAGCGTGCTCGAGGGGCCGTATGGCCTACCCGTGCTCTTATTTCTTATATTCTTATGTTCTTATGTTCAAAGTCAAGTTGGTAAGTGAACAGTATGAAGCCCTGCAAAGACTTGGAGGTTACCAAGCTAACGACAGACGGTTCACCAAAGTAGAATTCTTAAGGTGTGCAACATAGGTAAGAGGATCACTGGCTTTAACTTCAGAAGGGTTCAATGTAAGAACAATTGGGTAGTAATTGGAGAGAAAAAAGTAGGAGGAACCCCAATGCTCAACAATAGCAACAGAGAAGGAAAAGTGCACTGGGGGGTGTATGAGATTCTGAAGAGGAAGCGTAGGAAAAGGATAAGTTTGGCAGCACCCATCTTGAAGCCAATGGGAGGGATATCCTCAGCAACAGTAGACATATTAAAGTGCAGAGAATGAAGGATCTAACAAGCATGATGTGACAGAACAGATTGGGCAATGTCTGAACCTCCTCTTTGCTACGATCAAGATTAGAGATAACAACAACAACTTGCATTTATATAGTGCCTTTAATGTAGAAAAACATCCCAAGGTGCTTTACAGAAACGTAATGAAACAAACATCGACACCGAGCCAAAGAAAAAGAGTTCCAGACCCACACCACCCTTCTGAAATTTCTTTTCACCCAGAGGGTGGTGGGGGTCTGGAACTCACTGCCTGAAAGGGTGGTAGAGGCAGAAACCCTCATCACTTTTAAAAAGTACTTGGATGTGTACCTGAAGTGCCGTAACCTACAAGGCTACGGACCAAGTGCTGAAAAGTGGGATTAGGTTGGGTGGCTCATTTTCGGCCGGCATGGACATGATGGGCCAAATGGCCTCCTTCTGTGCCGTAAATTTTCTATGATTCTATCTATGACCCTAAAGGAGATATTAGATGGGGTGACTAAAAGCTTGGACAAAGATTTTAAGAGTCTTAAAGGAGGGGAGAGCGGTGGAGAGACAAAGAGGTTTAGGGAGGAATTCCGGAGCACAGAGCCTGGATGGCTGACGAAACGTGGTTGATGTAATAGGGACGAGGGTTGGAGGAATGCAGAGTTCTCGGAGGGTTGTGGGGCTGGAGAAGATTACTGAAGGGTGAGGCCATGGAGGGATTTCAACATGATGAAGAAAATTTTAAATTGCAGGCATTGGGAGACTGGGAATCAATGTAGGTCAGTAAGAACAGGGGTGCAGGGTGAACAGGACTTGGTGCAGTTAGGATATGGGCAGCGGAGGTTTGGATGATCTGCAGTTTATGGAGGGTGTTGGATGGGAGGCCGGCCAGGAGGGCATTGGAATAGTCGAGTCTGAAGGTGACAAAGGCATGGATGAGGGTTTTGGCAGCAGATGGACTGAGGCAGGGGATAAGACGGGCCATGTTACAGAGGTGGAAGTGGGTGGTCTTTGTGATGGAGAGTTAGATGGGGTGGAAAGCGCAGCTCAGGGTGAAATAGGATGCTGGGGTTGCAAACAGTCAGCTTCGACCTGAGACAAGGGCCAGGGACGGGGATGGAATCAGTGGCGAGGGAACAGAGTTTATAGTTTGTGGTAGGGTCCGAAGATGATGCTTCGGTCTTTACAACGTTTAACAGAAGGAAATTGCCAGCGTTTCCCTTGCCATGTGCTGAACTTGCATTGCACAATGTTGCTCTAACCGTCCATACCTGACTGTGGAGGTGGGAGGAGCTGGAGTGCTCACGTTAAAAGAATGTGGGCTGTTCCGCACAAATACCTATCAATCAATCTCAGATTTAACATTCACAAGTGAGATAGCATCAACTGCCATCTGCAAACTTCTTCCACCCTTTGCGTGTAGAAGCATTTCCTAATTTCACTCCTGCACGTCCTGGCTCCAAATGTTTGGCTATGTCCCCGTGTCCTAGTATTCAAGTATAAGAGGCCTCCAAGAACAGTTACGAATGTCTCAGCAGCCAGAAGCAATAATCCAGCCACTAACCTGTAAATGCTGCATGGTCCCTTTAAATAACGCCGGTGGTGGGTCTTCCAGGCACTCTAAGACACGTTCAGATGGCCGGGGTTAAGACTGTGCATTGAGTTGAGCGTTAAGTCCCAAAATGGTGTCTATCACTTTAAATCAGCGTTGCACACTGATTGAAGCCATTTTCTCCCTATTTACATGCTTCCAGCTTTCGTTATCTGTGCCTGCGCTAACTCCTATACCAAGATGGCGTCTGGTGTACGTCATGCTGGAAACATGCGTGCGCATCCAAGATGCCATCTTGGATGTCGGAGAGGCCGTATAGCGCTGAAACAACAGGCCCTACACGGCCCAATTTAGCGCCCTTAGACTTTGTTTCTCTGGAAATGTGTGAATTTTCGCAGTTCTACACATGGCTTTTTTCACCTGGCCCTCAACTTAGCAGCACTGATACCATCACCTTTAGAGTGGCACCACCTCCAATTGTTTTCTGTTAGCAAAAGAATAACAACAACATCTTGCATTTATATGGTGCCCTTAACGCCCCAAGTCACATTACAGGAGTGATTATCAAACAAAATTTGACACCGAGCCACACAAGGAGATATTAGGACAGGTTGGTCAAAGGGGTGGATTTTAAGGTGTGTCTTAAAGGAGGAGAGGTAGAGAGACGGACAAGTTTCGGAAGGGAATTCCAGAGCTTAGGACCTAGACAGCTGAAGGCACGGCCGCCAATGGTGGAACAATGTAAAGAGTTGAGACACATTGTGTTGTATCTGTTGCAGGAGTGGACTTCTGCCACATAAAAGTCCTGGTGAGCCTGATGGTGAATGGCTTTTGTGGTATTTTCCATATCTCAATTTCTTGGGCTAGGGTCCCCACTCTTTACCAAATTCAAAACTGGACAAGGAGCAGGGTAATGGGATAGTGACAGGAATGTGGTTTAAGGAGCACTCAACTGGTGTCAGTAATGTTCCAATGTTCCAATACTTTGCTTCCCATGTTCCAATGTACATGAAGCTGATGCAAAGTAGGCCATCCAACCCCTCGAGTCTGTTCCACCGTTCTATTAGATCATGGCTAATCTGTAGCTCAACTCCATTTGTCCATCTTTGCTCAATATCCCTTCATAACCATACCTAACAAAAATCTATCAATCTCAGTCTTGAAAGTTTCAATTGACCCCAACATCCACAGTCTTTCGAGGGAGAGAGTTCGAGATTTCCATAAACTTTGCATGAAAAATTTCTTCCTGATTTCACTCCTAAATGGCCTAGCTCTAATTTTAAGATTATACCATCTCACGCATCTGAAGGAGGACTGGGAGTCTCATGCAAGAGGGTCAACTTGTACCTTATGCGTCAAGATCTCTAACTGCAACAGAGGTAAGCTGTGCTCAGATCAAGAAAGAACACCAATGTCTGTGGAAAGAAATCCTCCTCAAAACCATTCTCTTCGACCAAGGGAAAATGCTAGAGTCTATTATAAAGGATGTGATAACAGTACACTTAGAAAATATCAACGGGATTAGACAAAGTCAACATGGAATTATGAATGGGAAATAGTGTTTGACAAACCTACTGGAGTTTTTTGAGGATCCGCGATGCTGAGATTATCGTGGATAGCACGTTCAGTGAGGTGGTCACACCGCAGGTAAAGATTATGCAGGCAGCAAGGAAATGGGAGACCGCAGGCAGAGTAAAAGGACTAGGCAGGTAGAGCAGGAGTCCCCTGGGGCCATCTCCCTCTCAGACAGATATACCTCTTTGGGTAAAGTTGAGGGAGATGGGTTATCAGGGGTAAGCAGCAAGAGCCAGGTTCGGGGCACCATGGGTGGCTCTGCTGCACAGGAGGGGAGGAATAAGAGTGGCAGGGCTATAGTGATAGAGGATTCAATTGTAAGGGGAACAGATAGGCGTTTCTGCGGCCGCAAACATGACTCCAGGATGGTATGTTGCCTCCCTGGCGCTAGGGTCAAGGATGTCACGGAGCGGCTGCAGGGCATTCTGGAGGGGAAGGGTGAACAGCCAGTAGTCTTGGTCCATATCGGTACCAACGACATAGGTAAAAAAAGGGATGAGGTCCTGCAAGGTGAATTTAAGGAGTCAGGAGATAAATTAAAAAGCAGGACCTCAAAGGTAGTGATTTCAGGGTTACTACCAGTGCCACGTGCTAGTGAGTATAGGAACAGGAGAATAGACCAGATGAATGCGTGGCTGCAGGGATGGTGTAGGAGGGAGGGATTTAGCTTCCTGGGATATTGGGACCGGTTCTGGGGAAGGTTTTTTTTTATTCGTTCATGGGATGTGGGTGTCGCTGGCGAGGCCGGCATTTATTGCCCATCCCGAATTGCCTTTGAGAAGGTGGTGGTGAGCCGCCTTCTTGAACCGCTGTAGTCCATATGGTGAAGGTTCTCCCACAGTGCTGTTAGGAAGGGAGTTCCAGGATTTTGACCCAGCGACGATGAAGGAACGGCGTTATATTTCCAAGTCGGGACGGTGTGTGACGTGGAGGGGAACGTGCAGGTGGTGTTATTCCCATGTGCCTGCTGCTCTTGTCTTTCTAGGTGGTAGAGGTCGCGGGTTTGGGAGGTGCTGTCGAAGAAGCCTTGGCGAGTTGCTGCAGTGCATCCTGTGGATGGTACACACTGCAGCCACAGTGCGCCGGTGGTGAAGGGAGTGAATGTTTAGGGTGGTGGATGGGATGCCAATCAAGCGGGCTGCTTTGTCCTGGATGGTGTCGAGCTTCTTGAGTGTTGTTGAAGCTGCACTCATCCGGGCAAGTGGAGAGTATTCCATCACACTCCTGATCTGTGCCTTGTAAATGGTGGAAAGGCTTTGGGGAGTCAGGAGGTGAGTCACTCCCTGCAGAATACCCAGCCTCTGACCTGCTCTTGCAGCCACAGTATTTATATGGCTGGTCCAGTGAAGTTTCTGGTCAATGATGACCCCCAGGATGTTCATGGTGGGGGATTCGGTGATGGTAATGCTGTTGAATGTCAAGGGGAGGTGGTTAGACTGTCTCTTGTTGGAGATGGTTATTGCCTGGCACTTGTCTGGCGCGAATGTTACTTGCCACTTATCAGCCCAAGCCTGGATGTTGTTCAGGTCTTGCTGCATGCAGGCTCGTACTGCTTCATTATTTGAGGGGTTGCGAATGGAACTGAACACTGTGCAATCATCAGCGAACATCCCCATTTCTGACCTTATGATGGAGGGAAGGTCATTGATGAAGCAGCTGAAGATGGTTGGGCCTAGGACACTGCCCTGAGGAACTCCTGCAGCAATGCCCTGGGGCTGAGATGATTGGCCTCCAACAACCACTACCATCTTCCTTTGTGCTAGGTATGACTCCAGCCACTGGAGAGTTTTCCCCCTGATTCCCATTGATTTCAATTTTACTAGGGCTCCTTGGTGCCACACTCGGTCAAATGCGGCCTTGATGTCAAGGGCAGTCACTCTCACCTCACCTCTGGAATTCAGCTCTTTTGTCCATGTTTGGACCAAGGCTGTAATGAGGTCTGGAGCCGAGTGGTCCTGGCGGAACCCAAACTGAGCATCGGTGAGCAGGTTATTGGTGAGTAAATGCCGCTTGATAGCACTGTCGATGAAACCTTCCATCACTTTGCTGATGATTGAGAGTAGACTGTTGGGGTGGTAATTGGCCGGATTGGATTTGTCCTGCTTTTTGTGGACAGGACATACCTGGGCAATTTTCCACATTGTCGGGTGGATGCCAGTGTTGTAGCTGTGCTGGAACAGCTTGGCTAGAGGCGCAGCTAGTTGTGGAGCACAAGACTTCAGCACTACAGCCGGGATGTTGTCGGGGCCCATAGCCTTTTCTGTATCCAGTGCGGCTGAAGATGGTTGCAAACGCTTCAGCCTTGTCTTTTGCACTCACGTGCTGCACTCCGCCATCATTGAGGATGGGGATGTTTACAAAGCCTCCTCCTCCCGTTAGTTGTTTAATTGTCCACCACCATTCACGACTGGATGTGGCAGGACTGCAGAGCTTCGATCTGATCCGTTGGTTGTGGAATCGCTTAGCTCTGTCTATGGCATGTTGCTTCCGTTGTTTAGCATGCATGTAGTCCTGAGTTGTAGCTTCACCAGATTGGCACCTCATTTTTAGGTACGCCTGGTGCTGCTCCCGGCATGCTCTTCTACACTCCTCATTGAACCAGGGTTGATCCCCTGGCTTGTTGGTAATGGTAGAGGGAGGAATATGCCAGGCCATGAGGTTACAGATTGTTCTGGAATACAATTCTGCTGCTGCTGATGGCCCACAGCGCCTCATGGATGCCCAGTTTTGAGCTGCTAGATCGGTTCTGAATCTATCCCATTTAGCACGGTGGTCGTGCCACACAACACATTGGATGGTGTCCTCAGTGCGAAGACAGGACTTTGTCTCCACGAGGACTGTGCGGTGGTCACTCCTACCAATACTGTCATGGACAGATGCATTTGTGACAGGTAGATTGGCGAGGACGAGGTCAAGTAAGTTTTTCCCTCGTGTTGGTTTGCTCACCACCTACCGCAGACCCAGTCTGGCAGCTATGTGGGACCTGTACAAGCGGGACGGTTACACCCGAGCAGGACCGGGACCGATGTCCTCGCGGGGGTGTTTGCTAGTGCTGTTGGTTTAAACTAGAATGACAGGGGGATGGGAACCTGAGCAGGGAGACAGAGGAGGGGGAAACAAGGATAGAAACAAAAGACAGAAAGGGAAGAAGCAATAGTGGGAGGCAGAGAAAATAAGGGCCAAAAAACAAATAAGGCCATAGTGCAAAATAAAACTAAGATGACTAGCAATCTTAAAAAGACAAGTCGAAAGACATTGGGCCCGATTTTACCAGGGGTGCAGGTTCTCGGCGGGTAGGGCAGCGGGTGCGTTGAAAACGCGCCCGGTGAAATTAGTGGGTTGCCCGCGCAATCGTAGCAGGCAACACACTAATTGGATCCACTTACCTGCTCCTCCGGGTTCCCCACTGCTGATCTGCGAGTCGGGCGGGCTGCGCATGCACAGTAAGATCTGTCAGCTGGAGGCGCTCTATTTAAAGGGGCAGTCCTCCACTGACAGATGCTGCAACAAATAGCAAAAATTACAGCATGGAGCAGCCCAGGGGGAAGGCTGCTCCCAGTTTAATGATGCCTCACTCCAGGTATCATTAGATGGGGTGAGGAGGAGGGGGAGGACAGAGATCTTCCCCCCGGCGGGGGGGAGGAAGCGGTGCCTGTGCCACCAAGAAGGCCTGGCTCGAGGTGGCAGAGGGGGTCACCTGCGCCACCAACATATCGCCCACCTGCATACAGTGCAGGAAGCACTCCAATGAACTCAGTAGGTCAGCCACAGTGCGAACACGTAGTCTTTCCCCTACACTCCGTCTGCCACAACACTGCCCCCACCCCACATCTCCTTCGGCACTGCCAACACTACTCTGTCACATCACCCCTCATACCCACTCAAACCTCATCCTCATCTTACCTCCACCTACTCACCTCGCCAGTACTCATCCCGCCACGACCACGCAACCCAATCCTCATACAATCTCATGGCTCTATCTCATACTCACCCTATCGTGCATCTCTCTCACAGTCAGCCTCACTCAACCTGCCACCACCTGTGCTGCAGCCACAGGGCATGCATCACATATGTGCAGTAGGCAGCGTAAGGCAAACGTGTCGTGAGCATGAAGGGGATGCACAAGGGTGTTTGAGGGTTTGTCATGGTTCTTACTTCTATTGAATTAAAGAACAACTCACATCACACATTATATTGGCTCCACTACTGCCATGTCTTCGCGAATCCTGTCCGGTTTGTGCAATAATGCCCGCTCATGGGTTTCCCTACGAGGACCCACCACTGATGTCACCTAGTGTGTCATTGCAGAGTGGGTGTAGGTGTATTTGCAGGGCTCTTCTGCGCAGACGACTGAGAGACATCGGGGATGTCCCCGGTTGCAGCCTGGAAGGCTGTGGAGGAGAAGTTGTTGAGGGCAGCGGTGACTTTGACAGCGACAGGTAGGAAGATGGTGCACGGGCCAGCCAGGAGCAGCTCGGCATGAAAGAGGCTGCAGATGTTCACGGCTACATGTCGACTGACTCTGAGCCTCCGTGTGCACTGCTGCTCAGAGAGGTCCAGGAGGCTGAGCCTCGGTCTGTGGACCCTGTGGCGAGGGTAGTGCCCCCTGCGACGCATCTCTCTCTGCGGTTGCCCTCCCTCCTGCTGTTCAGGTGGATGTGTCACAGCACTCTGTTGTGGAGCTCCACGTGTCAGAGGTGGACGGCGTGGATGGCGAGGCTGGTGATGCTGTTCGCCCTCCGAGGAGGTCATGACTGCAGCTACGGCGGCCCCCATCCACAAGATGTACATCTGAGGGGGTCCGCAAGGTAGGTACATGTCTCCGGACCCCGGGGTAAGTGTGCAAGTTGGTGACTTTGATTGTCAGGAGGAGGGTGGTGGAGGCCAAACTTTGTCCCAAGTGACAGAGCGGCCTCCTGCAATGGCTGAGGGTCTCCCCCACCCCACCTGTCAAATGGACCTTTGCAGCTGCCACAGGCTGACGGCTGCAACACATCCATTTCAACTGGGACTGTTTCCCCCAGTGTGTGAAACAGTCCCAGTTTGTTCTAAAATCACACACAGTCCCTTAATCAGGTCAGAACAAGCAAAGTAAATACACTCAAGTGGCATCCCGCTGGCTTTAATTGCCTGCAGGATTCCCACCAGCGGGGGCTGCGCACGCACCCCCGCACGTCAGCGCGGAACCCGGAAGTGGGCGGGATCGAGGCGCGATCCGGTCCCGCACCTGGATTTCGGGATTTTCGGGGCCCTCCCGCCGAGAATGCACCCGGTAGCGGGTGCTAAAATCGGGCCCATTGTGTCTTAATCCGCAGAGCATTTGCAATAAGCTAGATGAATTAACAGCGCAGATAGATATTAACAGTTATGATATAGTTGCGATTACGGAGACATGGCTGCAGGGTGACCAAGGATGGGAACTGAACATCCAGGGATATTCAATATTTAGGAAGGATAGGCAAAAAGGGAAAGGAGGTGGGGTAGCATTGTTAGTAAAGGAGGAAATCAATGCAATAGTGAGGAAGGATATTGGCTCGGAAAATCACAATGTGGAATCTGTATGGGTGGAGCTAAGAAACACCAAGGGGCAGAAAACGTTGGTGGGGGTTGTCTATAGGCCCCCAAACAGTAGTGGAGATGTAGGGGAGGGCATTAAACAGGAAATTAGAGATGCGTGCAAGAAGGGTACAACTATAATCATGGGTGACTTTAATCTACATATAGATTGGTCAAACCAAATTAGCAATAACACTGTGGGGAGGAATTCCTGGAGTGTGTACATGATGGTTTTCTGGACCAATACATTGAGGAACCAACTAGAGAACAGGCGATCCTAGACTGGGTATTGTGCAATGAGAAAGGATTAATTAACAATCTTGTTGTGCGGGGTCCCTTAGGGAAGAGCGACCATAACATGATAGAATTCCTCATTAAGATGGAGAGCGAAGTAGTCGAATCCGAAACTAGGGTCCTGAATCTAAATTAAGGAAATTACGAAAGTATGAGGTGTGAGTTGGATATGATAGATTGGGGAACTTTACTAAAAGGGATGACGGTGGATAGGCAATGGCTAATATTTAAAGAACGTGTGCAGGAATTACAACAATTATTCGTTCCTGTCTGGCGCAAAAATAAAACAGGAAAGGTAGCTCAACCGTGGCTTATAAAAGAAATTAGGGATAGTATTAGATCCAAAGAGGAGACATATGAAATTGCCGGAAAAAGCAGCAAGCCTGAGGATTGGGAGCAGTTTAGAATTCAGCAAAGGAGGACAAAGAGATTGATTAAGAGGGGAAAAGTGGAGTATGAGAGTAAATGAGCAGGGGACATAAAAACTGACCGCAAAAGCTTCTATAAATATGTCAAGAGAAAAAGATTAGTGAAGACAAATGTAGGTCCCTTACAGTCAGAAATGGGGGAAATTATAATGGGGAATAAAGAAATGGCAGAACAATTAAACACATACTTTGGTTCTGTCTTCACAAAGGAGGACACAAATAACCTGCCAGAAATGTTAGAGAACCAAGGGTCTAGTGAGAGGGAGGAACTGAAGGAAACCAGTATTAGTAAAAAAAAGTGCTAGGGAAATTAATGGGGCTAAAGGCTGACAAATCCCCAGGGCCTGATAATCTACATCCCAGTGTACTAAAGGAAGTGGCCCTGGAAATAGTGGATGCATTGGTGATCATCTTCCAAAATTCCATAGACTCTGGAACAGTTCCTACAGATTGGAGGGTGGCAAATGTAACCCCACTATTAAAAAAAGTAGGGAGAGAAAAAACAGGGAATTACAGACCAGTTAGCCTAACATCAGTAGCGGGGAAAATGCTCGAGTCTATTATAAAAGATGTGATAACAGAACACTTGGAAGGCATTAACGGGATTGGACAAAGTCAGCATGGGTTTATGAAAGGGAAATCATGCTTAACAAATCTACTGGAGTTTTTTGAGGATGTAACTAGTAGAATAGATAGGGGAGAACCAGTGGATGTGGTGTATTTGGATTTTCAGAAGGCTTTTGATAAGATCCCACACAAGAGGTTATTGTGCAAAATTAAAGCACATGGGATTGGGGGGAATATACTGGCATGGATTGAGAATTGGTTGACAGACAAGAAACAGAGAGTAGGAATAAACGGGTCTTTTTCCGGGTGGCAGGCAGTGACTAGTGGGGTACCGCAGGGATCAATGCTTGGGCCCCAGCTAGTCACAATATATATCAATGATTTGGATGAGGGAATGGAATGTAACATTTCCAAGTTTGCAGACGACACAAAGCTGGGGTGGAATGTGAGCAGTGAGGACAATGCAAAGAGGCTTCAATGTGATTTAGACAAGTTGGGTGAGTGGGCAAGAACATGGCAGATGCAGTACAACATGGATAAATGTGAGGTTATCCACTTTGGTTGTAAAAACAGAAAGGCAGATTATTATCTGAATGGTGATAGATTGGGAAAAGGGGAGATGCAACGAGACCTGGGTGTCCTTGTACACCAGTCACTGAAATCGAGCATTCAGGTGCAGCAAGCAGTTAGGAAGGCGAATGATGTGTTGGCCTTCATTGCAAGAGGATTTGACTACAGGAGCAGGGATGTCTTACTGCAGTTATACAAGGCCTTGGTGAGACCACATCTGGAGTATTGTGTGCAGTTTTGGTCTCCTTATCTGAGGAAGGATGTCCTTGCCATGGAAGGAGTGCAACGAAGGTTTACCAGACTGATTCCTGGGATGGCAGGACTGACGTATGAGGAGAGATTGGGTCGACTAGGCCTATATTCACTAGAGTTTAGAAGAATGAGAGGTGATCTCATCAAAACAAATAAAATTCTAACAGGACAAGACAGACTAGATGCAGGGAGGATGTTCCCGATGGCTGGGGAGTCCAGAACTAGGGGTCACAGTCTCGGGATACGGGGTATGCCATTTAGAACCGAGATGAGGAGAAATTTCTTCACTCAGAGGGTGGTGAACCTGTGGAATTCTCTACCACAGAAGGCAGTGGAGGCCAAGTCATTAGATGTAGTCAAGAAGGAATTAGATATATTTCTTAATGCTAAAGGGATCAAGGAGTATGGGGAAAAAGCGGGAACAGGGTAGTGAGTTAGATGATCAGCCATGATCATTTTGAATGGCAGAGCAGGCCCGAAGGGCCGAATAGCCTACTCTTGCTCCTATTTTCTATGTTTCTATGTTTCTATGAGGATGTAACTGGTAGAATAGATAAGGGAAAACCAGTGGATGTGGTGTATTTGGATTTTCAGAAGGCCTTTGATAAAGTCCCACCTAAGAGGTTAGTGTGCAAAATTAAAGCACATGGGATTGGGGGTAATATACTGGCATGGATTGAAAATTGGTTGACAGGAAACAGAGAGTAGGAATAAATGGGTCTTTTTCGGGGTGGCAGGCAGTGACTAGTGGGGTACCGCAGGGATCAGTGCTTGGGCCCCAGCTATTCACAATATATATCAATGATTTGATTGGGAACCAAATGTAATATTTCCAAGTTTGCTGACGACACAAAACTAGGTGGGATCGTGAGTTGTGAGGAGGATGCAAAGAGGCTTCAAGGCGATTTAGACAAGTTGAGTGAGTGGGCAAATATGTGGCAGATGCAGTATAATGTGGATAAATGTGAAGTTATCCACTTTGGAAGGAAAAACAGAAAGGCAGAGTATTATTTAAATGGAGATAGATTGGGAAATGTTGATGTACAAAGGAACCTGGGTGTCCTGGTACACCAGTCACTGAAAGCAAACATGCAAGTGCAGCAAGCAGTTAGGAAGGTGAATGGTACGTTGGCCTTCATTGCAAGAGGATTTGAGTACAGGAGCAATTACTGCAGTTATACAGTTGTAAACAATTTTACAACACCAAGTTATAGTCCAACGATTTTATTTGAAATCTACAAGCTTTCGGAGGCTTCCTCCTTCCTCAGGTAAATGTCAGGAATTCCTCGAAGCCTACGCATTTATAAATCAGAGAACAATACATGGTGATTACAGACTGCCCCTGCAACTGCCCGTTGCCAAGGCAATCACCGTGTTCAGACAGAGAGGTGTCACCTACAGAAGCCCCGAATATACATTCAACAAAAAAAACAAACAGGAAAAAAACAGAGAGAAAGAGAGGCAGAAACATCCGGAAGGCAGAGAAAGCCAGCAAATGACCCGTTATATTAAAAACAGATAGCTTTTGTTCGCTGGTGGGCTTACGTGTAGCGTGACATGAACCCAAGATCCCGGTTGAGGCCGTCCTCATGGGTGCGGAACTTAACTATCAATTTCTGCTCGACAATTTTGCGTTGTCTCGAAGGCCGCCTTGGAGAACGCTTACCCGAAGGTCGGTGGCTGAATGTCCTTGACTGCTGAAGTGTTCCCCGACTGGGAGGGAACCCTCCTGTTTGGCGATTGTTGCGCGGTGTCCGTTTATCCGTTGTCGCAGTGTCTGCATGGTCTCGCCAATGTACCATGCTCTGGGGCATCCTTTCCTGCAACGTATGAGGTAGACAACGTTGGCCGAGTCACAGGAGTATGAACCATGCACCTGGTGGGTGGTGTCCTCTCGTGTGATGGTGGTATCTGTGTCGATGATCTGGCATGTCTTGCAGAGGTTACCGTGGCAGGGTTGTGTGGTGTCGTGGACACTGTTCTCCTGAAAGCTGGGTAATTTGCTGCAAACGATAGTCTGTTTGAGGTTGGGTGGCTGTTTAAAGGCGAGTAGTGGAGGTGTGGGGATGGCCATAGCGAGGTGTTCGTCGTCATTGATGACATGTTGAAGGCTGCGGAGAACATGGCGTAGTTTCTCCGCTCCGGGGAAGTACTGGACGATGAAGGGTACTCTGTTGGTTGCGTCCCGTGTTAGTCTTCTGAGGAGGTCTATGCGATTTTTCGCTGTGGCCCGTTGGAACTGTCGATCGATGAGTCAAGCGTCATATCCCGTTCTTACCAAGGCGTCTTTCAGAGTCTGTAGGTGTCCATCTCGTTCCTCCTCGTCTGAGCAGACCCTGTGTATTCGCAGGGCCTGTCCATAGGGGATGGCCTCTTTGACGTGGTTAGGGTGGAAGCTGGAAAAGTGGAGCATCGTGAGGTTATCCGTGGGCTTGCGGTAGAGTGAGGTGCTGAGGTGCCCGTCTTTGATGGAGATTCGTGTGTCCAAGAAAGAAACTGATTCTGAGGAGTAGTCCATGGTGAGCTTGATGGTGGGATGGAACTTGTTGATGTTATCGTGCAGTCTCTTTAGTGATTCTTCGCCGTGGGTCCATAGAAAGAAAATGTCGTCGATGTATCTGGTGTATAGCGTTGGTTGGAGGTCCTGTGCAGTGAAGAAGTCCTGCTCGAACTTGTGCATGAAAATGTTGGCGTATTGGGGTGCGAATTTGGTCCCCATGGCTGTTCCGTGTGTTTGGGTAAAGAACTGGTTATTGAAGGTGAAGACATTGTGATCCAGGATGAAGCGGATGAGTTGTAGGATGGCGTCCGGAGATTGGCTGTTGTTGGTGTTGAGTATTGATGCTGTCGCAGCGATGCCGTCATCGTGGGGGATACTGGTGTAGAGTGCCGAGACGTCCATCGTGCAGTTATACAGGGCCTTGGTGAGACCACTCGGAGCAATTTACGGGTCATTATGTCATCGCTCTCCCCCTGTTTCTTTCCTGTTGACACATCTGCTATCCTTGTTGTGTGTGCCTTTGATGTCTTATCTCTTCCAATCTTTATTGCAAAGGAAAAATGGGGGTTATATTGGATAACCCCCGAAAACGGGCACCGGGATCGCGATTAACCCGCGCCTGGTCGTTGCGATGCAGGCAGCGTGTAACATTCGTGTTGCCTGATGATTTCAATGATTGCTGCGTGCAGCCAGCGCTACCTGTGCTGTTGATTGGCTGCACGCATCTGCAAGAGGCCTGATATTGAGAGTGGCTAGCACCACTTAAAGGCAGTCTATACCTCTTAAAGGGGAGGTGCACTGGAAGTGCTGGAAATCCATTGGGAAGTGATTCTGTGCTACAATATATTGAAGTTGTGTCTGTAAAAGAGCATGCACCAAGCGTCTTGGATGATGCACTAGAGTCCTTGGTGGAAGAGTGGATGGAAGGAGGGGCATCCTATATCCACAGGGGAACAAGAGGCCCTCCAGACATATGCTCAAGAGGCAGTGGGAGGCAGTAGGGGACGAAGTCAATGCCAAGAACATAGCACCAAGAACATGGATGCAGTGCAAGAAGAAGTTCAATGATTTGACATGAGTAGTTAAGGTGAGTGAGGTTAACTGTCAAGTGGCATCTCCCTACCAACTGCACCACTAGCCTCCTCCACTGCTCGACGCACTACACCCACAATCACCCACCTACCAACAAACTCTTTCAATCAATACTCAACTCTTCAAATCAGATCTTTCATCTCACCCTCACACATTACCACTGTTGCAAGCCGCACATCCACAAATCACAGGTCACACACACTGGCAGCTATTCAACCAGGACAGCCACAGCACCCAAACATCTTGCAGGACACTCATCAGCACACTTCCCTCTTTCTTGCAGGAGAAGGTGACAAATAACAGGAGGCAGCAGGAAAGAAACGGAGGAGGACGGCTGGAATATAATCTACCAGTAACCCACGGCTGGAATATAATCTACCAGTAACCCACGGCTGGAATATAATCCACCAGTAACCTAGGGCTGGAATATAATCTACCAGTAACCCACGGCTGGAATATAATCCACCAGTAACCCATGGCTGGAATATAATCTACCAGTAACCCACGGCTGGAATATAATCTACCAGTAACCCACGGCTGGAATATAATCCACCAGTAACCCACGGCTGGAATATAAACTATCAGTAACCTACGGCTGGAATATAATCTACCAGTAACCCACGGCTGGAATATAATCCACCAGTAACCCATGGCTGGAATATAATCTACCAGTAACCTTTGGCTGGAATATAATCTACCAGTAACCCACGGCTGGAATATAATCTACCAGTAACCCACGGCTGGAATATAATCTACCAGTAACCCACGGCTGGAATATAATCTACCAGTAACCCACGGCTGGAATATAATCTACCAGTAACCCACAGCTGGAATATAATCTACCAGTAACCTACAGCTGGAATATAATCTACCAGTGACCCACGGCAGGAATGTAATCTACCAGTAACCTAAGGCTGGAATATAATCTACCAGTGACCTATGGCTGGATAATAATCTACCAGTAACGCATGGCTGGAATATAATCTACCAGTAACCTACGGCTGGAATATAATCTACCAGTAACGCATGGCTGGAATATAATCTACCAGTAACCCACGGCTGGAATATAATCTACCAGTAACCCACGGCAGGAATATAATCTATCAGTAACCTACGGCTGGAATATAATCTACTAGTAATCCAGGGCTGGAATATAATCTACCAGTAACCTACGGCTGGAATATAATCTACCAGTAACCCAGGGCTGGAATATAATCTACCAGTAACCCACGGCTGGAATATAATCTACCAGTAACCCACGGCTGGAATATAATCTACCAATAACCCACGGCTGGAATATAATCTATCAGTAACCTACGGCTGGAATATAATCTACTAGTAATCCAGGGCTGGAATATAATCTACCAGTAACCCAGGGCTGGAATATAATCCACCAGTAACCCATGGCTGGAATATAATCTCCCAGTGGCCTACGGCTGGAATTTAATCTACCAGTAACCTACGGCTGGAATTTAATCTACCAGTAACCTATGGCTGGAATATAATCCACCAGTAACCTACGGCTGGAATTTAATCTACCAGTAACCTATGGCTGGAATATAATCCACCAGTAACCTACGGCTGGAATTTAATCTACCAGTAACCCACGGCTGGAATATAATCTACCAGTAACCCACGGCTGGAATATAATCCACCAGTAACCTATGGCTGGAATTTAATCTCCCAGTGGCCTACGGCTGGAATTTAATCTACCAGTAACCCACGGCTGGAATATAATCTACCAGTAACCTAAGGCTGGAATATAATCTACCAGTAACCCACTTCTACAAATACATAAGGGGCAAAAGAGTAACTAGGGAGAGAGTAGGGCCTCTTAAGGATCAACAAGGTCATCTATGTGCGGAACCACAAGAGATGGGTGAGATCCTAAATGAATATTTCACATCGGTATTTGCGGTTGAGAAAGGCATGGATGTTAGGGAACTTGGGGAAATAAATAGTGATGTCTTGAGGAGTGTACATATTACAGAGAGGGAGGTGCTGGAAGTCTTAACGCGCATCAATGTAGATAAATCTCCGGGACCTGATGAAATGTATCCCAGGACATTATGGGAGGTTAGGGAGGAAATTGCGGGTCCCCTAGCAGAGATATTTGAATCATCGACAGTTACAGGTGAGGTGCCTGAAGATTGGAGGGTCGCAAATGTTGTGCCTTTGTTTAAGAAGGGCGGCAGGGAAAAGCCTGGGAACTACAGACCGGTGAGCCTGACATCTGTAGTGGGTAAGTTGTTAGAGGGTATTCTGAGAGACAGGATCTACAGGCATTTGGAGAGGCAGGGACTGATTAGGAACAGTCAGCATGGTTTTGTGAGAGGAAAATCATGTCTCACGAATTTGATTGAGTTTTTTGAAGGGGTAACCAAGAAGATAGATGAGGGCTGTGCAGTAGACGTGGTCTACATGGACTTTAGCAAAGCCTTTGACAAGGTACCGCATGGTAGGTTGTTACATAAGGTTAAATCTCACGGGATCCAAGGTGAGGTAGCCAATTGGATACAAAATTGGATTGACGACAGAAGACAGAGGGTGGTTGTAGAGGGTTGTTTTTCAAACTGGAGGCCTGTGACCAGCGGTGTGCCTCAGGGATCGGTGCTGGGTCCGCTATTATTTCTTATTTATATTAATAATTTGGATGAGAATTTAGGAGGCATGGTTAGTAACTTTGCAGATGACACCAAGATCGGTGGCATTGTGGACAGTGAAGAAGGTTATCTAGGATTGCAACGGGATCTTGATAAATTGGGCCAGTGGGCCGATGAATGGCAGATGGAGTTTAATTTAGATAAATGTGAGGTGATGCATTTTGGTAGATCGAATCGGGCCAGGTCCTACTCCGTTAATGGTAGGGCGTTGGGGAGAGTTATAGAACAAAGAGATCTAGGAGTACAGGTTCATAGCTCCTTGAAAGTGGAGTCACAGGTGGATAGGGTGGTGAAGAAGGCATTCAGCATGCTTGGTTTCATTGGTCAGAACATTGAATACAGGAGTTGGGATGTCTTGTTGAAGTTGTACAAGACATTAGTAAGGCCACACTTGGAATACTGTGTACAGTTCTGGTCACCCTATTATAGAAAGGATATTATTAAACTAGAAAGAGTGCAGAAAAGATTTAGTAGGATGCTACCGGGACTTGATGGTTTGACTTATAGGGAGAGGTTGGATAGACTGAGACTTTTTTCCATGGAGAGTAGGAGGCTTAGGGGTGATCTTATAGAAGTCTATAAAATAATGAGGGGCATAGATAAGATAGTCAAAATCTTTTCCCAAAGGTAGGGGAGTCTATAATGAGGGGGCATAGATTTAAGGTGAGAGGGGAGAGATACAAAAGGGTCCAGAGGGGCAATTTTTTCACTCAAAGGGTGGTGAGTGTCTGGAACGAGCTGCCAGAGGCAGTAGTAGAGGCGGGTACAATTTTGTCTTTTAAAAAGCATTTGGACAGTTACATGGGTAAGATGGGTATAGAGGGATATGGGCCAAGTGCAGGCAATTGGGACCAGCTTAGTGGTATAAACTGGGCGACATGGACATGTTGGGCCGAAGGGCCTGTTTCCATGTTGTAAACTTCTATGATTCTATGATTCTATGATACCAGTTACTCACGGCTGGAATATAATCCACCAGTAACCCACGGCTGGAATGTAATCTACCAGTAACCTATGGCTGGAATATAATCTACCAGTAACCTATGGCTGGAATATAATCTACCAGTAACCCACGGCTGGAATGTAATCTACCAGTAACCTATGGCTGGAATATAATCTACCAGTAACCCACGGCTGGAATATAATCTACCAGTAACCTATGGCTGGAATATAATCTACCAGTAACCCATGGCTGGAATATAATCGACCAGTAACCCAAGGCTGGAATATAATCTACCAGTAATCCACGGCTGGAATATAATCTACCAGTAACCCACGGCTGGAATATAATCTACCAGTAACCCACAGCTGGAATATAATCTACCAGTGACCTATGGCTGGAATATAATCTACCAGTAACCTATGGCTGGAATATAATCTACCAGTGACCCACGGCTGGAATATAATCTACCAGTAACCTATGGCTGGAATATAATCGACCAGTAACCTGTGGCTGGAATATAATCTACCAGTAACCTATGGCTGGAATATAATCCACCAGTAACCCACGGCTGGAATATAATCTACCAGTAATCCACGGCTGGAATATAATCTACCAGTGACCTACGGCTGGAATATAATCTACCAGTAATCCACGGCTGGAATATAATCTACCAGTGACCTACGGCTGGAATATAATCTACCAGTAACCTGTGGCTGGAATATAATCCACCAGTAACCCACGGCTGGAATATAATCTACCTGTAACCTATGGCTGGAATATAATCCACCAGTAACCTGTGGCTGGAATATAATCTACCAGTAACCTACGGCTGGAATATAATCTACCAGTAACCTGTGGCTGGAATATAATCCACCAGTAACCCACGGCTGGAATATAATCTACCAGTAAACCACGGCTGGAATATAATCGACCAGTAACCTACGGCTGGAATATAATCCACCAGTAACCTACGGCTGGAATATAATCCACCAGTAACCTACGGCTGGAATATAATCTACCAGTGACCTATGGCTGGAATATAATCTACCAGTGACCTATGGCTGGAATATAATCTACCAGTGACCTATGGCTGGAATATAATCTACCAGTGACCTATGGCTGGAATATAATCTACCAGTAACCCACGGCTGGAATATAATCTACCAGTAACCCACGGCCGGAATATAATCTACCAGTAACCCACGGCCGGAATATAATCTACCAGTAACCCACGGCTGGAATATAATCTACCAATAACCCACGGCTGGAATATAATCTACCAGTAACCCACGGCTGGAATATAATCTACCAGTATTCATCCACTCTAATTTACACTTCCTTCTCAGTCCTTACTGTTAATTTCACATTCCTCCAATCTGACTGGTTAAGGAGATAGCCAGTTGCTTGCCCTGTTCACTCGGGTCCCAGATGTCCTGTTTCCCTCGCTGCGACATTATTAGTTCACACTTTTAGACACATGCCACACAAAAAATGTAAAAACTGAGACGTGCAAGGGCAAGTCTAATTAACGGCAGACGCCGTTAGATGCCATGCTACAGCCAATTATGGGCCAATATCTATTCTTATTCAGATATCCAGTGGTCATAGTTTTTCTTTTTATCACCACTCTATCCAAACAGCACCAACACAATAAAAGTGATCCTTTCTGCTGTGTGTACCATTCTGTGAACACAAAGATGATCAGGTGAAAAAGAACATATATTTTTAAAGCCAGCGTTGTTTTGTTTTGTTTTCTTTCCAGCTGAAAGCAGAGGACAGTAACAAATCAAAATACAACATCTTGAAATAAGTTAAACATTCAAAAAAATAACTAGTTAAATTAGTCACTTATTGCAAATAAATGGTGTGATACTTTTAATCCATCAATTTTTTTACAAAGGACACAAAGACATGTACACTGCAAATCTCTTGTCTGGAAAAAAAAATCTGGGAACAAAAAGCAACAAGGGTTATGGCTTTGCTGTCTGATTGGGCTACTAGCTATTCAATGCTTTAAACTGACCATTCTTAGAAAAACATGCACAATTTTATGAAATTTGTATTAATTATATTCTTCTGGTACAACGAATAGATGTCACTTTAGAGCTTTAAAATAAATAATGATTTTTTTTTAAATGTATTTTTTTTTGGTTTGCATAATTGAAGTTGCTTAAAACAGTGGCTTAATGCCTACTTACCGAGGATGACAACACAAAGGGGCACAAGTTAGTACTCAGAATTTTTCATGCACACTAGACCAAAGTTGCTGGGATGAAATATCCATCACTCATACTTATTAAACTCATTTACCAAGAAAAAATAATGTTTCCTCTTGAATTATTCAAACATCAGACATTTACAGAGATTTACAGCACACAAGGTGCTCGGTGTGTCATGTTGTAACATGAACGGTCTCTGACAATCACTTCTGTACAAAATGAAACCTTACGGTTTCCTGTTAACAGCTTAAGTATACAATATAGTACATACAAACAGCAAAACTAGCAGAAACAATTTACTGGTCATCAATTGGTTTCTTAAGTTGTGTTTTTTTTAATTTTACAACGTCAAATGGAAGATATCGTTTCTGAGGTAATAATTAACACAATCTTCTCTTTTTGGTTCTGTATTTGGAAAATAAAGGGGACTTACGTATCGTGTAACACACCAAGGGAGGGAGGTATCAGGAACTTACCAACAGCACATTTTTTGGTCATGTTTTGATCTCACTGTACGTCCAGTGGAGAATCATAGTATAGTTATTGAGCACCATCGGTTGGAATTAGGTCATCAAGTACAATTTCTTCTTCATAACAAAACAGTGTTAAAAAAAAATATTAGAGTCCATTTCCCAGATTAAAGCCTATGTGGGTTCCATTTCTCTTCCTTTTCTCTGCAACCTGATCCACATCCTAACAGTTAGATGTTAATAGTTCACGGCCCTTTTACGTCTTCTTGTGGCGGTGCCCGTAGAGCTTGTGTGCAGGCAGAGGAATCACAGTAGCCAGGAAGTCCTGCACGACCAGGAGGACCAGGAATACCAGGCTGCCCACTCTTTCCAGGTGGGCCCCTCTCACCATCACGGCCATCCCTGCCAAAGCTATGTTTGCCAGGCTCCCCTGTAACAAAGGAAAATCATGAAGGGCAAAGGCCTGCACACAGCACAAACAGATTGATGCTACCCATCTACCCCAATCAAATATGAATCCCATTCTGGTTTGTGTCCTTATTTAATGCTACTTCACTATTTTCTCTGATGGGGGAAATCAAGAACGAGGGGACGTAATCTTAAAATTCGAGCTTGATCATTTAAGTGCGAAATCAGGAAGTACTTTTACACAAAAGGGTTAGTAGAAATCTGGAATTCTTTCCCCCTAAAGGCTGTGGATGCCGGAACAATTGGAGCTTTCAAGACTGAGACAGGTAGATATTTGTTATGTAAGGGTATCAAGGGATGTGGAGCTAAGGTGGGTAAAATGGAGTTGAGGTACAGATCAGCCATGATCTAACTGAATGGCGGAGTAGGCTCGAAGGGCTGAATGGCCTACTCTTGTTCCTGTGTTCACTCCTCTTCTTGCAAAGGTCTGGATTCATGTTGAGTGTGGTTCCACAATGCCAGCAGCCCTCCAGGTACTTCCCTGAAATGACTGGTCACACATGACCAGAGTTACTCACCTAAACCGTGGCTTTCCTCACCACAATCCCAATATCCATCTTTCTACTCTGATTATAGCAACATCCCAGAACTGGATGAAGCCCAAAAGACATGTGCAGCATCACAACTGTTGGGGCCCTCAGATAAGGTAGAGATAATCTGTGTAAATATATATGATCAGAAAAAAAGAGAGGGAATATATATTTATATATATAAAAAAGAATACGTATATATATTTGTATATATATATTCCCTCTCCCCTTTTTCTGATCGTATAAACATGCCTGTCCACCTCTTTTTCAGTTTTGAAGGAGGGACCACACCCAAAAAGTTGACTTGTCTGTTCTTTCCACACGTGCTGATGGACTTACTGAGCGTTTCCAGTATTTTCTGATATTTTTTCAGATTTCCAGCATCTGCCGTATTTTGCTTGTTACTTTAAGGGTAAGTTTTGAGCTGCCTTTCAAAAGTGGGGGGAGGAAGGGAGTAAAAGATAAAGCAAGGTGGATGGGATTTGGAAAGGGAATTCCAGAGAGTAGGTCCAGGATAGCTGAAGGCTCTGCCGCCGATGGTGAAGCAGATGGGAGAAAATCCACGGTAGCCAAAAGTCACAAGACCAAATGTGTACATGATGTCTAAAAAAGCTAGCAAAAACTGACCAACATCTTCAAACAGCTGACAACCCAAAAATAACCCTGAATATAGACCTATGATAAGTAATTGACACAAAATGCAGCAGGGCACATGCTTGTCATAACGTCACAGAATCATACAGCACAGGAGGCCATTTGGCCCAACATACCTCTTTGAAAGAGCTATCGAATTAGTCCCATTCCTCTGCTCTTTCCCCATAGTCTTCCAAATTTTCCCTTTTCAAGTATTTATCCAATTCCCATTTGAAAGTTACGATTGAACCTGCTTCTACCGCCCTTTCAGGCAGCGCATTCCAGATCATAACTCGCTGCTTAAAAAAAATTCTCCTCATCTCCCTTCTGGTTTTTTTGCCAATTATCTTAAACCTGTGTCCTTTGGTTACTGACCCACCCGCCAGTGGGAGCACTTTCTCGTTATATACCCTAACAAAACCCCTCATGATTTTGAACACCTCTATTAAATCTCCCCTCAACCTTCTCTGCTCTAAGGAGAACATTCCTAGTTTCTCTCCACATAACTGTAGTTCCTCATCCCTGGTAGCATTCTAATAAATCTCCTCTGCCCCCTCTCAAAGGCCTTGACATCGTTCCTTGCTTTTGTACTCTATGCCACTATATATAAATTGTAAACAATTTTACAACACCAAGTTATAGTCCAGCAATTTTATTTTAAATTCACAAGCTTTCGGAGATTTTCTCCTTCCTCAGGTAAATGTTTCAAGATCTCCTTGAAGCCTACGCATTTATACATATTGAATAATACATGGTGTTTACAGACTGCCCCTGCAACTGCCCGTTGCCAAGGCAATCACCGTGTTCAGACAGAGAGGTGTCATCTGCAGAACCCCCGAATACACATTCAACAAAAAAACAAACAGGGAAAAAAAACAGAGAAAAAAAAACACAGAGAGAGGCAGAAACATCCGGAAGGCAGAGAGAGCCAGCAAATGACCCATTATATTAAAAACAGATAACATTTGTTCGCTGGTGGGGTAACGTGTAGCGTGACATGAACCCAAGATCCCGGTTGAGGCCGTCCTCATGGGTGCGGAACTTGGCTATCAATTTCTGCTCGACGATTTTGCGTTGTCGTGTGTCTCGAAGGCCGCCTTGGAGTACGCTTACCCGAAGGTCGGTGGATGAATGTCCATGACTGCTGAAGTGTTCCCCGACTGGGAGGGAACCCTCCTGTTTGGCGATTGTTGCGCGGTGTCCGTTCATCCGTTGTCGCAGCGTCTGCATGGTCTCGCCAATGTACCATGCTCTGGGGCATCCTTTCCTGCAACGTATGAGGTAGACAACGTTGGCCGAGTCACAGGAGTATGAACCATGCACCTGGTGGGTGGTGTCATCTCGTGTGATGGTGGTATCTGTGTCGATGATCTGGCATGTCTTGCAGAGGTTACCGTGGCAGGGTTGTGTGGCGTCGTGGACGCTGTTCTCTTGAAAGCTGGGTAGTTTGCTGCGAACGATGGTCTGTTTGAGGTTGGGTGGCTGTTTAAAGGCGAGTAGTGGAGGTGTGGGGATGGCCATAGCGAGGTGTTTGTCCTCATTGATGACATGTTGAAGGCTGCGGAGAACATGGCGTAGTTTCTCCGCTCCGGGGAAGTACTGGACGACAAAGGGTACTCTGTTGGTTGCGTCCCGTGTTAGTCTCCAGACGAAATCGAAGTTCTCAGCCGAGGGCTCAATTTCTGCCCCACTACCAAAATGGACCCCACTAGTCTCGCGGCGGACACAGAGGAATTCATCAGGAGAATGAGGCTCCGGGAATTCTACCACAAACCCCAAGATTTCAGCAGCGAACCCAATGAGACAATCGACGATCCGGAACAGCAGACAGAGGGATCCGCGGTACAGCAACCGAAGAGGAAAGAGTCACACTGGACTCCTCCGGAGGGTCGCTGCCCTCAGCTGGACATGTATGCTCAAGCTGTCAGGAAATGCGTCAATGCCAGATTCATCAGCCGCACTCAGAAGACAGTCCAGAATGTCACCCGAGCACAACGCAACGCCATCAACGCTCTCAAGACCAACCGCAACATCGTCATCAAACCAGCGGACAAAGGAGGAGCCATAGTCATACAGAACAGAACAGACTATTGCAAAGAAGCATACCGACAACTGGACAACCAGGAACACTACAGACGGTTACCCGCAGATCCGACCAAAGAACACACCCACCAGCTCAACAAACTGATCAAGACCTTCGATCCAGACCTTCAAAGCATCCTACGCATTCTCATCCCACGTAATCCCCGCGTGGGAGACTTCTACTGCCTCCCAAAGATACACAAAGCCAACACACCCGGACGTCCCATCGTATCAGGCAACGGAACCCTGTGTGAGAACCTCTCTGGATACATCGAGGGCATCCTGAAACCCATCGTACAGGGAACCCCCAGCTTCTGTCGCGACACTACAGACTTCCTACAAAAACTCAGTACCCACGGACCAGTTGAACCAGGAACACTTCTCACCACGATGGACGTCTCGGCACTATACACCAGTATCCCCCACGATGACGGCATCGCTGCGACAGCATCAATACTCAACACCAACAACAGCCAATCTCCGGAAGCCATCCTACAACTCATCCGCTTCATCCTGGATCACAATGTCTTCACCTTCGATAACCAGTTCTTTACCCAAACACACGGAACAGCCATGGGGACCAAATTCGCACCCCAATACGCCAACATTTTCATGCACAAGTTCGAGCAGGACTTCTTCACTGCACAAGACCTCCAACCAACACTATACACCAGATACATCGACGACATTTTCTTTCTATGGACCCACGGCAAGGAATCACTAAAGAGACTACACGATAACATCAACAAGTTCCATCCCACCATCAAGCTCACCATGGACTACTCCTCAGAATCAGTTTCTTTCTTGGACACACGAATCTCCATCAAAGACGGGCACCTCAGCACCTCACTCTACCGCAAGCCCACGGACAACCTCACGATGCTCCACTTTTCCAGCTTCCACCCTAACCACGTCAAAGAGGCCATCCCCTATGGACAGGCCCTGCGAATACACAGGGTCTGCTCAGACGAGGAGGAACGCGATGGACACCTACAGACGCTGAAAGACGCCCTAGTAAGAACGGGATATGACGCTCGACTCATCGATCGACAGTTCCGACGGGCCACAGCAAAAAATCGCATAGACCTCCTCAGGAGACTAACACGGGACGCAACCAACAGAGTACCCTTTGTCGTCCAGTACTTCCCCGGAGCGGAGAAACTACGCCATGTTCTCCGCAGCCTTCAACATGTCATCAATGAGGACAAACACCTCGCTATGGCCATCCCCACACCTCCACTACTCGCCTTTAAACAGCCACCCAACCTCAAACAGACCATCGTTCGCAGCAAACTACCCAGCTTTCAAGAGAACAGCGTCCACGACGCCACACAACCCTGCCACGGTAACCTCTGCAAGACATGCCAGATCATCGACACAGATACCACCATCACACGAGATGACACCACCCACCAGGTGCATGGTTCATACTCCTGTGACTCGGCCAACGTTGTCTACCTCATACGTTGCAGGAAAGGATGCCCCAGAGCATGGTACATTGGCGAGACCATGCAGACGCTGCGACAACGGATGAACGGACACCGCGCAACAATCGCCAAACAGGAGGGTTCCCTCCCAGTCGGGGAACACTTCAGCAGTCATGGACATTCATCCACCGACCTTCGGGTAAGCGTACTCCAAGGCGGCCTTCGAGACACACGACAACGCAAAATCGTCGAGCAGAAATTGATAGCCAAGTTCCGCACCCATGAGGACGGCCTCAACCGGGATCTTGGGTTCATGTCACGCTACACGTTACCCCACCAGCGAACAAATGTTATCTGTTTTTAATATAATGGGTCATTTGCTGGCTCTCTCTGCCTTCCGGATGTTTCTGCCTCTCTCTGTGTTTTTTTTTCTCTGTTTTTTTTCCCTGTTTGTTTTTTTGTTGAATGTGTATTCGGGGGTTCTGCAGATGACACCTCTCTGTCTGAACACGGTGATTGCCTTGGCAACGGGCAGTTGCAGGGGCAGTCTGTAAACACCATGTATTATTCAATATGTATAAATGCGTAGGCTTCAAGGAGATCTTGAAACATTTACCTGAGGAAGGAGAAAATCTCCGAAAGCTTGTGAATTTAAAATAAAATTGCTGGACTATAACTTGGTGTTGTAAAATTGTTTACAATTGTCAACCCCAGTCCATCACCGGCATCTCCACATCATGACTATATATAAAGCCAAGGATCCTATATGCTTTTTAACAGCTTTATCAACTTGTGCTGCCACCTTCAAAGATTTACATATGTGCACCCCCAGGTCTCTCTGTTCCTGCACCCCCTTTAAAATTGTACCATTTAGATTATATTCCTCATTCTTCCTCCCAAAATGCATCACTTCACTCAATTTAAATTTCATCTGCCATGTCTCTGCCCATCTCACTATGTCCTCCTGAAGACTGCTACTATCCTGCTCACTGTTTACTAAATTTCCAAGTTTTGTGTCATCTGCAAACTTTGAAATTATGCCTCCTATAGCCAAGTCTAGGTCATTAATATATATCAAAAAGAACAGTGGTCCTAATATCGACCCCCGGGGAAGACCACTCTACACTTCCCTCCAATCTGAAAATCAACCGTTCACCACCACTCTCTGCTTTCTGTCCCTTAGCCAATTTTGTGTTCACGCTGCCACTTCCCCCTTAATCCCACGGGCTTCCAATTTGCTAACAAGTCTATTATGTGTAATAATCGGTTACTAATTGAGGAGAGGCTGAGCTGCTGCTCAGTGCCCATGTAACTGTACCTCTTAGATGAGTCAGCGCCTTCAGAGGAGTGGGAGGAAAAGGAAAAAGCAAAGTAACAGCTGATCCTAGTCAAATCAGATCGTGCTATAATCTCACCCATATTATATGCCACTTCATCAATAAACCACATCATACAATTCATTCTGTGGTTACACATGTCAAACCATTACATATGCAGCTACCAGTTCCTTTTAATAAACACTAGAATGATTTGAAGGTGCTGATGATTTATAAACATATGCACACCCACCAAATGTGATACTGGGCGTTTCGATGTTGTTAACCAAACAGATCTGCACCAAAAATCCGTTTGAGAAACTCACATCCTTCTCCTTTACCCTAGGCTTACAACAGTTGGACTTTTGGTACATGTCAGAAGACCACCTCACAAGGTTGATCCTGTAACAAGAAAATTACCTAGTCAAGGCATTTTGGTACTCTGTTGTGTCTTTTGATGCTTTCAAAAAAGGTTCTGTAGAATTATTTAACTTTTTTTTACACGCGCATAAAGAAAATGAAGGGTATCTTTTGTAAGGACACAAGAGTACAATAGTCACAGAGAAAAGTTGTCCATAAAACCTTATGAACCAAAAGAAACCAGTAAGATAAAGTCATCTGAGATTAGTATTGTTTGCTCATACCTGGTAGGCCTTGTTGTCCTGGCAAGCCCCTGGGTCCTCTTCCTGGCAACCCTTTATCACCCTTATCACCTTGTTCACCTGTGCAGAAATTCACGTTAGATAAGAATATGGAACTAGCGAGGAAGGTATCATTATAGAAATATTGTATGAACTTAAAAAAATTTGAAATTTTATAGTAACTATATTTTGTTACTGCAGTTCTATTTCTACATAGTACGCTAATAACATGTAGTGTTAACGATCTCCATTCTCTTTTTTTTAATTGAGGAAACTAGTTGGAGCACGCTATCAAGTTTGAACAAAGTACGATATAAGACGAGGTAAATCAAGAGGCTGTGGTTCGATGACGCTAAACTTAGGTTTTAAAAACCTGTAGATTACAATAGGAAGAATAGCCCAGAGTGATTATAAAGAATTAGATAGGTTTGGGGTGCAGTAGATAGGTGAAAGAGAATGAAAAAGAAAGATTTGGCAATCACTTCAACACAACAGACATTGGGCCAGCCTTGGAGGCAGCAATATTACATCAGCTGATCCAAGATATTCTGAAGATTCTATCCACTTATTCTGAAGAGCGCCTTGTCAGTCCAAAACCTTGTGAAGCTGATATATTTTACATTACTTCAACTAAGTGCATCATGTATCTGTAATGACGTACCTAGTTATTCTCACATTGAAAATAAGTGTTTTATTTTTAGGCAAGCAGGTTTTCAGGTTTTGAGTTACATGGTTTCACCGTGTTTTTTTTAAAAAAGTAAACGTAAAATGAAACAATTAGTAATAAAAGTATTAGTTCACACTAAAACCTCACTAAATATACAATCAAAATAAATAGAATCTGATTTTTAATTCATGAATTGTGACTCTCACTTGGGATAAAATGGAAATACAATACCGTCATTTGTCCACCTTAAAGAAACATGTTTGGTTGCTGCGCTCTTTTGCTTGACTTACCTTTTTGACCTTTGTAACCAATTATACCAGGTGGACCTTTGAGGCCAGTAAGACCACGAGCTCCTGGTTGTCCAGGGAAACCATTGTCCCCAGCTGGGCCTGGGGGACCAGAGGGTCCGGGACGTCCTGGCATACCCATGATACCAGATTCAGGTCGTCTGAGGCTGGATGCCAAATGAGCTAAGTGTTCTATAAGAGAATACAAAATTGTAACTCACACAAAATCAACAATATACACAATATCAACAATAACAATTAAATGTATACTGTATTCTTGGCATGCATTGCATTTTGGTATAGGGTAACACTATTGTAATTACATAGACTTATATAGAATGTGCAGCACAGAAACAGGCCATTCGGCCCAACTGGTCTATGCCGATGTTTATGCTCCACACGAGCCTCCTCCGACTCCTCTTCATCTAACCCTATCAGCATATCCTTCTATTCCTTTCTCCCTGGTGTGTTTATCTAGCATCTCCTTAAATGCATCTATTCTATTCACCTCAACTACTCCTTGTGGTAACGAGTTCCACATTCTGTTGGAATGAATGATTAGAATTTCCTTTATAGTGAAGTTTCAAAATCCCTATGCATTTGCATCGTAACTCTCAATATAGTAAATCTTTTCTTAAATTGAAACATTGTGAAAGCAAATATAAATTAATTATAAAAAGGGTTTGTCGTGCTGTGATTTATGTAATTTGTTGCTTATCTGATACCAGGAGTCTAATTATATCTAAGATAAAGCCACGAGATATTAGGTTAGCCCACTAAATGTTTGTTCCTTTAAAGTGATGTAACCAACGCTACCAGAACAGATTATCTGGTCATTTATCTCATTGCTGTTTGTGAGACCTTGCTGTGTGCAAATTGACTGCCATGTTTGACTACATTACAACAGTGACGACATTCAAGGGTACTTCATTGGCTGTGATGTACCGAGTATGTGAAAGGCTCTATATAAATGCATTGTTATTTCTTTCTTTTATAGTAACAGGGTGGCATTGAAAACGTAGCTAGTGAGAGCTAGGAGCAGAGGAAGATTTGGGGAAATTGCATTGGGGTGTCAACAGTCAAGATTCCCCAGAGCCTAATGCATGCTCTAGCAAACCTGGAAAGCAAATCCCAGACCTATCAGGCATACTCTGTGTACAATGGTCCTTTATTAAGACTGAATTTTCAAAAGTTCAACATCTGAATCTACACCCTTAATTATATTGTCCCAACTGTTTAGCTTTCCAATTTTTACAGGGACAATCTGCTTGGTAATTTAAAGACTCAAATGAAGGATTGTGGCTGACGTCCAACCCATGTCCCCATCACTGTAAAGTCCATCCAGAACAGGGGAGCAGCATCAATATGACAGTAACATTGAAGGTACGATCAGCAATTTACATTTCCAAAACTTTGAAACTGCTCATGTGCTTTTTTATTGTAGACATATGTGCATTTATTATAAAAACATTCCAGTGACACACTAGCAAACACTGCTTCTAGTTTTTTTTTTGCCCATAGAGTTACAAAACATACGTATTTCAGAATCTCTTCTTTTGGAAAAGTTCATGAGGATATAAGAAATTAAAATGAGCTTTGCGCTTCAACCCATCCATCTGAGCCTGGCTGGCCTCCCACCTTGCACTCTCCGTAAACTTGAGCTCAACAAAACTCTGTTGCCCGTATCCTAACTCGCACCAAGTCCCATTCACCCATCGCTGACCTACATTGGCTCCCGGTCCCACAATGCCTCAATTTTAAAATTCTCATCCTTGTTTTCAAATCCCTCCATGGCCTCGCCCCTCCCTATCTCTGTAACCTCCTCCAGCCCTACAACCCTCCGAGATCGCTGCGCTCTTCCAATTCTGGCCTCTTGCGCATCCCCAATTCTCATCGCTCTACCATTGCCTTCAGCTGCCTAGGCTCTAAGCTCTGGAATTTCATCCCTAAACCTCTCCGCCTCTCAACCTCTCTCTCCTCCTTTAAGACGCTCCTTAAAATCTACCTCTTTAACTAAGCTTTTGGTCACCTGTCCTAATATCAAATTTTGTTTGATAATGCTCCTGTGAAGCACCTTGGGAAGTTTTACTGTGTTAAAGGCATTATATAAATGCAAATTGCTGTTGTTCAGGGTCATGTACTGTATAGGACAAGTCCACGTGATTTCATCTCGTCCTGGCTAGTACCTGTTCCCTACTCCCTCTACACAATAGGTTGCCTTTTTCTTTTTTGAATACTTCGAGTAGGTTTAACTATAAACAATTTGAGCAAATTAATTGAATTGGATGTCACACCACCTTTCAGAACTGAAAAGTTCATGCATGTTTTTAATTTTTATATTTTAACAACTAGAAGGCTTGGGCTTTCTGTTCCATTGTGAGAAGATGTATGACATTACAGCAGTCTTATGTCAATGACTATGCAGTTTTTAATTAGTTTTGAGCTGAACAATGTTCAATGTAATTAAGAAGCAACATGAAACATACTTATGGAAACATTTCCACATGATATCTAACAGAGAGGTAAAATACCTCAGAAGTTTTGTCTCAGGAAGCTGGTGGCAAGCTGGGGTAGCGCCCTCTCTTTTCAAATTTAGGACTTGTATTTTAATCCTACACAAACTGGTATTACATCAGTGACCAGTCAAAAGTACTTCACTGGCTGTAAAGCACTTTGTGACATCCCAATGTTGTGAGAGGTGCTATATAAATGCCAGTTCTTTCATAACTCAAACTGATGGGATTATAGTTTCTCTCTGCTGGGCATGAACTTGATCATTATCAAACCAATTCCTAGCAGGTATAGATCCATTTGACAAAGCTGCCTCTATTTCAGCAAAACTTGAAACTAAGTCGCCCACCTGGCTGAGAAAGATTATAAAGTTGGCTGGTGTGAGGAGGGGAAAAAGTACAGTAGGTGTGCCCATCTGATCTCGGGGTTAAGGAACCCTGGGGAAAAATTTCCATCTTTTGCTATATGTAGAAAAACTATAAATGCAATGGGCCAGAATTTGCTGCCAAAATAACGGTGAGGCTAATGGCGCAAATCGCACAGCAATTTCAGGCGAGGGGCAGTGGTGCAGCTAAACACAAAATTCCAGAAGTTGCTGTCCGAAATGTGCTGCTCCGCCATTAGCTTCGCGAAAATGGCATCTCGCTATCTGACTCACCATTAAAATGCATTGAACAGCGAGAAGTTGCTGTATTTGTGCGGCAGATACGAACTAAACTCGCCACAGAAAGTTAAGTCTTGTCCATTTCAGTCTAAGTACCCTTTTAACGATGTGATGTTAATTACTGCCAAACAATCTCTCTGGCACCGAAAATTATCTATTACAAGTGTGGAGTCTCATTCCTTCAGGTATTAATTGCTGGTGGAGATTTTTCTTTTAATTTAATTTTTTTTTAATTTGTTCTTTCTGTCTCTTTCTTCTATCTCTTAATCCAATCTTTCTTTTCCTCTCTTTATTTCTTGTTCTGTACCTGATTTGACATTGAATTCACTATTCTAACTTACATTTCCTGGTTCGGTTGCTTGCCCTGCTCACTCAGATCCCAGATGCCCTGTGGAGGGCACCACGTCGTTACCATCTCACATTTCCTGCAACTTCCAGTGCAAGATCTCATGGAGATTAAACAGGCAAGGGCAAGTGTAACTAATGGCGGGGGCCATTTGTTGACCGGCTCCAGCAAATTCTGGGCCATCCTTTATGCACAAGTGTATGATTTTGCTATAAATAATTGTTATGATCTGGAATGTGGTGCCTGAAAGGATGGTGGAAGCAGATTCAACAGTGACTTTAAAAAGGGAACTGGATAAATAC
This sequence comes from Heptranchias perlo, assembly GCF_035084215.1. NCBI lineage: Eukaryota > Metazoa > Chordata > Chondrichthyes > Hexanchiformes > Hexanchidae > Heptranchias > Heptranchias perlo. Next base: position 14,192,183 of record NC_090329.1, on the reverse strand, counting down.
TTGGAAAGCAAAAATCTGCAGGGCTGTGAGAAAAGGGCAGGGGAGTGGGACGAATTGGATAGCTCTTTCAAAAGAGCTGGCACAGGCACGATGGGCCGAATGGCCTCCTTCAATGCTGTATGAATCTATCATCTATGAATAACAAACAGTGGAAATCATCCTATTGTCAGAGCACATTGCAGGGATCCTGACTCTATATCTGGCTTGATCTGCAAACATTTGATGCTGATGTTGGTGTTGAAATTGTAAAAATATTTCATTCCTCAGCATCTGACATCGATGAGTCCAATAATAATATATAAATTTAAGTTTTGCCCAAACTGGTGAAGATTCTTCTATAGGCATATAAATAGTAAGAGGAGGGATGGGGGCAATTAGGGACCAAAAAGGAGATCTACTCATGGAGGCAGAGGGCATGGCTGAGGTACTAAATGAAAACTTTGCATCTGTCTTTACCAAGGAACAAAATGCTGCCAAAGTTACAATAAAAGAGGAGGTAGTTGAAATACTGGATGGGCTAAAAATTGATAAAGAGGAGGTACTAGAAAGGCTGGCTGTGCCTAAAGTAGATAAGTCACCCGGTCCGGGTGGAATGCATCCTAGGTTGCTGAGGGAAGTAAGGGTGGAAATTGCAGAGGCTATAATCTTCCAATCCTCCTTAGATACGGGGGTGGTGCCAAAAGGAATGGAGAATTGCAAATGTTACACCATTGTTCAAAAAAGGGTGTAAGGATAAACCTGGCAACGACAGTTTAACCTCGGTGGTGGGGAAGCTTTTAGAAACGATAATCCGGGACAAAATTAATAGTCACTTGGACAAGTGTGGATTAATAAAGGAAAGCCAGCACAGATTAGTTAAAGACAAATCGTGCTTAATTAACTTGATTGAGTTTTTTGATGAGGTAACAGAAAGGGTTGATGAGGGCAATGTGATTGATGTGGTGTATATGGACTTTCAAAAGGCCTTTGGTAAAGTGCCACATAATAGACTTGTCAGCAAAATTGAAGCCCATGGAATAAAAGGGGCAATGGACACGAAATTGGCTAAGTGACAGGAAACAGAGAGTAGTGGTGAACGGTTGTTTTTCGGACTGGAGGGAGGTGAACAGTGGTGTTCCCCAGGGGTCGGTACCAGGACCACTTCTTTTTTTGATAAATATTAATGACTTAGACTTGGGTGTACAGGGTACAATTTCAAAATTTGCAGATGACACACAACTTGGAAGTGCAGTAAACAGTGAGGAGGATAGTAATAGACTTCAAGAGGACATACAGGCTGGTGGAATGGACGGCCACATGACAGATGAAATTTAATGCAGGGAAGTGCGAAGTGATACATTTTGGCAGGAAGAATGAGGAGAGGCAATATAAACTAAATAGTACAATTCTAAAGGAGGTGCAGGAACAGAGAGACCTTGGGGTATATGTGCACAAATCTTTGAAGGTGGCAGCACAGGTTTAGAAAGCAGTTAAAAAAGCACACAGGATCCTGGGCTTTATAAATAGAGGCATAGAGTACAAAAGCAAGGAAGTTATGTTGAACCTTTATAAAACAACGGATCGGCCACACTGGAGTATTGTGTCCAATTCTGGCACCGCACTTTAGGAAGAATGTGAAAGCTTTAGAGAGGGTGCAGAAAAGATTTACTAGAATGGTTCCAGGGATGAGGGACTTCAGTTCCGTGGATAGACTGGAGAAGCTGGGGTTGTTATCCTTAGAGCAGAGACGGTTAAGAGGAGATTTGATAGAAGTGTTCGAATTCATGAAGGGTTTAAATAAAGTAAATAAAGAGAAACTTTTCCCATTGGCGAAGGGTCGAGAATCAGGGACACAGATTTAAGGTGATTGGCAAAAGAATCAAAAGCGACATGAGGAAAATCTTTTTTACGCAGCGAGTAGTTATGATCTGGAATGTGCTGCCTGAAAGGGTTGTGGAAGCAGATTCAATCGTGGTTTTCAAAATGGAATTGGATAAATACTTAAAGGGAAAAGATTTGCAGGGCTACGGGGAAAGAGCGGGGGTTGGGACTAACTGGATTGCTCTTACAAAGAGCCGACACGGGCTCGATGGATCCGCCCTGTTCTCAATGCATATGCCCATGGGGAATTGGGACAAACAGCTCTAAGTCCCTAAGAGTAATGAAACTTCTTGTTAGAGACTTTGTAAAACATTACACTGCGTAATAATCATTTAAAAGATTCATGATTACACTCCAAGATATCAGGTTTAAAGTGAGAAAGCGCACATTCAATTAAGTATCCTACGAACCTTCTGATTCACATTATCTAATGATCACATATTTGTGAGGTGGATAATGATATTTCTCTGTTGAATATAGTCAACAAATAGGAGATGTTATTATTCCAATTCATTAATATACAGTTACGAGACTAAATCTCAATTTGTTTTAGGATTAATTGGAGTTGAAATCTTTAGCTAAAGTTGGGACAAAGCTCAGCTGTCAAGTTAGCCGATGTCACAGGAGCTGGGGTACTACAACTGGTCTCAGAGAGAGGGGGAGGGGGGAAATCAGACAGGGTTTCATCTAGTGCACCCTTGTAGACATCAGGTGAAAACCTGTGACTCCAATATTTACTGACTAGGCTTACACAAGAATGGTCATTTAGGTGAGGTAATGGAGAGTTGCAGGTGTTTCTTGAACTGTACCCAAGCATAAGTCAGTACTTTTAGGAGAGGGGACAAAGAAAATTGGAGGGGCGGGGTGGGGGGGGGGGTAACAAAGGTAAATTTATACTGCACTTTCAAAATGATCAGATTATTTCCTTTTATACAGCAGTTTCATAAACTCCCAAGGGTTTTCTTAATCCCTTCCAACATTTCATCAAATACCTTCAGTTTTCCCTCACATCTAAAAATTAATCAGTCAAAATTAATATTTTCCTATAGTGCTCTCTCCCACTGTAAAGCATATGTAGGCGAACTGGACCAGCAAATCAGTCTCTTTGCAAATGAGAAAGAACCATTCTGTGAATAAATACAGGTGTCACAATATCTAAAAAATGCCCCAAGATACCTGGAATCATAGGAACCATCGGTTCATGGAACCACTGGCGCACTGTGGTTGCAGTGTGTACCATCCACAGGATGCACTGCAGCAACTCGCCAAGGCTTCTTCGACAGCACCTCCCAAACCCGCGACCTCTACCACCTAGAATGACAAGGGCAGCAGGCACATGGGAACAACACCACCTGCACGTTCCCCTCCAAGTCACACACCATCCCGACTTGGAAATATATCGCCGTTCCTTCATCGTCACTGGGTCAAAATCCTGGAATTCCCTTCCTAACAGCACTGTGGGAGAACCTTCACCACACGGACTGCAGCGGGTCAAGAAGGCGGCTCACCACCACCTTCTCAAAGGGCAATTAGGGATGGGCAATAAATGCCGGCCTCGCCAGCGACGCCCACATCCCATGAACGAATAAAAAAAAATAATTGAATGATACAGCATACCAGGAGGCCATTCGGCCCACTGTGGCTGTGCCGACCCTTTGAAAGAGTTATATAAATAGTCCCACTCCCCTGCCTTTACCCTATAGCTCTGCAAATTTTTCCCCTTCAAATATTTATCCAATTCCCTTTTGAAAGTTACTAGTGAACTTGCTACCACCTCCCTTTCAGGCAGTGCATTCCAGATCACAACAACTCGCTACGTAAAAGAATTCTCCTCATCTTGCCTCTGGTTCTTTTGCCAATTACTTTCAAACTGTGTGCTCTGGTTACCGACCCTTCTGACACTGGAAACAGTTTCTTCTTATTGACTATCATATCTTTGCATCCATGCTTGTTGTCCTATTGTCCTGTGAAAATGTAACTACCACCACTTGTCGAATGGGAGCAATCCTGACCTATTTGTTATTTTATATGAGACAAAGTGGCATGTCACTGAATACGTCACTAAAGAAAAATTCTGATTTTTATTTCTCTTGAGAATTTTCTGCTACATGCAAAAGTATCTACTCTTATCACAAAGAACAACTCGTCTTCAGTGTTGGAGACAGTGGGGGGGGGCGTCAGACCTCAGTTTGAGGTCAGCCAATTTTGTATGTCAGGAATCGGCCCAACCTGACTGCAAATAATTTACTGACTTAACTTTTAAATTCCCGACCGCGATCGCGTTGCCGTTTTGAGTAACACAACGTGGCATTGGAGGACATCACTGTGGACGTGCTGTGCCAAGTCAGTCAAATCTGGACTGCCCCCACCCCCACCCAATCATTCAACCTTAGTTCTGCCCTTGCTTGCCCTAAAACTTATATGAGAGCCACATTTGGACTTATGAGTAGATTTTCCTCTTCAGTGCCAGGCAAGGCAAAAAGTCCTTAACGCAAAACCAGGCACAATCTGTGCAGGGTTTTCTGTTCATTCGTTTTAGTAGGTGGAAAATTGTGAGCAGCTTGTTCCTGATTTTGCAATAAGGACTTTGCCCCCACTAAGACCATAAGACCATAAGAGATAGGAGCAGGAGTAGGCCATTCGGCCCTTCGAGCCTGCTCCGCCATTCAATGAGATCATGGCTGATCTGATTTTTACCTCAACTCCACTTTCCCGCCCTTTCCCCATATCCTTTGACTCTCTTGCTGATCAAAAATTTGTCTAATTCAGCCTTGAATGTATTCAATGACTCAGCCTCCACAGCTTTTTCGGGTAAAGAATTACAAAGATTCACGACCCTCTGGGAGAAGAAATTCCTCCTCATTTCCGTCTTAAACGGGCGACCCCTTATTCTGAGACTATGCCCCCTAGTTTTAGATTCCCCCATGAGGGTAACATCCTCTCATCATCTACCCTATCGAGTCCACTCAGAATCTTGTATGTTTCAATAAAATCTCCTCTCATTCTTCTAAACTCCAATGAGTATAGACCCAACCTGTTCAATCTTTCCTCATAAGACAACCCTTCCATACCCGGAATCAACCTCGTGAACCTTCTCTGAACTGCCTCCAATGCAAGTATGTCCTTCTTTAAATAAGGGCACCAGAACTCTATGCAGTACTCCAGGTGTGGTCTCACCAGCACCCTGTACAGTTGTAGCATGATTTCCCTGCTTTTATGCTCCATCCCCCTAGAAATAAAGGCCAATATTCCATTTGCCTTCTGGATTACCTGCTGCACCTATATGTTGTCGTTTTGTGTTTCATGTACGAGGACACCCAGATCCCTCTGTACCACAGCATTTTGTAGTATTTCTCCACTCAAATAATATTTTGCTTTTTTATTTTTCCTCCCAAAGTGGATGACTTCACATTTTCCCACATTATATTCCATCTGCCAAATTTTTGTCCATTCGCTTAACCTGTCAAAATCCCTTTGCAGACACTTTGGGCTCGATTTTAGGGTCGGGTTACCTGCGGGTTTCCAGCGGGGGGCCCCCGAAAATCCCGATCTCCGATCACGTGACCGGATTCGGACGAAATCCCGGCCACTTCCGGGTACCGCGCTGACGTGCGGGGCTGCGCGCGCAAGCCCCGCTGGTGGGAATCCCGCTGGCAATTAAAGCCAGCGGGGTTCCACTTGAGAGTACTTAACTTGCTCGTTGTGGTCAGTTAATGAGCTGAAGCAGCTGTCAAAAGAGGAAGTGTGGGATTTTACGTTCAAAGCAGTCAGTTTCCCACACTGGGGGAAACAGGACCCTTCAAACCAGGCGTGTTGCAGCCAGCAGCCTGTGGCAGGTGCCAAGGTGCACTCCACGGGGGAGCGCCCTCACCCACGCAGGAGGCCACCGCGTCACATAGGGCAACCCCTGCCCCCCACCACCCCCCGGCCAAGCCAGAGGACAGACCGACACGAAACCGCAGCCCCAGTCCGAGGACCCACACACCTACCCTGCACAACCCCTCAGACCAACACCTGCCAGTTGGGTGGTCTGTGGACACCCTCGGAGGACGAAGAGCATGACCACCACCAGCAGCCTCGCAGTCCACGCCGTCCGCCGCAGAGACGTGGATCCCCCCAACACGGTGTGGTTGCACGCCCACCTGCACAGCAGGAGGGAGGGCTACCGCAGAGAGAGACGCGTCGCAGAGGGCACTACCCTCGCCACAGGGTCCACAGACCGAGGCGCAGCTCCCCGGACCTCTCCAAGCAGCAGTGCACAGGGAGGCGCAGATTCGCTCGACATGTCGTCGTGGAGATCTGCAGCCTCTTTCATGCCGAGCTGCTCCTGGCTGGCCCCAGCACCAACTGCTTACCTGTCGCTGGCAAAGTCACCACTGTCCTCCACACCTTCTCCTCCGCATCCTTCCAGGGTGCAGCCGGCAACACCGCCGATGTCTCTCAGTTGTCTGCGCGGACGAGCCCTGCAAATACACCTGCACCTACTCTGCAGTAACACGATGGGTGGCATCAGTGGTGGGTCCTCATAGTGATACCCAGGAGCGGGCATTATTGGACACAATGGACAGGATTCGCGGAGACATGGCAGTGGTGGTGTCAATATAATGTGTGCTGTTTGTGGCTCTGAAATTCAATATGGGTAACACCCATGACAAACCCTCAGACACCCTTGTGCACCCCCTTCATGCTGACGAGACGTTTGCCTTACCCTGCCTACTGCACATATGTGATGCATGCCCTGTGGCTGCAGCACAGGTGGTGGCAGGTTGAGTGAGGCTGGCCGTGAGGGAGATGCACGAGAGGGTGAGTATGGGATGGAGCCATGAGATTGTATGAGGATTGGGTCGCGTGTTAGTGGCAGGATGAGTACTGGCGAGGTGAGTTGGTGGAGGTAAGATGAGGATGGGGTGTGAGTGGGCATGAAGGGTGATGTGACAGAATAGTGTTGGCGGTGCCGAAGGAGATTTGGGGTGGGGGCAGTGTTGTGGCAGACGGAGTGTCGGGGAAAGACTTCGTGTTCTCACTGTGGCTGACCTACTGCGGTCATTGCAGCGCCTCCTGCACTGTATGCAGGTGGGCGATATGTTGGTGGCGCAGGTGACCCCCTCTGCCACCTCGAGCCAGGCCTTCTTGGTGGCAGAGGCAGGCCGCTTCCTCCCGCCCGCCGGGGGGAAGATCTGTGTCCTCCCCCTCCTCCTCACCCCATCTGATGATACCTGGGGTGAGGCATCATTAAACTGGGAGCAGCCTTCCCCCTGGGGTGCTCCATGCTGCAATTTGTCCCATTGGTTGCAGCATCTGTCAGTGGAGGACTGCCCCTTTAACGAGAGAGCCTCCAGCTGACAGATCGTACTGCGCATGCGCAGCCCGCCCGACGCGCAGGCCGCGCCGTGGATCCCGGAGGAGCAGGTAATTGGATCCTATTAGTGGATTGCCTGCTACGATCGCGTGGGCAACCCACTAATTTCGCCGTTCGCGTTTTCGACGCTCCCGGAGGACCACCCGCTGGGAACCCGCAGGCCTGCTAAATTCGAGCCCTTTGTGTCCTCATCACAGCTTGCTTTTCCACCTATCTTTGTATCATCAGCAAATTTGGCCACAAGACACTCTGTTCCTTCATCCAAGTCATTGATTATATATTGTAAATAGTTGAGGCCCCAGCACTGAGCCCTGCGGCACCCCACTAGTTACAGATTGCCATTTTGAAAATGACCCTTTTATCCCGACTCTTTGTTTTCTGTTAGTTAGCCAATCCTCTATCCATGCCAGTATATTACCCCCAACACCATGAGCTCTTATCTTGTTGGCACCTTATCGAATGCCTTTTGGAAATCCAAATATACTGCATCCATCGGTTCCCCTTTATCCATCCTGCCCATTACTTCCTCAAAGAATACTAATAAATTTGTTAGACACGATTTCCCCTTCATAAAACCATATTGACTCTCCTTGATTGTATTATGAGTCTCCAAATGTCCTGCTACAATTCCTTAATAATGGATTCTAGCATTTTCCCAATGACAGATGTTAGGCTAACTGGTCTATAGTTACCTGCTTTCTGTCTCACTCCCTTCTTGAATAGGGGTGTTATGTTTGTGGTTTTCCAATCCACTGGGACCTTTCCAGAATCTAGTGAATTCTGGAAGATTACAACCAATGCATCCACTATCTCTGTAGCCACTTCCTTTAAGACCCTCGGATGCAAGCCATCAGGTCCCGGGGACTTGTCAGCCTTTAGACCCATTAGTTTACCTAGTACTTTTTCTCTAGTGATGGTGATTGTTTTTAGTTCCTCCCTCCCCTTTGCCCCTTGATTTTCTACTATTATTGGTATGTTATTAGTGTTTTCTACTGTGAAGACAGATACAAAATATCTGTTCAATTCCTCTGCCATTTCCTTGTATTCCATTATTATTTTCCCCAGTCTCATCCTCTAAGGGACCAATGTTTACTTTAGCTACCCTCTTCCTTTTTATATACTTGTAGAAGCTTCTACTGTCAGTTTTTATATTTCTTGCTAGTTTACTCTCATAATTTATTTTCTCCCTCTTTATTATTATTTTAGTCATCCTTTGCTGGTTTTTAAAGTTTTCCTAATCTTTGGCCTTACCAGTAATCTTTGCCATGTTGTATGCTTTTTCTTTTAACCTGATACCATCCTTTACTTCCTTAGTTAGCCATGGTTGGTTCACCCTTTTTGTGGAGTCTTTCCTCCTTACAGGGATATATTTTTGTTGCGAGTCATAAAATATCTTTTTGAGATCTTTTAAGCTCTTATACCCCGAAGCCAAAGAGAAACGTCTACCCCAATACTCCCAGCACAACGGAGCAGCAACAGAATGGCCTAAATAAAATTAGTAATCAGACTTACATAGATCATAAATAATTAAGCCAGTATTAATCATAGCCCCTTTTCGCAAGGCTCTTGTGGATCTGCAAAATTAATTTTCCCACAAATATCCCCTCAAACTCTTCCTGCTGATATTTTGCAGATGCAAATTCTTCTAAAGAAGTGGGTCCAGGCTACAAGGTTTATCAGAATATTGCTGGTGAATGCTGAAATACGTGCTACATCTTGTCAATTAAGTGTTTACTTTACAATTCATTGCTTTTTGCTGAGCTGCAAACTGCTATCCCGTGGGAAATTAAATTGTGAGAGTTTCAAATGCGTCTACTCCTCTTAATTTAAAGTTGCTTCATTGGCATATTATCTGTTGATTCAAATTGAAATCAAGCAAAAACACCACCTGGTGCTGTTTTATTGAGAACTGCTGAATAATTCAAATTTTGAACCAACTCTGAATTAACAGGACTAGACTATTGTTATGCACTTGGCAAATGGTGCCAGTCACCATGTGAAGGTGACAGTTACATTAAATTTCAACACCTCTGGAATTTCATTTCAGATTCTAACATTGGCCAAAACTCCCTGTTGCATTGAATGTGACAGGTGACAAGTGCCTTTGCTAGATGAGCAGGTCCTGATATTTGATTACTCTTATCAACGCAGGAGATTAAATGTTTCTCTCAAACAAAGAAAGAACTTGGATTTATATAGCGCCTTTCACGACCTCAGGACATCCCAAAGTGAACATTAATATGATAATGACCAGATAATCTGTTTTTAGTGATTTTGGTTGAGTGATAGATAGTGGCCAGGACACCGGGGAGAACTCCCCTGCTCGTCTTCAAAATAGTGCCATGGGATCTTTTACTTCCACCTGCGACAACTAATTAATGTCCTGGAGACAACTAATTAAATACAGTTCTCTCAGATACCTGCAACTTCTACATGACAAGCACAAAGTATTCGTGAGGCCCGAACCATTCTGAGGCCTGGGCCTTCATTAACATGCCACCAGCGAGCTGCAGAGGGACGCGCACTGGGTCGGGCCTGGGGGCAGGGAGGCGATCCGAGGGCGAAGGGGTCATCGAACTGACCAACAGCGGGTCAAACGTTTTCGAGGTCCCAGAAGGAGCACTCTTCCACCTCCTGGGCCCTTTAAGGACCGCTGATTGGGCCGTTCAATGCCTGGTACAAATGGGTGGAGTTTATGTGATGCACGCTTCATCCATTTGTACCTGAAATTTGTAATTGCGATCCTACAACCAGCATTGGACCCCAATTTGATTATTTAATCAGCCTCCTGCCTGTTTCCAGCAGGCGTGCTGCTCGCCCATTTACAAGTCTGCCTGAAAATTGCATTAGGTGGGCCTTGGCCACCTCCCTTCACCCCACCCCCGCCCCCTCCCGACTTTCAATTGCTGGCCACCCATTTTCCAGGCAAGAAACGGGCGGCCAGCAGTTGAATATCTCCCCCAGTGTGCTAAACATTTAAATAATGACATTGCTCACAATACCTTCCATATTGGCAAATTTGTTGAGAGTTATTGGGCTCGATTTTTGGTCGTCCGAGCGGGTGGGTTCGTGGCGGGGGCTCCGGAAATCGGGGATTCCCAGGGCGGGTCCGGAGCCCGGCTCCAACCCGCCCACTTCCGGGTTCCCCAATGACGCGCTTAGATGCGCGCGCAGCCCCCGCATGTGGGACTTCCACCGGCAATTAAAGCTGGCGGGATCCCACTTAAACCAATTAATTTGATGGTTCAGGTCGTTATCAGACCTGATTGGGAGAATATTTTAGGAGGGGTGGGATTTTCATCTCAACTGAGAGTGTTTCCCGTACTGGGGGAAACACTCCCAGTTGAAGTGGACGTGTTGCAGCTGTCAGCCTGTGGCAGCTGCAAAGGTCCATTTGACAGGTGGTGGGGGAGACCCTCACTCATTGCAGGAGGCCACTCTGTCACTTTGGACAAAGTTTGGCCTCCACCACCCTCCTCCTAACAATAAAATTCACAAACTTGCAGCCTCAACCCCGGTGTCCAGACACATTTACCTACTTTGCGGACCCCCTCAAACATACATCTTCCGGATGGGGGCCGCCGTAGCTGCAGTCATGACCTCCTCGGAGGACGAACAGCATCATCAGTCTCGCCGGCCATCTCTGACACGTGGAGCTCCACAACACAGTGCTGTGATACATCCACCTGCACAGCAGAAGGGAGGGCAACCGCAGAGAGAGATGCGTCGCAGAGGGCACTACCCTCGCCACAGGGTCTACAGACCGAGGCTCAGCTTCCTGGACCTCTCTGAGCAGCAGTGCACACGGAGGCTCAGAGTCACTCGACATGTAGTCGTGGACATCTGCAGCCTCCTTCATGCCGAGCTGCTCCCGGTTGGCCCGAGCACCATCTTCTTACCTGTCGCTGTCAAAGTCACCACTGCCCTCAACAACTTCTCCTCCGCATCCTTCCAGGGTGCCACCGGGGACATCGCCAGCGTCGCTCAGTCGTCTGCACAAAAGAGCCCTGCAAATATACCTACACCCACTCTGCAGTGACACAATGGGTGGCATCAGGTGTGGGTCTTCATGGTGATCCTCAGGAAAGGGCATTATTGCACAAACCAGACAAGATTTTCAAAGACGTGGCAGTAGTGGTGATAACAATTTTTTATGGTTTTTTGCAAAACAAACGAAAATAAATGAAAAACATGACATTTTGTCTTACACCCTTGTGCATCCCCTTTGTGCTCACAAAACATTCACCTTACGTTTACGAGAACCCCTACGTGGTGCTACCCCTGTGGTTTCAGCAGAGGTAGTAGCAGGTTGCTCTTGTCCATGCCCTAACCGATGAGATGCTTTGCGCGGACGCCCTCTGGGTTTCGGTGCCAGTGAGGGCCCCTCCAAAGACTGCTCCACCTGCACCTGTGCAGGGGCAGACTCGGCCACCTGGAGAGGGGGCAGCATTGAGGGTACTGGTGGAGAGGGGGGCAACGGTGAGACGTGGGAGCGCTTTGAGTGGCGTCCCCACTTCCATGTCCCCTTTCACCATCATCCCTCTCCTGGCCCAGGCCCACATCACTCCTTCCACCCTGCTGGACGGCAGTTTGGAGGACTTGTGTGAAGCCTTGGAAGGCCAGTTGTAAGGTATCTGTCAGCCTGTTTAAGGCGGCAGAATGTTGTTCACCCTGAGTCCGAATGGCCGTTGTCAGGGCCTGAATGGACTCATTGTTGAGCCGTGCTTGACCCTCGATGGAGGCCAGCCTTCTCTCTATCACAGATATTCCCGCACCTACCCGCGACACTATCTCAAAGATGCCGTCACGTCCCTGTGCCACCATTCCACTCATGCAGGAGTTGGACTCCTCCATCCTCTGCGCGATTGTGGAGAGTGCGCGTGGCAACTGTTCCAGCACCTCGGCAATGTGCTGCTGCCCCTCGATGACTCTCCTTTTCATGGCTGGCCCCCAGGGTTCAGCATCTGGGTCCAGCTGAGCAGAGCCTGGAGAAGAGTGCTCCCACCGACACGGAAGCTCCACAGCTGCCCCTGCCACCAGGGTGTGCTCGTGCTCACATGTGCGCGGTGACTCACCATGTGCAAGCCCAACTAAGTGAGGACGGGAACCCACCGAGGTGTGTGTATCTGCGTTGGTGGATGGCTGGCTCAGATGTGACGATGCACCCTCAGAGGCCGGCAGGTTCCCCTGAGGAATCACCCTCCGCAGTCACGGTGCTCGCAGATGGCCCTGCAAGAGAACAGAAAGCAATATTAATAATGTGGACAGATGTTGAGGTGCTGCAGATGCCAAGTGATGCTAAGATCATTCGCAATCATGAGTGCTGAGTGTTAGATTTCTGTCACCAGCCGCTTGTGCACTCCCAGTCTCGGTGTCTGCCACTCCAGCAGCAGGCATTCCAGCGTCCGGCTTATTTCGAGTGCCTGCTGCTCCGCATCTGTTAAGGCCACCTGGAGTGGCAGGCCCCCTCTGGTCCTTGCCCTCTCCCGGGCATTCTGGCATCTCTTCTTCTATCAAGGCAAAACACAGAGGCGTGATTGAGCTATGGTTGCATAGTGACCCGCTGCATGCATTGGTGTGGGTGGGGATGAGCATGAGGGAGATGCATGGGAGGGTACGTGTGAGACATAGCCATGAGATTGTATGAGGATTGGGTTGCGTGGTAGTGTTCAAATGGGAACTGGGGCGGGTGAGTACGTGCAGGCAAGGTGAGGATGATGGTTGAGTGGATGTGAGGAGTGATGCGAGGGCGTTGTGGTGGCAGTGCAGAAGGAGTTGTGTGGTGGTGGAGGTGATGTGGAAGACGGAGTGTGGGAGAATGCGTAAGTATACTCACTTTGGCTGACCTGGTTAGGTCATTAAATCTCTTCCTGCACTGCACCCAGGTTCTGGACACATTGCCGCTGCTGGTGAACTCCAGCACGTCCTCCCATCCGATGGGAAAAAAATTTCCCTCCTCCTTCTGACCCCATCCAGCAGCACCTGGAGTGAGGAGTCAGAGAACCTTGGAGCAGCCTTGCCTCTGGCCTGCTCCCCGATCCTAAATTGGTTCTTTGCTGCAGGAGGAGCATTGGAGGACTGCCCCTTTAAATAGGGCTCCTCCTGCTGACAGCCTGTGATGCGGGTGCGCAGTGCGCCCGCTGCGCAAGTCTGCAACAGGAAACCCGGAAGCCAAGGTAAGTGCCTTCAATTAGGCTGCAATCGCGTGCGGAGCACCCCAAATTCACCCCAAGCCCATTTTCTCTGTGTTGGAAACAACAGCAGTAATTTTGCAAATTTCTGAAAAAGCATAGGTGGAGGTTCGAGGTGAACCATCTTTTAAGAGCATAAGAACGTAAGAAATAGGTGCAGGAGTAGGCCATAGGGCCCTCGTGCCTGCTCCGCCATTCAATAAGATCATGGCTGATCTTCTACCTCAACTCCCCTTTCCCACTTTTCCACCCTATCCCCACATCCCTTGATTCCTTTAGTGTCCAAAAATTTATCCATCTCAGTCTTGAGATTGAGGGTTCTACATTGTTAGGTTGCTTTTCTGTACTCGCACGCAGTACAGCGGCAGGGGTACGCTAGTGTCGTGGTTACGTTACTGAACTAATAATCCAGAGGACGTGAGTTCAATTCCCACCATGACAGTGTGAGAATTTGAATTCAGTTTTAAAAACCTGAAAATAAAATGCTGGCATCAGTAAAAGTGAAAAAAAAACATGAAACTGTCAGATTATCGTTAAAAACCCAACTGGTTCACTAATGGCCTTTAGGGAAGGAACCCGCCATCCACACTTGGCCTGGCCTGTGTGTGGCTCCAGTCCCACATCAATGTGGTTGACTCTTACCTGCCTTCTGAAGTGGCCTAGCAAGCCATTCAGTTGTATCAAACCATTACAATACCACATAGACTGCAGCGGTTCAAGAAGACCCCCCACCGCCACCTTCTCAGGGCAACTAAGGATGGGCAAGAAATGCTGGCCTTGCCAGTGATGCCCACATCCCAAGAACGAATGAATAAAAAAGAAATCTGCTTTTGTTTTCAACAAAATCTTCAGTGAATTAGTACCATTCACCAGGCATTACACATGATGAACCATGCGTGTAAAAAGTTGTTCAAAAGCATTAAATATTAATGAAAAGTGCCCTCTGTCAGGATTAATCTGTGTCGTGATTTTGGTCATATGTGCTAGAGACCTATTAGGGTTAATTAGGATTAACTCTGAGGTCCTATTAAAATGTACTAGCAGATCTCAAATGCATTGCTCATGGTGAATCAGAGGAAACTCCAAGGTGTGACAGCTGAAGTGTGACAGGAGGTGCGACACTTACTGCAAGTGCGCACGATATGTACTTTTTAATGTATTACGAACAGATTATATTAACGGGAATGCAGTTGACAAGTTGTTTGATACAGTTTCTTTATTAACCATTAGAGTGCCAAGTGCTCCAGGAAATTCTGGACTTCCTGGACAGTCCATCTTGTTTAAGTTTTCAGCTGATGCAGTGTGATGCTGAAGCAATCACTAATGTCATAGCTCAATAAAGCTATTGGAATGCCAGGAGTATATGTGTTACTGTAATATAGATCACCGAAATTATATCGGGGCTCAGAGGGTTAAATTATGAGGACAAGTTGCGTAAACTTGGCTTGTATTCCTTTGAGTTTAGGAGATTGAGGGGTGATCTGATTGAAGTGTTTAAAATGTTCAAAGGATTCGGTAGAGTAGATACTGAGAAATTATTTCCTCTGGTGAGGGAATCATGAACAAGGGGACATAATCTTCAAATTAGAGATGGGCAATTCATGAGTGACATCAGGAAGCACTTCTTCACATAAAGGGGAGTAGAAATCTGGAACTCTCTCCCCTAAAAGGCTGTGGATGCTGGGGGTCAATTGGAGCTTTCAAAACTTGAGATGTGTAGATTTTTGTTGGGTAAGGGTATCAAGGGATATGGGATAAGTGATAAGGGAGCTAAGGTGGATAAATGGAGACAAGATATAGATCAGCCATGATCTAAATGAATGGAGGATCAGCCTCGAGGGTCTGAATGACCGATGTAACATTAACCCTACATAACCAGGATCAACAATTAAAACTCTGTGTAAAAAATTCTAAAATGCTGAACACGATGGCACTGAATTGCCCAACTAGTTCTGCCACCCAACCCCTACTTCCAGCATTTCCAGGAGGAAGTTGCGACAGATATATAATACACCTGCCCAAATATGGGCGGACGCATTATAATGGGAGGCAAATGATCAGATAATCCCAGAAATGTATTTCCCATCGTGCGTGTCCTGGCAATGGTGGGCACCAAGGACCATTTGTGTGTTCGTGCAATGCAGCATTGCTATGTGCCGCGAGGCAGGTGGGTTAAAATCTAAACGGCAAGTTTGCTCTGTGGGTGACTGTATTCTGCAAAGCACCGATTTTAAAACCTTGTAGCTGTTTTAGATTTTTGAAAATCTTTGGGGCAGGAGTGCTGCCTCACAACACTGTGGCAAGGCACTAAGACAATGTACCACTCGCCTGCTTGAAGTGCACAGCATGTAAGTGGCCCCAGCATCTGCCCTCTGTATGCAAATTAGCCTGACCCCAGGAAATGGGCCTGAGTCAGGTGCAGAGGAAGTCCCGCCCCCCCACTGAATTACCAGCCCCGTTACGGCCAACAGGAAAATTGACTCTTTTATTTCGGCTTGCCCTGCTTTCCCTATTTCTCCATTCTCTAAGGCTTTAATTTTATTTTTATATTTAACTAATGTACTATTTTAAAGCTTTCTCTCTTACAAGCATTACTTTTACTTACCTGTCTTATCTCATGAGACCCATTGTTCATGTTGGACGTTGGCCACATACTGGGAAAAAAATGATCTCTGATTGGATGAGATCTTATCCGAAGGCCACTATTTTCACCCAATCCAGATCCAGCAATGTGAAGTCCAATCTGGTCACGCTCAATATCAAATACAGTATGGCTACCGCTGGACAAGTGAACTTATCTGCAGTGTTAATAGACTAGAGTTTGCCCAGATGAAATAACCTGACCACAATCCTCCAATGGTTTTGTATTAAATATGGATCCTAGTTCATCAGTTTGTTTTTATGAAAGATGGTTAATGGTACATCAGACTGTTTATATTACAGGTGGGTCATGGTATATCAGACTGTTTATATTACAGGTGGGTCATGGTACATCAGACTGTTTATATTACAGGTGGGTCATGGTATATTAGACTGTTTATATTACAGGTGGGTCATGGTACATCAGACTGTTTATATTACAGGTGGGTCATGGTATATCAGACTGTTTATATTACAGGTGGTTAATGGTATATCAGACTGTTTATATTACAGGTGGGTCATGGTACATCAGACTGTTTATATTACAGGTGGGTCATGGTACATCAGACTGTTTATATTACAGGTGGGTCATGGTACATCAGACTGTTTATATTACAGGTGGGTCATGGTATATCAGACTGTTTATATTACAGGTGGTTAATGGTATATCAGACTGTTTATATTACAGGTGGGTCATGGTACATCAGACTGTTTATATTACAGGTGGGTCATGGTACATCAGACTGTTTATATTACAGGTGGGTCATGGTATATCAGACTGTTTATATTACAGGTGGTTAATGGTATATCAGACTGTTTATATTACAGGTGGTTAATGGTACATCAGACTGTTTATATTACAGGTGGGTCATGGTATATCAGACTGTTTATATTACAGGTGGTTAATGGTACATCAGACTGTTTATATTACAGGTGGGTCATGGTATATCAGACTGTTTATATTACAGGTGGTTAATGGTACATCAGACTGTTTATATTACAGGTGGGTCATGGTATATCAGACTGTTTATATTACAGGTGGTTAATGGTATATCAGACTGTTTATATTACAGGTGGTTAATGGTACATCAGACTGTTTATATTACAGGTGGGTCATGGTATATCAGACTGTTTATATTACAGGTGGTTAATGGTATATCAGACTGTTTATATTACAGGTGGGTCATGGTACATCAGACTGTTTATATTACAGGTGGGTCATGGTATATCAGACTGTTTATATTACAGGTGGGTCATGGTACATCAGACTGTTTATATTACAGGTGGGTCATGGTATATCAGACTGTTTATATTACAGGTGGGTCATGGTATATCAGACTGTTTATATTACAGGTGGGTCATGGTATATCAGACTGTTTATATTACAGGTGGTTAATGGTATATCAGACTGTTTATATTACAGGTGGGTCATGGTATATCAGACTGTTTATATTACAGGCGGTTAATGGTATATCAGACTGTTTATATTACAGGTGGTTAATGGTATATCAGACTGTTTATATTACAGGTGGGTCATGGTACATCAGACTGTTTATATTACAGGTGGGTCATGGTACATCTGACTGTTTATATTACAGGTGGGTCATGGTATATCAGACTGTTTATATTACAGGTGGGTCATGGTATATCAGACTGTTTATATTACAGGTGGGTCATGGTATATCAGACTGTTTATATTACAGGTGGTTAATGGTATATCAGACTGTTTATATTACAGGTGGGTCATGGTATATCAGACTGTTTATATTACAGGCGGTTAATGGTATATCAGACTGTTTATATTACAGGTGGTTAATGGTATATCAGACTGTTTATATTACAGGTGGGTCATGGTACATCAGACTGTTTATATTACAGGTGGGTCATGGTACATCTGACTGTTTATATTACAGGTAGATTATGGTATATCAGACTGTTTATATTACAGGTGGGGCATGGCCTATCAGACTGTTTATATTACAGGTGGGTCATGGCCTATCAGACTGTTTATATTACAGGTGGGTCATGGTATATCAAACTGTTTATATTACAGGTGGATTATGGTATATTAGACTGTTTATATTGCAGGTGGGTCATGGTATATCAGACTGTTTATATTACAGGTGGGTCATGGCATATCAGACTGTTTATATTACAGGTGGGTCATGGTATATCAGACTGTTTATATTACAGGTGGGTCATGGTACATCAGACTGTTTATATTACAGGTGGGTCATGGTATATCAGACTGTTTATATTACAGGCGGTTAATGGTATATCAGACTGTTTATATTACAGGTGGATTATGGTATATTAGACTGTTTATATTACAGGTGGGTCATGGTATATCAGACTGTTTATATTACAGGTGGGTCATGGCATATCAGACTGTTTATATTACAGGTGGGTCATGGTATATCAGACTGTTTATATTACAGGTGGGTCATGGTATATCAGACTGTTTATATTACAGGTGGGTCATGGTACATCAGACTGTTTATATTACAGGTGGGTCATGGTATATCAGACTGTTTATATTACAGGTGGGTCATGGTATATCAGACTGTTTATATTACAGGTGGGTCATGGTACATCAGACTGTTTATATTACAGGTGGGTCATGGTACATCAGACTGTTTATATTACAGGTGGGTCATGGCATATCAGACTGTTTATATTACAGGTGGGTCATGGTATATCAGACTGTTTATATTACAGGTGGGTCATGGTACATCAGACTGTTTATATTACAGGTGGGTCATGGTATATCAGACTGTTTATATTACAGGTGGGTCATGGTATATCAGACTGTTTATATTACAGGTGGGTCATGGTACATCAGACTGTTTATATTACAGGTGGGTCATGGTATATCAGACTGTTTATATTACAGGTGGGTCATGGCATATCAGACTGTTTATATTACAGGTGGGTCATGGCATATCAGACTGTTTATATTACAGGTGGGTCATGGCATATCAGACTGTTTATATTACAGGTGGGTCATGGTATATCAGACTGTTTATATTACAGGTGGGTCATGGTACATCAGACTGTTTATATTACAGATGGGTCATGGTACATCAGACTGTTTATATTACAGGTGGATTATGGTATATCAGACTGTTTATATTACAGGTGGGTCATGGTATATCAGACTGTTTATATTACAGGTGGGTCATGGTATATCAGACTGTTTATATTACAGGTGGGTCATGGTATATTAGAGGGTTTATATTACAGGTGGGTCATGGTACATCAGACTGTTTATATTACAGGTGGGTCATGGTATATCAGACTGTTTATATTACAGGTGGGTCATGGTATATCAGACTGTTTATATTACAGGTGGGTCATGGTATATCAGACTGTTTATATTACAGGTGGGTCATGGTATATTAGAGGGTTTATATTACAGGTGGGTCATGGTATATCAGACTGTTTATATTACAGGTAGATTATGGTATATTAGACTGTTTATATTACAGGTGGTATATCAAAGTGTTTTAGTGCGGAGCTGCGGTGAATTTAACCATACTTTGTTATTTAGTGCCATAAAAGTGCAGCATTTTGTTGCAAAAAATAGACTATTTAAACTTTACACATTATAATCAGATAGAGTTACTCACCTTGCATTATTCTCATGCATACTTGTCTAATGTGTTGGTCAGTTGGCTCTTTACCCTAGGAATGGTCATTTTAAAAGAGGGATGAAAAAAAGATTACTAAGCAAAAGTCAAAACTTGTTAAGTAAATGTAATGAATGCAAATCTCTGCCTTGGAGCATTAATAAACATAAAATTATACTCATAATTACAGGTAGACCCTGTTTTCCAGGTAAGCCGGTAGGTCCACGATCTCCTTGTAAGCCTCGAGTTCCGATACTGCCCTGCGGACCCTCTGAACCCGGCAGACCCCGGATCCCATCTTTGCCACGGAGACCCGCCTCACCACTTTTACCGAGCTGGAAAATTGGAAAGAAAAATATCTCAGAATCATACACCGATAACCAAGTACTACTTCCACTCTGTTAGTTGCAGTCTCTAGTTTCTCCTCTCTGCATCTTCACAGAGTTGAAATCAAGACTCAGTGTACTGTCGCCTACTCCTACTCGTGCCTGCCCAGGACCTCCAGAGTGCATATCGATAGGGTAGATAGAAAGAAACTTTTTCCGCTGGTGAGGGAGTCCAGGACAAGGGGACATAAACTTAAAAATCAGAGCCAGGCCATTCAGGAGAGAAGTTAGGAAACACGTCTTCATGCAAAGGGTGGTAGAAACGTGAAACTCTCTCCCACAAAAAGCAGTAGATGCTAGCTCAATTAATAATTTTAAATCTGAGATCGATAGATTTTTGCTAGCCAAGAGTATTAAGGGATATTGAGCCAAGGCGGGTAAATGGAGTTAGGATACAGATCAGCCATGATCTCATGGAATGGCAGAACAGGCTCGAGGGGCTGAATGGCCTACTCCTGATCCTATGTTCCTATGTACTTTATCACCCTCAGTTTTTTTTCCTTCAGTCTACAATCTTTAAGCTTTTAAAACCAGAGTTTGGCATCATCTATTCACAGCATCCCAATTTATCTCTTTTCTTCCACTCTTTCAGATTTGGAATTGCTAACTTCACATAACGTCAGAATAGATTCTTGCTCCGTTCGAACTCCTTGAAGGGCCGCCGCTGACCTTTCTCACCAGGCTGCAGATTGAGCTGCTCGAACCATGATGTGATAAGTCTTTGAGCTGTAGCTCCCCACGTTTGATGCTCGAAAATTGCACCCTTTGTTGTCTTGGTCAAGTGATACGAGTTAGAGGGGTAGGCACTGTGATGAATCTTCATTTCAAAGCAGGAACGAGGAACAGAGTGTCGGTTGGTGTACTTGGAGCTTAGGAATCTGAAATAGATAGCTTAAATCTAAGATAGATAGCTTTTTGGCAATCAATGGTATTAAGGGATACGGGCCAAAGGCGGGTATATGGAGTTAGATCACAGATCAGCCATGATCTTATCAAATGGCGGAGCAGGCTCGAGGGGCTGAATGGCCAACTCCTGTTCCTATGTTCCTATGTTCCTTGCAAAGAACTCCAGTGCACCAAAGAATATCCCTTTCATTTCCACTGCATGGAGTTTTTGTTCCTTGCTCAACATAAATGGCATTGTTATACCATCGGTACCAGTTAGACAAGGCAAAGTTGGCAGTGCTGAGTTATACTGCCAACTCTACATCACTCTCTGGTCAGCCCAGCCGGGCTTTGCACGTGTGAGATTGCATGCTCCAGGTCTTAATTGTACCCAAGTGATTTATATCAATTAGTGTTAACTGTATTCAGGTGGTGCGTACTGATTGGGAACGCTCTTGTATCCATTTATAAGAGAGCTGAGCTAGGGTCTGGTGTTAATGTGGAGTTTGGTGAATAAAGGCTTTGAAGCAACTTAAGACTAGGTTCTAGTATTATATCCTGCAACCACTTGGCTATCTAATTTATAACACCAGGACTGCAGCAGAATTTGATGCTGTACTACACTGAAATTCTCTGCATGGGTCAGAATTTTGAGCTTCTTCCTCCTAAGCTCACCTGCATCCAAACATCAATCATATTGATGGTGTGAGTGAACATCCAGTGGGACCTTTTAAAGCTTGCTTTATACCAGTCACACTATATACAAGCTGATCTCTCATGGTGCTGCTCATACTAGGTTGTAGGATATGCTGTTTTATAAGAACAGCAACAGAATAATACCTTGTGCATGATATCATGGTATTATTGTGCTGCTAAAATGCAACTGTATGTAACTGGTGTTGAGCCTGCTAGGTGCAATTGCTGTGCTATTCTCAAGTCAATTAGAGGCTGATCGCTCTCTGCGAATCCTCAAATCAATTAAAGGTTAGAGCGACCTGTTCATATTTTTCTTAAAAGTGTGACGCAGAAATTTCAATACTTGACCGTGCGACTTGTGATGTGATGAACGAGCATCGAAACTTTTATAAATAAGTGGATCTCCCATGCACTGCTTACTGTTTTGCAGCATCGTAAGTATAGGAGAATTATACCATATAATGAACAATGCACATTTCTGTTTCTTATGTGTAGCTTTGTGTAACTGGATACATCTCTAAAATCAGAGGGTGTAACTTCTGTGACTACCTCAGGTCAGTAAGAGGTTGATTGCTTTTAGCAAGTCAATTAGAGGTGTTCTTTCTTGTTATTATACTTTTTGAGGTCAATTGGACAGTATTTTCTGTTACTAGGGAATTTTCTTTATAGTTTGAAAATGACAGAAATTTGCATGTGTGAGTGTGACACCTGACATGTGACAGACACATCAAAACATATATTAGCTGATCTCCCGTGGCATTGCTCTCAGGTAGGTTAGGGTCGAGAGCACAATAAGTGCCTTGGGATGTTTTTTTTTGTTAAAGGTGCTATATAAATGCAAGTTGTTGTTATTGATCATGTTTAGAAGTTAATCTAGCCTGCTCCCTTAAGGCTTCTGTCCAGGTACTCCAGGCGGTGAAGTAAGTTAAATTAGGCCCCGAGTTCAGTTAGTGGCTAATTTTTGTTGGGACTTTCTCTAGATTGGCTCCTCCTCTTGTTATCTCAATGAACTCTCCAGATTATTGCAAGGTCAAAAAAATTCAGGAAATAAATGGGCTTCTTTCTCTTTTAGTATATTTTCTTTATCGACTGTCCAGTTGTGATTTGTCAGTATTTTATACAGAGTGTGATGTCTGGAGTGTTTCATTTGGAATCGACAGATGCTCTTGAAGCTTTCTTTCAATAAATATTTGCTTTACATACCGGTTGTATTTGATGAAATTGAATTGCTTCATGAATAACTAAGTGGGGTTTGGGGTAAAGATTTGCAAATTGGCAATTTTTTTTATCTGCAGTCTGCAGAATCCCTAATCTTGTATAAAAACAGTTGGTAAATGAGTGTTGTGTTTATCAGGATTAATTAAGATGTATATATGAGCACGTCTTGTCCATCAGTCAGTGATTTTTCAAATGTGAATAAGATCAAAACACAAAATGGTATGAGAAAATGCCATTTGGCCCATCATTCCCACTCTTTCCTCAAACTGCTTACAACCGACCTTATCATGGACTTACCCCAACCAATTGTCTACCCTTAAAGTATCTGCATAAATACTTCCTGATCTCGAATCATTACCAAACAAAATCCAGAATAATCATCCATCTTCACATTGCTCTGTGACTTAACCCTGATCTGCTGACCTCAAGGAAAACACCCCCTCCTGTACCCATGCCCAGCAGCACAGGAACCATTGTGTCCTGCAAATACTTGATGGGAGAACACATAAAAATGACGGACAGGAAAAGACTTGCTGGTCCATCGAGACTGTCCCATGCTGTCATGGTGCAACTTAGCACCACAACCCTCATCGCACCCTCCCCCCAAACCACCAGCAGCCTACCCTATCTAACTCAAATAGTCTATGCACCTGGACCAAATCCAATCCTTTCATTATTCTACAGACCTCAATCAAATCTCCTCAAAGTCTATTCTTTTGTCGAGTAAAACGACCCAGCTCACAAAGCCTATAGTGATAACGTAGAAAGGAGTGAATCAGAAATTTGTACAATACTTACAGCACCCTTGGGACCAGAGCCTCCTCGATCTCCCTAAACATAGAAAATGAGAGAGGAAAAAAAAACAAAGAAGGACAAGTGAGTCACGTCGTATCCAAAAGCAATGCTGAGCATATCAACTGCCAAACTTACAGACTGCAGTCCCTTATTACAAAATGTGACTACACTGCTAAACACAAAGTAATAACAAGCCTCTGTAAAAATTATGAATAAATTGATTTTTATTTGAAAAATGTAAAATAATAAAAACATGACAGCATCTCTTTTATAGTACAATATACTACACTACATTAAAATCTTTAAAACATACCAATATATAAAGCACGCCCTCAGGAAACTGGTATGAAGGTGAAAAGTATACACTGGATTCAAAAGGTACATCATGATTAATTTGCCCATCTTACTTAGAATTTATAGCACAGAAATTCAGCCCAACTGGTCTATGCTGGTGTTTATACTCCACACAAGCCTCCTCCCACCCCTCTTCATTTAACCATATCAGCATATCCTTCTATTTTTTTCTCCCTCATGTACTTATCTAGCTTCCCCTTAAATGCATCTATGCTATTCATCCCAACTCCTCCATGTGGTAACAAGTTCCACATTCTCACTACTCTCTGAGTAAAAAAAAAAATTTTCTCCTGAATTACTTTTTGGATTTATTGGTGAGTATCTTATATTTATGACCCTTAGTGTTGAACTCCCCCATAATTGGAAACATTTTCTCCACATCTACCCTTTCGAACCCGTTTCATAATCTCAAAGACCTCTATTATGTCGCCTCTCGGCCTTCTCTTCTAGAGAAGAGAGCCCCAGCCTGTACAGTCTTTCCTGATGGTTATAACCTCTCAGTTCTGGTATCTTGGACAGGCACAGAATACCTAGCCTGACACCCAAGGGTAAGTTTGCAAAAGCAGTCTTCCAGAATGGAACCTCACGTGTTGGGAATGCACAACAGGAATTCAATAATGGATAGAAAATTGTGGGGACTGCGAGCGCTTGAATCTCCCATAATAAATAGAATGTTGTGGGGAGTGTGAGCCCAAACGTGGACTCTTGGTAGGACGGTGATTTGGGAAATCAATCCCTCTCATACTGGTAAGATGGAAACGCTCGCTTTTCAAATGGTAATTACAGTCCAAGATGCCAAGATGCAATGATCTGATAAAATCTAATATAACGCATTTTTATTTTTATTTTTATTTGCATGTACTTCTCCCTAGCTTGGTTACTTCCATTGTCATATTCCTCTAAATGGATGGAACGGTTGCAACAGCACCGGAAATCTCTGACAATGGCAAGGGATCAAATGACCCAAAAATAAAATCCAATCATATTTTAGTATTTTCACATCTTTTAGTGTCAAGGTATGTCAGAATGTTCAATCAGTTTAAAAGGTTCACTCGCGCTTACGTTTTTCACAGGAGGATATAATAAAAGCCATTTCTTATGACCTTGGGTGAAAGCAGGAGAATATGCACAATGCTTGCCACACTGTCACCCGATGTGTCCCCAGGCATTCCAAGCTTTTTGGTAATGAAACTAGTGATTGGCACTTCACCCAGTGGACATTTCCATCTAACGGAGACCCAGTTTCCAGAAGTGTATCTCTTAGGATTTCAGAACCACAAATAAAACTTGTGCTTTTTAAGAAAATTGTTATCTTAAAGATTACTTTTGAAATAAAATATTTTAAAAATTAGATTTAACAAGCTTTAAGAAGACACTAAGCTCCATCTGTGTGTTAACCGAGGGAATTAATTGTACAAGCTGCTTATTCCATAATATTTTATAATGGTAATTCTCATATTCCTCGACATTACATTTTAATTATATTCATACTCATTAATTTAATAAATCCATTGCTAATGTACCTGATCACCACCATTATTATGTCCATTGGAGCGGAGCGGAGCTACAGGCGGGAGCGGACCTAGGAGAGAGCGCGGGACTCGGAGACTACTAAAGGCCCAGGCTCGAGGGCCTACCCGCACTCGGAGCGGAGCTACAGGCGGGAGCGGACCTAGGAGAGAGCGCGGGACTCGGAGACTACTAAAGGCCCAGGCTCGAGGGCCTACCCGCACTCGGAGCGGAGCTACAGGCGGGAGCGGACGTAGGAGAGAGCGCGGGACTCGGAGACTACTAAAGGCCCAGGCGCGAGGGCCTACCCGCACTCGGAGCGGAGCTACAGGCGGGAGCGGACCTAGGAGAGCGCGCGGGACTCGGAGACTACTAAAGGCCCAGGCTCGAGGGCCTACCCGCAGAGAGGCAATCGGTGAAAAAAACAAGCATTGATGTCACAGGACAGCGGGTAGGTTATTGGCGAGTCGATAAAGGGAGCAGCGGAGGCCTGAGGTGAGTAATTAAACTCACCTACGTGAGTCTTTTTCCCCAGCGGGGAAGGAGCTTCGCGGGTTTTTTCAAAGGCAGGGGGCGGGGCCAATTCATTGGTACCCGTATATAGGTGGAGCGGTTGCTAAACCCGAGACACGACACTAGTAGTGACTCCCACCCTCCCACCTCCTCTAACCTTTTGGGGGGTAGAGGGAATTTAAAGGGTAGGTTCGTTTTTATATTTTGTTTTCAGGGACTTAACTCCTGGACCTAAGATAAATAAGAAGCAAAAAGTAATCCAAAGTGGGACGTCACCAAGGAAGAGGTAAGTGATTGGTTGGTGAGTATTTTCCTGCTGAATTTGTCTAAGGTTAGAGTTTGTGGATTCTAGGGTCTCTGTTGTGTAGTGGGGGACTGCTGTTCAGCAAGGGCCCTTGAGTATACCTTTTAATTGAAGTGAAATTGGTGGGATTCATTTAATTTGAATTAATTAGTTAAAGGGTAAGCCATGTCAGGACAGCCCAGCCTCGTGTTATGCTCTTCCTGCTCTATGTGGGAAATCAGGGACCCTTCCGGTGTCCCTGACGACCATGTGTGCGGGAAATGTATCCAGCTGCAGCTACTGACAAACCGCATTGCGGCACTGGAGCTGCGGATGGATTCATTATGGAGCATTCGCGATGCTGAGAACGTCGTGGATAGCACGTTTAGTGAGATGGTCACACCGCAGGTAAAGGTTGTACAGGCAGGAAGTAAGTGGGTGACCTCCAGACAGAGTAAGAAGAGCAGGCAGGCAGTGCAGGGGTCCCCTGTGGCCGTCCCCCTCTCAAACAAATATACCGCTTTGGATATTGTTGAGGGGGCTGACTTATCAGGGGAAGGCAGCAGCAGCCAACTTCCTGGCACCAGGGGTAGCTCTGCTGCACAGGCTGGGAGGAAAAAGAGTGGAAGAGCTATAGTGGTAGGGGATTCTATCGTAAGGGGAACAGACAGGCGTTTCTGTGGCCGTAAACGTGACTCCAGGATGGTTTGTTGCCTCCCTGGTGCCAGGGTCATGGATGTCACTGAGCGGCTTCAGGGCATTCTCAAGGGGGAGGGTGAGCAGGCAGAGGTCGTGGTCCACATTGGGACCAACGACATAGGTAGGAAGGGAGATGAGGTCCTGCATCAAGAATTTAGGGAGCTAGGTAGCAGATTAAAGAGCAGGACCTCAAAGGTTGTAATCTCTGGATTACTCCCAGTGCCACGGGCTAGTGAGTATAGAAATAGGAGGATAGAACAGATGAATGCGTGGCTAAAGAGTTGGTGCAGGAGGGAGGGTTTCAGTTTCCTGGATCACTGGGCCTGCTTCTGGGGAAGGTGGGACTTGTACAAGTCGGACGGGTTGCATCTGAACCAGAGCGGGACAAATATCCTTGCGGGGAGGTTTGCTAGCACT
This sequence comes from Heptranchias perlo, assembly GCF_035084215.1. Lineage (NCBI taxonomy): Eukaryota > Metazoa > Chordata > Chondrichthyes > Hexanchiformes > Hexanchidae > Heptranchias > Heptranchias perlo. The sequence continues at coordinate 14,164,749 of NC_090329.1, read as the reverse complement.
GTTGGGGGGGGTTTAAACTAACTTGGCAGGGGGATGGGATACAGAGTGGAGCTACAATAGGGGGTGATGTGCAGCCAAATATTGAGAAAAAAACAAGTCAGCTTGGAAGACAGGGCAAATATGTAAGAGCAAGGCTGGATGGCATCTATTTTAATGCAAGGAGTCTTGCAAATAAGGTGGATGAACTGAAGGTGTTGATAAACACATGGGAGTATTATATTGTTGCTGTCACAGAGACATGATTGAGGGAGGGGCAAGACTGGCAGCTCAATATTCCGGGGTACAGAATCTTCAGGCGAGACAGAGGGGGAGGTATAAGAGGAGGGGGGGTCGCAATATTAATTAAAGAATCAATTACTGCTATAAGGAGGGATGATATATTAGCAGGTTCCTCAAATGAGGCCATATGGGTGGAGCTTAAAAACAAAAAGGGGGCAAGCACTTTGATGGGAGTGTACTATAGACCCCCAAACAGTCAGGGAGAAATAGAGGAACAGATATGTAGGCAAATCTCAGAAAATTGTGCAAATAATAGGGTAATAATAGTGGGGGATTTCAACTTCCCCAATATTAACTGGGATACTCAGAGTGTAAAAGGCTTAGAGGGTACAAAATTCTTAACGTGCATCCAGGAGAGCTTTTTGAGCCAGCATGTAGAAAGTCCTACAAGAGAGGGGGCGGTACTGGACCTAATTCTAGGGAATGTGGCCGGCCAAGTGGAAGAAGTGCTAGTAGGTGAGCACTTTGGTGACAGTGACCATAATTCAGTGAGATTTAAGGTGGTCATGGAAAAGGACAGGGAGGGGCCGGAAATAAAGGTTCTAAATTGGGGGAAGGCCGATTTTAATAGGATAAGGCAGGATCTGGCCAAAATGGACTGGGATCAGCTGCTTGTAGGAAAATCCGCATCGGAGCAATGGGAGTCTTTCAGAAGGGAGATTGAGACCATACAATGGCAACATGTTCCCGTAAAGGTCAAGGGTGGTTCCAAGAACTCCAGGGAACCTTGGATGTCAGGGGATATACGAGAATGGATTAGGAAAAAAAGGAGGGCTTTTGGCAGATACAAAAGGCTAAAGACGGAGGAAGCCCTAGAGGAGTACAAAAAGTGCAGGGGGATACTTAAAAAAGAAATTAGGAGATCAAGGAGGGGCCATGAAAAAACACTGGCGAGCAAAATAAAGGAAAATCCTAAGATGTTTTATAAGTATATTAAGGGTAAGAGGATAACTAGGGAAAAAATAGGGCCCATTAGGGACAAAAATGGCAATCTGTGTGTGGAGCCGGCGGATGTAGGAGGGGTTCTAAATGAATTTTTTGCATCTGTTTTCACTCTGGAGAAGGACGACGTAGACAGTGAAATACGACAGGGGGACTGTGATATACTCGAACATATTAACATCGAGCGGGAGGAGGTATTGGCGGTTTTAGCAGGCCTAAAAATGGATAAATCCCCAGGCCCGGACGAAATGTATCCCAGGCTACTGTGTGAGGCAAAGGAGGAGATTGCGGGGGCTCTAACACATATATTCAGAACCTCTCTGGCCACAGGGGATGTGCCAGAGAACTGGAGAACTGCTAATGTAGTACCATTATTCAAGAAGGGGAGTAGGGAAAAACCGGGGAACTACAGGCCAGTGAGCCTAACATCAGTGGTAGGAAAATTATTGGAAAAAATTCTGAAGGACAAAATTAGTCTCCACTTGGAGAAGCAAGGATTAATCAGGGATAGTCAACATGGCTTTGTCAAGGGAAGATCATGTCTGACTAATTTGATTGAATTTTTTGAGGGGGTGACTAGGCGTGTGGATGAGGGTAACGCAGTGGATGTGGTATACATGGATTTCAGTAAGGCCTTCGATAAAGTCCCGCACAGGAGACTGGTCAAGAAGGTACGAGCCCATGGAGTCCAGGGTGCCTTGGCACTTTGGATACAAAACTGGCGTAGTGGCAGAAGGCAGAGGGTGATGGTCGAAGGTTGTTTTTGTGACTGGAAGCCTGTGGCCAGTGGGGTACCACAAGGATCTGTGCTGGGGCCCTTGCTGTTTGTGGTCTACATTAACGACTTGGATATGAATGTAAAAGGTATGATCAGTAAGTTCGCTGATGATACAAAAATTGGTAGGGTGGTAAATAGCGAGGAGGATAGCCTCAGTCTGCAGGACGATATAGATGGGTTGGTCAGATGGGCGGAACAGTGGCAAATGGAATTTAACCCGGAAAAGTGCGAGGTGATGCACTTTGGAGGGACTAACAAGGCAAGGGAATACACAATGAATGGGAAGACCCTAGGCAAGACAGAGGGTCAGAGGGATCTTGGTGTGCAAGTTCACAGATCCCTGAAGGCGGCGGAACAGGTAGATAAGGTGGTAAAGAAGGCATATGGGATACTTGCCTTTATTAGCCGAGGCATAGAATATAAGAGCAAGGAGGTTATGATGGAGCTGTATAAAACACTGGTTAGGCCACAGCTGGAGTACTGTGTGCAGTTCTGGTCGCCGCACTACAGGAAGGATGTGATCGCTTTGGAGAGGGTGCAGAGGAGATTCACCAGGATGTTACCAGGGCTGGAGCGCTTCAGCTATGAAGAGAGACTCGGAAGATTGGGTTTGTTTTCCTTGGAGCAGAGGAGGCTGAGGGGGGACATGATTGAGGTGTACAAAATTATGAGGGGCATAGATAGGATGGATACTAAGGAGCTTTTTCCCTTCGTTGAGGGTTCTATAACAAGGGGGCATAGATTCAAGGTAAAAGGCGGGAGGTTTAGAGGGGATTTGAGAAAGAACTTTTTCACCCAGAGGGTGGTTGGAGTCTGGAACTCACTGCCTGAGAGGGTTGTGGAGGCAGGAACCCTCACAACATTCAAGAAGCATTTGGATGAGCACTTGAAATGCCATAGCATACAAGGCTACGGACCAAATGCTGGAATATGGGATTAGATTAGACTGGGCTTGATGGCCGGCGCGGACACGATGGGCCGAAGGGCCTCTATCCGTGCTGTATAACTCTATGACATAAATATTGAGTGAACGGTTTGCTTATTTAAAATTAAATTTGTTTTTTAAAAAAGTTTCTGAGCAAAAGGCACACTTGGTTAGGCCACACTTGGAGTACTGTGCACAGTTCTGATCTCCATATTATAAAAAGAGTATAGAGGCATTGGAGAGAGTGCAAAAAAGATTCACATGGATCATACCAGAGCTGACAGGACATACTTATCAGGAAAGGCTGAACAGGTTGGGGCTCTTTTCTCTAGAAAAGAGAAGGCTGAGGGGTGAACTGATAGAGGTCTTTAAGATAATGAAAGGGTTTGATAGGGTAGATGTAGAGAAGATGGGCTCGATATTGCCAGGGCTGCGGGTTCGCGGCGGTGGGGGCTGTTGGGCGCGTGGGTAACGCGCCCGGCGAAATCAGTCTGCCCCGCGCGCGATCGCAGCCTAATTGGATCCACTTACCCGGTCTTCCGGGTTCCCCGCTGCTGATCTGCGCGTCGGGCGGGCTGCGCATGCGCAGTAAGGTCTGTCAGCTGGAGGAGCTCTATTTAAAGGGGCAGTCCTCCACTGACTGATGCTGCAACAGATAGGAAAAATTACAGCATGGAGCAGCCCAGGGGGAAGGCTGCTCCCAGTATAATGATGCCTCACTCCAGGTATCATTAGATGGGGTGAGGAGGAGGGGGAGGACAGAGATCTTCCCCCTGGCGGGCGGGAGGCAGCGGCCTGCCTCTGCCACCAGGAAGGCCTGGCTCGAGGTGGCAGAGGAGGTCACCTGCACCACCAACATATCGCCCACCTGCATACAGTGCAGGAGGCACTGCAATGACCTGAGTAGGTCAGCCAAAGTGAGTACACTTACTCATTCCCCTACTCTCCGTCTGCCACATCACCGCCCCCACCCCACATCTCCTTCTGCACTGCCAACACTACTCTGTCACATCACCCCTCATACCCACTCAAAGCTCATCCTCATCTTACCTGCACTTACTCACCTCGCCAGTACTCATCCCGCCACTACCACTCAACCCAATCCTCATACAATCTCATGGCTCTATCTCATACTCACCCTCTCATGCATCTCTTTCACGGTCAGCCTCACTCAACCTGCCACTACCTGTGCTGCAGCCACAGAGCATGCATCACATATGTGCAGTAGGAAGCGTAAGGCAAACGTGTCGTGAGCATGAAGGGGATGCACAAGGGTGTTTGAGGGTTTGTCATGGTTTTTACTTATATTTAATTTCTGAGCAACTCACATCACATATTATATTGGCACCACTACTGCCACGTCTTTGCGAATCTTGTCTGGTTTGTGCAATAATGCCCTTTCCTGAGGATCACAATGAAGACCCACACCTGATGCCACCCATTGTGTCACTGCAGAGTGGGTGTAGGTGTATTTGCAGGGCTGTTTTGTGCAGACAACTGAGAGACGTCGGCGATGTCCCCGGTGGCACCCTGGAAGGATGCGGAGGAGAAGTTGTTGAGGGCAGTGGTGACTTTGACAGTGACAGGTAAGAAGATGGTGCTCGGGCCAGCCGGGAGCAGCTCGGCATGAAGGAGGCTGCAGATGTCCACGACTACATGTCGAGTGACTCTGAGCGTCCGTGTGTACTGCTGCTCAGAGAGGTCCAGGAAGCTGAGCCTCGGTCTGTGGACCCTGTGTCGAGGGTAGTGCCTTCTGTGACGCATCTCTCTCTGCGGTTGCCCTCCCTCCTGCTGTGCAGGTGGATGTGTCACAGCATTGTGTTGTGGAGCTCCACGTGTCAGAGGTGGACGGCGTGGCCGGCGAGGCTGGTGATTCCGTTCGCCCTTCGAGGAGGTCATGACTGCAGCTACGGCGGCCCCCATCCGGAAGATGTACATCTGAGGGGTCCGCAAGGTAGGTACGTGTCTCTGGACCTCGGGGTAAGTGTGCAAGTTGGTGAATTTTCTTGTCAGGAGGAGGGTGGTGGAGGCCAAACTTTGTCCCAAGTGACAGAGTGGCCTCCTGCAATGAGTGAGGGTCTCCCCACCCCCACCTGTCAAATGGACCTTTGCAGCTGCCACAGGCTGACAGCTGCAACTCGTCCACTTCAACTGGGAGTGTTTCCCCCAGTATGGGAAACAGTCCCAGTTGTTTCTAAAATCCCACCCCTCCTGAAATATTCCCTTAATCAGGTCTGTTAATGACCTGAAATAGCAAGATAAATACTGTTAAGTGGCACCCCGCTGGCTTTAATTGCCTGCGGGAGTCCCACCAGCGGGGGTTGTGCGCGCACGTCGGCGCGTCTTTGGGGAACCCGGAAGTGGGCGGGTTGGAGCCGGGCTCCCGACCCGCTCCGGGATTCCCCGATTTTCGGAGCCCCCCCGCCAGGAACGCACCCGATAGTGGGTGCTAAAATAGAGCCCGATGTTTCCACTTGTGGGGGAGACCAGAAACTAGAGGTCATCAATATAAGATAGTCACTAATAAATCCAATAGGGAATTCAGGAGAAACTTCTTTACCCAGAGAGTGGTTAGAACATGGAACTCGCTACCACAAGGAGTAGTTGAGGCAAATAGTATAGATGCATTTAAGGGGAAGCTAAATAAGCACATGAGGGAGAAAGGAATGGAAGGATATGCTGATGGGGTTGGGTGAAGTAAGGTGGGAGGAGGCTCGTGTGGAGTATAAACACCGACACAGACCAATTGGGCCGAATGGCCTGTTTCTGTGCTGTAGATTCTTTGTAATTCTATGTACAAAAAGATTAAGGATATTAAATTTCATTTGCCTGTCATTGGTTATGTTTTTGTTTATTTTTTATTTTATAGACATTCATTTTGTGAAGTTACTGTGGAATTTTGTGTCAGTATTTACAGGAGACTGCATTGGCACCATGGAATGGGTGGCCACACACTGCGAGCAATGCAATTTTGAGGACTGACTTATGATTTTCAACTTTGCATGCTGCTGTAGTACCATTACGTGCACATTGGTGGTGCTGTTGAGCTAGAAGTCACTGTTCACAGCAGCATACACTTGAGTTTGGCTAATCTTTATCCTAATTTCAGACACACACAAAGTAATTCTTAGAATATAGACAAACATACAACTGATGTACTTTACAATGGGAAAGTACGCTTGCTGGGTGTCGCTTACTGCCATAAAGCAGTGCTTGTAGTCCCCGTAACCAAGAATAGTCTGCTGCAGATGTAATGAGTTATTCAGACAAAAGTATAATTAATTAGAAATATAATTATCTCTTACCAGCACACCCTTTTGGCCATCAATACCTTCTTCACCAGGGGAACCCTAAAGAGAATTGTTTTACAAAATGTTTAAAACCAGAATAATAGTGTGAAATCTTTTTACATAAATACTTAAGGTACTGCATCATCATTTTAACACACTTGTAAATTGAGAACTTACTTGTTCACCTTTAGGTCCAGACACACCTACAGAACCCTGAAAACAAACATAAAATATTATGAATGTAAACTAAGTGCATTTTCAATGTTGGGAAATTAATTAAATGTCCCTTTTTATTTACATGTAACTTTTCATGAAAGAAATAGATAGCTGGACAGACAGACAATATTTAGTCGGACCTATAAACAGACAGACAGTAAACACATAGATACGGCTTTATATCAGTAGATAGAAATAAAGACAAATGAACAAGGGCCCCCAGACAGCTCAGCCCTGATATTGTGAGAGTGGCAGAAATGAGCTGGAGCTGGCTCCTGACACATTTTGTGAAGCAGCAGCCCCTCTCCTTAATTTTGAATTAGCTCCAGCCATAAGAAAATCCTACCTGGAAACCTTGGCATGTCACATATTTGGCTGGAGAGCATGAAATACGGTGAGTCAGCAGCTCTTAAAGGCAAAGCAGCTCACAGTTAAGGGCAAAGTTATGGCGGAGGCAAAAAAAAGTGCACCAATTGTTCACAGTGACGCGGCAGACACATGTAAACAGCGGCAGAGCTGGAGGCCCTGCTATAGGCACATTTTTCTTGGAGGTGGCGGTGCTGTCCCAGGAGTGGCCAACAAATGCTTGGGTTTAACCCATGGCGCATCTCTGCTGTTAGAGGGTTTTTCAGCAAGGTCCGCTGCGATAATTGCAGAGGTTAGTCCTGGTCTCCGAACCCTCACCCCCCACCACCCTTCTCCCAGTGTTTCTTCTCCTTCAAAAAACATTGACACCTCGTGGCTCCTTCCTGGATAATGACCATTGATGTGCAAAATGATGTTTCTTTGGCTGATATCACTTCAACGTTAACTGATTGCAAACCCTTTCTGTTCATGTCGGCTACGGGATTAATACGAGAAGCTCTGATGCCCGCTTGGGTGCCATTTGTGACACCATATGCCTTACCTGAAGCCCATCCTATGTGCCAGAAAATGATCATGTGTGCGTTACAATGATTTGATACGATAGAGCCGTTGGAAGATGCGAGTGTGGCAAGGCGTTCAGTTGTAAGTTGCAGCTTGAATGCATGCCTTTCTGAAGTACAGGTATGCATGAGATGCAATGAAAAGGTTGTAAGTGCGTATGAGGGCATAGAATGGGCTAGCAGTAAATGTGGAACAGGTTGATGCACACCATTTTACGGCACGTAGTCCAGGTTAGACCTTGAGTTAATGAGTTTAATGAAGGGGAAGATTTCAAAGTATTGTTACAGCAGTAACAGAAGTGAATAGTACTTCAGGAACTGTATCTGAGAGCATGGGTGCCATAATCATATCCCGGTTTCTCACAGAGCAGTGGGAACAGGAGGAAGAGAAGACACGCCGGTGGGGGGGGGGGGGGGGGGGGAGGGGGGCACATAGAGCAAAGGAGGCTAACAACTTGCAGCAGGTACCATTCCAGGCAGCAGGTCTCCTGCACTAACTACCTGGGCACAGCAATGATGTTGTGCATCTGGAGGCACAGGCTCCACACTATACACTGAACAGCAGTGAAAGTCACCAGCGCTCTCAGCTTTATGCCACATGGACCTTTTAGACACTTTGCCACGTACAGCTTCATTAAGGAAGCCAATGAAGCCCTGTATCATCATTCACCCATCAGATATACTTCAACAGCAGGCAACAGCAGAAGCCGCAGAAAAAGCTGCGACTGATTGAATGGATGAAGGGAGTGCAGTAGATGTGGTCTGTATGGATTTCAGAAGGCATTCGATAAGGTGTCTCACAGAAGGCTTGCTACAAACAATTAGAGTTATGGTATAACAGAAATTGTGGAGTATGGAGAGAAAGTTGGTTGGTGCAGAGGGAACAAAAGGTGAGGGTTAATGAGTGTTACTTGGATGGGTGAAAGGGTTGGTATTGATGTACCCCAGTGGTCAGTGCGGGGTCCACTTTTGTTCTCGATATGTCGAGATGATTTGGAAGTGGGCATAGTGAGCACAGTATCAGAATTTGCTGATGACACGAAAGTAGGGGGTTTGACCAAAAGTGAGGAGGACTGTAAAATACGTCAGGATTTCACAGACAGGTTAGCGGAATTGGCAGACATCTGGAAGAGGCAATTTGATGCGGATAAGTGTGAGGTAATACATTTTGGGAGGAAAACATGAAATGGGAGAATACACTTGGTAGAAAGATGCTGAAGGAATTTGGAGGAACAGAGAGACTTTGGGGTTTAAATACATCATTAACTGGAAGTGTGAGTGCAGGTAGACAAGGCCATTAAAACAGGCCAACAGCATTTTGGGTTTATAAATAGGGACATAGAGTAAAAGAACAAAGTGAATATGTTAGATTTGTACTAGATGGTATTTAGGCCATAGAATATTGTGTACTGTTTTGGGCACCCCATCATAAAAAAAGACACTAAAGCCATAGAGAATGTAGTTTCACCATGATGATACTGGGGATTGGCAACTATAATTATGGGAAGAGACTTGAAATACAGAGATTATTTTCACTAGAGTAGAGAAGACTAAGTGGAGATTTAATAAAGAATCTTAAAATTATGAAGCATTTTTATAGGGTGACTATGAAAAGACCAATTCCTGTGGCTGGGGAGTCAGTGATGAGGGTTCGTCAATTTAAAACAATCACTACAACATCAAGAAGAAGAACAACAACAACTTGCAATTATAGAGTGTCTTCAACATAGTAAATCATCCCCAGGCGCTTCACAGGAGCGATTATCAAACAAAATTTGACACCGAGCCACGTAAGGAGGCATTAGGACAGGTGACCAAAAGCTTGGTCAAAGAGGTAGGTTTTAATGAGCATCTTAAAGGACGAGAGAGAGGTGGAGAGGTTTAGGGAGGGAATTCCAGAGCTTAGGGCCTAGGCAGCTGAAGACACGGACGCCGATGGTGCAGCGATGAAAATCAGGGATGCGCAAGAGGCAAGAATTGGAGGAGTGCAGAGATCTCAGAGGGTTGTAGGGTTGGAGGAGGTTATAGCGATAGGAAGGGGCGAGGCCATGGAGGGATTTGTAAACAAGGATGAGAATTTTAAAATCGAGGCGTTCCCAGACCGAGAGCCAATGTAGGTCAGCGAGCACAGGGGTGATAGGAAAATGGGTTTTGGTGCGAGTTAAGATACAAGCAACAGAGTTATGAATGAGCTCAAGTTTATGGAGGGTGGAAGATGGGAGGCCAGCAAGAAGAGCATTGGAATAGTCCCGTCTGTAGGTAACAATGGTATGGATGAAGGTTTTAGCAGCAGATGTGCTGAGGCAGGGGCGGAGACAAGCGATGTTACAGAGGTGGATGTAGGCGGTCTTGGTGATGGAGTGGATATGTGATCGGAAGCTCAGCTCAGGGTCAAATAGGACGCCAAGGTTGCAAACAGTCTGGTTCAGCCTCAGACAGTGGCCAGGGAGAGGGATGGAGTCGGTGGCTAAGGATTGGAATTTGCAGTGGGGAATAAAGACAATGGGCATGATTTTATCGGGGGTGGGGGGCATGGGGGGTGGGGGGGAATTCCTGACGGGAAACCCATCAGGAATCCTACGGTGATTGGGGAGGTGGGTTTCATCGGGACGGTCAAGGGGTTCAGTCATTGGGGGGTTCAGTCATCGGTGGGGGGGGGGGATCGAGCGGTTTAGCCATCGGGGAGTTCAGTCATCGGGGAGCTTGTTCATCGGGCGGGGGTGGGGGAGTTCAGTCATCGGGGGGCTCAGTCATTGGGGGGGTCAGGGTGGCGTGGCTCTGTCATCGGAGAGTTCAGTAATCGGGGGGCTCAGTCATTGGGAGGTTCGGGGGGGGCTCAGTCATCAGGAGGCTCAGTCATTGAAGGGGTCGGAGGGTTCAGTCATCGAGGGTTCAGTCATCAGGAGGCTCAGTCAGTGGGGGGATCAGGGGGCTCAGTCACTAGGGGGTTGGTCATCAGGGCTCAGTCATCAGGGGGGGGTTGGGGTCGGGGGGCTCAGTCACGGGGGGTTCGGGGTCGGGGGTCATCACGGGGGTCGGAGAGCATGGGGGTGGGGTCAGAGATCGTGGCGGGGAGGTGGTCACTGCAGGTAGGTTTGTTGGGCCTGGGGGAAGCACTCCTGCTCCTCCGGGCCCACAAGCTGTGCTATAAAGGCACTTACCTGCAGTTTCGGGCCTTCTCGCCTCCTCTCACGAGTCGTGAAGTAGGAGGCTCAGGAATCCCGGCCCCCAGGAGATAAATACAAAAAATCTGTCAAAATGAAGGCCCAGAGCCTCCATGAAAGATTTTACTGATCGACCCGCCTCCTAAGAGCGGGTTGGTCGCCCGCCCCTCGTCGAGGTGCCATGAAAACCGGAAGTGGGCGGGTTGGAGGCGGGTTGGGGACGGGTTTTAGATTTTTAAAATTTTTTACTGCCCCCCCCCCCCCCCCCCCCCCCCGCCCCCAACCCACCCATTTTTCCCATTTGAAGTCATGCCCATTGGCTTCAGTCTTCCCAATATTTAGTTGGAGGAACTTTTTGCTCATCCAGTACTGGATGTCGGACAAGCAATGTGACTAACGAGAGACAGTGGAGGGGTCGAGGGAGGCGGTTGTAAGGTAGAGCTGGATGTCGTTGGCATACATGTGGAATGTGACGTTTTGTTTTCGGATGATGTGGCCGAGGGGCAGCATGTAGATGAGAAATAGGAGGGGGCCAAGGATAGATCCTTGGGGGACTCCAGAGGTAACAGTGCAGGAGTGGGAGGAGAAGCCATTTCAGGTGATTCTCTGGCTGTAACTCGATAGATAAGAATGGAACCAGGCAAGCGTAGTCCCACCCAGCTGGGCGACGGAGGAGAGGCTGGTTGGAGGAGGATAGTGGGGTCAACCGTGTCAAAGGCCGCAGACAGGTCGAGAAGGATGAGGAGGGATAGTTTACCACCACTAACAGAGTAAGGAGGTAGGTTAAGAGAAATTTCTTTGCAGATGGTTGTCGACGCATGGAATGCTTAGCCACAGGGAGTAGGTGAGGCGTAGACCATTGCATCTTTGAAGGGAACAATAAATAAGCATTCAAAGCAGTAGAAAGCACAGGGCTATGGGAGAAAGCAGGACAGTGCCAAACCTTTATAAAACTCTGATTAGGCCTCAGTTGGAGTATTGTGGCCAATTCTGGACAACACATTTTAGGAAGGATGTCAAGGCCTTAGAGAGAGTGCAGAGGAGATTTACTGGAATGGTACCAGGGATGAGGGACTTCAGTTATGTGGGGAGACTGGAGAAGCTGGGGTTGTTCTCCTCAGAGCAGAGAAGGTTCAGGTGAGATTTGACAGAGGTGTTCAAAATCATGAACAGTTTTGATAGAGTAAATAAGAAGAAACTGTTTCCAGTGGTAGAAGGGTCGGTAACCAGAGGACTCGGATTTAAGGTAATTGGCAAAAGAACCAGAGGCGACATGAGGACAAAAATGTTTACGCAGCGAGTTGTAATGATCTGGAATGCACTGCCTGAAAGGGTGGTGGAAGCAGATTCAATTGTAACCTTCAAAAGGGATTTGGATAAATACTTGAAGGAGAAAATTTTTGCAAGGCTATGGGGTAAGGGCAGGGGAGTGGGACTAATTGAATAGCTCTTCCAAAGAGCCGGCACAGGCACGATGGGCCGAATGGCCTCCTGTGCTGCAAACGTCTATGGTTTGAACTACCATGTGGTTCCAACAGATACACTAATGTGTAGCTCACTGAGAAGCATGAAAGAATCCTTATTGCTTGTGCATTATGATTGACTGATATTTTTTCTCCCAGTCCCAGTGAATGTTACAAAAATATACATTTGTGCAACTTTGCTATTAATGGTTGATTTAGCTCAACAAAAAATCGGGCAACTCTGCACTTCTGACAAAAATAAGAATTTTGGCCCCAATATTAGATTTGTAATTCCTTGCATTCACTTTCACTGAAATGTAATTTTCATGGATTTTTTTACTATAAAAACCAACACAAATCCTCATTTAAACAATGTACTTTCCAGTGAAAATCCAGCATTGCACACTGAACAAGAAATTAAAACTGCTGTGAGCAATAATGATAGCTCAGTGCTCTTGGGCTTTCTGTCTGTCTATCTCTCTCTCTCTCTCACACACACACACACTCCCCCCTCCCTCCCCCATTGCTCTGTCTCTCTTTCAATCCCTATAACTGTACAGTTTTGAATCACAATTGAAACATAACATAGCATGTTGAATGGCTTCTTGTGGTTTTGATTTGCTACTGAACCCGGGTACAAAGAAATGTTTCTTACCCTGTCACCTTTACCACCAGGCAGACCATTGGGACCTGGAAGACCAGGGTAGCCAATATCACCCTTGCCACCCTACAAAATTCAGAAGGAGGAACAATAAGACATGGAATAAAATATTTGGATTGGAAATAACACCCAGCGTTTAGAATTAGAGATATCATTACTGCAAAACTTGATATTTCTCATTTATTTCCTTTTTACATCATTATCTGAATGAACAGAAGTATATTGTGTTAGACTTTTAATTTTCTAGTTTGAATTTATTTGAAATATATTTTAACATTTAAGAAGCACTACTCTTCAAGAGAAGCAGTCTTTCTGACCTCGTCTGCTTTAGCTCACTTTTACGTGACTTTTTTTTCTTTCTGTGGTTTGAATTCCTCAGTAACAGTGAGCTCTTTCAGCTCAGTCTCCTGTGCTATGGTTCTACTGTTACTGTGTAAATAGTGTCTAGCAAGGATTAAAAAGAGGCATTGATGGGGCTTGTCCCTTACTTCCAGGAGCTACATGCAATATAGTTCTTCCTTTACTTTAGCAATATAAAACCACGCGTTAATGGTTCCAGTTATAATACGCAGTTTGCATTGATCAAAAAGCAATTTTGCCTTTGCACCAACACGACCTGTGTGGTATAATCTGGGTGCAAAGTCACCCAAAACTTTCTTAAGCATGAGATGTGAGATTACATCCAGTGGATAGTCTCACATCAACTGCGTTTCACACTGGATGCAGACCGACGCAAAGCCACATTTAAAACATTGGTATCAACTGGGAACATTCTAAACTTTGTTTTAATTGTTGGCAAGCAGCCAGTGGTCAACATCAGCTCTGTCCTGAAGTTTGGATTCAACTAACATTCAGATGCCATTCAGCAAAGTTCTGTTGTCCCTGGGTGGAAAACAACTGCGAGCCAGAGATCTAACTTAGGTCTGCCTGTCCCACGGATGAAACCAGTACCTGTCCTATGATGATGCCCTAAGATCAAAACTTTTATTTTAATGATCTTCACTGACTTGCCATTTTCAATATTATCCATTATTATTAATAAATACCCCATAATACAGTATCAATACTTGCAAGTAAAGGACTATAATGAAACTTAAAATGAATACTCTGATCTGAAGCAATAATTTATTTTAATTAACATTTCATTAGATTGAAATCGAGCAGTACGACAGTTGTAATAAATAAAACCTTTAACACATTCAAATGAAATTCATCTTACGCTGTTTTATTGGCAGCATTAACCTGATTATTTTAAATAGATTGACACCTTCAATAATGTAGTCGAAAAGGACGTTCATACAAACCCATTAGAGTGTTTGTTGTTAATATTGCACAGAACATTATTGACCCAGCCGACACCATATAATGCACAGGAACAAAGATTACACAAACATATACATACATTAGCAAGGTTTGTGTCTAAAAAGTTCAAGAAAATACTTACAAGTGGGCCTGGTGGGCCTGAGGGTCCAACAGCACCTCCTTCACCTCTGTTACCCTTTACAAATCAGAAACAAAGAAATGTAGTGGTGAGTTTCTCAATGATTTACATTGTGGGATAAGAGTTTATCTGTTGAGAACATGAAGTAACTTAAGAATACACATTAAGGTTGAATTTAATGAGGTTCATGTCTTAACTATAAAAATACGAGATAATACATCAATGAACACTATACTGAAAATATTTCACTCATCACTCCCTGCTTTAAACATTAACTGGTTATGGATTTTCAGGAAGTCCTTAGTTGTTACAAGTGATTCTATCACCACTGGTTATTGTTCCAACAGTAAAGTCCTAATCCTCCTTCTAGTTTCTGGATTCTCTATATCCCCTCTTTCCTTTAAGATAGACTCTTAGCATATCTATTTTTTAAACAAATAACCAGTCTTTCTAAAATATAACATGTAACATAGTCCTTCAGGTAAGACAGGGTCTCCTGTTTCTCAAGGAACATAGGATCAGGAGTTGGCCATTCTGCCTCTTGGGCCTGCTCCGTCATTCAATTAGATCATGAATGATCTGCACCTCAACTCCATTTTCCTGCCTTTGCTCCATAACCCTTGATACCCTTACCCAACAAAAATCTATCGATCACAGTCCTGCAAGCTCCAATTGACCCCCAGCATCCACAACCTTTTTGGGGGAGAGAGTTCCAAATTTCCACTACCCTTTGTGTGGAAAAAGTGCTTCCTGATTTTGCTCCTGACTGGACTGGTTCTAATTTTAAGATAATGTCGCCTTGTTCCTGATTCTCCCACCAGAGGAAATAGTTTCTCCATATCTACCCGATCAAATCCTTTCAACACCTCAATCAGATCACACCTCGATCTCCTATCTCTAGGGCATACAAGTCAAGTTTATGCAACCTGTCCTGATGATTTAACTCTCTAAGCCGTTCTGAGAATGCGAGTGGGTGGTGCTTGATTCTGGATATCAATGCCTGCATCATAACCACTAAAATCAATATCCTGTTCGGCCTGCACGATATAATGAGATTTCTATGATGCTATCACTTGAAGAAAGATACATTTCTGGTAATTTAATTGGAGCCTTTTTGAGCACTTATAGCAGAACTGAGTCTTTGAATTACATTGTAGACAAGTGGTCTGTCGGAGAGTTTTAGATTTCCTCACTTAAAATTTTTCACTGGGACGTGGTCATTAACTTTTTTGACCTGTATACTCCTTCATATTTACCTCAGCATTGTGATCGTTCTTCATGATCTCATCATCTCATCCCTTCACATGGATGTGATAGGTTGAGGCACTGTGATTCTCAATTTCTGCTTCACCCATGGTAGTGAAGAATCACGTGGTAGTTATGGTGGAATGCCAACGTTGTAACCGCCCAAAGGTAAATGCCCAACTGAACAATTTGGATGCACTTTCTGATGATTCTCATGAATCTTTCAGCCCCAGTGCTAGCCCTTCCGGTGTGATTAGATGGTGGCGATATCCAAAATGTTCTGCAAACTGCTGGAATTCTTAACTGTGGAATGGAAATCCATTGCCTGATTGTAATTCCTCTAGAATTCCACCTACTCCAAAGATTTTGACTAGATGTGGAATAGTCGCTCTATACACTGTAGACTTGTTTACTTCAGTGACTGGAAATTGGGAGAAATCATCCACCATTATTTAGAGAGGCTCCTGATGTAAAAGGTCCACAGCAATCAACACTAACTCTATTTCACGGATGTTCAGGTAGATCTGACATGATGAGTGATGCTCTGTATTGAACAGTTGACACCTAACAGTTGATCATCCTTTAATAACTTCTCCACCTTATGACCCATACCTGAGAACCACACTTTGATTCTAACTATCAATTGTTGGCCAATGTAGGTAGGAGATATTTATGGATCCCGTGACTCTGTTGGGATGACCATATGTTTACAATATAAAATGATATGGTCTTCAGTGTCAGATAGCTCATGGTGAACCAGCCATAACTGCTGGTGGGCTCCATTCACCCATCACCCCGTGCTCACTAACCTACATTGGCTCCCAGTCCAGCAACACCTCGAAATCTCATCCACATCTTCAATTCCCTCCATAGCCTTGCCCCTCCCTATCTCTGTAACAATCTCCAGCCCTACAACCCTCCGAGGATGCTACGTTGCTCCAATTCTGGCCTCTTGTGCATCCCTGATTTCCTTCTGCCCTCCACTGGTGGCCTTGCCTTCGGTTGTCTAGGCTATAAGCTCTAAACCCTCCCCAAACCTCTCCATCTCTCTACCTCTCTCTCTTCCTTTAAGACACTCCATAAAACCTACCTCTTTGACCAAGCCCAACCTAATAACTCATGTAGCTCGGAGTCAAATTTTTGACTGATAACACTCCTGTGAAGCGCCTTGGGAAGTTTTATCATGTTAAAGGCACTACATAAATCTAAGTTGTTGTAGGCTGCTTTCAACTTGTGCCATTGATTAGTGCTTAATCTCTGTACAGCTGCTTTCACTGCAAGACCCTTCTGTATAGCATGCAAGTATCAGCGCATGTGATTGCTTTGGTTGTGGAATGTTGAGCTCCAAAATTAATGAATTCTTCAGCTATCTTTGAATACTGACTTGTGGCAGCATCTGGATCCAGATACGTGGTCGACAGGACTAATGGATCCATTGCGATAGCTGGCGATCATAAGACTTTCAGCAACCAGTGTTGGAATCAAGGCGAAGGTTTGGACTAAGAGTTGAAGAGTAAGTGATCTGTAAATGCCATAAATTGTCAACCATTATTGTTGAAAGTGTGGCACAGCCCACATAATTGCCAATACTTCATACTCGATCTGGCTTTAGCATTGCTCTGTAGAATTGAGGGAATGAACTTTATAATGATAGAAGATCTTGGGGCAACTAGACCTTTTTGAATAAGGATGGCTCCTATGTCCACAGGTTATCAACAGAGATCTTCCTTGGCCAACTATTATCAAATAAAGCCATTGTTGAGTAGATAGCACTTGCTCAATCTGAAATAGGGTAGATTATACTTGTCTTCCCAATTGGAAGATGCTATCTTTAGTTGTTAGTTTTCAAAATAGCTCTGTAATTGTAGCCAAATTGGAAATAAAATGGCAACAGTACGTATCCATGCCTATAAGAATGCAGACTTCTGACAGGTTACTTGAGGCTGCAGCATTGTGGATTATGTTGAATTTCTTGGGGTCAGATGACATTCCTTACTTTGTGAAGACTAGGCCAAAATATCCTCAATGCTCTTTACCAACTTCACATTTCTCAGGTGTGAGTGCAAGACCCCTTTCTTGTAACTTGTGAAGAACTCTATAAAGAGGTGTGTCATGTTTTGCTGAGGGGGTCTACATATTCGAATATCATCGCTTACATCCAAGGCTCCTGGAATTGCTTCATTAACTTGTTGGATGGTACGACAAAATATCTCTGCTCGTACTGCTTCAAACCAATGCGTATTGTAAACATTATAGTAGAGCAGTTCACTTCTTGGAGCTCCAGCTAGTAACATCCAGATTTCAGGTCTAGTTTTGATCCGTTTACCTTCGTGATAATCTCGTCCAGTTAATCTGTTTATTTTGGTGCTATTGGTTGAAGGAACATGTTGACCATTGACACTGGGAGAACTCCTGTTCTTCAAATACTGCCATGGGATCTTTAACATCCACCTGAACTACGAGAAGAGACAGCAGGGCATTGGTTTAACATCTCACCTTTCAGCTTTCTTTCACCTCTGGACTAAGGTTTGAATCCATCTCAGACCAATGGAGTAAAAATCTTATTTTTCTGTTGGCCAAAGTCTGGTTACTTTGGCGAGTCTTAAACCAGTTCCTTGTGCCATATGTCCACAACACAAACCGGCATTAAGTTGGCAGTCTTACTTGGAGAGGCAAAAGGATAGCTGGGAATGGAAATGCCACACAAATGCAGCATAGATTTCTCCTCTGAATTCAGGGTGAAAATAATTTGTTCAAAGAGAGTTGAGGAACCTCTACCCTGGATCCAATGCATGCAGTGTCTAAGAGTTCAAACCAGTTCAAACTAAATTTAAGACCGATATCAGAAAGTTCTTCTTCACAAAAAAGAATGATCAACACATAGAATAGACTTTCAGATTGAGTAGTGCAGGTGAAAACCCAGGAATCATTGAAGAAACAATTATGCGCTGTAATGGGAAGGTCTTGCTAGATGAATGAATTCAGATGGACTGAGTGGACTTCCCCATCTGTAATTATCTTGTGATCCTGTGGCCGTCTGCAGGTATGGAGTCTTGACTCGTTAGGGTGTGAGCCCTTTCGCGGTTACTTGTGTGAAAGTTGCTGTTGCTCTGAAAATTTAGCTTCAGTTTTTTAATTATCCAGACAATCCGCCAGAGCGACGGGATCAAGGACTGAGTGGGACAGAGGAATCAAACCTGCGTTCCCTCCCTCCATGGCACTGTGCGATAAGCTCTCCATCACTGCACCAGTATGTAAATCCTCAGCACTAAATATCTTCGTAGATTCACTGTTGCTAAAGGGCTCTTGTAAAAGCAATCGAGATACTAATTTCCAATGAGTATCTTGAAGGCAATTTAAATATCAAACCTGTTGGTACGTATGCGGTTATAGAAGTGCTCAAATACAATCTTTTATATATATATGTATGTTTGTGTGTGTGAGGCATGAATTAGACATTGTAATTTGATTATTCTTCACTTTGAAAATATAATGCTTGTATACTTTATACAGGATGTCAGTGCTGAAAGGCCCAGAGATGTCCAATAGTCTTTACATTTTATGGAGTAAATAAAACATTGTTGCTGAGGATTATAAACTATCCCATAAATCATCTTTACAAGTTCTAATTGGTGTTTAATTATGAAATAGAACCAGCATGATGCTAATCACTCAAGGCCAGTTATGCCACTGCTAATAACTTCATTGGGTGGTCAACTAAATAACCAGCCATGTCACTCATGATTTTTCTTCTTCAGTTAGAAAGGTCCATGGCAACAGTAGGGGTTCCACATTAACTCACTGTGAAACAAAAGTCCTGAGGCATGAAATACATTGAGGTTTTAAAATACTAGCTGGATTCTGAACTCAGTCTACATAGGATTCTCACACACAAGTCGCTGCGGAATTAGTTATAGAACTGTCTAGTATTTCTTTTCAATGACAGCACTGGTGATTACGTTAATGAATCAACTCATGGTTGCAGGCCAAGTAATTTTAGCTAATTATAGAATTATACAACACAGGTGGAGGTCATTTGAAAAAGCTATCCAATTAGTCCCACTCCCCTGCTCTTTCCCCATAGCCCTGCAATTTTTTCCCCTTCAAGTATTTATCCTATTCCCTTGCTCTTATGCCTCCGAGAAGATTACAAACATATTTCAGTGGATCGTTTGGCTTCTCTACAGACTGGGAAAGTAAAGTTTTAAACTCCGGGTAATGTGACTCTGCCCAGAGAGATTTTATTATATGGAGTGAGCTAAGTGTAGAACATGTACCGTCAAGTCTGGAGTAAGGAAAAAAAAAATCACATGGCTTTCGGGTGGGGAGAGGAATCTATATATTGTGATGCACAATGCATCGATAGTTGTGTGGGACCAGAGGGTCTTTTCCTGTCCATCACTGTTTGTATGTTGTTGAACTGTAAGGTTCATATGCAGTTCATATTTGATTAGAAAGCCTGCATAATTTAATACTGGTCTGAAGGAAGATTTTCCAATTGGATTTAGTGCTAAATTCACAGTGGTATTTAGAATCTGCCGTTAAACACTGATATAAATTTTTATTACATTTATATTATAAGTTTCCAATTTTTCAGGTCTAGAACCACAGAATATAAACTACAGTAACCTTTGAACAGTCAGCTAAGTGATTTGATGAAAAAACAATATGCAAAATAGTAGTAGTGGTGAATTCCTTGTAATCAACCTCTTTGTTTTTTGTGTTTATAATGAGAAACCTCAATAAAGGTCGAGGCCCATAATGCAGGACATTAGAAGAGTAGGAGAGAAGACAGACTAAATCAGAAAGTGGTGCTTAGGCACTGCTAAGCTTGTTTTTTCAAGTGTCAGCTTGGCTCAGTTGGCAACATTCTTGCCTTTGAGTCAGAAGATACTGGCTTCAAACCCACTACTGTTTCAAGCCCATAATGTAAGCTGACACCACTGAGGTACTGAGGGAGTGCTGCATTGTCAGGGAAGCTATCTTTCCAATGAGAAGTTAAACCAAGGCCCTGTCTGCAATCTCAGGTGCACGTTAAAGATCCCATAGCATTATTTCAAAAAGAGTGGGGAGTTCTGGTATTGTGGCCAACACTGCTCTCTCAACCAATACCACCAAAAACAGATTATCTGGTCATTCATTTGTGTGCTGTTTGTGGGACCTTGCTGTGCACAGGTTGGCTGTGCATTTGTCCACATAATAACAATGGCTACACTTCAAAAGCATTCTATTGTTTTGGGATATCAATAGAATATGAAAGATGCTATATAAATGCAAGTTCCTACCTTTCTTAAAAGCCTGTAAATTATAGGAGGAAGGGAAGACTGAGGGAGGTATGGCGTTCTACAATTTTGAGGTCCTAGTACAGGGTAAGTTGGGATAGATGAGCTTTGATAATCAACACAGGAAGACTGAGTAGGACAGTGCACTTGGACCTCAAGAGGAATAAGAAAGGAAAGTTCAGAAGAGCACTGAGGAGTAAAACACAAAAGGTTGCGTTGGGAGGCAGAGAGATTGCAGGCTATAGGTGGCAGTAGGATTGCCTATCAGACAGCAAACCTTTTGTGTACCTTGTCCAGCAGTGCAAGGATGATTCAAGAAGAGCCACCCAGACAAGGACAGACCTGTTTTTGGCACCATAAACCATCTGTTATCAACCTTCTCGTAATTTTGTTGACTGCCCGTTCAGTACATTCTGTTCCATTATTCATATAATCTCTTTTTTGAAAGGCCTATTGATCCTCTTCACTCCAACTATCTAAGAGTCAGCTTTATCAGAATTGCCATTCGTTTTATGAAGCAACTTTGTTTTCTTCACATTTAGTCAGGAATCATTTCAGTTTGTCCCAGCTGCTGTCTGCTTTAGTATTTCTCATGAACACTTCATTCCAAAAATTCTACTCGAATTGCTTTCAACCACTCTTTTAGGGTCCGAGTTTCTATGCCGCAGAGTCATGCTGAGAACACGTCTGCCTTCAACCACAAACACTCTTGTCTAATCAGATTACATCAAGTCAGCCAAATAGACTGTAGCCATCATTTACACAGACCAGTTGGGCCGAATGGCCTGTTTCTGTGCTGTAAATTCTATGTTATGCATATCTCATTACCACCATTATTTCAAACGCTGAATATAATCCCAACGTACTTTTCATTTTAACATTGTCCAGTACTCGATTCTGAGGAATATAATTTTCTCTTCTGTCTTTCCACTGGGCCCATAACAGAGCTGAGGGAGTTAGCCAGAAATGATCTCCCAACACCAAATACCGCCCCCCCCCCCCCCAGTCACAGAGGTAAGCGCTAGAGATGGTACATGCTCACCTCCGGCAATCCTGCCCGCAGCCTCTGAAACGCTGTTCTCTTTAAAATCAAGACATAATCTGTCCGTCTAAACATGCTCCTCATCAGCACAGATGGAAGTGGCCGTTAGTGCTCATCTCACCACGGTTGGTGTCAAGGGACTACTTTTGGCCAGCGCTGTCTCGGGTCCAGTGGCTGGGATCATGGGGGAAGCAGGCATATCAATTGTGCAGCGCCAGTTAATCTTGCCAAGAACGCCAACTGCTGAAGACAGCTGAGGCCAGTGGGTGAGGAGACGATCACAACAGCAGTCGGCAGCGTAATTTAGGAACTCACAGCTTTCTGCTAGGGGACATCACTGGGCCCCTCCCTTATGGCAGATGCAGCAATAAGATAAAATTCTTAAGTACAGCTTACAAAATCTTGGCAATGAATGCAAAGTAAATTCACTGCGTAAAGTTGGAAAATGACTTTCAATTTCATGACTGGTGGCACCTATCTCTAGTTTCTTCATTAGTTATAATAACGAGCACTAGGATTGGGATTATCCCACCAGATATTCTCCATTTTATACTGGACTTGCATTCCATACAATGAAGTTTGCTTGCTTATAGTACGATCTGATTAATGAGTCAAAAAATGTGCTTGTAAGTTTATCGATACCCAATGGCAGTAACTATATCACACAAAGACACTCCTTCCATAGCTAGGTATTTTTATCAGTCGCTGTGGCTCCTGTTTCATTAAGTCCTGAATCACATGAACTAAAAGGTGTAGCACACCATCACATAGAATGACATGGAATTTACAGCACAGAAACAGGCCATTCGGCCCAATTGGTCCATGCCAGTGTTTATGCTCCTCACGAGCCTCCTCCCATCCTACTTCATCTAACCCTATCAGCATATCCTTCTACTCCTTTCTCCCTCATGTAGCTTCCCCTTAATCACGAAATGTTACTGGGGTTAAGTTGCACTGAGATGTACTGGCAGGTAAATGTTTTAATGACCTCTGTCTAATATTTTAACAAGGCCGTCATGTTTTATGATGGGTTGGTGGCAGCTACACTAATTCAAGTGCCAGAAATTTGCATTTGGAGCCCGTCAGGATTTAATACCAGCAGAAACACCACCTTTTTAAAAAAAAGAATGTGGCACAAAGCAAAGCCAGCCCTGACCTCTCTCTCAATTTTCTGTTTACAGTCGGAAATGTGAATCAAACAATTCACAATGATCAAAAGCTAGTTTCTGGCCACGCCGTCAAGTTTCAAGTTTATAAAATCCTCCCACTGTTCTAATTTCACAATCCAACTCTTTCCACTGACACAGAAGAGACTTGTGCACCTTCCAGCAATGCCAAACATTCTCCAGGCCTTTTTTTTAGGCTTTTACAAAGCAAGCCTCTGTTATAAAATAATTGGGTTTTTATCAGAACTGAATTGCTACAACTGGTACAATGGAGCCCCAGTTCTTCTCCTGATTACAGGTAAGGAAAAGGCGAGATATGAAAACAGACTGACAGCTAAACCTCTCCAAATCACTCCATCAAACATTCAGATTGTTCCATGCTCCCTGACTAATGTTTTAGTCTCCACAGTGGCGGGTTGGGTGGGGGTGGAATGATGCCTGGACAATCGAAGAAATATTAACTTTGTTTTTATGCCTATGTAGATAACGTTGTGTAAGAACATTTTTTTTGCCTCTCCCTGGAGGTTACATGACTGAGGGGGGGACGGAGTGGAAGTGTCTAGTCACGATGCTCTGGTCATCACAGTGTGGGGCAGGCTTGATGGACCAGCTGGTCTTTTCCTGCTCGTCAATTTTGTATGTTCACCACATATGATGCAGTTTATTTAAGGAGACCTTTTTGCCCAGAAAAAAAAATTCTAATATTGCACTACCTATCGTGAGATCCCTTATAACGTCACCTAAATTAGTGCATCAGATACACCACCTCGTACCTAGAGGGAGTGGCGTGGAAATTTGCAGATGATACCAAAATAGGAGGCACAGTTAATACTTTAGAAAACCAAAGGAAGCTGCAAAGGGGTATTGATGAAATAAGGAATGGGCTAAAAAGTGTCAGTCAATGTGTGGCAATACATTTTGGTAAAAAAATAACAGCAGTAATTATACTCTGAATGGAAGTAGGTTTGGAACTGTGGACGAGCCGAGGGATTTAGTGGTACAGGTTCACAGGACATTAAAGGCAAGCTGATAAGGCCGTTAAAAACTTAACTAATGGAATTCAAAGTTTTATCACAGAATATAGAATATAACAGCAAAGAGGTAATGATGAGCCAATATAAAACCTTCGATAAGACCTCAGTTAGAGGACTGTGTGCAGTATTGGGTTCCACACTATAGTTGAGGGGTCTGGAATGAAGGGTCAGAGATACCAGATTAAATGTAAGATTTAGAATGGAGAGCAAGACAATCTTCTTTACACAGAGAGTTGTGAGGCTGTGGAATTCATTTCCAGGGTTAGTGATTGAGACAGAAACTACGTCAACATTCAAGATGAGATTGGATAGGGACTGAAGGAAAAAAGGACGAAGGGATGTGGGAACAGGATGGGTAAATGTGATTTGGGCTGTTTGCTCGCATGGCGGATGAACACCAACTCTGATTGGTTGGGCCAAATAGTCTGTTGCCATGTTGTAACTTTCATATATTTCTATATATTATACTTTATTTTTAAAAAAATAAAACAGGAAAGAAAAGTTACACGTGTTATTCATATACGTAATCTAGGCAGCCACTGTACACATTCATATTTTATGAGTTAATATCTTTCTTTGATTGTGCAGTATGCTTTTCGCACAGCATTTGCAAGCATATACCTTGGATTTTTGTTAGCCTGATTATGTCAACTGGGAACAGAGCATGATTAAAGGTCAAGGCAATTTGTCAGGTCATATTTCTGAGGTAGATTTTTGTCACTGAGAGATGGTTTGGGTGTCTGAGGACGAGGGGCTTGGTGTTTCACAGGCCTCCAGAAAAAGGCGTCAGACCAATTGGTTTCCCTAACTGCAGGCAACGGATAAATGTCACCATTACACTTGATACATGTAAACAGTTGTTCTAATCACAAGTTGATTATACAGATTTACTTTTTTAGTGTCATGTAGCAGGGTAGGGCCAACCTTTGCTGGACGTGCAACTGTGTGCCTAGTCCCTGTTTGCTTATTTGCCTCCTTGAAGCTACTGGTGGGGATGGTATTCCCGATCCATTGATTCCTACACATCTGTGGTCCTTGATTTTATACAAAATGTACGCTTGTCTATCCCCACAGATTTACCATATTTTGCTTCAGCAGAGACATGTGTTAGGTCGAGTCTTATTTAAGAGTCTTTGTAGTCAGCTCAGTTAATTGCCTGTTGGTTAAATTTAGCAGGCCCTCTGGTAATTCAAGGAGGGGACAGCAATCAGCTATAGAGATGGGTGTTTGTACCAGCAACCTTCAGGTGTCTCGGTGCCACACTCTGGAATGCTCTCCCTAAAATCCTCTGCCTTGCTATCTCTCCCCTCCTTCAAAACATTCTCGAAACCTACCTATTTGCACCTATATAGTGATGTTAACATAACAAGGCTTGCCTAAGAGCTTCACAGAGGCAAAAAATAATTGTACACCAAGATGTGGTAGAGCAGTTGGGGTCGTGACCAATGGCATGATCAAATAGGTAGGGTCTGAGAAGTTTTCTGTGGTAGGTATATGGTGAGGTTTCACCTAATTCCTGGGGGAGCATTGTTGTTATGTGGATGCATAATGGTCTAGGACACAGGGGATTTCTGGGTTGGTATCTTGAAGAAAGTTCCTGACTAATGTTTTGTCTTTCTGAAGGAGTTCAAGGGATTGGTCTCTGAAGATTGATTCAAGCTCCACAGTCTAGAAAGAAGGCCACTTTAGGAGGAATCTCGCAGAGGTACATGAAATATTAAAGAGACAAGGCAAACTCAGACTATTATGTTGAAACCAGGAGAGTCGAACCAACAAACATAAACTTAAATTAGTGAAACGTAAATTTAAAACTGATTTTAGGAAGAACTTCTTTACTCAAAGGATGATTAAGTTCCTGGTATAAGTTGTCAGCCAGGATAGCATAGGCAAAATATTAGGCATGTTCAAAATATGTCTGGATGCTGTAATGGGAGAGATAAGCTTCCAGGGCCAGATGGCATTTCCTTGTCTTGAATTTTCTTATGAAGTTGTCCCTTCATAGGGGCCCATTGCCCATTGAGCTGTTATGGTCTCAGTGATCTGGAAGCTGGTCAAACGCTATAAGCTTAGGCTAGTGCTATGTGGGATATCTCTAGCATCAGGTTCATTTTGTCTGAGGAGGGATTAGAGGGTGTTTTGGATAAAGGGGGGTTACCTTGCATTTTCCAGGGGCTTCAGTGATGTTGCCATAGATGCAGATCTTATTTCAGCAACCCCACTTAGCCAGGTTGCCTATTTTTGCCACGTTCTCATGATCCTCTCATGCAGGTGGATTTCTAGGCCTTATAGTGCTGCTCGTCTCTCATCACCATGAGAAACATGGGAGTTGCATAACCATGGTGAAACTTAACAAAATTCCTGTCACAAAACTGTTCCCACTCTCCTACCTCCCCATAGATAATCAAGTGAAACTCCAGAGCATCAACTTACATCATTCAACCCTGACCGATTACATTGCACCGATGGTCTGCACCGTAGGCTGAAGCCACAATATTCCAGCAACCATTAGCTAGGCTGGATTCTCCTCTGTGATCCCACCTGAAACAGGGCAGGATAACGGCGGAGAATGAGGCAAAAATCGGGCAGTGAGACCTACTGCTGTCTCACTGCCCCGACCTCTGATTCACTCCCCTTGGCCCCATTGGGACCGCAGTGGCCACCCACCTCTTCCCCACCCACCTCTTCCCCACCCACCAGCAAGGGTTGGTGGGGGGGGGGGGGGGGGGGGGGCGGTGGGCACTCGGGTTCCCGGTCCATGCTCTCGAGTCTGACGCAGATACTGCGGACACCCAAAACAAGGTGGAAGGTGGCGGTCGGCTCAGGGTAGCTGCAGTAGTGGCCCCAACGTCGGGGAATGGAGGAAGGAGGGCTGTAAAAAAAAAAAAGAGGGCCCTTCTCCCTCCGCATGGGCTCCTCAAATGTCTGGCTGTCTCTTCTGCTGCAGCAATGGCGGTCCCACCGCAGTACGGCCAGGACTTTGCGGCAAATGACGGGTGAGCTCCTTCTTGGCGACGTGAATCCCGCTTGAAGCCTATCGTGCATATTCAATGCCCCCTCGGCCCACGGAAATGGGTGGGGGTCGGGCAGAGTCGGAGGCCAGACACAAGTCCCGCTACTCCGCCCTGACGAGGAGAATCCAGCCCACTATGTCTACTCTTATTATTATGGTCCATTCCTGACCAGGTATTCATCAAAATCATTTTTAAAGGAGTTAATCAACAAAAAAATAGGATTTACTAGTTTGAATTGGGAGTCCATTCCCCACATTTACTATCTCTCTTTTTGAAAGCAGAGCGTCCAGAACTGCACACAATGTGGTAGATTTTACTAATTCACGTTCCCAGTGCAGAGTTTTGTACAATGGGAGGACAGATCAGGAATTCGGGCCCAGGAATGATGCAGGTCCTACAAGGATTTTCCATCCGTTAATGGTCACTAACCTCCACGCCCAAATTCCCCACGAGTGCTCCCGTCGTATGAAGCTCGCTACAAGGAGTGTGAATATGTGAAATCCACCCTAAATATACCAAATGTGACCCAGGAATGCTTAGACAAGGACAATGTTGGCTGCACAATCAAAGAAATAGACTTAGAAGTTGCTGGTTTATATGAAAACATCCTCCAGCCCTACAACCCTTCGAGGTCTCTGCGCTCCTCCAATTCTGGCCTCTTGCGCACCCTCGATTTTCTTTGTTCTACCATTGACGGCCGTGCCTTCAGCTGCCAAGACCCTAAGCTCTGAAACTCCCTTCCCAAACCTCTCTGCCTCGCTACCTCTCTCTCCTCCTTTACAAAGCTAGCTGGGAAAGTAAGCTGTGAGGAGGATGCAGAGTCTACAAAGGGATATAGACAAGTTAAGCGAGTGGGCAAGAAGGTGGCAGATGGAGTAAAATGTGGGGAAATGGGAGGTGATTAAGTTTGGTAGGAAAAATAGAAAAACAGAATTTTTTTAAATGGTGAAAAACTATTAAATGTTGGTATTCAGAGGGATTTAGGTGTCCTTGTACAAGAAACACAGAAAGTTAACATGCAGGTACAGCAAGCAATTAGAAAGACAAATGGTATGTTGGCCTTTATTGCAAAGGGGTTGGAGTACAAGAGGAAGGAGGTCTTGCTGCAATTGTACAGGGCTTTTGTGAGACCACATCTGGAGTACTGTGTACAGTTTTGGTCTAAACTGTCTAAGGAAGGATATACTTGTCTTAGAGGCCGTGCAACGAAGGTTCACTAGATTGATTCCTGGGATGAGAGAGTTGTCCTGTGAGGAAAGATTGAGTAGAATGGGCCTATACTTTCTGGAGTTTAGAATAATGAGAGGTGATCTCGTTGAAACATATAAGATTCTGAGAGGGCTTGACAGGGTAGATGCTGAGAGGCTGTTTCCCCTGGCTGGAGAGTCTAGAACTCGGGGGCATAGTCTCAGGATAAGGGATCAAATATTTAGGACTGAGATGAGGAGGAATTTCTTCACTCAGAGGGTCATAAATATTTGGAATTCTCTACTCCAGAAAGCTGCGAATTCTCAGTTATTGAGTATATTCAAGACTGAGATCGATAGATTTTTGGACTCTTGGGGAATCAAGGGATATGGGGATTGGGCGGGAAGTGGAGTTGAGGTCGAAGATCAACCATGATCTTACTGAATGGCGGAGCAGGCTCCAGGGGGCGTATGGCCTACCACTGCTCCGATTTCTTATGTTCTTAAGACACTCCTTAAAACCTACCTCTTTGAACAAGCTTTTGATCACCTGTCCTAATAACTCCTTATGTGGCTCGGTGTCAAATTTTGTTTGATAGTTGCTCCTGTGAAGCGCCTTGGGACGTTTTGCTACGTTAAAGGTGCTGTATAAGTTGTTTTTACAATTCTCACCCTACACAAGGGATTTTCAAAGATAATCTAGTGGTGTCGACTCATTACAATTCTCACCCTATCGAAAGTGAAAAGTAAAGAGAGGTATAGGGTTACTGGGATCTGGTAGTATTTTATAAGTAAAACGTTGGATTTTCCAGGATTCATTTTATTTTTTTGAGCAGTAAAGCTTGCCTTATTAGTAAGTAGATTGCCTGAAATGCAACATAATCGTTCTTAGCTGCATTTGGGGTCAGTGAAACTGCCAGTTTCTGCAGTCTGAATACAATGCAGATCCCAGAGATCTCCTAGTCAGGAAATACTTACGCAGAGTAAAGGACTCCTTGTTCTCTTATACTGATCCATACTTGACATTGTTACAGCTTATGTACACAGATAAGAATGTGCAATTTAATTGCTCTCTTTGCAGTAATCTAATCTTAGATATGATTCAAACTTTTAACCACAAAGAACGTTTTGGCCAGTTGTACCATCAACCACAAGCCTTTTACACCACCTCCGAACAATCACATACAAAAAAAAGCACAGTTAAACTAAATTTAGTTGCTACTGGAAAAGATATATATTTTATTCTGGCAGATTGGTTGAAACATGAAGGCAGTTAAATAGTGAGCTACTTACCGGGGGGCCTACAAGTCCAGGTTCTCCTACATCACCTATAGGTCCCTGTTCACCCTGTTGTAATCATAGCAAAGAAAAAGGCACTTTAAATTCTGTGACACCTTCAATTAATTTTTTATTTCAGAATTTGACACTGGTTTAAGTTTGGGGGCAGTTATACAGTTTGCTTACAAGGCATTTTCAGAAACATAAATTGATACAACGCGGTAAATTTGTGATCCCGATGCTGAGCCTCACCTGCCAGGATCACATATCAGGAAGTCACGGGTGCAAGCCCATGATTCTGGGGACAAAATTCGCCCCCAGCAAGGCAAGACTCTCTAATAAGTTCGTTTGTATAGGTGCGCATACTGGAATAGCGGAATTTCACGCTAAACCATGTCATTGTTGAAGCTCTGATTCATTTCATCACATTTAAAACTGTTAATTTTTCCGTTGTTACTTTTAGTTTTTCTACCTGTTTTGCTTCCTCTAAAAGTTGCCTGTCACCATCCTCCATCCAGAGGGACGAGGCAATCAGAGCCATAAACTTCAAAATGTACAGCAAAAGGGACAAGTTGAGTAACAACTTCATCTCAAACCACAAACTCCTTAACCCACAGCCCGCAGGGGGCGCTCGCTCTGGTTACCCGCCTCTCTTCCGCAGCCTTGTCCGAGCCCGGGTAGCCCTGGAGAATGAGCACACGATGTCCGCTGGTACGCCTGAGGCCTTCCGCGACCAGTGGGCACCGCAGGGACTGCAGTTTGTACTGGATATCGATAATAACATTATTATTTAATTTTATAAATTTCCTTTGTTTTATTGTTTAGTTCCTTATTAGTTGTGTCACTCTAAAAAGAGGGCACTTGTGTTTCGTTTTTGTTTGAGGACACTGGGGCAAACCCAGGCTCACCTTATTGGCCAGTTAGAAAAGGCAAACAAGTAACCTGGCAGTGGGTGTGTGCACAGCTGGCCACGAGTGAAGTCAATCCAGGGGGTTGAGAGTCAGGCTAACCACCTGTCCCCATAAAAAGTCTTCCCCATTTCATAAAGAACCCGCAGCACAATCCGCTGGGTGTGAAAGCAGTGGGAGAAATGGGTTGCCTCACGCGTCACTGGGCACGGAAGAGAGAAGAGCCACCATGGGGAGGAGGGTGGGTTTGGCCCAACTGAAGCACTTGCACTGCCACCCAACTCAAGACCAGCACTCACCAAGAATCCAATTAGTGGTCTATATGGTGCAGTTACACACTACCTTTGGCAAATGAGCTCTGGGGAGGCACCAGTTCAGGGACTTTCTAACCAACAGTCAGGCGTGTGGCCACATGAGCTACCAGGCTTTCAACTGCACAGTCTTTAGAGCCATTCTTAACATATTTGTGGTGCTGTGCAATATATAATTAGTACCTAGCAACACTGGAAATCAAGAGCATGTGATCAATTTTTGGCGGGATGCGATGTAGAAGCTCGTGCCAGCCTGCAAGTTTGCTGGGAACGGCATTCCTGCAACTAATACATAATACAAAAGCACATTATATTTGGGGTTTTTTCAGTGAGCCCTCAACTGACTGAACAGCCTAGTAGCTCTAGGAATAGAGGAGTACACCGCCATAAAATTACAAAATATGTAACAATGAGATTTTTTCTTTAAAGTTCATTCTCAGGATGTGGGCCGGCATTTAATGGCCGTCCCTAGTTACCCTGAGACGGTGGTGTTAGGTCCTCTTGTTCTTCAGCAGTTTGACACAACTGGGTAACTTGCTCGGCCACTGCAGAGAGCAGTTAGGAGTCAACCACGTTGGTGTGGGACTGGAGACACATATAGGCCAGACCGGGTAAGAACGGCAGGTTTCCTTCCCTAAAGGACATTAGCGAACCAGTTGGGTTTTTATG
Organism: Heptranchias perlo; assembly: GCF_035084215.1. Taxonomy (NCBI): domain Eukaryota; kingdom Metazoa; phylum Chordata; class Chondrichthyes; order Hexanchiformes; family Hexanchidae; genus Heptranchias; species Heptranchias perlo. The sequence continues at coordinate 14,133,531 of NC_090329.1, read as the reverse complement.
ACAATCCGACAGCTTCATGGTCACTTTTGCTGATTAAAAACTTTTTATTTCCAGATATTCCAAGCTGAATTCAAATTCTCAAACTGCCATGGTGGGATTTGAACTCATGATAGCATTTGGTGTCGTGTAAACACATCATGAGCAGCAGTGAGATTAAAAAACATGTCCAGGAATGAGGCTGACTTTATAAATCAGAAGAAATGTTTATTTAAGTAAGTTACGATCAACTTCATAACTGGATATTTTTACCACATCTCGATGCTGGTTACAGGATATTCTTATATCACGGTCAACAGTATAGTTTTGAATGGTGGTGCAATGATATTTTTGTAAAGGGGGGGGTCTTTTAAATCCAAAAAAAATCAGAATAAACCTCATGGATCATGTCACTGTCTTATAAATTCATATCATATCATAGGTTCATGGTCAACTTACAGATTTACCAGGAGAGCCCATTGTGCCAATCAAACCAGCCGCACCTTGATCACCCTGTTACAAAACAAGTACAGCAAAGATGACGTGGGGAGGAAAACAAATTGTTTAAAATTGTTTCTAAAGAAGTATAAATTAAACAGCAATGGTAAAAGTTTTATCCATATGTTCAAAATCTAAAATACTTTATTTTAGAAGAATCTAGCAATTTGAAAAAAACTGAAACCATTATCTCACTAAACAGTTTGCCATTTCTCCAAAGAATTTGAAAATAAAACTCTGTTCAGTTCACCGACCTCTGCTACTTGCTACTATTTTAACTTCTTTCAATGAAACGTAAACAAGGAATGAGAAAAGGCCATTTGGACTTCCTTCCCCATTACCAAAAATCAGCTGCTGTAAACTTCAAAAAGTAACTAATTAATAATTGGAATAAATTGCTTATTGACAATGAAAGTTACTTAAGCGCAGCAAGAATACTGAGAAAGCAATAATTTCATACCTTTGCACCAATTGCACCCGTAAGTCCTGAAGAACCCGGCAAACCCTAAAAAATAAAGGCGGGGTCAAGAAATCAAAAGCTTTTCTTCTTTACTGTGTCAAAACGTGCATCAATTTAAAGTACCTTGATTAAATGGAGCCTATTGACACCCGCAATGTAGGGCTGATTTTCCCGATCCAGATGGAGAGGGGGGGAATGAGCATTCCCAGCGAGGAGCGACATTCCCAGCAAGGAGGGCTGCTCAAGAAATCGCTGGGTCAAAAGCCCCCTGATATTTCAACTGTTCATTTAAATGGACAGAAAATCAGATGTCGCAGACCCGAAGTTTCCTGACCAAGGCCGCCTGTGAGCACTGCTCCACACCAGGAGCGACCCAGCGGAAAATCAGCTCTTGCACCACATTCCAGCATTGAGCGTCAATCTGCAATACTCAGAATGTGGAAGTCAATTGCCAGAACAACTATATTGGTCCAACGAAAGAAACACAAGTAATTATAGAATAATAGATCTCCCAGAAGATTTAAAGCACATAATTTATTTCAATAATTGTAATTATATCCATTTACAGATGGTGGGGCCCTTGCCCAAGCATGGAACGCCCACAACAACATTTCCCTAGCTTGGGCTGTGTCAAGTTTTATTGCACATCCTTCAGCATCATCCCGACAACACTGGGCTGCTGAGTTATTTTTGATCATTTTCATGTCCCCCACTTTCTCTCCTATTTCCATTTCCCAACACGCTTCTCTCCTTCCACTAATCTGACACTCTATGGAAGATCTTCCTATTTTATGCTTGGGCGTAAATAATTTGCATAGAGCAAACCTAGGCCGGGAGGGTGTGTGCCCGCAACAGGGCTCTGTGTGAATTCTTGTCTATTTAAGTTAACGGATGGAAAATCGGATGGCTAAGTAATCCCCCGGTGCTTGATTCTGCACTATGCCCTGCATAGATTATTTACCCCGAATTGCAAAAAGAGGAACATCTACCCCATTGAACTTACCTCATAGTAATCAGATTACACTGCACCGTTTCTGCTGATTTATTTGGAATAAAGTCACCATTTGATATTTTGGCGTTTACCATCAAAGGAATTTGACAAACTCCTACAGTATCATGAAGGGCAATGGGGTTTCTTCAGTGTAATGTAATTTTTTTTAAAAAGAGCAAAAAAGACCCCCTGTTTGACAGTACTGATACATCCTCCGATGAGGTAGGTAGATTTGTGAAAGTAGGAAACAATTAATAAAAATGGACCCCATTGCTGGCCTATGGTTGCAGCACTAAGAAGAGTACCAAGAGTAAACCGTTGGTGTTCTGCTTGTCTTTGGTTTCAATGGTATCATTCCCACTCATGGTCCCCCATTCCCTCCACTCCAACGCCCACTGTTGAATCCTCAAATCCAAGGGCTGCAGGCTCATGTGCACATGGAGCATGACCAACTTGGTCATCCATCGATAGATCTGCCTTGAGCACCTGAAGTAATATTGCCTCTCCTTCTCTATAACCAAATCCTCATTGTTCCAGGATCAACCTGGAGGGTAAGGTAATCCCAAACTTCTCTTCTTCACTACTAACTGCCTCCTGCAAGCTGCAACCCCCCCACCACCATCTCCTTCATCTTCACATCTTATGACAGCTGCAAGAAGTTCAAGGATTTCTTTGTCTCCAAAATTGAGGCTATTCAGTCTGCCTTCCCAATTACCTCCAGTCCATCCTCTACCCCAGCTCCAGCCTCACATCACTCTATAGCTCCTCTCCTATCTTCACCCCACCGTCATCAAATACACCTCCTCCATGAGGCCCATCACCTGTTCCCCTAACCAGCTTCTGATCACTCAACTCCCCCTCCTCAGGCCAAATATAGTCAACTTCTCTCTCTTCTCAGGCGCTGGTCCCCACTTTCATAACTACCGTAATCACATGGTTTTTTTAAAAAGCCAATCTGTGACTCCTCTATTCTCCCTCACTACCAGTCCATCTCCTACTTCCCCTTCTCTAGAAGGTTCTGTAACATGCTCAACACTCCATTTTTGAATCCCTTCAGTCTGCCTTTCATTCCAGCCACAGTACTGAGTCTGCTCTAGTCAAACGCACCACTGACATTCTGTGTGACTGTAACTGAGTTGCTTTATCTGTCAACTTCTGTGCAATTTTCAATAAAGTCAAACACACCAATTTCCTCCACCATCTCCATAGTATTGTCCTCACATGGTCCTATTCCTACTTGTCCCACCACAGCCAATGATTTCTCCTCCCGTGCCTATATGGTCACCTCCTGAGTACTCCAAGATTCCACCTCTAGTCCCCCCTCCTGTCGCATCTGTATGTTGCCCTTTGGTGACATTATCCGTAAGCATGGGGTCAGCTTGTCGACAGTACCCAGCTTTACTTCTCCACACCCTTGATTCTATGATGTGCGTCTGACTGCCTGTCTGGCGCCAAGTCGTGGATAAGCCAGAACTTAATGCAGTTGAGCATCAGCAAGATCAAGATCATCCTATTCGGCTTTCGGCAGAAACTCTGCGGTTTAGTCACTGATCCCATTACCCTCCCTGAATACCTGCTCACACAGAGCCCAACGGCACACAACTTGGCATCCTGCTCAACGAAGCTGAGCATGAAGCCCCACACCCAGTCTACCACAAAGCCTCCCTACTTCCACTTCTGAAATATCGCCCATCTCCTTCCCCAACTGTCAACAAAACCCTGACTTGTGTCTTTGTCATCTACAGACTTGGATTTTCCAACACTCTCCTTGCTGCTTACCAGAGAACCCTGCCGCACATCCCACACAAAGTCCTGCTCACCTATCAGCCCAGCTCCACCACCCTGCATTGGCTCCCTAACCCTCAGTGCCAAATCGTTGTCCTCATCTACAAATCTCTCTGCGGCCTTGCCCCATCCAACCTCTGCAACCTCCTCCAGCCCTACACCCCATCCTCCACCCATTCAACGACTCTCTATTCCGCCCTCCCTCCACTCTACCGTTGGTGGCAGAGTTTCAGCCACCTCTCCTCCACACGCTCGAACTCCATCCCTCGGCCCAACTACACCCGCGCGCCACCTTCAAAAGCCTCCCCAAAACCTTCCTCTTCAGCCGCCTCCCCTAATTTTCCTTTCGACTCCTGCTTGGGTTTGATTGCTCCGACAAATGGGAAGCACCGTGGGTCATTTTGCTACCACGACTACATGGCGTAACCAAAGCAATCCGAATGAGCGAAAGAAGTGTCCAAAATCCAACTGTTCATGCAGAGAAATCTCACAGCAGGGGAGTGGGACTAATTGGACAGCTCTTTCAATGCTGGATTACACCAGCAGAAACAAAAATACTAATTCAGGTCGATGTCGTTTAACCACTGCACTGCAGTTATCAAAAAAACCCTGAGTCCTGAAATTACCATAGAATCTTCCAGCACAGCCATTTGGCCCATCATGACTGCCAGCTCTTTGAAACAACTATCCAATTAGTTCCACTCACCTGCTCTTTTCCCATAGCCCTACAATTTTCTCCCCTTCTAGTATTTATCCAATTCCCTTTGGAAAGTTACTATTGAATCTGCTTCCACCATCCTTTCAGGCAGTGCATTCCAGATCATAACAACTAGCTACGCAAAAAAAAATTCTCCTCATCTCACCTTTGGCTCTTTTGCCAAATACCTTAAATCTGTGTCCGTTGGTTACTGATGCTTCTGCCAGTGGAAACAGTTTCTCCTTATTTACTCTATCAAAACCCTTCATGATTTTGAACACCTCTATTAAATCTCCCCATAACCTTCTCTGCTCTAAGGAGAACAACCCCAGCTTCTCTGGTCTCTCCACATAACTGAAGTCCCTCATTCCTGGTACCATTCTAGTAAATCTACTCTGCACCCTCTCCAAGGCCTTGAGAATCCACTCTCCCTCCTTGCACTGCCCCGCCAGTTATCAAAGAAACAATCTAAGTCCTGTATTTGCCTGACTGGAGCACAGATCGGCAAATCAGGCGAGGAAATTTAGTGTCTCTGATTTGTCACGTTCCTAGCTTTTTGAGCATTGTAACATCCCCACCTCCAACCTGGGTGAGACCAGCTAACTCTGCACAGCCCAGGGACTTACTGACTTTATCAGGGGAACTGGAAATGCATCTACTTCCACCAGCCTTTCAGGCAGTATATTCCAGATCATAACAACAAATTCAAGTTGCAAATAAAGTATTAAACATCATCACTTTAAAAACTGGAGTTCCGCTTCAATAAATATTTCTAAAGCATCACTTTCCATATCATCTGGTATCAATTTTTAACAGATATATATGGTACACAATTGGTCACCAAGAGTTTATTGGACCAAATAATCATAGTATCATAGTAGGTACAGCACAGCAGGAGGCCATTCGGCCCAGCGTGCCTGTGCCGGCTCTTTGAAAGTGCTATCCAATCAGTCCCATTCCTCTCCTCTTTCTCCATAGTCCTGTAAATTTTTCCCTTCACGTATTTCTCCAATTCCGTTTTGAAAGTTACTACTGAATCTGCTTTCATCACCCTTTCAGGCAGTACATTCCAGATCATTACAGCTCGCTGCATAAAAAAATGTTTCCTCATGTCGCCTCTGGCTATTTTGCCAATCACCTTAAATCTGTGTCCTCTGGTTACTGACCCTTCTACTACTGGAAACAGTTTCTCCTTATTTACTCTGTCAAAACCATTCATGATTTTGAACAACTCTAGCAAATCTCCTCTTAACCTTCACTGTTCTAAGGAGAACAACCCCAGCTTCTCCAGTCTCTCCACATAATTGAAGTCCCTCATTCCTGGTACCATTCTAGTAAATCTCTTCTGCACCCTCTCTAAGGCCTTGACATCCTTTCTAAAGTGTGGTGCCCATAATTGAACACAATATTCCAGCTGAGGCCTAACCAGTGTTTTATAAAGGTTTAGCATAACTCCCTTGTTCTATACCTCTATTAATAAAGCCCAGGATCCCATATGCTTTTTTAACAGCCTTCTCATCTTGTCCTGCCACCTTCAAAGATTTGTGTACTACACCCCCAGATCTTTCTGTTCCTTCACCCCCTTTAAAATGTATTATTTAGTTTATATTGCCTCTCCTCATTCTTCCGACCAAAATGCATCACTTCACAATTCTCTGTGTTAAATTTCATCTGCCATGTGTCTGCTCATTTCACCAGTCTGTCTATGTCCTCCTGAAGTCTGTTACTATCCTCCACATTGTTTACTTTCTGAGTTTTGCATCTTCTGCAAACTTTGAAATTATACCCTCTATACCCAAGTATAAGTCATTAATATATATCAAAAAGAAATATATCAAACTGACCCCTGGGGAACACCACCATATATTTCCCTCCAGTCTGAAAAACAACCGTTCATCACTACTCTCTGCTTTCTGTCCCTTAGCCAATTTTGTACCCACGCTGCTGCTGTCCCTTTAACCCCATGAGCTTTACATTTGCTAATAAGTCTATTATATCATTCTTTATCAAATGCCTTTTGAAAGTCCATATACACAACATCAACCGCACTACCCTCATCAACCCTCTCCATTTCCTTATCAAAGAACTCAATCAAGTTGGTCAAACACAATTTTTCTTTAACAAATCCGTGCTGACTTTCAATTATTAGCCCATACTTTTCCAAGTGCCAATTTATTTTGTCCTGGATTACTGTCTCTAAAAATTTCTCCACCACCGATGTTAGGCTGACTGGCCTGTAATTGCTGGGTTTATCCCTCTCTCCTTTTTTGAACAGCGGTGTAACATTTGCAATCCTCCAGTCCTCTGGCACCGTCCCCATATCTAAGGAAGATTGTGGCCAGAGCCACCGCAATTTCCACCCTTACTTCCCTCAGTAACCTAGGATGGATCCCATCTGGACGGGGTGACTTTTCTACTTGAGTACTGCCAATCTTTTAATTACCTCCTCTTTATCTATTTTTATCCTATCCAATATCACTTCTATCTCCTCCTTTACTGCTACAATGGCAGCATCCTCTTCTCTAGTGAAGACGGATGTGAAGTATTAATTTAGTGCCTCATTCATGCCCTGTGCCTGCACAAGGAGATCTCCTTTTTTGTCCTTAATCGGTCCCACGCTTCCTTTGACTACTCTTTTACTATTTATCTGTTTATAAAAGGCTTTTGGGTTCCTTTTTATGTTGGCCACTAATCTATTCTCATATTCTCTCTTTTCCCTCTTATTTCCTTTTTTGATCTCCTCTGTACTTTCTGTATTCAGCCTGGTTCTCTACTGTATTATGAACCTTACATTTGTCATAAGCCTCCTTTTCTGTTTCACTTTAATCTCTATATCTTTAGTCATCCAGGGAGCTCGAGCTTTGGATGCCCTTCCTTTCCCCCTCATAGGGATGTGTCTACTCTGTACCCAAACCAACTCCTCCTTGAAGGCCTCCCATTGTTTAATTACTGTTTTGCCTGCCAATTTTTGATTCCAATCCACCTGGGCAAGAACCATTTTTAACTCACTGAAATTTGCTCCCCTCCAGTTAAGCATTTTCACATCTGATTGTTCCTTGTCCTGTTCCGTAAATATTCTAAACCTAATGAGATTTCCATAACTATTCTAAACCTAATAAAAGTAAAATATACTCAATCTATATATAAGATACTCCAGATTAACGTAAGGGATGAATTCAGTGAGGTGCACTCCCACAGCGGAGCCTTGCTAGACACGAGTGGGGGTCAGTTATACCACTAGGGTTATTGATCCTCAAACCCGTGCTCCTGTCCAGCGATTTCCCCACTTAATTTGCCTTTAAATCTGCAGCACTAAAAGCCTACAGTACTTCATTTCTCACATGTAGAACTCGTACATACAGGCAAACCACGGAGTCCTGCTTCACCTGCAGTACCCGGCTTGCCAGATTCACCCTAGAAAGAGAACAAATAGAAAGGTTAGTCACACGGTGCACATACGGGGGTCTTAAAAAAAAATCTATTCGCAGAATGCGACAGAGCTCTTTAAAAGGGGCCTTGGACAGAAGATTTTCATGTTACCTTCGATCCAGGCATTCCGGGGATGCCATCACGTCCATCAACACCCGGTAAACCCTAGTGCATAAAACACAAGTCTCTTTAGGAAAAGTAAGCACTGTGTCCAACTTCTCAGTAAAACAGTACTGTGTAGCAGGCTAAGAAATGCAGCTAAATCAATTATGTACTTGGGTTAAGCATTGTCTGCGTACAGGCAACAGAGCAATGCCAATTCCGTTCACAACAAGAACAGGTATTGCTGCAAACGCTCAGCAAGTCAGTCAACATCTGTGGAGAGAAGAGACAAGTTAATGCTTTGGGTGTGGGCCCTTTGCCAGTTCTGACAAGGGATCCATACCTGAAATGTTAACTTGTCTCTTCTCTCCACAAATGCTGACTGACCTACTGAGTGATTCCAGCAATTTTGTTTTTTTAGTTTTTATTTCAGATTTCCAGCATCAGCAATTTTTTTTGAACTTTCAGTTCCATTCATTTTTTTTTATATGGTTGATGTTCAAGTTTTACTTTTGAGACACAAAGTGAACACATTTAAATCACAGTTTTAGATTTTGTTTGATGGCAGCAAGATATGAAAATTGATAAGAAACACTCACGGGTTCTCCTTTTGATCCTGGTGGACCTGTAATTCCTCTGGGACCAGGGCGACCCTGGAGATCAAATACAGAAAGACAATGGAGTAAGTTTTATGAGTTTCCCGCAGTTACACGCAACAGAATCACATATCAGGAGATTGAAGGTTGGTATGATTTTCCATTCCAGGCAGGAACTTTGAGTTTTCAGTCCCTTGACACAAAGTTCTGTGCTGGGAGTGCTAGTTTGCAAAGTCTAACCCATAAGACCAATCAGACACCAAAAAATAGGTTGATGAGTTAGCTTAAGAGAGAAGTATAAGAATCAGGAACTCATTCATATGTTATATCTAGGTATGTCATTGTTTTATTCCTTAATAGGTATGTCATTTATCGAATGAGTTTTGATCTAAAAAGAACATCCAAAAATTACATTTTTGTGGGGGAGAAAAACACACACCTTTTGAGAAAAGTAAAGAATAACGTTATGTGACTTACAGAATCACCTTTCGGGCCAGGCTCACCCAGAGGGCCTTGTTGCCCTACGTCTCCCTGAAGAAGAAAAGAGAATTGTCACACACCCCTCTGCAAAATATTAAAATAGTCATGACGTGTATTTCAGCCTTGCTGCATGCATTTCCTTAACAAAATGCAGTGCTGTTACACAACACTGCTACACCTTTCGACTGAAAACTGTAATCACCACACTCTTATTTTTTTAAAGTCCCAAATGGATGGGGTCAGCAATTGCCCCCTGCTGGTGCAGAGCCTCTCTGGTGCAGAGACTCCTCACCGAGAGCACAGCATCCATGAGTTTAACCTCATTACATGACCCAACAAATACAATCCCAGTTTTTTTTTTACTTCAACGATTTGACTCCATTATAACTATTTGCTTGATATACCGACCATGTCGCAAGATTGCAAAACTTCATTCACTCTCTTTATTTCCCTAAAGCTCGGGCTGACCTTTGCCCTCCAAAACTTTCATCACAAATTTGAAATTAATTGGTTTTTCAGGCAAGGAACAAGCAGTTGAAAATCATCCCTACGTGCAATGAAACGATCAAAAACTAGCAACCTCATTTCACCTACTCTAATTAGTGCAATAATTAACATTCAAATCGGACATGGGTGAGGCACTCAAAAAAAATTAAACTAAAAATTATGCCATTGAATTTGGTATTAAATTTGGAACTCCTTCCACTTGGCCTCAAACGTTTTTTCAACGTAGGTTAACTGGTGCCAACTTTCACATTAAAATTGATCAATCATAGGAAGCTGTTAAGACCCACGGTTCGGCAAAACAAAAGATCTGACCTGAATGATTCAGAAAGTATTGAAAGTATAAGAAATATGAAGATAAATGAAAATTATTGAATGTTTATCAGCTAAAAATTAAATTGTGGAGCTCCCAATAAACACCACGATTATAGTACACAATATTTATTGATAAACATTAGGTGATGATCACCATTATTTCAAAGTTACTACAGTTAGAAGAAATTTGAAATACTACTGTCAATCATACCCAAATTAAATAAGAGACTTTTCTGGCGGGAAGAAGTGTTTTTTTTTAAAAACAGTTTCTGACATCTTTACACTGGTATGAAACTTTTTTTAAAATTATATTGCACCAATATTGATTGTTTTAATCTGTGCCCTAGCAATCCATGTCCTTTGTTTTAAATGTAATTTTGAGGTTTGATTGATACTGATTATCTTCGCTTTTCCTAATGAGTTTTAAATGATGTTGGCAGGTTTCTTTTTTTAGAAAATTAGAAGCAAGGTTGGGAATGTGACAGATCAAAGGTTTGTTCAGTAAGGCAAGAATTAATGAAGACCTCCTGAAGATTTATGAGCTAGTGCGAAGTTCAGTCCCATCGTGGTGGATGCTGCTTGAGTTTGTTCCATTTTTCAGTGTTTAATAACATCTAATACGATGCCAAATGGGTCTAAGCCCCACTCCAAAGACTTGAACACATAATCTAGGCTGACACTTCAGTGCAGTACTGAGGGAGTACTGCCTTTCGGGTGAGACATTAAACCAAGGTCCCATCTCCCTGTTCAGATCCTACAACTCCATCCTACGAAGAGCAGGGAGTTTTCCCAGTGTCCTGGCCAACATTCCTCGCTCAATCAATACAGCCAAAAAAATTTTATCTGCTCATTCATTCCTTTGGTGTTTGTGGAACCTTGCTGTTCACAAATTAGCTACTACATCTGCCTACAAAACAAGTCATGATGTGGAGATGCCGGTGATGGACTCGGGTTGACAAATGTAAGGAATCTTACAACACCAGGTTATAGTCCAACTGTTTTATTTGAAAATCACAAGCTTTCGGAGGCTTTCTCCTTCGTCAGGTGAGTGACGAAGGAGAAAGCTTCCGAAAGCTTGTGATTTTCAAATAAAACAGTTGGACTATAACCTGGTATTGTAAGACTCCTTACATTTGTCCACCCCAGTCCATCACCGGCATCTCCACGTCATTACAAAAACAAGTGACTACACTTCAAACATATCTCATTGGTTGTAAAGCATTTTGAGATGCCCTGAGGACATGATAAGGTGCTATATAAATGTTATCTTTTTCTTATATTGTCAGAACATTAGCACGGTCAATTTTATAAATACATGAAGTGGAGTTGAAGTTTGTTTAAGGATGTATTTCAGTTCCTCAGCACTAGCTTGCTATTCTAATTTAAGCTGTTTGCTTGGGAACTGTTGGTGTTGGGTGGTCACTATGGAATCCACGTGACACCACATGATGACATCATCTCCTTGCAACTTATTTTGGAAATTCACGATAATATCACTTTGAGAGCAGGCAGCACTGTGGAAAAAAGCTTCACAGTCACATCATAGGATCTACTCAACAATATACACATCTATTTAGTCACATTTAAAATTAAAATTTACAGTGAACTGTCATCATTTTAATTACTTTCCTGAAATGTGGTTTGAACAGAATATATGATGAGAAATTATGGGATACGAGGATCGATTCCGCAGTGCTACACTCCTCTCTACTGTCTAGATCACATACTTTCACCCTCAAATCATTGCCTGACTTAGTTCCTCCCCCACACACACCCCCCAATCTGCATTAAATTTAGTTCTGCCTGTGTCCTGCCCAATATTTATCCTTCCAGCAACATCACTCCAAAACAAATTAACCGATCATTTATCTGATTGCTAATTGTTGGATCTTGCTATGCACAAATTAGCTGCCGTGTTTCCTTACATTACAATAGTGACCACACTTCAGAAGTACTTCATTGGCTGTAAAGCGCTTTAGGACGTCCTGAGGTCATGAAAAGCACCATATAAATGCAAGTTCGTTCTTTCTTTAATACAGGAACAAGCTCCCAGAGTGTTTCATTGGCAGAAGCGAGGATGTCGGCCGCTGAACATAGTAACAATGAAAAAACTGCAATCACCATGATAACTAGAATAATGTCATAACATAGAATTAAATAGAATTTACAGCACAGAAACTGGCCATTTGGACCAACTGGTCTGTGCTGGTGTTTATGCTCCACATGAGCCTCCTCCCTCCTTACTTCATCTCACCTTATCAGCATATCCTTCTATTCCTTTCTCCCTCATGTGTTTATCTAGCTTCCCCTTAAATGTAACTATGATATTCACCTCAACTACTCCATGTGATAGTGAGTTCCACATTCTAACCACTCTCTGGGTAAAGAAAAAAGAAGGGCAAATTTTCAAAACATAATCTACTTACATTTGGACCAATGGGACCGATACCACCAGGTTCACCATCCACTCCACGAAGACCCTAGAAACAAGGAAGATGTTTTCAGAAGGGACGGTGGAAAAAGTATTCAATAAGGATTCTTCGAACAACAGGATGAACTTAATGTTCCAAAAGTGAACATCTTGGAGCCAATTTTATGAAAGCCGCCACTGGTGGGGAGCTCTGCCCATTGGCTGCGCCTATTGGAAAATCACAGAATCTCTGCCCATAATTTGCCACACATTAAAATACATGGACAGCAAACTGTGGGCGGAGCGCCCTGCAATTTCCCAATAGGCGTTGCTGGTAGGCAGGACTCCCCACCTGGTAGCGGCATCCATAAATCCAGCTCTCCTGTATGTAAACAATATGTTTGATGACTTTTGGTTCTGTGGATTCAGTGGTTAAAAGACAAGTTAAGATCTTCAGAAAAAAAAATTACTAAATATAGTCAACCCTGTTTGCACACCACAGAATTCTCCGCCATGCATTATACGTAAGCAATTGCCATTGAAGAGTATAACAGTAAGTGTAACAGCCTGTGGCCAAGATATGCACAACAAGCAAGGTGGAGCTTCCATTCGGTTACTTTCTGCGCTTAATTCTCTATCCCTGTTGCCTCCTGCGGTAGCATACAGATTGCATACAGGGGCAAGAAAGCACTATCACACTGCTTGGGTTTCACGCAAGCTACAGCATGCAGCATAACATTGGGCGTTGTGTACTGCAGGTGCTAAGCCCCTCTTTGCAACATACTGGCCCCTAAGTTACTTTTGTGGAACATGGGACATCTAAACCCATTAACAACACAGGATCTTATGCCACAAAATGATTTATTCAGGCAGTGAGCTATGCATGAAGCAACTAATTCACAATCAGTTATTTTCTGTACACACACACAGCCCCTCAGCAGCAGCTATGTTGCTCCCCAATGGAAACAAATGCACAGAATTTAAAACGTCAAACGTATGGCATAGAATCATACAGCACAGAAGGAGGCCATTCGCCCCACCGTGTCTGTGCCAGCTCTTTGAAAGAGCTATCCAATTAGTCCCACTCCCCTGCTCTTTCCTCATAGCTCGGAGATTTTTTCCCCTTCAGGTATTTATCCAATTCCCTTTTGAATGTAAACATTACATTTAATTGTTATGGAATATTGTTAAATTATATAATTTAAGATGCTTGCTAAGAAAAAATAGTGTAATGTTCCTCTTTATGCAGAACAGCAGGGCATTAACCTTCTTTAATTTTTCTGGGAGGGATTGTGCATTCAGTTTTAAAGCCTGCAGTACCACTTTTGCAGCTTTGTGTAAAAGTGGCACTAAGTCGGTGGAAAGCTGGCGTAGAAAAGGTGTAAGTTGCAAGTTAATGGAAGGTAGAAATTCAGGCATCGTGCTACCGTAAGTAGATTGCATCAGTTGTACTTACCACATCACCCTTTCGTCCTTCCATGCCAATATAACCTCTTGAACCTTGAGGTCCCTATGGTTGACAAGAAAATATCTTGTTAAACTATCAATCATTTCTGTTATCTGAAGTAGAAGCAACTATCTCTAAATGGCACTAGATCAAAGAGGCAGCTATGGCAGAGAGAGAACATTTTTTTAAAGTTTTCTCTCAGTTTCCTATCAGAAAAACTTTTGTGACAAATGTGATGTCAGTTTTCATTTCTTAGCAACTTAGCAAAATGCACAAGTTGCGTACAGCACTGCTCGTTTCATCCTCACTCTTCCAACTTCTGGATAGAAACGCAAAAAAGGCAATCTTGCTGAAGAAGACAGGAAGGTGATCAGTTTTGTAATAGCTTAGAAGAGTCTGCTCATTACCACTAATGGCAGCAGTTCCAGTTTGTCAAGTATTTAGTCTGAGCAACCTTCACGCACCCTGTTTAGAGATGTCATGGCAGTGACTCTTTTTCTACACTGCAGAGTGTCATGCTTCAAGGCATCACAGATACGCAAGGAAAATAAGCAACTGTCCCAGTTGAAGACTAAATTACCAAATAACTCATGGAATCGACCAGCACAGAAGGGGGCCATTCGGCCTATCATGTCTGTGCCAGCTCTTTGAAAGAGCTATCCAATTAGGTCCACTCCCTTGCTCTTTCCCTACAGCTCTGCATATTTTTCCTTTTCAAGTATTTATCCAATTCCCTTTTGAAAGTTACTATTGAATCTGTTTCCACCATCCTTTCAGGCAGTGCATTCCAGATCATAACAACTCACTGCATAAAAAAATGTCTCCTCATCTCCCCTCTGGTTCTTTTGCCAATTATTTTAAATCTGTGTCCTCTGGTTACCGACCCTCCTGCCACTGAAAACAGTTTCTCCCTATTTACTCTATCAAACCCTTTCATAATTTTGAACACCTCTATTAAATCTCCCTTTAACCTTCTCTGCTCTAAAGAGAACAATCCCAGCTTCTCTGGTCTTTCCATATCTAATTGACTAAAGGTGAACAAATCATAAACTGTTCCATTCAGTTGGTAGATACCAATGGGGAAGAGTGAGCTGCAGAAAACAATCAAATTACTCTTTTTTGAAACCCACAAATCCCAACTAGCAGAAACCAGCCAATCAATTCACTCAAGTAATGTTGAGAATTGGCTTGAGCTATCACCTTGAATATTTCACCTATCCGAAAATTTACTTGTAAAAATGACATTTATAATATAAGAAACCTGTGAAAAAGTAATCAATTCAGAATAAAAAACTATTCTTCTCGTAGAGTTGACTGTATAGCATTGTCAATCCTTCAGTTTGGCTGTAGTCCATGTCAATCAAAGCATGTCCTTCACCTATGCATTTTAACTGGTAAAGACTCTACAATCCATCTTGCTTGTCTCAAAAACTAACTTTGCTCAATTTGCACTCCCTCAAATATCTGTCCAATTCTCTCTTAAATTTTCCCACACGATCTGATTCCTTGGATAGTTCATTCCACATGGTCACCACGTAAATTAGTAATTTTTTAATCTTGGGACATGGGCTGCACTGGCAGGGCTTTCATGGTCATTTTCTGGTGCTAGCCCATAAATTTGCCAGACTTATTGAAATCAATTTCACAGTGGTGGGATTCAAACTTTTGACTAATGGGTTGCTAGTCCCCAGCATTAGGCTACCATCCCCTAACCTAAACTGGCTATGTATCTTCCCTCTTCTAAGTTTACCATGTCCCCTGGTCCCAGAGTTTGTGACAATCTCAAGCATATTATAAAGATCCAGTTTATCTATTCCCTTAAGGATCTTGAATCTTTGAATACTTTAATGCACATAGCGACTCAAGGACACTTCAGACTAATTAAAAACAGGCCCTAATTGCCCAATTGCCACTTTGACCACCGGGTGGAAAATAAACTGGGGTAGCAGCTCAGCCGCCCGTTTTAAACAATGCCCGATTTTTAATTCCACAGTGGGAACGAAAAGCGGGCGGTGTGTAAAATGGGCGGCTGATCCACTACTGCCTGTTTTACACCCAGCAGTAAAAGCGGAAATTCAGACTAAAGTTTCTAAAACATACCCGATCCAGATATATAAACCTCACAAGATAGCAAGCATATCTGAAAAGAAAAATACTTTACTGGAGGGCCTTGAGAACCTAGCTCTCCAGGAGCTCCCTGTTCACCCTCTTCACCCTAAAAGATAAAAACAAATATTAGTGAAATGAGAAACTTACTTTCTGACACAATGGACTAGAGCACAGCTGATATTTCCATTCACAGAAAAAACAATTAAATGATGTGCATAGCGACTCAGTACAAGTTCAAAGGTATCAAGTACGAAATCTTTTCGAATGGAAGGAAGGCAGTCATCTTTGAACTGATTACAGGAATAAAAATTATTAGAGGCTGGGGAGAGCTACAAAGTACAATGGGAGGTTAAGAGGCATTGGCCACATGTATTATTTTTCATTTACTATCCCCGAGCCAACTTGGCTATAGATCTAAGCGACTGACAGATTGGGTGCGTAGAGTTGTAAATGAAAAACTGATAAGAGTAATACACCAGAAGTTCCATCTGCTCCTTACTTAGAAAAATTTAAGAGCGGATTTTTCTCTTATACTGTTTGAGCTGAAAGGATCATCTGGGTGCAGGGCATAGATGAAAATTGGGTGGGCCAAAGCACACACTCGTAATGGAGCCTGTCCGATAATCCGGCCATTAATTTAAGTGGATTGAAAGTCAGCTCCATTACAGGTGCATGATCCTCCCCACTCAATTGTCCTCTATTTCTCACATTTCCCCTGCTAAACCCCACTCATCCACTTACCTTGTTCCCCCAGGTCCCTGGAGGTGGCCCTCCTGCCACCTGATTTTAATGGCTGGACAGCCGCTTCCCACCAATCTCACTGCCGTTTTGGTCAGGAAGTCAGCAAGTGGCATACTAATGAGGCCCGGCCTTCAAAATTGGCCACGCCTCCCTGCTACCTCTCCGAGATGGGCCAACCGCCCGCCACTAGGCCGTGTTCCTGCCCGTGAGTTAAAATCAAGCCCATTATGTGTCCTCACTCACAGGCATAAAGGAATAAATTTTGATTTTCGATTTTAGAATTACATTTGTAACTCACTGTTCACTCTCACATTGATTTCTTCTCAATCTCTGTTTCTTCCACATGCTGTTTTCCTTTTCCATTGTGTTTTTCTTCTTGGGGCTTCTTACTTCCTCTCTGCTGTTTCTGTGCTTCTCTTTATCCATCCTCTTTACTTTCTTACTCTCTTTTCTTTTATTTCTACTGTTACCCTTGTTCTCTTCTCTCTGTTGATTATGGCTTTGTTTTTGTTCTCTCTGCTCTTTCTGTTCTTTCTATCTGCCCGTTATTCTTTCTCTTTGTTGTCTCTGTTCTGCTGCATTTCTTTCTCCTGTTTACACTTTCTTTTTCTCTGCTGTTAGGTTTCTTACTTATCTCTATTTATTTTCCTCGTTCTTGCTTCCCTTATTTACCTCCGTTCCTCTCAATGTTTTACCTACTTAATTTCTTCCTCCCGGTCTCTGATTTCCTGGCAGCCATCCACAAGAATGAGATCTTTGAGAAAGAATGTGCAATTTCAACTATATTCCACATCAATCTTAGAATCCACTTATATTACAATGGTAGCATTGTTGTGAAGTGATTCACTTCTGCAAATCTCCAGGTTTTGCTGTGTAAATGTGGAGTTGGGACCAGACCAGCCTCCAGAGCAAAGCTCGGTCTTATTTCAGAGGGAATCTCACTTCAGTTTCACTTCACTTCAGGTCAGACCCTGCCCCAGATTTACACCATGAGATTGCACCGATGCTACTGTTGTGTAGATGCATCCTTGGAGACCACACGCAGAGTTCCCATGGACACTGGAAAACCAATACCTCTGGCATTCAAGAATTCCTTTCCTACATCTGCTTTTGCCCCGGGAATCCCATGAAATACAGGAATCATGGTTAGATAGGAGCAGTGAATTTTACAATAATGACACGTAGTCAAAGTTGAAAAAAAATTGATGCGGAATAAATACATTACCTACTGGTAATTCACTGGCAGTTAAGCTCTGTGGGACGTCCTGAGGACATGATAAGGTGTTATATAGGTTCTTTACTGACTTTCTTACTTACAGGTTATGTCTAAAGGTAGAATATAGTTGTAAAGTTAAACTTGGACTAAGGATTACACATATTAGAACTCTAAAGCTGTGCAAGCATTTGAAAAACAAAATACAAGTTAGTTACTGGCAAGTCATGGTAATCTTTTGCTTTTGGTAATGAAACAAATCACTTTCATGTTATTGGAGAGACGAATAGTACAATTAATCAACAAAAGGTCTGTTGTTTGTCTCACATGCCAACATGTACCTTGTAATTAGAATGTAAGGTAAAGTGAAGGCTGTAGGTTTAATTTGGTTTCATTGAATAAGTTTACTGTTGCGATTGGAACAAATGGAAGTACAGGCAGTTCCAGCAGCACGGACATGCTCGTAGTGAGGCACACGCTTTGCTGGGTGATATTTTCTCTTACCTTGTGTCCTTGTTTGCCTGGTTCACCAGCCTCCCCTTTCACACCTTTATGTCCCTAATGGTCGAAAAGATGAAAGAATTAGAAACTCTTGTTCGTCAAAGTTGATGCCCCATTTATTTATTAGATATATTTGTTTCAGTCACGATGAACTAATTGGTCACTTACTTTCATCCCAGGAAGACCGGTATAGCCTGGTAGGCTAGGAGGACATGCATTGGGACACTGCAAACAAACAGACACTCTACTTAATGAATATCACGGAAAATGTCACTGTGGAGAAAATGCATAAATACTCCAGAAACCTTACCAGAACCTCACCACTGCTATCGCCATGCATAAGTGCTGGAAGTCCCTACAATAAAAGCAAAATGGAAACATTATTAACAATACCTTCATGACTTAGTGTGTAAAAGCACTATCCGGTGTAACACGGAACCAAATAGACCAAGAGGTTCCCAGGATCGCGTCTGGTCGTTGATGATCTCAGCTGGTGCTGAAATTTGTGTGCTACAATTAGACACTGTGCCCATGGTGGCGGGGCGGGGGGGGGCAGGGGCACAGAAGGGGAGACTGCCAGTATATCCAATGTCGATTGCTATCCAGTGACCTGTGTTGACAGGTGAAGACAGGGTCAGGCTTGGCAGTGATAGCTCCAGCAGTTGAATCACCCGACACTCACCGTCCATGGCCACGCACGATGAATAGACACTAGCATGGGTGTAATAAAGGGTGGTCTAAAACCTGTGGAATTGCATCACAGAACCTTCAAGAGCTGAGAGGAGGAAACTGAAGTAGGGCAACATTTTACAGAAACTATTGGAAACAAATCAGAAAGGATAGAAGGTCAATCAAACAAATGGTCTACTGAGAAGATGGGTGTACAAATTAGCTCTGACTCAGAGACCTTTCTCCACTATTTGGTTTCACGAAGCCATACTCCAGGGTTTGATCACATGATCTAGGCTGACACTCCAGTGCACTACTGAAAGAGTGCTGCATTGCCGGACGTGCCATCTTTTGGATCAAATGCTAAACCAAGACCGTGGAGGTGACATTGGTCTTCGCCAAAACAGGCTCATCGTGAATTGGCAACTCCGTTCTACACTGCGTCTGATTTTCTTTTCCATTTACTTCAGTTCTACGCTACTGGTAAAGATTAATGTTACCCGCCCATGTTTCTGTCCTCTGGTTCTTTAGGTGGATATTGCAAAATCCCTACAGCACTATTCAAAGAGCAGGAAGTTCACCCAAGTGTCTTGACCAATCTTTTTCCTTGACCAACACAACCAAAAAACAGTTTAACTGATCATCCATCTCATTAGTGTTTGTGGGCTTTGCTGTGTGCAAAACAGCAGCCAGATTTGTCTATGTAACAACAGTTACTGCACTTTAAAGTAATCTATTGTATGTGAAGTGTTTTGGAGATGTTCCTGGGTGTATTAAGGCACCTTAAGGCAAGGGTTTTGTTTCTTTCTTCTCATATTTGATATTCAGCAGATTTTTTAAAATTAGATTACCTTGGCCAAAAAAATTACCATCCTCCTGAGAGCAAGTGCCTCCTTCCTGCTAGATTTAATGCTCTACCCCATCTTCTGTTTACAGTGTTTTATGGATGCAATGTTTATCATTACAGGTTTTGCATCACATTTCAGATTAACAGAGATAAACACTGATTTCATTTTTTATAATGTCTCATTTTTATAATTCTGGGTAAAAATAAATCCCAATTAATCTTGTTGAGGCACAATGAAATTACTCTGGTTAAGTGAGATTTTTTTTTTACACTTACTGTAAATAATCAATCAGCATTGACTTGTTAACAAACTAGAAACAAAAATGGTCAACTTTTGTGCGGTAGGTGATAAATTAAACTGAATATTGGGTGAAGCAATGAATTCACTTACCCTGGGTCCAGGTGGACCTGGTGGTCCAGGTAGTCCTAAAGGTCCTGGGTCACCCTGGAGTTGAAATAAAACCACAAGTCATCACCAAAGTAATCACCAAAATATCTGTAAACAATTTTACAACACCAAGTTATAGTCCAACAATTTTTATTTGAAATCTACAAGCTTTCGGAGGCTTCCTCCTTCGTCAGTTACCTGACGAAGGAGGAAGCCTCCGAAAGCTTGTAGATTTCAAATAAAAATTGTTGGACTATAACTTGGTGTTGTAAAATTGTTTACAATGGTCAACCCCAGTCCATCACCGGCATCTCCACACCAAAATATCTGTCATTTACTAATTGGGCACCAGAATGAAAGGTAACTCCCAACTGATGACTATTGAAATACACTCGAGTGGACTCGAAATACTGAGGTGCATCATAAACATTTCTCAAACTTCAGGCAATTATATGTAGTGTAGTTTTGGAAGTTGCAATTTTGCTTGTGCTACACTAAGGAGTGATTAAGGAATGATAAAAGTGCTGTAGTGGTTTTGGGCCAGAAAACCCCAAACCTATTAGGGACCCCACCTCTTGCTCTTGCATGCACATGTGTGATTCACAAGTTTCCAGAGCTTCGTAAAGAAGGTATTTCATAGGAAAATGAAGAAAGTGCACATTGTAAAAGTGTGATTTTTTTTTTCAGCCTTCTTTTCTTCTCTCTTTTATTTTATTTCTTAATCTATTTCACATACTTAGTCCAATAAGGGAGCCAGGCAACTTAGTCTTAGACCTCGCCCAGCTCTCTGAACCAGCTACTAGAATGTTCACAAGGATGGCCTGGGGATGATTTCCCCACGATTTGTCCCTCCATCCCTTTGGGGAAGTAATATTTGTCTCGCACTTCTGGATAGGATATAAGAAAAAGGTTTCAAGTTGCACCTCCTCACAGCAATGGAACTGAGATAAGATACTTAGCATCATGGGAGAGCACAGCAATAGCGCTCTGTGATGCCTAAGTCTTCAAGTTTTCTTTTTATGGCTTTCCTTCCAATATCTGTTTCCTCTACGGGTTATCAGACTCTGGAACGGCACAAGGTTTAGCATTAACAAGTCTCAAGTCAGACGAGACATTAGACTAGGTTTTGTTTCTCGCTCCACAGAGTAATGGAAATGTAAAACGGACTCCCAGCTGAGGCTGAGATGGTTAACTTGTTTAAAAAGGAACTGGATGAATATCTGGCTGGGAATGGGATTGGTGGCTATGGAGATCAGCATGGGTGAGATGATCAAATGCAACAATGGTTCCTGCATTTCTGAGGTGGGGAATAGTGGAAATGTCAGGATGGACAGATATTCTGGCGCTTTATTTGATAATCTTTGAGGAACAAACAATGTTTATGTATATTAATGAGTTTATTCCTATCAATGAGGTCATTGATAGGAATAAAGAGCACACTGAGATAACGTACAGAGTCATGTGCAATTAATGGAAAAAGAATCTGAGGATGAACCATCAATTACAGCACAGGTGGAGTGATTTGAGAGAAAATTAACCAGTCAAATTGATAGCTTTGGTAAGGATACTGTGCCACGTTCGTTTATAAGCTTTGGAGATGCCCAAGCCAATGACAAAGAGCTCAAGAGCAGAGTTCTAGAAGTGCAGATCAAATGCATCACCAGTGGAATGGCCAAACTGAAAACCATGCTAGCAATCAAAGAAAATGCCAGAACTAAAAACAGAAAATGCTGAGAAACTCAGCAAGTCAGGCAGCATCTGTGGAGAAAGAAACAGAGTTGATGTTTCAGGTCGAAGACCTTTCGTCAGCAGTTCTGACAAAAGGTTTTCAACCTGAAACGTTAACTCTGTTTCTTTCTCCACAGATGCTGCCTGACTTGTTGAGTTTCTCCAGCATTTTCTGTTTTTATTTCAGATTTCCAGCAACCGCAGTATTTTGCTTTTGAAAATGCCAGAACTAGTGGATGGATAATTTGAGAATTAACACTGGT
This sequence comes from Heptranchias perlo, assembly GCF_035084215.1. Classification (NCBI taxonomy): domain Eukaryota; kingdom Metazoa; phylum Chordata; class Chondrichthyes; order Hexanchiformes; family Hexanchidae; genus Heptranchias; species Heptranchias perlo. Next base: position 14,111,382 of record NC_090329.1, on the reverse strand, counting down.
TTCAAGAACTTTAAAAGTACCAGTGTGAAATCAATAGGATGGTAGTTGGAAGGGTAAGAGGGACTACCTTTCTTAGGGATAAGGTGAATACAAACAAATTTCAAATTTCAAAAGGTGGGCTGTGAGACTGAAGAGATAATACGGGGCGGTGATATGCTCTGAGGCACATATCTTAAGGACATTGAAAGGGATCCTGTCCAGACCAGAGGTCTTATTGGAGTCCAGAGGGCAGAAGCCGTGGCAAGAACAACTTGAGTTTGGTCATGGAGGTGGAACAGAATGGAGGGTGATTCTTACTAAGATCATTCAGATCAGAGGAGAAAAGGCAGGAAAGAGTAACATCAGGATGAAAGAGGAATGAAAAACGAAGATTCATAGAGGTTAGGGCAATGAAGTAATCAGCAACTTCTGGAGAGGCAGAAAGACAGAAATTGAGACTTTTACCAGAAAAGTTGTGTTCAGCAGCTGCAATAGTAGATTTACAGACTATACAAGAGATAAAATTGCCTTAGACACTTCAGTGATCAAGGAGCCACATTTGACATGTAGGATTTTTATGAGAGACAGGTATGATTGAACCAAGATGTAGGAGCAAACCAGACAGAAAGGGGAGAATGAGATATGGAAGTAAAATAATATCAGTCACCTCACTGGCACTGCTAGAATAGAAGAATGAAAGCAACAGTTAGACCAGAGAAAGGCACTAAGGACTTCTCAAAGATTGTCCTAGTTGGCCGAATTATAAGGGTAGAATTCCTGATCAGCAAAGTTCACATACTAACTTGCATTACATTTCTGTCTACTTTGCCTATGTGTTAATCCATTTAAAATACAATTTAACACCTGTGTATGAACAGCACACACAGAAATGTAGTATAAACATGTTCATCGCTCATATGTGAATTTTGCTGATCAGAAGTTATACTCTGTAAGTGCCAAACAAGATGTAACTGGTTTACAGAGTGTGATTTGTTTGAGGGTATTCTGCAAAAGATAGATGAGACAATGGTCAGAAGGGCCCAGCAATGACAAGACAAGATACAGTGTATGTGTCAGGACTGGAGGAGAAGAAAAGGTCTCAAAGACTGACTGAATAATTGGGATGGTGAAGAATATGGGCAAGCAGATTGGTTCAAAGTCGTTCCGAATAACGAAGGACTTAGTATTTCTGGTGGCCTGATCAGGAGAGGAAAAGAAGTGGAGCCATTGCTGAAGGCGATAGTAAAATTGGCAAGAATGGAGATTTCAGCAAAGACATTTAGTGAAGTGATAAAACCACAGGAGATCTAAGTCAGATGATGCAAAAGAGTTAAAGTAAACAGGAGGAAGACCAAAATGAACAGAAATACTTACTTTCGATCCAAAGTTGGGTTAGAAAGTGTAAGATAGGAATTGGAAGGAGGAAGAGATAGAAAGCAGTGAAACAAGAGCATTGAAATAAGAGGAACACTATCGCATGCAAGTGTATTGAAGTCACACTCTACCCTGATTTGGATATATAGCACCAATCTTTCATTGTCGCTGCAATTCTCTACCTAACACCACAGTCGGAGCACAATCACAACAAGGACTGCAGAGGTTCCAGAAAGCAACCCGCCACCAACTTTTCATGGCAGCTAGGGATGGGTAATAAACATGGCGTTGCCAGCATTGCTCACGTCCCTTGAACACATAAAGACGGGCTTCGGTGGTGAACAAAAGTGAAGGAGGGACGACAGCAAATGAAAGTGCACAGAATTGGGATTTGAAGCAATGCAGGATGAAGTGGGAAAGAGGAAGTAGCAGATGTGGTCACAGAATATTTTGAGTAACACGTACTAATTCTTTGTTTCGATGCTAGGGCAAATTAAGTGGAACGGACAGAGCAACTGGTAATGAGGGTGGGCAGGCACAGGGTGTCACGGACAACAAATGCACAATGACTGTCACAATGAGTGCTACAAATTTACAGGAAAGCATTTCCTGACATTAGAACGTGCAGATTACAGGATATGACTCTGAGCCAAGATTGGGGATAAAGAAAAGAAAACAGAATAAATTCCCAGATATCACAATCCCACCTGAGCAGGGAAGGTGGCCGGCCAACCTCGACATCCCTGCCGCATGTATATGATGGTGGGAAGGTGGAGCCCATTGCCCACCTCATTTCCATGTCTCCCTCTGTAACTACCACTGACTCCAGGGATTGCCAGGAAAGGACTGGTTGTAGACCCTGGGTAGCAGCAGAATACCTGCTGAAGCCCCCGTTGGAGGGAGAGGGCCCAGTTGTGGCTACTTCGCCCTTTCTTCTGGCACCCTCGTTTAGGCCTTGGCTCAGTCCTCCTCTGGTGCTATGGCAGGCGTTCATTGCAGCACCACTGCATTTTCCTCCATTGTAGCGGCGAGCTCTCTTCTTGTGGAGAGGGGACCTCACTGGAGCCCGCCCTGCTCGTGTAAAGGAGCCCCAGCCCAGGGAAATAGTTCGCAGTCGCGGTGGGCACAAGTCCTGCCCCCAACCCTACTCCAGGAAAATCCAAGCCAAGGTGTACACTGGCGAGAACACTGTACAGTTTAAGTATGACATCCTCTACTGTGATGGCTGTGTAGCTCAGTATTCTATTGCTTTTTGCTTTGGTGATTGTGGTGGATAGCGACAAACATCTGCCTCATGCACCCAAATCGCACTGTATGAATTGAATAGCAGCCATACCATTTCAAGAACCACGAACAAACATGTCTGACTAATGTATCCTGCATAAGCTTGATAACAAAAATGTATCAATTGACCACTAAAAGCGTCATAACGACTTGTCACTGTACAAGTCACACTTCACCCTGTATATTCATGTGTACACAAATATTAATTTCCCTCTGGGGAAATTTTACTGTTTTTACTCTATTTGTTACTTTGGTTCAAGTGTAGCAACAAAAGTTTTTTGCAACACATAAAGACTTATTGAGAAGGTAAAAGCAGAAATACTCACAGGAGATCCCGGACGGCCAATTTCACCCGGAAGTCCAGAAGGACCAGGAGAGCCCTACAGCAAAGTGACACAGTTTAAGCTGAATGGAGGCTTTCGTCTCATTGTGGAATACGTTAAGGTTGGATTAATCAATTGAAACACACAAAACTCAGGCAGTAGGATCATGTGGCGTCAGGATCAAAATTCTCCAACACCCATCACCTCCTGCACGGCCTCGTGAGCAGTGGGCAACTGACTGAGACAAAAATGCACGGCCGTGCTTGCCTACGACTTTCCATCCACTGAAACCAATAGCTGAATAGGGCGGGCAATGCAGCCATAATTCTCCGATAAGTTGCCCGCTATGGGCAAAGCCCTGCCAGTAATCTCAAGAAATTCCATCCCATGTCCCATTGACAGAGCATGCTTCAAAACGGCCACTGGCCAAATTTCGCTTTCTGAATTTGATTTTGTTTCATTGCTTTAGATGTTATTCTAAAGTGCTCCGATAACCGCAGTGGGTAAATACATCGTGCGGCGTGGTACTGAGCCAAAATGGACCAGGAGAGGCTCAGGTTCAACGCCTGATCTGCTCCGAGTTCGCTGTCTGCTGGGCGAGGTGTTACAATTCAACTTGCAGTCCCCAGACCAGAAAAGGGGGAAAGATAGGAATGTAGGAACATAGGAAGTAGACTATTGAGCCCCTTGAGCCTGTTCCGCCATTCAATTAGATCATGGCCGATCTGTATTTTAACTCCATCCACCCGCCTTGGTTCCGTAATCAGGATCAACCAGGATTCCCACTATCCAGTGATTCCTGACGGAAAGCGCGCGGGTGGATGCTTGGCGGAGACCAGGTGCGGGTTCAGCGGCGATGCCACAATGCTCATATAGCCTGCTAACATTCCGTGCCTAGGCTCATGTATAAAGAAATGCCTCTTGGACAAGTTACGGAGAGGCTGTTCATCCCTGTGGAACTGTACCTTTGTATGAGTCACTGCTATCAGGGCAGATGGGGTAAAAAGAGGAAAGAACTTGAACAAGAGGAATTATACTGTGGGAGGGAAGGCTAATAGCACAGTGCACTGGAGCTTTATATCACAGAAATACACAGAAGATACAACACGGAAACGGGCCATCCTGCTCAACCAGTCCGTGTCGGCATTTATCCTCCACACACGAGCAAATAGTCCCAATCACATTTACCCACACTCTTCACATATCATTTCATCCTCTTTTCCTTCATCCATCTTGAATGTTAACATAGTCTCTGCCTCAACCACTAACCCTGGAAATGAATTCCCAGCCTCACAACTCTCTGTGTAAAGAGGTTTCTCCTGCCCTCTGTTCTAAATCTCTTCCATTTAATCTTGTATCCATGGCCCCCTCATTCTTGACCCCTCAACCACTGGAAACAATCTGCTTCTATCTACCCTATCCCATCATTTCATAATTTTAAACACTTCTATCATATCGCTCCGTAATCCATGTTCTAATGGAAAAAGGGCCCAATTTTTCACATCTTTCTTCATATTTGTTTTTCCTCCTATCATGCAGCATCCTAGAGAATCTACATTGTACCTTCTCTAAAGCTTCAACATCCTTCCTATAGTGTGGAGCCCCGATACTGAATACAGTACTCTATCTTTCTTAAGGTCCCTTATGGGCCCATCATTGCCCCCTGGCTATTATATTTTATACTTCTTGTGATAAAACACTGTGCCACCAGCATCCATAATGCCCACAGAGTGAGTTTCTCGTATCAGTCATGTCACACCATTGTGGGGACGTACTGATAGTAAGTCTGACTGACTACACACTAAATTAGCAGAGGCCTGGGAGCTACATCTCCAGCCCATCCGTTCAACTAGAGATGCTGTGTGATGCAGGGAGACTTCAAAGGCGAACAAGGAGAAAATAACCGTGTATATTTTTATGCAGAGGAAAAAAAAACATAGCTCCAACAAAAGAAAATGAGGACAATTATTAGTGGAAAACTGCTCACATTTCAATAATTAACCAATAACTTGTCATAGCCATTGTACTGTCACTCTACTTACAGCTGGCCCAGGTTCGTCCCCACCCTGCAAACAAAGCATAGCAAACATTTCAATATAAACATTTTTTAAATGGACATTTTTTTAAAGAGAAGTAATCGATTTTTCTATTTCCCTGCACTGCAAAAAACAAAAGACACAAAAATAAACTGGAACTGGAAAACAAATAATTCCGTATTTTGCCGACTGAGATGTGTCAATTTTCTCCATCCTCTCAATCCCCTTCTTCTCCAAGATCCTCGAGCTAGTCAACGCCATTCGACTTCATTCCCACTTTGTCCACCACTGCCTCTTCAAAACCCTTAAGTCTTGGCTTTCCACTGCTCTGGTCAATGTCACCAACAATATTCTGTTTGAGCGTGACCAGTGCATGTTATTTCTCCTTGACCTGTCCTGTGGCCTTTGGTATCTTTGGCCACGCACTCTTCCACCTCCGTGCCCAGCTATCTGTCACTGTCCTTCTATGGTTCCAGTCCTATTGGTAATGAATAGCCAGCACCTCTGCTGAAACAGTCTCTCCTCTTCCATCCGTATATTCACCTCCGGTGTGCCACAAGGCTTTGTCCTCAGTCACCTGCTATTCCTCATTTACATGCTCCCCTTGGCAACATTATCTGTAAGCATTGGGGTCATGTACGCCAGTGACACCTAACTTTACCCCTCCGCATTCACCCTTAGAACAGCCCCATGCCCCCGATTGTTACCGTACTATCAGACTGCCTGTCCACTATCAAGTTGTGGATTACCCAGAGACTTCTTCCACCTAAACATGGGCAAGGCTGAAGTCATGGAATCATAGCATCATAGAATCATAGAAAATTTGCGGCACAGAAGGAGGCCATTCGACCCATCGTGTTCGCACCGGCCGAAATGAGCCTCCCAGGCTAATCCCACTTTCCAGCACTTGGTCCACAGACCCCCACCACCCTCTGGGTGAAAAAAACATTTTTTCTCAGCTCCCCTCTGATCCTTCTACCAACCACCTTAAATCTATGCCCCCTGGTTATTGACTTCTCTGCTAAGGGAAATAGGTCCTTCCTATCCACTCTATCTAGGCCCTTCATAATTTTGTACACCTCAATTAAATCACTACTCAGCCAGTGTTTTATACTGTTCCAAAGAAAACAACCACAACCTCTCCAATCTTTCCTCATAGCTAAAATTCTCCAGTCCTGGCAACATCCTCGTAAATTTCCTCTGTACCCTTTCCAGTGCAATTACATCCTTCCTGTAATGTGGTGACCAGAACTGTACACAGTACTCAAGCTGTGGCCTAACTAGTGTTTTATGCAGTTCCAGTATAACCTCCCTGCTCTTATATTCTGTGCCTCGGCTAATAAAGGAAAGTATCCCGTATGCCTTTTTAACCACCTTATCTACCTGTCCTGCTACCTTCAGGGATCTGCTCTCTGGAATTCTCTTCCTAATCCCCTCCACTTTCTTACATCTCTGCCCATCTTCAACAGTCTCCTTAAAACCAAACTCCCCTCTACTTATTTCATGCTCAGTGCTATCTAACCACCCCCTCCCCCCATTCAAATGCTAAGTCCCTTATTAAGGGCCTTGGGGAATTTTGCAAAAGTAAAGTTGCCATATAAGTGCAGATTGCTGTCACCAGGTTTCATTATATTAAATAGCATGCTGTCTGAAACACAAAACCGATGTCTGGCCAAATATGATTATTCTCCAGTTAAGCAGTGCTTTACCGAAGTATAGACGAATATTTTGCACTCCTGACAACTTTTTACAGAACGGTTTAAAATTTTATGTTCAACCTATTTCAACATTGTAAATATTTGGACTTACGGGAGGTCCACGAGATCCTGCTGCTCCTGGTTCACCCTAGAAAAAACAATCTGAATTATCTTCTTTTTCAGTAACAGGAAGTGTTAGCTTTAATTTTCTTTTTGGTCAAGAGTCACCAGATCAAAATTACAGCCTTCAATTTTACCTCTGTAGATTTTGGAGCTGAATTTCCTCTCCAGTACACCTGGGGGAGGCAGAATTCCTGGGACAAAGGAGTGGAAAAGAGGATGGAGATCCATGCAGAGGAGTCTCTGTCCCCTTTACGTTGCCTGGAGATTTCTGGAGTCTCCCCCCAGGGGCAGGCCGAATGCTTGCGTCTGCAGCAGACACATGCAAGAGCGTGCTAATAAGGCAGAAGGGTAACAGGCTCACCTGATCTCCCCGGAGGGGCAGCCATTTTGAGGGGTGCCCAGAAGATGGGCCTCAGGCTCTGCACCCAACACCTCTCCAATCAGAAGATCAGAGCGGGGCAGACAGCAAAGACGAAAGGACCAATAATGTAAGGAAAGGGTTCTTTTTATAGTAATTTCTTGATATTAACTATAGCTTTTAAGTGAGTTTCTATTAGTAATGTTCAGTTAGTAAAAGGGATTCTAGTCAGGCAGTGTTTTAGCTGATAAAGAGATTTAGCAGAGGCCACAAAATGTCTTTGTTTGCTCATCCTTGAAAGCTACCATAAATCTTGCAGCTATGAGACATGTTTGACCATCAATTCAAGGTGTTAGAATTTCAACAGCTCAGACTGCTAACTCCTCAGAGAACATTGATAAGGAATGTGATCAAGTGCTGTAACTGTCTCCAGTTGAATGACTTGAGTGATAGCTCAGCCAAGGTGAAGCCATGATAAACTGTGGGGAGCGATTCTTGTTAAAACTGAAGTTATTGCAGCTAATTAGATGAGATAATGTTGAAAGATGCAGATTCTTGTGAAAGAAAGGTTTAAGAGGTGGGTGTTGGAATAGATACTTCAGAAATTGATGAGGCCTCATCAGCCGTTCCCCTCGAGCTCAAAAATTGTAACAGGTGAATTCTCTGGTAACTCGTCTTATCGTAAGTGGGCTCTTAAGTACATGTGTAATTGTTATTGATAATAGTCATCATTGTATGCTTAATTCCAATGATTGCCAATGAACCCCATTATCTTGAGGAATAACTTATAAAGTTGTAAGTAAAAACATTTACTCCCTAACCCCCTTTTGCTCTCAGGGATAGCAGGACAGAGATTTAAATGTTGGTTTAATACAGAGCAATCTATACCACTCCTGGGAAGCCTATTTAGCAAGAACTCCCCCATATCAACACCAGCACATTCCTACAGAGGAGGGATAGGTTGAAAAGAGAAGGGAGATGGATCAGGAACCACGAGGATAGTGGCCCAAGCCAAGACCATCAGCTACAACCCTCATCTCATAGACAATGCCAATAAAGCATCTGTGTTTGGAAGTGCTGCTAGACCAATACATACAGCTATATCGTTATCCACTCCTGTGAGGGCACCAGTGTACCATAGAATGAACCAGTGCAAAATTCAGAAAAAAATAATTTTAAAAAATGGAAATGACTTCCCACGTAACCTTTGAACTGTCCCACTTTGTGTCAAAAAAAAAATTAGATTAAATGAGGAACACTTCCTCTACTCGTGCCGTTTCCTCACATTTTACTACTTGCTCTCTCACTCTCAATGTTTCATGTTAAAATAGAAGGGTAGATTTTCTGGTCCCAGCTAATTGCAGCAGTGACTCGAACATTGTGAACGCCCTTTGTGATGACGGCATCTAGAGTGGACTTAGGAACTTAGGAACAGGAGTAGGCCATTCAGCCCCTCGAACCTGTTCTGCCAATCCATTAGATCATAGCTGACCTGTACCTCAACTCCATTTCCCACCTTTGATCCATATCCCTTGATACCCCTACCCAACACAAATCTGTCAATCTAAGTCTTAAAATTTTCAATTGACCCCCAGCATCCACAGCCTTTTAGGGGCAGAGAAATACAGATTTCCACTACCCTTTGTGTGAAAAACTGCTTCCAAATTTCAGTCCTAAATGGCCTGGCTCTAATTTTAAGATTGTGCCCCCCTTGTTCTGGTTTCCCCCACCAGGGGAAATAGTTTCTCTTAATCCACTCTATTAAATCTCGATTATTTTAAACACCACTACTCCTGTTCCTATGTCATCTGTGAATCGACACTACAATGCAGTAGCCTTTTCCCCTCCCTGCACTCCCTTTCAAGTGTGCTTCTCACTGGGAGTGCAGAAATGATGAATTCATCCATAAATCTCTGTCAGTCTATGGAAAACTATTAGCCTGAATATTTGACGCTACGTTTTGTATAATAGTACTGAACTGCATATTGGCTTATTAAATATCTCAGCCACTCTTATCTGTATCTTACTGCTGTGCCTCATTCTGTTATACAGAGCAAAGATGCTTTCTCTTTTGTGCACACACCTGCAGTATACACACACAAATACTTTCACCTGTCCTGTGCTCTTTACTTACCTTGGGTCCTGGTTGTCCAGGAATCCCCGGTGATCCCTCTTGTCCTGTTAATCCCTGTGCATATGCAGAAATTCAACAAAAAAAAGTATAAGAACACGTTCAACTGATATTTATTCTTAAATAAAGTAATTGAAGTTTAAATATTAGTTAACATCGGCAGGCACCTTTTTCCCAAAATAGTGGAAAGTTATTAAATTCTCAGCAGTAAACAGTGTAATGGTTCCACTTCTCCCTGCAGTATGTGTTGACTTACCATATTTACAAGTTGTCAATGTGCATTAAACCTGTGGCCAAAAAATACACTCCACCAAGAGTGCACCAGAACTGCCAGAACCTAGGACACAATATGGCAGGACCTGAGCTTACAATGAACACCCCGGGATGGCTTTGTGAGGGTAGAGTCTCCACCTGCCCCTTACAAGGCCAACGTCATAAGGATTGGGGGTGGGCAGGTACTCCCTACAATGGGAGTTCCCACAATCTCAGCCCGGCAGTTGGTTGGCCAAGGTATGCCTGTTGAGAAGAAGCCGACCCAGTAACAGACCGTGAGGACCATCTGGCCTTCCAGGGACTGTAGCGAGAACTGCCGAAGATTTGATACCAAATAATTGTTTTTTTTTTCATTTTTAAAGCAGCTCTCTTAACAAAGTGGGGGTGGAGTGAGTGGGCGGGGATGGTTCATAGTTTGTTTCTAGGAGCGGCCCTGCCCCACAAGCGGGGGCACCTCCGCCACAGTGTGGGGCCTGTTGGACAGGCGGGCAACCCACAAGCCCGTCAACTGGTACAGGCATCTGGCTTTGGCACCCGAATGAAGGGTCCTTCCCCTGGTTCCGTGAACCGTGGCAGGGTCAGAGGTGGCGAACTCGTCCAGGCTCATCTTGGCATCTCTGTCAGATTCCACTCCTCCACGGATTTTTGGAGCCTGCATTTACATGCTGGCACTATTTGTGATAATTAATTTAGTCGGTCCACACATATTATCACATAAATCAGTTTCAAAAATAAATTACCAGCAATAAATGTATTATCTAAGTGGAGTGAATCTGATTCATGACATGTGGAAATTACACGTCATGCATCAGATTCACTCCATTAAGTCAGGATCAGTACACTCGATGTAATTATATATCTTCATTAAGGTCCTAATTCACTTTTTTAAAACTTTTTTTTCTTTTTTGAATTATCTCCCCAAGGAAGAAATACAAGTTGGGGTACAGTTCCATGGACACCAGCAGCTTTATTTGAGAATGGACAGTATAGTGTTTTCAAGCTGTTCAACTGTGGGAAGTGAGGGGGGGATTGTATCCCAGCTGAGCCCCATCCTGCTAAAAAGCAACATCCACATATGCATATTTCTGCAGGGAACACTGATTAGCAAACACTATGGGAGCCCCGTCTGATTTTTCCCATCTCTAATCCATGTGCACTAAGGCGAGTTGTAAACCTCTTCCACAATTACTGCCCTGGACTAAGATCAGCTGAACTCAGCATAGGCCTGGAATGGAACCAAAGACTCTCTTGCTTTGTATGGCTCAATAACACAACCCACAGTGCATTTACCCACAGACTCAATGGGATTATTCAAATAGACAAAAACGCAATAAACATTTACGCCATTAATTTGGCAAAGAGGTTATGTTAAACTTGTATAGAAACTTGGTTGGACCACACAATGCCCAGTCCTGGTCTCCATATTATAAAAAGGATACAGAGGCATTGGAGAGGGTGCAAAAAAGATTCACAAGGATGATACCAGAACTGAGAGGATATCCTTATCAGGAAAGGCTGAACAGACTGGGACTCTTTTCTCTAGAAAAGAGAAGGCTGAGGGATGACCTGATAAGAGGTCTTTAAGATAATGATAGGATTTGATAGGGCAGACGTACAGAAATTTTTCCACTTGTGGGGGAGTCCAAAACTAGAGGTCATAAGTATAAAATAGTCGCTAATAAATCCAATAGGGAATGAAGAAGAAACTTCTTTAACCAAAGAGTAGTAAGAATGTGGAACGCACTGCCACAAGGAGGCAAATATCATAGATACATTTAAGGAGAAGCTAGATAAGTACATGAGGGAGATAGGAATAGAAGGATATGCCAATAGGGTTAGATGAAGGAGAGAGGAAGGAGGCTCGTGTGGAGCATAAACGCCGGCATAGACCAGTTGGGCCGAATGGCCTGTTTCTGTGCTGTAGTTTCAATGTAACTCTATGTAATTGCCATAACTTTGGTGGAAGATGCGCAGCAACACTGGAGAAAAAAAGCATAAATGGTGTTTACGCTGCTTTTCCCAGGTTTCTGTGGATCTTCCTCCAAATTGCCCACAAAAAACACAAACTTCATTCTCGTTAAAAAGTGGAATTTTCCAAATGTTAGCTTGAATAAAGTAACTTACATTGACTGCTTTTATATCTTGTAATTTTTGTTTAAACATTTATCATTGTAATAGGGTAATGTAAATTAACAACCCATATCGGTCCACATATATGCTTGCTTTCTATTTTTTCTCTCCATTCAATGACTAATATCTGCCCAGACATGCACATCTAATGCTGAGAATTGCATAATTTGTATCACATTTGTGAAATGATGAGAAGTAAATAAAAAGGTATCATTTCAGATATTGCAGTACAATTAAATTCAGCAGTGATTCTTTACTCAATTAACTTTCTTCTCCTTCCAGGTTTCTCCCCTCCTCTTCTGAAGGTGCTGTCCTCGTTTCTTGCACAGTTCATGGGCACAAGTCACCAGCCTGTACCTCACCCAAGTGGCCATTCTTCGTGTGTGAGTTTAGACAGTAAGGCCTAAATTTTCCTCAGCCCGTCAGGAACATGATGGGGTCGAGGTTTCTTCCCTTTCATGTGACCCCACTGGCAACTAACAGTACTTTCGGGGGAAGATCTCTCGGTAGGCAGGGAAGGTTCAAGGCAGGACTCGCATTCGGCCCATCGTGCCTGTGCCAGCTCTTTGAAAGAGTTTCCAGATCGTAACAATTTGCTGCGAAAAAAAAAATTCTCCTCATCTCCCCTCTGGTTCTTTTGCCAATTATCTTAAATCTGTGTCCTCTGGTTACTGACACACCCGCCAGTGGAAACAGAATAAATAAGGAGAAACTATCAAAAACCCCATGATTTTGAACATCTCTATTAAATCTCCCGTTAACCTTCTCTGCTCTAAGGAGAACAATCCCAACTTCTCCAGTCTCTCCATATACTTACTCTGTTGTTGTACAGACTATTAGCCCAACTGCGCCCTTGCCCAGCACAAGTGGGCTGCAAGGAGTGGTCGCAAGTGTTACCATTTCTCAGATAGTGACAATGCAGTTGAGAACATGGGAACATAGGAACGGGAGTAGGCCATTTAACCCCTCGAGCCTGTTCCGCCATTCAATGAGATCATGGCTGATCTGTGCCCTAATTCCATATACCTGCCTTAGCCCCATATCCCTTAATCCCTTTGGCTAACAAAAATCTATCAATCTCAGATTTAAAATTAACAATTGAGCTAGCATCAACTGCCATTTGCAGAAGAGAGTTCCAAACTTCCACCACTCTTTGCGTGTAGAAGTCCTTCCTAACTTCACTCCTGAAAGGTCTGGCTCTAATTTTTAGGCTATGTCCCCTAGTCCTAGACTCCCCAACCAGTGGAAATAGTTTCTCTGTATCTACCCTATCAGTTCCCCTTAACATCTTGAAAACTTCGATCAAATCACCCCTTAATCTTCTAAATTCCAGGGAATAAAACCCTAATTTGTGTAATCTCGCCTCGTAATTTAACCCTTGGAGTCCAGGTATCATTCTAGTAAATCTACGTTGCACTCCCTCCAAGGCCAATATAGCCTTCCTAAGGTGTCCAGAACTGAACACAGTTCTCCTGGTGTGGTCTGACCAGGGCTTTGTATAGCTGTAGCATAACTTCTACACCCTTTTATTCTAGTCCTCTGGATATAAAGGCCAGCATTCCATTAGCCTTTTTGATTATTTTCTGTACCTGTCCATGACATTTTAATGATCTATGTACATGGGCCCTTAAGTCTCTTTGGACCTCCACGGTTGCATCAATCAAGCCCCCTCCAATGCCAGCACAGGATGGACCATCTAGCTTCCGCCCAGTAGGCACCGAACATATGAGCAACATGGCACTGTTGTACCAACCTATGTATCACTGAGGCAATTCCTCTCACATACTGCTGGCAATGGGTTGTTCTGTGCCACCTCCACTACTCTCCAATCCATCGGTACAGTCGCAGCCACCAGTCCACACAACCTCCTGACACTAGGCAGCACCACATAGGAGTGGGAGGTTAGCTTCACATGTGGAAAGAGTTTTAAGCACAAGGGTTACATAGAGTTACAGAGAATTTACAGCACAGAAATAGGCCATTCGGCCCAACTGGTCTATGCCAGTGTTTATGCCCCAAACGAGCCTCTTCCCACCTTACGTCATCTAACCCCATCTGCATATCCTTGTATTCCTTTCTCCTTCATGTACTTATCCAGCTTCCCCATAGATACGGTGTTAAGAAATAATAATAGGACATAATCAAGAGACAATCAGTAAACATGGACATCTTTGGTACGAATAATGTGAATTCACAAACTGCACATTCACAGAATGAAAGCCCTTCCTGCTAATGAAATTTAGGGAGTGTTTAGTCAGGGTCTTTAATGCCGCATGGGTGGACAACAAGAAAGATATGAAATCTGAGGCCTGTCTGAACAGGACAGTGATCACTTGTTTAATGCAGTGATGCACTGCTGATTGACTTATGTGACTAAGCTCGCCCAGGACTGCCTGGAAACCTATGTGACATAAAAAATTAGTGATGTTGCCACCTTTACAACCTCTGAAAGAGGCTGCAGCTCTGGTGCCAACAGCTGGCATAACGCATTTACTTCTCTAGAGGAATCTACAGTTTTCTCTCACACTTGGGAGATATCCATATATCACCTCCTTGGTCTGTAGACCCTCTGGTACAGGTACCTACATGCCGGGTGGTGCTCACCTACACAATGCCACATTATCCGGGCTTTCCTCCTCTCTATTCTCATCATTATCTTCCTCAAAGAAAAAAAAAATGGAACTCCAAGAGAGAAATACATCATTTATTTACAATACTATTCTCAATTTAGACTCTTTGGAAATAGCAGCAACTAGGAACATAGGGAAAGGAGTAGGCCATTCAGCCCCACAAGCCTGTTCCACCATTCAATTATATCATGGCTGATCTATATCTTAACTCCATCTACCCGCCTTGGTTCCATAACCCTTAATACCCTTGCCTGACAAAAATCTTATCAATCTCAGTTTTGAAATTTTCAATTGACTCCCAGCCTCAACAGCTTTTTGGGGGAGAGAGTTCCAGATTTCCACTACCCTTTGTGTGAAGAAGTGATTCCTGACATCCCTCCTGAATGGCCTGGCTCTAATTTTAAGGTTATGCTCCCTTGTTCTGGACACTCCCACCAGAGGAAATGGTGTATCTCTATCTACCCTATCAAATCCTTTAATCATCTTAAACACCTCAATTAGATCACCCCTTAATCTTCTATACTCAAGGGAATACAAGCCTAGTCTATGCAACCTGTCCTCATAATTTAACCCTTTTAGCCTTGGTATCATTCTGGTGAATCTACGCTGCACCCCCTCCAAGGCCAATATATAAGCCACAGACACAGCTGTTGGTCTGCACCACTTCAGTGGGTCAGGCAGGAACACTTCAAGGTGCTAACACTTCAGCAGGAGCAGCTCCGAGGAAATTCCCGGCCATTCTTTCTGCATTTGCAAGATATTAAGGAAAGCAACTAGCAACAAAAATCAACATCTCATGTCCTTGATTTTGTAAGAAGGTTTTGCTTTTTCAAACCATGATAAGATTATCAGATGAATGCACAGTCTGAGCACTTCAAAAAATCTGAGTACTTGTACAGTGACATCGGGAGCACTCAAAACATTTTCTCCAACTGAGACCTGTGACAGCCAACATAAGTACTGTACCAGACGACAGCTTCACCTACTTTCAGACAAAGCTCCAAACATGGTTATGGATATAAAACAGAATGTTGAATAATAATAAGTAATAATGATACATGTACGCAACTGCAGCGCCACTTCACCTTCCATCTCGCTTTCTCGTGTGCACTCGATCTCTCTCTCTCGCCTCCGCTCTCCAAGAACCTTTTGTGTTTTGCCTTATGTACCTTATTTCCCACCTCCCTTTCCCCAGAGGTGGAAGGAGCCACGTCTTCACCTTCTCACAGCCCAGTTATTAAATTTAATCCTACAAGTGAGTTCAAATATATTTAAGATGTCTTGCTGGTGTACTCATGTGCTGTATCACAGGGTGAAAGGACATGGTGCTCAGTGACTTCCTGACCTCAGTCAAGCTACCAGAGAGAAATATCAAAGTAAGGAACTTCCCTATGGAGAGGGAAAATACAAAGGGAAGCCCTGTGCCTTCTTATCAAAACATGAAATAAGGGGAAAAAAAAACGTTTCAATCACAGATCATGCACTATCACTTGTTACCAAATCAATTTAATCTCCTGGACAAAAATTCTGCAATATTTCTTCCCCTCTCCAAGTTTAAACAAGTTCCAGAATACCTTTCTAAACTCACATCCTACATCATAAATTGGTGGTCTTCCTTAGAGGGACATAGTCTAGTAGTCCCATCAGCTCCAAAAACAACAGGTTGCACACAACGTTTGATCATCCCTGTTCATACGATCTTCATAACCTCCAATCCTGCTCCTAACCAGATACTCAGGCAAGTTTTTTCTTAAATTATACCGCACGTCGTTCTTTAGTTTTCACACATTCAGGCATTGTTGTTGTGGTACACAGCGAATGTGGCACAGTGTATAAATTTAGGGCACGTGATCTGGCACAGAAAAAAGTCACAGGGCAATTGTGGGAGAAATGGCAAAAGTTGTGGAGAATATTCTTTTTCCAGTCAATTTTTCCGCTCACATGCAGTTTAATTTTGATCAGCTGGTGTTCTGCCTTTCTGCACCCACCAAGCATTGAAGGGAATTTGCAGCTGGCAACAGTTCCAGCTGGTTTTATAGTCAGCAAGCACTCAGCTCCCCTCCAGCTATTAGTACTGTTTAAAATTAGAGTCTGAATGAAAATCTCAGCGAGCATTCGGGGAGCTGAGCGCTGGTTACCGTAACACCTGGTCCTCAGGTTCAACAAGCATTCCCTCCACCTACTGGCACTATTTTGAGTTTCACTGAAAGTGCCAATGACCAGAGGACTGTAGGACCAGCTGTTACTGATACTCTCTGGTCTTACAGTTGGCGAGTGTTTGGCTCCATTCAGGCTCCCATTTTTTACTGACCACAAGGCCAGCTTGTAGAGTGACCGGCTGTTAACGTCCTTCAGTGTTAAGCCGGCAGAACGAGGCAGAACTCGGGGACTTTAAAAACGCAGTGCTGATCAAAATTAAAGTGACAGTGAGAGAACAAACTGACTGGGAAAGTTGATCTCTGAGGTGAAAATGTCAGGGTTCATTGTGGGATCTCACACGGCAACAAATCACTTGCTGATTTCATAATACAGCGTGGTTGGGAGTGAAGCTTATAAAGTGCCAGGGGACAGTTCCGATGACTAGTGTTGGTAGGTGCTATGAGTAATCAGCTGTAATGATGCCCAGTGAATTTTTGGCTTTGTGACCTTCCATAGTTTTGGGGGGGGACTGAGTTGATAAGTTTGCTTCTCATCTAGTTCCTGGGCTACATGGGGCATGTTATTTTTTAAAGTTGTTAACTAACACTGCTGTATCTGGGACTCCATTTTCAAATACTTGCAACTCAGTTTTGGGCACTGCACCTCAGGAAGGATATATTGGCCTTGGAGGGGGTGCAGCGCAGATTCACCAGAATGATACCTGGTCCTAGAGGGTTAAATTATGAGGACAGGTTGCATAAACTTGGTTTGTATTCCCTTGAGAATAGAAGATTAAGGGGTGATCTGATCGAGGTGTTTAAAATGTTAAAAGAATTTGATAAGGTAGATACTGAGAAACTATTTCATCTGGTGAGGAAATCAAGAACAAGGGGACATAACCTTCAAATTAGAGCTAGGTCATTCAGCAGTGAGATCAGGAAGCACTTTTTCCACACAAAGGGTGGTAGAAATTTGGAACTCCCTCCCCCCCAAAAGCTGTGCATGCTGGGGGTCAATTGATGCTTTCAAGATTGAGATTGATAGATTTTTGTTAAGTAAGGGTATCAAGGGATATGGAGCAAAAGTGGGAAAATGGAGTTGAGGTGCACAGCAGCCATGATCTTATTGAATGGCAGAGCAGGCCCGAGGGGCTGAATGGTCCTATGGAGCAATACTCATCAAGCTGGGGAATATTAATCCTGGGAAATGCAATGCATTCCACTCTGTGCCTCCAGGGACAATGTAAAGCATTCCCAGGTATGATATGGCATGGCCAGATGCAAAGCAAAGCTTCCATTTCACACACCAGCCCTCTGAGCAAATGCCCATTTTACACCAAATGTGTAGTATTACGGGTATTTTTGAGTTGAGAACCCGTATCTACTAGGTACTGGGTTGAGTCTTCTCAAACTCATTTCAACTAGGACTCTCAGTGAGAATAGACTTTCATCCCATTAACCTGGGTTAGTTTCAAACTCAGGCAATGGGGATGAAAGGTCAGTATGCCAACCCACGTCACCACCAGTTACCAGAGGTCATTTCTTTTTACTATAATGTTCAAACATTTATTATTCTAAATCAATAGCTTCAACTTTATGGTTCTATGTATATTGCTCCCCCTACATCTCAATAGACAAATCCAATCATGATCTCACTCATTGAAAATCGTCGGTTCATTTTATGAAGTCATTCAGTGGAATAGTTCCATGGTAAAGAAAACAATGATTTAAGAACAAATGAATAAAAAGATCTTTCAGTTAAAAACTGAAATCTATATTGCCAGATAGAAATTTGCTTAAAGGTTCAGCAAACCGGTAAAGTTTTCCATCCAGGTAAATTTGTCTGAAGTTACCAAATTAAAGTAATCCAAAGACGAAGATAAGCGGCACATATGAGCCCCCAAATTGCAAGTCTCAGCTCCCAGTGCGGAGTCTCGCTTAACAGAGCATATTGGAGAGTTGGCTGCAGAGGTCAGCAGGTGCAATTCCTGGCATTTCAATTTTCCAGCCATAAAAATCAATGCAATGAAATCAATATTCCTCATTATTGGAAATCCACTGACACAAAGATTTATTTTCTTGTTTGCTCTATACAATGAGTAGTCTACAGTGAAATAATGACAATTGATTGACAGCAATACAGATGGAAGAATCGAGCACTCATTCATTACACTCCCAGTTTACCAGCCATTAATATCAATCCAATTCAATCAAAGTCCCATGTTATTTGACACTCACTGACACTGAGGTTTACTTAATTACTCATTCTGTACATGCTAAGTACCCTACTGCAGATAAACGGCACTAAAGTAGTTCTGCTTCACATTTACTGCAGTTGCTAGCGATAATTAGATACCCAAGACTTATTGCAAGGAAGTGTTCTCATTGCTTAAGTCTTACTTTTGAAGTCACCTAAATCTTTCGGTTTATAAAAAACAAAATACTGAACAAGAAAAGGCCATTTGGCCCATCAACCTTGGGAGCAGCGGATCACAGAATATCCCCCCATAATGTACTCATTCCTTCTCAAATACCCTGTTCAGACTCGACCGACTGCAGTTCTTCCTTTATATCGTTGCATTTGCTGTGTGGCATTGTTAATCATTAGGTTGGCAGGTGGGCGCTGTTTCAAGCCCATCTGCCTGGATACCCTTGGGGTAGTTTTACATATTCACGCTCCTGGAGCAAAGCTTCAGCCACCAGCAGTGCATGCTGGGCATTTGGGCAGGCACCCTCCCACCATTCATTTTAATGGGCAGAAAATCAAGGACCCAAATTCCTGATGTACTGTCCCGGCAGATGAAGCTCCATGGCAGAAGTGCAAATTCTTAAAATGATCGCTCTGATATGGGAATTGAATTCGATTGAATTGAATGAGACAAATGTAGACGGCAAATTCAATGGTGTCAATGGTGCTATTAACAACCTTGAGCTCTTGTCAAGTGTGGCTCCACGCCAGAACACAGCAGCGCTGAATTTACCATTACCAATATGTCTCATAATTCTGACCCTGATGATTGCTGGAAGAGAAACTGTACTTGAGATTACTGACAGTCAAGTAACACAGTTTCCCTTCCAACAACCCTGCTCCAGCAAGTGATGATTTGCCCTGCACTGCATTCCCAGCAGACAATATATTCATTGAGTGAAGTTGTGCCACTGCTATTCCATGTACAATTTGCAGACTCATACTGAATTTCAGCTGTATCAGCCTTTGTGTTCCTAGTTTGGTTTAAGCACTGCAAAAGGCATTTTGTGGGCAGTGCTCGTCATTCATGATGTCATTGGACTTTATGATGTCAATGCAAGGGTTGTTCTAAACAAAATGTCTGCTTCTAGCATGTGGTTCTACAGTGTAAAACAGGGTAACACCAGGAGACTGACAAAAATCATTACAGATATTTTCTTTTATAACATTTAAGATACTGGAGCACTTGTGTAGGCTTTCCCTTTAATTTAAACTTGGAACTATTATCCACTGCAAAGACTTAAAGGAAAATATGGAAGTGCTTCTGGTAGAAAGTGGGAGAAGAGGTGAACCAGGACTCAGAGAGGAGGAAGAGGCAAGAGTCTGAGACAGGGCAGAAAGGCAGATGGGAAGCTGAAGAGATAATGCCTATGATCGTACTGTTGACCGTTTGTAGTTTGCTTTCTGTTTTTGTCCTGGAAAGTAGAGCGGTCATCTTATAAATGGGTCTGCTTATGTGCAACTATATATTGGTGGTCACATAAAAACATCAATTCGTCCAGATGTTGGCACTTGGTATAGACATGGATCCTCATTCGGGACATCCAAGCCAGGAAATATTAAGTAGCACCTGAGTACCATTACTTAACCATTACTAACTTTTCCTTGTTCAAGTGCAACCAGACCTGTCCAAATCATCAACTCCCAGGTAAGTCAATGGAGCCACAATGAATTCACTAATTCAACTACACACCGGAGTTACACCACAGATTTTGCATCAGTACAAAACTGTACATCGTTCTGAATCGACACAAAATGTGTAACATAACTGGCCCGTTAACTAAAAACATTAAAGTAATATTGTCCTTTAAATTTTTTGAGTTTCTTCCATGAGTTGGCATCACTTCAATCTACCCGTTTATCTCCAAAGAATTCTAAATGTGTAGTTACAGGTGTATAACTTTTTTGCAACATTATAAATCATTCTACACATCCTTATTTTGAAAGGAAACAAATTGTTTTCTTTTAAGCTGCCATTTTAGCTCAGGATTTGCACCAACTCTCGAGGACGATAGTTAGAACTTCCACTCCTGCTCCCCTCCAGAACTTTCCCATTTCCCTTGAGGACCTGGGGCTGTTTCACCACTTTTTTGTCTTATTATTTTTATATATTTTTTTAAATCATTCTCTTATTAATCTTTAAAATATATAATCTGGTAACAGAGACTTTTAAACGTCTAGGGCAGGATTTTAAAGTCCGGGGGGGGAGGGGGGGTGATTTGCAGGTGCGAAACCTGGAAGAGTAGACGCAATCACAACCCTAGTGAGGCCAATCAAAGCCTCTTCCGGGTTTCGCGCCCAGCAACCAGCTTGATTGACAGGCTGGCTGCTGACAGGAGCTACATGTCGGTGGGGGGGGGGGGACAAAGAGAGAGAGAGCGACCTCATCGGCAGTTAGGATAGAGATGGGGGGGGCAACAAAGATTAGAGTGGCGATATTGGACATCAGGATCAGAGTGGAGACATTGGACATCAGGATCAGAGTGGAGACATCAGTCATCGGGATCAGAGTGGAGACATCGGACATCGGAGATCACGGGGGTGCGAGGGGGGAGAAGTCCAGACAACATCATTTTTAAGGTATGTTTATTTACTTTTTTTACAATGGGAAATGTAATTTTATTTAATTTATTTAGTCTATTTTTCCTTGATCCAGCCCTTGCCACCTGGTTTCACCAGGCGTGAATTGGAAGCCGTAGGAAAGCCGCTCAGGTAACGTTAAAATCTTTTTAGGTGTCCAATAGACAAAAAATAAACTACCTTAAGTACTTCAATGAGGTATATTTACCCCTTTAATTATCAGCCTGCCTGATTTAAGTCGGGGCGGGATTTCCTGGTGACTGACCTGCACACGCACACAGGTTTACCTGAGTCGGATTCAAAAATGTGCGGATTCAAGCCAGGATATCTGTCCACTCCCAAAAACAGCCATCTTGATTGTCCTTCCCCACTCCCCCGCCCCCAACCCACCCATTTTTCCCTTTTAAAATCCTGCCCCTGGGGTTGCCAACTCTGGTTGAATATATTCCTGGAGGTTTCATCACATGACCTCCTGCCTCCAACTGCCCCACCCCCCAACATTCCCGCCATTGGTCGCCCGACATGTCCATCCTCACGGTGCCCTGCCGTCCCAGATCTAATTGGAAAGAGCACACTTTCCGTTACCCGATTGGATGATTCAAACAGCCTTTTTCCCCATGTCCAATATTTTTATAACTTGTAAACAAAAGTGTTCAATGAAAAAAAATTTAAAACCAACATTTTTTTTTAATGACCCTATGATTATTCTCCAGGGTTGCTGGCGGCAGTGTCCTGGAGATTAGTCTTTAGTTCCTGGAGACTCCAGGTCAATCCTGGAGGGTTGGCAACCTCATGGGAATGGAGAGTGACTTGCTGTGAAAGTCCCTCTTGGATCCTCACGTTTATTCCCAGGTCACAGGGACAAGCAAACCGATACTATACAGGGCTGGGGAACCCCCTCTGGACTCTGGCTGGTTCAATGTTTAAAAATATAAATAAAAAACACATTAGCAGGCATGTCCTTTCACATGAAGCCCGTCTGAGTACTGCATTTGCTGCGTGTGTGTGGATTGATTTTTGTTTATATTTTGAATGGATGTGGCTCAAGCGCTTTTTCTTTTTTTTAACATAGGCACAATAAAGGCGCTGTTTAGAACGGAAGTCCTGGAATTCGCCGCTTTAACTCCTTCGGTTCAGGTTATTTGAAGTGAATTCCCCGAGTCGTCCAGTCGCCTTTAACCAGCACTGAATCCCATCTCATCCGATAGTCAACCCAGTTAGCTCAGGGTGAAGCAATCAACATCACCACCCCATGAAGTGGACATTCCTCCCCCTCAATGTGTTTAATATACTTTGCACACACACACACACACATATATATATATATATATATATATTTGTTAGACTCTTGTTGAAAGGAATCAAGGTCACTTAAAACCAATTTTCTACTTACATCTGCTCCTGACGCTCCCACTACTCCGACTGCGCCAATTTTACCCGAGTCACCTTTCGGACCCTAAAATAGAATCAAAGTTGAGAGAGAGCATCATAGATGATTGATTGTTATGTATTTCTTTTTAACCTAAATAATTTTGATGAAAATATACAGAGGGGAGGGGAAAAAGTACTCACCGGTAGACCCGGGGAGCCATCCGGACCTCGATCACCCTAAAGGTAAATCACAGAAAGTTGACAAATCTGTCACAAAAATAGGTCGAATTATTTCAATGATATGGTTAGAAGGGATGGTGCTTCTAAAGGAGGGGCGGGGGTGGTGTGTTAGAGTGAAATTAATTCAAAATATTGGTGTTTAAAGTGGGTGGCGAGCTTTCCCCACAGAGGCTGCAGCTCATTCCGTCCCATCTCAGTTGGGGTCAACCCCACACAGCCCAGCAGACCGAGTGAAAGGGCTTGTGTTTGCTTTTCCTTCTTCAAAGGTTCCGGTTCTCATTTGTAATTTGTAATACTGCTGCGGAACAATGGTTTTCAATGGGAGGGAGAGAGGGGGAGGAGGGGAAGGGGAGAGAGGGGGAGGAGGGGAAGGGGAGAGAAGGAAGGGAGAGGCAGAAGAGGGAGAAGGGGAGAGAGAGAGGAGAAGAAGGGAAGGGAGAGAGGGGGAAGGGGAGAGAAGGAAGGGAGAGGCAGAAGAGGGAGAAGGGGAGAGAGAGAGAGGGGAAGAAGGGAAGGGAGAGAGGGGGAAGGGGAGAGAAGGAAGGGAGAGGCAGACGAGGGGAAAGGGGAGAGGGAGAGGGGAAGGAGAGAGGGGAAGAAGGGAAGGGGAGAGGGGGAAGGGGAGAAGGAGAGGGAGGAGGAAGGGGAGGGAGAGGGGAAGAAGGGAAGGAGAGAAGGGAAGGGAGAGAGGGGTAGGGGAGAGGGAGGGGAAGGAGAGAGGAGGAAGGGGAGGGAGAGAGGGGGAAGGGAGAGAGGGGTAGGGGAGAGGGAGGGGGAGGAGGAAGGGGAGGGAGAGAGGGGAAGAAGGGGAGGAGAGAAGGGAAGGGAGAGAGGGGGGCTTGTCAGCGGTTTAAGGCTTTATCCAATTACTTACATCAATTCCGTCCACACCGGGGACTCCTGCCGGGCCTGGGGGACCTGTTTGTCCTGAATCATCTGGTAAATCCTGCGGTTTAAAAGCCATTAAAAAGAAAAGTTTGTATTAATAAAGAAAAAATACAATGCATATGCAGCGCCGTTTACGAAAAGTTTGTATTGATTTAAATGTAATGTATCTACTGTTTTATAAATGCTTCAATTGGAACATGTCGTTATCATTTCTTCTGTGTGGCAATATTGCTGCCGGGGACCATTCATCAGGGAATGATATCCAGTTGTTTTAATAACTCTTTGCTTTCAGTTCTTGTCTATAAAAGGCTTCCCCACATCCCCAAAAAGGAAAAACGATTGTAACTATTTCTTGCACTATTTGGTGCTTCTTCTGTTTCAGTTCTTAAGTTGGCCCCAATCCCCTGTGCGACTACCCTACTTGATAAGATTTATTAATGAAAATGTGGATTAAAAGCCTATTTAGAATAAGCGATTTCCCGCGACTGCTTAAAATAACGTCCTATACTGCACAATACTTTCTATTTGATTACTGCGCCAAGTCAAGGGTCGTAATCGATATCAAAAGGTAAACTGTGAAACAAAATGCAGTTTTAACTTCATCAGCAGCTATAAAGAGTGTCATCATCGCTCGTTCCTCCTCCGCCAATCCAACGATCCTAAATACCAGTCCACTTCCCCGCAATATTCCTCTAGCAGCCAGCTATAGATCACCAATATCTGTATACGTTCAGCCCAGTCCAGCTATTGTATTCCTAAATCAGTCACATTAAAACGTCGATATCATCCACGAAACGAGCTTCTCTGTTCCAGATTTAATTTTTCCTTTTTTTAAAAAATAAAGTTTTCTTTCTATAAATGTTAAGCTTCGGAATCGGATTAGAAAACAATCAGTGAAAGTGCATCCACAGGTAGAACTATCTTACTGCCAGAGATTGTCCAGGTGTTTCCCTCACGCGAGTATATAGTTTCAATGTGTAACAGACCAGGTATTTATTGTAACCAATGGTCCAGTATTTGAGCCGGAGTGATGGACTAGATGGAACACAGATACAGAGGGGTGAAAGCAGTCTTCTAGTCGAAATTTCAGTCATATGTCATATTAACTACAATGGATTGGAAACCGCTTCCACGGTTTTAATGCTTTCGTTTAACAATTTTAGTTAGAACATTTGTGGTCCAAAAATTCCCTTCAAAAATAACAACGCGGCAGCTGCAGTAAGGGTCGGCCAACTTGAAAAGAAATAGACACTTAAGGTCAAAATTAATATCCACTTACTTGAGTTAAACCCAGACGCAGTATCTGTAGAAAAATCACTAGATACAGGAGTCCGGCTTGCCTGCAGGAGCTCGCCATGGTTACCCAATGGCTAGGTAGATTGCCTCTATCCTTTCTCTCCTCTTAGTTGAATATTAGGCCGCCAAGAAAATCGCCCTAGCTGATCCCCTACTTGCATAGGAATGAGGTCTTATGTTTATTAATATCCCACTGTCAGGCTATGTGATTGGAGGACTTGACAGTCCCTGGGCGGCCCTTCAGAGCAATATCCACAAGCTACCTTTTCACATTCTACATAAACTTTATAGACCGGTTTCTAATCATGCAGTTTATAAGTAAGGAAGAAAAACAAAACTATTCCTGTTTATAAAATTGAGATGTAGAGATTAAGGAGGTTGTAATCATGTGAAATGGCATTTTTTTTTGAAAGTCTTAATAGACGATATTTTCTTACCCAATTTCGGACAGGAAGTTCAGGGCAAGATTCGCGCTGTGCTCTGTGAGGATCGCAGTGAATGATCATCCATTGGAGTTCGAACTGTCCATGACAAAGGGGAATTACACGGGTTTATCAGATACAGTCATTTAACTTCACATGTAGCTCATTAACTATACAAAGCAACCGATTCCTGAAATGTACCTCAAGGTTTTAAATTTTAAACTCGAACACCTGTCAGCCATTTGTTGTGTGTGTCTATTACCCTTTCAAAAATAAAGATTTTACCTTTTAATATAAAATAAGAATAATGTCATTTAAGGAATAGCCTCACTAAACAGACAATGTATTTTGCTTGGTGATGGGTCTGTTAAAAGGACATAAAGCAATAAGCAATAAGCAAAGGCCACATACCTTTTATTTTAATATATGAAAATTGCTTTGGTAATTTTATCAGTAAATTTGGAGTTCTAATAGATATTTTCCATATATTATGAAATAAAGAATAGTCTAGAATTTTATATTAGAGCCCATACAATGAAAATACTGTGTAAAATAAATGCAAAACCAGTAGAATCACAGAATCTTACAGCACAGAAGGAGGCCATTCGGCCCATCGTTCCTGTGCCAGCTGTTTGAAAGAGCTATCCAATTAGTCCCATTCTCCTGCTCTTTCCCCGTAGGACTGCAATTTTATCCCCTTCAAGTATTTATCCAATTCTTATTTATTTATCAAAAAAAGTATAGAATTCAAATGAATATCATGACAGAATAATGTTAGCACTACAATTATGATATTAATGAACAGTATTTCACTTTGAAGCAAATGGAATCTCAGTAAGCTAGGCCATGTATACACTAGATGCCTTCTGTAACTGTCTCTTGTGTACATGTGACATTTCATACCACCATGAAGGAAAAGCATTTTAAACACTGTCAACCTCTAATGTAGACATTCTTGACTGTGTTCACAAGAATCTTCACACCTATCAACTGTAGTCTGATAAATGAGCATCAGTGAATTTAATAGGCATAAAGAAGAAAATTAGCCATGTCCTTTTAGACAGGGAGAAGCTGCTGAATGGACACATTTCCAGGATGTTCCCGGAGGTTCACATGGAATATCCTGCAATGTGGCTCCATCTGCTGGAGAATTGAAGAAATGTGTTCCCCCAGATTAAATAAATCATTGCAAACGCCTAGGGCACGATTTTAAAAGGGCGGCGGGATGGCAGCGGGGGGGAGGGAGGAGTCAATGAGCACGCGGCAAACGCGAATAATAAAAACTTACCATTCCCCATACGATCGTAACTTGATTGGTGACCACTAATCTTGTTTCCGGGTTTCCATTCCGAAAGCTGCACAGTGGGTGGACTGCACGCCCGCATGACAGGCTGGTGCGTCTAGATTTAAAGGGCCATTGCTCCAGTGGATTTTGCTGGAGCAAAGAGCCAGAAGACACAATGGAGCAGCACAGGGGCAAGGCTGCTCCAAGATTCAGTGATGCCGCACTTCAGGTGCTGCTGGCCGGGGTGAGGAGGAGGAGGGAACTATTTTACCCTGCCGATGGGAGGAAGTGCCCTGCCTTTGCCGCCAGGGAGGTCTGGCTCGAGGTGGCAGAGGAGGTCAACAGCAGGAGCAACATCTCCCGCACCTGGGTCCAGTGCAGGAAGGGTTTCAATGACCTAACTAGGTCAGCAAAGGTGAGTACGCTTACTGATTCTCCTGAATTCCATGGTGCACATCTCCACCCCACCAACTCATTCGGCACTGCCAAGACTATGCCATCACATCACTCCTCACACCCACTTAAGGCTCATCCTCAACTTACCTTCACTTCCTCACCTCCACATTTGTGACCCCACCACTACCACTCACCGCAATCCTGATGGAGAGGTGCTAATTTGAACTGAAGGGACCTACTGCTCCATTTATCTTTCCACACTTTTTATAAAGCAAAATATAGTGGGCCCTACCACAGAAGCTCACTATCAGTAAGCTCAGTAATGGAGGTGGGGCTATCATAGCCCTGATTTTTCAAGCTGCACATGCCGCTAGCAAGGGGAGTGGAGCTTCAGAAAATTGCCCCTAAAGTCAAATATCAGAGCTTATTTATGACCTTTGTAGAATGGAAAATGGGCATTCTGACTGCTTCTGATTATTCCCAAAGGTATGTTGGAAAATGTCGAGAATGCACAACTGTGCTCTCATGATTGATAAATACCATTAGCATTTTTCTTTCTGTTAATTATGTTATTTTTATGAATTTTTCTGCTTATTAAAAGTATAGGATGTCAGTAGTGAGAAAATTAGACCTTTCACTCATAGTAACAGCACCAAATACTCCCAAATCAGGAGTGGCACAGATTAGATGCAAGTCAAAGTGATACTGCCCCAAGAATCTCTTTGAACCCAGAACACTGTGTGCAGCTCCATTATTATGGCCTCCTTGGATGAGATTTAGTGCCAAATTAAGACCAGGAAATAAGCAGAGACTTGCCCAAACTCATTTCAATTATGACTGTCTTGGCCATCAGAGCGAAATAGAGGAACAGGGGATTTTTACTCCATAAGATCGGCCTGGATTTAAACCAAGGACAAGGAGCTATGGGACAGTGATCTAACGATTATCCCACCCTTTCCACATACACCTTTTTAAAAAACATCAGCAGGAAAATGATAATTTTCTGCTGGATGTAAGCAGGGCCATTAGCACCCAACTTTTTGTCCATTTTTTATATGCACATATTGATATCTTATTAATAAAAATTACTATATACATGCATTTACGCAGTGCCTTATCATATCAAAATATCTCAAAGCATTTCATACAATTAATTACGTTTTAAAGTGCATTGACCATTATATAAGTAAACATTGCAGCATCCCACACATAAACAATGAGATGAATTAACTAGTTAATGTTTTTTGGTGGGAGGTTGAGGGAGGTATGTCAGCCAGGACATCAGAGGAGCTTTCTCTCTTTTTGCAATAATGCCACAGGATCCTTGATTCAGCATCTCATGTGAAGGGGAGCAACTCCAAGCCTTGTCCACAGGGCGTGCAGCCCACAATTTTCCATTCATTTTTTGACATCTATTCCTGACAGATGAGCCTCATTGTATCTCTCGTCAGTGTCATTGCTTGGAAAGCACACAGGGCTCATCAGCCATAGCTGAAGAAGAAATCCCCGGTTCCCCCAATAATCAAACAGATGTATTCTGAAATATGCTAGCACACTAGACTGCCTTAGATTGAAGACAGCGTGGGAACTGCCAAGGAAGTGAGCATTCGCAAGTATGATGTGGTACTGATGGTCAGAGACAAGTTGAATGTTGATCGAATGGAACTCCTTTCTATTTAAGTATGATGCTGCATCAATGAAAGGGGCTCTTCCATCAATGGCTTTTCCAGGTGCAGGATGGCAACCATCTTGTAAAAGCCAACTGCCTTCTCACGCGGTGATTCCAAGTCCATTGGTATGTTGATGTAGTTTGATGCCCTTTCCAATAATACATTTGTCACGTACTGAATTCAATAAATCTGGTCATTTGTGGGTGAGTTCCAGAAAAACGACACGGAGAACTTTCGACTTGTTGTAAAAGCCCAACTGGAAATCATGGAGGGGGTTTGGAGATCATTGGGGGGGGGGTGTCAGAGATTGTGGGGGGGTTGGAGATCATGGGTGGGGTTGGAGATCATGGGGGGGGTCAGAGATCGTTGGGGGGGGGGTTGGAGATCATGGGGGGGTCAGAGATCGTGGGGGGGTGCAGAGTTCGTGGGGGTGGTCGCTGTAGGTGAGCTTTTTGGGCCTGGGGGAAGCACTCCTGCTCCTCCAGGCCCACAAACTGTGCTATAAAGACACTTACCTGCTGTTTTGGGCCTTCTCACCTCCTCTCACATGGCGTGAAGGAGAAGGCCCAGGAATCCTGGCCCCCAGGGGATAAAATCAAAAAAGCTTTGAAGACGGAGGCCCTCAGCCGCCTTAAAAGCTTTTAATGACCGACCCACTTCCTGATAGCAGGTTGGTCACCCGCCCTTTGTCCTGCCCCCGTGAAAAACGGAAATAGGCGGGTTGGAGGCGGGTTTTAGATTTTTGCTATTGTTACTGCACCCCCAAGCCACCAAAATCATGCCCTATATGATTAACTCTTAATGCCCTCAGGAGTACAGGGTTAGGCAATAAATATTACTCAGTCAGTGCTACCCACATCCCAAGAACCAATGGAACCATACCCCAGCAGGAATCAATTCGCTCAGGAGAGGAAGATAGAGAAAATTGGCAAAAAGCATAATTAATTAAACAAAGAGTTAAATAGATGAGGTAAATCAGGTAGCATCAAGATTGGGTTTTATAAGTCTTAAGATTTTAGGCAGAAGGAAAGATTGAGGGAGGTAACATTCCCCAATTTTGAGGTCTTCGGAAAGAATGAATTAGATTGGGAGACTGTGCAATGAACCTTAGTTTCAACGTATTGAGAATGAAGAAAGAAGCAGAGCCCATTTGCAGCTTAGGAACAAGAAATTAAAGTTCAAGTAGCGCTGACTATAGTAGTATCAATAACTTTGAGAAAGAAGAAAGGTTACAGAGGGAAGGGGAAAAAAAAGAGGTTGAAGGTGAGAGAGGGGTCACCTATTTTCTTGTGTCCTGTCCAAGGTGTTCGAAGAGCTTCCTCAGATATGAGAGCAGTATTGATGACTTGGATGGACTTGAGTTTTATAGAGAGTTAAGAGTTATTGAGGGGAGAAGTATTTGTCCTGAAAGAGGAAACTAAGCTTCTTGGAGGATATGTAAATGTTTCGTTGGAGGTCAGAGGAGATAGAGAGACCAAAAATATCAACAGATCAAGAAAGTCTAACGTTGTAGCTATCAAAGGTAAGAGACAGTACCCATTGGTTATATGTGCAAGAGACATGAAGAAACTATCTTTAAAGCATTGAAATAAACAAGATTTTCAATGCTTCATTGAAGGGATTGAGGAAATCTAGATGTTGTGATTCAGGTATTACACTGTATGAGGAATGGAGGTTGTGCACAGGTATGCAATCTGAATAAAATTGATGAATATATAATAGAAAGACTGAATAAGTTATTAAGGACAATCTCCCCCTTAAGGACATGTTTTGGGCACTCAGATACTGCCAATGTTACATCGAGTTACATCGAAACTACAGCACAGAAACAGGCCATTTGGCCCAACTGGTCTATGCTGGCATTTATGCTCCACACAAGCCTCCTCCCTCTTTACTTCATCTAACCCTATCAGGATACCCTTCTATTCCTTCCTCCCCCATGTGCTTATCTAGCTTCCCCTTAAATGTATCTATGGTATTTGCCTCAACCACTCCTTGTAATAGCGCGTTCCACATTCTTACCACTCTTTGGGTAAAGAAGTTTTTCCCGAATTCCCCATTGGATTTATCAGTGACTATTTTATATTTATGACCTCTAGTTTTGGACTCCCTCACAAGTGGAAATATTTTCTCTACA
This sequence comes from Heptranchias perlo, assembly GCF_035084215.1. Classification (NCBI taxonomy): domain Eukaryota; kingdom Metazoa; phylum Chordata; class Chondrichthyes; order Hexanchiformes; family Hexanchidae; genus Heptranchias; species Heptranchias perlo. Next base: position 14,080,373 of record NC_090329.1, on the reverse strand, counting down.
TCTACCCTATCAAACCCTATCAATGTGTAAGATACAATAATAAGTTGCATGAGCCTAAGAATGCTGAATGATACTATTTAGCTAAGTCTTCCAAAAAAGAAAGCCAGAACAACGCATGAACCTAGCATTACACTTACACATTATACATTATTCTCTGACTTCGGTGGACAAATCCTCTGGTTAGAAAAAATTAATCACAAATAACAAAGCTGCTGACAGTGTCCTAAAATCATAATTATATGCTAACTCATAAAGATCATTTTAATACAGCAATCTATCTGGCAAGGAATATCCAAGGTTCTGCGGCTTATCCTAACCGGCTGTTGCACAGTACGCATCTGCGGATTGTCTGCACAAGATTTCAAGCAAGTGAAGATGGACCAACTTAGGCAGGAGAATGCATTTAAGGGGCAGCTAGATAAGTACATGAGGGAGAAAGGAAGAGAAAATTATGCTGATAGGGTGAGATGAAGTAGGCTGGCAGGAGGCTCATGTGGAGCATAAACACCGGCATGGACCAGTTGGGCCGAATGGCCTATTTCTGTGCTGTCCATTCCATGTAAACTCCATAAATCTGCTGAACATAATTCAAATTCAAATCAAACATCCCCTGTTCAAGATAAACTGTGATAGTGTCACACCACTCAATCTGAAAGCATGACCTACAAATCCTATCAATGCCAGCGGTTTAATCTTTGCACCAACCTATAGGTGTATCAAAGTACCTATAGAAGCATCTGAATCAGAAGGTTATGGGTTCAAGTCCCACTCCAGGGACTTGAGCACAAAATCCAGGCTGATACTCCAGTGCAGCACTGAGGAAGTGCTGCACTGTAGGAGGTGCCATCTTTCGGATGAGACGTTAAATTGAGGCCCCGTCTGCCCTCTCAGGTGGATGGAAAAGATCCTATGACACTATTTCGAAGAAGAGCAGGGGAATTGTCCCCGATGACCTGGCCAACATTTATCCCTCTACCAACATCACTAAAACAGGTTACCTGGTCATTATCACATTGCTGTTTGTGGGAGCTTGCTGTGCGCAATTTGGCGGCCACTTTTCCTACATTACAACCGCGACTACACTTCAAAAAAGTACTTCATTGGCTGTAAAGCGCTTTGGGACATCCTGAGTTCGTGAAAGGCGCTATATAAATGCAAATCTTTCTTTCTTTGATACTGGATAACTAAGGGAGAAAAAGTTCTTACAATCAATGGAAATCATACTAAGTAAAGTAATTATTAGATCTTAAATCTTGTTAGAGGAACTCATTAGGTGGGATGCAAGGTTATCAAGTAAGTCCACATAATTTCCCAAAGAGGTTCATCGTGGACATCAAACAATGGTGAGCTGATCTTAAGTGATTTATGAAGGAAAAACTGAAGCATCTAGCTAAATCAGCAGAGGCCACCAGAAGGAAGTTGTCCACCTAGAAGCTCACCCAGGAGAAGTTTGGGATAGGTTGCTTATTTAATAACAGCCACTGCATTTCAAAAGTAATACATTGTGTTAAATGCTTTGACACATTTCAATGTGATATATATATATAAAGAAAAAATAACTTGCATTTACCTGGCACCTTATCATATCCTTGAGGCATCCCAAAGTGTTTCAGCTTTTTGAAGTGCAGTCACTGTTATGTTGGCAAACACAGCAGCCACTTTGCACACAGCAAAGTCTCATAAATAGCAAGTGAATGAATGACCAAGCGATTTGTTTTTTGGTGGTTTGGTTGGAGGAAGGACGTTGGCCAGGAGACAAATGCGAATATTAATACCTGCACCATCGTGCAACATCTCACATTGGTTGAGTGATTTCACTCTTGGCATTACATACTGCAGCACCTGCAGATTTATTAATGGACATCTCCTTTCTAAACAATTATGGCTGCGATATTTTGGGATTTTTTTTCCTACTCTTGTTCACTCTGAATGTTTTCAGCTCTATGATTTTAACTCACTCTCTTAGGTGAGTTCCAACTCTTTATTCCTTCACTAGCCTTCATATCTAGGTAAAACATTTGATAGCACGTCCAGAACAATGAACAGAATACCCTAGTCTGTCAATTGTTTTTTAAACTACTGGAATTATTCCGAAGTCTCCACAGGATCTCACTCCAGCCCCCCGGTAAGCAATGGAACATCACATCAGATCTCGTTCTAGTTTTAAGCTATTAAGCAAATGTATTAAATAGTGTAGGTGAATACACAATATAAAATATATATATTTGCAGTAGAAATGTTACAATCTATGTCCTTGAAAAGGAAAGCAAGAGAAGGTCACAAATCTAAATGCTAACCTGTTTCTCAATAAAAACTTTGTATATACAGTTCCCCTAATTCTTTTCTCCTTACAAGCTGTGTGAGTCAGCTAAATGTACCTGCTTTTTCTATGAAGATTTCAGCTTGTTCAAATCCACTCCACTCAAAAGGACTGTTCGTTTCCACCCCTTTTTATACTCCTTTACAAGCTGCTACGGCTTGTTACAAAATCATAGCTGCCATCCTCTTTCAAAAAATAATGGGCAGACGTACCCATAACTGAACTGATCACAAAGTCTGTATATATTTGAATACCATGCATTAGACCCACTCTCGAGCCTCTTACCAGGGAGATAGTAATGACAAGCTTCACAACACATGTAACAATATAGGCTGAGGCTGCATAGGTGTCTTTTTAAACCCTTGGCATTTGTGCCCAATTAAAGAGACAGCCACCAGACCAAAACAAGGCAGAAGTGCACAATGACTGGAAGGTATAAGTGTTCAATTGTTTGGTCCCAGGACATTTTCAAAGGTCACAATTTATGAGAACAATGTCTCCTTCAATTAACATTTATTTATCTGAAATAAACTGACAAAAAGACCTGTTCCCTGAGGCATGTAACATAACATACCTGGTATCAAACAGGTGCCAATAAGACCTACTACGCAATTGAATTAAGCTAGAGGCAAAATAGAGTTGAACATTCTGTGATATTTAATGATACATATTGTGAGGCTCCACATCATTGACGTAAAGAACATGACTTCTGGCAGAATTGGAGTCAAGATACATTTGTGATTAAAGCAACCCCCCCCCCCCAAAAAAAAAAAAATCCAATGGGAGAGGAGAGAATTTCCATGATGTCTCTTGGGTTGTTTTATTTTCTTTGCACCACTTAGGATGGGGTCATGATGTCAGAAACGTAACTAAAGTAAATATTGTGAACTTTTCAAATCATTTGCAATTAATTAGAAAGACATTTCTACAATTCTACTGTCATGATTGAAACGCGACAGAGTCCTGTGAACACCACCAGTGTACTCATCTGAAAAGGCATTCCACCAAAATGTTAATGGTGATTTTCTGCAACAAGAAAAAATCCTCACAGGTGAGCAAAATGTAATTTCCCGTTGCAGCTTTCATTGCAAGACAGAATATCAGTGTGAGTCCTACCCTTGAAGCAAGCACCTGAGCTCAAAGTGATTTCTTTCTGGAACCGACCAGCTTTTACAAGCTGACACAAAATGACACTTCCTAATACTTAATACAGGACACTATCTGGCCCAGTCGCTACCAGTATTGCTGCTGGAACATTGGCTTAACTATTCCAGTAGTCTACTGCTAACATCCCAAAAAGAGGTCATTCTGCAATAATAAGGTGGCGCACATAGTTTAAAGAGAAAGTTCAAAATGTAAGCATTTGAAGAGGTCGTAGTAGTTGACTTTGTAAATAAATGCACTTCTAGATGTGACAATGAGCCAAATGGAGCAGGAAGGTGCTAGGTTTCATTAATGATCTGTTTTGTGTTAATTTACCTCACTAAAGCAGTAATAATGGGCACTACAATTTGCCATAGCACAGGGAAAGGGAAACAAGTCAAGAGTTTGTACCACTGATTGCTATTTAAGGACAATTCTGGCTCAAGTCTCTCACTCTGCCTCTGCGTGAAAGCTCATACTGGTAAATGCCCCATTTATTCGTGGGAGATCAAACTAGATTTTTACTGCCTACTAACAAATGGGCAACCAGCTCAAAAAAAACAATGGCCAAAATGGACGAGTGACAACCCTATTGTGAAAGTGGTTAGCATAACTGAACCCTTGACCTCTTATTCCCCCGTCTTTCTTTGTTTTGATCAAGTCTTGTACCTCAACAAGCCAGATCTAAAACTTTACATGATGTTCGGCATCTCTCTGAACCAACCAATGTAACTCTGATATACCATGACCTGTGACTTAACACACATTATTATAGATGTTTCATTAGAACAAAAAAAACCACATGAAACGCTTTCTTCACAATATAGTACATTTTGTACAGCTGTGAACAACAGAGAATCACATGAAATGGCTTCTCTTCCTGCTCCCGCACCTTTACCTCTGGAGTCCCCAAGGGATCTATCCTTGACCCCCTCCTATTTTTTATTTACATGCTGCCCCTCGGTGGCATCATCTGAAAACACATCGTCAGGTTCCACATGTAGGCTGACGACACCCAGCTCTACCTCACCACACTCTCTCGATCCCTCCACAGTTTTTGATTTGTCACACTGCTTGTCCGACATCCAGTACTGGGTGAGAAGAAATTTCCTCCAATTAAATATTGAGAAGATAGAAGCCATTGTCTTCGGTCCCCGCCACAGACTCTGTTCCCCAGCCACCAACTCCACCCCTCTCCCTGGCCAATGTCTAAGGCTGAACCACATCGTTCGCAACCTGGGCATCCTATTTGAACCTGAGCTGAACTTCTGACCACATATCCACTCCATCACCAAGACCACCTACTTCCACCTCCATAACATTACCCGCCTCCGCCCCTGCCTCAGCTCATCTGCTACTGAAACCCTCTTGACTTGACTATTCCAATGCTCTCCTGGCTGGCCTCCCATCTTCCACCTTCCATAAACTTGAGCTCATCCAAAACTCTGCTGCCCGTATCCTAACTCACACCAAGTCCTGTTCACCCATCACCCCTGTGCTCACTGACCAAATTGGCTCCAGGTCCGGCAGTACCTCGATTTTAAAATTATCATCCTTGTTTTCAAATCCATCCATGGCCCCGCCCCATCCCTATCTCTGTAACCTCCTCCAGCCCTACAACCCTCTGAGATCTCTGCGCTCCTCCAATTCCGGCCTCTTGCGCATCCCCGATTTTAATCGCTCCACCATTGGCAGCTGTGCCTTCAGCTGCCTAGGCCCTAAGCTCTGAAATTCCCTCCCTGAACCTCTCTGCCTCTCTACCTCTCTCCTCTCTCTCCTCCTTTAAGACACTCCTTAAAACCTACCTCTTTGACCAAGCTTTTGGTCACCTGTCCTGATATCTCCTGATGTGGCTCGGTGTCAAATTTTGTTTGATAACGCTCCTGTGAAGCGCCTTGGGACGTTTTACTACGTTAAAGGCGCTATATAAATGCAAGTTGTTGTTGTTGTTGATTCATTGTGTTGTTGTTTGCTTCATAATACAGTACAATCTTTTCAGTAGCCTTAAGTGAAGGGAAAGTTGATTAGTCGATGTTGTGTTGCTTATAGAGAAATCAATGACAGAGAACAAGTAGTAAACAGGGTGCTTACCGGCACTGAGATCCTAGGACTGTCATTAAGTTTCCCTATAAATGTACCTCCTTCGGTACTGACAATCCCTTTGGGATTGATTGGTTGCATTTCGAACCTCTTGCAATCAATGAAAAGAACGATGGTGTCCGTTTCCACACTGATTAAAACCTTATGCCATTCAGAATCAAACAAAATGGGTATAGGTGAAAAAGTAATGGTCTGAAGTCTACCTTCCAGCCCAAGCACATAAAACTCCACGGACTTTGTTTCACCATTTATTCTCACACCAACTTGATCATTACCAAAAGGATCCTTTATTTGCCAAATATTCCAGTTTTTTTCTATGGTACTTCCAATCATTCGAAATGTAGCGACAAAGGAATATTCAAGAGGAAATCCATTTGGAAATGAAATACTGTTGGAAAGAAAAGAAAAGACAATCACATTTAACTCTGGAACAAAGAATTTTTAAATTCTCATCCTTGTTTTCAAATCCCTCCATTGCCTCGCCCCTCACTATTTCTGTAACCTCCTACAGGCCTACAACCCTCCGAGGACTCTGCGCTCCTCCAATTCTGGCCTCTTGCGCATCCCCGATTTTAATCGCTCCACCATTGGTGGCCGTGCCTTCAGCTGCCTAGGCCCTAAGCTCTGGAATTCCCTCCCTAAACCTCTCCGCCTCTCTACTTCTCTCTCCTCCTTTAAGACACTCCTTAAAACCTACCTTTTTGATCAAACTTTTGGTCACCTGTCTTAAAATCTCCTTTCATGGCTCGGTGTCAAATTTTGTTTGATAATGCTCCTGTGAAGCTCCTTGGGACGATTTACTATGTTAAAGGCGCTATATAAATGCAAGTTGTTGTTGTATCCACTTGGACAGGATGCAACAATGGGAGATCATTCTCTCATCTCTAACCTCTAACCTCTCTCTCAATCACAACCTTTCTTGTCTTTATTGAAGCTACTATGCTTATTGCCTCTTTGACTTTTCCTCACTTGTTTCTTCTAAGTTCCAAATACCCTATCCCATATGCTTTTCGTCCTCCCTGCAATCCTCACCCTTGCAGTCAAATGCCATCACACTGCCTCCAACTCCAATGTATTCTTTCGTGGAGCTACAAAACTGTAGAGCTTGTTATCTCTCTAATTCTGCCTTCCTTTCCGCAACCTACATATTTTTGAAACCCAGGTTCCACCTAACCACTGCTCTTCCGTCTTCCCTCATACTCTTTGATGATGTCCTGAACTATGGGCTTAGGTCTTTCACCTAGGCTTCTCAATAATAAAAAGATATATGCCAGGGATTTCTTTGATGACTCTCCCTTAACTGTGATGTAAACCCCAGACACACATGTAAACGGGGTTTGTGCTGATCTTCCATCGAAGTTACGGCAGCCGATCGCAAGAAGCCTCCAGGACATTGACACGATGGGCCGAAGGGCCTCTATCCGTGCTGTATAACTCTATTCCCAGCGATAACACTCAACTTGATAATAAAAGTATCTGATAATGCACCATTAAAATGATCTTAATAAAATGTACCACAATAAGCATTCAACTCATACGGTAAATTTCCCGATGCACTCCCAGTGGGTGAGGCTCCATGCCAGGAGTGCGCAAGCAGATAATTTACTGACATAAGTACATCACTTAATGATTTCCTAAATTATTTTTGAGAAGTATTTTAGTAATTGGTTATAGGTTTTTGCAAAGTTAAGCAATCAGAAAACACTGTTGCTCCACTGGAAATAAACTGTTTGCCAGAGATAAAAGTTTCCCTTTAAGTATTATTTTTGACACAAACTCAATGCAAATGTGTTGAATTTAGATTAGCCATAATTTTTCATAAAAATAAACTGTTAGTCCTGTTGCTCTCCTTCAGGCACCATCTTTACCTGGAGAATGATTTGCAGAGGATTGGATGTTTCGAGTGGGTTGGTTCAGTGCCCTTTCACCCTTCAGAACGGAGCTTGAATCCAGCTCAGACTGATGGGATAACTGTCTTATCACTCTGCAAATCTTAAGATCCTTCATGAAATGAGTTGAAATGAAATGATGGTCTCATCCCAGCTCTTAGATGGTAAATTAAACCATCTCCAACCTCCCGTTCCACTCCAAGGTCCTGGATCTGTGTCCATTCCTCCTGCAACTCACTGTTTGAATCCCTTCAATCAGGGTTTTGCCCATTCCCTAATACCAAAATGGCACTAACCAAAGTCACAAACAACCTTCCCCTCCCCCACCCCCCCCCCCAACCATGGATCTGTCCTTGGTCCCTTCCTCTTACTCAACTGCATGCTGCCCTTGGCAACGTCATTCGTAAACATGAGGTCAGTTCCACATGCATGCTGATAACACCCGGCTCTACCTCTCCACCACCACCTCACTTGACCCCCCTCCCATTGGCACTGTGTTGGCAGGCTACTTGTCTTGGATGAGCTGTAACTTCCACCAGCTAAACACTGGGAAGACCAAAGAAAGCCATCATCTTCAGCCCATGTCACAAATTCTTTTGCCCCTGCCACTGACTCCAACCCCGTCCCCCTTTACAGTCTCAGGCTGAACCAGACTCTTTGTAGTGTTGGTGTCCAGTTCAATCACAAGGTGAGCTCCCAACACAGAACCTCTCTATCACAAATACCACATACTTCCACCTCCATATTGTCGCCAGCATTTGCTTCTCCCTCAGCCCATCTGCCGCTGAAATCCTTTTCTCATCTCCAGACTCAAACACTCCAAAGTTCTCCTGGCAGTCCTCCCATCCTCAGCCCCCGATAAACTTAAGCTCATCCAAAACTCTGCTGCTCATATAACCTAACCTGCATCAAGTCCCACTCATAAGAACATAAGAAGTAGGAGCACGAGTCGGCCATATGGCCCCTCGAGCCTGCTCTGCCATTCAATCAGATCATGACTGATCTTCGACCTCAACTCGACTTTCCCGCCCGATCCCCATATCCTTTGATTCCCCTAGAGTCCAAATATCTATCCATCTCAGCCTTGAATATATTCAATGACTCAGCATCCACAGCCCTCTGGGGTAGAGAATTCCAACGATTCACAACCCGCTGCGTGACGAAATTCCTCCTCGTCTAAGTGTTGAATGGCCGACCCCTTATCCTGCGACTATGTCCGCTAGTCCTGGATGCTATAGCCAGGGGAAACAACCTCTCAGCATCTACCCTGTCAAGGCCCCTCAGAATCTTATATGTTTCGATTAGATCACCTCTCATTCTTCTAAACTTCAGAGAGTATAAGCTCATTCTACTCAACCTCTCTTCATAGGACAACATTCTCATCCCAGGAATTAATCTAGTGAACCTTCGCTGCACCGCCTCTAAGGCAAGTATATCCTTCCTTAGATAAGGAGAACAAAACTGTACACAGTACTCCAGGTGAGGTCTCACCAATGCCTTGTGCAACTGTAGTAAGACTTCCTTACTCTTGTACTCCAACTCCCTTGTAATAAAGGCCAACATTCCATTTGCCTTCCTAATTGCCTGCTGTACCTGCATACTTACTTTTTGTGTTTCTTGTACGAGGACACCCAAGTCTCTCTGAACACCAACATTTAATAGTTTTTCACCATTTAAAAAACATTCTGTTTTTCTATTCTTCCTATCAAAGTTCTCCACATTATACTCCATCTGCCACCTTCTTGCCCACTCACTTAATCTGTCTATATCCCTTTGCAGACTCCTTGTGTCCTCCTCACAGCTTACTTTCCCACCTAGCTTTGTATCATCAGCAAACTTGGATACATTACACTCGGTCCCTTCATCTAAGTTATTAATATAGATTGTAAATAGCTAAGGCCCAAGCACCGATCCTTGCGGCACCCCACTAGTTACAGCTTGCCAACCTGAGGATGACCCGTTTATCCCTACTCTCTTTTCTGACCTTTATCCAATCCTCTATCCATGCTAACATCCTTTTACGTGGCACCTTATCGAATGCCTTTTGAAAATCCAAATATACCGCATCCACTGGTTCTCCTTTTTCTACCCTGCTAGTTACATCCTCAAGAATCTCTAATAGATTTGTCAAACATGATTTCCCTTTCATAAAACCATCTTGACTCTGCCTAATCATATGATTTTCTAAGTGCCCTGTTACCACTTCCTTAATAATGGATTCCAGCATTTTCCCGACGACCGATGTCAGGACAACTGGCCTGTAGTTCCCTGTTTTCTCTCTCCCTCCCTTCTTGAATAGCGGAGTCACATTTGATACCTTCCAGTCCACTGGGACCGTTCCAGAATCTAGAGAATTTTGGAAGCTCACAACTAATGCACCCACTATCTCTGCAGTCAACCATCACTCCCATTCTCACTGACCTGCATTGGTCCCCAGTTCACCCAACACCTCATATTTAAAATTCTCCTCATGTTTAAATCCCTCCGTAGCCTCACCCCTCCCTATCTCTGTAACCTCCTCCAGCCCTACAACCTCTCCTACCATCCCCCCACCCCACCCCGCACTCACTCTCCAAACTTTCCATTCCTTTAACTTTGAGCTCACTTCTTCTACAGCTGGGGCTTAAGGCACATTAGTGAGAGAGAATAGAGGGTGCTTCACTCTGCATCAGGCTAAGCTATGAATGGCCTGGAACTGCGTGAAACATATGCCCCCAGAATTTGCTGTCAAAATATCAGCGAGGCTAATGGCACTCGTCGTTATTTATGCGTAAATGGTACAGCAACTTCAGGCGAGGGGCAGATGCGCGGTTAAATGTGAACGTCCAAAAGTTGGTGTCCGAGTTGCGCCACTCCCGCCGTTAGCTTCACGAAAACGGGATCTCACTGTCTGCCTCACCATTAAAATACATTGAACGGTGTGAAGTTGCTGTATTTGCACGGTAGATACGAACTAAACTCAGCACAGAAAGTTAAACATCGTCATTACGCGTAAGTGCCCGTTTAATGACATGATAATTGTTAATTACTGCTAATCAACCTCTCTGACACTGAAAATTAACCATTACAAGTGTGGAGTCTCATTCCGTCAAGTTTTAATTGTTGTTGGAGATTTTGAAAAGTCAAATTTGAAATTTGAAATTTTTTTTATTACTTTTCTTTGCTGTCTCTTTTTTTTCTCTCTTAATTCAATCTTTCTTTAACTCTCTTTATTTCTCTTTCTCTACCTGTTTTGACATTGAATTCACCCCTCTACCTTACACTCGGGATACACTGGACACAGCAAAGGCTATGGGCCCCGACAACATCCCGGCTGTAGTGCTGAAGACTTGTGCTCCAGAACTAGCTGCGCCTCTAGCCAAACTCTCAATCATCAGCAAAATGATGGAAGGTGTCATCGACAGTGCTATCAAGCAGCACTTACTCACCAATAACCTGCTCACCGATGCTCAGTTTGGGTTCTGCACGACCACTCGGCTCCAGACCTCATTACAGCCTTGGTCCAAACATGGACAAAAGAGCTGAATTCCAGAGGTGAGGTGAGAGTGACTGCCCTTGACATCAAGGCAGCATTTGACCGAGTGTGGCACCATGGAGCCCTCGTAAAATTGAAGTCAATGGGAATCAGGGGGAAAACTCTCCATTGGCTGGAGTCATACCTAGTACAAAGGAAGATAGTAGTGGTTGTTAGAGGCCAATCATTTCAGCCCCAGGACATTGCTGCAGGAGTTCCTCAGGTCAGTGTTCTAGGCCCAACCATCCTCAACTGCTTCATCAATGACCTTCCCTCCATCATAAGGTCAGAAGTGGGGATGTTTACTGATGATTGCACAGTGTTCAGCTCCATTCGCAACCCTTCAGATAATGAAGCAGTCCGTGCCCACATGCAGCAAGACCTGGACAATATCCAGGCTTGGGCTCATAAGTGGCAAGTAACATTCGCGCCAGGCAAGTGCCAGGCAATGACCATCTCCAACAAGAGAGAGTCTAACCATCTCCCCTTGACATTCAACGGCATTATCATCTCCGAATCCCCCACCAACAACATCCTGGGGGTCACCATTGACAAGAAACCTAACTGGACCAGCCACATAAATACTGTGGCTACAAGAGCAGTCAGAGGTTGGGTAATCTGCCATGAGTGGCTCACCTCCTGACTCCAAAAAGCCTTTCCACCATCTACAAGGCACAAGTCAGGAGTGTGATGGAATACTCTCCACTTGCCTGGATGAGTGCAACTCCAACAACACTCAAGAAGCTCGACAACATCCAGGACAAAGCAGCCCGGTGATTGGCACCCCATCCAGCATCCTAAACATTCACTCCCTCCACCATCAGCGCACCGTGGCTGCAGTGTGAACCATCCACAGGATGCACTGCAGCAACTTGGCAAGGCTTCTTCGACAGCACCTCCCAAACCCGCGACCTCTACCACCTAGAAGGACAAGGGCAGCAGGCACCACCACCTGCACGTTCCACTCCAAGTCACACCCCATCCTGACTTCGAAATATATCGCCGTTCCTTCATCGTCGCTGGGTCAAAATCCTGGAACTCCCTTCCTAACAGCACTGTGGGAGAACCTTCACCACACGGACTGCAGCGGTTCAAGAAGGCGGCTCACCACCACCTTCTCGAGGGCAATTAGGGATGGGCAATAAATGCTGGCCTCGCCAGCGACGCCCACATCCCATGAATGAATATAAAAAAAAATGTAAAGAACACTTCCTTCTCAGTCCTTGCGCTGTTAATTTCACAATCCTTCAATCTGATTGGTTAAGGAGATGCACAGTTGCTTGCCTTGTTCACTCAGGTCCCAGATGCCCTGTTTCCCTCGCTGCGACGTTGTCAGTTCACACTCTCAGCAACTTGCCGCACAAAAAATTTACAAAACCTAAACGTGCATGGGCAAGTCTAAATAAGGGCAGACTCCATTCGATGCCCTGCTCCAGGAAAATCTGCGCTCTGGTATTCTCAAAGTGGAACCATGCCCAATTCCTAACAGTGACGTCCCTCACCAAGGGGAGTAAAATGGTGCCCAACGGGATGCAAAAAGGATTGTGTTTTTATTGCCAGGTGTCAGTTAATGTGCTGCAAAACACAAATGTAGATAAAATAGTTTCAACAATATTCTTTGTTGGCCACTTTTTTTGTGGTGCAGGGAATAGGAATCCCTGAGCCCCATTAAAGAACTGAGCTTTGTCGGTAATGGTTCATAAAGTTATTTATAACCAGATTTAGCCTCTTTTACTGACTGTCTCGTGTGCAATAAAACTGCAATTTGTTAACACCTTGTAGATCTATAATGCAGGATAGGTTCTCAATGCTCCAGCACTAAAATTGAGAAATTTGACTATTAAAGAATAACATCCGACTTGCAATTAGGATTTTTATTCTCACCACAGGCTGAACCAGAAATGGATTGGCTGAAGAGCAGTCCCATGTGAGACCTTCATTGTTTCCCACCAATTGACATAAGCAGCTAGGGAGCTCGACAGCAGCATCAACTTACTCATCATTTAATATAGGTTTTATTACTTTTCAATAAAAAAAATCCATGCATTGGGTTATTCCCCACTGAAGTCACAAAGCACAGGCTTATGCAAAATCAGTGTGAAAGTTTCCAAAGTAGCATCGACAGTAAGTTACAATGGCGTGTCAGGACATGTGGAACTGGAATTCCTGTCAGCCCTTATTCTATGTTAAAATATTGACTGCAGTTTAGGGGATATAGGGCATTGAGCCTTGTGTTATATTACTTTAACCTTAAAGCATTATAACGTACTGCTACAACAACAACAATTTTCATTTATATAGCGCCCTTAACGTAGTAAAATCTTTCCAAGGCGCTTCACAGCAGCATTATCAAACAAAATGTGACACCGAGCCACATAAGGAGATATTAGGACAGCTTGGTCGAAGAGGTAGGTTTTAAGGAGCTTCTTAAAGGAGGAGAGAGAGGTTGCGAGACAGAGAGGTTCAGGGAGGTAATTCCAGAGCTTAGGGCCTAGGCAGCTGAAGGCACGGCCGTCAATGGTGGACCAATGAAAATCGGGGATTTCTAATTACTTCTAGGCACCAGTATATTGGTACATAATCCTCAATATGGCCCAGAATTTTCTGGAGACTTGCTCCATTCGAATGGCGCATCTACAGCTTTGAGTTTGTTTTACACCAAAGAAGTCCCAGGAAATTATGGCATAAGTTACGTTATTATTCACACCGTGCACCATTCCACAATACCCTCGGCAAAACCGTGCAAAATTGATTATCATAGCTTCGCCCACCGCCCCCCCCCCCAATTAAATAAATGGTGATTGTGAATTTCCTGGACTTACACCAGTTTTTTTTGCTGCAACTTAGACTGAAAAATGAGCCATGAACTTTGGAATTCCCATAAGTGCAGGGTGCCATTGGTGCCACCCACGTGGCTATGAGGGTGCTGTCTGAAAGCCCCATCAACTACCATCAACAGGAAAGGATTTCATTTCCTGAATGTCCAGATAGTGTGTGATGCTCGTCACCTCATTCTGCATGTCAACACATTCCATCCAAGGAGTAGCCATGATGTGTTTATTGTCAGGCAATCCAAGATAACTGCACTGCACTGTGACGGGAAGGCTAAAGGCTTCTTATCGATATTTGAGGACAAAGGCTGAAATCAGATTCAATAACACCTTAGGCTCGTAGAGGAACAGACCATGGGAAATCTCAAGTCCTGTTTCCATTGCCTGGACAGCTCAGGGGTGGTCCTGCAAGGGTTTCTAGAATTGTAGTGGCTTGTTGCAGCCTCCATAATTTGTCCATTACCAAATGGATGGAGCTTTCAAAGGGGAAGGGGAAGAAGGGTGGTGGAGACCAACCCAGTGCTCGGGACATAGATACACAGGAGAGAGGAGGTAGACCCGAATACCTCATTCCCAGCAACATGTGCCCTCAGACAGGAGATCATCACCAACTTCTTCCAATAAAGAGGGGGCCCTCCATCTGCATGACACAATATACCCTTGCCTTGATTAAACAACCATTCTGGAATTCTGGAATACCTCTAATTTCCTTTTTTGGGAGAGGATAATGACATGAATCACTATTAAAGATAGATAACAGGAGGTTTTTGTGGCGAAACAATACACAAACACACCAGATTGCCAGGTATGTACATATTTGCTACCATCTTGTACATTCATTATGCCCTACTATTAATTATCACTGTGACTACCCTTGTACCTAAAATTCTTTACAATCATGACCCTAACATCTTACTCCTACATGGTGCTACCACAGTGTCAGGAGGTTGTGGGATTTGTAACTGAGACCATGCTGATGGAGTCCTTGGTGACTGAGGTGGCACTCGTCTAAGTGAGGCGTGCTTACACTGTCATGTCATTTGCACATCCAATGCCTACTGAGCCCAGCACAGAAGCTCCCATTGTGCTGACATTGATGCAAATGAATTGTCCCTGCCGTGGGAAGCACTCCTTGCAGCCCAAGAATGCCGAGCGTTGGATCAGTTGAGCTAATGGGCTGCGTGACAGCAGTCCAAATCCTCCCAACTAAATCCCAAAAGTCCTGCGCTAGGATGCTTTTTAATGATGGAGTCATTGTGGCTACTCCAAAGTTCCTTCCTGACGCCTTGAGGCTTCATTGACCTCTTAGACTGCCACGGTCATCAGGGTGTTCCATGCATCATGCTATCCCTCCTGCATGGTGGTGCAGAACATATCCACCATCTGCAACACATGAGAGGAGACTGTCTCCACTGCCTGCTCCCAAATCATAGATCTTTTAAAGACTGGGCCCATGAGATCTTCATCCTTGGACTCCTCAGCCAAGGACAGTCATTTCTGCCTCATCCAGGGAGAGACAGCTGTTTCCTCATCATCCCCTCCCAGCTCCTCCTGCTTACTGGTGCTCTGTGAATCAACTGGTGATATATTCTCTTTCTCAGGACATCCCAAAGCACTTCACAGCCAAAAATGTACTTTTGAAGTGTAGTCAGTATTGTTCTGTGGGCAAACCCAGCAGCCAATTAATGCACAGCAAAATCCAGATGTAATTAATCGATTTTATGGATCATTTTAGTGTTTGTTTTAGAAGTCTGTACTTGTTGAGTACAAATTAGGTCATGTGATTGCACTATATTCATGAACCAACCTACAAAATAACTCACTTGTTCAATATTACATTTTGTTCTCACCCTTCGCCCAAAATACAGAGCTTCAAAGGAGCACTGTAATTTTGATATTGTAATTAGTCTTTTGTCAAAGCCTTTTGCCAGGATTTATAAAAACAGAGGGTTCTAGATTCCAGAGCATTTGGTATCCATAAACACAAATGTTATGTCTCTCTTCATTTATCTCACAGGCAATAGATAGTTTAAAACAGGCATGGTGTATTAGCCATAAAGTAAGCATTCTAATTGTTAACTGTGAGATGTCATTTTCATTTCATGCCATCCATGCCCTGTTTAATTTGTACAGATCAAATGTGCAATTTTAATGCTGATTTATTTTTTCTTGCAACTGATTATTAATTTTACTCAGAGAGTGGTTAGAATGTGGAACTCGCTACCATAAGGACTGGTTGAGGCGATTAGCATAGATGCTTTTAAGGGGAAGCTGGATAAACACATAGGGGAGAAAGGAATAGAAGGATATGCTGATAGGGTGAGATGAAGTAGGGTGGGAGGAGGCTTGGGTGGAGCATTAACACCAGCATGGACCAGTTGGGCCGAATGGCCTGTTTCTGTGCTGTAAAATTCCATGTAATTCTATGTAATTTGTCAAGTTTCACCTGAAGACAAAGGTTTTCACATCGTTCACCTGACGAAGGAGGTAGCCTCCGAAAGCTTGTGAATTTAAAATAAAATTGCTGGACTATAACTTGGTGTTGTAAAATTGTTTACAATTGAAGACAAAGGAGCAGACATTTGAATGGATGAAAAATGATGGGGAGCACACCACTCAAATTCCAGATGTGCATTCCAAGCAGGCAAAACTCTGAGCCAGATTCATGAGTGTATGGTGTAAAACATCCACTGTAAGGTAGTTTGCCAAGTGAACAATTTAATATGGAACTTCAATATTTATGCAACTCAATCTGCTTCTATTGTGTTGTGCATTGCCTGAAAACCTAGTGCAGCTAGTTTCCAAGTCCACTTTCACACTTGTTATACTGTTATGGTGTTTCTATTTCTGACACCTGAAGTCGATGCTCTATTGTTCTGTTCAGTTGGATGATTCTAGTTATCAGGATTCTGAGTTTGGGGTAATATTTCGCTATTGATTTCAGACCAGGAGGTGCAGAGTGAAAACTGCAGCCCACAAGACTCCTGTTATAGCGCCTGACTGGGAATTGAACTTTGAGCTTGCACATGAAGGGGAGATTTTTAATCTTTTGAGAGCATGGACAGGAGCTTTCACTTCCTTGAAACACTGGGCTGGAAACTGCTTTCAAATAATGGGCTCACGTTATTGGTGGCGGAATCGAAGAGCAACCTCCAGCGACCGCACATGTGCACTCAAACGCAAAAATACGTAACTTGCTCTTTCTGGTTCGCCGGCGATCTGACGGTTTCACCTTAAAGGGACATTACCGGTTGCAATCAATGGAATCAATGGACCAGCACCAACTTGCTCTCCTAACTAATATCGTTACAAAACAGGTACATTCAGTTTTTTAGTCTAAATTAAGTTTTAACAGCATGGTAAGTCTTAATGACTGCCAAACAACCTCTCTGGCACTAAAAATTAACTTTTAAAAATGTGAAGTTTTGTTACTCCTGATTTTAATCATTTTTGGACATTTAAAAAAAAATTTTAATTAAAAAATTATAAATGTTTTTTTGTACTTTTTCCTTCTGTCTCTTTTATCTGAGTCTTTTAATCATATCCTCTCTTTATTTCGCTTTCTCTATCTCATTTTATTGTACATTTACTAACCTTATCGGGCACTTCCTGGCTTTTAGTCTCCCCGGTTTGTCAATGAGTTTCACTTCCTGGTTCTCCCAGCGTGACTTGCTTCAAACTTATTGTTTGAGGGGCCTTATAGATCCTTTCACCACTTACACAGCCCGGGAAAGAACGCTGATGTTATTTGAACTCACAGTTCAAGAAAGTTGCGCCAAAAAGCATGCGGTAACTTAGTGGGTGAATTTAAATCTAATGAGTAAGCACTGCTAGTTTGCCATTCAGAGCAATTTACGGGCCAATAAAAAGACTCTGCAGCAAGCTTATGAAGTTTTTTAAACTTGACTTGACATCACACCGAAGTTAATGTTCACACAATATCAAGCCCAAGTGGTGTGAGAAGGCTCCCCCAAGGAGATCTCCCACTGTAGAGGCCGGGAGTTAGATCGGTCCCTGACTCCTGAGTTAGGCTGCCATTTTTGTGTTGATGTGCAGTGGAAACCAATGTACATTGACATGTAAGTGGCAACATAACTGTGCCCTAAGTTATGAGGAAAGGTTAATGAAGTTGGGTTTATTCTCTTTGGAAAATTTCAAAATGACCCAACTGAAGTTTATGTTTACAAGATCATGAATGGAACTGATTAAGTTGATCCAGGCAAACTCTAAGTACGGTGAAAGGTTTAAATATCAGGTGTTGCAAGAAGTTGGCATAAGAAGAAAAATCAAAATAGCACTAGAGTGATGGTATAAGTTAGCAGAAAAGCCATTGAATCAGACATAAATGGATTCAAGAGCGAAGAAGCTGTGTTTCTGCAAATGATTGAAGGATATGGTGAGAAGGCAGAAAGGTGGGATTGGGGTCAATCAATGAAGAACAGAGGTCTTTGAGCCGAATGGCCTTTTCCTGGCCCCCAACGATCTTTCTGTTCTTAAATTGCAGCAACTCTTTTTTGTTCCATTTGTAGGACTACGTGAAAATATACCCAAGAAAAAAATTAGTTTTCTCTTCATGTTTTTGTAATTATTTAATTTGTTTTTCTTCTATCTTGGCCAATATTTATCCCTCAACCGACATTCCCAAACAAATGATTATCTCATTGCTGCTAGTGGGACCTTGTTGTGCGCAAATTGACTGCTATGTTTCCTACAATACAACAGTGACTACACTTCAAAAGTACCTCACTGACTGTAAAGCGCTTTGGGACATCCTGACGTCGTGAAAGGTGCTATATAAATGCAGGTTCTTTCTTTCTTGTTTACAAGTTATTTAATCATCTGTTTTACTGACTGCCTCTCATTAAACCTACTGATTTTTCATTGATTAATTTTGAAAAAATGCTTCTTTTGACTTTTGGCAGTCAAGAGTTTGCCTTGTTATCGTGCAACTGTCTCAAGAACACAAGGTGGCACTGTTTAGCTAAATATTTAATGTTAGTAATGCAGTTGCTGTCTCCCAATTTACATTTTCCAACCAGTTCGGCTTTAATTTTCACAGATCAGACTTTTTTCTTTACCCTAGCCCATGTACCCCCCAAGTATATTACCCACATTTACTTGTCATAATGAAAAGTAACAAAATCACAAATGCTGTAAATCTAAAATAACAAGAGAAAATGTTGGAAATACACCAACCTCCTTAAAGAGAAAAAACAGGTTAACATAGGAACAGGAGTAGGCCATTCAGCCCCTCGAGTCTGTTCCGCCATTCAGTTAGATCATGGCTGATCTGTACCTCAACTCCATTTATCCATAATCGCTTGATGGCCTTACCCAACAAAAATCTATCAATTGTTTTAGACTTAGACTCTTGTTCAGAACAATTCCATTTCTGACAAAGGGTCTGCACCCAAAACGTTAACCTGTCCTTTCATACTCACTTGTCACAGCATGTGTACATCAGCATCTATACAAGGGTAAATGTTACGAGTGCACATGCCAGCAACGAGCTTTGCACATCAGGGGCGTACATCACGAATTGGTCACTCGGGAGCATGGATTCATAAAATTGTATCCAGCTGGAAATTTGATGGAGAACTGTGATAACAAAAGAGTGAATATGTTCCATCCTTATTCTGACATTCTAAAGCATGATTAATTGACGATAATTTTTTTAAAATGTAAAATTGATATGATACAAAGAAATTGTTAAATGACATACCTGGTTGGAACGTTGAAGTTCATTTCTTTGTTCAGTCTGTAAGCCACTTGCAGAGGAGTGGAACCTGCTACCTTGTAAACACCATTCTCAGGGGAGGCAGTGTCTAACCGAAACTGTGAAATTATATCAAGCACTGCAACAAATAAGTGTTTTAAAACTTACTAATAGTAGCGTGAATTTATAAATAATGGGAGGTCATTTCCAACGTCACCGCCTGGGCAGTCAATTGATGGAGCGGATCGAACGCCCATTGTACACCCCACCCGGTTTGCACAGGAACAGGAGTAGGCCATTCAGCCCCTCGAGCCTGTTCCGTCATTCAATTAGATCTGTATCTTAATTCCATCTACGTGCTTTAGTTCTAAAACCCTTAATACCCTTGCCTAAAAAAAATCTATCAATCTCAACTGACCCCCAGCCTCAACAGCTTTTTGGGGGAGAGAGTTCCAGATTTCCACTACCCTTTGTGTGAAGAAGTGCTTCCTGACATCACCCCTGAACGGCCTAGCTCTAATTTTAAGGTTATGTCCCTTTGTTCTGGACTCCCCCACCAGAGGAAATAGTTTCTCTCTATCTACCCTCTCAAACCCTTTAATCATCTTAAACATCTCAATTAGATCACCCCATGCTCGAGGGACTACAAGCCTAATCTATGCAACCTGTCCTCATAATTTAATCCTTTTAGCCCCGGTATCATTCTGGTGAATCTGTGCTGCACCCCCTTGACCTTTCCCTTCCATTGAAAACAATGGGATGAAGATCGGACGGGTTCTAATACGGACGAGTGATCCAGTCCACCAGGTGACCACCCAGGCGGCGAAGTTGAGAATTACCCCCATTATCCTCACATCAGTGATCTCATTTTCTTTTGCCAAGTTTCTAATTGTTTTTAGCGCTTTTATTATTGACTTTATGGTAGTAAGCAATAAATAAATGAAAATAAAAGAGCAGTTTTAATGATGAGAAATGAAGGTACAGGGAAATGAATGAAAAAAGACTTGCATTTATATAGCGCCTTTCACGACCTCAGGGTGCCCCAAAGCTCTTTACAGCCAATGAAGTACTTCTGAAGTGCAGTCACTGTTGTAGTATAGGAAATGCAGCAGCCAATTTGCGCACAGCAAGATCCCACAAACAGCAATGTGACAATGGCCAGTAATCTGTTTTTGAGTGATGTTGGTTGAGGGATAAATATTGGCCAGGATACTGGGGGGGAACACCCCTGCTCTTCTTCAAAAGAGTGCTATGGGATCTTTTACATCCACTTGAGAGGGTAGACAGGTCGTCGGTCTAAAGTCTCATCCAAAAGGTGGCATCTCCAACAGTGTAGTATCCCCTCAGCACTGCATTGAAATATCAGCCTAGATTATGTGCTCAAGTCTTTGGAGTGGGACTTGAATCTACAACCTTCTAACTCAGAGGGGAGACTGAGCCACAGCTAACACATAGAACAGGCTCATTAACACACAATTTAAAGTGGAGGACGGTCACGGGGACGGATACTTTGAATAAAAAGTACTTGTGCTAAAGTTTCTTTCACCATTAAGGCTATTCTGACAATGGACTAAGAAACTGCACTGTGAACAAATGGAATTTAGCTTTATTTTAAAATGCCTCAATTTTAAAATTCTCATCCTTGTTTTCAAAGCTCTCCATGGCCTCGCCCCTCCCTATCTCTGTAACCTCCTCCAGCCCTACAACCCTCCAAAATCGCTGCGCTCCTCCAATTCTGGCCTCTTGCACAGCCCCGATTTTCATCGCTCCACCACTGGCGGCCGTGCCTTCAGCTGTCTAGGTCCTAAGCTCTGGAATTCTCTCCCTAAACCTCTCCGCCTCTCTGACTCTCTCTCCTCCTTTAAGTCGCTCCTTAAAACCTACCTCTTTGACCAAGCTTTTGGTCACCTGTCCTAATATCTCCTTATATGGTTCGGTGTCAAATTTTGTTCGCTGATCGCTCCTGTGAAGCGCCTTGGGATGTTTTACTACATTAAAGGTGATATATAAATGTAAGTTGTTGTTTATTATAAATGAGACCTGTTTCCATAGCAATAAGGGATCTTTTAAAGAAATAAATATCTTTTACAGTGCCTATATACGTGACATAAACATGTCCTTGCAAATAGTAGAATACACAGTTTGTACTGACCTGGTAGATCATCTTGCTCGATATCAATCAGAGGACATAAACTACCCTCGGCAACCTCAGAGGTGGAACCCACTTTAAGTTCTAGAAGAAAAGAAGACAGTTAAGACCAGTACTTTCCCTTCTTTGTTTCGATAAAGTAAGCAAGTTAACAGAAAAGTGGGAGACCACTGTTTGTGTTCCTCGTATATTAAGCAATGAATAAATAGAAATAAAAGAGCAGTTTTAATGATGAGAAATAAAGGTTCAGTAACTGAAAATAAATGAAACAGAAAAAGAAAGTCTTGCATTTCTATAGCGCCTTTCATAACCTCAGGGTGCCCCAAAGCTCTTTACAGCCAAAGAAGTACTTCTGAAGTGCAGTCACTGTTGTAGTATAGGAAATGCCGCAGCCAATTTGCGCACAGCAAGATCCCACAAACAGCAATGTGACAATGGCCAGTATTCTGTTTTTTATTGATGTTGGTTGAGGGATAAATATTGGCCAGGACACCGAAGAGAACTCCCCTGCTTTTCTTCGAATTAGATCTTTTATGTCTACCTGACAGGGCAGATGTTTAACGTTGCATCCGAAAGAGAGCACCTCCGACAATGCAGCACTCCCCCTGAGAGTAGTGAGCTTCTGGAATGCGTTGCCAGCCAGTGTGGCGGGTGCTAACTCTCTGCCTTCAAGAGGGAGCTGGACTGATTCCTGACTGGGGCAGAGATTACATCATACAGAAGATAAATGTCTTTATAGGTAACACTTGCTCCATGTAATCTCCGAGACTGGTCGGAGAGGAATTTTCCAGAGTATTTTTTCCCTTATTGTCCCTGGGTTTTTTCTCTGTTTTTTTGCCTCTCCCAGGAGATTGCATGGCTGCAGGGGGAGGGGGGGCAGGACCAGAGGGAAGGAAGAAGTGTCTAGTCATGATGCTCCGGCCATCATGAGTGTGGGGCAGGCTTGATGGACTGGCTGGTCTTTTCCTGCCTGTCAATTTTGAATGTTCGTATGAAAACACTTTATCTGTAATTTTACTCATGGTAATGAAAAAAGGATTTTCAGATTATCTCAAAAGTTCATTAAACCAAAATGGCATCAGTAAGACTTTGTAATTGAAGCCTTGGTGAGGGTCAGAACACACTGCCCCCGGGTGCGTTCATTTAAAAGGTGAAAGTGATTGTGTCAACTATGTACCATATCCACCTTATATTTCACATTAAAACACGGTGCAGTTGTGTGCCATCCCAATGTTACATTTGACATATAAACAAGCCTAGAGTTTCTGCTAATTCTCATTGTAAAATAAGTAATCCTAAAAGAAAATTGAGAATCCTATGCGTATGATAGTCCAGTGGTTATGGTACTGCATTAGAAACCCAGAGGTTAGTTCATAATCCCACCATGTCAAGTTGTGAAATTGAACTCAATAAATCTGTTAATTTGAGGGCAAGCACCATAACATGTCCATGAAAGCTGCCAGATTATAGTAAAAACCCAACTGGTTCACTAATGCTCTTCAGGGTAGGTTGCCTCCCACCAGGTACCCATACCTGGTCGGATCTAGACGTGAGTCCAATCCCACACTGTGTGGTTAAGGCTGCATATAGTGACACCACTACTCCCGGCCAGAATGGAGATGATTGGGTAATTCCCCCGTCAATCACGCCTGGAGACCGCACTGCTGTAAGTGACTGGGATTGATTTTATGCACATAATTTGTATTATGTAACAATGCTCCACTCACTACATTTTGCTGGAGAAATAATCCTGCTTTTATCGGGTGATGTTGCTACAGTTTCGGTCATGTGCTCTGTTTATTGTAGTTCATACAGACTCTGTTTAAATAGACTCTGTAGACTGTTTGCTGTAGTGCTCTGTTTAAATAAACTCTGCTGAGTAAATAAACTTTGTTTGCTGTCAAAGAGACTGCTTGGTGTGAGTTCTGCCATAAATCCCGCCCAGCCTCCAACTCATTGGCTGACACAGGGGTGTCAATGGACACTCTGGGGGGGAAATTGGATCAGGGTCCTCTTCGGGCAGGGGTGGTGCGATGCACTAGTTCCCTACGCAGACAGGACACAAGTTTGGACCAACCCGAGGACATACCTGCAATCAGCCTTCCTTTTCCAGGCCTTGCACGTGGAATCAATGCAATTCGCACTTTCCATCACCAGAGGGAGCTCAATCTCTTAAAGGGAGGATGTTTCTTAGAAATCTCTTAAAGGTAGCTGGTACCTGTTAGTTGCTGAAAATAACAGTCTACTGTCTGCACGGAGTCTGAACGGAGATCAGACATTGCACACGTAAAACACAGATGCAGGTCCCATCCCTATGTTTACGCACTGATGAGTTATGTTAAAACATTGAATAAAGGTTGCGCACTACTAAATCCCACATCCTCCAATCTGCACGCCAGACCTCACCAATCTGCCGGTCTGAGTTTGTACCAGGCCTGCGAGAGTGCGTGCACCAAGGTTCTCTGCTGATGCACTAAAGACCTTGGGTGCAAGAGGCGGACAGAAGGAGGGACATCCTATATCCGCAGGGGGGAGGGGGCAAGAGGCCCTCCAGACATATACTCAAAAGGCAGTGTGAGGCAGCGGGGGATGAATTCAATGCCAGGCACACAGCATCATGAACATGGATGCAGTGCTGGAAGAAGTTCAATGCTTTGACACGAGTGGTCAAGGTGAGTGAGGTCAACCGTCAAGTGGCGTCTCCTACCAACTGCTCCACGCACTACAACCCCCATCACCCACATACCAATAAACTCTTGCCATCAGTACTCAACTCTTCCAATCAGATGCTTCCTCTCACCCTTACACATTACCACTGTTTCAAGCCGCCCACCCACAAATCACAGGCCACACACATTGGCAGCTATTCAACCATGACAGGCACATCACCCAGACACAGGTCCCGCTTTCTTGCAAGAGAAGGTGGCGCATATCAAGAGGCAGCAAGTGGCAGTGGCATTCAGCCCCTCGAGCCTGTTCCACCATTCAAAGAGATCATGGACCTGTGACCTAACTCCATATACCTGCCTTAGCCCCATATCCCTTAATACCCTTAGTTCACAGAAATCTATCAATCTCAGATTTAACTTTCACAACTGCCGTCTGCAGAAGAGCGTTCCAAACTTCTCTCACCCTTTGCGTGAAATAGCATTTCCTAACTTCACTCCTGCACGTCCTGGCTCTAAATGTTAGGCTATGTCCCCGCGTCCTAGCATTCAAGTCTAGGAGACCTCCAAAAACAGTTACAAATGTCTCCGCAGCCAGAAGCAATAATCCAGTCACTAACCGGTAAATCCTGCATGGTCCCTTTAAATAGCGCCGGTGGGGGGTCCTCCAGGCACTCTAAGACATGTTCAGATGGTCGGGGTTAAGACTGTGCGTTGAGTTGAGCTTTAAGTCCCAAAATGGTGTCTATCACTTTAAATCAGTGTTGCACGCTGATTGAAGCCATTTTCTCCCTACTTTACAAGATTCCAGCGTGCATTATCTGCGCCTGCGCTAACTCCTATACCAAGATGGCATTTGGCGCATGTCACGCTGGAAACATGCGTGCGCTTCCAAGAGGCCATCTTGGATGTCGGAGAGGCCGTGCAGCGCCGAAAGAACGTGCACTACACGGCCCA
Organism: Heptranchias perlo; assembly: GCF_035084215.1. Classification (NCBI taxonomy): domain Eukaryota; kingdom Metazoa; phylum Chordata; class Chondrichthyes; order Hexanchiformes; family Hexanchidae; genus Heptranchias; species Heptranchias perlo. The sequence continues at coordinate 14,055,088 of NC_090329.1, read as the reverse complement.
ATTTAGCGCCCTCTGTGTGGTTAACTCTTAATGCCCCCAGGGCAACTAGGGATGTGTAATAAATACTGCCTAATGTGTCAGTGTCGCCCACACCCAAAGAACAAATTAAATAAAAAATGAAGGGCCAAGGTTTATAATGCAGGACACTGGCAAGACTGAATAGAGAAAAAGAGGAGGCAGGGTAAACCAGAAGGTAGTGATGGCAAGGTTGGGTTTTAAAAGCTCAAAGATTGCAGCTAGAAGGAAAAACTGAATGAGGTAAAGAGGTCCACTTTTCTGAGGTCCAGGGAAAGAATGATTTAAAGTATGAAGCTGGGTTATGAGTCTTGATCTCAACACAGTGAGGATGAAGGGAAGGAGCAGCATATAATGGAACTTTTGGAGCACTGAAAGAACAAGAGAGGAAAGTTTAAAGAGCACTGAGCCTAGTAGTAAAAGAGAGGGGAAAAAAGAAAGGCTTTGATGAGAGAGAGAAGAGAGAGAGAGAGAGAAATTGGAGGCCAGAAGTGAGGCAAGGATCGTCTATCAGATGACAAGCTGTATTTAGTATCCTATCCAAGAATTCTGGAGAGGTGTTAGAAGATACAGTGGTGTTTTCAAGTCTTAGACAGACTTGGAAGTCATAAAGAGAGGAAGAAAGAAATATTTGGCATGAAAGAGGAAACCGAGCTTGTTGGAGGCCGTTTTAGCAATAGAGGAGATATGGGAATTACATTTGAGATCAGAGGGAATTACAATTGAGATCAGAGGAGACAGCGAGACTAAGAATTTTGTCAGATGTAAAGAGACTAAGATTGAAGCAATCGTGGATAAGAGGTGATTAGTTGGTGGTTACACTTGTGATAGCCATGAAGTGACGTTTCTTTGAAGAACTGAAAGAAATAAGACTGTCATTGCTCCGTCAAAAGGAGGTCACCGTGTAGTGGTTCAGTCCGTCAAGAGGAACAGAGGTTGTGATCACTGACGACATGCAATCTTAAGGAAATTTATGACTGTAGAGTGGAATCACCAGCAGAAAAATGAATAAAGTTAGATGATGAGTGGAGGCGGTCATTGATATGAAGGAGAAAGACAGTGACAGAGGGGACAGATCCCTGGGCAACCCCTAAATTAATAGAGTCAAGAGTGAGATAACCATGGGCTAGCTTTGGTGAGATGCCATATAATGATAACTTGTTTAGAAGTGCATGGTGTCAGAACCTATTAAAAGCTTTGGCCAGGTCCACAGTTCCAGAGGTGCAGAACATAGATAACAAGGCCACCAGTAGAACAGCTATGTCAAAAAAACATTCTGTTGATCATTGGTTAGGCCAGAACTTTGAAGATGATGGATAATTTGAGAGTCAACAGCAACTTCCATAAATGTTAACAATACCAATATGAGAGTAATACTTGAACCGTTTGAAGGACAAGAGGAATCACCTTTCTTCAAGATAGGGTGATCGTCAGCAAATTTCCAAGGAGAGGGAAAGCTGGACTGGAAGTAAAAGAGAATGGGCACAATTTTAGACCAGAGCTGGAAAGGGAACTGGGGAGGGGGGTCAAATTGCAGATGGGAAACCTGCAAGTCAGGATTTCCCGGACGTCCTTACATTTTTGACGTAAGGACATTTTTTTTTTTACGGTTTCCCGCCCGACAGGCCAGCCTGATTGACAGGCTGTTCTCAGTCAGTCAGGAGAGGAGCAAGGAAGAGGTAAGTGTCCGGGTAAGTCTTAGACTGGATGGATGTTGGGGGGCGGGGGATGGGGGGGAGATCGGGGGGGCATGGAGGACATAGCGGCATCAGGGGCATGGGGCATCAGCGGGCATGGAGCAGCGGCGGGCATGGGGTCACCGGGGGGGGGAGTTAGTCATCGGTGGGGGGGGGGGGGGCGGTCAATCATGGAGGGGGAAGGCCAGTGATCGGGGGTGTCAGTCATCGGGGGTGGAATTAGTCATGGGGGTGGGGGTCGGTCATCGGGGGGGAGTTAGTCATTGGGGGGGAGTCATCGGGGGTGAGTCATTGGGGGGAAACCAGTCATCGGAGGGATCAGTCATCAGGGGTCAGTCATCAGGGGGGAATCAGTCATCTGGGGTCAGTCATCGGGGGTCAGTCATCGGGGGTCAGTTATCGGGGGTCAGTCATTGGGGGGGCCAGTCATCAAGGGTCAGTCATTGGGCAGGGATCAGGGGTCAGCGGGAGGGGGACCGGGGTTGATCGGGGTTGATCGGGGGTCAGTCACCGGGGGGGGGGAGTCAGTCACTGAGGGGGGAGTTGGGATCGGGGGTCATCGCTGGGGTCGCGATCGTTGGGGGAGGTCACGATCGTTGGAGGGGTCGCGATTGTTGGGTGGGGCGTCGGCGATTATTGGGGAGGGGTTGCTGAAGGTAGGTTTGTTGGGCCTGGGGGAAGCACTCCTGCTCCTCCGGGCCCGCAAGCTGTGCTATAAAGGCACAAACCTGCAGTTTCAGGCCTTCTCACCTCCTCTCACACGGCATGAAGGAAAAGGCCTGGGAATCCCAGCCCCCAGAGGCTAAAATCAAAACACCTAAAAAAAAAACGGAGGCCCGCAGCCTCTTTGAAAGGTTTTAGTGACCAACCTGCCTCCTGAGAGTGGATTGGTTGTTCACCCCTCGTCCCGCCCCTTGGTGAAAACCGGAAATAGGCAGGTTGGGGGCGGGTTTGAAATTGTTGCAATTTTTAATGGCCCCCCACCCCCAACCCACTTGTTTTTCCAAGCTAAAATCATGCCCAATGAAACAAACACAGTGTAGGTCTAAGTTTGGAGGTATATATCGTGAAAGATGGAGGGAGAGATACCATGAGGACGTTTTTAAACCAAAGAACAGAGGGCCTGACAGACCTGTCAGGGATAAAAATTTGATGTCAGTTGTAATGGAGGTACACAATGGAGCAATAGAGGAGATTCTTTCTCAACAAAATTTATATTAAAGTTGAAGGTGAAAAGTGAACTTGAATGGCAGCCTTCTCTTGGGAAAGCTCACAAATGTACAGCCAAGAAAGGGAGAAAAGGAGGCTTCACAACACTTACGGGGGACTGATTTCACAAGGAATGATAAGGAGAGGCTGCCAGAGGGATAAAAACAGTTGATGGTTCATTTTTCATAAAGTTGTGTTTAGCAGCCCTGATTTACAAAAGTTACAAACAGGAATAAAGTTGGTTCATGAGGTTTCAGGTGGCTGAAGTGCAATAAGTGGAATTTTGATGAGGAACCCATCTGGTTCACTAATGTCCTTTATGGAAGAAAACCTGCCGTCCTTACCCGGTCTGACCTATATGTGACTCCAGACCCACAGCAATGTGGTTGATTCTTAATTGCCCTCTGAAATGGCCTAGTCTCGCTAAAAAAAAGTCATAATAAGAATTAAACCGGACGGATCACCTGGCATCGGACCACTAGGCACCGGACATGACAAAGGCAAACCAAGCCCAGTCGACCCTGCAATGTCCTCCTCACTAACATCTGGGGACTTCTGCCAAAATTGGGAGAGCTGTCCCACAGACAGTCAAGCAACAGCCTGACATAGCCATACTCATAGAATCATACCTTTCAGCCAACGTCCCAGACTCCTCCATCACCATCCCTGGGTATGTCCTGTGTCACCGGCAGGACAGACCCACCAGAGGTGGCAGTACAGTGATATACAGTCAGGAGGGAGTGGCCCTGGGAGTCCTCAACATTGACTCTGGACCCCATGAAATCTCATGTCATCAGGTCAAACATGGGCAAGGAAACCTCCTGCTGATTACCACCTACCGCCCTCCCTCAGCTGATGAATCAGTCCTCCTCCATGTTGAACAACACTTGGAGGAAGCACTGAGGGTAGCAAGGACACAGAATGTACTCTGGGTGGGGGACTTCAATGTCCATCACCAAGAGTGGCTCGGTAGCACCACTGCTGACCAAGCTGGCTGAGTCCCGAAGGACATAGCTGCCAGACTAGGCCTGTGGCAGGTGGTGAGCGAACCAACACGAGGGAAAAGCTTATTTGACCTCGTCCTCACCAATCTACCTGTCGCAAATGCATCTGTCCGTGACAGTATTGGTAGGAGTGACCACCGCACAGTCCTCGTGGAGACGAAGTCCCGTCTTCGCACTGAGGAGAACATCCAACGTGTTGTGTGGCACTATCACCGTGCTAAATGGGATAGATTCAGAACAGATCTAGCAGCTCAAAACTGGGCATCCATGAGGCGCTGTGGGCCATCAGCAGCAGCAGAATTGTATTCCAGCACAATCTGTAACCTCATGAACTGGCATATTCCTCACTCTGCCATTACCAACAAGCCAGGGGATCAACCCTGGTTCAATGAGGAGTGTAGAAGAGCATGCCAGGAGCAGCACCAGACGTACCTAAAAATGAGGTGCCAAACTGGTGAAGCTACAACTCAGGACTACATGAATGCTAAACAGCGGAAGCAACATGCTATAGACAGAGCTAAGTGATTCCACAACCAACAGATCAGATCAAAGCTCTGCAGTCCTGCTACATCCAGTCGAGAATGGTGGTGGACAATTAAACAACTAACGGGAGGAGGAGGCTCTGTAAACATCCCCATCCTCAATGATGGCAGAGACCAGCACGGGAGTGCAAAAGACAAGGCTGAAGCATTTGCAACCATCTTCAGCCAGAAGTGCCAAGTGGATGATCCATCTCGGCCTCCTCCCGATATCCCCACCATCACAGAAGCCAGTCTTCGGCCAATATGATTCACGCCACGTGATATCAAGAAACGGCTGAGTGCACTGGATACAGCAAAGGCCATGGGCCCCGATAGCATCCCGGCTGTAGTGCTGAAGACTTGTGCTCCAGAACTAGCCACGCCTCTAGAGCTGTTCCAGTACAGCTACAACACTGGCATCTACCCGACAATGTGGAAAATTGCCCAGGTATGTCCTGTCCACAAAAAGCAGGACAAATCCAATCCGGCCAATTACCGCCCCATCAGTCTACTCTCAATCATCAGCAAAGTGATGGAAGGTGTCGTCGACAGTGCTATCAAGCAGCACTTACTCACCAATAACCTGCTCACCGATGCTCAGTTTGGGTTCTGACAGGACCACTCAGCTCCAGACCTCATTACAGCCTTCGTACAAACATGGATAAAAGAGCTGAATTCCAGAGGTGAGGTGAAAGTGACTGCCCTTGACATCAAGGCAGCATTTGACCGAGTGTGGCACCAAGGAGCCCTCGTAAAATTGAAGTCAATGGGAATCAGGGGGAAATCTCTCCAGTGGCTGGAGTCATACGTAGCACAAAGGAAGATGGTAGTGGTTCTTGGAGGCCAATCATCTCAGCCCCAGGTCATTGCTGCAGGAATTCTTCAGGGCAGTGTCCTCGGCCCAACCATCTTCAGCTACTTCATCAATGACCTTCCCTCCATCATAAGGTCAGAAATGGGGATGTTTGCTGAAGATTGCACAGTGTTCAGTTCCATTTGCAACCCCTCAGATAATGAAGCAGTCCGTGCCCGCATGCAGCAAGACCTGGACAACATCCATGCTTGGGCTGATAAGTGGCAAGTAACATTCGCGCCAGACAAGTGCCAGGCAACGACCATCTCCAACAAGAGAGAATCTAATCATCTCCCCTTGACATTCAACGGCTTTACCATCACCGAATCCCCCACCATCAACATCCTGGGGGGGGTCACCATTGACCAGAAAGTTAACTGGACCAGCCATATAAATACTGTGGCTAGAAGAGCAGGTCAGAGGCTGGGTATTCTGCGGCGAGTGACTCACCTCCTGACTCCCCAAAGCCTTTCCACCATCTATAAGGCACAAGTCAGGAGTGTGATGGAATACTCTCCACTTGCCTGGATGGGTGCAGCTCCAACAACACAAGAAACCCAACACCATCCAGGACAAAGCAGCCCACTTGATTGGCATCCCATCCACCACCCTAAACATTCACTCCCTTCACCACCGGCGCACCGTGGCTGCAGTGTGTACCATCCACAGGATGCACTGCAGCAACTCGCAAAGGCTTCTTCGACAGCACCTCCCAAACCTGCGACCTCTACCACCTAGAAGGACAAGAGCAGCAGGCACATGGGAACAACACCACCTGCACGTTCCCCTCCAAGTCACACACCATCCCGACTTAGAAATATATCGCCGTTCCTTCATCTTCGCTGGGTCAAAATCCTGGAACTCCCTTCCTAACAGCACTGTGGGAGAACCGTCACCACACGGACTGCAGCGGTTCAAGAAGGCGGCTCACCACCACCTTCTCAAGGGCAATTAGGGATGGGCAATAAATGCCGGCCTTGCCAGCGATGCCCACATCCCATGAACAAATAAAAAAAACAGCAGAGTCTATGATATTTGCAAATATTAACTGCAAAACAAATTTACCATATCTGGTAATCTTAATGCTAAAAGATCAAGTCTACTTTAATTGACAACTATTATCAATACTATTTGTTGTATTTTGTTTCCTATATATGTATGATGATCTAACAAGCAAACAAAGTCATAGCATACCAAAGAGGTTACTCCGATTAATTAAATTACTAACTCCATAGAGACTTCTTAAACCTCTTAACATCACCATGTTCCCTGTCTTTTTTTTTGTCAACTGGTTTGTCTGGATGTGCACAAGAGTCTCCAAACCAAGCCACTGAGAAATCCACAGGTCAAATTTCTGTTTTGTTGATATGAAGAGCACTCTTTCTCCCCATAGGGACATAACGTCCCCCACTTCCAGGGAGCTGGGGGACAGGTGGGTACAGTCAATATTGAATGCAGGAGTACTGCTAGAGTTCAACCAGCTAAAACCATGCTACCTACCAGCAGAGCTCTAGTAAGCCTGGCTGCTTGTTCAGTCTGAACCATCCTGCCCATTACGGCACTGACTTACAAGGTTAGGTGGAACCAAGTGGGACAAAACCCAGCTCTCGTTGACAGATCTAGCCCACCAAATCACATTAATGAGTCAAGCTAGCTAGTCAACATCAACACGTGCTCTGGAGTACTGCTGACCTGTCTGGCTCAGCTATTGGATTAGCGAGCCTGCCCCAGAGGGCTCACTCCGTTCCAATCCTCCATTGTCAGGCTTGTCATCTTGGAGCCTTCTCAAACCCCACTGAGAAGAATCACTGGACAACTGATATGGGTTTGAGCCCTCACTAGGTACCAGAAACTCCCCACAAGTGGCACGGCGAGCAGCGTGGCTCACCACAAAATGTCTGAGTGGATTGCCACCATCCTCTTTGGATATCCATGGATCTACAAGATACCCCAGCCAACGGTGGGTGCGCTAATTGAAGATTCGAAGCTTCAACAGCAGCTGCTTGCCTCACTGCATCTCAGTCTTGGTAGATACTAACCCTGGACATGTGACCCCACTTTCTCGCACCTGACTTCCAGGTAATTTCTTCCAACAGCTGTTGTCCTAGGTCTTAGACCTATGTAGTGGACATCTGACCAGTGGACATCTGATTCAGTGTGGTGAATGGACCTACACAGGACAGCTTGTCATGTGCCAACCATCTTGATATTATAGATATCCAAGTCCAATGTCAAATACCAGGCCTTCATATTATAGATATTCAAGTCTGATGCCACATATCAGGCTTACTGGTACCAATTGCTTAATCCAATCCTCATGTGAAAGGCTTATTTGAATTGTGCATACTGCTGGGCCTGGAATTTCCTCTGTGGGCTCGACCTGGAAGTTAGACACAAAAATGAGCCCATTCCTGCGCCCATTCTGCCGACCTCAAGTTACGCTTAAATTTTCTGCGAATCGAATTAGCATACGTCCAAACATAAAATAGGCGTAAGTCAGTGTAGACAATCAGGGCCAAAGGAAAGCGCTGAGCTCCCACCATATATATTATCTTCTTTAGGTATGAAAATTAATGTTTTAACTCATTTAACCATCTTTCATACACATCAGGCACAGCATGTTTAAGAATCTGCAATTAGGGAAGCTTTTCAATTTTTAATGAACATACGAACAATGACAGACAGGAAAAGACCTTCTGGTCCATCCAACCTGTCCCATGCAATTGTGATATCTTGTGTATTACAAGATATACACTCCCCACCCCAAACCACGTGATCTCCTGGGAGAGGCAAAAAATCAGATAAAAACCCAGGCCAATTTGGGGGAAAAAAATCTGGGAAATTTTGCCATAAGAAGGCCATTCAAAGAAACAGAAAATACAGAGCAGGTCTCAGTGAGGACATTTTTTTTCAATGCTCAAAAATTGCAATAAAACACCAGAAAAATGACTTTGCTTCCCGCTGTGCCTGAAAATCTGGTCATAATTTGAAGAGAGGCTCTGAGCAAGTGAAATTGCAGGAAACTCACATATAAAGCACTGTAACTTGGGGGCGGGGCCAGTTTTATGGGGCGGAGAGGCGTGCGGGCAATGGGATCGATAGACAGCCTTAAAAGATCGAGGAGATCTGGCCGTATTGCATTTAAGCGCATAACTCCCTTACGCCCAAGATTCTGTGATCTTTTAGGCCACGTATTTGATATGCGCCCAGATTACGCGTGCACCTGGGTGCAAATTCATAGGAAATTCAAGGGCCTGATCTTTTATTATATCTTAAACTGGAATTAAATGGTCCAAATATTAAATTCCAAAATACAAGAACATGGAACAGGGTCAGAGATAGTGAAGCTGCCTTTACAGTTTCTGACAATGAGGGTGTTACTTTGTTATAAACATTGGTTGCATTGAGATGGCCCATTAGTGCACATGTGGTGATGATTACGGAAAGACCAAATCTCTTTAATACTCCTCTGGAGTTTAAGATCGCAGTTATACTGCCACTTTGGGGAAGCCATCTCATGCCGCTTGGGTTTAACATAGAAACATAGAAAATAGGAACAAGAATAGGCCATTCGGCCCTTTGGGCCTGCTCCGTCATTCAAAATGATCATGGCTGATCGTCTAACTCAGTACCCTGTTCCCGCTTTTTCACCGTATCCCTTGATCCCTTTAGCAATAAGAAATATATCTATCTCCTTCTTGAATACATCTAATGACTTAGCCTCCACTGCCTTCTGTGGTAGAGAATTCCACACTGCGTGGAGTATGCATGACTTCAGTGTGGTGTGATCCCAAGTTTAAGATCACTGCTCAAGTGATCCTTTGGACCTCCCAAGCACTTAATAAACTTTAGCATTTTTTAAGAAACTGAGCGTTCCTACCCCCACTCTTTAAATATAAAAAGTGGCAAGAGTACAAATCCCATCCAGACCTTGGAACATGGGTCTTGTTCACTGCAAATTGCACTGGGACCACCTGCTAGCATAAATCTACCAAACTCCTCCCAACTAGCAGCTATCTTCAGCCAGGAGCTTCCAGATGACCCCCCCTCATCACAGGAGTTGCCCTGTTTCACTGGCAGGTGGCAGGCACCCAAGGGGAAGCACTAGTTTTGCCTGTGAGAAGAAACGTGAGGAGATACTACTCCTTTTAACTCGGAAATAAAAGAGAATCTTCTGGAGCCCAGTGCAGTCGAAAAGTTTCACTGCGGATTGAGGTGGGCAGGGATTTCCTCACACTGTCAAGATACTTCAGCCAATAGTTGGAGGCATCACACCCTCATCATGTTGCACATTAAAACTTTTTCGATCGAACAACAAAACTTAGAAGGTGACTATGAGAGGTATGAAAACCCAGTGAAAACTTAATGTTACCCATTGTACTTACGCCTAAAGAGCTGGCGAGTTGTAGCCGGCAATGAAGATACCATGACGCCGAGATAACAACAATACACAGGGACTGCCCTGAAACCCAACATACAATTCTTAGTGCAAGTATGACAAAAGTTTTATAAATAATAAAAAACTATTACTTTAACTCCAAACTTTAGCACAAACCTAAAATACTTCATACTAATCCTAATTGATTATTGTAGAGCAATGATTATTTTTCCAGATCTTTATTCTTGATATATTTTCTGCTTTCGAACTTGCACTTCACTTATCTCGCCCGATTAGCAGACTGTACATAACTTAGGAATAGTTCCAAATTGTTGTAAAGATGTATTATTAACCTCCCTTAGTTCCGAACATACAGGCATTAAATTTGTTTGACAGTAGTTTTCCTACCAGCTGTATGACCTACTGGATGTCCTCATCTTCTTTCAGCCTTTAACAGGCTTTTACTCTTTTTTGTTTGACCCTTGAAATAAATTATATACAATTTCCTCCTCACGTCCAGCTCTGAAAGTGTTTTGATGATTCATGCAGAGAACACGGGAGAGAATCGGTGCACAATAGTGTCAGCAAAACCCAGCTACTGGGACCCGAACCATCATCTATCCGAGTGCTTGCTGGATGTGTACACACAAGAGAACGTGGCTGCCCCGCCTTAAATCCGTCTGATTTTACTTGCAGGGGTCCCTGTATTGGTTGAAGGGGCGATGGGCGGTTAAAGCTTCTCTTTAACGCAGCATTCAGGAATCCCTCGATCTTTCCATTACAATTGAATGACGCCAAGTCGAGTGTAAGCGTGAACGGAGCTGAGAGAATGGCAGGAAGAGAACATTCCCACAGTGTCTCCCTCGTTTACGATTCTGCCCAACAAGTGCAGAGCCCGGACTTTGAGAGCCAAGCAGCAACTGTTGGATACTTGAGCGGATATTGCTAAAACACCTCGACATATTTGTCATGGTTAAAAGGTTTTTTTTTATTGATCTAATACATGGCGTTTGAGCCATCTACAGACTTTTGTAACTTTCAAGAAATATGATTGATTTATTGAAAAGTAAAAAGAAAGAAAAACATTTATATCGGGTCTTTCACTACCTCAGGACGTCCCAAAGCACCTTACAGCCAATGAAGTACTTTTGAAGTGTAGTCACAGTTGTTATGTAGGGAAACACAGCAGTCAATTTGTGCATAGCAGGTTCCACAAACAGTAATGTGATATTGACCAGATAATCTGTTTTAGTGATGTTGCTTGAGGGATAAAGATGGGCCAGGACACTGGGGAGATCGCCCCTGCTTTTCTTTGAATAGTGCTATGGGACGTTTTACATCACCTGAGGGGGCAGGCGGGGTCTCGGTTTAATGTCGCATCTGAAAAAATTGGACCTCTGACAGTGCAGCACTTCCTCAGTACTGCATTGGAGCGTCAGCCTAGATTTCGTGCTCAAGTCTCTGGAGTGGGATCCAATAAATCAATCCTAATTTTTTAAAATTCATTCTCAGGATATGGGCATCATTGGCAAGGCTGGTATTTATTGCCCATCCCTAGTTGCCCTTGAGAAGGTGGTGGTGTGCCGCCTTCTTGACCCGATGCAGTCCGTGTGGTGAAGGTTCTCCCACAAAAATTGTTAGGTGTTATTTATATGCTCGGATAATGTCATAAAACGTGTATCCTTCAATTCAGTGTTCTCCACGCACACTAAAAAAAAACATTGATCAGACATCTCCCCCATTCCATTTGCTCCTTTTTGTTTGTCCTGGTATTTATCTGATGTTTAATCCCATATTTGTAATGCGAGCATGCAGTATGTTACAGATCCATTCCTCGTGTCCACATACATGCGCTCCCCTCCCTCTCCCCATGCAAAAGACAGTCGTCATTTCAGCTTTTAATGACTGACCTCAGTTATAATGGTTTCACTTCTCACTTTTAATGTTCATGTGATGTAGGAGGGGAAGGTAAAATGGTAAATTTGGATAAGATGTTTATTACAAATGGAAAACCTGCTGGCGTGAAATGTTCCCAGGATGAGTAACAACCAGCCCTTCTGTCCCCTGAACTAACAATAATTAATCGCTGAAAATCGTGATATTTTAATGTGTCTCACAGTTTCATTTTATTTCAGGTATTTCCTGCAGCTTGTTTTACACCATTCGTGACAACAATTGTGCAATGTACTTGACTGACAAGGAAAGCACCTCAATAACAGTGGTAGGTGCGAACACAATAATATCCAGCAGTGGATCTCTTAACAATTTTAAACAACCAGTGGTAAAAAAGAGCGAATTCTACACGTTAACCTGCTCACAATACAGCAGTGTTATTATCGATTACCAAAACTGTGCCTCCTTACATTACAGAGTAGTGCTATTACTGATTTCCTAAGCTACGACCCATGTAATACTGGGTGGTGTTATTACTGATTTCCTAACCTGCACCCCCTTACAAATCAAGGTGGTGTTATTATTGATTTCCTAAATTGCACCCCCTTACAATACAGGGTAGTACCATTGTATCACATTAGGTACAGCACAGAAGGAAGCCATTCAGCCCATCATGCTTGTGCTGGCTCTTTGAAAGAGCTATCCAATTAATCCCACTCCCCAGCTCTTTCCCCATAGCCCTGTAATTTTTTTTTCTTCAACTATTTATCCAATTCCCTTTTGAAAGTTACTATTGAATCTGTTTCGCCACCTTTTCAGGCAGTGCATTCCAGATCATAACAACTCGCTGCATAAAAAAACAGTTTCCTCATGTAACCTCTGATTCTTTTGCCAATCACCTTAAATCTGTTCTGCCACTGGAAATAGTTTTTCCTTATTTACTTTATCAAAACTCTTCATGATTTTGGACACCTCTATCAAATCTCGGCTCAACCTTCTCTGATCTAAGGAGAACAACCCCAGCTTCTCCAGTCTCTCCACATAACTGAACTCCCTCATCCTTGGTACCATTCTAGTAAATCTCTTCTGCACCCTCTCTAAGGCCTTGACATCCTTCCTAAAGTGTGGTGCCCAGAATTGAACACAATATTCCAGCTGAGGCCTAATCAGTGTTTTACAAAGGTTTAGCATAACTTCCCTGCTTTTGTACTCAATATTAATAAAGCTCAAGATCCCATAGCTTTTTTAACAGCCTTCTCAACTTGTCCTGCCACCTTCAAAGATTTGTGTACATACACCCCCAGATCTCTCTGTTCCTGCATGCCCTTTAAAATTGTACTATTTAGTTTATATTGTCTCTCCCCATTCTTCCTACCAAAATGGATTACTTCACACTTCTCTGCATTAAATTTCATCTGCCATGTGTCTGCCCATTTCACTGGTCTGTCTATGACCTCTTGAAGTCTGATACCATTGTTTACTACATTTCTGAATTTTGTGTCATCTGCAAACTTTGAAATTATACCCTGTATACCTAGGTCCAGGTCATTAATATATATCAAAAAGAGCAATGGTCCTAATACCGACCCCTGGGGAACACCATTGTATACTTGTCTGAAAAACAACCGTTCACCACTACTCTCTGCTTTCTGTCCCTTAGCTAAATTTGTATCCACGCTGCCACTGTCCCTTTAATCCCATGGGCTTTAATTTTGCTAACAAGTTTATTATGTGGTACTTTATCAAATACCTTTTGAAAGTCCATATACACAACATCAACTGCACTACCCTCTTCAACCCTCTCCGTTACTCAATCAAGTTAGTTGAACCCGATTTCCTGTTAACAAATCCATAATTCATTTATTAACCCATACTTTTCCAAATGCCAATTAATTTTGACCTGGATTATTCTCTCTAAAAGTTTTCCCACCACCGACATTAGGCTGACTGGCCTGTAATTACCCGGTTTATTCCTCTCCCCATTTTTGAACGGGGGGTAACATTTGCAATCCTCCAGTCCTCTGGCACCATCCCCATTATCTAAGGAGGATTGGAAGATTGTGGCCAGAGCCTCTGCAATTTCCACCCTTACTTTCCTCAGTAACCTGGGATGGATCCCACCTCGAGGGGGTGACTTTTCTGCTTTGGGTACTGTCAACCTTTTAAGTACCTCTTTATCTGTTTTTGTCTTATCCAATATCGTTACTATCTCCTTCTTAACTGCTACATTGGCAGCGTCCTCTTCTCTAATGAAGACTGAGGGGGGAGTATTCATTTAGTACCTCAGCCATGCCCTCTGCCTTCACAAGAAGATCTGCTTTTTTGTTCCTAATCGGCCCCACCCTACTTTTGACCACTCTTATTATTTACACGTTTATAAAAGACTTTTGGGTTCCCTTTTATGTTATCCGCTATTCTATTCTCATACTCTCTCTGCCCCTCTTATTTCCTTTTTTTGATCTCCTCAGCACTTTCTGTATTCAGTTTGGTTCTCTACTGTATTATGAACCTTTCATTTGTCATATGCCTCCTTTTCCTGTTTCATTTTAATCTCTATATCTTTAGTCATCCAGGGAGCTCTAGCTTTAGATGCCTTTCCTTTCCCCCTCGTGGGAATGTGTCTACACAATAATGTGGTCATTATTGATTTCCTTAACTACAAGCTTTACAATACAGAATAGTGTTATTATTGATTTCCTAAACTGCAACCTTTACACAACTGGATAGTGTTATTATTGATTTCCTAAACTGCAACCCATACAATACAGGGTAGTGTTATTTTTGATTTCCTAAACTGCAGCCCTTACATTACAGGGTAGTGTTATTATTGATTTTCTAAACTACAATCCTTACAATACGGGATAGTTTTATTATTGATATCCTAAACTACAACCCTTACAATAAAGTATGATGTTGTTACTGATTGCCTAAACTGCTGCCTACATTGAACCATTAAGCATACAATGCACAGAGCTCTCCCCTGACTGGCTAAATCCAATCCACATTATAGCTCTGGTCTTATGGTCTGCACTTTGTATAGCTAGCATTCTCAGACTACCAGTAAAACATAACTGCAGCTTCAGTTTTCCAATTTTAAAGAACATTTTAGGACATTACTGCTTTCATGGTGTTTTTATTATAAAAGCAAAATAAAAAAGTCCTGTAATAGTTCTCTCTTAAAATATCATATGCTTCATTAATCCACCACAATAGAAAGACTTTAATTGCCTAATTCCAAAGCATTTTCCTCCTCTGCTTGCCCCATGGGTCCCTTGATTGGCATTTTTTGTTAGCATGGGCTGACAACAGCCATTGCCAAATAATACTATTAATCTTTAATTTGCACTTTTCCTCTGCATATTTGGTCCACAGGACTCAGTGTTTCTTTGCATTTGCCAATTACCAATCTGTATTTTCTCCACGTTAAATTTGAATGTCGACCTTGGCTCCTTTCTTCTCTGCCTCATTATAACACTGTGCCTCTGAGCATCAGCATCCAGTTCAGGGATTAGTACCTTCAGTGTGTCTTACAGCAGCTATTTTGGAAACATAAACAGTACACTCCTTTCCATTCACACCTGACGGGAGTCAAGCAAAAATTATTGAGTTAAAAGCTGTTGCATGATAATAGACATCTGGCATATTTTACACAGGATTAACACTTTTGATGGTATTTTGATGGTACAGTACATAATTTAAGGGAGTTTCAGTCCAGATGTGTTTCACTTGTCTCTCATTGACATTTCTCCCTCAGAAAAAACAAGCGAATACTTATATAGAATGAACTTGCATTTATATAGAACGAACTTGCATTTATATAGGACCTTTCATGTTCTCAGGATGTCCTAATGTGCTTCACAGCCAATGATGTAGTTTTGAAATGTAATCACTGCTGTAATATAGGGAAACATGGCAGCTATTTATGCACAGCAAGGTCCCACAAACAGCAATAAGATAAATTACTAAGTATTTTTTTCCTTAATGATGTTGGTTGAGGGATAAACGTTGGCCAGGACTCCGGGAGAACTCCCCTGCTCTTCTTCAAATAGTGCCATGGGATCTTTACAACCACCTGAGAGAGCAGATGCATAAGATGGCACATCTGAGATTGCAGAACTCCCTCAGTGCTGTACTGAATTGTCAGGTTAGATTATGTGCTCAAGTGTCTGGAGTGGGACTCGATTAAAAGATTTTTTAAAAGAGTCGAAACCAAACCTGTGACTACCACAGAGTTTCAGGGTAGATGGCCGCAACTTAAAAGAAAAACATTATATCTCTTATGTTCAGCATGTAGCCTCGACTGATGGTCATTATAGACTGGGTCAATGTAATAAGAAAATCAAACACAAGATTACAATGTGATCATTTCAAGGGTTTGTTAAAAAAAGGCGGTCTATGGACATGCTTTTCCTTCTGAGGTTTCCCCTGTTTTTGGCAGGCAGTTGTTAGCCCAAGTTGATTACTGAAAGAGGTAAAGCACTTTACAATGTAAGAAGTGAAAGTGTGACATTCATGCTTTATATACAGTTGAGGTTGGAGGTAATGTAACTAGCTTTTGTAACTGAGAACCTAGAATTGTAGCCTGTCTAAAAAATTAATTATTCTTTGATGTTAAATAAATGGAAACAACTGAAACATGGACTAAATGGTTTTTTCCCCCTCATTCCATGCGTTTCTATGTACTAGTGAGAGGAGAGCAGTAGTGGCAATTAATGGGTTCATTTTACACGTTTAATCCATGCTACCATGTGTTTTTATCAAGTCTCACTTCTATTAAGTGACATTTTCTGATTTGGGCTGAATATTGAATTAGTTTCTGTGCAGTTCACTGTAAAATTAGGTACAACACTTGTCATTTCAATGGGGTTGCAATCTGTCCCATTACTTTTACAAGAAGTTCTCACCGTTGGTCAGACCTTGCCATGTGTACAATATTTCTCTTAATTTGTTCTGTGCATTAGTATCTTTTCTACATTAAACTTAAATGTCAAGTGTAAGTAAATATAATTGTTTCAATTATTTGCCAACTTGGTTCTGTAATAGTGAAGCAGGTAGGTAGTTGGTAAATCGGGAGCGGCAGACACCCAGTAAGTTAGCAGCTCTTCCCAGGTAATGTACTTCTCTGCATTTTCATTGTCCCACTCTTAGTCACTTGTCATACAGAACTGATGTAAGGAATCTTACAACACCAGGTTATAGTCCAACAAATTTATTTTAAAATCACAAGCTTTCGGAGATTATCCCCTTCGTCAGGTGAATACTGACGAAGGGGATAATCTCCGAAAGCTTGTGATTTTAAAATAAATTTGTTGGACTATAACCTGGTGTTGTAAGATTCCTTACATTTGTCCACCCCAGTCCATCACCGGCATGCATACAGAACTGAAGCACTGTGAACCATCCTGGGAAAGCACATTTACATAGAATTACATAGAATGTACAGCACAGAAACAGGCCAGTTGGCCCAACTGGTCCATGCCTGTGTTTATGCTCCACGTGAGCCTCCTCCCACCCTACTTCATCTAATCCTATCAGTATATCCGCCATTCAATAAGATCATGGCTGATCCCCTTATCCCTTGATTCCCCTAGAGTCCAAAAATCTAACTATCTCAGCCTTGAACATACTCAAAGGCTCAGCATCCACATTCCTTTCTCCCTCATGTGTTTATCCAGCTTCCCCTTAAAGGCATCTATACTATTCGCCTCAACTACTCCTTACGGTAACGAATTCAACATTTTAACCATTCTCTGGATAAAGAAGTTTCTCCTGAATTCCCCAGTGGATTTATTAGTGACCATCTTATATTTATGGCCCCTTGTCTTGGTCTTTCCCATGAGTGGAAACATCTTCTCTACGTCTAGCCTATCAAACCCGTTCATAATCTCAATAGCCTCTATCAGGTCACCTCTCAGCCTTCTCTTTTCGAGAGAAAAGAGCCCAAACCTGTTCAATCTTTCCTGATATGTATATCCAGTCAGTTCTGGTATCATCCTTGTAAATCTGTTTTGCACTTTCTCCAGTGCCTCTATATCCTTTCACTAATATGGATACCAGATCTGTACGCAGTACTCCAAGTGTGGTCTAACCGAGGTTCGATACAAGTTTAACATAACTTCTCTGCTTTTCAATTTTATCCCTCTAGAAATTAATCCCAGTGCTGTTTTTTTTTTATGGGCTTATTAACCTGTGTCACTACGTTTAGTGATTTTATCTGTACCCCCAGATCACTTTGCTCCTCTACCCCATTTAGACTCTTATTTTCTAAGGAGTATGTGGCCTCTTTATTCTTCCTACCAAAATGCACCACCTCACACTTATATGAGATCTGTAATCTCCTGTTTTGTGTGTGTGAAGGGGGAGGGGGTGCTCATTGGTGAAGTGACTTTGAATATTGTTCTTTTACTTCATGGACTCGGGGTATCGGTCCAACCCAGATATTTGCGATAAAGGTTTCCTTTTTCTGCCTCATGGAAGTTTGGGTTCCTGAGTTAAATGAATTTGAGCATCCTCAATCCAGCTCACAGCACAAATGAGTTCACAGAACAAAACTGCTTTTTAATTCAGCACTAATTGGGACTCATTTAAGAATCTCTGAAGGGAAATTAATGACTTGGATGAAGGGACCGAGTGTAATGTATCCAAGTTTGCTGACGATACAAAGCTAGGTGGGAAAGTAAGCTGTGAGGAGGACACAAAGAGTCTGCAAAGGGATATAGACAGGTTAAGTGAGTGGGCAAGAAGGTGGCAGATGGAGTATAATGTGGGGAAATGTGAGGTTATTCACTTTGGTAGGAAGAATAGAAAAACAGAATATTTTTTAAATGGTGACAAACTATTAAATGTTGGTGTTCAGAGAGACTGAGGTGTCCTGGTATAAGAAACACAAAAAGTTAGCATGCAGGTACAGCAAACAATTAGGAAAGCAAGTGGCATGTTGGCCTTTATTGCAAGGGGGTTGGAGTACAAGAGTAAGGAAGTCTTACTACAGTTGAACAGGGCTTTGTTGAGACCTCACTTGGAGTACTGCGTATAGTTTTGGTCTCCTTATCTAAGGAAGGATATACTTGGCTTAGAGGTGGTGCAACGAAGGTTCACTAGATTAATTCCTGGGATGAGAGGGTTGTTCAATGAGAAGAGGTTGAGTAGAATAGGCCTATACTCTCTGGAATTTAGAAGAATGAGAGGTGATCTCATTGAAACATAAGATTCTGAGGGGGCTTGACAGGGTAGATGCTGAGAGGTTGTTTCCCCTGGCTGGAGAGTCTAGAACTAGGGGGCATAGTCGCAGGAAAGGGGTCAGCCATTTAAGACTGAGATGAGGAGGAATTTCTTCACTCAGAGTGTTGTGAATCTTTGGAATTCTCTACCCTAGAGGGCTGTGGATGCTGAGTCATTGAGTACATTCAAGGCTGAGATAGGTCGATTTTTTGACTCTAAGGGAATCAAGAGATATAGGGATCGGACAGGAAAGTGGAGTTGAGGTCGAAGATCAGCCATGATCTGATTGAATGATGGAGCAGGCTCGAGGGGCTGTATGGCCTACTCCTGCTCCTATTTCTTATGTTCTTATGCAAATGAAAATATTGGTATTGGGGTTGAGGTACTTTATTAAAACTCTACAGTATTTCAAAGGTAGAATATAGTTCCAGAATTGGTCAGTTTGTGAACCTTCCAGATCAACAAATGTCAATTTCTGTAATTCAAGTTTGTTAGTTAAACTGCTGAGCACAGTAGGAGCTATCAATCACAACCACACCAATGGACACTATCCCACATGTACAAGTCATCTCATTTTCAGCACCAAGCACTTAGGGCCCTCAATCTTAGTTGGAATGTTCCTTGACATGACTTACATCTCCTCAGCTTCCCTGGCCCTGCTACTAATGTACTTTTGCTGCCTTCTCCCATTCCATGAGCTGCCACTGAATTATATGTTGCCAGACCATTGTTAACAGGCGCTCAGGACCTGCACAGTCATACCAGAATCAAGCAGACCATTGTGATTTTATTGTTTTGGCCTTGAGCACTTTGGGTATGCGCTAAGGTAGTTACATTCAATATTTGGAACTGTTTTTCATCCTAGTACCAAATATGTACTGCAGCCAAGGTATAACACATACATGACCTAAAAGTGCTTGATGTTATAATCAAGTCCAAAGAGGAAGACTGTTCCATTTATCCCAAAAGCATTGGCCAACACAAATACACAGTTAAAAAAATGGGATAAAAAGAAGCATAATTGCCATCGATAAGAGGAAATATTCTAACTCTTCCTTGAGCTGGATTTGAGCCTTTTTACCAAGTTGAATGTAGCAGCTGAGATAGATCTTAAGTCAGTTACTCTATCTTAACTTACAACTCCAGCATTCATTTTGAGATCTATTATCCTGATCTTGTTTCCTCATTTTTTATAACCCAGGAAACTGGAATTAGTTGATTGGTCAAGTGATAAGCAGTTACTAAATATTTGCAAACAAAATACTTCAGAGCCACTAGCGATGTTGTGCAATTACATAATTCATTTGGGATAAAATCTCTTTCTGTTATAACAAATGGTAAAAATAAATACCTTGCAGAAGGCTGGCTTCCCAATTACGATTCATTCACAATATATGGCATTACATATAGTGACTGCTACATGAGATGAGTTTGCATTGGGCCAACATGAGTAAATCATTTAAAAGGTCACTTAATTTTCTTTTAATACCCAAGGGATACATGTCAGTGGCTGTCAATAAATAAGTGACTTATTGAATGTATTGCATCTTTTCTCAAAATAAGGATGAAGTAACCTGCAGTAAAAGATCACTACCAACTTTGGCCTATTTTTTAGTGAGTTGACTCAACATGTGGCATCAGTGTGTCAGCTTTATGGAATGAGTGCTTTTAAAGACTTTCTGGCCAAACATGGTAAAATAGCGAGCGAAAAACTAAAGCTATCCATCAGAAAATGCCAAAGTAACACTCTTAAAACAAATTCAACACTTGGGAAATACCATTTATTCCGCTAATAGGTAAACTGTCGGTTTTCTTTCAACTTTGTTCAATTCAGTTGATTAGCTACAAGGCATTTGAGGTTGTATCTAAATTAGAATCCAAAACTCTGCTTTGTTTTCAGTGCATACATGCAGAAAATAATCTAATTAATATTTGGCTCTCTTAAAGAAGCACGGCATCAAGCGATAAAGTTTATGCTGACTTTTTTAAAGGAATTAAAACTGTATCCCTTGGAACAAAATCATGCTACATTAGCTGTAGTATTTGTTATAGTCCTGGATGTGGGATATTGCAATTTAATATACTCTTTCACATGTAAAAATAATAATTAATGCTTTGAAACTTTCCAACTGGTACAGTAATTTTGTACATTTATTTCCTGATTTGTTAAGTTATAATTTATCTCAAGTTAGACAATTCAACAATAATGAAAAGTAAATAAATTATCAAAAAAAAACAATAACCGCAGGAAATAAGGAACTGGGCTGCCAATGAAATTAATTCTGTGCCCTGTTATTTGAATTAAAATCTGATTATTCGTGTGAAACAAATGAGGAAAAATGAAAGAGATCATAACTATCAGTACAGCATTAATAGGTTATTGATTGAGGTGTAGGTTTGGGACTATGGGTGGATGACAAATCTAAAATGGACACCAATTGCAGTAGTGCCCCCAAATCCCGAACCCTACATTCTGTGACGCTAATTTGCTTTCCATGCTAATTGTGACGATAGTGAGAGTGACCTCTTGTGATGATGCAAGAGGACCAATTTCATATTGTCCTCTTGCTCAGAGTGTCGGCGTGTTTGCCGCTGGCTTCGCGCCCAATTTGTAGGCCACTGTGTCAATACCCAAGGACACGCATTTGCAATCCACCGCACTCCTACCAGGGTACGTCACAGGAGATCTATCTTTGGCCCTACTGGTTCACTGTGACTGCAGAGGCTATGCCACCTGTTGCAAGCTGGTTTACAGAGAATGTCAAGGACTGGAACAGCTCTTCCTACGATTGTGAAGGTCACGACAACGGGAAGAGGAGAATCTCAAAGGTGCCAAAGCAGGAAGTGCAGAAGCACCTCGAAGATCAGAATCGACGTCCCACTGAAGACCTTTGGCAGAGATCAGGGCCTTCAGCAGGTAAGTGTTAAGAGCGGAGCAGGGGGAAGAGGAGGCCAATACAAGGCCCTCCCCCTTCATGAGGACATCTCAGGGCCGTTACTGCTGTTTGCCGAGGCCCATCCCTACCTCCCAATGGAGGCCCCAGAAAGTGGTAGTAACACTGGCGAACAGGAGGGAATCCACCAGAGACCTGGGTCCCCCCCCACCACCACAATTTACATGTGATAGGTAAGGAAGTACATGCCAGTGGTGATCCCAGCAGGGATGGGGCAGGAAATATAGTTCTGATGGTGAGCTGTTGTAAGACTCACCGCCCATATTTTCCTCCATTTTCTTCCGTTATCCCACCCCATTTTGGGCAGGAACGTGAAGGTGAATCCAGCCGCTCCAGTCATTCACCAACTTTGTTTTTCCAAAGAACTCCCACACTTTGAACCATCTCTCAGGCCGTCTCTCAGACCACTCCCAGCATTTATTACCTTTCCATGGGCCTACCCAATGAAACAGAAATAAAAAGATCTATATTTATTTTGTGATTTTTACACTGCTAACAACAATAACAACTTGCATTTATATAGCGCCTTTAACATAACAAAACGTCCCAAGGTGCTATACTGGAGCGATTATCAAACTAAATTTGACACGATGCCACATAAGGAGATATTAGGACAGGCAGATGTAGGTTTTGAGAGCGGCTTGAAGGAGGGGAGAGTGGTAGAGAGGCAGAGAGGTTTAGGGAGGGAATTAAAGAGCTTAGGGCCTAGGCAGCTGAAGGCACGACCACCAATTAGGGTTGCCAACTCTGGTTGGAGGCATTCCTGGAGGTTTAGTCACATGACATCTCAACACGTGACATTCAATCAAGGGACATTTGATCACATGATTTCTACAAATGTTACTGCATTTACCTTATGACGGTTGGGTCTCCTATCGTTGATTATTTTTCCTCGTTGGTTCGCGCCAGCAGCTGTTGTGCGAGAAGTTCCAAGGACCTAGAGGTCACCCGCGAGCAGGTGAAGAGGGGAAATTGAGGGAGGGGGAAGAGGGGAAATCGAGGGTGGGGAAAGAGGGGAAATCGAGGGTGGGGAGGAGAGGAAACCGAGGGTGGGGAAGAGGGGAAACCGAGGGTGGGGAGGAGGGGAAACCGAGGGTGGGGAAGAGGGGAAACGGAGGATGGGGGAAGAGGGGAAACTGAGGGTGAGGGAAAAGGGGAAATCAAGGGTGGGGAGGAGGGGAAACTGAGGGTGGGGAAGAGGGGAAACTGAGGGTAGGGGAAGAGGGGAAACTGAAGGGGGGAAGAGGGGAAACTGAGGCGGGGAAGAGGGGAAACTGAGGGAGGGGGATGAGGGGAAACCAAGGGTGAGGAAGAGGGGAAACTGAGGGAGGGGGAAGAGTGGGAATCAAGGGTGGGGAGGAAGGGAAACCGAGGGTGGGGAAGAGGGGAAACCGAGGGTGGGGAAGAGGGGAAACTGAGGGAGGAGGAAGAGGAGAAATTGAGGGAAGAGGAAGAGGAGAAATCGAGAGTGGGGAGGAGGGGAAACTGGGGGTGGGGAGGAGGGGAAACTGAGGGTGGGGGAAGAGGGGAAATCGAGGGTGCGGAAGAGTGGAAACCGAGGGAGAGGGAAGAGGGGAAATCGAGGGTGGGGAAGATGGGAAACCAAGGGAGGGGAAGATGGGAAACCAAGGGTGGGGAAGAAGGGAAACCGAGGAACCCCCCATTTCACAGACCCCCATTTCAGAGCCCGCCCATTTAAGAGCCCCCCATCCGATTGCCGAGACCCTCGATTGCTGAGTCCCCATGATTGCCAAGATGCCCCAATTGCCAAAACCCCCCAAGTGCCGAGACCCTCCAATTGCTGACACGCCCCCAAATTGCCCAGACCCCTTGATTGTTGAGACCTTCCCGATTGCCGAGACTCCCTGATTGACGAGACAACTCCAATTGCCGAGAACCCCCAATTGCCGAAACCCATCAATTGCCGAGACTCCCCAAACGCTGAGACTCCCCAAATGCCGAGATCCCCCGAGTGCCGAGACCC
The DNA here is from genome assembly GCF_035084215.1 of Heptranchias perlo. NCBI lineage: Eukaryota > Metazoa > Chordata > Chondrichthyes > Hexanchiformes > Hexanchidae > Heptranchias > Heptranchias perlo. The sequence goes on along the minus strand of NC_090329.1, from coordinate 14,031,359 downwards.
CCCAATGGCCAACACCCCCTGATTGCTCAGACCCCTTGATGGTTGAGATCCTCCCCGATTGCCGAGACCCCCAATTGACGAGACACCCCTCGATTCGCTGAGACGCTCCGATTGCCGAAACCCATCAATTGCCAAGACTCCCCAAATGCCGAGACTCCCCGATTGCCGAGACTTGCTGATTGCTGAGATCCCACCGATTGCCGTGTCCCCCGATTGCCGAGACCCTTTGATTGTGGAGTCCCCCCAATTGTCGAATTCCCCCAATTGCTGAGACCCTTGCTTGCCGCGATCCCCTGATTGCCAAAGCTCCCCGATTGCCGAGACCCCTCGATTGAGGGAGGAGGAAGAGGGGAAATCGAGGGTGGGGAAGGGGGAAACTGCGGGGGGAGGGGAAGAGGGGAAACTGAGGGAAGGGGAAGAGGCAAAACCCGGGGGAGGAAGAGGCTAAACTGAGGGTGGGGAAGAGGGAAAACCGAGGGAGGGGAAGTGGGGAAATCGAGGGTGGGGAGGAGATGAAACCGAGGGTGCGGAAGAGGGGAAACTGAGAGTGGGGAAGACACAAAACCGAGGGGGGGGGAAGAGGCTAAACTGAGGGTGGGGAAGAGGGAAAACCGAGGAGTCTCTCATTTCACAAACCCCCATTTCAGAGCCCGCCCATTTAAAAGCTCCCACCCAATTGCCGAGACCCCCAATTGCTGAGTCCTCACGATTGCCGAGTTGCCCCAATTGCCGAAACCCCCTGATTGCCATGACCCATCAATTGCCGAGACTCCCCGAATGCCGAGGCTCCCTGATTGTTGGGACCCATCAATTGAGGGAGGAGGAAGAGGGGAAACCGAGGGTGGGGAAGAGGGGAAACTGCGGGAGGGGAGGAGGGGAAATTGAGGGTGAGGAAGGGGGAGAAATTGAGGGTGGGGAAGAAGGGAAATCGAGGGAGGGGAAGAGGGGAAATCAAGGGTGGGAAGGAGATGAAACCGAGGGTGCGGAAGAGGTGAAACCAAGGGTGGGGAAGAGGGGAAATCGAGGATGGGGAAGAGGGGAAATCGAGGGTGGGGAGGAGGTGAAACCGAGGGTGCAGAAGAGGGGAAACCGAGGGTGGGGAAGAGGGGAAATCGAGGATGGGGAGGAGATGAAACCGAGGGTGCGGAAAAGTGGAAACCGAGGGGGGGAAGAGGGGAAATCGAGGGTGGGGAGGAGATGAAACCGAGGGTGCGGAAGAGGGGAAATCGAGGGAGGGGAAGAGGGGAAACCGAGGGTGGGAAGGAGAGGAAACCGAGGGTGCGGAAGAGGTGAAACCAAGGGTGGGGAAGAGGGGAAATTGAGGGTGGGGAAGAGGGGAAATCAAGGGTGGGGAGGAGGTGAAACCGAGGGTGCAGAAGAGGGGAAACCGAGGGTGGGGAAGAGGGGAAATCGAGGGTGGGGAGGAGATGAAACCGAGGGTGCGGAAAAGTGGAAACCGAGGGTGGGGAAGAGGGTAAATCGAGGGTGGGGAGGCGATGAAACCGAGGGTGCGGAAGAGGGGAAACCAAGGGTGGGGAAGAGGGGAAATTGAGGGTGGGTAAGAGGGGAAATCGAGGGTGGGGAGGAGATGAAACCGAGGGTGCGGAAGAGGGGAAACCAAGGGTGGGGAAGAGGGGAAATTGAGGGTGGGTAAGAGGGGAAATCGAGGGTGGGGAGGAGATGAAACCGAGGGTGCGGAAAAGTGGAAACCGAGGGTGGGGAAGAGGGAAAACCGAGGAACCTCTCATTTCACAGACCCCCATTTCAGAGCCCACCCATTTCAGAGCCCGCCCATTTAAGAGCCCCCATCCAATTGCCGAGACTCCCCGAATGCCGAGACCACCTGATTGTTGAGATCCATCAATTGAGGAAGGAGGAAGAGGGGAAACCGAGGGTGGGGAAGAGGGGAAACTGTGGGAGGGGGAGGTGGGGAAACCGAGGGAGGGGAGGAGGGGAAATTGAGGGTGGGGAGGGGGTGAAATTGAGGGTGGGGAAGGGGGAAACTGTGGGGGGGAAGAGGGAAAACTGAGGGGGGGAAGATGGGAAACCGACGGAGGGGAAGAGGGGAAATCGAGGGTGGGGAGGAGATAAAACCGAGGGTGCGGAAGAGGGGAAACAGAGAGTGGGGAAGAGGGGAAACTGAGGAACCCCCTTTTCACAGACCCCCATTTCAGAGACCCCCATTTCAGAGCCCGCCCATTTAAGAGCCCTCCCCGATTGCCGAGATGCCCCAATTGCCGAAACCGCCCAATTGCCAAGAACGCTTAATTATCAAGACCCCCCGATCGCCATGACCCATCAATAGCCGAGACTCCCCGAATGCCAAGACCCCCGATTGCTGAGACCCATCAATTGCTGAGACTCCCCAAATGCCGAGACCCCCCCAATTGCCGACACCCCCAATTGCCGAGATTCCTTGATTGTTGGAACCCCCCCCCTATTGCCGAGACCCACTGATTGACGAGACCCCCCCAATTCCAAGACCACCAATTGCCGAAACCCATCAATTGGTGAGACTCCCTGAATGCCGAGGCTCCCCGATTGCTGAGACCCCACCGATTGCTGTGACCCCCCCCCAATTGCCGAGACCCCTTGATTGTTGAGTCCTCCCAAATGTCAAGTCCCCCCAATTGCCGAGACCCCCGATTGCCAAAACGCCCGATTGCCGCGATCCCCCGATTGCCGCAATCCCCCAATTGCCAAGACTCCCCGATTGCTGAGACCCCTTAATTGCAAAGACTCCCCGAATGGCGAGACCCCTCGATTGTCGAAACCTCCCCAATTGCTGAGACCCCTCAGTTCCAGACTCTTCAGCCTCCTCCCGACTGCGTTCCACGAGGTCGCGGCTCTCTACGGGTGACATCATCGAGCCAGAGACTTCTCCAACAGCAGCCAGTGACATTACGGAGTGGGTTGGGGGGGAACACACTGCAGAGGGAAATTTCAATTGCTGAATCTCCCCGGGTGCTCAGGGGAGGAACCCCCAATACTGGGATTCTCCCGGTCATTATGGAAGGGTTGGGAACCCGACTGCCAATGGTGGAGCAATGAAAATCAGGGATGTGCAAGAGGCCAGAATTGGAGGAGCGCAGAGATCTCGGAGGGTTGTAGGGCTGGAGGAGGTTACAGAGATAGGGAGGGGCGAGGCCATGGAGGGATTTGCAGACAATGATGAGAATTTTAAAATCGAGGAATTGCTGGACTGGGAGCCAATATAGGTCAGCGAGCATAAGGGTGATGGGTGAACGGTACATGTTAGGATATGGGCAGCAGAGTTCTGGATAAACTCAAGTTTACAGAGAGTGCAAGAGGGGAGGCCAGGAGAACGTTGGAATAGTCCAGTCTAGAGGTAACAAAGGCATGGCTGAGGGTATCAGCAGCAAATGAGCTGAGGCAGGGGTGGAGATGGGCAATGTTACGGAGATGGAAGTAGGCGGTCTTGGTGATGGAGCGGATATGTGGTCGGAAGCTCATCTCAGGGTCAAATAGGACGCCAAGGTTGCGAACGGTCTGGTTCAGCCTCAGACAGTGGCCAGAGAGAGGGATGGAGTGGATGGCTGGGGAACGGAAATTGTGGCGGGGACCGAAGAAAACTGCTTCGGTCTTTCCAATATTTAGTTGGAGTATAACATAAGAACATAAGAAATAGGAGCAGGAGTAGGCCAATCGGCCCCTCGAGCCTGCTCCGCCATTCAATAAGATCATGGCTGATCTGATCCTAACCTCAAATCTAAATTCATGTCCAATTTCCTGCCCGCTCCCCGTAACCCCTAATTACCTTTACTTCGAGGAAACTGTCGATTTCTGTTTTAAATTTATTTAATGATGTAGCTTCCATAGCTTCCTGGGGCAGCAAATTCCACAGACCTACTACCCTCTGAGTGAAGAAGTTTCTCCTCACCTCAGTTTTGAAGGAGCAGCCCCTTATTCTAAGATTATGCCCCCTAGTTCTAGTTTCACCCATCCTTGGGAACATCCTTACCGCATCCACCCGATCAAGCCCCTTCACAATCTTATATGTTTCAATAAGATCGCCTCTCATTCTTCTGAACTCCAATGAGTAGAGTCCCAATCTACTCAACCTCTCCTCATATGTCCGCCCCCTCATCCCCGGGATTAACCGAGTGAACCTTCTTTGTACTGCCTCGAGAGCAAGTATGTCTTTTCTTAAGCTTGGACACCAAAACTGTATGCAGTATTCCAGGTGCGGTCTCACCAATACCTTATATAACTGCAGCAATACCTCCCTGTTTTTATATTCTATCCCCCTAGCAATAAAAGCCAAAATTCCGTTGGCCTTCTTAATCACCTGCTGCACCTGCATACTAACTTGCTGATTTTCTTGCAATAGGACCCCCAGATCCCTTTGTACTTTCCAGTTTCTCGCCATTAAGATAATAACTTGCTCTCTGATTTTTCCTGCCAAAGTGCATAACCTCACATTTTCCAATATTGTATTGCATCTGCCAAATCTCCGCCCACTCACCCAGCCTGTCTATATCCCCTTGTAGGTTTTTTATGTCCTCCTCACTCTCCACTTTCCCTCCCATCTTTGTATCATCTGTAAACTTTGATATGTTACACTCGGTCCCCTCCTCCAAATCGTTAATATAGATTGTAAAGAGTTGGGGACCCAGCACCGACCCCTGCGGAATACCACTGGCTACTGGTTGCCAGTCCGAGAATGAACCATTTATCCCAACTCTCTGCTTTCTGTTAGATAACCAATCCTCCACCCATGCCAGAATATTACCCCCAATCCAGTGATTCTTTATCTTGAGCAATAATCTTTTATGTGGCACCTTGTCGAATGCCTTCTGGAAGTCTAAATACACTACGTCCACCAGTTCCCCTTTATCCACCCTGTACGTTATGTCCTCAAAGAACTCAAGCAAATTTGTCAGACATGACTTCCCCTTCGTAAAGCCATGCTGACTTTGTCCTATTAAATTATGTTTATCCAAATATTCCGCTACTGTCTCCTTAATAATAGACTCCAAAATTTTACCCACCACAGATGTTAGGCTAACTGGTCTATAATTTCCAGCCTTCTGCCTACTACCCTTTTTGAATAAGGATGTTACATTAGCAGTTTTCCAATCTGCCGGGACCTTTGCCGAGTCCAGAGAATTTTGGAAAATTATTACCAAAGCATCCACAATCCCCACTGCCACTTCCCTCAAGACCCTCGGATGTAAGCCATCAGGTCCAGGGGATTTATCCGCCTTGAGTCCCATTAATTTACTGAGTACCAATTCCTTAGTGATTTTAATCGTATTTAGTTCCTCCCCCCCCCTAAAGCCCCCTGTTTGTCCAGTGTTGGGATATTCTTAGTGTCCTCTACCATAAAGACTGAAACAAAATATTTGTTCAGCATTTTTGCCATCTCCGTGTTTCCCACCATTAATTTCCCGGTCTCATCCTCGAAAGGACCTACATTTGCCTTAGCCACCCTTTTTCTTTTTATATAACTATAGAAACTCTTGCTATCTGTTTTTATATTTTTTGCTAATTTATTTTCATAATCTATCTTCCCTTTCTTAATCAATCCTTTAGTTACTTTTTGCTGTCTTTTGAAGACTTCCCAATCTTCTATCCTCCCACTAAGTTTGGCTACCTTATATGTCCTTGGTTTTAGTTGGATACTATCCTTAATTTCTTTACTTAGCCACGGATGGCTGTCATTTCTTTTACACCCTTTTTTCCTCAGTGGAATATATATTTTTTGAAAGTTGTAAAATAACTCCTTGAATGAACACCACTGCTCATGTACCGTCTTACCCTTTAATCTATTTTCCCAGTCCACTTTAATCAATTCCGCTCTCATACCATCATAGTCTCCTTTATTCAAGCTTAGTACGCTTGTTTGAGAACCAACCTTCTCACCCTCTAATTGGATATGGAATGTAACCATGTTATGGTCACTCATTCCAAGGGGATCCTTAACTAGGACATTATTAATTAATCCTGGCTCATTACACAGGACCAGGTCCAAGGTTGCTTGCCCCCTTGTAGGATCAGTTACATACTGCTCAAGAAATCCATCCCTAATACACTCAATAAACTCTTCCTCAAGGCTGCCCTGCCCAATTTGATTTGTCCAGTTAATATGATAGTTAAAATCCCCCATAATTATAGCTGTTCCCTTATTACATGCCCCGACTATTTCCTGATTAATACTTCTTCCAGCAGAGTTGCAACTATTAGGAGGCCTATATACTACGCCCACTAGTGTTTTTTTCCCCTTATTATTCCTTATCTCTACCCAAACTGTTTCATTATCCTGATCCTTTGTCCCAATATCATTTCTCTGTATTACAGTGATTCCTTCCTTTATTAACATAGCCACCCCACCTCCCCTTCCTTCCTGCCTGTCCATCCTGATTGTTAAATACCCTGGCATATTTAATTCCCAGTCGTTGTCACCCTGCAGCCATGTTTCTATAATGGCCACAAGATCATACCCATACGTAGTTATTTGTGCCGTTAACTCGTCCATTTTGTTACGTTCTTTATTTGAATGCTACGTGCATTCAAATAAAGAACTTTCAAATATGTTTTGTGACACTTAGTTCCTGCTTTTTCCTTTTTTAACACTTTACCTTTTACTCCATACCTTCTGTCCCTTCCTGACACGCTTTCCTCTGTCTCCCTGCTCAGGTTCCCAACCCCCTGCCACAGCTTTGATGCTGGGTTAATCGCCTTACGCTTTCTAGTTTTTATTTTATCTGTCGTGCCTAAAGTACACTTTCTTTCCGCTGCTCTACGCTTTTCCCTCTCACTTGTTCTTGAACAACTGTTTGTACTATTTGTATTGTAGATTTCCCCTGGGTCTTCCCCTCTCTTGCTGCTCTCAATTTTATTCCCCTCTGACTCCCCGCTCAGGTTCCCATCCCCCTGCCACTCTAGTTTAAACCTTCCCCAACAGCACTAGCAAACACCCCCGCGAGGACATTGGTCCTGGTCCTGCTTGGGTGTAACCCGTCATGCTTGTACAGGTCCCACCTTCCCCAGAACCGGTCCCAATGTCCCAGGAATCTAAATCCCTCCCTCCTACACCATCCCTGCAGCCACGCATTCATCCTGTCTATTCTCCTGTTCCTATACTCACTAGCACGTGGCACCGGTAGTAATCCTGAGATCACTACCTTTGAAGTCCTGCTTTTTAATTTATCTCCTAACTCCTTAAATTCGCCTTTCAGGACCTCATCCCTTTTGTACCTATGTCGTTGGTACCAATATGGACCACGACTACTGGCTGTTCACCCTCCCCCTCCAGAATGCCCTGCAGCCGCTCTGTGACATCCTTGACCCTAGCACCAGGGAGGCAACGTACCATCCTGGAGTCACGTTTGCGGCCGCAGAAACGCCTATCTGTTCCCCTTACAATTGAATCCCCTATCACTATAGCCCTGCCACTCTTCTTCCTCCCCTCCTGTGCAGCAGAGCCACCCGTGGTGCCCCGTAGGATAAACCCCCTGCTCATGCTCCCCTTTAGTGGCCCTGTGAAATTCAATGGCTTGAATATAGGCCTAGAGGGGGTGGTGTTGAGATTTGCAGATGATAACAAAATAGGAACTATCGTTAATTCTTTAGAAGACCAAAGGAAGCTGCAAAGGGATATTGGTGAGATGGAGAATGGCCTAAGAAGTGGCACATGGAATTCAGTGTCAGTAAATGCGAGGTGAAGCATTTAGGTAAAAAAAACAGCAGTAATTATACCCTGAATAGAAACAGGCTCCGTACGGTAGAAAAGAAGGATTTGGCAGTACAGGGTTTACAGGGTTTACATTAAGGACAGTACCTCAGGTTAAAAGGCCGTAAAAAAAGCTAATGAAATTCTGGAGGGGTCACTTTAACCTAACTCACCCGGTGGGAAACTGACGCGCTCAGACTGGCCGCCTGATTTTACTTTCCGTCATCGTCAATGGAAAGTAAAACATACGGCTGGTCTAATCATGTCGATTTCCCACTGGGAGAGTTGGGTTAAAATTAATCACTTTATCACAAGGTATAGAATATAATCGCCAAGAGGTAATGATAAGCCTATGTAAACCCTTAATAAGACCTCAGTTAGAGTGCATTTTGGAGCCTTGGCTGCCACACTATAGGAAGGACATTGAGGCATTAAAGAGGGTACAATACAGATTCACCTAAGACTGTTGAGGAAATTTTAACCCCCAGGACAGACAGGGGAGGAGGTGGAGGGGGTTAAAATTTCAAAATTGGGAAACCCGACCCCAACCTGCCTCCTACGCTCCCACTTCTGGTTTTAACGGAGACGGGTTGGGAGGGAAATACTAACCTGCTCTCCGGTGGCGGGTCCCTAATTTAAATATTTTAATGAGGATGCTTGCCTCAAATTTTAGCTGCGTTTCAGATTTAATTGCTGTGGGCCGGGTTTCCCAGGGTTCGGGAAACCCGGAAGCTGAAGGGAGGTGAGAATGGCCGGATCCAGCAGGTAAGTACCTTTCCAGCATGGCTTTGGGCCAGGAAGAGCTGGAGTGCTTCCCCTCGACCTCTCAAGCAAACCTGTTAATCCCCCATCGATCGGACCCCTGTGATCAAACCCCCCCATCGGACCCCCGCGGTTGAACCCCCTCCCGTGATCGGACCCCCTCCTGCGATTGGACACCCCATCAGATTCCTACGGTTGGACCCCCCCATCGGACCCCCGCCCCCCCCAGCGGACTCCCTCCAGTGATCGAACCCCACCCCCACCATCAGACCCCCGCCATCGGACCCCCCATCGGACCCCCGTGATTTTTTTACCTTCCCGCAATCAGACACCCGTGATCGAACCCCCTCCCATGATCGAACTCCCTACCGCGATCGGACCCCTGCAATTGGACTCCTCCCATGATTGGAGCCCCCCCTCCATTGGACCCCAGTGATCGGAACCCGCCACAATCTCTCTGGTACCCTCTGAATTCCAACCCCTCTGACGTCTCCGACCCATCCAGCCAACCTCCTCCCCCAATGTCTCTGACCCCCAATGTCTCCGACCTCCGCAATGTCTCCGGGCCCCCCATGGTCTCCAGGCCCCCCCCAATGTCTCTGACTCCCCACTGTGTCTCCGACCACCCCCCCATGTCTCCCGGACCCCAATATCTCCAACCCCCCCATGTCTCCAACCCCCTACCATGTCGCTGTCCACCCCCAATGTCTCCGGCCCCCCTCCAATGTCTCCGGGCCCCTCCCCACAATGTCTGCAACCCCCTCAATGTCTCAGGGCCAACCCCTCAATGTCTCCTACCCCCTTAATGGCTCCGCCCATCCCGATGTCTCTGACCCACCCCCCCGATGTCTCCGCCCCCTCCCCAGTCTCTGACACTTCCTTCGCCCCATCGTTGTCAGCTATTCCTTTAATCGTTGAGACCCCGTGCTCTGGAATTTCCTTTCTGAACCCCTTTGCCTCTCCACCTCTCTCTCCTCCTTTAAGACCGTCCTTAAACCCACCTCTTTGATCAAGCTTTCGATCGCTTCTCGTAGTATCTCTTTGTCTGGCTCAGCGTCCATTTAATTCTGGTTACGTTGGCATGTTTTTATACGTTAGAGGCTCTATATATAAATGGAAGTTGTTGTTGTCGTTGCCATGTCACTGGGGCTGGGCACCCCGGCTAGGTGACCAGGGTATCGCTGATGTGGGTAAAGCATGCTGTCAGTGATCCTTCCAAACAATCTCCCAGTTTGTCCAATTCAGTATTGACAGACTCTCATAGCTGAATGACCAAGGTCTCGGTGGCACTAGTCATACCATTCATGAGGGAATGTTATTCTGCACTTCCTCCCTCACTGCTTTGAGGCCTCACAACACATGACCATGGAAATGCCATTCAACTCTGTCGCACTCTGTATCTAAATAAATCCCTCTCACATGACTGCAGTGATGTCAGAGGTGCACTGCTTCACATTCTCTGCCAATTGCTGCAGGCTGCTCTTGGCAGACTCAAAGAAAGTTGCAAAAGCTTTTTGATCCTTCATTAACTCCTGACTGAAATTAGGCCCAGTAAAAGAAAGAAAAAAGAAAGCCTTGCATTTATATAGTGCCTTTCATCACCTCAGGATGTCCCAAAGCACCTTACAGCCAATGAAGCAGTTTTGAAGTGTAGTCACTGTTGTAGTGTAGGAAAGGCGGCAGCCAATTTGCGCACAGCAAGCTCCCACAAACAGCAATGTGATAATGACCAGATAATCTGTTTTAGTGTGGTTGAGAAATAAACCAGGGTTGAGGTTGATGAATAAACATTGGCCACGACACTGAGGAAAACTCCACTGCTCTTCTTCAAGATAATGTCGTGGGATCTTTTTCATCCACCTGAGAGGACAGGCAGGGCCTAAGTTTAACATCTCATCTGAAAGACAGCACCATCAGACAGTGCAACACTCCCTCAGTACTGCTTTAGAGTGTCAGCCTAGAACTTAGGCTCAATTCTCTGGAGTGGAGCTTGAACCCACAACCTTCTAACTCAAAGGCAAGTGTGCTACCCACTGAGCCACACCTGACATCTGTAGGAAACAATTCCCTGCTGATAAAGTTGACACGTTGCATGGGCTCATAGCATGGCCAAATCTTTCACCATCCTCTCCCACCATCTCCACTTGCTCCTCCTCATTGGGGCACATGATTCACCCACAGTTTCTCGCTCAAACTCACTGGGGTAAAATTGGACCACGTTGCAGCCATTTTACGGAAGTAAAACAGGTGCAACAAGGCCCAATTTTGAGGCCCGACGTCCTGTGCACTAAGGACGCCTGAAAACCGTTCGACCCTGGGTGGCCGCCTAAAGCAGTTGTTAGGTCCCTTGCATATGCTAATAGAGTTTATGTTTAAGAACCCCTCAGGGAAACTGGAATGCCCTGAGCGGGGGTCAGGCCTGCTCCGCTCAGATTTTTCAAGCGTAGATGTGGCCAAGCCAGCGACTGCCCCCTCCTTCTCGGCACTTACCTGAGATCTGCTTCCGGCGAGGTTGGTGGCCCGTAATTTGGTTTTGGAGATGGGCGAGCTGCCTGTGGTGGCATGACAGGTGCTGCTTGGCTTCCAGGCTTGGCTCCTTGCACCCATTTTCCGTGCACAGGGGGCTGGATTTTTCTCTGGAGCTAAGCCGGCTCACAGTTGTGCCACCAGTAACAGCGGGAAACCGATCGGGCAGCCGCTCTACCAGAGGCTGCGGCCACATTACACTAAGGCAGGCAAACCCCCTCCACCCCCCACCCCCCAACCCCGGGCCTGCCACTGGCATTTTCCATCCCTGAGGTTCAGGCTGGAATCCTGCCAGGAACCCACCTGAAGTATATTAATCATAGCAGAATATAGCACAGAAGGAGGCCATTTGGCCCATCATGCCTGTGCTGTCTCTTTGGTAGAGCTACCAATTAGTCCCACTCCCCTGCTCTTTCCCCATCGCCCTATAAATTTTTTCCCTTCAAGTATTTGAAAGTTATTATTGAATCTGCTTCCACACCCTTTCAGGCAGTGCATTCCAAATCATTACAACTTGCTGCGTAAAAAAATGCTTCCTCATCTCGCCTCTGGTTCTTTTGCCAATCACTTTAAATCTGTGTCCTCTGGTTACTGACCCTGCTGCCACTGGAAATGGTTTCTCCTTATTTACTCTATCAAAACAAACAGCCTGACCTCGGAAAATCAGCCACAGGCAAGAGCAAATGAAAGGGATGGGTGTGAATCCTAACTCTATTGACTGGATTCCGTGGAGGGGAACGTCCTGGTTAGGGAGTCTGTTCAAGTGAAGGGCAGTGACTTGCCTCACAAGATTCAGTGTGACCAGTCTCCCCGTGGGTGCTTCCCACAGGCCACAGGCGAGTGCCGTCCGACTTTGCCGGACTCAAAATATCAAAGCTTCAGTGCTTACTTCCTCACAATTGCTAACCTTTAACCTCATGACCTACTTTAAAAAATAAATCAAATTACCAGGCGTGTCACACAGTAAGGTTTGCTGAAGAGCTCTCTATTATGTTTGCAGGTCAGATGAGTTACACCAACCACAATGACAGTAATTCTTTTTGGCAATGGATATCAGTAGAACATTAGCTGTGGAACATTAGTAGTGCTGACAATCGCTCCAAATGATGGATCCTGTGCAACAGAAATCTACAATAAAATATATGAAACTTCCTCATAAGGATCTGGGACTAAACAGTGGGAGAACAATTGAGGCGGATAATGAAATGCTGATGCTGTGCTCCCAATTACTACTTGGACCGGGCGATGTATTATGCATTCCCGTCACCTAATTAGTGAACGGAAATAAAAGTGTAGCACATACACTTATGCAGCTAAATCACTGACTGACAAAACAACAAAAGATAATATACATTTCTCATAGACGTAGGTGTATAATGTCTAACTGACACAACGTTAGTGAACATTTCTGGGAATATGTTTCAGGCTCAACAAAAACACTGGATTGTGCCTATGGTACTGCGCTGTGCAGATCGGAAATGTCTATGTCCACTCCTTCAGCCATCCTGGTTCCTCTCTGAACCTTCTCCAATGAATCAATGCCCTTTTGATGTTATAAGGGTGCATCCTCAAATTGCCCAATTTTGGACTGTGAATTACATAGAATTTACAGCACAGAAACAGGCCATTCGGCCCAACTGGTCTATGCCGGGGTTTATGTTGCACACAAGCTCCCACCTTACTTCATTTAACCCTATCAGCATAACCTTCTATTTTTTTCTCCCTCATGTACTTATCTAGCCTCCCCTTAAATGCATCTATGCTATTCACCTCATCTACTCCTTGTGGTTAGCGAGTTCCACATTCTTACCACTCTCTGAGTAAAGAGGTTTCTCCTGAATTCCTTATTGGATTTATTAGTTACTATCTTATATTTATGACCCCTAGTTTTGGTTTCCCCTACAAGGAAGCGGCCATTACCCATCAGAAAGCAGCTTTCCCCACCCAACTTTCATCCTGTCCAATTTTGCAAGGTAATTGTGATGGATTCTGAAAGCACCTGCCAGTTCCTGGCCGGGTGCCTGTACATGAGGCCAAAATGACATTGTGAACACTATTTTCCATAATTTCTGCTGGTTTAATACTGATTCCTTTACTCACTCATATAAACTGGGCATTTAAGGTTGCAAGGCATGGATTAAGAAGTTGACTCGTTCCACTGAGATTTATACTGTAATCCTGTGATAATTAGTTTGATGTGTTTCTATTAAGATACTTTTGGACTGGTTGTGTAAATCAGAGGCAAGCTAAATTAGATATCTTATAAACTTTAGACATGCATGGTAAAAATTCAGTCCTATGTACGTGTTTGGAAAGAGGGCAAAGATTGGCCTGATATTCTTTGATTTATATAGACTGACTATTGGAAGCTTGGATAATATATTCCTCATGTACTGGGTTTGATTTAGCACCTACTGTAATGTTACGACTTTAAATCCTGCAACAGCATACAAGTTCCCACCCACCAGCAGGCAAGCTTCCAATGAGAGGCACTTCCCATTACCTGGCGCTCACTCACAACATTAAAATTAGACTGACCCCAGAAATTCACAAAGGATCAGCATACTACAGGTCAGGGGAACGACTTGCACATTAGCTGAACTTCTGGTCAGACTTCAGGAGAAACTTCTTTACCCAAAGAGTGGTAAGAATGTGGAACTCACTACCACAAGGAGTAGTTGAGGCAAATAGCATAGATGCATTTAAGGGGAAGCTAGATAAACACATGAGGGAGAAAGGAATAGAAGGATATGCTGATAGGGTGGGAGGAGGCTTGTGTGGAACATAAGCACCAGCATGGACCAGTTGGGCTGATTGGCCTGTAACTGTGCTGCAGATTCTATGTAATTCTATGTAACTTACATCCAATCAGAAAATACACACTACAGAATATCTAAAATCGTCTCCCAGATAGAGCTTTCATCATTTATCATCACCCCTGCTTTCTATTGCAAGACCAGTTTCAAATTAATTAGCTAATGTGCTGTAGTGTTTGCTTAGCTCATTAGAAGCACTCTCGCCTCTGTGTTGTGCGTTCAAGCCCCACTCCAGGTCTTGGGCACATTATCTAGACTGACAATTCAGTGTGGTACTGAGGCACAACTGCATTGTCTGACATGCAATCATTCAGATAAGATGTTAAATCAAGGCCTTATCTTCCTGTTCAGGTGGATGTAAAAGATCCTCCAGCACTATTTGAACTAGAGCAGGGGAGGCTTCCTAGGGAACATTTATTCCTCATCCCACAACCAGGCCCGTATTAACGCACGGACCAGCAGGTCCCAAATAGGAGGCCGCCGCCAAGTGCCCCATAAACACAGCTCAGCAGTCACCCGTCCATAAACTTAAACAGCACTACTTGCTGGATGCGTTAATTCTGGTAGGCAGTGACTGGAATTGGAGCACTTGGGCCTCCCCAGCCTGAGGGGAGGGGTGGAAGCAGGCTTAATTACCGAACTGTGGTGGGAACCTCGTGCCTGCGCTGTACTGCCCGCCTGTGGTGCCATTGGCAGGAAGACGGTCAAAGAAGAAGTCTGCGGCTGTCAACAGAGTGGGAAAGCCCGTGGAACTTCAGAAGATGCCAAATAACGTCAGGATCACGCTCTTAATGATAATGAGAGATTTCTTTCAGAAAGTAATATTTTGGGATACAGTATATGAGTAATTTGAGACATGACGTATGGGAAATGTAGCAGGCTTCGGTGGAACAGGTGACTTTGGACCTATAGTTCCCAAACAGTTTCCACCACTGGGGGTTTTCTTCACCTCATCTCTGGGTCTGTTGTAGAGTAATTGATAGATATTGATTGCTGTGAATAGTCAACAACTCCATTAGCATTGTATTATGCGACTACCAGGATGGTAGAAGGTGAACTAGTTGGTTCAATCACAGGAATCGTAGTTTACTGTTTAAATTAAGAAATAATTGTGTTGCTCTCGTTAGGTGCTTGTTTTTATTATTCAGTGCGACAGTTTTGTCAGTGTCTCAGGTCACTGGTGCAAAATGCAAAAGCAACAGAAATTATATATTTCTGGCAGGATCAGGTTGCCAGTTCCGAATATGACTTTCTTCGGTAATTCGTGTTGTGAATGTGGTCGCTAGTGATCACAATGTGTCCATTTACACCCTATTAAAATCCAAGCAATAAATCAGAAATAGCACTGGGATTGCAGACTGCTTGAGCCACTGAAGACTAAAAGCCTCTGGTTTCCATGTTGTTCATACAACCTCAATGGGAAGGGGGCATCACTGTTCCATCTAATGAACTAACCAGACATATATAAAAATGTCCACTTTACAACCTTTCGGTCTCAACATTGATTTCGATAACTTCAGATCATAACCACTGCTCCCATTTTTTCAAGCTTTCGGAGGCTTCCTCCTTCCTCAGGTGAATGTGGAAACCTTCCACATTCCACATTCACCTGAGGAAGGAGGAAGCCTCCGAAAGCTTGTGATTTTCAAATAAAATTGTTGGACTATTGTTGGTGTTGTAAAATTGTTTACAATTGTCAACCCCAGTCCATCACCGGCATCTCCACATCATGCCCATTTTTTCGGACAGCAAGTGCTGGTAATGGTTCCGCTGTTGCTATTTACAGCTCCTCTAGACCCATCTTTTGCTTCTTTACTTGTCCCATTACCACTCTCCTTGCACCATCATCCTTTTTGTCATTTAATCAATCCTGCCCTCCATCCTATCACAGACCTTCCCTTTTGTTCTTTCCTCCCCTCCCCTTCCTCCCCCCTTTCTCTGGTTCAGTACTTGATTAAAAACTGTTAAATCTTTACTTCTTCCAGTTCTGACAAAAGGTCTTCGACCTGAAACGTTAACTCTGTTTCTCTCTCCACAGACGCTGCCTGACTGGCTGAGTATTTCTAGCATTTTCTGCTTTTATTTCAGATATAAAAACAGTTAGCTCCCTATAATTTGAACTTTGTGCTTGTTTCTTCTCATCAGTTCACCCTTTAAACATTTATTTTAAACACTTCCAGGCCTGAGTAGCATTACAGCGCAATAGGTTTTTACGTTGGCCATTGGCGGGCAGCTCCCAATCTGCCGCTATTCTCACTGCAGCGCATTCTAATTATTTTTCCTGAAAATTGTGGCGTAAATTCGTCACTGGAGGATCAGGGAATACAACTGTCTAATTTATGCCATCTGCCGCCAGTATCACCATTGCAGTGAATTCCGGGCCATAATCATCTAATAGGCTTGTTTAGAAGTGTGTATCCATGAAACAGACAAAACCAAAATTGTGGCTGGATAATGAGAGAAATAGCCCATCATAAACATAGCACAGCTTGGAGGTGAAGAGGGTGTGCCGGGAAGGTGAAGCAAAGAACAGACACCTGATTTGTTTGTGTTTTTTTTAAAAGGTAATTTAATCCTTTACACAGCAAAAAGTTACAAAGTTATTGGTTTGACTGAATTTTTTAATGACTAATACAGTTACTTAACGACCCTGTGGTTGCAGATTTGTGTTTGCAGGGTTGCCTGTTGCTACAATCCATTAAGCCACAATTGCAATTAGTTCTGTCACTTGAAATCTTCACTGAGTTATTTGATGGAACACTTCATAAAAGCAAGCTTATTGCCATTGGGAAGAAGTACAGAGAGAATTAGCCAAGCATACAAGCTACAGTAAAAGAAAAAAGACTTGCATTCACATAGCTCCTTTCATGACCTCAGGACGTCCCAAAGCGCTTTACAGCCAATGAAGTACTTTTGAAGTGCATTCACTGTTGTAGTTTAGGAAAATCAGAAGCAAAATTGTGCACAGCAAGGTCCCACAAACAGCAATGAGACAACAACCAGATAATCTGTTTTTTTAATGATGTTGGTTTTTTAATGACTCCCATGCTCTTCTTCAAATGGTGCCATGGGATATTTTACATTCACCAGCTGTAATATCTTATCTGACAGTGTAGTACTGCCTCAGTAGTGTCAGCTGAGATTATATGCTCCAGTCTCTAGACTGGGATTTGAACCCACAACATTCTGATTCAGAGGCAAAGATTCCTATTACTGAGCCAAGGTTGACACTTTCAAGTACTAAACTCAAGGAGCTACATTAGACCTCTCATATTATGTTGTCCTTGGGGCCTGTTAAAAAGCATGTTATGCTGGTAGGTGTACCATAGTGGGTACAGCTCAGGAGAAGACCATTTGGCCCATCGTACCTGTGCCGGCTCTTTAAAAGAGCTATCCAATTAGTCCGATTCCCCTGCTCTTTCCCCATAGCCCTGCAATTTTTTTTCCTTCAATTAATTATCCAATTCCCTTTTGAAAGTTCCTATTGAATCTGCTTCCACCACCCTTTCAGGCAGTGCATTCCAGATCATTACAATTCGCTGCGTAAAAAAATGTTTCCTCATGTCGCCTCTGGCTCTTTTCCTGATCACCTTAAATCTGTGTCCTCTGGTTACCAAACCTTCTGCCACTGGAAACAGTTTCTCCTTAATTACTCTATCAAAACCGTTCATGATTTTGAACACCTCTATCAAATCTCCCCTTAACCTTCTCTGTTCTAAGGAGAACAACCACAGCTTCTCCAGTCTCTCCACATAACGGAAGTCCCTCAACCCTGGTACCATTCTAGCGAATCTCTTCTGCACCCTCTCTAAGGCCTTGACATCCTTTCTAAAGTGTGGTGCCCAGAATTGAACACAATAGTCCAGCTGAGGCCTAACCAGTGTTTTATAAAGGTTTAGTATAACTTCCTTGCTTTTGTAATCCATGCCTCTATTAATAAAGCCCAGGATCTCATTTGCTTTTTTAACAGCCTTCTCAACTTGTCTGGCCACCTTCAAAGATTTGTGTATGTACATCCCCAGGTGTCTCTGTTCCTGCACCCCTTTTAAAATTGTACCATTTAGTTTATATTGTCTCTCCTCGTTCTTCCTACCAGGATGGATCACTTCACACTTCTCTGCGTTATATTTCATCTGCCATGTGACTGCCCATTCCACTAGTCTGTCTATATCCTCCTGAGGCCTGTTACTATCCTCCACATTATTTACTACATTTCCAAGTTTCGTGTCATCTGCAAACTTTGAAATTATACCCTCCTTACCCAAGTCCAGGTCATTAATATATAGCAATGTGTGTTAGAGAGAAGACATTTTATGTGATTTATCTATGAAGGAGGAAGTCATAAATTACTTTATTTGTATCACAGATAGCTAGAGTGAGGAGCTACTGTTTGTAGGCATATCATTCTAGCTGAAAATGAAAACTGCAAATATGAGAAGCAGCAAGGCAAAGGCACAGAAGACCCATCAATGTAGAAGGGATCCCTGAGTTCATCCCAAGTCCTTCAGCTCCAGAAAAGGGCAGTGCACCAAGAAGGTGAGCTTAACAGTTGATACAACAGAGTGGAGGCCCAGAACTACTTCCTCCAATACCGATAGAGCATGTACAGAACTAGGCATAGGGGCACAAGATCTACCCTACCCATCAAATGGGCACCCTAACTAACACTCAGTGGGAAACACTCTGCCCCAGACCCTCAAGCCACTTGGAACATTACAGCAACGTTTGTGGAGATTGGCAGATCTTCAGCCCAGCAAGCCACAGAAAAGCAGCAGAGACACAAAATCAACACAATTAAAGATAAAAATAGTAAATGGAATCAATGCACCGCAACGATCAAATCGTCACACAAAACCTCAATACCCAGGGAAGGAAAAATGGCAGAGGGCCAAGACACAATTATATTCCTTCAAAACAATACTTAGTCATCACTAGTGGATCTCAAGTGAGCAGGTTTAGTTATTCAATGAGTGCAATCCCTAGGCAACAAACTCAAACCCCACAATAGTCAATAATGGTGAAATTATTGAACAATCAGAACAAAGAAACATTCCTGCAAAAGTCCTGACCAAACACAAGCTCACCAGGCAAGACAACCACTCATCTAAACATGGAGACCTAGTCCTGAGCTCCCAAACAAACAGAACAAAATCAGTAGAGCCAGGGAGGTACTGCAGGGAAACAATACTTGCTAGTCCATGAAGGCTCTTCATCCACACCAACACTCCACGATGTCCTTCATATCACACAAAGGTGCTGAACACTTCCTCCAGACCAAAGTTTTTTTCTCCCGATGCCCCCACTCTATCCATGGTGGCAGCAAAACCAAGCTTCCCTGCTAGGGGGATGAAAACCACTGATCCCAACAGATTCAGACCAGAGGGAGAATGCTCCCTGGAATCAGCTGACTATGAAGCTGAACACCTGCATTCATAGGACCACATCCCCAACATCTTCTCCCAGTACAGATCTCTATGCTGAGACTATTGAGCTGTAGGAACTAATGGTCAGCTAGCCATCAGCAATTGACTCATTCAAATAGTCTGGCTCCATGCAAAGACTAAAATGTACACAATTGATGTCATGTACAAATACACTTGCACATACAAAGAAACACACTAGAAAAATGTATAGGGTGGACTTTCCTGGGCAGGTGCTGTCCCAGGGCTATTTGCTTGGTGTCACCAGAAATGCTCTCCACCTGGCTATTGGAATTTGAATACATTCCTCCTCCAGGCCTTCATTACAATGCATTGGAAGGTTACAGAGGCACAGGAGGAGGAGCACTTTTGGTGGAAGACACACAGGGAACAGGATGTTTGAGGGCTTTTGGGGCCTTAAAGACAGCAGCACCATTAAAGGGGCAGGTACAGGAAAAGCCCCAAGTGAGAAATAGATTGCTCAAGCTGTGCTTTGTGTTTTGGAGGCTTGGTTTTAATACTGTCAGCTACTTATGAATAACTGATTGTACTGTAATCCAAAATTTGAAGGCCCGTGCTGTTTCCAATTATTTTAATGTGTTTAACCCTGTCAATGTCTTTGTGCTGCAATGGCATGAATTGGCAGCAGCATCCCAAGCAGAGGTTTGGGTGCCCCTACAATCTGCCTTAGATGGAGTGGTAAAAGGGCAACAGGCTGGTGTCAGGCAGTTAAATGGAGCAACAGGGAAAACAAATGTGGGTACTTAGAATTATGGGGGTAATTGTGACTTTGTGCAATAGTGTAAAAACGGGTGATAGCGAATCGGCTGCCTGTTTTACATCTCTCCCCATTTTTATTCCCATTCACTTCAATGCAAATAGAAATCGGAAGACATGTAAAATGGGCTGCTGATTCGCTATCACCCGTTTTACACTATGGCATAAAGTCAAAATTACCCCCATGGTGTGGGAGGAAGAGGGGGCCAGTTTGACTGTGAGGTTCTGTTTTTATTCCAGGTGGGATGGAGTTGAGGTATGGTCAGGAGAGGGGGAATTATTACTCTGTGGTAGGGAAGCAGCTGCCAGTGGCTCAAGAGAGGCGCAGGTGAATTACTTCAGCAGCTATCAAGGAGCATGTGGCCATTGCCTCATCTGCCTCCAAATCAGCAATATCACAAAAGGTGGCATAGTACAGTACTAAACATACCTCCATTACTAAGTCTAAAGAACATCATTCTTCAACAAGTACTGAAGCAGCAATACCATTTTATAAAAGTCAAAAATAAAGACCTTACTTGACAATACCAGCCTGCCCCATTAAGACGGAAAGCACCTAGATGGCAGCTCAGGAATCAGTAGCCAGGTTTTTACAGGGGCAGTCTGCTCCTGATCTGCAGTCAAAGTCACCACTGCATTGAATATTGTTGGAACTGGATCCTTCCCGGTAGCACCTGGTGGTGTTTGCCACATTTGTCAGGCAGCAGTTCAGCATTGAATAAAGAAGGTCACTGATGCTCTCTTCAGGCAGGTCGTGCACTTCATTTCCTTCCCAATGGAACCAGATTAACAAAAAGAGCAAGCTATCCAATTCTACAGACAGGTAGTGTTCCCACAGGTGCATGGAGCAATTGCCATTGAAGTCAATGGAAAGTAAAATCGGACGGGCTGTAAAACGGGTGGCCGATCCAATTCGGTCAGTTTCTCACCAGGCGACTTAAATTAAAATTACCCCCTACAGTTCCCCTGCAATCATCCAACTCTGAAAAGCTATAAACATGCACAGAACTGAACTCAGAACTCTATGTGGTCAAGATGGGTTTATTTTCCATTACAACATTCACCAAAAGATGCCAAAAATTCATTTACCCTTTCTACAACTACTTCCCAACACTGTGCCGAACCTTTGTGCCAGCTAACTTACTTGCTTAAGTTCCGGGTTTGCGATTTCACTGAGGTACTCCGTCAGTGAGCGGTGAGTAGCTGGGATGGTTCCCCTGGAACCTTAGAGGCCTGAGGTGACTCTTGTTTCAGTGAAGCAGCTGTCCAGAAGGACTAGCTTATGGCAGCCTTTCTCTTGCAGTATTAAGGGGCGCTGAGCCTATGTGCGAAGTGCCCTCATGTGCAGTTTTTGTAGGGGGTCTTAAGGAAGCAGGCTCATTGTCATTGTTTGGGGGGAACACGACATCTATGACCACTCCTTGCAGCCCACTGATACAGGACACAAGCTCTGAGGTGTTACTGGTCAGTGTCATTACAAACCAAATAATCCCAACCAGGTCTGGGAAGCCCTACGCAAGTATAGTATTCCGACTGACACTCGAGGCATCTATTGAAGTAGTGGTAGCTCCCAATCCGGGTGCCATCACTATCCTTAGTATTTCCTCCTGGTGTATTGTTGCTGCAAACATCTCCTGGACCATTACTGTTTCCAGGGTATTCTGCATGTCCTAAGAAACTTCCTGCAACGTGTTGCTGATGCGGCGTAGTGGACTGCACCTCAGCAATATGTATAGAAACCATCTCCAATATCTGCACATGAAATCTGTGCTCCGTATCATTGTTCTTTTCAAGACTAGGCTCCTAAGCTGAGCGGCTATCATTTCTCGAGCCTCTATGGAGGAATGGCACCTGGAAGGGGCGGATCTTCTAGTCCCAGGTCCTCATGCTCAATAGTGCTCAGGGATCCACTCAGGGCAAACCCTTCTGACTCACCAACTACAACCTCTCAAATGGGTGTCTCTGGGCTTCTGTTGGAGTAGATGAGATGCCATGATGGAATTGGTGCAGACTTGGCAGGAGCTGTAGATCTGGAAGTGCCCGGGTTGTCATTAGAATTATCAGTCTCTTCCTCCGAAGCACCCCTTACGTTGTGAAACACAGAAGAGTTTGTTTTGCTGTGCACACAATATGTATGATAAGCCTTGCCCATCCTTCACCAAACATTGCTTACCATCTCACCTACAACCTCACCCTCGCCCACAGCCTCTCCTCTCAGTCTGCCAATTATCTGCAGAGCTTCTTTATTGTGCCAACTCATGGTATTCAGAATTGAGGTTCCTTCCCCTGTTTCAGTTCTGCTTCAGCAGTGGTTAAGTGTGGCCTTTTCCTTTGTGGGAAGAGAACACAATGGTAAAGAAAATCGGGAGCGATGTAAAACAAGGTGCTGATTTGCTATCACCCGTTTCACACTACTGCCAAAGACCAATATTACCCTTGTTGCTTCTTTAAATGAACTGTCCTTTAAGGCTAACAGAACCCCTTGTGACAGACAATGTGAGTTTGCAGAGCGGTTTTGAATTAAGATGGTGCTTTAGTGTTTCCAATTGTTTTCTTTTGCACAAGTGAGTTTCTCTGACACACAGGTGATGACACAGAAAGAGCCTGCGGTAAGGAGATGAGTGCAGCCCCTATCATTGATACAGGATGTTAATTGGGATTAACATCCTGTATCAATGTGAGGTCTTGTGAGGTCATCAGCCCCATTCCTACTCTAAGACAGTTCTTGGGGTGTTAGAAGTTGCACTGACTTTTTTTTTATTCGTTCACGGGATGTGGGCGTCGCTGGCAAGGCCGGCATTTATTGCCCATCCCTAATTGCCCTCGAGAAGGTGGTGGTGAGCCGCCTTCTTGAACCGCTGCAGTCCGTGTGGTGACGGTTCTCCCACAGTGCTGTTAGGAAGGGAGTTCCAGGATTTTGACCCAGCGACAATGAAGGAACGGCGATATATTTCCAAGTCGGGATGGTGTGTGACTTGGAGGGGAACGTGCAGGTGGTGTTGTTCCCATGCGCCTGCTGCCCTTGAAACATTTGCCTGAGGAAGGAGAAAATCTCCGAAAGCTTGTGAATTTAAAATAAAATTGCTGGACTATAACTTGGTGTTGTAAAATTGTTTACAATTGTCAACCCCAGTCCATCACCGGCATCTCCACATCTTGTCCTTCTAGGTGGTAGAGGTCGCGGGTTTGGGAGATGCTGTCGAAGAAGCCTTGGCGAGTTGCTGCAGTGCATCCTGTGGATGGTACACACTGCAGCCACAGTGCGCCGGTGGTGAAGGGAGTGAATGTTCAGGGTGGTGGATAGGGTGCCAATCAAGCGGGCTGCTTTATCTTGGATGGTGTCGAGCTTCTTGAGTGTTGTTGGAGCTGCACTCATCCAGGCAAGTGGAGAGTATTCCATCACACTCCTGACTTGTGCCTTGTAGATGGTGGAAAGGCTTTGGGGAGTCAGGAGGTGAGTCACTCGCCGCAGAATACCCAGCCTCTGACCTGCTCTCGTAGCCACAGTATTTATATGGCTGGTCCAGTTAAGTTTCTGGTCAATGGTGACCCCCAGGATGTTGATGGTGGGGGATTCGGCGATGGTAATGCCGTTGAATGTCAAGGGGAGGTGGTTAGACTCTCTCTTGTTGGAGATGGTCATTGCCTGGCACTTACCTGGCGCGAATGTTACTTGCCACTTATGAGCCCAAGCCTGGATGTTGTCCAGGTCTTGCTGCATGCAGGCTCGGACTGCTTCATTATCTGAGGGGTTGCGAATGGAACTGAACACTGTGCAGTCATCAGCGAACATCCCCATTTCTGACCTTATGATGGAGGGAAGGTCATTGATGAAGCAGCTGAAGATGGTTGGGCCTAGGACACTGCCCTGAGGAACTCCTGCAGCAATGCCCTGGGGCTGAGATGATTGGCCTCCAACAACCACTACCATCTTCCTTTGTGCTAGGTATGACTCCAGCCACTGGAGAGTTTTCCCCCTGATTCCCATTGACTTCAATTTTACTAGGGCTCCTTGGTGCCACACTCGGTCAAATGCTGCCTTGATGTCAAGGGCAGTCACTCTCACCTCACCTCTGGAATTCAGCTCTTTTGTCCATGTTTGGACCAAGGCTGTAATGAGGTCTGGAGCCGAGTGGTCCTGGCGGAACCCAAACTGAGCATCGGTGAGCAGGTTATTGGTGAGTAAGTGCCGCTTGATAGCACTGTCGACGACACCTTCCATCACTTTGCTGATGATTGAGAGTAGACTGATGGGGCGGTAATTGGCCGGATTGGATTTTGTGGACAGGACATACCTGGGCAATTTTCCACATTGTCGGGTGGATGCCAGTGTTGTAGCTGTACTGGAACAGCTTGGCTAGAGGCGCAGCTAGTTCTGGAGCACAAGTCTTCAGCACTACAACTGGGATGTTGTCGGGGCCCATAGCCTTTGCTGTATCCAGTGCACTCAGCCGTTTCTTGATATCACGTGGAGTGAATCGAATTGGCCGAAGACTGGCTTCCGTGATGGTGGGGATATCGGGAGGAGGCTGAGATGGATTATCCACTTGGCACTTCTGGCTGAAGATGGTTGCAAACGCTTCAGCCTTGTCTTTTGCACTCACGTGCTGGACTCCGCCATCATTGAGAATGGGGATGTTTGCAGAGCCTCCTCCTCCCGTTAGTTGTTTAATTGTCCACCACCATTCACGACTGGATGTGGCAGGACTGCAGAGCTTTGATCTGATCCGTTGGTTGTGGAATCGCTTAGCTCTGTCTATAGCATGTTGCTTCCGCTGTTTAGCATGCATGTAGTCCTGAGTTGTAGCTTCACCAGGTTGGCACCTCATTTTTAGGTACGCCTGGTGCTGCTCCTGGCATGCTCTTCTACACTCCTCATTGAACCAGGGTTGATCCCCTGGCTTGTTGGTAATGGTAGAGTGAGGAATATGCCGGGCCATGAGGTTACAGATTGTGCTGGAATACAATTCTGCTGCTGCTGATGGCCCACAGCGCCTCATGGATGCCCAGTTTTGAGCTGCTAGATCTGTTCTGAATCTATCCCATTTAGCACGGTGGTAGTGCCACACAACACGTTGGATGGTGTCCTCAGTGCGAAGACGGGATTTCATCTCCACGAGGACTGTGCGGTGGTCACTCCTACCAATGCTGTCATGGACAGATGCATTTGCGACAGGTAGATTGGTGAGGACGAGGTCAAGTAAGTTTTTCCCTCGTGTTGGTTCGCTCACCACCTGCCGCAGGCCCAGTCTAGCAGCTATGTCCTTCAGGACTCGGCCAGCTCGGTCAGTGGTGGTGCTACCGAGCCACTCTTGGTGATGGACATTGAAGTCCCCCACCCAGAGTATATTTTGTGCCCTTGCTACCCTCAGTGCTTCCTCCAAGTGGTGTTCAACATGGAGGAGGACTGATTCATCAGCTGAGGGAGGACGGTAGGTGGTAATCAGCAGGAGGTTTCCTTGCCCATTTTTGACCTGATGCCATGAGATTTCATGGGGTCCAGAGTCAATGTTGAGGACTCCCAGGGCCACTCCCTCCTGACTGTATATCACTGTACCGCCACCTCTGGTGGGTCTGTCCTGCCGGTGGGACAGGACATACCCAGGGATGGTGATGGAAGAGTCTGGGACGTTGGCTGAAAGATATGATTCTGTGAGTATGGCTATGTCAGGCTGTTGCTTGACTAGTCTGTGGGACAGCTCTCCCAATTTTGGCACAAGTCCCCAGATGTTAGTAAGGAGGACCTTGCAGGGTCGACTGGGCTTGGTGTTTTGCCGTTGTCGTGTCCGGTGCCTAGTGGTCCGATGCCAGGTGGTCCGTCCGGTTTTATTCTTATTATGACTTTTCGTAGCGAGATTTTACAACTGAGTGGCTTGCTCGGCCATTTCAGAGGGCAATTAAGAATCAACCACATTGCTGTGGGTCTGGAGTCACATATAGGCCAGACCGGGTAAGGGCGGCAGGCTTCCTTCCCTAAAGGACATTAGTGAACCAGATGGGTTTTTACGACAATCCGGTAGTTTCATGGCCATCATTACTGATACTAGTATTTTAATACCAGATTTTTATTTAATTAATTGAATTTTTTTAAATTTTTTTTATAATGCCTCAACCACCCCTCATGGGGCTTCCTGCCCTCAGTTCTCAGGATTCGATCCCTTCTCACCCTTACCTTTGCCAGCAAAACCTGCACAGATGTATCAGAGAATCTGGGAGCCTTTACAGCAGCTGACCCCCAACCCCCAAGGCTACTGCTGCTCACTATCATTATGGCTGCTGCTGTCCAAAAAGTCACATTCCACTTTATCTAGCTGCAGCCTTCTATACTCTGCAGCACTGCTCTAATTCCCTACCTCTCAGCGATATTACCACTCCTAATCTGCTTTGCATGCATAATGAGGGTTCCGGAGGGAAGTTCATGCATGGCAGGCTTCACCAGGATGCAGTGCCATCGACTGCACACACTGCCTTGAGTGCTCCCCATCACCAGCCTAGCATCTTTATCAATCAAAAGGGATTCCACTTCCTTAATGTACAGCTGGTTTGGGACCACAGGCAGCATATCACTTAGGTCTGTGCTCGCTATCCTGGCAGCAGTCACGCCTCTTTCATCCTGCGCCAGTCCTCTGTGCTGCCTTTATTCCAGCCAGGCCGTCCATTTACAGGCTGGCTACTGGGCGACAAGGGATATCCCCTCCAGACATGGCTCATGACTCCAGTCAGGAACCATGCAGCTGCAGAGCACGCCTACGATGAGAGCTATGCTGCCACATCATCGAGCAAACAATCGGCATGTTCAATCAACGCTTCTGCTGCCTGGAACATTCCAGAGGAGCTTTGTAATACAGCCCTGAGGTGGTATCTAGATTTGTCGCTGTCTGCTGCACGCTCCACAACTTCGCGATCTTGATGGCCCAGCCCTTACCAACACCTGGGCAGCAACAAGTACAGAAGGAAGAGGAGGAGGGAAGGCAGCGACCACCAGAACCCCAATCTGCCCAAGCTCTCAGAGACAAGCTCATCGAGGAGCGTTTCACCTAAAGCAGCCCCATTCATCAACAGTCCCAGGTTAGTCCTGACCTCCCTTCGTACAACCACCATCCAATTGCCTTCCTTCTCGCTAAATTTATTGGTCTTGCCCTCACTTCACTACAAAGATAAATACCAACACCAAATCCAGAACAAAAAACAAATTTATCAAACAAATTATGTCAGCAATGACAAAAAAAATGACTAAACACCCTTGTGCAAGCCCTTAGTGCCTATCTTATGTGCTTGTTTTCCTATCTTGGTGCACTTACAAGGTGCTTCCCAGTGGCTACTGCTTAGGAGGTTGAAGGCCGCTGAGCTTCCATTGAGGACACCCCAGATGGGTTTGGAGGACGACCTCAAGCACCTCTGGACCTAGAGGGCATGGCTGCAGACTGCAGTAACTCAGTGCGGGCTGCAGCAGTCTGGGCTGGCTGGCTGAGTGGCACCAGCAGGGGCATTGGCGGAGTTTCTGGTGGGGGAGCAGACATGCTGTCATCCTGAGAGAGGGCAGTAGGTGCCTGTCCTGTGGAACCAAAGCCACTCTCCTGGGGCGGCAGCTCAGCACTCCTAGGACTCTGCTGGAGAACAGAGTGAAGGAGTGATGTGATCCCCTGGAAGCCCCTTTCAATAGTGGCCCCCAAAGCTAAGATGGCAGCCATCTGAGCTTCCATTCCAGCAGTGTGAGCTACCATGCTAGCCCTGTGAGCGTCCATGGGAGCAGTCTGTGCAGCCATGGAAGCAGGAAGTTTTATCATGACACTCCATCATGATGGGTTCCACTGCGGAGCTGATGGAGCTGACCACTCAGTCCATGTCGGACAGAATTGTCTCCATGCTCTGCGCAAAGCCTTGAGACAAGTTGGAGTTGGATTGCTCCATACTCCACGACATTGTGTGCAAGCTCTCTGACAGGCTGCCCAGTACTTCAAGCATTTCCTGCTGCATGTCTGTGAGCCTTCTTCGGTAGCCCGGATCCTTAAAGTCAGCATCTAAGTCCTCTGCAGCACAACTGGTATGTGAACTCGCCCTCCAGCAAGCTGGCGCCTGTGAGGTCCTGTCTCCCTGCCCTAGCTCCTGTCCACATGTGCCCGGGGAGTCGCCACATACAGATTCCTCCTCCAGTGCTGGCTGTTACCATGTATTGTGTGCAACCTTCTCCTGCAAGAAAGAGTGGTGTGTCAGTTTGGAGAATATGGTTGTCATGGTGGAACAGCTGCGAGTGTGCGTGTGTGTGTGTGTGTGTGTGTGTGTGTGTATGTGTGTGAGAGAGATGTGAGTTTTGGGTAAGTGAGGGTTGTGATAGTGATGAATGTGTGAGGAGAAGGAGATTTGGTGAAGTGTGGTGCAGTGATTGTAGGACAATGCAGGGTAGTGGGGGAGGGCAGTGTTGTGAGTGTGGTAATTATTGAGGTTGTGAGTGGTGCAGCTGTGATGAGAAAGTAATTTAGTAGTCTTCTTACCTGAACAACTCCCGTTAAATCATTGAATCAGTTCCTGTGTTGCAGCCATATTCTTGGGGCAATGCTCCTGGCATTGACGTACTCGGCAATCTCTTCCCGCTACATCCTGAGTAGACGCCTAGAGAGCTTCCTGCTTCCTGGGGGATAAAAGATGTCTCACCCCCTCTCCGCTGTCTGCACTAAGGCCTCCATTGCAGCATTAGAGAACCTTAGTGCCCGCTCGCTCCCTCCTTCAGCCATTTCTTCCTCAAGTTGTTCCATACAGACTTTGCAGCCAGGATGCAATTCCCTTTAAGTAGCGTCCTGTACACCCGATATCGCTCTCCTCCCACCCCCCCCCCCCCCCCCAAGGCATGCAGCCAATGAATAGTGCGGTTAGGGCTGGCTGCACGCTCAAATCATTATAATCAGCAGGTAGCACAGATATTGTGTGCTGCCTGCATTGGTACTATCTGGTGCGGGTAGTCTGTGCCCCATCTCCCATGCACCTGTTTTAGGGTGCGATCCAATATCTAGGACAATATTTCTCATGGTGAAGCTATTGAGAAATACTTCAGGCAAGAAATATTTCCAATCAACATTGTATCACCATGCCACGAACCAGGGCCACAATATGAACTTGTTTGAACTTGTTTAATGCTGCCCCACACATTTCTGTTCTGTGTAATCTGGTGTGGTCAGCATTAACATCATAACTTCTCCCCTCAATCAGTGGTAATATGTAAAACAGTGTGAGACCTGTAGAGAGAACTTCATCAGTTATTATGATCTGGAATGCACTGACTGAAAGGGTGGCGGAAGCAGATTCAGTAGTAACTTTCAAAAGGGAATTGGATAAATACTTGATTGGGAGAAAATTATAGGGCTATGGGGAAAGAGCAGGGGAGTGGGACTAATTGGATAGCTCTTTCAAAGAGCTGGCACAAACAAGGGGAGTTGAATGGCCTCCTTCTGTGCTGTAAGAGTCTATGATTCTATGATCATGAAACATGGAGCTGTGTACATCTAATTCTGTTTACAGTTGAGGAATTGAAAGAAATTGGCTGCCTGTGTATTGCTGAAGTACAGTTGTGTGTGTACTTGTGAGTGTTAATGAAAGGCTGACCAAAAATGTTACAATACCATTCATACCAACATAATGAATTGGGCTATTGCTAGGATTTCAGTAATGTCAAAACACCCAGCAGTGAAATTATAGATTTTGTCATTCTAAATGCTGGTTACTTTTGCAGAAAACATCCTAAACTCATGTGAAACACCTTGGGATGTGTTACGACGTTAAACGTGCTATATAAATGTAAGTTGTTGTTGTTGCCACTGTCTTTGATTTGTCATGCTGCTTGTCCGACACCCAGTACTGGATGAGCAGAAACTTCCTCCAACTAAATATTGGGAAGACTGAAGCCATTGTCTTTGGTCCATGCCACGAACTCCATTCCCCAGCCACCAACTCCATCCCTCTCCCTGACTACTGTCTGAGGCTGAACCAAACTGTTTGCAACCTTGGCGTCCTATTTGACCCCGAGATGAGCTTCCGACCCCATAGCCGCTCCATTACCAAGACCGCCTACTTCCACCTCCGTAACGTCACCGGTCTCTGCCCCTGCCTTAGCTTATCTGCTACTGAAACCCACATCCATGCCTTTGTTACCTCTAGATTTGACTATTTCAATGCTCTCCAGGCCGGGCTCCCATCTTCTACCCTCCATAAACTAGAGCTCATCCAAAACTCTGCTGCTCGTATCCTAATTCGCACCAAATCCCGTTCACCCATCATCTTATGTCTATTCAAGTACATTTTGAGAGCAATTTGAATACATTCTTGATTATTTCCTTTATAAAACCTCTTCAGGTAATACGTATGACAAGTTCGTTTAGTAGATTGACCCATACAGTGACGTTTAAACATGTCTGGCCATTATTACTGTTTGGCCAATAAGTAATTGTTCTTAATATTACTTCACTGTTGACGGCAAGTTAAGCCATCCAGTACAACTTACAATTAAATTGCTTAACTACAGGAATGACTGATTTGACCTTTGTTAATGAGCCTCATTTATTTTCCAATAGCAGTAACAGAAACAAAATGGGTTGTGGACCTCATTAAAGCAAAATCCATAAATCAGGGAGTATGAACTCCACATTTTAGTGAAAGAATTAAATAAAAGGAAAGACATTCTGGACACAAAAAGCCACTCGCTGTAGCAAGTGGGCATTGAATTCCTGCTGTTAAAGTTGCCCCAAAAATTTAATAAAATCTGAAAAACTGAGAGGGACATAAAGCTTTCCAGAAAATGACTTCTCAAAAGATTGGTATGGGTGGAGTAAAAAACATTACTGACCATTACAGAAGGAAAGGTCTTTATACCCTTCTACCTCATGAGCAAGGAGAAAACATCTAGAGGATCCACAAGTATTAATTAGTTGTTCATTATAGATTACATCATGTCACCCACTGTATGAAATACCAACAGCAAGAAATTTAGGCTAATATATTTCAGAAGACGTCAATTGCAACAGAGGTATGAAATACAGACAAGTGATTATGTTTTACATATTCTTTTTTAAATTGTCTTACGAACTGATCTTTAAAACAAAAAAGACCTTCTCAGATGATTTGGAGTTCAAAGCCATACATTCACCAATCATACTTCCACTTCGACACAAATATTTAGTTCACATTTCAAACCACAGCTGATTCTTTGGAAGAAGGCGCTATTGTGTTGTCTGAGAAGCAGGGTGAAAACAAGGATGAGGAAGCCAATGAACGGAAGCGAGTTATGATTACCGTGGAACGCTTTTATGGTCTGGGCTTTTTCCTAACACTTTTATCTTATGTTCATGGGCAGTGGTTTGCATGAACAAAGTCTCCTTATGCTGCCATTCCTTTTCTTTATTCTCGAATATACACTGATGTTCCATTTCTTTAGCCTCGTACTTACGATACTCCTTATGAGGCTCCAGTTGAAGCTCTATTAACTGGGGTGTACAAGTCTTTTCCTTCCTTGTCTGCTGCTGCAGTGACACCCCATCTTCCCTTTGCTACTTAGCCAATTCGAGCTTTGTTTCCAGATTTCTGAGTTTTTGCTCATAGTAACTGCTGTTTGTTCCTCATAATTTACTTAAATTTAAACTTTAAACAGCCTATTTAGTCTATGAATGATACTTATCCAATTTAGCTGCTACCAAGTGATGCACTTCAGGATTTTTATCAAGACTTTTGATTGCAATAAAAAATCTTTTTCCTCAGTCTCCTATGATCCAAAACTTGCACCATAATACCATTGTCTCAGGCCGAAGCAGGCTATTCGCAATTTCGGCATCCTATTCGATTCTAAATTGAGCTTCTCACCCCATATAATCTCCATTAGAAGGACTGCCTACTTCCACCTCCATAACACTGCTTGCCTCCTTATGTGCCTCAGCCCATCCATACCTTTGTCATTTCCAGACTCGACTACTCCAATGCTCTCCTGGCCAATCTCCCATTCTTCACTTTCTGTAAACTTAAGCTCATCCAAAGCTCTGTGCCTGTATTCTAACCCGCACCAAGTCCTGCTCACCCATTACCCCTGTCCTTGCTGACCTAGATTGACTCCTGATTCCACAGTGCCTCAAATTTAAAATTCTCATCCTTGTGCTTGAATCCCTTCATGGCCCTGCGCCTCCCTATCCCTGTAACCTCTGCCAGCCCCACAACTCCCACCAAACTCTCTGACTCTGGCTTTTTGTGTATTCCCCCCTCCCTTCATCCCTCCATTGGTGGCAGTGTTCAGCCGTCTAAGCCCCACACTCTGGAATTCGCTACCTAAAGCCCCTGCCTTGCCATCTTCCTCCCCTCCCTTAAGGCCCTCTTTAAAACCCATCTCCTTGATAAAGTTTTTACTCACCCCATTAATAGCTCCACCGTTGTCTCAGCATCCATGTTTGTCTAATTATGCCTCAATAAAGCACCCTGGGATTTTTTTCTATGTCAAAGGTACTATATAAATGCAAGTTGTGGTTGTTGGTGCTGCATATGGATTAGTGCACTCAGGTTTAACAATTAACCCTCAAATGATTTATTAAGTTCACTGGAGATCACATAGAATGTCCACCAAGTTCTCCAGTCTTTCATGGATGGCAGAAAATACCTAGCCATCAAAACAATGTAAACAGGTGAAAATTAGCTTTTTACATGTAATTTAATACAGTGAATCCAAATAATGCGGAAAGATACTGAATTAGCACATTATTTAAAAACAATTAAATTAGAATCGGTCCAGAGGAGGTTAAAATACTCTTTCTTAGAATGTATTTATTACACTGTCTAGTAAGCAACAAGAACTTTGGCCGAAACAACTTCCAGATATGGGTGTAGATTTTCATGTTCACCAGCTGAGCCGTAGTCTGGCAGAATGGATCGCCTGTACATTGTAGAACTGCTCAATTTTCAGTCTATTGAATTTGGGTGGGTTCTACAATGGGTGGGCAATCCACTCCACCCAGATTACCGCCTAGACGTTATTACGTGGGTGATGTGAATCACAGGGGGAAAAAAAATTCGATAGGGCCTATTATTGGGCGTGAGTAGCGCGATCCGCTATTAATCCGTGTGATTAACATAACTCATCAGTTTGTAAACACAGGGATGGGACCTGCATCTGTGTCTTAGGTGTGCGATGTCTGATCTCCGTTCAGACTCCGTGCAGACAGCACACTGTTATTTTTAGCAAATAACAGGTGGCCCCTGCGCAGGCAGAACTTTGTCCGGCCTCGGTACTCACCTGCAAGCTGCGTTGAAATCCGGGCTTTGCACGTCGATTCAAGTAAATGCGTACTTTCCATCAGCAGGGGGTGCCCCAATCTCTTAAAGGGAGGATGTCTCTTAAAATCTCTTAAAGGTAGCCAGTATCTGTTATTTGCCAGGAACTCTAAGACACGTTTTGATGGTTGTGTTAAGATTGTGCATTGAGTTGAGCGTTAAGTGCCAAAATAATGTCTCTCACTTTAAATCAGCATTGCACACTGATTGTATCCATTTTCTCCTTACTTTACATGCAGCCGGCATTCGGTATTTGTCATGCGCTAATTCCTAGACCAAGATGACGACTGGCGCACGTCACGTTGGAAACGTGTGTGCGCAGCCAAGACGCCATCTTGGATGTTCGAGAGGCCGCATAGTGCTGAAACAACGGGTGCTACATGGCCCAATTTAGCTCAGTTTTTGCATCCAATTTGAATATTCTGCTAATACTAAAGATGATGGGCTAATTCCCCAGTACATATTCAGTTCAGGCCTCTGAAGTCAGAGGTGTCAATCAACCATGATTAAAGATTCAATTGCAAAGGATGCTAATGAACAGGTGGTCACACATCATCTGGATTCCAAGTACCTATTAATAGGAACAGGAGTCGGCCATTCAGCTCCTCGAGCCTCGGTTAGATCACGCTGATCTGAACCTCAACTCGTTTTACCCACCTTTGCTCCATATCCCTTGATGCCCTTACCTAATAAAAATCTATCGATCTCCGTCGTGACAATTTCAATTAACGCAACATCCACAGCCTTTTAGAGGAGAGAATTCCAGATTTCAACTACCCTTTGTGTGAAGAAGTGCTTCCTGATTTTACTCCTAAATGGCCTAACTCTAATTTTAAGATTATGCTCCCTTGTTCTGGAATCCCCCACCAGAGGAAATAGATTCTCTTTATCTACTCTATCAAATCCCTTTATCATTTTAAAAACCTCGATTAGATTATCCCTCAACCTTCTAAACTGAAGGGAAATACAAGCCAAGTTTATGCATCCTGTCCTCATTTATCCCTTTAAGCCCCGGTATTATTCTGGTGAATCTGTGCCTGTCCCTCCTCCAAAGCCAATATCTCTTTCCTGAGGTATCGGTGCCCAAAACTGAACGCAGTACTCCAGTTGGGGTCTGGCCATAGCTCTGAACAACTGAGGCATCACTTCCTCACTTTTGTACTCCAACCCCCTAGAGATAAAAGCCAACATTCCATTAGCCTTTTTGATTACTTCTTATAACCATGCACCAGCTTTTAGTGATTTGTGTACACGGTGACCTAAATCCCCTTGCTCCTGCACAGCTCCTAGTCTCTCACCATTAAGAAAATATTCTATTTGACTTCCTCAGATGCAAAGTGGATGGCCTCACATTTTCCCATATTGAACTCCATCTGCCATTGTTTTGCCCACTCGCATAATCTGTCTATGTCCACACAGCTTACTGTGCCTCCTAACTTAGTATCATCTGCAAACCTGGATACACGACTCTCTATTCCTTCATCCAAGTCATTGGTATATATGGTGAAAAGCTGAAATCCCAATACAGATCCCTGGGGATGACCACTTGTCACATCCCGCCAATCAGAGAATGTATCTTTATCCCTACTTACTGTTTCCTATCTCCTAACCAATTACCAACCCATGTCAGAAGGTTATCTCCAATTCTGTGTGTTTTCATTTTTGCTAATAATCTCCTGTGTGGAACCTCATCAAATGCCTTTTGGAGGTCTGTATAGACAACATCCATTGACACTCCCCTATCCACCATGCTAGTGACCTCTTCAAAAAAATTCAACTAGATTGGTCAGACATGGTCTACCCATCACAATTCCATGCTTACTCTCTTTGATCAGCTCATACTTGTCCAAATGCTCACTCAGATGGGTCTGTAGTTACCTGGGCCTGGATTTTGACTTGGAGCCAGGAAGAGAGCCGGGGGTGGGGGGGAATGTTTATCGGACCCGAAACCTGGAAGTGAAGTTGGTGGGTCGGAATCTGCGATCACAACTCAACTGAATGATAAAAATTTTACTTCCAGGCTTCGCGCATGGCAGCCAGCCAGATTGACAGGCTGGCTGCATGTCGGGTGGGAAAACAGCCAGACAGAGATCAGAGTCCTCGGGGTTGGAAGAGGGAGGTCGGGGAGAGATCTAGATCTTTGGGGGTTGGATGATGGGGGCGATCGTGGGGGCGCGGAGTGCAGAGGTAAAAACTCTGCTTTTGGGGGAAGTGAGAAGTCGGTCATTGCGGTGGGGGGGGTCTCAGACATCATGGGGGTCTCAGACATCGGGGGGCGGTCGGCTGATCGGGGGGTCTGATCGCGGTAGGTAAGCTTGTTGGGACTGGAGGAAATACTCCTGCTCCTCCTGGCCCACAAGCAGTGCCATAAAGACACTTGCCTCATGGATCCAGCACTTCTCGTTTCCTTTTCACTGGTGAGATTCACGAGCCCCGGGAAACCCATTCTGGAGGCGTTAAACTTAAAGTTAAGTCAAATTCAATTTGAAAAGACCTATTTAATGTCTCACAAGGATGTTAATTGACGCTATAAATAACCGCCCACCTGAACCAATTAAGGTCCCGACTAAAGCAAGTAGGTTGCTCGCGCGCATCCAAACGCGCCTCCGTTAAACCTGCAAGTGGGCATGTTGGAGCCGGGTTGCGGTCGTGCTCCAAAAATCAATTATTTTAACTACTCATCCACCTCCTACCCACCCATTCTTAGGGGTTAAAATTCTCCCTCCTGTTACTTTCCTCCCACCCTTCTTCAATAATGGAGTGATATTTGTAATTTTCCAATCCAAAGACATTAGTCCTGAATTCAGGAAACTTTGGAAAATTATGACTAACGCATTTGCAATTTCCTGACCTATTTATTTTAATATCATGGAGTGGAAACCATCAGGTCCTGGAGATTTGTCAATTTTCAGTCCCATTATTTTCCTCATTACCATTTTTTTACTTATATTAAATACACTAAGTTCCTCCCCTTGACTTATTTTTAGGTTGCCTTGTACTTCTGGTATTTTGTCCTCTTCTTGCACCATGAAAATGAATACAAAGTATTCATTTAACAAGTCTGCCGCTTCCTTATTGTCCATTATAGTCTCGCCTGCATCTGGCCTTAGTGGACCCACGTTCCCCTTTACCACTCTTTCCCTTAATATATTTATAAAAACTTCTGCTGTTAGTTTTGATATCCCTTGGAAGTTCTTTTTCATGTTCCCTTTTTGCACCTTATTACATTTTGTATCCCTTTTTTACTTTTGATGGCTCTCCCAGCTATTTCTTTGCATTTGTATAAGCCTTTTCTTTTAGCTTAATACTGTCTCTTACCTCATTTGTTAACCATGGTTGCCTCACAAGTGGAGCGTTTGCATATTTAGTGCTATAGAAAGAAGAAAGAACTTGTATTTATATGGCACCTTTTATGACCTCAGGATGACCCAAAACGCTTTACAGCCAATGAAGTACTTTTGAAGTGTAGTCACCATTAAAATGCAGCAGCCAATACACGCACAGAAAGCTCTCACCATCAGCAATGTGATAATGTCCAGATAAGGTGTTGGTTGAGGGATAAATTTTGCCCAGCACACTGGGGAGAACTCCCCTGCTCTTCTTTGAAATAGTGCTATGGATTGTTTGCATTCAGCTGAGAGGGCAGACTCAGTTTAATATCTCATCCGAAAGACAGCACCTTCAAAAGTGCAGCACTCCCTCAGTGCTACATTGAAGTGTCGGTCTAGATTTTGTGCTCAAGTCTCTGGAGTGGGACTTGAACCCACAACCTTCTGACTTCAGAGACGAGAGTGCTACCACGAGCCACAGCCGACAGATGTACTAGTTTTGTATTGTACCAAAAACTTCTTTGAATACATCCCATTGCTTATCTGTAGGTTTACCAATTAACAGTTGCAGCCCAGCTTACTGTGGTCAATTAATTTCTCATCCCTTCAAAGTTTGACTTATGTAAAATTAAAACCTCAGTTAGAGACTGTCCCGTCTCTCTCCCAAACCTAAACCCCGCTATTAACCCGGGGCGAGCATGGGGCCAGCAGAGCATGTGACAGGCTCGCTCCGACTTGCCAGTGTGAGGCGCATGCCATTTAAAATCACGGTCCTCACTAACATGAGGCTTGCCAAGCCCGACTCCAGCTGAACCCAGCGGGGGTCATGAGGAGCCAGTGGGTGGGAGTGGGGCAAGTGAGGAAAGAAGCCGCCACCAGGGATCCCTGAAAACGCTCTCCAGAAGCCAGGTAAGTGGATTGGGGGGCACCGAATGCGTTTGGGTTCGGGGGAGAGAAGTTCAGTGTAGGATAAGCCCAAGGATTCCTTGTGGGACTTGGAGGAACATTCCTGCTCCTGGCCCATAAGGAAACCTTCAAAAAAATTAATATTACCTGGGTCAGTTCAGTCCCTGGAGTCTTCTCATGTCAGCTTCCCCGGGCATGATTGGCACATTGTGCGGGTCATGTGGCCTGGGGTTAAAATAACATTGGGGTCTGAATTACATTATCAGACCCTAGCTTTTGCATGTCAATGAGGCTCTCGCCTACCTAGGGCGAGGGCCTTGCATGCTGCCCAAAACGCGCCTGCTAAAATAACGTGGGACGCGAGTGCAAAGTGGACAAGTTGAGTGCATGTGTCTAAAACTGTGTTGCTGTAGCCACACATGTGGTTAGTCAACAATTTCTAGCGGACAATGCTGCAACAAGAAGCTTGTTAGAAAAATGTATGCTGTAAGAAGAAATGTAGCAACATGGACAGAAAATGAACACAAAAGGTTAGGGTCAGTGGGCTTTGCTCAGACTGGAAAAGGAATGCAAGTGGTGTACTCCAAGAATCAGAGCTGCGACCACTTAACATCTTAGTATATACAGATGATTTGGGCTTGGGTATAGGTGTTGTAGGAAGTACATGTAAATCCCCACCACACACAGGAATGTTTGGGGCCCTGGCCAGTGGTGTGGGAGGAGGTGAATGGGCAGGTGTTGCATCTCCTATGCTTGCATGGGAAGGTGTCAGAGGAAGGAGATCAAGTGTTGGACAAGTCAGGAGGGCAAAAAGGGGATATGAGATTGCTTTGGCAGATCAGGCAAAGGTGAATCCAAAGAGCTTCTACAAATACATAAAGGGCAAAAGGGTAACTAGGGAGAGAGTAGGGCCTCTTAAGGATCAACAAGGTCATCTATGTGCGGAACCACAAGAAATGGGTGAGATCCTGAATGAATATTTCACATTGGTATTTACGGTTGAGAAAGGCATGGATGTTAGGGAACTTGGGGAAATAAATAGTGATGTCTTGAGGAGTGTACATATTACAGAGAGGGAGGTGCTGGAAGTCTTAACGCGCATCAAGGTAGATAAATCTCCGGGACCTGATGAAATGTATCCCAGGACGTTATGGGAGGTTAGGGAGGAAATTGCGGGTCCCCTAGCAGAGATATTTGAATCATCCACCGCTACAGGTGAGGTGCCTGAAGATTGGAGGGTAGCAAATGTTGTGCCTTTGTTTAAGAAGGGCGGCAGGGAAAAGCCTGGGAACTACAGAC
This sequence comes from Heptranchias perlo, assembly GCF_035084215.1. Taxonomy (NCBI): domain Eukaryota; kingdom Metazoa; phylum Chordata; class Chondrichthyes; order Hexanchiformes; family Hexanchidae; genus Heptranchias; species Heptranchias perlo. The sequence continues at coordinate 13,992,532 of NC_090329.1, read as the reverse complement.
CAGTGAGCCTGACATCTGTAGTGGGTAAGTTGTTAGAGGGTATTCTGAGGGACAGGATCTACAGGCATTTGGAGAGGCAGGGACTAATTAGGAACAGTCAGCATGGTTTTGTGAGAGGAAAATCATGTCTCACGAATTTGATTGAGTTTTTTGAAGGGGTAACCAAGAAGATAGATGAGGGCTGTGCAGTAGACGTGGTCTACATGGACTTCAACAAAGCATTTGACAAGGTACCGCATGGTAGGTTGTTACATAAGGTTAAATCTCATGGGATCCAAGGTGAGGTAGCCAATTGGATACAAAATTGGCTTGACGACAGAAGACAGAGGGTGGTTGTAGAGGGTTGTTTTTCAAACTGGATGCCTGTGTCCAGCGGTGTGCCTCAGGGATCGGTGCTGGGTCCGCTGTTATTTGTTATTTATATTAATGATTTGGATGAGAATTTAGGAGGCATGGTTAGTAAGTTTGCAGATGACACCAAGATTGGTGGCATTGTGGACAGTGAAGAAGGTTATCTGGGATTGCAACGGGATCTTGATCAATTGGGCCAGTGGGCCGATGAATGGCAGATGGAGTTTAATTTAGATAAATGTGAGGTGATGCATTTTGGTAGATCGAATCGGGCCAGGACCTACTCCGTTAATGGTAGGGCGTTGGGGAGAGTTATAGAACAAAGAGATCTAGGAGTACAGATTCATAGCTCCTTGAAAGTGGAGTCACAGGTGGATAGGGTGGTGAAGAAGGCATTCAGCATGCTTGGTTTCATTGGTCAGAACATTGAATGCAGGAGTTGGGATGTCTTGTTGAAGTTGTACAGGGCATTGGTGAGGCCACACTTGGAGTACTGTGTACAGTTCTGGTCACCCTATTATAGAAAGGATATTATTAAACTAGAAAGAGTGCAGAAAAGATTTACTAGGATGCTACCGGGACTTGATGGTTTGACTTACAGGGAGAGGTTAGACAGACTGGGACTTTTTTCCCTGGAGAGTAGGAGGTTAAGGGGTGATCTTATAGAAGTCTATAAAATAATGAGGGGCATAGATAAGGTCGATAGTCAAAATCTTTTCCCAAAGGTAGGGGAGTCTATAACGAGGGGGCATAGATTTAAGGTGAGAGGGGAGAGATACAAAAGGGTCCAGAGGGGCAATTTTTTCACTCAAAGGGTGGTGAGTGTCTGGAACGAGCTGCCTGAGGCAGTAGTAGAGGCGGGTACAATTTTGTCTTTTAAAAAGCATTTGGACAGTTACATGGGTAAGATGGGTATAGAGGGATATGGGCCAAGTGCAGGCAATTGGGACTAGCTTAGTGGTATAAACTGGGCGACATGGACATGTTGGGCCGAAGGGCCTGTTTCCATGTTGTAACTTCTATGATTCTATGATTCTAAGTGAATCAGGGTGCAATGGAAGGAACAGTCCCTTCAGAATGCAGATATAGGAGGGGTGGTGAACATTTGTTTGGCAGTGGGATCATGTTGGAGGTGAGACAGCGATTTGCGTGTACTTCCTCCAAACTAGTATACTGTATTCGCTGCTCACTGTGCGATCTCTACATCAGGAAAACCAAACACAGTTTGGGTGATCACTTTGCTGAACACCTCCATTCTGTTCACAGGTATGCTCTTGAGCTCCCTGTTATTTCAATTCTCTGACCCACTCTGACCCCGTTGTCTTTGGCCTTTTGCACTGTTCCAGTGAAGCTTGAGGAATAGCACCTCATCTTTCTACTAGGTATTTTGCAGCCTTCTGGACTCAACATTGACTTTAACAACTTCAGACCTTAATTACAGCATTTTCCCTCTTGCAGTAGGTGCTGTCAATGTGAGATGGGTGTGCCGCATTTTCCGGGGATGGGGAAAAAGTGGGTTAAATGTTGTTCATCCGTAGTATCTTCCAGTCCTGAGGAATAGTCTAATACCTGAAATGTTGATTTCTGTTTCTTCACAAATACTGCTTGACCTGCTGAGTATTTTCTGTTTTTGCTTTAGTTCGGAGCCTGCAGCCTGAAAAAAACATTTGAGGAGTGAATCCTGGAGTTACAGATGAACTCTTAAGGTTTTTGTTTTCCCTTTAACTTGGATAAATCGGGTCTTGCCACAGATATCCTGAGGGTCTGTGAGACCATTGGCAGATTTTTACCCCCGCTCACAAAAAGAGGTTCTGAGTACCAGGTGTGAGATTCCCAATGCAGGAAGAACAGTACAGGGTGGAGGAATGGAGAGTGAGGTGTTTGTGCCCTGCAGGACATTCTGGAGGGGGAGGGTGAACAGCCAGCTGTCGTGGTGCATATAGGCACCAACGATATAGGTAAAAACAGGATGAGGTCCTACAAGCTGAATTTAGGGAGTTAGGAGTTAAACTAAAGAGTAGGACCTCAAAGGTAGTAATCTCAGGATTGCTACCAGTGCCACGGGCAAGTCAGAGTAGGAATGACAGGATAGCTAAGATGAATACGTGGCTTGAGAGATGGTGCAAGAGGGAGGTATTCAAATTCCTGGGCCATTGGAACCGGTTCTGGGGGAGGTGGGACCAGTACAAATTGGACGGTCTGCATCTGGGCAGGACTGGAACCAATGTCCTAGGGGGAGTGTTTGCCAGTGCTGTTGGGGAGGGTTTAAACTAATGTGGCAGGGGGATGGGAACCGATGCAGGAAGTCAGTGGGAAATAAAATGGTGACAGAAACAAAAGGCAGTAAGGGAGAGTGTACAGAACATGACCGGACAGATGGTCTGAGAAAGCAGGGCAAAGACCAAGGGAAGTCTAGATTAAACTGCATTTATTTCAATGCAAGAAGTCTGATGGGCAAGGCAGATGAACTCAGGGCATGGATGGGTACATGGGACTGGGATGTTATAGCTATTACTGAAACATGGCTAAAGGAGGGGCAGGACTGGCAGCTCAATGTTCCAGGGTACAGATGCTATAGGAAAGATAGAGCAGGAGGTAAGAGAGGAGGGGGAGTTGCGTTCTTGATTAGGGAGAACATCACGGCAGTAGTGAGAGGGGATATATCCGAGGGTTCGCCCACTGAGTCTTTATGGGTAGAACTGAAAAATAAGAAGGGAGAGATCACTTTGATAGGATTGTACTACAGACCCCCAAATAGTCAACGGGAAATTGAGGAGCAAATATGTAAGGAGATTACAGACAGCTGCAAGAAAAATAGGGTGGTAATAGTAGGGGACTTTAACTTTCCCAACATTGACTGGGACAGCCATAGCATTAGGGGCTTGGATGGAGAGAAATTTGTTGAGTGTATTCAGGAGGAATTTCTCATTCAGTATGTGGATGGCCCGACTAGAGAGGGGGCAAAACTTGACCTCCTCTTGGGAAATAAGGAAGGGCAGGTGACAGAAGTGTTAGTGAGGGATCACTTTGGGACAAGTGATCATAATTCCATTAGTTTTAAGATAGCTATGGAGAAGGATAGGTCTGGCCCAAAAGTTAAAATTCTAAATTGGGGAAAGGCCAATTTTGATGGTATTAGACAGGAACTTTCAGAAGTTGATTGGGAGAGTCTGTTGGCAGGCAAAGGGACGTCTGGTAAGTGGGAGGCTTTCAAAAGTGTGTTAACCAGGGTTCAGGGTAAGCACATTCCTTATAAAGTGAAGGGCAAGGCTGGTAGAAGTAGGGAACCTTGGATGACTCAGGAGATTGAGGCCCTAGTCAAAAAGAAGAAGGAGGCATATGACATGCATAGGCAGCTGGGATCAAGTGGATCCCTTGAAGAGTATAGAGATTGCCGGAGTAGAGTTAAGAGAGAAATCAGGAGGGCAAAAAGGGGATATGAGATTGCTTTGGCAGATCAGGCAAAGGTGAATCCAAAGAGCTTCTACAAATACATAAAGGGCAAAAGGGTAACTAGGGAGAGAGTAGGGCCTCTTAAGGATCAACAAGGTCATCTATGTGCGGAACCACAAGAAATGGGTGAGATCCTGAATGAATATTTCACATCGGTATTTACGGTTGAGAAAGGCATGGATGTTAGGGAACTTGGGGAAATAAATAGTGATGTCTTGAGGAGTGTACATATTACAGAGAGGGAGGTGCTGGAAGTCTTAACGCGCATCAAGGTAGATAAATCTCCGGGACCTGATGAAATGTATCCCAGGACGTTATGGGAGGTTAGGGAGGAAATTGCGGGTCCCCTAGCAGAGATATTTGAATCATCCACCACTACAGGTGAGGTGCCTGAAGATTGGAGGGTAGCAAATGTTGTGCCTTTGTTTAAGAAGGGCGGCAGGGAAAAGCCTGGGAACTACAGACCAGTGAGCCTGACATCTGTAGTGGGTAAGTTGTTAGAGGGTATTCTGAGGGATAGGATCTACAGGCATTTGGAGAGGCAGGGACTAATTAGGAACAGTCAGCATGGTTTTGTGAGAGGAAAATCATGTCTCACGAATTTGATTGAGTTTTTTGAAGGGGTAACCAAGAAGATAGATGAGGGCTGTGCAGTAGACGTGGTCTACATGGACTTCAGCAAAGCATTTGACAAGGTACCGCATGGTAGGTTGTTACATAAGGTTAAATCTCACGGGATCCAAGGTGAGGTAGCCAATTGGATACAAAATTGGCTTGACGACAGAAGACAGAGGGTGGTTGTGGAGGGTTGTTTTTCAAACTGGATGCCTGTGTCCAGCAGTGTGCCTCAGGGATCGGTGCTGGGTCCGCTGTTATTTGTTATTTATATCAATGATTTGGATGAGAATTTAGGAGGCATGGTTAGTAAGTTTGCAGATGACACCAAGATTGGTGGCATTGTGGACAGTGAAGAAGGTTATCTAGGATTGCAACGGGATCTTGATCAATTGGGCCAGTGGGCCGATGAATGGCAGATGGAGTTTAATTTAGATAAATGTGAGGTGATGCATTTTGTTAGATCGAATCGGGCCAGGACCTACTCCGTTAATGGTAGGGCGTTGGGGAGAGTTATAGAACAAAGAGATCTAGGAGTACAGATTCATAGCTCCTTGAAAGTGGAGTCACAGGTGGATAGGGTGGTGAAGAAGGCATTCGGCATGCTTGGTTTCATTGGTCAGAACATTGAATGCAGGAGTTGGGATGTCTTGTTGAAGTTGTACAGGGCATTGGTGAGGCCACACTTGGAGTACTGTGTACAGTTCTGGTCACCCTATTATAGAAAGGATATTATTAAACTAGAAAGAGTGCAGAAAAGATTTACTAGGATGCTACCGGGACTTGATGGTTTGACTTACAGGGAGAGGTTAGACAGACTGGGACTTTTTTCCCTGGAGAGTAGGAGGTTAAGGGGTGATCTTATAGAAGTCTATAAAATAATGAGGGGCATAGATAAGGTCGATAGTCAAAATCTTTTCCCAAAGGTAGGGGAGTCTATAACGAGGGGGCATAGATTTAAGGTGAGAGGGGAGAGATACAAAAGGGTCCAGAGGGGCAATTTTTTCACTCAAAGGGTGGTGAGTGTCTGGAACGAGCTGCCAGAGGCAGTAGTAGAGGCGGGTACAATTTTGTCTTTTAAAAAGCATTTGGACAGTTACATGGGTAAGATGGGTATAGAGGGATATGGGCCAAGTGCAGGCAATTGGGACTAGCTTAGTGGTATAAACTGGGCGACATGGACATGTTGGGCCGAAGGGCCTGTTTCCATGTTGTAACTTCTATGATTCTATGATTCTATGAAAATATTCCTCCCCACAAAAATTTACAAGCCATGCAGATCTTAAAAACATGCTCGGGAGGACCTCTGCATGAGAAAACTGTGCTTCACCGGAGAAGCAATAGGACAGCTGTGCCAGCTATTATATGAAGATGTATGGCAACGATCATCTGCCTGGCCTGGACAGCTTTGCCTGTGATTGTGAAAGTGAATTAATTTTTATGCCTCAGGATCATTTCAAGTAGCCGCAGGGAATCTGTGTAATTTCACACAGGGTGCAGTCCAGACATGCATTTGTTAGGTAACTGACATTTTTTAGGACAGCTGCGGATTTCATCCAGTTTGCGCGACAGCAAGACAGCAACTTGATAAGGCCATCCAGCTTTATTATGTTACTGAGTTGCCCAAAGTACAGGGTGCAATTGATGCACCATTAACCCCCCCTTCAACTCTCTTAATAGAAAAGAATACCACTCACTCCACAATGTGAGTGACATGCAAAGATTCCTTCATGTCAATGGCAGATTTGCTGGAAAGTGCCATAGTACATTTATCCTCAGGAATTCTCCCCTCCCTGAGCTTTTCCAGGAAGTGAACAGGTGCACGATTCCACCAGAATTGTCATAGAGAGAATCATAGGGGTCCTAAAGGGGAACTTCTGTTGCATTGATAGAACACGAGGGGCTCTGCAATACACTCCAGAAGGTGTAGCTTGTTGTGCCACTGAAAAAGGTTTGGATATGGAGCTTCCAGGGGAGGCAGCCCTAAATGTTTTAGAGGCAGAAGAATATGGTATGTAGCATCAGGGGGACTGTCACTCAGAGGATTCCTCAGTGACAGCTGCAAGGGGATCAGAATTCAACCTATCAATAAAGTATCCTCATCTGCTTAACAGTCTCCCTTTGTCACCACTGCCATTACTCATTATCCTCTGCCTTCACGTGAATTAAAAATTCTTCAATCCAATACCCATCCTAGAACATCGCATCAGACTTCTTTGGCTCTAAATGACCATGGAAATCTACATAACTTGAATGAATAACTGAGCACAACATAAGTGTGCCCTTTCCTGTAGAACTATTATCTCCATGAATAATTTAGTACAAATTGAGTGCACATTCTCCCTTATTACAAGAAACTCAAAAATTAACATAAGCCCTTTTTTGAACTATGCTTCCCCTGGGCATCTAAATGTGCCTTTTTTCCTCCTCTTCTGGTGCTTCTCCTAGGTGCAACCTGAGGGCTAGTATTGTGAGAGCTGGTTGGCTGCTCTTATGGTACAAAAGGCTCATGGGACTGAGGTGGCTCTGAGCTCATGGCAGCTTGGTCCTGGAAGAGAGCTGCAGCTGGCTGTGTCTCTAGATCTTGTGCCTGGACAACCTGGAAGCTCGTTCTATGTAGCACTTGCTTGGTGCTCTAAGGGACAAAGCCGAAAGCCTGGCATGTACTGCTCCTGAGAAACAGCACCTCATGCATGTCATCTCCTGGTGTCACTATTTTACTGGGCCCTGGATCTGTGTGCCCGCCAATTAGTAGGCTGGCTGGTCTAATGCCAGCTATCATATCCTGAAAGCCTTGACAGGCAGCAGCCTACATCCTGACCCCTAGTGCATGAAAACCAGTATGAAATGTGTTGGCTAAATTGTTACCTACTGCCATGAGGGCAGCAGTCTCTGCTTCCATGGAGGCAGTGTCGCCAACTGGTCCTAGGCTGCTTCTGAGTTGGGAGGCTGTAACAGATTATAGTGAAGTTGCCACTTGCTTCCTCAATGTTGACAACAAAGAAAAAGCTTCTATGACACTCCTGAAAATGAAAATCGTCCCTATTCTTGCTTACCTAGATTGACTCCCAATTCCCCGGTGCCTCAAATTTAAAATTCTCATCTTTGTGTTTGAATCGCTCCATATCCCAGTAACCTTCTCTGGCCCCAGAACTTCCACCAATCACTCATTTCCTCTGACTCCGGTCTTTTGTGTAATCCCCCCTCCTTTTGTCCCTCCATTGATGGCACATCCTTGGAGACTGTCCTCAGAACCTGCACATAGGTGTGATCGTCCTCGAACATCCTTTTCAGGCGTGTACCCATGAGTTCTGGGTCACATGAAGACCCATGAAGACATGGGCATCCGTCTCCTCTGCCTCCCTGGGAAGGTTGCATATCATCACGCATTCCCCATTTCTCCAGATTTCCCAACTTTATCAATCTCTCAGTACCACATCTTCACGGACACTTTAGAATTCCCTCCCGGGTGCATGGGAGTGAGAAAGTAAATGATGCAGAGGATGATGGTGAGGGAGTTGTGGCAGAGGAAAACAGGGCTGTGTGGCCTGCTCCTCATCATCCTATTCCTCATTAACTTTTTCATTATCCTGATACTCTACGAGGAAGACATTTCTTCCCTGCTACTTCACCCCCTTCTCTTCATCATCCTCTTCCTCTGCCGCCCTGTTTCTGTGATGGATCTTCAGGAAAGGAGGGCATGAGTTAAGAATGGATGAGAATAAGCCCTTGGGATTAAAGAGACAGAGAAATGTGTGGAAGCTTCTGGCTGTGTGCTGCTTTCTAGGGATGTAATGGTGACTGTATAATCTGAACCCACTGATCTGCAGCCTGCACTGACCCAGCAGTCTTGCCACCTTCCACTGCTTAAGCAGAGTGACTTTCTAACAGCTCTATGGCCTGACAATCGTAGGGGATGAGCTCTTTGATATTGGAGATGCTCCCTGCAGTGCCCTGCCATTCACGGTCATTGTGTACAAGTTTTCCCCATAACAAGATTCAGGGGTGAATTTCCGCGGGGGTTCTCCCAATCATCCACTATAACTGTGGAAGATAGCATAAATGCTGTTTACATTATTTTTCCAGGGTTTCTGCCGCTCTTCCGCCAAAGTTATGGTGGACGAGCAGGAGAGCCCCTGCTGAAATTCACCTCCCACGTGATTTCGGGGAAAGAAGACATTTAAGGAATGTCTCCCAGTTATCACCGTTAAACTGAAGTGTAGGCATTAGAGCTACTGCATGCAAGTAATTTCTGTTAGTGGAGAGGGAAATACATATTGTAAGATACAGAGTTACTAAACACCGTAACCACAGTGCAGTGTAACTTGATTGGCTAATAAGTTTAGAGTGTGAACTGTGTGTTAGCGCCCATGGTGCCTGAGGAAGAAAATGGTGAGTGGCCAATAAGTTACCTTGCCTGCGCTTGTCAGGTCATTCAAATTTTTCTGGTACCACTTTACAGTTCTGTGGGTGAGAGAGGTTGCACTCAATGCCACTGCCACCTTCCTCATAGCACACGAGGCACATTTCTGAGATTTCCTCTGATGGCCACCCAGCCGTCTTTCTCTCCTTTGCCATATTTCATCTAGGAGTGCCTATAAATTGGCTTGATTATAATTTTGTGCTGTTCTTATCAGCCTCCTTCCAGTGCTCTGTTTCCTCCTTTAGCTGCCTCTGCCCTTTCCTCCACTTGAAGACTTTCTTTTAAAGTACCACAAAATCTCACATGAGCCATCGATTACTACTATCTAACAGTCTACTCAGTCTTTTGAACCATTTGATGTCCCTCAGCCTGCTGCAGCATTTCTTCCACCATTCTAAGCTTTTTAAAGGCAGCAATTGACAATTTCCAAAACCCCCAGTGCAGCACCCTTATGTTATAGGGAATAGCACTCAGCCAATGCCAATGGATATGTGAATAAGCTGACCCCATTATTTATGGTGAGGTCAGTGCTGGAGAGGATCGGCAGGCATAACATCCAGGGCAAATGGCCCTGTGGAATTTCGAGACCATTTTTCCCATAACCAAGACATGCACATATGCTCATACTGAACTGCACGTACAATATAGTCATCATTATATTGTCATTACTTCAACAACTTAGACATTACCGGAATGTCCTCAGTATTAGAGTGCTGCAGGCTTAACTATTATGTGTAGTATATGAGTATGGGCAGCTTTTATTCATCATTTCTTATTGTGCCCATATCGCTGCAGGTTGACTGAGCACTGATGAAAGCCTGATTTTAAAAATAGCTGTCTCATACTAAAGTACCTGCCTAGAGACCAAATTCTCAGGTACATTTTCAAAAGCAGTAATCCCAAAGGAATTTTATAACTCCTAATTTCATCAATGGTATCTTCTACAGAGTTTTTGCCACTGCAGCTTATATAATTGGCAAGTTGAAAATATAAGAAGCTAAGAATGAGAAAAGGTCATTCATCCCATTTAGCTTTTTTTTTTCATTCATTCTTGTGGGCATTGCTGACAAAGATGGCATTTAATGCCCATCTCTAGTTACCTTGAGAAGGTGGTGGGCCTCCTTCTGCTTAATACAACTGAGTGGCTTGCTGGACTATTTCAGAGGGTAGTCAGGAGTCAACCACATTGGTGTGGCACTGGAGTCACAGATATATCCTAGAATAATACGTTGTGGAACCAACCAGGGAACAGGCTATTTTAGATCTTAATTATAATGAGATGGTAATTAGTAATCTCATAGTAAGGGATCCTCTGGGGAAGAGAGATCATAATATGATAGAATTTCACATTGAGTTCAAGAGTGACGTACTTAAGTCAGAAACTAGAGTCTTAAACTTAAATAAAGCCAATTATATAGGTATGAGGGGCGAGTTGACTGTAGTAGATTGGGAAATTAGATTAAAATATATGATAGTAGATAAGCAATGGCAAACATTTAAAGAAATATTTCTTAATTCTCAATGAACATATATTCCATTGAGAAATAAAAACTCCACGGGAAAAGTGATCCAACCATGGCTAATTAAAGAAGGATAATATTAGATTAAAAGAAAAGGCTTATAATGTTGTCAAGTAAGCCTGAGGATTGGGAGAGTTTTAGAAACCAGCAAAGAATAACCAAAAAATTGATAAAGAGGGAGAAAATGCAATATGAGAGTAAACTAGCAAGAAATATAAAAACAGATTGTAAGAGCTTCTACAAGTATGTAAAAAGGAAGAGAGTAGTGAAAGTAAATTTGGGTCCCTTAGAGGCTGAAACAGGAGAAATTACAATGGGGAATAAGGAAATGGCAGAGATGTTAAACAAGTATTTTGCATTTGTCTTTATAGAAGACACAAAAAGCATACCAGAAATAGTGGGGAACCAAGGGTCTAATGAGAGTGAGGAACTTAAAGTAATTAACATTAGTAAAGGAAAAGTACTGGAGAAGTTAAGGGGACTCAAAGCCAATGAATCCCCTGGACCTGATGGGCTACATCCTAGGGTTCTAAAAGAGGTGGTTGCAGAGATAGTGGATGCATTGGTTTTGATCTTCCAAAATTTCCTAGATTCTAGAAGGTCCCAGTTGATTGGAAGGTAGCAAATGTAACACCGCTATTCGAGAAAGGAGGGAGAGAGAAAACAGGGAACTACTGGCCAGTTAGCCTGACATCAGCCATCGGGAAAATGCTGGAATCCATTATTAAGAAAGTGGTAACAGATCATAATATGATTAGGCAGAGTCAACATGGTTTTATGAAAGGGAAATTGTGTTTGACGAATCTATTAGAGTTTTTTGAGGATGTAACTAGCAGGGTAGATAAGAGGGAACCAGTGGATGCAGTATATTTGGATTTTCAAAAGGCATTCGATAAGGTGCCACACAAAAGGGTATTACACAAGATAAGGGCTCATGGGGTTGGGGGTAATATATTAGCATCGTAAAGGATTGGTTAACGGACAGAAAACAGAGAGTAGGAATTAACGGGTAATTTTCAGCTGTAACTAGTGGGGTACCGCAAGCATCACTGCTTGGGCCTCAGCTATTTACAATCTATATCAATGACTTAAATGAGGGGACTGAATGTAATGTATCCAAGTTTGCTGACGATACAAAGCTAGGTGGGAAAGTAAGCTGTGAGGATGACACAAAGAGTCTGCAAAGGGATATAGACAGGTTAAGTGAGTGGGCAAGAAGGTGGCAGATGGAGTATAATGTGGGGAAATGTGAGGTTATTCACTTTGGTAGGAAGAATAGAAAGACAGAACATTTTTTAAATGGTGAGAAACTATTAAATGTTGGTGTTCGGAGAGATTTTGGGTCCTTGTCCACAAAATACAGAAAATTAGTATGCAGGTACAGCAAGCAATTAGAAAGGCAAATGGTATGTTGACCTTTATTGCAAGGGGGTTGGAGTACAAGTGTAAGGAAGTCTTGCTACAATTGTACACGGCTTTGGTGAGGCCACACCCAGAGTACTGTGTACAGTTTTGGTCTCCTTACCTAAAGAAGGATATCCTTGCCTTCGAGGCGATGCAACAAAGGTTCACTAGATTGATTCCTGGGATGAGAGGGCTGTCCTATGAGAAGATGTGGAGATGCCGGTGATGGACTGGGGTTGACAATTGTAAACAATTTTACAACACCAAGTTATAGTCCAGCAATTTTATTTTAAATTCACAAGCTTTCGGAGGCTTCCTCCTTCGTCAGGTAAATGTGCTATGAGAAGAAATTGAGAAGAATGGGCCTATATTTTTTGGCGATTAGAAGAATGAGAGGTGATCTCATTGAAACGTATAAACTTCTTAGAGGGCTTGACAGGGTAGATGTGGAGAGGCTGTTTCCTCTGGCTGGAGAGTCTAGAACTGGGGGGCATAGTCTCAGGATAAGGGGTGGGCAGTTTAGGACTGAGATGAGGAAGAATTTCTTCACTCAGAGGGTTGTGAATCTTTCGAGTTCTCTACCCCAGGCGGCTGTGGATGCTCAGTCATTGAGTATATTCAAGACTGAGATCGATAGATTTTTGGACTCTAAGGGATATGGAGATCGGGCGGAAAAGTGGAGTTGAGGTCGAAGATCAGCCAAGGTCTTATTAAATGGCAGGGCAGGCTCGAGGGGCCGTATGGTCTACTCCTGCCACTATTTTTAATGTTTTGACGTTCAATAGGGAATTGAGGAGAAACTTCTTTACCCAGAGAGTGGTTAGAATGTGGAACTTGCCATCACAAGGAGTAGTTGTGGCAAATAGCATAAATGCATTTAAGGAGAAGATAGATAAACACACGAGGGAGGAACAAATAGATGGATATGCTGATAGGGTTAGATGAAGTAGGGAGGGAGGAAGCTCGTGTGGAGTATAAACACCGGCATGGACCTGTTGGGCCAAATGGCCTGTTTCTGTGCTGTACATTCTATGTAATTCTGTGTAACATCCAGACTGGGTAAGGACAGTAGGTTTCCTCCCCTAAAGGACATTAGTCAACCAGTTGGGTTTTAACGACAATCCGATAGCTTTATGCTCACTTTATGTGATATTTTTTATTTCCTGATTTTTTTTAAAAACTGAGTTCAAATTCTCAAGCTGCAATGGTGGGATTTGGTCTCATGTTCTCTGGATGATCACTCCAGGCCTCTAGGTTACTAGTTCAGTAACATCACCACTACACTACTGTACTCAGCTTCATCTCTTTATGTTACTATTAAATGTTGGTTTTCAGAGGGATTTGGGTGTCCTTGTATAAGAAACACCCAGAAAGTTAACATGTAGGTACAGCAAGCAATTAGGAAGGCAAATGGTATGTTGGCCTTTATTGCAAGGAGTTTGGAGTACAAGAGTAAGGAAGTCTTGCTGCAATTGTACAGGGCTTTGGTGAGACCACACCTAGAGTACTGTATTCAATTTTGGTTTCCTTACCCAAGGAAGGATATAGTTGTCTTAGCAGTGCCATAAATGTTCACTAGATTGATTCCTGGGATGAGAGGGTTGTCTTATGAGAAAAGGTTGAGTAGAATAGGCCTATACTCTCTGGAGTTTAGAAGAATGAGCGGTGATCTCATTGAAACATATAAGATTCTTAGAGAGCTTGACAGGGTAGATGCTGAGAGGATGTTTCCCCTGCCTGGAGAGTCTAGAACAAGGGGACGTGGTCTTAGGATAAGGAGTCGGACATTTAGGACTGAGATAAGGAGGAATTTCTTTACTCAGAGGGTCATGACTATTTGGAATTCTCTACCCCAGAGGGCTGTGGATGCTCAGTCGTTGAGTATATTCAAGACTGAGATCGACAGATTTTTGGACTCTAAAGGAATCAAGGGATATAGGGATCGGGTGGGAAAGTGGAGTTGAGGTCGAAGATCAGCCATGATCTTATTGAATGGTGAAGCAGGAGTAGACCACATGGCTCAAGGGGTCATGTGGTCTACTCCTGGGATGAGAGGGTTGTCTTATGAGAAAAGGTTGAGTAGAATAGGCCTATACTCTCTGGAGTATAGCTCCAGGGGCCATGTGGTCTACTCCTGCTCCTATGTCTTATGTTCTTATGTTTAAATCCATCTTCAGACCATTTTTATTTTCAACTTTCCAACTATGTAAGTTGCAGTGGCAAAAACTCTATAGAAGACACCATTGATAAAATTAGGAATTGCAAAATTCCTTCGGGGTTGTTGCTCTTGAAAATGTGCCTGAGATTTTCGGTCTATAGGCAGGTACTTTAATGTGAGACTGTTATTTTTTATATCAAGTTTTCATCAGTACTCAGTTAACCTGCAGCGATATGGGGACAATAAGAGATGATAAATAAAGGCTGCCCATACTCATGTGCTACAGAAAACAATTAAGCCTGCAGCACTCTAAAACTGAGGACGTTTCGGTAAAGTCCAAGTTGCTGAAGTAATGACAATATAATGAAGACTAGATTGTATGTGCATTTCAGTATGAGCAGCCCCAGTGAATGCTACATTGTAAAATAAAAATAACAATTACATTCTGGTGCTACTGCCATACCAATTTGTTTTCACTCCTGAGAAAGATCTAGATTACTTGCAACTCACATGTGAAAGGAAAGTAATGTACCGACATCAGTATTATATGGTACATCATTTCAAAATTATAGCCTTTACCCGAAAAAAAAACCTCAATAGTTTTTGAATAGTTTGGCATGCGCAACTATATCAAGGTTCTGAAAAGAAATATTATTCTGCAAAATTTATTTTTGGCAAACATGTTTTAAGGTATGTAAATTAGCCTTTTGGGTTTTCTAGATTCAGGCCCAAAACTCAGAATAGGATAAGGATTATTAATCCTAGCAATACTTTTGGTTAAGAACATTATCCATCACCATTTTAAAAAATGGCACCCCAACAAATAACGGGACTCATTAAATACTCATAAGCTCTGAGATAGGGAAAAGTAGCAACATAGAATATTTTAAAGGGTGCAAATACATAATGTTCCAAGACCTCACACCAGGAGCCACAAGACTTATATTGAATTGATGCTGAGCAGTATGCAAAGCCAATAAGCAGGAATACACAAAATTAGCGCAATCGACTTTGGTATATCCTCCCACTAGAGGGTAGACTCTATTCAGGGCTATGACACGAATAAAACAGCATGTGGAGCAAAGCTCACGTTTTTTTTTGGACCCAACTCAGAAGCAAGCCCATCGGCAAAATTAACACAGACCAGGGATTGAAACTAAGGCCTCTTTCCTGAATTATATGCCTCAATACCACACTAGTTCAACAAGCCGATCTTTGTAGAGTGACGGACATTAGTTACCCTGCATGCCACACAAACCTAAAAAATGAACTGTTTTATTCATTGAAGCCACTTAGTTTGTGTTTTTTCCTTTTCCCAATTTTCTCCCCTCACCTCCTGAAGGTGTTGATGTTGACTCATGTGGGTTACAATTCTACAATTAGGGTGCATCACCCAAATGTGCTCTTCATGTCTGAGCCTTGATAGTGTGTCAGCAGGGTATCCAACTATAGGAAGCAATCACCTGACATCCACTTTCCCGCAGGAGTCACTGGAGTGGGAACCTGGTTAAATTTTCTTCTCTCCAGTTTATGGATGCTGAGGCCAATTATAGCAACCCTGGCTTAGATCAAAATTAGCATAGACCAGGGATTGAATCTAGGGCCTCTTTCCTGAATTGTATGCCCCAATACCACATTAGACCTTGCGTTTACCTACTAAGCCATTAGGGGATCTCCCATTCAAATTAGATGCTACTCCCATAGTGTGTTTGGAACATTATGTTTGAAAGGTTACTGGCTTCATGAAAAAGTGTTTGCTAAGCCTTTTTTTGTTTAGGGAGATAGAATGGCCAGCATCATAGGCCAGTCAGTTTAACCTCGGTGGTGGGGAAACTTTCAGAAACGATAATCTGGGACAGAATTAGCAGTCACTTGGACAAGTGGATTGATTAGGGAAAGCCAGCACAGATTTGTTAAAGGCAAATTGTGTTTAACTAACTTGATAGTTTTATGATGTGGTAACAGAGAGGCTAGATGAGGGAAATACAGTTGATGTGGTGTATATGGACTTTCAAAAGGCATTTGATAAAGTGCCACATAATGGGCGTCATTTTAGCAACCGCTATCGGGTGCGTTCCTGGCGGGGGGGCTCCGAAAATTGGAGAATCCCGGAGCTGGACCGGAGCCCGCCCCGAACCCGCGCACTTCCGGGTTCCCCGCTGACGTGTCGGCATGCGCGCGCAGCCCCGCTGGTGGGAATCCCGCAGGCAATTAAAGCCAGCGGGTTGCCACTTGAAAGTATTTATTTAGGTATTTCAGGTCATTAACTGACCTGATTAAGGGATTATGTGAGGAGGGGTGGGATTTTAGAACAAACTGGGACTGTTTCCCACACTGGGGGAAACACCCACTGCAGGAGGCCACTCTGTCACTTGGGACAAAGTTTGGCCTCCACCACCCTCCTCCTGACAGTCAAAGTCACCAACCTGCACACTTACCCCGGGGTCCGGAGACATGTACCTACCTTGCGGACCCCCTCAGATGTGCATCTTGTGGATGGGGGCCGCCATAGCTGCAGTCATGACCTCCTCGGAGGGCGAACAGCATCACCAGCCTCACCAGCCTCGCCATCCACGCCGTCCACCTCTGACACGTGGAGCTCCACAACAGAGTGCTGTGACACATCCACCTGTACAGCAGGAGGGAGGGCTACCGCAGAGAGAGATGCGTCGCAGAGGGCACTACCCTCGCCACAGAGTCCACAGACCGAGGCTCAGCCTCCTGGACCTCTCTGAGCAGCAGTGAACACGGGGACTCAGAGTCACTCGACATGTAGTCGTGGACATCTGCAGCCTCTTTCATGCCGAGCTGCTCCTGGCTGGCCCGAGCACCATCTTCTTACCTGTCGCTGTCAAAGTCACCACTGCCCTCAACAACTTCTCCTCCGCATCCTTCCAGGGTGCAACCGGGGACATCGCCGATGTCTCTCAGTCGTCTGCGCAGAAGAGCCCTGCAAATACACCTACACCCACTCTGCAGTGACACAATGGGTGGCATCAGTTGTGGGTCCTCATAGTGGTCCTCAGGAGCGGGCATTATTGCACAAACCAGACAGGATTCGCGAAGACATGGCAGTAGTGGTGCCAATGTAATGTGAGTTGTTCAGAAATTCAATATAAGTAACACCCATGACAAACCCTCAAACACCCTTGTGCATCCCCTTCATGCTCACGACACGTTTGCCTTACGCTGCCTACTGCACATATGTGATGCATGCCCTGTGGCTGCAGCACAGGTAGTGGCAGGTTGAGTGAGGCTGGCCGTGAAAGAGATGCATGAGAGGGTGAGTATGAGATAGAGCCATGAGATTATTTGAGGATTGGGTTGAGTGGTAGTGGCGGGATGAGTACTGGCGAGGTGAGTAGGTGCAGGTAAGATGAGGATGAAGTTTGAGTGGGTATGAGGGGTGCTGTGACAGAGTAGTGTTGGCAGTGCTGAAGGAGATGTGGGGTGGGGGCAGTGCTGTGGCAGACGGAGTGTAGGGGAAAGACTACGTGTACTCACTTTGGCTGACCTACTCAGGTCATTGGAGCGCCTCCTGCACTGTATGCAGGTGGGCGATATGTTGGTTGCGCTGGTGACCTCCTCTGCCACCTCGAGCCAGGCCTTCCTGGTGGCAGAGGCAGGCCGCTTCCTCCCCCCCGCCGGGGGGAAGATCTCTGTCCTCCCCCTCCTCCTCATCCCATCTAATGATACCTGGAGTGAGGCATCATTAAACTGGGAGCAGCCTTCCCCCTGGGCTGCTCCATGCTGTAATTTTTGCTATTTGTTGCAGCATCTGTCAGTGGAGGACTGCCCCTTTAAATAGAGCTCCTCCAGCTGACAGATCTTACTGCGTATGCGCAGCCCGCCCGACTCGCAGATCAGCAGTGGGGAACCCGGAAGACCAGGTAAGTGGATCCAATTAGTGGATTGTCTGCTACGATCGGGCGGGAAGCTGACTAATTTCACCGGGTGCGTTACCCACGCACCTGATAGCCCCCCCGCCGAGAACCCGCAGCCCTGCTAACATCGGGCCCAATAGGTTTGTCATCAAGACTGAAGCCCATGGAATAAAAGGGGCCGTAGCAGCATGGATTCAGAATTGGCTAAGTAACAGGAAACAGAGAGTAGTGGTGAATGGTTGTTTTTCGGACTGGAGGGAGGTGTGCAGTGGTGTCCCCCAGGGGTCGGTACTAGGACACTGCTTTTTTTGATATATAGTAATGACTTGGACTTGGGTGTACAGGGCACAATTTCCAAATTTGCAGATGACACAATTTGCACATGAACAGTGAGGAGGATAGTGATAGACTTCAAGAGGATATCGACAGGCTGGTGACATGGGCGAACACGTGGCAGATGAAATTTAATGCAGAAAAATGTGAGGTGATACATTTCGGTAGGAAGAATGAAGAGAGGCAATATAAACAAAAGGGCGCAATTCTAAAAGGGGTACAAGAACAGAGAGATCTGGGGGTATATGTACACAAATCGTTGAAGGTGGCAAGGCAGGTTGAGAAAGCGGTTAAAAAAAGCATACAGGATCCTGGGCTATATAAATAGATACATAGGGCCCGATATTACCATGGCGACGGGTTCGCGGCGGGGGGGTAGGTTGGACACGTGGGTAACGCGCTCGGTGAAATCAGTCTGCTCCGCGTGCAACCGCAGGCTGATTGGATCCACTTACCCGTTCTTCCGGGTTCCCCGCTGCTAAGCTGCACGGCGGGCGGACTGCGCATGCGCAGTAAGGTCTGTCAGCTGGAGGAGCCCTATTTAAAGGGACAGTCCTCCACTGACTGATGCTGCAAGAAATAGGAAAAATTACAGCATGGAGCAGCCCAGGGGGAAGGCTGCTCCCAGGTTAATGATACCTCACTCCAGCTCTTATTGGATGGGGTGAGGAGGAGGGGGAGGACAGAGATCTTCCCCCCAGCGGGTGGGAGGCAGCGGCCTGCCTCTGCCACCAAGAAGGCCTGGCTCGAGGTGGCAGAGGAGGTCACCTGCACCACCAACATATCGCCCACCTGCATACAGTGCAGGAGGCACTGCAATGACCTAAGTAGGTCAGCCAAAGTGAGTACACTTACTCATTCCCCTACACTCCGTCTGCCACATCACCGCCCCCACCCCACATCTCCTTCTGCACTGCCGACACAACTCTGTCACATCACCCCTCATACCCACTCAAACCTCATCCTCATCTTACCTACACTTACTCACCTCGCCAGTACTCATCCCGCCACTGCCACTCAACCCAATCCTCATACAATCTCATGGCTCTATCTCATACTCATCCTCTCATGCATCTCTTTCACAGTCAGCCTCACTCAACCTGCCACTACCTGTGCTGCAGCCACAGGGCATGCATCACATATGTGCAGTAGGAAGCGTAAGGCAAACGTGTCGTGAGCATGAAGCGAATGCACAAGGGTGTTTGAGGGTTTGTCATGGTTTTTACTTATATTTAATTTCTGAGCAACTCACATTACATATTATATTGGCACCACTACTGCCATGTCTTTGTGAATCTTGTCTGGTTTGTGCAATAATGCCCTTTCCTGAAGATCACAATGAAGACCCACACCTGATGCCACACATTGTGTCACTGCAGAGTGGGTGTAGGTGTATTTGCAGGGCTCTTTTGTGCAGACGACTGAGAGACGCTGGCGATGTCCCCGGTGGCACCCTGGAAGGATGCGGAGGAGAAGTTGTTGAGGGCAGTGGTGACTTTGACAGTGACAGGTAAGAAGATGGTGCTCGGGCCAGCCGGGAGCAGCTCGGCATGAAGGAGGCTGCAGATGTCCATGACTACATGTCGAGTGACTCTGAGCGTCCGTGTGTACTGCTGCTCAGAGAGGTCCAGGAAGCTGAGCCTCGGTCTGTGGAGCCTGTGGCGAGGGTAGTGCCCTCTGCGACGCATCTCTCTCTGCGGTTGCCCTCCCTCCTGCTGTGCAGGTGGATGTGTCACAGCACTGTGTTGTGGAGCTCCACGTGTCAGAGGTAGACGGCATGGCCGGCGAGGCTGGTGATGCTGTTCGTCCTCCGAGGAGGTCATGACTGCAGCTACGGCGGCCCCCATCCGGAAGATGTACATCTGAGAGGGTCCGCAAGGTAGGTAAATGTGTCTGGACACGGGGTAAGTGTGCAAGTTGGTGAATTTTATTGTTAGGAGGAGGGTGGTGGAGGCCAAACTTTGTCCAAAGTAACAGAGTGGCCTCCTGCAATGAGTGAGGGTCTCCCCCACCACCTGTCAAATGGACCTTTGCAGCTGCCACAGGCTGATGGCTGCAACACGTCCATTTGAACTGGGAGTGTTTCCCCCAGTACGGGAAACAGTCTCAGTCAGTTGCAAAATCCCATCCCTGCTAAAATAACAGGTCAATCAGGTCTGTAAACAACCTGAAGTACCTGTTCAAGTACTTTAAGTGGCACCCCGCCGGCTTTAATTGCCGGCGGGAGTCCCACATGTGGGGGCTGAGCGCTGGGAATCCCTGATTTTCGCAGCTCACCCACCAGGAATGTACCCGATCGCGGGTGCAAAAATCGAGCCAATAGAGTACAAAAGCAAGGAAGTCATGATGAGCCTTTATAAAACACTGGTTTGGCCACAGCTGGAGTTTTGTATCCAGTTCCGGGCACCGCACTTTAGGAAAGATGTGAAGGCCTTAGAGAGGGTGCAGAAGAAATTTACTAGAATGATTCCAGGGGTGAGGGACTTTAGTTACATGGATAGACTGGAGAAGCTGGGGTTGTTCTCCTTGGAACAGAGAAGCTTGAGAGGAGATTTGATAGAGGTATTCAAAATCATGAAGACACAGTAGATGGAAACTGTTCCCATTGGCAGAAGGGTCAAGAACCAGAGGACATAGATTTAAGGTGATTGGTAAAAGAACCAAAGGTGACATGAGAAAACCTTTCTTACAAAGCGAGTGGTTAGGATCTGGAATGCACTGCCTGAGGGGGTGGTGGAGGCAGATTCAATCATGGCCTCCAAAAGGGACTGGATAAGTACTTGAAAGGAAAAATTTGCAGGGCTACGGGGATAGGGCAAGAGAGTGGAACTAGCTGGATTGCTCTTGCATAGAGCCGGCATGGACTCAATGGGCCGAATGGCCTCCTTCCTTTCTATGATTCTATGATGTCTGTCATGGTGGCATCAGACACAAATGATACAATAATGCATTTCGATGCAATCGTGTCAACCATTCAGCTGCATATGACACTAACAGATTGGATAACAAAAATTAAAGCGAGGATTGAATAATAGATTGTTACCCCAATATTCAAAAAAAACTCCACAGACATGAAACTGAGATTGATAGATCAGTTAACCTGGCCTCTATCATGGGGAAATGACTTTTTCAGGAAACTAAAGAACTCAGTCTAAAGAAATCAGCAGCAAGGAGTTGTTACCGTAATTCAAGAAGCAATAGTTCATGACTCGTGGTTCACAAACCCACTGTAGTTTTTTGAGGCGGTAACTAAATAAATGGACAAAGGTAATTTAGTAGATATAATTTACTTGGATTTTCAGCAGCCATTTGATGAAGTTCCAGATACAAGTTATCAACGAAAATTAAAGCTCATGGCTTATTAATGGATTGAAATTGGCTTGGCAACAAAGAACAAAATGTAGAACAGTGAGTTTACATTTAGAATATCTTGTTCAATCTCAGGCGCTGTATCTTCAAAAGAACATATGATATATTGGAAGCAGTTCAGATAAGAGTATTATTCCATGATTTAGGGCTCTCAATTAAGAAGATTTATAGAACTAAACCTGTCTCTACTATAGAAAATACGTTTGAGAGGGGACTTGATCCAGGATTTTAACACAAGAGAAGTATGGTTAATGTTGTAACTGTTTTACAGCATTAAGTTGTGATTATAGACCTAGAGGCCACAAGTACAAAATTGGACAAGAGATTAGAAGCAATCCCCTGTTCCAAAGTAATAGATAAAAAAAACAGGCTTAAAGGAAAATCAATAATACTAAGTTCATTAAATCTTTTTTTTAAAAGAGTTGAGTGGCTATCAAGAGCTAGGTAGATATCTGTTTAAGAACAGAATTGAAAGTCATTAGGTTAAGGAAGGGCACATCATCAAATACTCTATAGAGCACAATGTTCATGTGCTACTATGGTCATGGATGATGCATCTGTGTAATGCAGTTGATCATTGTTGTAGGTGTAGGTGTGGTTTGTAAAGTTGGATCAGTATTCAATATTTTTCTTTGATTATACTTTGGGGTTGAGGAGAAATTTCACAAAGCCTTATTTTGTCGGTGGTTTTGTAGTTGCTTTCCTCGGGAGACTGTTTATGATAGGACAAATTGTAAACGGTCAGTGGAGGAACTGGTTTGATAAGTAAAATGGCTTTTCTTGCGTCATACTTTCTAATATTCTCCAATTTTAAAAAAAGTTTGTTAAACATTTCTTTATTTTTAAAAATTATTTCTCTCTGCAGCGCCTGAGGGTGTTTTTCTATAGTAAAGGTGCTATATAAATGCAAGTTTTTGTTCTTGTAAAAGCAGTACCTCTTTAAATAATATCAGCCTTCTAATAAGCAGCATATTACATTTATTGAGCATTGCTCCTCAATAATTGACTGGGGAACTGAGACCTTGAAAAAAATGCTATTTGGAAGCTGCTCTTTCTGGGTTGGCAACCAGTATACAAAAATAGATACATAATTAAATGCAATATTTTAACACATATCTATATCACGGAAAACCCAACACCAACAAAACTCACATAGTAATATGACTTGCTATTGTAAAAGTAAATCATTTTTTAAAAATAATTTTTTGGGATGTGGGCGTCGCTGACAAGATCGGCATTTATTATCCTTGAGAAGGTGGTGGTGGGCCTTCTTCTTGAGCCGCTGCAGTCCATGTGGTGAAGGTACTCCCACAATGATGTTAGGTAGGGAGTTCCACGATATTGCCCCAACACAATAAAGGAATGGTGATATATGTCCAAATCAGGATGGTGTGTGACTTGGGAGGGGAACATGCAGGTGATGGTGTCCCCATACATCTGCTGCCCTTGTCCTTCTAGATGGTGGAGGTCGTGGGTTTGGGAGGTACTGCCGAAGAAATCTTGGCAATTTGCTGCAGTGCATCCTGTAGATAGTACACACTGCAGCCATGGAACACTGGTGGTGGGGGGAGTGGATATTTAAGCTGGTGAATGGGGTGCCGCAAGTGGACTGCTCTGACCTGGATGGTGTGGAGTTTCTTGTGTGTTGTTGCAGCTGCACCCATCCAGGCAAGTAGAGAGTATTGCATCAAACTCTTGACTTGTGCCTTGTAGGTGTTGGAGAGGCTTTGGGTAGTCAGGAAATCAACCACTTGCCGCAGAATACTCAGCCTCTGACATGTTCTAGTAGCCACGGCATTTATGTGGCTATTCCATTTGAGTTTCTGATCAATGATAACCCCTAGGATGTTGATGGTCGGGGACTCGGTAATGGTAATGCCAATGAATGTCAAGGGGAGTTGGTTAGGTTCTGTCTTGTTGGACATGGTTATTGCCTGGCACTTGTGTGGAGTGAATGTTACTTACCACTTATCAGCCCAAGCCTGGATGTTGTCCAGGTCTTACTGCATACGGGCATGGACTGCTTCATTATCTGAGGAATTGTGAATGGAGCTGAACACTGTGCCTATTATCAGACCCACTTCTGACCCTATGACAGCGGGAAGGTCATTGATGAAGCAGCTGAAGATAGTTGGGCCTAGGATGCTGCCCTGAGGAACTCCTGCAGCCTTGTCCTGGGGCTGAGATGATTGGCCTCCAACAACCACAACCATCTTTCTTTGTGCCAGATATGACTCCAGCTTCTGGAGAGTTACCCCCGATCCCCACTGACTTCAATTTTACTTGGTGCCACACTCGGTAGAATGCTGCCTTGCTGTCAAGGGCAGTCATTTTCACCTCACCTCTGGAATTTAATTTTTTTGTCCATTTTGGACCAAGGCTGTAATGTGGTCCTGGCGGAAAAAACTGAGCATTGGTGAGCAGGATATTGGTGCATGTCGCTTGATACCACTGTTGATGACTCATCACTTTGCTAATATTCGGGACTAGGCTGATGGGGCGGGAATTGGTTGAGTTTGATTGGTCCTGCATTTTGTAGACAGGGCGAATCTGGGCAATTTTCCACATTGTCAGGTAGATGTCAGTGTTGTAGCTGTACTGGAACAGCTTAGCAATGGGTGTGGCTAGTTCTGGAGCACAGGTCTTCAGCACTACAGCCGGGATGTTGTCGGGGCACATAGCCTTTGCTGTGTCCAGTGCACTCAGCCATTGACTGAAGACTGCTATGGTGGGGACCTCAGGAGAAGGCTGAGAAGGATTATCCACTTGGCACTTCTGGCTGAAGATGGTTGCAAATGCTTCAGCCTTGTCTTTTGCACTCACCTGCTGGGCTCCACATTGTAGAGGATGGAGAATGTTCATGGAGCTCCTCCTTCCGTTAGTTGCTTAATTGTCCACCACCATTCACGACTGGATGTGGCGGGGTTGCAGAGCTTTGATCTGATCTGTTCATTGTAGTGTTAAGGGACTGAGAGCAAGTGAGGAATCCATTTTATATTAAGCTCTAAGGCTAAAAGCCTGCAGAACCTTGCTCACAGTGGCAGTCTTCACAGAGGTCACAAACAGACTGTTCTTGAGGTTAAACAAAACAGTCATTACATTTAATTCTGAACTTTCTCACATCTAACTTATCTGTAGTATAGCCATAATAGGGTATATTCTATGCCTCGCCTAAAACCTAAATACCAGCGGCCCCTGAAACTTCTTGATAAATACTGGTATAAGCTGGTGCAGAGTATAAAGATCATGGAATGTGCGTGAATATAGTTAGAAAGATATAAAAAGGGTGAGTTAAAAGATGAAACAGAAGAGATCTAGAAAGTTGAGTTCAATGACTCACTGTGTGTTCCAGGATGTTACATGCATGTTTATTTAATCCCTTAATAAACTTGTCAGTGCTTCACTCCTGTGTCTGTAACTCTCATTTCTGGTACATAGACAAGGACTGCAGCCTCAATCTATCTTTACAGTGGGATCATTTACCTCTGTCCATTGCATGCTGCTTTTGCTGTTTAGCATGCATATAGTCCTGTGTTGTAGCTTCACCAGGTTCGTATCTCATTTCCAGGTTTGTCTGGTGCTGCTGTCTTCTACACTCCTCATTGAACCAGGATCTGGAGTCAATGATGAGGACTTCCAGGGACTCTTACCTCCCCAAATGTGTACCACTGTTGTTGGGTCTGTTCTGCTGGTGGAACAGGACATACCCAGGATGGTGATGGAGGAGTCTGATACATTGGCTAATAGGTATAATTCTGTGATTATAACTATGTCAGGCTGTTGCTTGACTAGTCTGTGAGACAACTCTCCCAACTTTGACACTAGTCCCAATGTTAGTGAGGATGACTTTACAGGGTCAACTGGGCAGTATGTGCCTTTGTCATGTCCTGATTTGATGCCTAGGTCACAGCCAAGTGGTCCACAGCTGGTTTTATTCTTGTTTTCCTTTCTAGCAGTTTGGTATAATTGAATGGCTTGCTAGGCCACTTCAGAAGGTAGTTAAGAGTCAACCACATCAGTGCAGGACTGGAGTCACATATAGGCCAGACCAAGTAAGGATTGCAGGTTTCCTTCCCTAAAGGATATTAGTGAAGCAGTTAGCTTGATGAAGATGGAGGAGTGAGGGATATGCCAGGCCATGAGGTTACAGATTGTGGTGGTATACAATTCTGCCGCTGCCAATGGCCCATAGTGCCTCATGGATGCCCAGTTTTGAGCTGCTAGATCGGTTCTTAATCTATCCCACTTAGCATGGTGATAGTTCCACATGACAAGATGGATGGTGTCCTCAGTGTGAAAATGGGACTTGGTCTCCACGAGGACTGTGCAGTGGCCACTCCTACCAATGCAGTCATTGACTGATGCATCTGCAACAGGTAGATTGGTGAGGACGAGGTCAAGTAGGTTATTACCTCGTGTTGGTTCTCTCGTCACCTGCCACAAGCCCAGTCTGGCAACTATGTCCTACAGGACAGCCGCCTTGATCAGTGGTGGCACTACCAAGCCACTTTTAGTGATGGACATTGAAATCCTCCACCCAGAATATGTTCTGTGCCCTTGCTACCTTCAGTGCTTCCTCCAAGTGGTGTTCAACATTCAAATGACTCATCAGCTGAGGAAGGGTGGTAAGTGGTAATCAGCAGGAGGTTTCCTTGCCTATGTTTGACCTGAAGCCATGAGACTTCATGGGGTCTGGAGTCAATGTTGATGACTTCCAGGGACTCTTACCTCCCCAAATGTGTACCACTGTTGTTGGGTCTGTTCTGCTGGTGGGACAGGACATACCCAGGATGGTGATGAAGGAGTCTGGTATGTTGGCTAATAGGTATAATTCTGTGAGTATAACAATGTCAGGCTGTTGCTTGACTAGTCTGTGAGACAACTCTCCCAACTTTGGCACTAGTCCCCAGATGTTAGTGAGGAAGACTTTACAGGGTCAATTGGGCAGTATGTGCCTTTGTCATGTCCTGATTTGATGCCTAGGTCACAGCCAAGTGGTCCACAGCTGGTTTTATTCTTGTTTTCCTTTCTAGCGGTTTGGTACAATTGAGTGGCTTGCTAGGCCACTTCAGAAGGTAGTTAAGAGTCAACCACGTAGGTGCAGGACTGGAGTCACATATAGGCCAGACCGAGTAAGGATTGCAGGTTTCCTTCCCTAAAGGATATTAGTGAAGCAGTTGTGTTTTACAACAATCCAACGTGTTCACCATTACACTACCATACTCTGAACATTGAATAGATGCCATGTTTTGGGTTAGGCCTTAGTTTGTTTCATGTAGCACGATGGTAGTGCCGCACTATACGATGGAGGATGTCCTCATAGTGGTGAGGAGACTTTATCTTCACAAAGACTATGCAATGGTCACTTCTACCATCTGTAGAAGGGTATCAATGGATATGGAGCAAAGGTGGGTAAATGGATTTGAGATACAGATCAGCCATGATCTAATTGAATGACGGAGCAGGCCCAAAGGGCTGAATGGTCCTGTTCCTAATGTTCCTATGATATGTCATAACCAGGGACTCCTATTTGCTGAGAGGCAAAGTCATCATCTCCAAATTGTACACAAGCAAAAATGCCCCACTTTCAATCCTCAACTAGGGTCACTCACTATAGCTAGGTTAAGGGAAAAACTTGCCATGCCTGCTGGTATTCCAGTAACATTTCTCTAGGACATAATCTGCCCTCAGCAACCACTGAAATAAAGTTGTCTCTGGCTGCACTATTTTGTTCTGTCATCTAATGAGGAAAAAATGGCATAGGCACGATGGGCCGAATGGCCTCCATTTGTGCTGTATCATTCTATGAAAACTACCATGATTATCATTCATTTGGAGGGTTGACTCCAAAGGAAAATTGTTATTGAGAGGACCCATTCCAGAAGTATAAATTATAATATAAGATGCATTAGAAACACAAAGCCAGGGAATGAACATAAAATTATTACTTTAATCAAGTTACTGCAGCTGTGTTTTCCCTCAGGATCCTAATTTTTCCACTTTTTGCAAATTTCACTTTTGAAATAAATACATTTGCACTGCAGGTGTTATCTGGAAACTGTGAAGACTTTTTTCATACCTCCAGACTTCTGATATCATAAATTATATTCTAAATGTGCTTAGAAATAGAAATGTTATTAGTAGAATCCAAGATTGCAAAGCTGACAATAAGGGTTGACAATCCTTGTTGAACTTATTCCTGGAGGTTTGACCACGTGACGTCTGCTGATGTGACGTCCAACCACATGTCATTTTTCTGTAGTTTGAAAACGTTACTGCAAGGTTGGGTGCCCCTGTAGTCGAATATCTTTGCCTGTGGTTTTGTACCAGTGGCTGTTGTGCGAGAAAGAAAGAATGACTTGCATTTATTTAGTGCTTTCATAACCTCAGGATGTCCCAAAGCGCTTTGCAATAAGTACTTTTTGAAGTTTAGTCACTGTTGTAATGTAGGAGGTTCAGAGAACCACAAAGCTGCTGGCGAGCAGGCGAAGGAAGTGCACAGGCGCAAAGAAGCTCTTCTTTTGTTGCGGTCGCTAGCAGGAATGTCTGAGAGATTCATCTTCCAATCCAGGAAACTCCCAGACAATCCAGAAGCATTGGCAACTCTACTGACAATAAATTCTCTGTTGCTTGTGAATTAGCTGGGCAGCTTCATTTGTGGAAATATATCACGGCTAACCAAAATACGTATTTCTATATCGAATCTTACAGCACAGAAGGAGGCCATTCGGCCAATCATGTCTGTGGTAGCTCTTTGACAGAGCTATCCAATTAGTCGCACACACCTGCTCTTTCCCCATAGCCCTGCAATTTCTTCTCTTCAATTATGTATCATATTCCCCTTTGAAAGTTATTGTTGAATCTGCTTCCAACTCCCTTTCAGGCAGTGCATTCCAGATCATAACAACTCGCGGTGTCAAATAAAAATCTCCTCACGCCTCTCTCTGCTTCTTTTGCCAATCACCCTAAATCTGTGTGCTCTGGTTACGGGCCCTCCTGCCAACGGAAACATTTTTCTCCTTATTTACTCTTATCAAAACCTTTCATGCCTTTGAACACCTCTATTAAATCTCCCCTTAACTTTCACTGGTCTGGGGAGAACAACCCCAGCTTCTCTCGAGTCTCTCCACCTAACTGAAGTCCCTTTTTAAAAAGAAAACGTTTGAACACACATTTTCTAATCCAGTTGAAGAAAAAAGTTGACAACCCATGACTGTATATTTGCTGCAGCTCCACGTAAAGCAAATAAAATAATTGCAAAGTCTAATAATAAAAACAAGGTGGGGGGGGGGGGGGAATTTCCTAAAATAGAGCCCACCATGTGCTGCACATGGATCGAATTCCTCGCCTGGAGCTCACCTCCTCCCGCGGCGGCGCTTGTGCACCATGTCCGGGGCGGGGGGAGACCGTGGTATTTTCCTTATAGGTCGATGACAGTTAGGATTTTTTTTCTCCCTTTTCTTTTTAACCCCCGAACGGTCTTTGCTTCATTCAAGCGGCGCAGCACGGAGGGGGCGGGGCGGGGAGTGGTGGTGGTGGTGGTAGTAGTAGTGGGGCGGGGGGAGGAGGAAGAGAGATCGAATGCCCTGCTTGCGGTGACCATACCAAGGCCCTACCGTTGCTTAATCCAGACCCCCATGTCGAGGCCTAAGCGGTGGCTCTTGTTATCTTCGTACTGGCTCTGGGGATAGCGACGACGGCGACGACTTGACAGCGGCTGTGGTGCGGAGGAGAGCCGAGCTGCTTCGGACGGAGCCAAGGTGGCGGTTATATTTTTTGAACTTGTTTTGAAATGACCGGGGACGTTCTATTCGCAGCAACGGTTGTGTGTGTGTGTGTGTGTCGGGGGCGGGCGGGCGGGCGGCGGCGGCGGCTCGCGCTGCTGAGCTGTGGCCCCGAGGAGCTCGAGCTCGAGCCCGGTCTCCAGTCCCAACCCCCCCCCCCCCCTCCTCTCTCTCCCCGGGCCACTGGCAGGAGGCGCAAAAGCAGCCGGCCTTTAAAGTTGAAGAAGGGGAGGAGGAGGGAGGGAAGGAAGGCGACAGAGAGAGGAAATTCTGCCTAAAGCAACAGGGAGCTGGAAGCTGGAGGGTCGTGCCATTTTTATTTTTTTTTGTGTTAAATCCCGTCGTGTGTCTGTTTATTTTGGATGAACAGTCGGAATTTACAGTCAAAACATTGGGCTCCAGGTGAGAACACAGCTCACAGAACTGCCCTGTTTTCTGGACTTACTGGTTCTGGCTGTTGTTGTGACTTGTTTTCTTTCTCTCTCCCTGCGTGGCGTGTGTGTATTTCTATTTCTCCATCTCCTATACATTTCTATCTTTTATCTCCTCTATTAGTGTGCTATCTATTTCGATGTTTCTCTGTCTCCCTATACCCCTCGTACCCATTTCTATTTCTCTTTTTTACATTGCTGTACATCTATTTATTTCCATTTTCTCTGTGTGTGTGTGTGGTGTGTATATAAAGATCGATCGATCTATATATATAAAACAATATTTGCTGTATCTCTCATCTCCCTTTTCATGTAATGTGTAGGAGGATACTGCCGAGTGTAAATTCCATTCTCCTACGTTGTTTAAACAGTGCTACCCTTCGTTATTTTTTGTGGTTTCTTAATAATTAAATCAACACAGTGATCTGTGAAAGTAGCTTTTTATTTTGAAATAAAACTTATTTCACGAGTTGGGGCAGTGCCACAGATACTTAGAGAGGCGTTGTTGTCTTACAGATGCTGAACCATTCATGTGGCCTACCTTAATTAGGATCTCGGTAATGGATTGTTTTATATAAAGATCTTATTTTTATTGATTTTAGCAAAGTTAATGTGCCTTCTACTGGTATGGTATTTTACGTGACCGGTAGCTATACTGAAAATCTTAGTTTTGTTTGTAGCTGCTGTTGTGCTGTAGGTGGTCTGTTTGTTGTTCTCTGCAACAGGCGGGCTGCAGATAGCACTGGAGTTCAGCCACAGTGTAGTTCTGTGCATGTGTGGTAACATGTGCAAAGTCCCACTCCAGGTCTTCCTGGTAGCTAGCTATAGCAAATCTGGCAATTTGAATTGCTGCCAAGTACAAGAGGCTCATGCTTTGGGAACCAGCAATGTAAACGCTTCTCTAAAGTCAGTGTACAAACAGCTTCAATGTTCTTGGTAGTCAGATTGCTGAGTTGTACTGCTGCTTTCAAGTTGAAGTGCATCTGAAAATGCTTAGCATTAATACAGAAAGAATAGTATAACTACACTATGTTAGCTCTCTGGTATATTGTGGTATGGATAGCTTTTTGCTGGCCTAAATTTTAATTATGAATTAATAAAACTGCATTGTGTAATATACAGTCAAATGTCTTGTACTAAAGCCCTGTAAAAGTGGAATTTTTTTTATATTGGGTCATATTTTGCATGTTTATGCCCTGGGTTCATGTGAATGTTGCCACTTTCAATCTGTACTTCATTTGCACACATTGCTGATTAAAAGTGGTCAGGGTTCTACTTTTCCCTGATCACCTGAATGTGAATGAAGTTACTAGCTAGACTTGCAGTCCAATACGTACTTTGCTTCTAATGGGAGTGTGCCAGTGAGCGGTGTTCATTAAAAGACAAGCTGGTAACCTTCTCCATGCTTATGGCCAGGGAAGGGTGATACTTCACATGCTGCTGCTGAAAATTAATGGCCTCGATTTTTATCTTCCCGCCCCCCTCCCCCCCCCCCCCCCCCCCCCCCCCCCCCCCCCCCCCACCAAAAGAAATGAGAGGCTGGGGGGCGGTTAAAATATTGGGATCGAGCAACCCAACCAAAACCGATCCCTGTTCCCGCCCGCATAAAATCAAACAAATACAAATCCAGCCATTGATGAGGCTCCCACAAAAGGAAGGCGGGGGCCTAATTAACATTCAAAAGTCGTGGCCCGATGACGTCGTCGGTAGGAGATGCCGACTGACCAAGGTAAGTGCTAAAGATCTGCTTTTCAGCACTCCTTGTGGGCCAGGAGCAGGTTTCACCCAGCCCTGATGTCCTCGCCCCTCTCCCAAACCCTGCAGTTATGATGTCTTGGCTCCCATGTCCTTGCTCCCTCTGCCCTGTTCGTGGCCCGGAGCCTTCAGCTTCTACTGACTGCTAGGGACTGTCCCTACAGGTCACTGGCTGCGGCCTTCTGCTGTTTCTTTGTGCTCCCGCCTGCTGGCCAGGTTGTCAATTTAGCTGGCTGTCGGGCAGGAGTCTGCAGAAGATTGGTAGGGCCTCCACGTCTCTGGCCTTTCCATGTTTTCCCCACGGTAGCGCGCTCCCCCACACCCTCCCTGTTAATTTCTGGACCAAAATGTCTGTGAGCCTGGGAAACAGTTTCAGATTGAAAGAAGTAATGTATATAGAAAGTATTAATTTGGGAAGTTTTTTTTCCAGGCCCAGATCGATGTGCAAAAGACCAATTTTTCATTGGAAAATTTACCAGTTTTACAGTGTCTTAACTTATACTGGCAAGACCACATTTATGCCCATCCCATCTTACTCTGAGAAAGTGATGGTGGTCTTTCTCCAAGCAGCTACAGTCCTTGTGATGGTGGTCCAACCATGGTGTTAGGGAATTACAGGAATGGAGGTAACATGTCAAGATGGTGAATGATTTGGAGGAGATATTGTTCCTAATACATTTCTGCTGCTGTTCTTCTTAGTGGTAAAGGTTGCTGGGAGGTGCATGTCAAAGTAAGCGTTCTAAATTTGTTCCCATTTCTGTATCAGGTGGTACACCGGATAGCTACACAGTTTCACTGCAGGGCCTGCTGCGCCATTCAAAATGATCATGGCTGATCGTCTGACTCAGTACCCTGTTCCCGCTTTTTCCGCATATCCCTTGATCCCTTTAGCATTAAGAAATATATCTCTCTCCTTGAATACATTTAATGACTTGGCCTCCACTGCCTTCTGATGGTAGAGAATTCCACAGGTTCACCATCCTCTGAGTGAAGAAATTTCTCCTCATCTCGGTTCTAAATGGCATACCCCGTATCCTGAGACTGTGACCCCTGGTTCTGGACTCCCCATCCATTGGGAACATCCTCCCTGCATCTAGTTTGTCTAGTCCTGTTAGAATTTTATATGTTTCGATGAGATCACCTCTCATTCTTCTAAACTCGAGTGAATATAGGGCCAGTCGACCCAATCTCTCCTCATACGTCAATCCTGCCATCCCAGGAATCAGTCTGGTAAACCTTCGTTGCACTCCCTCCATGGCAAGGACATCCTTCCTCAGATAAGGAGACCAAAACTGCACACAATACTGCAGATGTGGTCTTGCCAAGGCCCTGTATAACTGCAGTAAGACATCCCTGCTCGTGTACTCAAATCCTCTTGCAATGAAGGCCAACACACCATTCGCCTTCCTAACTGCTGCGACCTCCCCTTTTCCCAATCTATCACCATTCAGATAATCTGCCTTTCTGTTTTTACAACCAAAGTGGATAACCTCACTGCATCTGCCATGTTCTTGCCCACTCACCCAGCTTGTCTAAATCACATTGGAGCCTCTTTGCATCCTCCTCACAGCTCACATTCCACCCCAGCTTTGTGTCGTCTGCAAACTTGGAAATGTTACATTTAGTTCCCTCATCCAAATCATTGATATATATTGTGAATAGCTGGGGCCCAAGCATTGATCCCTGCGGTACCCCACTAGTCACTGCCTGCCACCTGGAAAAAGACCCGTTTATTCCTACTCTCTGTTTCCTGTCTGTTAACCAATTCTCAATCTATGCCAGTATATTCCCCCCAATCCCATGTGCATTAATTTTGTGTGGGACCTTATCAAAAGCCTTCTGAAAATCCAAATACACCTCATCCACTGGTTCTCCCCTATCTATTCTACGAGTTACACCCTCAAAAAAAACTCCAGTAGATTTGTTAAGCATGATTTCCCTTTCATAAACCCATGCTGACTTTGTCCAATCCCGTTAATGCCCTCCAAGTGTTCTGTTATCACATCTTTTATAATAGCCTCTAGCATTTTCCCCACTACTGATGTTAGGCTAACTGGTCTGTAATTCCTTGTTTTTTCTCTCCCTTTTTTAAATAGTGGGGTTACATTTGCCACCCTCCAATCTGTAGGAACTGTTCCAGAGTCTATAGAATTTTGGAAGATGATCACTAATACATCCACTATTTCCAGGGCCACTTCCTTTAGTACACTGGGATGTAGATTATCAGGCCCTGGGGAATTGTCAGCCTTTAGCCCCATTAATTTCCCTAGCACTTTTTTTTTTACTAATACTGGTTTCCTTCAGTTCCTCCCTCTCACTAGACCCTTGGTTCCCTGACATTTCTGGCAGGTTATTTGTGTCCTCCTTTATGAAGACAGAACCAAAGTATATGTTTAATTGTTCTGCCATTTCTTTGTTCCCCATTTCTGACTGTAAGGGACCTACATTTGTCTTCACTAATCTTTTTCTCTTGTCATATTTACAGAAGCTTTTACAGTCAGTTTTTATGCCCCCTGCTCGTTTACACTCATACTCTATTTTTCCCCTCTTAATCAATCTCTTTGTCCTCTGCTGAATTCTAAACTGCTCCCAATCCTCAGGCTTGCTGCTTTTTCTGGCAATTTCATATGTCTCCTCTTTGGATCTAATACTAAAGATACAAAGATGGGAGGGAAAGTAGAGAGTGAGGAGGACATAAAAAACCTGCAGGGGGATATAGACAGGCTGGGTGAGTGGGTGGAGATTTGGCAGATGAAATACAATATTGGAAAATGTGAGGTTATGCACTTTGGCAGGAAAAAACAGAGAGCAAGTTATTTTCTTGATGGCAGGAGACTGGAAAGTACTGCAGTACAAAGGGATTTGGGGGTACTAATGCAAGAAAATCAAAAAGTTAGTATGCAGGTGCAGCAGGTGATCAAGAAGGCCAACGGAATGTTGGCGTTTATCGCTAGCGGGATAGAATATAAAAACAGGGAGGTATTGCTGCAGTTATATAAGGTATTGGTGAGACTGCACCTGGAATACTGCATACAGTTTTGGTGTCCATACTTAAGAAAAGACATACTTGCTCTCGAGGCAGTACAAAGAAGGTTCACTCGGTTAATCCCGGGGATGAGGGGGCGGACATATGAGGAGAGGTTGAGTAGATTGGGACTCTACTCATTGGAGTTCAGAAGAATGAGAGGCGATCTTATTGAAACATATAAGATTGTGAAGGGGCTTGATCGGGTGGATGCGGTGAGGATGTTTCCAAGGTTGGGTGAAACTAGAACAAGGGGGCATAATCTTAGAATAAGGGGCTGCTCCTTCAAAACTGAGATGAGGGAAACTTCTTCACTCAGGGTAGTAGGTCTGTGGAATTTGCTGCCCCAGGAAGCTGTGGAAGCTACATCATTGAATAAATTCAAAGCAGAAATAGACAGTTTCCTAGAAGTGAAGGGAATTAGGGGTTACGGGGAGCGGGCAGGAAATTGGACATGAATTTAGATTTGAGGTTAAGATCAGATCAGCCATGATCTTATTAAATGGCGGAGCAGACTCGAAGGGCCGATTGGCCTACTCCTGCTCCTATTTCTTATGTTCTTATGAATGAATAATTGTTGTAATTCTTGCACATCTTCTTTAAATATTAGCCATTGCCCATCCACAGTCATCCCCTTTCGTAAAGTTCCCCAATCTATCATAGCCAACTCGCACCTCATACTTTCGTAATTTCCTTTATTTAGATTCAGGACCCGAGTTTCGGATTCAACTACTTCGCTCTCCATCTTAATGAGGAATTCTATCATGTTATGGTCGCTCTTCCCTAAGGGACCCCGCACAACAAGACTGTTAATTAATCCTTTCTCATTGCACAATACCCAGTCTCGGATCGCCTGTTCTCTAGTTGGTTCCTCAATATATTGGTCTAGAAAACCATCACGTACACACTCCAGGAATTCCTCCCCTACAATATTATTGTTAATTTGGTTTGACCAATCTATATGTAGATTAAAGTCACCCATGATTATAGTTGTACCCTTCTTGCACGCATCTCTAATTTCCTGTTGAATGCCCTCCCCTACATCTCCACTACTGTTTGGGGGCCTATAGACAACCCCCACCAATGTTTTCTGCCCCTTGGTGTCCACCCATACAGATTCAAGATCGTGATTTTCCGAGCCAATATCCTTCCTCACTATTGCATTGATTTCCTCCTTTACTAACAATGCTACCCCACCTCCTTTCCGTTTTTGCCTATCCTTCCTAAATTTGAATATCCCTGGATGTTCAGTTCCCATCCTTGGTCACCCTGCAGCCATGTCTCCGTATTCGCAACTATATCATAACCATTAATATCTACCTGTGCTGTTAATTCATCTAGCTTATGCTACGCGCATTAAGACACAATGCCTTTCGACTTGTCTTTTTAAGATTGCTAGTCATCTTAGTTTTATTTTGCATAATGGTCCTATTTGTTTTTGGCCCTTGTTTTCTCTGCCTTCCACTATTGCTTCTTCCCTTTCTGTCTTTTGTTTCCATCCTTGTTTTCCCCTCCTCTGTCTCCTTGCTCAGGTTCCCATCCCCCTGCCATTCTAGTTAGAGTTAACATTTCATGTTGATGACCCTTTGCCAAAACTGGGAGAAGTTGAAGATTAAACAGTTTTTAAGCAAGCACAGAGCCAGGTGGGGGGTGGGGGGGGATGGAAAGAACAAAAAGGTCTCTGATAGGATGGAGGGCAGGAGTGATTAAATGACAAAAGGGATGATGGTGGAAGGCAAGGTGGTTGGTGATGGGACAAGTAAAGAAACAAAAGTTGATCTAGAGGAGGCAACATCAGAACTATTACCAGCACCTGCTGTCCCAAAAAAAAGGGAGCAGTGGTTATGATCTGAAGTTATTGAAATCAGTGTTGAGTCCAGAAGGTTGTAAAATGCCTAATCAAAAGAAGAGGTGCTGTTCCTCGAGCTTCCGTTGAGCTTCATTGAAACAGTGTAAGAGGCTGAGGACAAAGAGGTCAGAGTGGAAGTGGGATGGGGAATTAATTTTCCTCCGCCATTTTCGCCACCTCCAGCGCATCTTCCTTATCCCTCCCCTTTCAGCATTCCGAAGGGACCACTCCCTCCGCGACACTCTTGGCCCACTCTTCCATCACCCCGAACACCTGCTCTCCTCCCTGCGGCACCTTCCTGTGCGAGCACAGGAGATGCAATGCCTGCCCTTTCACCACCTCCCTTCCCACCGTCCAGGGCCCCAAACACTCCTTCCAGGTGAAACAGCGATTTACTTGTACTACTTTCAATTTAGTATACTGTATTCGTTGCTCATAATGCGGTCTCCCCTACACTGAAGGGACCAAACGCAGATTGGGTGATCGCTTTGCTGAACACCTCCTGCTCAGTCCGCAAATGTGACATTGACCTGCCGGTCGCTTGCCATCTTAATTCCCTGTCCCACTCCCACTTTGAACTCTGTCGTCGACCTCCTACGCTGTTCCAGTGAAGCTCAACAGAAGCTCGAGGAACAGCACCTATTCTTTTGATTAGGCACTTTACAACCTTCTGGACTCAACGTTGATTTCAGTAACTTCAGACCATAACCACTGCTCCAATTTTTTTGGACAGTAGGTGCTGGTAATGGTTTTGATGTTGCCATTTACAGCTCCTCTTGTCCCATTACAACCCACCTTGCCTTGCACAATCATCCCTTTTGTCATTTAATCCCCCTTACCCAAAATCATAAGAGACCTTCCCATTTTGTTCTTTCCTCACCCCCCCCCCCCGCGCCCCCCCCCCCCACCTCCATGTTCCCTGGCTCTGTGCTTGCTTAAAACCTGTTCAATCTTCAACTTCTTCCAGACCTGATGAAGGGTCATCAACCTGAAACCTTAACTCTATTTCTTTCTCCACAGATGCTACTTGACTTGCTGATATTGCCAACATTTTCTGTTTTTATTTCAGATTTCCAGCATCTGCAGTATTTTGCTGTTAATTTACATATTTGATTGTCATTATGGTATTTGAGACAACATATGGTACACTGAGGTTTTTCTGCATAGTTGTGCATACTTGGACGGTTGGCACTGTGTTGAGGAGTTGGGACAGTTTAGCATTGGCACCATCATGTGTGGATCTCATTTTTTGTGGATTTTGTGCTTGAGATAAGTGAAACAAATGCTGGCCATTCTGTTGGTCTGTCTGCGGGGCCACATCTGCAGGAGAGCAACCGTGTGACACGTCTCCATTGCTCATGCTGGGTGTCACTGAGTGAAGTGCCCATGTGAGTTACAAAGTGGGCGCAATCGCACGTCAATCCGTACCAGTCTGGGATTGATACCAGAGTGACAATACAGTGCCTAACCTACTGCAACATCCAGTGTCCCATCTTCTGAAACCATTTATCTCACCCGTTTGCAAACTGTCAATAATGAACACCTGCATTTAATACATTTTTATTTCCATTATGATGGTGGGCGGTGTATTTTTGGATAACAAAAGCCTTAGTATAAATCCTTGGAAGGAAAATGGAAATACTTCAACTCCAAATGCAGCTTTACACTGATTTTAATCTGCTCAAAATACCAGAAGGGATATTCTGGGGATAAAATGGATACCCTTGCTAAAATGCTTAGTGATTCAGTGGTCAGCAAATTCTTTTGAGTAACAAGATTAAGAAAATGTTTTGTTCTTGTCTCGTGTAAATTTACAGGAAGAATATTGAGGGTGTAATAGTTTCTCCACTTGTCTTGTCTATCAAGCAATTAACTGGTATGTACATGTATAGGTTGTTATGTGGTTTCTTGTATTAATACTATTTTTGAATTAACAATGACTGTTTAAAAGGGAAAAAGTCTAGGGGTAGTATTTTTTATTCAAAGTCCCCTTTTTAAAAAAAAAAATTTGATGTATGTTTATCTCTACACCTACCTGGAGATCAGGGGACTCGAGAGTTCTGATATTGGAACTGAATAAAGAAGTGTAGATGTGGGTTGGATTTCTCTTTGGTCCTGTTGCCATTGAGTGTCTAGTTTTTTGCAATGGAAGTAAAATCAATATCCATGTCAATAGCAATTTCCTGATTTCAAATGAGTTGTATGGGGAAAGTGTAAGCAGAAGTGAGACATTTCTGCAAACCAGCTCGTACTGTTGACGTGTGTCCTATAGTTTGATTTCTGAGGAAATGGTATCAAGGAGAGTGTGTGCAGCCAGAGCTAATCATACTGTCAAAGTTGCAATACACCTAGGCATTGGTCTGATTAATTTTTTTACTTCTTTAGTAAAACATACTTAGAAATTCTTAGTGGTCAATTTTGTGCTATTAGCTGGTTCTTGCAGGACCATTCCTTTTTAGGATAGTTTTTATTTAAAATATTTGGTTGCTGTAGGTACTTTTCAAAGTTTTAAAACAATTGTGAAGTGAAGGATTAAAGTTGTTTTACTGAGCAATAATCAGTCAGTGCTTATGGTATTGAGGGCCAATGAAGATCTTTTTTTTTCTAACAGATTTTACACATTCCAAGGTCCAGTGGTTTACAGATTGTGTAAATGTGACTATAGTCCAGACGGTTTCTACTGCTGTGGTGGGAGACAACTAGTACTGCAACAGCAATATTGATGCAATTTGTAAACCTTTACTATATTCTTTACCAACTGAAATATTTTAATAACTACACTAAACTTGTGTTTTTTTAAGTGACATTTAATGGACTTTTTAAACCGTATCCATGGGAATAGCATCATTAAAGCCTTGTCTATACTGCTGCTGAAGAATTTGTTTTCAGCAGTTGTTTTATGAAGACTAAAGGAATGCATTTTAGCTGCACTCAGCTATCAGACCATGGGAGTCACTGGGGAAAAGAAGAACTTGTTAGCTGCTGCTATTAATGCTTAGAGCCAAAATACTCCACTATTGCAGTCAAAAAAACATCATGAACATAGAACTTTTTAAGCTTGTCTCCTTGAATTCCTTAGCCAGAAAGTAGGGAAGGAATAGAAAGCAGGTATAGGATAAGAAATTTAGCCAACTAAATACATATTGCAATATATATGGTGGATTTGAATGGAAGCTAAATTTCACTTTCCAACAGATGTTTTACAGGAACAGTTACTCCTGAGATAATAGGTCTTTCAGGTTCCTTTTACTTTCTGGTTCTGTAGCTGTGAGCTTCTTGTAACCAAGAATTTTCCATTTTGGGAAAGCGTATCCCAGAGTTTGTGCATTATCTGAGGTTACATGTGAATAATCACTTTTGTGATTTTTTTTTTACATTCCATTGGAAGCAATTTAGTGATATAAGAGGAAGCATTAGGAATATATTACATTCTGTCAGTTTGCCTCAGCAATAGAGCTTTTGCCTGAGTTAGAAGCCTGTGGATCCAAACCCCACTATGAATTCAAGTACCTAATCTAGGCTGGCATTTCAGTGTGGTACTAAGAGCACTACATTGTCAGAGATGCTGTCTTTTGGATGAGAAGCTAAACCAAAGTCTTGTCTGCAGGTTTGGGTGACCTTGAGAATCCTATGGGACTATTCGATGAAGAGCAGGGGATTTTTAGTGCCCGGGTCAATGCTAGTCCATCAACCATCACTACTAAAAAGATTATCTGTGCAGTCAGTCACTTTCTGTCTGTGGCATTTTGCTGTGCAAGTTGACGTGTTTCCCTACATAACAGTAGCTACGCTTCTAAAGTTATCCACTAGTTGTACAGAGTTTTGGGATATCTGGAAGATTCAATATACAAGTTCTTTCTATAGAGTATTGGTAGCAATATGTTAATTAAGCCCAGTGATAATGTTGTTTACTTTGTAGCTAAAATGTTAATTTTTTGAGGACAAGGAGCAATAGTTGTGCCCTGTTGCCTATAAAATGTTTTGAGTGGAGTGGACCGAAGAGAGTATAAACATTTGAAAGTTGGGGGGGGGGGGCTCTTCGTTTTTAATGAGAGAGAAATTGAGCAAAGCTACAGCAAATCAAAGTTTTTTTTTATTTTTTAAAGACAATTGGAGTTGGATTAATAAATCTGCATTTTTTTCCCCCTAGAACTTGTGAACTATATGTATGCCAAACTTAGTTGTGTGGTATCTAAAGTTTAAATCTCGAAGGCTGCTGCCGTTACTGCATTTTCATTGAACGCGATGTGAAACCTCCTTTACGTTGAGAGAATGTGTTCTGCTTTGCATCTCCATATTGACAGTGCTGTGGCAATTTTGATTCTAGGCACATTTTGTGCTCATCAGTAAGTTTGTGTTCCACCCATATCTAACAAGTGACAGTTTATTCTTGTTAACTTGTTAGTGGTGAATGTGTGACAGGGTCAGATATTGTTTAGAACTATTAAAAGAAGTTAGGTGGCATCAGAATGAGTAAGTGAACAAATTGAGTGAGTTGTGATGGTTGAATATTTCATATTTCAATATTTTCCATACTTTTGACTATGTAATGTTTAATTTGCATAGTGTGGCAGTAGCAGTAATGTTGTGATTGTGGATAAATTCTAGACCCAATTAAACTGGCTCTGATAACTATAACGTCAGTTGTGATGCAACACAAAGTCTTAATTCAAGGAAGACTCATGTAATATTTTTGAGCTTTCCACCTAATATCTTGAAGTTTCTAAAATCAAAAGCTAAATTTTTTAAACTTTGCTGTTAAATTATTTTATTAATCAATTCAATGGCTGTCCAGGATTTCAGGATACGTATGTCTATTACAATAATTCCTATTCTATTAAGGTCTCCAAAGTACTTTATATTTGAAGAGGAAAGATAGTGGACACTGAACAGGAAGCAAATAGGGAAATGGAAAAGCTTTGGTGCCTAATGTATAGTTGAACAGAAGCATTTTGAGAACATTTCAGAAATGGAGCAAAATGGAAAGGTAGTAATTCAGAGTGCAGAGCCTTAGTGGCTGGAAGAGTATTTGTAGGAGCTGAGGATGTGTGCAGGGAAGTGTAGCTGGAGGAGATTACCTAACATAAGATTGTATAAGGCCATAAAGGAATTTGAAAGCGAGGATGAAAATCTTGTGCCAATTCACTGGAATACGGGAAGCAATGAGGACAAAGGGAGTATGCGATTTTGTGTGGGTGAGGAAATGAGCTGCCATATTCTGAATGACTTGTTCCTTATGACAGGTGCATAGCAACATTAGTTCAATTGAACGTCGAGATAAGGTTTCAACAGTAGTGGATGGAGGATGCCGACAGTTTTGTGGAGCTGGAAGAAAGCGGTTTCAAAACAGAGTGATGTAGCGGAGGAAACCCTACTCAGGATTGAGCAGTACACAAGGTGTACTTTACTTAAGGTGGCAGCTGGATAAAGTGATTGAGTCGCGGTCAGAAGAATGTAGTTGCAAGCAGGAGCTAAAGAGGATGGATTTGACCTTAAGCTGGAAGAAATTTGGCTCATCCAGGTTAATGTCAGATGGGCAATTGGAGACTGGAGAGAGATGAAGCTGGATGTTATCACTGTTTATATGGAAGCTGACCCTATACTTCTAGATGATATTTCTATGGGGTAATTCAAAAAAAAAATAATGGAGGTGGGAACTAAGGATGGAGACCTGGGATATTCCAGAAATGACCATGTGGGCAGAGGTGGAGAAGTCATTGAAGGTGATGTAATACTTTTTGTTTCAATAGGTATAACAGAACCAGGTGAGAGCAGTGCCACAGATTTAGAGGTGCTTGGCTGTTGAGTCTGGAATTGTCCTTGCCTGCTTGGATAATCCTGGAGTAGTAGGAGGACTTGAGTAGTAGAATGGGAAAGGCAATATTTCTTGAGGGTACCAGGCGAATCATGTACCAGGTATTTTCAAGTCAGCAGTACTCTTGAGTTGAGGGTGTAGAGGTGGGAATTGTACCAGGGGACTGGTGGAATTGGAAGACAGTGACTTGGTGACAAAGCCAGAGCTAAGGGAATTATCATGAACATGGCTGTGCATGCATTGTTGTGTTTCAGAACTCTGAAGGAAAGAAAAGGAAGTTTGGACGTAGGAAGAGAATGGATAGTTGAAGTTAAATTTCTTTTTAATGGGAGATGATGGCGGTTTTAAAAGCAGTAGAGACAGGCTGGTGATATGTGAACATAGGGCTGAGGTGGGGTAGTTGGGTGGTGAGGATGGGTTGAAGGAGCAGATAGGCTTCTTGGATTAGATGACTGCACTAAGGGGAAAATGGGAGAGAAACTGCAGAATATGGGTGATGGCTTAGTTGGAGAACAGAGATTAGAGAAAGAAGGTGTCAATTTTTGGATATTAAGAAGTTTGAGAGTTCCTCAATTTGTGTCCAAAGTGAGGATGAGGGTAGAGAAGAGAAATTTGGATATGTTCCTGCTCTTCAGGTTGGTCTTGGAATTCTAAGTAAGCATCACTATGAAAAGGGAGTTACAATATAGCTTGATGTGGACAGCCAGGCTGATTAGTCTCCATGTGCATTTGAGTTTAAGGACCATGTATGTACGGCAGGTAGATATTATACCAGTGGAGTGGTGGGGGCATGAAATGATAGTCTGGATCTGCGGGGGCAAAAGGGCATTTAGGTGGAAGCGAAACTGGTGGAACAAATCAAGGGTGGTGAATGTCATTTCAGATGACAAGCCAGAAGACTTTGAGAGGGTGCTTGGAAAGGAGTATGGGATAGTGTTTTTTTTTTCTAAGGACTAAAAGTGAAGGTATTTGGGCCTAGGAGAAGGGAGGTGAATTGGATGGAGAGCACCCCATCAGTGATGGGGACCTCAACAGTCTGCAGCCCATCTATGATGATTAGGTTGCTTGGTTGGTCATGTAGAGGGAGATGAACAAGACGAGCAAATCAGCCTAAGGCCCACTCTTTGGAATTCCCCCGCTAAACCTTTCTGCTTCCCTCTCCCCTGTTAATTTC
The DNA here is from genome assembly GCF_035084215.1 of Heptranchias perlo. Classification (NCBI taxonomy): domain Eukaryota; kingdom Metazoa; phylum Chordata; class Chondrichthyes; order Hexanchiformes; family Hexanchidae; genus Heptranchias; species Heptranchias perlo. The sequence goes on along the minus strand of NC_090329.1, from coordinate 13,949,189 downwards.
CTCCTTCAAACCCACTTCTCTGAACAAGGTCACCCCTCCTTTTTGGTGCAGTATCAATTTTCCTCATGCCTCTGAGAAGTGCCTTGGGAAGATTTTGGTGCAGTATCTTTGTAACCATTTCCAGCACTACAATTCTCTTTCTTCCCCCCGCCCCCCCCAAACTATCTGTTCCTTTGGCTCTGGTCTCTTGTGTACCCCTTTCCCTTTGTTTCACAGGCCATGCTTTCAACTGCCTAAGGCCCACTCTTTGGAATTCCCCCGCTAAACCTTTCTGCTTCCCTCTCCCCTGTTAATTTCCTCCTTCAAACCCACTTCTCTGAACAAGGTCACCCCTCCTTTTTGGTGCAGTATCAATTTTCCTCATGCCTCTGAGAAGTGCCTTGGGAAGATTTTCTATGTAGGACTTCATAAATTTTATATTATAAATTCACCTCTGCACCCTCTTTCACCTCATCTGTTGCCACTACCACTTCTCTTTCCTGTCTGCCTCTTGGAATCTGGAAGGAGTAAGCAAGATGGAATCTGGAGATGGATATCACGCTGCTTCCATGGCGGTTTGGGTGGGGGATTTGTTGAAACGTGAAGCCGAGCAAGGTTGTCTTGCTGAGGGGGAAGATGTTGGCATCAGTAAGCTAGTTTTCAGTTGGGTCCAGGATATTGACACGTTGTCTTAGATGGGTCATGAATGGGTGGGGCCTTGTTTGGGAGGGAGCAAACACTTTGCAGCGTGATGTGGAGGAGGAGGGTGGCTATAGGTTTGTGATGGTTGGGGGGAAACAATGCAGGAGGAGAGTGGGACAGAAAGAGGCTTGAGAAATTGGCTTCAGAGGAATAATCTGCAGGCAACTACTGGATTAGAGCTGGTGCTTTGTACCACGTTGGGGGAGGTGAAGAGTGCCCAGATTGAAGAGAGGGAAGTTCCTCCTGAGCTCACTCCGAAAAGAACCTCTGTTGGAAAGGCAGTAAGTGGAGTTAAGGAATGAGGTGGTTTGTCAGAGAGAGTCATGGAACCATGACCAGTGAAAATGAGAGAGGGGTGGGGCTGGGGTCTAGAAGCAGAGGCTGTAAAGTCCAGGGGGAGGTGTCCAGGGAGGCAGTGGTGGTTAGGTCTTGGGTGGCAGTTATTATATACATGTATTGAAGGCGCAAGAGGTTACAAAACCAAGAATAGCAAGCATGCAGGTACAAGAGGAGATCAGGGATGCTGTAGGTGTCCAAGGTTCAAAGTAAAAAGTAGCTACAGGCTGTGAGAATAACCTAGATTATGCTGCTTCAAGATCCCACAAGAGTTGTGTGAGAATGTTGGATGCTGTGTGCAGTAGTGAACTGATCAGAGTATAGATAAAGTTTAAATATGTTGTTGTCTCAGTGGCCAGCTACAGACATTCTGACACGAGACTGTCTTGGGAGAATTAAAAAGTAAAATATCCTGCAGAACTTTAATTTTTGGCTTTAAGATCTGGAGGGTATGAAGGGAAGCCTCACCAATGTGCCAGAAACCCCGGAGCAGATTTCTTTTTAAATACCCACAGGGCACCTGGGCCTGATGGGATATGCGACATTATATGATCCTTTCAGAGAAGTGAGCTCCATAAATCCGGCAGTGTTGTGCCAAGAACTGGAAAGTGTTTCCTGTAATCTGTTTCTCAGAAAAAGTAGTACATTTAGTGCATCAGTTAGCCACTACTGGAGAAACTCAGTTTTAAATTGTGTGAGAGTTCTTCAATAGAGCATAGAACCAACAAAAGGGAGGCAGTGTTTTAGTCACAATGGTTCTTCACTGAAAAATCTACATGAATTCTTTTTGAGGTAACTCAATCAGTGAATGAGCAAGTACAGAGGGACAGAATGTACTATTATAAATAAAAACAGAAAATGCCAGAAATACTCAGCAGGTCAGGCAGCATCTGTGGAGAGATAAACCAAGTTAACGTTTCAGGTTATTGACCTTTCATCAGAACTGGAAGAAGTTAGAGATTTAACAGTTTATAAGCAAGTACAGAGCCAGAGAAGGCGACATGGGGGACTGGGCGGCGGGGGCAGGAGGGAGAGGAGGGGAGAAAAGAACAAAAGGGAAGGTCTATGATAGGGTGGAGTGTAGGTCTCATTAAATGACAAAAGGGTTGATGGTGCAAGGCAAAAGTGGGTGGTAATGGGACAAGTATAGAAACAAAAGATGGGTCTAGAGGAGCTGTAAATAGCAACAGCGGAACCATTACCAGCATCTGCTGTCTGGAAAAAATGGGAGCAGTGGTTATGGTCTGAAGTTACTGAAATCAGTGTTGAGTCCGGAAGGTTGTAAAGTGCCTAATCGAAAGATGAGGTGCTTTCCTTGAGCTTCCATTGAGCTTCGTTGGAACAGTGTAGAAGGCTGAGGTCAGAGTGCGAGTGGGACGGAGAATTAAAATAGCAAGCGACTGGAAGCTCAGGCTTGCGGACTGCATGGAGGTGTTCTGCAAAGCGAACACCTAATCTGTGTTTGGTCTCTCCAATGTACAGGAGACTGCATTGTGAGCAGTGAATAAAGTATACGCAAATGAAAAAAGTACAAGTAAATTGCTGTTTCATCTGGAAGGTGGGAGGAGAGGAGGTGAAAGGGTAGGTGTTGCATATGCTTTTGGCTTTGCAGAAGTTGTTTGATAAGATTCTGCATTTGAAGATGTAGTCATAGTGAATAAAGTAGCAAACCTTTTTTAAAAAAAAAAGTGATTCTCTATTAATTGGTTAGTGTAGACAGTAACAAATGGAGAAGAGTTTCTGGGAGATGGAAATTGCATGGTTTCTTGTCTCCCAGCTGTTTAATTCATAAATTGAGTGGCGCAGGGCACCTAATAGCACACTATCTTGGTTTGGCATGCTTTCTCTTGTTCACAGTATTGCATACACATGCTCGCTTGTTTATGCATCCCCTCTTGCTCATGTATGCTCTGTCTTGCCCACGTGTACTTGTGCACTTTTATGCAGCCCTCCCACTCACATGGTCTCTCTCAAAGCCTTTCCACCATCTACAAGGCACAAGTCAGGAGTGTGATAGAATACTCTCCACTTGCCTGGATGAGTGCAGCTCCAACAACACTCGAGAAGCTCGACACCATCCAGGACACAGCAGCCCACTTGATTTGCACCCCATCCACCACCCTAAACATTCACTCCCTTCACCACCGGCGCACTGTAGCTGCAGTGTGTACCATCCACAGGATGCACTGCAGCAACTCGCCAAGGCTTCTTCGACAGCACCTCCCAAACCCACGACCTGTACCACCAAGAAGGACAAGAGCAGCAGATATATGGGAACACCACCTGCACATTCCCCTCCAAGTCTCACACCATCCGAACTTGGAAATATATCGCTGCTTCTTCGTCGCTGGGTCAAAATCCTGGAACTCCCTTCCTAACAGCACTGTGGGAGAACCTTCACCACACGGACTGCAGTGGTTCAAGAAGGCAGCTCATCACCTTCTCCAGGGCAATTAGGGATGGGGAATAAATGCCGGCCTCGCCAGCGACGCCCACATTCCATGAACGAATAATAAAAAAAGTTTGTGTGCTATCTTGACACACTCTGTCGTGGTAGCTAACTGAGATTGCTTTTATTCTGAGACTATTCAACCACTCCTAGATTTTGTGCAGTCAAAAAAAACACATGCATTTTAAGTTTTGGTTATCTCTGAACTGTCTGATTTTCATCTGAATTGCCTTGTGCATGAAGAATTGCAGCTGTTTATGTTTTGCAGTGTGTTTTTTTAATGTATAACCGAAACCTGGCACCTGACATTTGTTGTGACTTGCTGTAGACAGCTTATTCTATCTTTATCTGCCGATAGAATTCTTTGTAAATAACATTTTTGCAGGCAGGCCTTTTAATTAGTTTGTAAAAAAAAAATGGCTTGCAATATCTGAAAATCAGAGTTCATTTTAGAAAATCTCACAACAATTATGCATTTGTTGCATTGCTCTGCACTGTGATGCACAGGAATTAAGGTGATTGGTTGTCTCAAGATTTTAGTGTTAGAACAAAACTGTTCAAATGAGCAGTATATTGATTGAGCATTCCGAAGAAGGAAACCAAAGTCAATCATTGGAATATAGGTTGGAGTTGAGTGCAATTTTTAAATCTATCTTTTCAGGATTTTATCATCCACATTTGAATGTTGAAATTTCATTCTGCATTTAAAAAAAAATGTATTTAAATAAGATTCATATTTTTGCATGTGTATTCTTTTATCAGTTAACCCTAACTTCCATGGGAAATATTGAGGATACATTTTTTCCATTAATCCAGTAGTGAAGATTTCCAGAGTTGGCAGTATTGGAGGTGACTGAGCCTGTAGCATTTGTGCATCTTGCAAGCAAATGGGAGTAGAACAGGAATTTCCTTAACAATGTGGAAAGCTTAAGCCCTTTTTACATATTCAGTATTCAAAGAATTAATGGAATTTGCTTTACTCGCTGATTTCTGGGACATGTAAATTGGGAAGCGTGAAATAAATCTAACTATATCATGTTTATCTTTTTCCAGTTGTTTACAATGTGCTTATGACAGCAACCATGGAGCACAGGAAAGGAAAAAATTGTTGGCAATTACCATGATGCAGGCGAAAATGTATAAACCGAGGTAAGTGCCACATTAGGACTTTTTTTTGATTCCAGAATTATTTTGATATTGGTAACCTAAAATATTACTGTCTCTTTTATAGGTAATCATGGTGATATCCTAAAGGTTTTGGATTGTTCTAAAATAAAAATGACAGAGGTACAAGCAACAGTGGAATTCTCAGTGGAGTTGCACAAGTTTTACAATGTGGACCTTTTCCAGAGGGGGTAATTACTCCTTTTTTGATTATTCCTGTTATTGGTTCTGTACATGGTGAACGGTGCAAACTGCTTGCACTTTTAAATACTGCAGTGTGATTTTAATTACTGTGGAAAGCAAACATGCAGTACGTAGCTGTAAAATATAGTTAACCATTAGTAAGCTCTTAGTAAATTAAATATTAATATTTTAAAATGTGCCTACTAGTACCTGTCGCCTAAGAAAACAAGCTTAATTTGAAGACCCTCAAACGGGCGCAATCAGCGGAAACTCATTATCCCCGTTATCTGGGGGTGTGTCCAGTTTTGTGGGCGGGGCTGGCTTCGGGTGCCACGGTTTTTGAACCAGCATTAAAGATCGCAGAAACTAGATTTACATATGATCTAACTTGTGCTTGATTTTCCGCAATCTTTTGCGCTGGTTCGCGTGGGAAACTCTGCCTCCTATGTACTTTTTTGATTTTCGCCTAGAAAAATTTAAATTTATGCAAAACTGATGCAGAAAAGCAACAAAGCATAATTTTTTTTTGGTAAATTGGTGTATTGCTTTAAAATTAGACTTATGGGGCGTTGCAGCTTCAAGGTTCACATTTTAAAATTTTATTTGGTTAAAACGGATTGTCAGATATTGCATTGATACTTTATTGCATACGAGACAGTGATAACGAGCAAGCCTTACAACCTGGCTTTTTGAGTTGGTATTTGAGTTTTTGTTGTGCTTCCATAATTCGGTGAATTACAATATTCAGGTGAGGTATAGGCCTGGAATTTACTACAATGGCGATACTGGTGATGAATGCTGTAAGTTAGACCGTTGTGCTCCCCAATCCTCCGATGGTGCATTAATGTCACAATTTGCTGGAAAAATAATTAGAATACGCTATAGCAAGCATAGCAGCGGATCGAGAGTGGTGCGGCCAATGTCTGACACACGTCCAAGGTACCGGGGACCGACACAGAACGGAATAATAGGTTATTTAACGTTTCCATAAAAGTAAGAGCTAAACAATTTGTGCAAGTTTCCCATTTTCATATTTTAAAAAATTATTACTATAAATGGAGTTAGTTATTTTTCTTTTGTAATTAATTCTAGTTGCTTATAATCGGGACAGCACAAATGGGCACCAGTCTGCTAAAACAAGGACTGCTCATTGTCTGATTAATTTCACTTCTGATAGTCTTTCTTGTCAGTAAGTGGCTGGTTGCTTTGTTTAAACTAAAGTTATGACATTAAGGTAAGGCTGGTTTGATAGAGAAAGATGAAGCAGTTATCTCCTCGCATATGCAACCCACACCTCTATATAATACTGGTTTATTTCACTCCCATTCTACCCCAAACGTGGTTGTTGTATCAACTTGACTCTGAGTTGTAGTGTGCCAGGCCGTTTATTGGATGAATGCTGGAAGTTCAATTATTTACAACCTGCACTTCTAACAAATTGAATGTATTTGGTAAAATTTTTTATTTCCTTTCCTGATAAGATGGACCAGTATGAAAGGAGATTCCTCTTGCCCACACTGAACAACATCAGGAAGGCCTTGCATTTCCAGTTACTAGACTTATATTTTTTAAATAAATCAGTACAATCCCTCGACATATAAAGTAATCAGGTTGTTCCAAAATAGCTGCATTTGAGTATAACTCTCCGTCAACATTTTAGACCCAGGGAATTTTATTTAATGGGAACTGTGCTGAAACATGCTGAGTGATTGAATAATTTACTGATTCTGAGCCCTCCAATGCTATTCTGTAATGGTCTAAGTGGCTGTGGTGATCACAGTAGTGTTAATTCAGCACTCATACTCCCCATTGATTTTAATGGGGGCAGAGCTATGATAATTAGCTGTTCAAGTTTTTTGCTGAGGTCTCTGGAGAAGCACATAAGTTCCAAATTGTGGCATGGTGCACATAATTGAATAATGTCCTGGAATTTCTGCACTACCATAATTGAGTGTACCATATATGCGCCATTACTGTGGTGCTAGGTTTCAGCAAATTCCCTTTTATATGTGAAGTATTTTATTTTCTGTAATCCCGATGATCTATTTCACTTGGCACACATATACATGATGGTATTTCTTTTTGGTGAGGTCTGGTATAACTTTCAGAACTGGTAGTGGATCAGCATCCTGTTTTGAAAAAGCACACGAAAAGAATATTTACATACATGGTGCATTTTTGTATCTTTCAAAGGCCAGCCCAAGTCTCTAGTGGGGATTGAACCCTTCTGATTCAGAGGTGAGAGTGTTACAACTGAGTCAAGGCTGACGCCTTAATGTCCTCAAGACAACTAGGAACAAGCAATAAATACTGTCCTCATCTCAAGAACATTTTTTTTTAAAGTAGGAAATTAGGAAGATGGTAACATCAAATCTGACTGGAATAACTCCAGTGCATCTGCCAGAAAGGTGGTGTCAGACAGGAGCAGCACGAGTCTAGGAAAAAGAAATGGGCAAATAGACGTTTACCCCAGAATCACATATGGAAGGAATATTGATTCTTCCAGAGGTACTTGGACAACTTGAGCATTTGTAGGTATAAATCAGCAGTAGCGTTGTTTACCTTAAAGCAACTTGCATTTGGTTGAGGTACTTTAAATTATAGGGGGTTAACCAAGGATCCAAAATGGCATCCAAGATCCAAGACAGGAAGTGCACTGCATGCCAACTTGGTGCAGGCCATGGTGCTCATGAGATTATCGCACGCTGGCAAGATGCAGAGGAGGGAGATGATCACCTGAGTGTGCAACGCTGATTGTTGGCTGCGATTGCCATTTTGGAAGGAGCCAGTGAATTGGATGCCACATGCTGACCTCGCTCAGCAGAACATGACGGTGACTGGCATGAAGGCCCCCCGCCAGCGGTATTTAAAGGAATCATGCTGGACTTGCAGGATTATTACTATTGGCTGCTGCTCAACTTCTAGGTTTTTTTTGCAGAGTTCTAACACTATTCAAAGTTCAGTTTGTCTACACAGAAAAGAGTCTGGTTGCTCTTGCATTCCTGTTGTTGTCTCCTTCACAAATTAGTTAACACTAGACATTAATGGCCTGGTAGGGCTGCCTCTGGGCTAGAGCATGACTGGGACCATAAAGGAAGATACTACAGAACAGGACAAGCTGCTCGAAGCGGAGGAACTGGGCACTCATAAGGAGGTTATATCCGCAGAGGGTCTTCAGGGCGTATTCAGCTTTAGTGAGGTGCAATGTATGAGGCGCCTTTGCTTTACCAAGAAGGTTGTTACTGAGCTACATCATGTTGACCGGAGGTCACTGGTTACGGTCACTGGCTTAGTACAAAGAGGAGAAGAGTCAATTCTCTCTTAACTCTCAATTCACTTTATTCACGCCGTTAGATCATATACATATAGCTTATACGTCTGGTTAGATATAGGCATGCAGTTTACACCAAGTTATACAGTTTTATACCCAAACTAAGATCTAAACGCACACCCACTCGGTGGCCGACAATCGGCTGCTGCGGGCACAACTGCAGCCTCAAGCCAGGGCATAGACAGCACTGTCTGTAGTTGTCTAGGTCGTTGTCGCTCTCAACTCATGCCACTGGCTCCTTTCAGGCTGCAACAAGTGACATTAGCAACATCTCGCAGTACACCGATGTATCAATGAGGTCACCGAGGCTCTAGACAGCAAGCGAAACACCTGATTCTCCTTCCCTGTTCTGGAGAAGCGGGAGGAGAGCGCACGAGGATTTGATCACAAGGCAGGCTTCCCCATAGTGCAAAGTGCCATTGACTGCACAAACATTGTCTTGCGTGCTCCCCATCAGAACCCCGCAATAGTCACCAATCGAAAGGGAATCCACTCCTTCGACGTGCAACTGGTTTGAGAACATAAGGAGCACATCATGCAGATCTGTACCTATTATCCTGGCAGTGGTCATGGCCCTTTCATTCTGCGTTGGCCCTCGGTGCCACCTTTTATTCTAACCAGCCCTCCAAGTTAAAGGTTGGCTATTGGGCAACAAGATTTATTCCCTCCTGGAGTAGCTCATGTCTTCGGTTTAGGAACTCACAAACAGCAGGAGGCAACATAAATGCTGCCTGCGTTGCAATCACCAGGCTCCTGCGATAATCAGTTTCACCCCCATGAGGTTTTCCCTTCTGAGCGAGTATATGCTATAAACTTTTGAAGTCTTCCATTTGAAGGACCAGTAACGTGGCCATAACTGGCAGAGTAAACAGAATGGCAAGTGAGATTTGTTCTGAGTTTAGTAATAGAACATATTTTCTTCTTCATGTTGTACTTGAACTTATTGTGAGGAAGTAACTTTAAGGAAATGCTTTTGTCATGTATTTTTCAGGTAAGGTAGTCCAGTGCATTGCATTAGTGCAATTATTTATACAAGTAATTTGTATAATCAGAATATAAACTAGATTATATTTCATATACAGGATATTTGACCAGTTAGGTGTTCCAAAGGAAATGTTTGGGGGCTACCCGTGCAAGTATATACTTGTTTTTAAACAAGACTTTTAGATATGTCCCCTAAGTTTTAAAACAGGCAATGATTAAAGTTTATTTTAATCAATATCAAATGTATTTTAAGTTGTGGCAAATATAACATGCATAACTTGACACTTTTTTTGTTCAAAAGCATGTTATCCTGTAAAGTGAGCCCTTAATGGTTTCTTGCCTGAAGAGCAGCTTTTTTAAAAAATGGAATGCCTAGTGCTGTCTAGGATGATGGCTGTCTATGGTCATGGAGCAGAACACAATATATCACAAAAATCTTCCAAGGTGCATATTTTAGGGTAAACCACCCTGCTGCTCCACGATGAGCATGTGTGCATTTTTCCAGCTCCAGGAGCACGGTGATGAAGTTGTGGGGTTTGTTGGGGTTTCAGTCTGTTGTAAACTGTGTGGAAGTGATGCTTGTATTTAGGAAAATATCTGTTGTAATATTGGAGCACATCAATGTTAAGTTGGATTAACAAATTCTTTGAACTGACCTCTATCTCAAAGCACCTAGGAAATTACATTTGAGTCTTAATGAACATATTGAGACGAGGGGGTTGATTCGTTTTTTTGTGTCGCAATTGCAAAATTTTCAGACTTTGCATTCCCAGTGGGAAGCCTGTACTTTTACGCGCTGACAATAAACCTGGAAATAAAGCCGGATTGCGGTCGCGACCCAAAAAACAACTATTTTCAACTTCTACTCGCCCCCAACCCACCCGTTCTTGGGGTTTAAAATCACCCCCGAGATCCTGGAAAATGAGTGGTGATACACAAATCTTTGAAGGTGGTGGAGCAAGTTGATAAGGCTTTTTTAAAAAAAAAAAGCATATGGGACCCTTGGCTTTGTAGATAGAGGCATAGAGTAGAAAAGTTACGGTAAACCTTTTATAAATCTCTGGTAAAGCCTCTGCTAGAGAATTGTGTCCAATTCTGGGCCCCACACTTTAGGAAAGATGTCAAGGCCTTGGAGAGGGTGCAGTGGAGATTTTCCAGAATTGTACCAAGGATGAGGAACTTCAGTTATGTGGCGAGACTAGAGAAGCTGAGATTGTTCTCTTTAGAGCTAAGAAGGTTAAGAGAAAATTTAATAGAGGCGTTCAAAATTGAGGGGATTTGATAGAGTAGATGGGGAGTAATTGTTTCCACTGGCAGGAGGTTTGGTAGCCAGAGGACAGAAATTTAAGATAATTGGCATAAAAGCCAGAGGGGAGATGAGAATTTGTTTTTTACGCAGCGAGTTGTTTATCTAGAATGCACTGCCTAAAAGTGTGGTGGAAGCAGATGCAGTAGTAACTTTCAAAGGAGAATTGGACAATACTTGAAAAGGAGAAATTTGCAGGGCTATGGGGAAAGAGCAGTGGGTTATGGCTAATTGAATAGCTCTTTCAAAGAGTGGGCATAGGCAAGATGAGTCAAATTGCCTCCGTCTGTGAAGTATGATTCTGTGTATTGATCACCTGCAGATCCACATAAGACAGTCCTGTTTCTTAGCCCCATCCTATACTTTTCTCCTGAAGGTGTAGACTCTTATTCGAGTAAGGTTCACAGATGTCAGCAATCCTCCAGTCCCTCACCCAAGTGGCCATTTTGCATGTGTGAACCTAGACAGTGTGCTGGTGTTTGTCTGACAGTGGAGTGTATGGAACGGAACCAAACCATGTTCTGTCCTGAATTTCCAACAGGGGCCACTGGAAGGTGATCAGGAATGGCAATCTTGTTTGATTTCTTTTTTTCCTCCTTCTGCCCTAGATCAGTGATGCTGAGGTTCTCTTGAGGTGCCTAATTGCTATGCTGGCTGAGATCAGCACTTTCAGTACAGATGAACTGCTCCTTGGATGAAAGCAATTAGAAATGTCCCTGAGTTCCCCTGAAGGCTCAGGAAGTAAATGCACCCTGGCATTGTCATAAAACTCTAGTTTCTATGATAGATGAGCCCATTGGTAGGAGTGACCACCGCACAGTCTTCGTGGAGACGAAGTCCCGTCTTTGCACTGAGGACACCATCCAACGTGTTGTGTGGCACTGCCACCGTGCTAAATGGGATAGATTCAGAACAGATCTAGCAGCTCAAAACTAGGCATCCATGAGGCGCTGCGGGCCATCAGCAGCAGCAGAATTATATTCCAGCACAATCTAACCTCATGAGTTGTGAGGAGGATGCAAAGAGGCTTCAAGGCGATTTAGACAAGTTGAGGGAGTGGGCAAATACATGGCAGATGCAGTATAACGTGGATAAATGTGAAGTTATCCACTTTGGAAGGAAAAACAGAAAGACAGAGTATTGTTTAAATGGTGATAGATTGGGAAATGTTGATGTGCAAAGGGACCTGGGTGTCCTTGTACACCAGTCACTGTAAGTGAACATGCAGGTGCAGCAAGCAGTTAGGAAGGGAAACTGTAAGTTGGCCTTCACTGCAAGAGGATTTGAGTACAGGAGCAAGGATGTCTTGCTGCAGTTATACAGGGCCTTGGTGAGACCACACCTGCAGTATTGTGTGCAGTTTTGGTCTCCTTACCTAAGAAAGGATATATTTGCCATAGAGGGAGTGCAGCGAAGGTTCACCAGACTGATTCCTGGGATGGCAGGACTGTTGTATGAGGATAGATCGGGTCGACTCGGCCTGTATTCACTCGAGTTTAAAAGAATGAGAGGAGATCTCAATGAAACATATAAAATTCTGACAGGGCTAGACAGACTGGATGCAGGGAGGATGTTTCCCTTGGCTGGGGGGTCCAGAACAAGGGGTCACAGACTCAGGATACGGGATAGGACATTTAGGACTGAGATGAGGAGAAGTTTCTTCATTCAGAGGGTGGTGAACCTGTGGAATTCTCTACCACAGAAGGCTGTGGAGGCCAAGTCACTGAATATATTTAAGAAGGAGCTAGATAGATTTCTAGACACAAAAGGCATCAAGGGGTATGGGGAGAGAAAGAGGATTAGCCATGATCATATTGAATGGCGGAGCAGGCTCGAAGGGCCGATTGGCCTACACCTCCTATTTTCTATCTTTCTATGGCCCTTATATAACCTCTCTGTTACCTAATCAAAAACCTCTATCAAGTTAGTTAAATACGATTTGCCTTTAACAAATCCGTGCTGGCTTTCCCTAATCAACCCACCCTCGTCCAAGTGACTGTTAATTTTGTCCCGGATTATTGTTTCTAAAAGTTTCCCCACCACTGAGGTTAAACTGACCGGCCTTTAGTTGCTAATTTAAACCTTTAAGCTCCTATGAGTATGTTTAGTGGGTTTTTTCAGAATTGTTATTTTTTTTCATGTTACTTCTTTTAAGGAAACAAAATGGCAGCCAGAAACATCTCTGGAAAAAATTGAGTGATTTTTGTTTTTTGTGTGTGGCAGTTGCTGGTTCTTGATTGGTAGCTTTGAAAATGATGTAAATTTGATTTTGTGGACATGCTAGATTGTAGTTGATAGCTATTACTATTTATCTACTAGCTTGTGACTGGTATTTTTCCTACCTGTCTATATTTAAGTTAGTCAGCTTGGCTAAATAAACAAGAGAGAAAAACAAGAAAGAACTTGTGTGTATGTAGCATCTTTCACATCCTCAGGATGCCCCAAAGCTCTTCACACCTCCTCCCGATATCCCCACCATCACGGAAGCCAGTCTTCGGCCAATTCGATTCACTCCACGTGATATCAAGAAACGGCTGAGTGCACTGGATACAGCAAAGGCTATGGGCCCCGACAACATCCCAGCTGTAGTGCTGAAGACTTGTGCTCCAGAACTAGCTGCGCCTCTAGCCAAGCTGTTCCAGCACAGCTACAACACTGGCATCCACCCGACAATGTGGAAAATTGCCCAGGTATGTCCTGTCCACAAAAAGCAGGACAAATCCAATCCGGCCAATTACCGCCCCATCAGTCTACTCTCAATCATCAGCAAAGTGATGGAAGGTGTCGTCGACAGTGCTATCAAGCGGCACTTACTCACCAATAACCTGCTCACCGATGCTCAGTTTGGGTTCCGCCAGGACCACTCGGCTCCAGACCTCATTACAGCCTTGGTCCAAACATGGACAAAAGAGCTGAATTCCAGAGGTGAGGTGAGAGTGACTGCCCTTGACATCAAGGCAGCATTTGACCGAGTGTGGCACCAAGGAGCCCTAGTAAAATTGAAGTCAATGGGAATCAGGGGGAAAACTCTCCAGTGGCTGGAGTCATACCTAGCACAAAGGAAGATGGTAGTGGTTGTTGGAGGCCAAGCATGTCAGCCCCAGGGCATTGCTGCAGGAGTTCCTCAGGGCAGTGTCCTAGGCCCAACCATCTTCAGCTGCTTCATCAATGACCTTCCCTCCATCATAAGGTCAGAAATGGGGATGTTCGCTGATGACTGCACAGTGTTCAGTTCCATTCGCAACCCCTCAGATAATGAAGCAGTCCGAGCCCGCATGCAGCAAGACCTGGACAACATCCAGGCTTGGGCTGATAAGTGGCAAGTAACATTCGCGCCAGATAAGTGCCAGGCAATGACCATCTCCAACAAGAGAGAGTCTAACCACCTCCCCTTGACATTCAACGGCATTACCATCGCCGAATCCCCCACCATCAACATCCTGGGGGTCACCATTGACCAGAAACTTAACTGGACCAGCCATATAAATACTGTGGCTACGAGAGCAGGTCAGAGGCTGGGTATTCTGCGGCGAGTGACTCACCTCCTGACTCCCCAAAGCCTTTCCACCATCTACAAGGCACAAGTCAGGAGTGTGATGGAATACTCTCCACTTGCCTGGATGAGTGCAGCTCCAACAACACTCAAGAAGCTCGACACCATCCAAGATAAAGCAGCCCGCTTGATTGGCACCCCATCCACCACCCTAAACATTCACTCCCTTCACCACCGGCGCACTGTGGCTGCAGTGTGTACCATCCACAGGATGCACTGCAGCAACTCGCCAAGGCTTCTTCGACAGCACCTCCCAAACCCGCGACCTCTACCACCTAGAAGGACAAGGGCAGCAGGCGCATGGGAACAACACCACCTGCACGTTCCCCTCCAAGTCACACACCATCCCGACTTGGAAATATATCGCCGTTCCTTCATTGTCGCTGGGTCAAAATCCTGGAACTCCCTTCCTAACAGCACTGTGGGAGAACCGTCACCACACGGACTGCAGCGGTTCAAGAAGGCGGCTCACCACCACCTTCTCAAGGGCAATTAGGGATGGGCAATAAATGCCGGCCTTGCCAGCGACGCCCACATCCCGTGAACGAATAAAAAAAATTAAAAAAATTGCTTCTGAAATACGTTCATTGTTATATTAGCAAATATAGTAGCCAGTTTCCACGCAGCAAGGTCTCCCAAACAGCCAGTGAATGAATTGCCAGAAAATCTGTTGTTGGTGGTTGAGGAAAGATTTAGATTGAATACTGGGAGAACTGCTTGCTGCTTTTCAGATAGTGCCTTGGATCTAATGTTTCATCTGAAAGCTGGCATCTCCAACAGTGCAACAGTCTCCCATGACTGCACAGAAGTGCAATTCTAGTCTATTTGCTCAAATCCATCGTGGGACTTGCGCACACATACTTCTGATTTGAAGGTGAGAAGGTTGCCAAGGTGCAAGTGTAACTGATAGTTTGTATGTGTGGCACTTTGAAGTGGTGATATGTATGTATGGTTGATCTCTCATGACATTGCACAAGATAAATCATGTAATATGGTCACTCTCTTACCTGTCTTTGTCTTTATGTTGTTTCTGAGTGTCTCCAATTTCTCTTCTGCTTCTCTCCTTAACTTTCTTTTTGCCTCTCTCTTTCTTTCAAACTGGGTGGGAGATGGTTGGTGCGGCAGAGAAAGGAGACGCTAATGGCTTTCGGATACATTTGTGGAAGTCCCATCACCTCCCAATCATTCATGCTTCCTCCACTCCTTGCTCCTATCATATCCCCATCCCTTTCAACTTCCCACTTTTGATTTCCTTTCCTGCTCCTTGCTCTGCTGTGTCTCTGCTTACCATAAATCTCCATCTGTTCTCTTTTTTTCTCCCCCCACTTCCATTTGCGTTCCCCAAGAGAGGATGGCGAGAGACCAGTAGTCCACTCACCTGCAACCATTTTCCCTTCTTACCTATCCCATCTACCCTAGCTTTCCTCCTGTTTCCCTCAGATTTTTGTTTTTAGACTTCAACTCTTAAAAGAAATCAAAGTAAGTAAAGAATCTGCATTTCTCTTTTTTATCTCTCGCTCTCTCTCCATTCAGCACAGTCACAGCTCTTGCCAAAAATATCAAGTCCAAGCCCAGGCTTTTGGGAATAGCTGAGCCTTTCAAGTTTTTAAAAAAAAGACACACAAGCCAATTTAATGGATAAATATAAGTGTTATTGTGAATTTTTGTTAAACTTGTTATATTAGAAATCTGTAATGGATGGGTGGTGGGGGGTATTCAGAAAGCATTTTGACTGATTTGTGGGACCCCGGTGGCCAGATCATGCAAAAGCTGTGCCAAATTCACAAAATCATAGAATCTTCGTGTAGAAGGCGTGAGTCCATTCGGCTCATCGTGTCTGTGCCGGCTCTTTGAAAGATCTATCCAATTAGTCCCACTCCCCTGCTGTTTCCCTATAGCCCTGCAAAATTCTCCTTTTTCAAGTACATATCCTATTCCCTTTTGAAAGTTACTATCCAATCTGCTTCCACCACCCTTTCAGGCAGTGCATTCCAGATCATCGTAACTTGCTGTGTTTTTTTTTTAAATTCTCATTTCCCCTCTGGAATGTTTGCCAATTATCTTAAATCTGTGTCCTCCAGTTACTGACCCCCCCCCCCCCCCACCCCGGCCAATGAAAACAGCTGCTTATCCACTCGATCAAAATCCCTCAATCTTGAACAAATCTATATAATCTCCCCATAACCTTATCTGCTGTAAGGAGAACAATCCCAGTTTCTTTAGTCTCTCCACATAACTGAAGACCCTCATCCCTGGTACCATTCTAGAAAATATCCTCTGCACCCATTCTAAGGCCTTGACATCCTTCCTAAAATGTGGCGCCTAGGATTAGACACAATACTGTAGCTGGGGCCTAATCAGTGTTTTATAAAGGTTTAGCAAAGTATCTTTGCTTTTATACTCTATGCCTCTATTTATAAAGTCAAGAATGCCGTATGCTTTTTAACAGCCCTATCAACTGTCCTGCCACCTTCAAAGATTTGTGTAAGTGAGCACCCAGATGTCTCTGTATATGGGCAAACCCATTATAAATGTGGATGCAGGTATTCATAATGGAAAAAGTTGATGCTGACAAAAACATGACAACAGGAAATCAAATTGTGCAGACAAGAAGTATGCTGAAGTGTAAGATTTTTAATATACAGATCGGTTGTATCCCTGTGTGTGGTGGTCTATGTGACTGGGTGTATTTGAGGAGCAGTATTAATGGAAATGCAAGTCATCGTTGGTGATTCTTCAGCATTTCTGTTCATACGTATGCTACAAGGGCTAGTGCACTTGGTAAGTGTTCACTAGTGCGGAGCTGAGTCATTCGGACCCAAAAGTCCCAGGTTTGATCCGCAATCTATGTTGTTAGCTAGAATAGGAGCCCTACAATTGTCCTTGGCACCCTGCTTGTCCTAGGGTCCTGCTCATTATTATACAGTAACTCATGCTAAAAAATGCACTAATATGGATGTTTGGGAATGGAACAGCTTAGCTGTGTTGCCTTATAATTTGAGTAGTTTGCTGACACACAATGTCTAGGTTCACATGTGAAGGATGGCCACCTCGCCAAGGAACTGGAGACCAGCTGGTATCTACAGAGCCGAACTGCAGCATGAGTCGGTGCAGAGATGAGAAAGTTGGGGGCGGGGAGAGACGAGGCAATACATGGTGCAACTTTTTTTTTGCAGTGAGGACTCTACGTTTCTAGTGAGCATGCAAAGCATATTGAACGACGTTTGTTGATTTGAGATGCAACAATGAGGGTTTTTGTCTACTCCCTTACATTCCATAAAAATTAGGAAATGTATTTGTCTCGGAATTCAAAAACGTGTCGGAATCTTAGGCTTTTATTCTTGAGCATTCATTCTCTGTACACTCCGAATGTGGCGAAGACTTAAATACTTTCACGCAAGATTATTTCCTTCCTTGCCTTCCCTAGCCCAGCAGGCTTCATTTATTGGGAGTTGTGAAGAACACTTTGGCAGATGGAATAGAATCTGTCAAATGTACATGGAGGAGGCAGAAAGATGGAAACGATAAACACACAGTATAATTAATGAAGGTAAATATTTCAAATTCAGTAGAATGTAAGGCTGATCATTCGTGTCAGCCTGCACAATATTATAGTGCTCTAAGAATTTGAGTAATTCACATTATTCTTCATTGAGGCTTCCCATTCAGACTTGGCTTGAACCCCAGAATACTGGGAAAAGAATGGGAGTAGGTGCATTACTGATCATGTAAATCTCAATCCATTTTTTGTAGAATTTAGATGGAAGCGGATGGCTTAAAAATGGGTCTCAAATTTAAAAAACTGGAGCTAATTGTGGCTTTTACCAATCCTGAATAACCAGGAGGAAGGAAGAACAAGAATATGAGGCCTGAATCTGCATTACCAGGCAGGTAAATGAGAATTAGTTCTAATTAAGTCTAGAGTACCATAGAAGTAGACATGGGATCAAGAGCTATGTGGGATTTCCTGCGTCTTCAAAATTTTCAGGCGGAGTAGATATGCATGAAGTGTTAAGTTGTGTTGCTCAAGCAGAGGAATGCTGAACTTGAGGACCTGTGGCTACATGCCAACATACTTGGGGAGGAAATGTTTCTGGAAAACGCATTCCAGAAGATGGCCTCCCCAGAGATAATGTGTGACCACCTAAGGGAGAGGAGGAATCAACACAAGAAAACCATGTGGGTCTGAATTTATCTAACAGTATGCAGTTCTCTAATGAAAACCAGGGTGGTAGTACAGAGGAGGGTAACAAAAAGCAATGCCACAGCACTGTATTGTAAGTGGTTACCCATGGAGGAAATGAGCGACCCTAGCCATGAAAATGATAGTAGTAGTAGTAGTAGTAATTGTAGGGATTCAGTGATTAGGGGGATAGATGTTCCAGTTTTGCAGCTGTCACTGGGAGTCCCGAATGGTATGTTGCTCTCCAGGTGCCAAGGAAAGGGATGTGACGAAATGAATGGGAAGAAGTTCTGACATAAGAAGAAACCATCCAGCAGTCATATTTCATGTAGGATCCAATAAGGTGCAAGACCTTGAGCACAGTAATCTTAAGATTCCTCATGCCATGTACTGGACAGGTTAGGAAGAAGCAGTTTAGAATTGTCGCTGCATGGCTAGAAAGATGGTGTAGCAAGGGCTTGAGGTTCCTAGGACATTGAGACAAATTCTGGAGCCAGGGTAACCTGAATCGTGCAAGTAGCAATGTCCTTGTAGGGAGACTAAAAAAGGCTGTGGGGGAGGGGTAGATGGGATAGACCTGCAACAAAGAAAAACAAAGAGTAATGGAGCTAGAAAAGCTACAGAAGATAGATGTTATGTTACACAGCAAGGGCAGAATATTACCACACAGGGAAATGATGACAAAATAAATGAACACAAGTCTAGAACAGGTGTATCAAACACGTAGCCAGCGGGACAGATGCAGTTTCAAGTGGACGTTAAGATCGGGGGGTGGGGGGCGGTGGGCGTTGGTACATTAAGATCTGGACTCGGGGAGGTCCCGAAACTGGGATTGGGATGGGGAGGGGGGTGCTGTTGGGCGACTGGGATGAGGGTGGGCGGAATACTAGGGTGAGGGGGGGGGGGGGCAGCAGGAGACTGGGATGAGGGGCAGGGTGGAGAGGGAACCTAAAGACTGGTGGTTGAAGGGATTCGGGCTTGGACGAGGGCTGGGGGGTGGTTGGGTGGGGAAGAGAGGAATGGGGTGGACGTGGGTCCCCAACATTTTCTGCAGAGCCGGGAGCTGGAGCAACATGCTGAGTGGGAGCGGTGCTGAGAGAAGCAATCAGTAAAATGGTGAGGTATTTGTGGGTAAATAGTGTAAGATTGTTTCCACAGTAGGCACATAGGGGACAAGGGGATGGTGACTGAGGATTCTTACTGTGCTTGGGGAGCATCACAAGTCCAATACATGGAAGAGATGCAGCAGGACCACGTATGGGCCGGCAGCAGCCCACAGTGGTTCTCCATGCTCCACAGATGGGAAGCACTGTGGAGCATGGAGAACCGTTTGGACTGCTGTTTAGGCCACTGTAGGACTGGAAAAACCAGGTGGAGCTTGCACGGCACATGCTGCATCTAGTTTTTCATGTATTTTGCAGAAATCCTGAAATAGGCGCAGGACCTTTCTTTGTATATTTAAATTAATCCAACACTGATTTCAGGCATCTGCCAGTGATGATCAATATGGCGACAGCTATGACGCCGATGCAGATTAGGTGCAGGATTTCGCATCCAGAAATTGAGGTACATTGCGCCCGTTTTACACCCAAAAAACAGGCGAAGTATGTACCAATTTCTACCTTCTGGTGTGTGCAAATAACTTTTGTTGAATGTGGCCCATGCCAAGTGCCAGGATGTTGGATTGGACCCACCATGTAAATTGAATTTGACACCCCTGGTCTAGTCAGGGAAATAAATACTAGGAGTCAGGAATAAAATAGGAGATCTCTAGGTCATTTCTGGAAAGGAAGGCGGTGATATCATAGCTATCACAGATACCTAGTTCAATAATGACACAGGATGGGTAAACATGCAGATTACTTTGAGTTCGAAAGACAAACTGGAAGGTTTGGTACAGCCTTTTCACTGAAAGAAAGCTTGATTAAAATGGAGATGGACCTGTCTGGGACTGATTTAAAAATGAAGAAATGGGAACTTGACCCTAACCCGTGTTTACAGCAGTGGGTTTTGAGGAGTCATTGTCCTGCTGTGGAGAAGCTATTTAAATGAGGCTCCCATAGTGCAATTGGGAGCCCGATTTTTAAATTATAGAGTTGCTGCGCGGGTTTCACAGCCGGGAAACCCGGCAGTGAAAGGGAGGCGGGAGCTACCACCTCCACAAGGTGAGTGCCTTTTATAGCACTCCTTATGGGTGAGGAGGAGGGATGTGATCCTGGGCACAACCTTGTATTGTTACATGGAACAATGGGTCAAGGAACCCATTCAAGCAGAAGGAACCTGGAGATGGTAGAGATGGAAAACACTTTGGCAACAGTGATCATGATATGGTAGAGTCTAAAGGCTAGGCTTATGATGAAAAAGAGAATTAGTAAGAAAAGCCTTCAACTTTTATGAAGGCAGACTTTGAGGGGGTGAGATGAGCTGGGAAATTGGACTAGAGTAGAACAGCAGCAACTTGCATTTATATAGATTCTTTACCGTAGAAAAACTTCTCCCGGCACTCATAGTTGTAAGGAAAAAAATGGACATTTGCCAAATAGGGAGACATTAGGAGGGGTGTCTAAAACCTTGGTCAAAGAGGTATGTTTTAAGGAGAGCCTTAAAGGAGGCAGAGGAGTTTAGGGAAGGAGTGTGAAGGCATAGCTGGCGAGGGAATAGGGGGTGCAATGCACAAGAGCCTGGAGTCGGAAAAGGAGACTTCAGTGGGTGGGTTGTAGGGCTGCAGGAGGATAGAGATGGGGAGGGGTTTAAACACAAGGATGGAAATTTCCAATTTGAGGTATTGGCAGACCAGGAGCAAGATTGGACAGGCAAGTGAGAATTGGTGTGGGATAGGATATGGGCAGCAGAGTTTTGGAAGAGCTAAAGTTTGTGTAGGGTGAAAGATAGGAGGCCAGCCAGGAGAGCATTGAAATAGTTGATTCTGGAGGTGACTGGTATGGATCAAGATTTCAACGGCTGAGGTAGGCAGAGGCCGGTGATGTTCGAGGTGGAACTCTGCAGTCTTTGTGATGGAGTGTCTGTGGAGTTGGAAGCTTGGTGGAGATTGCGAACAATCTAGTTCAACCTAAGACAATGGCTGGGGAGGGGGGTGAAATCAGTAGCGAGGTTAGAGTTTGTGAGGAACTTAAAGCAATTAAGATCAGTAAAGAAAAAGTACTGGAGAAATTAATGGGACTAAAAGCCAACAAATGCCCTGAACCTGATGGCTTATATCCTAGGGTTTTAAAAGGGATGGCTGCAGAGATAATTGATGCATTGGTTTTGATCTTCCAGAATTCCCTAGATTCTAGAACAGTCCCCGTGGATTGGAAGGTAACAAATGTAACCCTGCTATTCAAGAAAGGAGAGCGAGAGAAAACAGGGAACTGTAGGCCAGTTAGCCTGACATCAGTAGTAGGGAAAATGCTAGAATCTATTATTAAGGACGTAGAACAGTGCATTTAGAAAATCATAATGTGATTAGGCAGTGTCACAGTTTTATGAAAGAGAAAGCATGTTTGACAAATCTATTAATTTTTTTGAGGGTGTAAGTAGCAGGATAGATAAGGGGGAACCAGTGGATGTAGTATATTTGGATTTTCAAAAGGCATTCGATAAGGTGCCACAAGAGGTAGTTACACAAGATTAGGGTTCATGGGATTGGGGATAATAATTAGCATGGATTGAGGATTGGTTACCGGACAGGAAACAGAGAAGGAATAAACGGGTCATTTTCAGGTTGGCAGTTTTAGCTAGTGGGGTGCCACAAGGATCAGTGTTTGGGCCTCAGATGTTTACAATCTATATCAATGACTCAGATGAAGGGATCGAATGTAATGTATCCAAGTTTTCTGACAATACAAAGCAAGGTGGGAAAGTAAGCTGTGAGGAGGGCACAAAGGGATATAGACAGGTTAAGTGAGTGGGCAAGAAGGTGGCAGATGGAGTATAATGTGGGGAAATGTGAAATTATCCACTTTGGTGGGAATAGTAGAAAAGCAGAATATTTTTTTTAAAAGGTGAGACATGAAGAAATGTTGGCATTGAGGGATTTGGATGTCCTTGTACACGAATCACAAAGTTGACATGCAGGTACAGCAAGCAATTAGGAAGGCAAATGGGATGTTAGCATTTATTGCAAGGGGGTTGGAGTACAAAAGTAAGGAGGTCTTCCTGCAATTATATAGGACTCTGGTGAGACCACACCTGAAGTACTATGCACAGTTTTGGTCTCCTTACCCAAGGAAAGATATACTTGCTTCAAAGGGAGTGCAACTAAAGTTCACTTGGTTGATTCCTGGGCTGAGAGGGTTGTCCTATGAGAGATTGAGTAGATTGGGCCTATATTCTCTGGAGTTTAGAAGAATGAGAGGTGATCTTATTAAAATGTGTAAAATTCTAAGAGGGCTTGACAGGGTAGATGCTGAGAGGCTGTTTCCCCTGGCTGGACAATCTAGAACTAGGAGTTATAGTCTCAGGATAAGGGGTTGGCCATTTAGGACTGAGATGAGGAGGAATTTCTTCACTCAGAGGGTTGTGAATCTTTGGAATTCTCTACCCCAGAGGGCTGTGGATGCTGCGTCATTGCGTAAATTCAAGACTGAGATCGATAGATTTTTGGACACTGGGGGAATCGAGGGATATTGAGATCGGGCGGGAAAGTGGCGTTGAGGTAGATGATCAGCCATGATCTTATTGAATGTTAGAGCAGGTGCCAGGGGCTGCATGGCTGACTCCTCTTATTTCTTATTTCTTATATGTGGCCGGGCACAAAGGTGATGGCTTTGATCTTTCGAATGTTTAGCTGGAGGAAATATGGTTGTTGTTTTTTTAAAAGGCTGCATTACATTTGTAGGGGTTTAATACATACCTCCAAATTGTGGGAAGGAAATGGAAGAGAAAACTTTAGAGAGATGATTAAGAATAACAAATTATTGTTTGGGCAGATTTTAATTGTCTGCTTATTTTGGGGACATGAGAGTAAATGGGGAAAAAGGAATGAAATTCCTATAATGTGTACAGGACTCCTTCCTGAAGCAGCAGTAGGCGTACAAGGGCAAAGGTGTTGCTAGGTCTGGTTATGAGTAATGAAATAGATCAGGTAGATGAGCTAAATGTGGGTGAATACCTTTGGAATAGTAACCACATTATAATATGACTTAAGATCCAACTGGAAAGGAGAAAGGTCAGTATAAAAACTAGAGCACCAGATTGGATTAGGGCAGATTTTAATAAGTTGCAGAATGAGCTAGCTGAAGTGAGCTGGATGGAGATCTTGGCACACAGAACTGTAGAGCTACAGTGGGATGTTCTAAAAAGAGATTGCAAAAGTACAGAATATATTCAATTTTAAAAAAGGAAACTACTTGTAGTTTCAGCGTGCATTGGATAAATGGAAGTTAGAAACCAACTAAATTTGAAGAAGAGGGCCTATAAGAACTAAAAGAATAATGAAAAAACTAAAGGAGAATGAGAAAATAAGAGGTTAAGAGCAGAAATTGAAAAGCTAATTATGAAGAAAACATTTCAAAAATCAAGAGTATATTAGTAAGAAGAGAATTGCTAAAAGTGAATTGGGATCTCAGTGGAGAGGACTGACAATTTGTAAATATCAAAAAATGGTGGAAGAACTTGACTATTTGACCATCTGTCTTTACTAAAGAAAAGGTTATCAGAAAGGAGGTGAATTCTCAAGTGGTTGTGAAGCAAGGTGAATGATTATTATGATGGATGAAGGAAAATTTTAGATAAGTTAGGCTAAAGGAAGACAACATCAGGATCTGACAGGATATGTCCTAGGAAATTACGACAGCCCTAGAAATTATATTTGTGTGGATGTATGCTGGAGGGCTGGAAAGTGGCCAGTGTAGTACCCATTTTAAAAAAGGGGACTGAGCAAATCTGGGTAATCACAGGCCAGTTAGTTTAACAGGTGTGGTAGGGAACATTTTAGAATCTTTCAGGATGAAATTACCACATTATCTAGATGAAGAGAAAATATTTAGAAGTAGCCAGTAAGAATTTTAAAAGCTTGACAAACCTCATAGAATTCTTTGAGATAACAGACATGATAAATGGGTAAAATGTAGTGGATGTGATGTACATGAACTTTTAATAAAGCCTTTGACCAGTTATACATCAGAGATTACTAGAGAGGATTGAGGGTATGGAATGAGAATGAGGGTAGCAAACTATTTAAAAATTGATCAGAAGGGAGATTATTTGTTCAGGGCAGTTTTTCAGAGTGGAAGGGTGTGCGTGCGTGTGTGCATGCGTGCGTGTTTTTTATTTGTTCACGGGATGTGGGCGTCGCTGGCAAGGCCAGCATGTATTGCCCATCCCTAATTGCCCTCGAGAAGGTGGGGTGAGCCGCCTTCTTGAACCGCTGCAGTCCGTGTGGTGACGGTTCTCCCACAGTGCTGTTAGGAAGGGAGTTCCAGGATTTTGACCCAGCGACAATGAAGGAACGGCGATATATTTCCAAGTCTGGATGGATGGATGGAAAGGCAGTGATCGGGCGAAAACATGCAGTGTGCTGCTTAAACATCTGACTGCAAGTGAGTGTTCCTGCCTGCCTTTCTATCTCCTTCCATTCATAACCAAGGGGGTGGCATATGCTGAGTGCCAGGGACCAGAGATCACCTAATATGGGTATGAGGTGTTTATTGATTGCTGAGACAGGCTAACAAATTGCTAATTATTTTCTGTCTTTTGGTAAAACATCTTCAATGACCAGCTCTTTAGTATTTCAACTACCTTTTCATCTGTTTTTTAAAACTTGTGTAAATATACTTTGCTTTAGAACCCAACATTTAACTGTTACTCTATTTTTCCTTTCGAAAAATAGTCAGAACAATCCCAAAGTGTGACAGTGACAAATTAAATTTAATATGGTCAGATATAAGGTAGGAGTCTAGAGTAGGAAAATCAACATAGTAATATAAACTACATGCCTCTCAGACACACAGGAGAGAGGAATTTAGGTGTATTGGTGGGTAGTGCACTGAAACCAACAGTGCAGTGTATGGCAACAGTAAGGAAGGCTAACTGGATCTTGGGGTGTTCTAGCCAAAGGAATAGAATATAACCCCAGGACTTGATAAGTATATATAAGGCACTAGTTTGGTCACACATGCATTCTTGAATAGCAGCTCCCCAAATTCAAGAATAAATAAATTGAACTGATATATTCAAGGTTGTCAAAACACTAGAACCCATGGAAATGGGCTAAAGCTTAAAAGATTTAAGATACATAGAGCATGGTGAACATGTGTCATGAACTGCCATTTGAGGCAGATAGCATGGAAAAAAAATCAAGGGAGAATGGGATAGAAATTTGAGGAAATGGGTAATTATGAAGCATTAGTTTTTGGGACTGGCCAGGTGGACTGCAGGGTATTTTCCATTCCTATGTTCCTTTAAGAAGTCAGGCAAGAGAAAAGGCTGTTTGACTCATGTATGTTCAGTCCTCAACTATCCTAATTATTCCAATATAGTATCCAACTCCACTTTGATCAACCCCAATGTTACATACTAGCATTCTATTACTTCTTTTAATTGCTTTGCTACATTCACTGGAAATGTCTAGTAATATTCCCCATTCTAATTTTTTTGTTTGTATTTTTTTCTTTCCAGTTTCTTTGCTTTCAGTACAGAAGGGGAGCAAAAGGTAAAAAAGTTGACATTGACACCTCCACTGGAATACAGTTCCACAGGTGCCAGTTGGCTTTCCGTATCTCCCTCAAGTAGTCATTGTTCACATGAGCCTCGACAGTGGATGTCCGCTTGGCAAGCTATTCAACAGGAGCGGCATCCCATCTGAGGCTCGTTCTGTCCTTACTTGACATCCACATGTGCACAGTGTACGTGGGAATCCTGGCCAATTTTCCCCTACTTAATGTAGCTGCAGGAGGCAATTATAGTACCCCTATTGTCATCTTGACTGAGATTGGCTAACTCGACAGAGAGAGGATTGAACCTGGATCCTACTGTATGGCTGAGCTGTTCGCTGGACACCATGGGAGCTCTCGAGTACCTTTTCTAAAAAGAATTTGCAGAAAGTAATTGCACTTTCATCTAAAGCTTCTGAGCTGAGAACAATTGGCTTTTGAGCAATTTTCTTGGATCATATGTTGTGTCTACTAAATTTAGTTTGTTCAAACCACTATAGTGCTTTTTTTTAAATTAGTGACTTCACTGAGATTGATTTACTGCTAAAGAAACCACTGAATGCAACCCATGCTTTTAGTATGTAGTAAATAACTTTCTCCCTCACTTTATTGTGACCTGTTGTTTCTTCAGCTGTATTTTTCCCTGTGGGGCTTTCCAATTCACAGCCATAGGGGAGATGATGAGCGGAGAGGGAGAGATCAGATACACTTGTTCACAGCAGCTGCCTCAATTAATTGAAGGACTCCAGCTCTCTTGTAATGTTGACTGTATGCTATAATAATTGCTGCTGTAAATCATTCTGTTTTTGTCTAGTTTAACATTGGATGCAAAAGAGCAACAAACATTTTAAAAGAATATATATTTTTCTAAAGAAGGCTTGGCAAGAAGTATATTTGTGAACTCCCATTACAAACTGATAAACTGATAGGCAATAGAATACAAAATAAAATGTTAACGTTCATTGCAGAAGTTATTTTGTAGTATTCTATTACGCATTTTGTACATCTAAACAGTTGCCGCCATCCACAGCTTTATGTTCATATTTAAAGCATCAAGTCCAAGTCTGGCGCTTACTGTCTTCGGTATTGAACATCAAACTTTAATTTCGGTAGTATTGAATTCTGAGTTGCTAGAGTAAAATGCCATTGGGAGTGGAAGCTTAAGCAAGGGAATGCTGAACTTGGCAACTTTACGGACGCATTCCAATGCCACGAAAACAAAATACTGCGGATGCTGGAACATAAGAACATAAGAACATAAGAAATTGGAGCAGGAGTAGGCCAATCGGCCCCTCGAGCCTGCTCCGCCATTTAATAAGATCATGGCTGATCTGATCCCAACCACAAATCTAAAGAACACAAGAAGTCGGAGCAGGACCCGGCCACATAGCCCCTGGGCCCTCTCCGCCACCCACAGGGCATTGACCGATCCGAACTCAGCTTCATGTCCAATTTCCTGCCCGCTCCCCATAACCCCTAATTCCCTTTACTTCGAGGAAACTGTCTATTTCTGTTTTAAATTTATCTAATGATGTAGCTTCCACAGCTTCCTGGGGCAGCATATTCCACAGACCTACCACCCTCTGAGTGAAGAAGTTTCTCCTCATCTCAGTTTTGAAAGAGCAGCCCCTTATTCTAAGATTATGCCCCCTAGTTCTAGTTTCACCCATCTTTGGGAACATCCTTACTGCATCCACCCGATCAAGACCCCTCACAATCTTATATGTTTCAATAAGATCGCCTCTCATTCTTCTGAACTCCAATGAGTAGAGTCCCAATCTACTCAACCTCTCCTCATATGTGCGCCCCCTCATCCCCGGGATTAACCGAGTGAACCTTCTTTGTACTGCCTCGAGAGCAAGTATGTCTTTTCTTAAGTATGGAGACCAAAACTGTATGCAGTATTCCAGGTGCGGTCTCACCAATACCTTATATAACTGCAGCAATACCTCCCTGTTTTTATATTCTATCCCCCTAGCAATAAAAGCCAACATTCCGTTGGCTTTCTTGATCACCTGCTGCACCTGCATACCAACTTTTTGATTTTCTTGCACTAGGACCCCCAGATCCCTTTGTACTGCAGTACTTTCCAGTCTCTCGCCATTAAGAAAATAACTTGCTCTCTGATTTTTCCTGCCAAAGTGCATAACCTCACATT
Organism: Heptranchias perlo; assembly: GCF_035084215.1. Lineage (NCBI taxonomy): Eukaryota > Metazoa > Chordata > Chondrichthyes > Hexanchiformes > Hexanchidae > Heptranchias > Heptranchias perlo. Next base: position 13,921,206 of record NC_090329.1, on the reverse strand, counting down.
TTCCAATATTATATTGCATCTGCCAAATCTCCGCCCACTCACCCAGCCTGTCTATATCCCCTTGCAGGTTTTTTATGTCCTCCTCACTCTCTACTTTCCCTCCCATCTTTGTATCATCTGCAAATTTTGATATGTTGCACTCGGTCCCCTCCTCCAAATCGTTAATATAGATTGTAAAGAGTTGGGGACCCAGCACCGACCCCTGTGGAACACCACTGGTTACTGGTTGCCAGTCCGAAAATGAACCATTTATCCCAACTCTCTGCTTCCTGTTTGATAACCAATCCTCCACCCATGCCAGAATATTACCCCCAATCCCGTGATTTTTTATCTTAAGTAATAATCTTTCATGTGGCACCTTGTCGAATGCCTTCTGGAAGTCTAAATACACTACGTCCACTGGTTCCCCTTTATCCACCCTATACGTTATATCCTCGACGAACTCAAGCAAATTTGTCAGACATGACTTCCCCTTCATGAAGCCATGCTGACTTTGTCCTATTAAATTATGCTTATCTAAATGTTCCGTTACTGTCTCCTTAATAATAGACTCCAAAATTTTACCCACCACAGATGTTAAGCTAACTGGCCTATAATTTCCAGCCTTCTGCCTACTACCCTTTTTAAATAACGGTGTTACATTAGCAGTTTTCCAATCTGCCGGGACCTCTCCTGAGTCCAGGGAATTTTGGAAAACTATCACCAAAGCATCCACAATCCCTACTGCCACTTCCCTCAAGACCCTAGGATGGAAGCCATCAGGTCCAGGGGATTTATCCGCCTTGAGTCCCATTATTTTACTGAGTACCATCTCCTGAGTGATTTTAATCGTATTTAGCTCCTCCCCCCCGAGAGTCCCCTGTTTGTCCAGTGTTGGGATATTCTTAGTGTCCTCTACTGTAAAGACTGAAACAAAATATTTGTTCAGCATTTTTGCCATCTCCATGTTTCCCACCATTAATTTCCCGGTCTCATCCTCTAAGGGACCTATGTTTGCCTTAGCCACCCTTTTTCTTTTTATATAACTATAGAAACTCTTGCTATCTGTTTTTATATTTTTTGCTAATTTCTTTTCATAATCTAACTTCCCTTTCTTAATCAATCCTTTAGTTACTTTTTGCTGTCTTTTGAAGAATTCCCAATCTTCTATCCTCCCACTAAGTTTGGCTACCTTATATGTCCTTGTTTTTAGTCGGATACTATCCTTGATTTCTTTACTTAGCCACGGGTGGCTGTCATTTCTTTTACACCCTTTTTTCCTCAGTGGAATATATTTATTTTGAAAGTTGTAAAATAACTCCCTAAATGAACACCACTGCTCATGTACCGTCTTACCCTTTAATCTATTTTCCCAGTCCACTTTAATCAATTCCGCTCTCATACCATCATAGTCTCCTTTATTCAAGCTCAGTACGCTTGTTTGAGAATCAACCTTCTCACCCTCTAATTGGATATGGAATTCAACCATGTTGTGGTCGCTCGTTCCAAGGGGATCCTTAACTAGGACATTATTAATTAATCCTGACTCATTACACAGGACCAGGTCCAAGGTTGCCTGCCCCCTTGTAGGATCAGTTACATACTGCTCAAGAAATCCATCCCTGATGCACTCAATGAACTCGTCCTCAAGGCTGCTCTGCCCAATTTGATTTGTCCAGTTAATATGATAATTAAAATCCCCCATAATTATGGCTGTTCCCTTATTACATGCCCCGACTATCTCCTGATTAATACTTCTTCCAGCAGAGTTGCAACTATTAGGAGGCCTATATACTACGCCCACTAATGTTTTTTTTCCCTTATTATTCCTTATCTCCACCCAAACTGTTTCATTATCTTGATGCTTTGTCCCAATATCATTTCTCTGTATTACAGTGATTCCTTCCTTTATTAACATAGCCACCCCACCTCCCCTTCCTTCCTGCCTGTCCTTCCTGATTGTTAAATACCCTGGCATATTTAATTCCCAGTCGTTGTCACCCTGCAGCCATGTTTCTGTAATGGCCACAAGATCATACCCATACGTAGTTATTTGTGCCGTTAACTCGTCCATTTTATTACGAATGCTACGTGCATTCAGATAAAGAACTTTCAAATCTGTTTTGTGACGCTTAGTTCCTGCTTTTTCCTTTTTCAACACTTTACCTATTACTCCATACCTTCTGTCCCTTCCTGTTACGCTTTCCTCTCTCTCCCTGCTCAGGTTCCCAACCCCCTGCCACTTTAGTTTAAACCCTCCCCAACAGCACTAGCAAACACTCCTCCTAGGACAGCGGTCCCGGCCCTGCCCAGGTGCAGACCGTCCGGTTTGTACTGGTCCCACCTCCCCCAGAACCGTTTCCAGTGTCCCAGGAATTTGAATCCCTCCCCCTTGCACCATTCCTCTAGCCACGTATTCATTTGAAATATCCTCCTATTTCTACTCTGACTAGCACGTGGCACTGGCAGCAATCCTGAGATTACTACCTTTGAGGTCCTATTTTTTAATTTACCTCCTAACTCCCTATATTCTGCTTTTAGGACCTCATCCCCTTTTTTACCTATATCGTTGGTGCCTATGTGCACCACGACAGCTGGCTGTTCGCCCTCCCCCTCCAAAATGTTCTGTAGCCGCTCCGAGACATCCTTGATCCTTGCACCAGGGAGGCAACACACCATCCTGGAGTCTCGGTTGCGGCCGCAGAAACGCCTGTCTATTCCCCTTACAATTGAGTCCCCTATCACTATAGCTCTGCCACTCTTTTTCCTCCCAGCCTGTGCAGCAGAGCTACCCGTGGTGCCAGGAAGTTGGCTGCTGCTGCCTTCCCCTGATAAGTCATCCCCCCCAACAGCATCCAAAGTGGCATATCTGTTTGAGAGGGGGATGGCCACAGGGGACCCCTGCACTACCTGCCTGCATCTCTTACTCTTCCTGGTGGTCACCCATTCACTTCCTGCCTGTATACCCTTTACCTGCGGTGTGACCAACTCGCTAAACGTGCTATCCACGAGTTTCTCTGCATCGCGGATGCTCCACAGTGAGTCCACCCGCAGCTCCAGCTCCGAGATACGATCGGTCAGTAGCTGCAGGTGGACACACTTCCCGCACACATGGTCGGCAGGGACACTGGTAGTGTCCATGACTTCCCACATCTTGCAGGAGGAGCATATCACGGGTGCGAGGTCTGCTGCCATGACTTGCCTTAGCTGAGTTACCCCTTTTAAATTACGTTGAAATTAGACCTAGGTTCACTAAAAAAAACACTATCTGCTATAAAACCTGCAGATCTTCCCTTTCTTATTACTTTACTTACAGTAAAATGGTAGAAATACTCACCTGAACCTACTCACCAATCAGCTGCCTCCCCTGTGCCGCGTCACTTTCTGACTGGTGACGTCACCCCGAACTGCCGCTGGTCTCAGAGTCTCGCTCTCAGAGTAAGCTCTGGTCTCGCTCTCTCCGCGCTGTTTATATCCCCGCTCTGGTCTCGCTCTCTCCCGCCGCTCACCGCTCTCAGGTCCACTACCGCTCTGCAAGAAAAGCAAGGCAAAGCAGCACCTCCTTCCCCCACTTCACCTAACTCCCACACGTACCGAACTCTCAGCACACTGTGTAATATCCGCACACCGTGCAGTCCGCACTGACAGGCCCCTGTATTTCTACAGTTGAGACTCAGATGAGTCAGGCCTGCCCCACCTTCAGGGACCAATTGAATCTAGCTGACCAATTAACTTGCTACAGCAGCTCTCTGCTGAAGCCTGACAGAAACTTAGAAATTTAAACTTTTAAATTGACCTTAAACAGTTGAAGCAATATGCACTAGATTTAAAGAGATTAACCCTTCAACTCCCACACCTGACAGAAACTTAGAAATTTAAACTTTTAAATTGACCTTAAACAGTTGAAGCAATATGCACTAGATTTAAAGAGATCAACCCTTCAACTCCCACACGTACCGAACTCTCAGCACACTGTGTAATATCCGCACACCGTGCAGTCCGCACTGACAGGCCCCTGTATTTCTACAGTTGAGACTCAGATGAGTCAGGCCTGCCCCACCTTCAGGGACCAATTGAATCTAGCTGACCAATTAACTTGCTACAGCAGCTCTCTGCTGAAGCCTGACAGAAACTTAGAAATTTAAACTTTTAAATTGACCTTAAACAGTTGAAGCAATATGCACTAGATTTAAAGAGATTAACCCTTCAACTCCCACACCTGACAGAAACTTAGAAATTTAAACTTTTAAATTGACCTTAAACAGTTGAAGCAATATGCACTAGATTTAAAGAGATCAACCCTTCAACTCCCACACGTACCGAACTCTCAGCACACTTGTTCTTATGTTCTTATGTTCTTATGTTCTTATGTTCTTATGAATTTGGGAACTGGTAAAAGTTTACAGCCATTCTGCTACATGACCTTGAAACATGTTTCACATTCAATGAATGTGACTTTAAAGTTCGTATCGTAGTATGGTACAGCACAGAAGGAGGCCATTCAACCCATCGTGCCTGTGTCTGCTCTTTGAAAGAGTTAGCCAATTAGTTCCACTCCCCTGCTCTTTCCTCATAGACCTGTAAATTTTTTCCCTTCAAGTATTTATCCAATTCCCTTTTGAAAGTTGTTATTGAATCTGTTTCCACTACACTTTCAGGCAGTGCATTTCTGATCATAACTCGTAGCATAAAAAAATGTCTCCTCTGGTTCTTTTGCCAATCACCTTAAATCTCTGTCCTCTGATTACTGACCCTTCTGTCACTGGAAACAGGGTAATAAGGAGAAACTATCAAAATTGTTCATGATTTTGAACACCTCTAACAAACTTCCCCTTAACCTTCTCTGTTCAAGGAGAATAACCACAGCTTCTCCAGTCTCCACATAATGGAAGTCCCTCATCCCTGGTACCATTCTAGTAAATCTCTTCTGCACCCTCTAAGGCCTTAACATCCTTCCTAAAGTGTGGTGCCCAGAATTGAACACAATACTACAGCTGAGGCCTAACCAGTGTTTTATAGAGGTTTAGCATAACTTCCTTGCTTTTGTAATCCATACCTCTATTAATAAAGCCCAGGATCCCATTTGCTTTTTTAACAGCCTTCTCAACTTACCCTGCCACCTTCAAAGATTTGTGAACATACACTCCCAGGTCTCTCTATTCCTGCACTCCCTTTAAAATTGTACCATTTAGTTTATATTGCCTCTCCTCATTCTTCCTACCAAAATGTATCACTTCACACCTGTGTTAAATTTCATCTGTTATGTGTATGTCCATTTCACCAGTCTGTCTGTGTCCTGAAGTCTGTTACTATGCTTCACATTGTTTACTACATTTCCAAGTTTCATGTCCATGTATCATATTATAGTTTGTGTAGAAGATGCTCTTGTGATTTTTTAAATTCCTATTTATTAAATTTCATGACACTTTAATCCAAAACTAGTACTCCTTCTTCTGAATTTTTGCCTTTTCCTTCCCCCCCCCCCCCCCCCATCCTGACAGTGTCAACTCTTGCTATGGTATGTGCAATCATGGTCTTTTAGTATCTTGGCTGGTGCTTATACATGTATACTTCCAGCTGGAGTACCTGAGTAACAGTTAGGAGCTCAACCCTAGGCTGCTTTCTTTCTCTTAACCCTTCCTCTCTTCCTTTTACTTCCTCTGCCCCAAAGACTGGAGTACTGAGGCCAACTGTAGTGTTGTCTACTTCAATTGCTGTGGCTGACATTTTGAGTCTTCCTAGTCTATTTCTCAATACAACACTGACCTTTATGTTCCTTTTCAGCAATCTACTTGCTCCCTTATTTCCATCTTACTGTTTTATCCTGTTTTGTTGTTTTATCTCTATCATTGAAGCTGCTGAAGCCTCTCCTGCAGATGAACCATTTTGAATTTTCTTGTTTCCAGCGTTTTTGCTTGCTGGCTTTGAGCTGTTGCTAGAGAGGTACAGTACCTAGACTTTTTAAACTTCCTGTGGAAGTTGAATAACTACTTAGATGTCTAAATAAACCTGTCAGATGTTGTCATTCTTGTATTGATATATATTTAAGTACTATTACCTAAAACCAATGCAAGTATGGTTTCTCTTGTGGATTTTATACAGTAGTATTCTGTGTTAGAGGTAGCAGTAAATGTGCCCTAGCAGGGGAACTTTGACTGCTCACCGACTCTCCTAGATTATCTCGTGGGATAAAATGATTTTTCTGCATTTTATTCAGATCACTGGAACAGCCAACAACTTGTCAAATGCTCTCTCAAAATAGAAATTCTGTGTTGCTTGAACCATGATAATGCTGGGGGACTGGGTGGTGCAGTTAGCACATTGTCCTTTCACCTTTTTAGAATCTGGATTCAAATCATAGGATAAAGATATCTACTCTCTTCATGCTGTAAGAGTCCTATGTGAAATGAGTTGATGTAGTCTCAACACACTTTATAATGAGTGCAAGTCTACAGCAAAATTTATATTTTCAGAGACTATAAGGTTGGTGTAGAAAATAGAGTGCTACACTGGTTTTTCAGGGAGTGTATTGAGGTTATGATTTAAGGCACATTGTTGGGGCAAAGTAAAAATAGCCACCTTCTGCATCTGGCTGGGGTTTTTTAATGCTGAAATGTGCTTTAAAAACAAGAGATAAAATTTGATTGCAAAATTCATTCACTGATAAATTGCTGTTTATATATTGGGTGGGTCTGCCAGGCTGCAGACTTTCATCATTAAGGCTATCTTGGTGTACTGCATTAGTTAAATCCAAAAACCAATGTATTTGAAGAAATGAAACTGATATCTTTAGGGATTATTAAATAGTCCTGTATAGATCTTGATCATTTTTATTTTAAATAGTTATTTCGTTTTTTTGTGGGAAACTGTAAATATTTGCTGAGATCATGTGAAGTGTTTTATTTTGTAGGATGTCATCTCAAAAAAAAAAGTCTTCTGATCATTGTATAATGTTGTTGTAGAGTTATTTTAATGTTTTTTGTTAGTCACTTAAAATTGAACCTGTAAAATTTTACGCAAAGTTTATCTCCACCAGCTTGACTGCGTGGCAGCGCTCAATGTAAGCTTCAAAAACAATCTCATTCTTCAACTCCTGGTCTGAACGGTAACTTCAGACTTCAGCTATGTCTTCATTTTTAAACCAGTTTTCCAGTGCTCATGGGTTCGATTTTAGGAGGGAGGCAGGTTGGAAGCGGGGGGGTCGACTGGGCGTGTGGGTAACGCGCCCAGTGAATTTGGGGTGCTCCACACACGATTGCAACCTGATTGAAGGTACTTACCTTGGCTTCCGGGTTTCGCGCTGGAAAGCTGCGCAGCGGGCGGACTGCGCAGCCGCATCATAGGCTGTCAGCTGGAGGAGCCCTATTTAAAGGGGCAGTCCTCCACTGACTGATGCTGCAGAAAATATGCAAAATTACAGCATGGAGCAGCCCAGGGGAAAGGCTGCTCCCAGGTTTAATAATGCCTCACTCCAGGTCTTACTGGATGGGGTGAGGAGGAGGGGGAGGACAGAGATCTTCTCCCCAGTGGACGGGAGGAAGTGGCCTGCCTCTGCCACCACGGAGGCCTGGCTCGAGGTGGCAGAGGAGGTCACCAGCTCCACCAACATATCACGCACCTGCATACAGTGCAGGAGGCGCTTCAATGACCTAAGTAGGTCAGCTGAAGTGAGTACACTTACTCATTCCCCTACACTCCGTCTGCCACACTGCCCCCACCCCACATCTCCTTCTGCACTGCCAACTCAACTCTATCACATCACTCCTCACACCCACTCAAACCTCATCCTCATCTTACCTGCACTTACTCACATCGCCAGTACTCATCCCGCCACTACCACTCAACCCAATCCTCATACAATCTCATGGCTCTGTCTCGTACTCACCCTCTCATGCATCTCTTTCACGGTCAGCCTCACTCAACCTGCCACTACTTGTGCTGCAGCCACAGGGCATGCATCACATATGTGCAGTAGGAAGCGTAAGGCAAACGTGTCGTGAGCATGAAGGGGATGCACAAGGGTGTTTGAGGGTTTGTCGTGGTTTTTACTTATATTTGATTTCTGATCAACTTGCATTACATATATTGTCACCACTACTGCCACGTCTTTGCGAATCTTGTCTGGTTTGTGCAATAATGCCCTTTCCTGAGGATCACTATGAAGACCCACAACTGATGCCACCCATTGTGTCACTGCAGAGTGGGTGTAGGTGTATTTGCAGGGCGCTTTTGTGCAGACGACTAAGAGACGTTGGCGATGTCCCCGGTGGCACCCTGGAAGGATGCGGAGGAGAAGTTGTTGAGGGCAGTGGTGACGTTGACAGCGACAGGTAAGAAGATGGTGCTCGGGCCAGCCGGGAGCAGCTCGGCATGAAGGAGGCTGCAGATGTCCACGACTACATGTTGAGTGACTCTGAGCGTCCATGTGCACTGCTGCTCAGAGGTCCAGGAAGCTGAGCCTCGGTCTGTGGACCCTGTGGCGAGGGGAGTGCCTTCTGCGACGCATCTCTCTGCGGTTGCCCTCCCTCCTCCTGTGCAGGTGGATGTGTCATAGCACTGTTGTGGAGCTCCACGTGTTAGAGGTGGCCGGCAAGACTGATGATGCTGTTCGTCCTCCGAGGAGGTCACGACTGCAACTATGGCGGCCCCCATCCGGAAGATGTACATTTGAGGGGGTCTGCAAGGCAGGTAAATGTGTCTGGACACCGGGGTAAGTGTGAAAGTCGGTGAATTTTATTGTTAGGAGGAGGGTGGTGGAGGCCAATCTTTGTCCATAGTGACAGAGTGGCTTCCTGCAATGAGTGAGGGTCCCCCCCCCCCCCCCCCCCCCCCCCCAACCTGTCAAATGGATCTTTGCAGCTGCCACAGGCTGGTGGCTGCAACACGTCCATTTCAATTGGGAGTATTTCCCCCAGCATGGGAAACAGTCTCAGATGAGTTGAAAATCCCACCCCTCCTAAAATATCATGTCAATCAGGTCTGCTAACTACCTGAAGTATCTACTTAATTAGTTTAAGTGGCACCCCGCCGGCTTTAATTGCCGGCAGGAGTCCCTCATGCGAGGACTGCGCGCGCATCTAAGCCCGTCACTTGGGAACCTGGAAGTGGGCGGGTTGGAGCAGGGCTCCGGACCCGCCCCGGGAATCCCCGATTTTCAGAGCCCCCCACCACCGGCCACGAACCTGCTGGCTCGGAGGTCCGAAAATCGAGCCCCATGAGTCAGAACGCATGGATTCAAGCCTCATCTGCTGAGGGAGCACTGCATTGTCTGAGGTAAGAAAATGGGAGAGATGGAGAACCTGGGATCGGGTATCCAATTTAAACTGGTTTAAAAATGAGGACATAGCTGAAGTTACTGTTCGGACCAGAGGAGTTGCATCGTGAGATTGTTTTTGAAGCTTACATTGAGCTTTGCTGGAAGTGTGTGTGTGAAGCCAATGACTCAGATTAGAGTAGGAATGAAAGGGGAAGTTGGTGGTGAGTCACATGTAAATTGGGGTTGCATTTACAGACAGCAGTGTTCAATAGCTTATCTGCATTTGGTTTCCCCATTGTAAAGGAGACCGCACGTGAGCAGTGGATGCTGTATACTAAGTTAGAGGATGTGCGTGTAACTTGTCACAGGAGGAGTGCTTCAGGTATAGGAGGAGGTGACTGAGCAGATAGGGGAAAATTAAAGCTAAGGGAGTGAGAGCAAGAGTGAAGAAAAATAATGGCTGAAGTAGAGACTGGTGGAAAGAAGGGAATGAGATCAATACTACCCCTCACCCATACCTCTTCAGGGTGATTGTCATTGCTAGAGATTGTTTTTTTTACTTTTTGTTGTCTGCATTTCATCATTCCTTGTAAAATGTAGTATGGGCCAGATGCTTCCTCTATTTTAAGAACAAACTTGCATTCGTATAGAGCCTGTCATAACCTCAATGTCCCAAGGTACTTCACAGCCAATGAAGTACTTTTAAAATGTAATTACTGTTATAATGTAGAGAAACAGAGCAAAGTCTCAAAAACAGCAATGACATAAATGACCAAAAAATCTGTTGTTAGTGTTGGTTGAGGGATAAATGTTGGCCAAGGCATTGGGCAAACTCCCCTTCTCTATGAAGAGTGCCATGGGATATTTTGCATAGGTTAGATAGGGCTTTGATTTAACATCTAATCCAAAGGAAAGCTCCCCTGACAGTGCAGCATTGCCCCTCAGCACTGCACTGAAGTGTCAGCCTAGATTATGTGCTTGGATTTCTGGAGTGCAGTTTGAACCCATGGCCTTCTGATTCAGAGATGTGTGGTACCACTGAGTGAAGGCTGATGCCAATCCAAGTAATGAACCTTAATCCCTACTTCAAAGGAGCAATTTGACTGAAGTAGTGTGAAATTTTCCACATCCCACAGCATGCTTATAACCGCCCAGTAAGGTTGATCATTTGCCACCGATTGTAGAAAATTCAGTACTCTAAACTTGTGCTCTAAAAGAAATGGCTTGAGACTGAACATCTTTCATCCCATCAGTCTGGATTGGATTTAAATCCAAGTCCTAGAGCTATGAGGATAATATGGTTACTCAACCTGCCACTAACCTTTCACAGTTGTTATAATTTATATAAAATGATAAATTATTTGTTTTTGAAAATATCTTTCACATTTTGAAAGACAGATCATTTTGAGCCCCAGCATAAATCAAAAATCTGGGGGAAGAAAAACCCTCACCACTTAGACAAGGGGACATTTCTTTCTACCCTAAAAGCTGTATTTGTATCTGCTTTGTCTTTTGGATGAGACATTGAACCAAAACCCAGTTTTCCACCTCAAGTGGACATACAAGATCCCATGGCACTACTCAGAGAAGAGCATGAGAGTTCTCCCAGTGTCCTGACCAATATTCATCCCACCACCAACATCACTAAAATAGGTTGTGGTCATTTATCTCTTTGCTATTTGTGGAACCTTGCTGTGTTTCCCTAAATTTATAACAGTAATAACACACAAAAAGTACTTCATTGGTATTTAATATTCTGATGATGTGACAGGCACTATATAACTCGGTTGGTTTGAATGTTCAATATGCTATGCTATAAATAAATTGTATTTGGACTATTCAGACTTAAAAGCCTTTTTAAGGATAGCTTAAATGTCGAGGCTATTTCACATATTCTAGAATTGCTATCCTAGGGAGGCAGCATGACTGTTTTCCTTACAAAAATCCACATCTATTGATGTGCAGTCAATAAAAAAACCTTGAATACTTGGTCTGTTTATCTTAAAAGCTCAATTTTTCTGGTAACTGAATAGATGTTGTACGCATTCCGGTGTCTTGTGTGTTTTCATGGTGTGCTTTACTCAAAGCGTAGAGTTTATATAATGTTTTAAGCTATTTGCCCTGCGATTTGTGTAGTTTTGACAGGTTTATCTTTTTTTATTCTGACAATCTTGTGGTGGTTGATTTTTGTTGTCCAACTTCATGCTTTTGCCCAATTGCTGATTGGTATTTGAGATTGATTAGCAGTAACAGAAAATTGCAGGGCTTTTGTAATGTTGCTCACTATAGATTTTTAATAATTTTGGTCATTTCCTGTGGAAATGTTTTTTCATACACATTCATATATTTCATAAGTATCCTCACCTTTCAGCTTTGGTTGTGTTTAAGAGTAGACTGAGTGAGAATGCTTTGCATATTTATATGTTTTTGAATACTAACAAAACTTGTGCCAGACTTACTTGTTTTTAAAAACAATCTCTTGCACTAGTAAGTATAAAATCTCTAACATTTGTGCAAACCAAAAATGTATGGAGATGAAACTGTGTAGGTTGGTAATAGTGTACTTTTGTAGAAAAGTACAATGTGTTGATTACTGCTGATACTTTAGACTCACAAACAGGTGTTTATTGACACTTTACGCTCCAGTTAATTCTTTAAACCAATGATTGAACAACTGAAGATTTAACTTAGTCTTACTAAAATAGATTATCATCTTATTGAAAGATTATCTGAAAGCATTAAATTCAGAATATGATTAAATCCAGAACACTTCAGTGAGTCATACTGAATAGAGTAAACGGAGTTCACTCGCTACACAAATCGAGTTTATAGGTTGGCAGAGAGGCACCGCAGAGTTTGATTTGCCTCAAGGAAACAATAAGCATGAACGTAGTCGTGATCATTGAACATTTCATCTTGGCACCGAATGTTCTTGACCAGCATTGCAGGATGCCATTCTTTCAAGGGCCACTTGTCCGAACTGTAAGACGAGAATTTTTCTCCAATTGTAACATGGCACTTTCAGCTGTATGATGCAGCTAATGAACACCTTTTTTTGTGCTGTATTATCCGGAAAAAGGTCTTCCAGTGCCTGGAGGGTTTGCACTACTTTTGTGGTAGAATATTCCTGGTTTTATTGTGAAACTGCTGGGTTTTTTTGTTTTGGATGGATGGAGGGAAGAGGTCTAAAGCAGTCTGGGGTGACTCGAAGATGCAATATGGATAAACCTGATGAGCAGTATGGGATGCTGAAAACTGAGGAACATAAGCACATAAGAAATAGGAAAAGGAGTAGGCCATACGGCCCCTCGAGGTTGCTCTGCCATTCAATCAGATCATGGCTGATCTTTGACCTCAACTCCACTTTCCCGTCCGATCCCCAGATCCCTTAATTTCCCTAGAGCCCAAAAATCTATCCATCTCCGCCTTGAATATATTCAGTGACTCAGCATCCACTGCCCTCTGGGGTAGAGAATTCCAAAGATTCACAACCTTCTGCGTGAAGGAATTCCTCCTCATCTCAGTCTTAAATGGCCGACCCTGTATCCTAGTTCTAGACACTCCAGCCAGAAGAAACAATTTCGCAGCATCTACTATGTCAAGCCCCCTCAGAATCTTGTATGTCAATTATATCACCACTCATTCTTCTAAACTCTAGTGTATAGGCCCATTCTACACAACCTCTCTTCATAGGACAACCCTCTCATCCCAGGAATTAATCTCGTGAACCTTCAGTGCACCGCCTCCAAGGCAAGTATATCCTTCCTTAGATAAGGAGACCAAAACTGTACGCAGTACTTCAGGTAAGGTCTCACCCAATACCCTGTACAATTGCTTGCTGTACCCGCAATACTAACTTTTTGTGTTTCTTGTATGAGGGCACCCAAGTCTCTCTGAACACCAACATTTAATAGTTTGTCACCATTTAAACAATAGTCTGTTTTTCTATTCTTTCTACCAAAGTGAATAACCTCACATTTCCCCACATTATACTCCATCTGCCACCTTCTTGCCCACTCATTTAACATGTCTATATCCCTTTGCAGACTCTGGGTCCTCCTCAAAGCTTACTTTCCCACCTAGCTTTGTATCATCAGCAAACTTGGATACATTACACTCTGTCCCTTCATCTAAGTCATTAATATAGATTGTAAATAGCTGAAGCCCAAGCACCGATCCACTCACAAGTTACATCTTGCCAACCTGAGAATGACCCATTTATCCCTACTCTCTTCTGTCCTTTAACTAATACTCTATCCATGCTAATATGATACCCCAACCCCATGAGCCCTTACCTTGTGTTACAACCTTTTATGTGGCACTTTATCGAATGCCTTTTTGAAAATCTAAATATACTACATCCACTGGTTCTCCTTTATCTATCCTGCTAGTTACAGCCTCAAAAAAACTAATAGATTTGTCAAACACTCTTTCCCTTTCATAAAACCATGTTGACTCTGCCTAATCATATTATAATTTTCTAAGTGCCCTGTTACCACTTCCTTAATAATGGATTCCAGCCTTTTCCCAATGACTGATGTCAGGCTAACTGGCCTGTAGTTCCCTGTTTTTTCTCTCCCTCCCTTCTTGAATAGTGGGGTAACATTTGCTACCTTCCAATCCACTGGGACCATTCTAGAATCTAGAGAATTTTGGAAGATCATAACCAATGCATCCACTATCTCTGCAGCCACCTCTCTTAGAACCCTCGAATGTAGGCTATCAGGTCCAGGGGATTTGTCGGCTTACAGTCCCATTAGTTTGTCCAGTACTTTTTCTCTAGTGATATTAATTGTTTTACTCCCATCTCTGAAGCCAGAGAATATCATATTTCAATACTTAGCATTGAAAATGCCAAGATGATCGTGTCCCTGATCAAGAGATCAACTACTCATGATATGAATTTTTAGAAAAAGAAAACTGCATTTTCCACGTAAATATTCACAGCACAAAGCAATTGTGGGTACTGTTCCAAAACTTAAACAGGGGAAGATGGTTGTTTCAAGACCCTATGAAGAATTGATACTTCTTTAATGTGTTGTGCTGAAATGTGTAGTAAATGAACTAGTGATTCAAAATGATTAAATTGTTGCTGGGCAGTTTTCAGAATAATAGTGTAATAGTAAATGCATAAAAAAAATTATGCAGTTCCTAAGTGGGAGGGGGTGGAAAATAAGCAAATAGGCCCATAAATGTATGCCTAATTTCTGCCTAGGGCCTAGGATTTAAGTTGGAAAGTTCACCTACATGCTAGGGATTTCTGGTAGCTGCAGATAAATTGTGGAAGATGCAGTTTTCACCCTACTCCTATGGAATAATGCCCAATGTGCCATAAAAAGTAGGCAGAAAATGTATAAATAACTGAGGTGAAAGAAACACAAAAATGATATCTTCCCCCTTCTCCCCTCCCCCCCCCAGCATTTTATGCAGTTTAAACCATTAAATAAAACTTTGAAATTAAGTAGTTGAGGTGAGGATTTTATTTGTTGTCACTGAGGTGGGAACAAAGAGGAATGGCAGGTGTTCTGCTGAAATACAAATCCATTATGGGAAGTAAGAGGAGAAAAAATGTTTCATCATGTAAATAACTAAAAATAAAGGAAGATGGTAAAGTATTTGCATTTTAAGCAAATACTGCAAGTTCGCCATGGAAGGTAGAGCAAATAAAATTTGTAATGTAAGTAACAGAATAGGCTTAGAAGTGGAAGAAAGAACAACTTGACGTAAGCAACCTTTTAAAGTGTTATTGAATAGAATTACAAATATTAATATGAAAAGTTTGTATCTTTCACTGTCAGTTAGATAAGTAATGGTTTTACTTTGCCATTCATGTGATAAATGTCATCAATAAGTTTACTTTAAGTTTTCACACAACCTTTACCATCTGAGGATAGACAAGTACACTGCTCCAAAACCTCTGACTTTCCTACTCCAACTGGTTTTTAGATGGCATAAAAGCACTTGGGAGTGTGTCATTTGCTTGCTACTTTTGCTGTCTTCCACCCTTCCTGTAGGAAACTATTACCAACAGATCGTGAGCTTGCAATGTAGGGAGCTGCAAGCACAAATCCATCTTTTACCAATTTGTGGCTGCACTTCATACTATTATATTGTAGCATTTTGATCATCTACAGGGCAGTCAGTTCAACCTCAGTGGTGAGGATGTTTTTAGAAACGAAAATCCGGGACAAAATTAATAGTCATTTGGACATGTGTGGTTTAATAAAGGAAAGCCAGCAGGGATGTGTTAAAGGCAAATTGTGTTTAACTAACTTGATAGAATTTTTTGATGAGGTAGCAGAGAGGATTAATGAGGGCAATGTGGTTGATGTGTATATAGACTTTCAAAAAACATCTTTTTAAAAAAAAAAGTGCCACATAATAGGCTTGTGAACAAAATTGAAGCCCATGGAATAAAAAGGGTAGTGGCAGCATGGATACGAAATTGGCTAAGTGACAGGAAACGGAGAGTAGTGGTGACCGTTTGTTTTTTGGACAGGAGGAAGGTATACAGTGGTGTTCCCCAGGGGTCTGTACTCGGACCGCTGCTTTTTTTATATATATTAATGACTTGGACATGGGTGTACAGGGCACAATTTCAAAATTTGCAGCTGACACAAAACTTGGAAGTGTAGTAAACAGTGAGGAGGATAGTAATAGACTTCAAGAGGACATAGACAGGCTGGTGGAATGGGCAGACACATCGCAGATGAAATTTAATGCAGAGTTGTGCGAAGTGATACGTTTTGGCAGGAAGAATGAGGAGGGGCAAAATAAACTAAATGGTACAATTCTAAAGGGGGTGCAGGAACAGAGACCGGGGGGTATATGTGCATAAATCTTGGCAGGACAGGTTGAGAAAATGGTTTAAAAAAGCATACGGGATCTTCGGCTTTATAAATAGAGGCATAGAGTACAAAAGCAAGGAAGTTATGTTGAACCTTTTATAAACACTGGTTCGGCCACAACTGGAGTATTGTGTCCAATTCTGGGCACCGAACTTTAGGAAGGACGTGAAGGCCTTAGAGAGGGTGCAGAAGAGATTCACTAGAATGGATCCAGGGATGAGGGACTTCAGTTACGTGGATAGACTGGAGAAGCTGGGGTTGTTCTCCTTAGATCAGAGAAAGTTGAGAGGAGATTTGATAGAAGTATTCAAAATCATGCAGGGTTTAGATGAAGAAAATGAAGAGACACTGTTCCCATTGGCGGACGGGTCGAGAACCAGAGCACACAGATTTAAGGTGATTGGCAAAAGAACCAAAGGCGAAATGAGGAAAAACTTTTGTACCCAGTTAGGATCTGGAATGCACTGCCTGAAAGGGTGGCGGAAGCAGATTCAATCGTGTCTTTCAGAAAGGAAGTGGATAAATACTTGAAGGGAAAAAATTTGCAGGGCTACGGGGAAAGAGCTGGGGAATGGGACTAACTGGATTGCTCTTGCAAAGAGCTGGCACAGGCTCGATGGGCCGAATGGCCGCCTCCTGTGCTGTAATCATTCTGTGATTATGATCTGAAGTTTGCAAACCAGGTGTCTCTCAGAAATCAAAGTGGCAGTAATCAGCAGTTCATGGCTGAATGCTGCTTGTCTGTACAGAGGGAAGGAATTTCTTACTGTTTTGCAACAGTAATACGCAGTATGGACAGGTACATGATTTTACAAAAATGTAAAACTGTTAAACCTTCTGTCTTAATGTGCCTTCCTAAATACGTCTCTTTACCTTAGCTATCTCGTAAGCCTGTCAAACCTCGCAGTAAAAATGGGTGGAAAATATCTCTGCAGTATACATTGTGTATAAATATGAGAGAGAATAGGATGTAGAATACCTACTTGGGCATCAAATAAACTGACCACTAGGGAGTGCAGTGATTATTGTTGAATGCACTTTTTAGTGTGCACATAAAAGAATGGAAGAATAGTACTTTATGCATGCAGCTGGATTTCTCCGTGTTTCTCCCTGACGCACAGGTAATCTGCATTATTGGAGTCCATGGTGTGAATCCTTGCCCATTAGGTAAAATTCCTTCCGCCTGCCTTGAGTCTGCAATTTGAAGGTAATTTGTAACTTCTGGTGGCCCAGCTTGTGATCTCCATTTGCATCCTAGAAAATAAAGCTAATGCTGTCTTGCGAATAGATATTCCGGGGAATGTACTTTTTGGACTTTGTTCTGTCAGAAAGATGAAGAGTATCTGTTAAGGTGCTTGTGCTTATTGGCATTTATTTGCCTATCTTTCTGAGCCTCCAGCTATAAGAGCAGAATTTTGTTAAATTATGGGTTAAGTTTTGTCAAAGTTGTTTAATATGTATAAATCAGCTCTATTTTGAATATTTGTGTCACCAGTGAAATGTAGTGCAGTATTGTCACTGAGCAGTACGTTAGCAAAAATTGCACATATGCCAATATCCTTTAATGTGTGTTTCTTTTAATTCATAATTTTAAACTAGCCCCACAGCTATGACCACAAGCACTTAATCCTCATATGATCTAGCTCAAAATCCTCTACCCAGATACAACCCCAGTTCAGAAGAACAAAATCTTTAATTGTGTTGTTGCATACTTTTTACATTTCAAGTGGACATACTGTGAAACGTTTACATGTCCATGATTATATTTTAAGGAAACCCCAGTGACAACATAGAGATGGTTAAGGGTACTAAGTTTAATATTTTTCACGTTTTCAAGACCCAAGTTCCAACAGAAACCAACATGTTCAAAACCATCTACCAGTGAGTTTTCATTTCTCTATCATATATGCTAACTTAGAAAAGTAG
This sequence comes from Heptranchias perlo, assembly GCF_035084215.1. NCBI lineage: Eukaryota > Metazoa > Chordata > Chondrichthyes > Hexanchiformes > Hexanchidae > Heptranchias > Heptranchias perlo. Next base: position 13,903,197 of record NC_090329.1, on the reverse strand, counting down.
CAAAAGCTGACCAATAAAGGAAGAACTTACATTTTTATATAGTGCCTTTCACTTCCTTGGGACGTCCCAAAGCGCTTCACAGCCATTGAAGTATTTTTGAAATGTAGTCACTATTGTAATGCCAATTCAATTAAAGCCAACAGCTTTAACAAGAAGTATATGTGGACATATGAAAGCAAGTAGTTGCATGTAAGTGTAATGGGGTCCAGGCTGACATTTGCCAGCAAAAGCTGAAAAGTGGGCATCTCCAGGCAATATTTTTTCTTGCTCCTGATTACTATTCAGCAACCACTGATTGAAAGTGCCCCCTCTGCATTTTTTTTGCTCTTGCACAGGAGCAAGGATGTCTTACTGCAGTTACACAGGGCCTTGGTGAGACCACACCTGGAGTATTGAGTGCAGTTTTGGTCTCCTTACCTAAGAGAGGATATACTTGCCATTGAGGGAGTGCAGCGAAGGTTCACCAGACTGATTCCTGGGATGGCAGGACAGTTGTATGAGGAGAGATTGGGTTGACTCGGGCTGTATTCACTTGAGTTTAGAAGAATGAGAGGGGATCTCGTTGAAACATACAAAATTCTGACAGGGCTAGACAGACTGGATGCAGGGAGGATGTTTCCCCTGGCTGGGGGGGTTCCAGAATGAGGGGTCACAGTCTCAGGTACGAGGCAGGACATTTAGGACTGAGATGAGGAGAAATTCCTTCACTCAGAGGGTGGTGAACCTGTGGAATTGTCTACCACAGAAGGCTGTGGAGGCCAATTCACTGAATATATTTAAGAAGGAGCTAGATAGATTTCTAGGCACAAAAGGCATCAAGGGGTATGGGGAGAGAGCGGGAATATGGTAGAGATAGAGAATCATCCATGATCATATTGAATGGTGGAGCAGGCTCGAAGGGCCGAATGGCCTTCTCTTTTCTATGTTTACCCACTCTGTCATGTTCTCCCTCTGTTAATGTTACTCCAAAGAGACAGAAACTATGCAATTCATAGAAGCTGCTGTATTGAATAATAACAAGAGAAACTAACCAGAGTCAAGAATTTAAGGTAACTGAGAGGTGAGATTGAGGAGATTGTCACTTCTCTGAAATTCAAGCAGAACATAGGAGAAAATCAGCTGAGAGTTGGGTTGAAGTTAGGGAGGAAAGGGAGGAAGAGCTCTTTGCATCCAGATGTTAAGTGCCTCTTATTCGTTCAAAAGCTTGGGAGCCATCTGATTTGGTGCCCATGCAGGCATCGAACAGCTTTGCACAAGAACATTCCCGACCTCGGTAAAGTGCAGGAAGGTTAAATTCTGCCTAGGTTTTCCCAAACTGCCTGGCAAACACTGACAGCAGTTGGCATGTAAGCTCTATTGCTAAAAGATTAATGGTATAAAATCACTCTTGATTAAGAAAGTATTCAACTCTTACTAATATGCTCATTGTAAACAATTTTACAACACCAAGTTATAGTCCAACAATTTTATTTTAAAAATTCACAAGCTTTCGGAGGCTTCCTCCTTCCTCAGGTGAATGTCAAGAAACCCTCGAACCCCTCGCATTTATAAATCACAGAACAATACCTGGTGATTACAGATAGTCTTTTCAACTGCCCGTTGCCAAGGCAACCAAAGTGTTCAGACAGATAGGTGTTACCTACAGGGCCACCGAATATACAAACGGCCAGAACAAAAAAAAGAGGCCGAAACATCCGGAAGGAAAAGACAGCAGTTGACCCGTTATATTAAAAATAGATAACTTTTGTTCGCTGGTGGGGTTACTTGTAGCGTGACATGAACCCAAGATCCCGGTTGAAGCCGTCCTCATGGGTGCGGAACTTGGCTATCAATTTCTGCTCGACGATTTTGCGTTGTCGTGTGTCTCGAAGGCCGCCTTGGAGTACGCTTACCCGAAGATCGGTGGCTGAATGTCCTTGACTGCTGAAGTGTTCCCCAACTGGGAGGGAATCCTCCTATCTGGCGATTGTTGCGCGGTGTCCGTTCATCCGTTGTCGCAGCGTCTGCATGGTCTCGCCAATGTACCATGCTTTGGGGCATCCTTTTCTGCAACATATGAGGTAGACAACGTTGGCCGAGTCACAGGAGGGTGGTGGGTGGGTGGTGTCCTCTCGTGTGATGGTGGTATCTGTGTGGATGATCTGGCATGTCTTGCAGAGGTTACCGTGGCAGGGTTGTGTGGTGTCGTGGACACTGTTCTCCTGAAAGCTGGGTAATTTGCTGCGAACGATGGTCTGTTTGAGGTTGGATGGCGTAGTTTCTCCGCTCCGGGGAAGTACTGGACGACGAAGGGTACTCTGGTTGCGTCCCGTGTTAGTCTTCTGAGGAGGTCTTTGCGATTTTTCGCTGTGGTCCGTCGGAACTGTCGATCGATGAGTCGAGCGTCATATCCCGTTCTTACTAGGGCGTCTTTCAGCGTCTGTAGGTGTCCATCGCGTTCCTCCTCGTCTGAGCAGACCCTGTGTATTCGCAGGGCCTGTCAATAGGGGATGGCCTCTTTGACGTGGTTGGGGTGGAAGCTGGAAAAGTGGAGCATCGTGAGGTTGTCCGTGGGCTTGCGGTAGAGTGAGGTGCTGAGGTGCCCGTCTTTGATGGAGATTCGTGTGTCCAAGAAAGAAACTGATTCTGAGGAGTAGTCCATGGTGAGCTTGATGGTGGGATGGAACTTGTTAATGTTATCGTGTAGTCTCTTTAGTGATTCTTCGCCGTGGGTCCATAGAAAGAAAATGTCGTTGATGTATCTGGTATATAGCACAGGGTCTGCTCAGACGAGGAGGAACGCGATGGACACCTACAGACTCTGAAAGGCGCCCTAGTAAGAACGGGATATGACGCTCGACTCATCGATCGACAGTTCCGACGGGCCACAGCGAAAAATTGCATAGACCTCCTCAGAAGACTAACACGGGATGTAACCAACAGAGTACCCTTCGTCGTCCAGTACTTCCCCGGAGCGGAGAAACTACGCCATGTTCTCCGCAGCCTTCAACATGTCATCAATGACGACGAACACCTCGCTAAGGCCATCCCCACGCCTCCACTACTCGCCTTTAAACAGCCACCCAACCTCAAACAGACTATCGTTCGCAGCAAATTACCCAGCTTTCAGGAGAACAGCGTCCACGACACCACACAACCCTGCCACGGTACCCTCTGCAAGACATGCCAGATCATCGACACAGATACCACCATCACACGAGAGGACACCACCCACCAGGTGCATGGTTCATACTCCTGTGACTCGGCCAACGTTGTCTACCTCATACGTTGCAGGAAAGGATGCCCCAGAGCATGGTACATTGGCGAGACCATGCAGACGCTGCGACAACGGATGAACGGACACCGCGCAACAATCGCCAGACAGGAGGGTTCCCTCCCAGTCGGGGAACACTTCAGCAGTCAAGGACATTCAGCCACCGACCTTCGGGTAAGCGTTCTCCAAGGCGGCCTTCGAGACACACGACAACGCAAAATCGTCGAGCAGAAATTGATAGCCAAGTTCCGCACCCATGAGGACGGCCTCAACCGGGATCTTGGGTTCATGTCACGCTACACGTAACCCCACCAGCGAACAAAAGCTATCTGTTTTTAATATAACGGGTCAATTGCTGTCTTTTCCTTCCGGATGTTTCTGCCTCTTTTTTGTTCTGGCCGTTTGTATATTCGGTGGCCCTGTAGGTAACACCTATCTGTCTGAACACTTTGGTTGCCTTGGCAACGGGCAGTTGAAAAGACTATCTGTGATCACCAGGTATTGTTCTGTGATTTATAAATGTGAGAGTTTCGAGGATTTCTTGACATTCACCTGAGGAAGGAGGAAGCCTCCGAAAGCTTGTGAATTTTTAAAATAAAATTGTTGGACTATAACTTGGTGTTGTAAAATTGTTTACAATTGTCAACCCCAGTCCATCACCGGCATCTCCACATCATAATATGCTCATCTCATTGCTTATTATAGCTGAGGCTCAATGGCTGCTGAGTCAGTTATATTGGATGGTTAAAATTCATTTTCTATATACTATCTGTAACAATCTAAAGCCCCCATTGCTCATTTTATAGAATGCTTTTTTGTTTTAAGAGGATGTTGCATTATCCCACTATGTAGCTACCTACTTTTCCACACTGCGACTCCATCCCTCACTCCTTGCTCTGGCTTAGCCTGATTATATACCACTTAAGTGTTGTGTTCAACACTTGACACCCTTTACACCCTTTTTATCCTATCCATCACCAAAAGCATTTATTTCCTCCTCAGCAACATTGTTCGTTTCTGCCCTTTGTTGCTCCAACTGCTGGTGGAACCCATATCTACACTTTTGCCTTCAGGTTTGACTTCTCCAGCTGCACCCACATAAACTTGGCAACTCATCCAATCCTAAGCAGAGTATTTCTAGCAATGCCCTAAATTTCTACCCCCACAATGTCCCCTCCAAGAATCCCCCAAGATTCCATCCTTGACCCACTCTTACATGCTGCTTCTTGGTGACATCATCCAAAGATTTAGGGTCAGCTTTCATATGTATGCAAAAGACGTCCAGCTCGACCCCTCCACCAACTCTGTCCTATCAGATAGCTCATCTGACACGAGCCTTGGATTAGCTGTGATTTCCTTCACTGATCATTAGCAAGACCAAAACCATTATCTTTAGCCTTCTCCACAAACTCTGTACCCACCGACTCCATGGTCCTCCCTGGCCACTGTTTTGGGCTGAACCAGACTGGTTGTAACCTCTGTGTTCTGTTCGACCCTTAACTGAGTTTCAACGTCCTATCCATCACAAGGCCTGCCAATGTCCACTTCCATAATGTCACCTGTCCAATACCTTTTATGCTTTGAATACAGCACCTCCCAAACCCACGACCTCTACTACCTAGAAGGACACGGGCAGGAGGAACATGGGAACAACACCACCTGCACATTACCCTCCAAGTCACACACCATTCTGACTTGGAAATACTTTTCAATTCTTTTTTGATGTCAATGGGAATCGGGGAAAACTCTCCAGTGGCTGGAATCATACCTAGCACAAAGGAAGATGGTAGTGGTTATTGGAGGCCAATCATCTCAGCCCCAGTACATTGCTGCAGGAGTTCCTCAGGGCAGTGTCCTAGGCCCGACCATCTTCAGCTGCTTCATCAATGACCTTCCCTCCATCATAAGGTCAGAAATGGGGATGTTCGCTGATGATTGCAGTGTTCAGTTCCATTCACAACCCCTCAGATAATGAAGCAGTCCGTGCCCGCATGCAGCAAGACCTGGACAACATCCAGGCTTGGGCTGATAAGTGGCAAGTAACATTTGTGCCAGGCAATGACCATCTCCAACAAGAGAGTGTCTAACCACCTCTCCTTGACATTCAACGGCATTACCATCACCAAATCCCCCACCATCAACATCCTGGGGATCACTATTGACCAGAAACTTAACTGGACCAGTCATTAAAAACTGAGGCTACAAGAGCAGGTCAGAGGCTGGGTATTCTGTGGCGAGTGACTCACCTCCTGACTCCCCAAAGCCTTTCCACCATCTACAAGGCACAAGTCAGGAGTGTGATAGAATACTCTCCACTTGCCTGGATGAGTGCAGCTCCAACAACACTCAAGAAGCTCGACACCATCCAGGACAAAGCAGCCTGCTTGATTGACACCCCATCCACCATCCTAAACATTCACTCCCTTCACCACTGGCGCACTGGCTCTGTGTGTACCATCCACAGGATGCACTGCAGCATTTTCGCCAAGGCTTCTTTGACAGCACTTCCCAAACCTGCGACCTCTACCACCTAGAAGGACAAGAGCAGCAGGTACATGGGAACAACACCACCTGCACGTTCCCCTCCAAGTCACGCACCATCTCAACTTGGAAATATATTGTCGCTGGGTCAAAATCCTGGCACTCCCTTCCAAACAGCACTGTGGGAGAACCTTCACCACACGAACTGCAGTGGTTCAAGAAGGCGGCTCACCACCACCTTCTCCAGGGCAATTAGGGATGGGCAATAAATGCTGGCCTCTCCAGCGACACTCATATCCCATGAACGAATTTTAAAAAATGCTTCCGTCACCTCCAGACTCAATTACTTCAATGCTCTCCTGGCTTCCCATCCTCCAACCCCTGTAAGCTTCAGCTGCCCTCAAATTCTGCTGCCAATATTCTATCCTGCACCAAGTACCGTTCACCTAACACCACTATCATTATTAACCTACAGCTAAAATTTTTAAAAAATATATTTTTGTTTAAATTCCTCCATGAACTCACCCCTCCAACTCTAAGCCCCCCAGCTCTAAAATCTCCCCAGATTCTATGTTCTCTCTAACACCAGTCTCTTGTGCAATGCCCCCCCTCCTCCATTCCTTTCGCCCTACCATTGGCAGCCATGTATTCAGCTGCCTAGGACCTCTGCTGTGGAATTTTAGATTGAGATTTTTGATACACCTCCTAAAATCTTTCCTCCTTTAGCTTGGTGTTTGCTTCTCCTCGTTGATCAGTGACATACCTTGGAATGTTTTTCTATTTTAAAGATGCTGTGTAAATGCGATTTGCTTTGATCTGTTGTTATTGTTGAAAATCTTCACGTTTTTCACTTTCCCATCTCCAAACAACATCTGGCCCAGTGGCTGTTCCATTGCCCTCAACTGGTGAGTACACTGGTGTGGTATACTCTAGATTAAAAGGCACTCTACTTTGGTAGCAGCCACTGCATGAGCTAATATTGGGTAGGTCTACAGATCATAGAATGGTTACAGCACAGAAGGAGGCCATTCGGCCTGTTGAGCCTGTAGCCTGTTGGTCTTGTAGTCACGTGGAGTAATCGGCACACTTCTAGCTCTAATTATTGCTAAGTCTTTGGTTCTAAGGATATGTTGTGTGAAACATAGCAACAGGAATAGGCTGTTCAGGGTATGTGCAAAAGTTGTTACCCGCAGTGTATTTGCAGGACCTTTTTTTATTCAAAAATAATTTCCTTCCCCCCGCCAGTTAGATAGTGAGGACAGCCACAGTGGTCTTGATCAAATGGTACAAATCCTCTGGAAAGTCTCGAGCCAGCCCCTTCGACTTCATGATCCTTAGGCCCTTGTTCCCAGTAACAAAACACACCTAGGCAACACTGTGGGGACCCCTTGGGATTACACCAGTCTGTGAAGGAGTCAAACCCTTCTTTGCCAGCTTGTAAATCTGCTCTTTTACATTATCAGATGTGAGTTTGAGACATTTAGGCACACTGCTTCTATAAGGTAGCGCTGACTGGGACAAGCTCTAGTCAGGAGCGTGCATGCGAACGCTGTGGCTGTCTGCAAACATTTGAAGAGGAACAGGTAGGATAAAGATGTTAAGTTTCGTTTGATTCTTATTGAGCAGAATCCACAGGCTGGCTCGTTATTAAAAGTCCAAGAGGGTACTTCCACCCAACTAGGAAGTATGAATTGTTCACTGCTTCAATACTTGTAACCTAACAAGTTTCTTCATTGATTTATTGAATCTGAAAATTAAATGCTTGCATCTTGTTTTTTAAAAAAAATTGTGAGGATGACTGGTGTTACAAATTACAGGAAGGAAAGTCATATGTTTCCTGTTTGAAATAGCTGAAGGGAGTACTTGAGGTTAAAGCATTACAAAGGCCTTGCCCTCTAGTGTTTCTGAATATTACATTATGTTTACATTTTTTTTATAAACTTCAAAAACCTTTTGATTTCCTGGTTACGGACACCATGTTCAACACCTTTCTGAAGTTAGCTGCAGAAACAGAGTATATGGTTGCTTGCCCTGGGTCTCCACTTTGAGCTTAAGTACTGAAACATGGTATCTCACTTCTCCATCTCTAAGACCGCCTATTTCCACCTCTGTAATGTCACCTGTCTCTGCACCTGCCTCAAGCCATCTGTTTGTTGAAACCCCTCCTCCATGCTTTTGTTACCTCCAGATTTGACTATTCCAGTGCTGTCATAGCTGGCCTACCATTTTCCACCCTCCATAAACTTGAACTCATCCAAAACTCTGTTGTCCGTATCCTAACTCCCACCAGGTCCTGTTTATTCATCACCTCTGTGCTCGCTGACCTACATTGGCTCCTTGTCCACCAACGCCTCGAATTTAAAATTCTCATCCTTGTGTTCAAATCCCTCCATGGCCTCGCCCTACCCTATCTCTGTAACCTCTCCAGCTGTATAACCTTCCGAGAACTCTGCGTTCCTGCAATGCTGGCCTCTTGTGCATCCCCAACTTACTTTGCCCCATCATTGGCAGCTGTGCCTTCAGCTGTCTAGGTCCTAACCTCTGGAATTCCCTCACTAAACCGCTCTGCCCCTCCACCTCCTTTAAGGCTCCTTAAAACCTACGTCTTTGATCAGGCTTTTTGTCCAATAACACTCCTGTGAAGCACCTTGGAGCATTTTCCTACGTTAAAGGTGCTTTATAAATGCACGTTGTTGTTGTTCATACTCCAGAATGAAGCTATTGTATGGTCTTCAGTTGAGGGAGTACTTTAAAGGAACTGATGTTAACATTTTTCCCTTCTTCTGATTGTTGAGTTGCCTGATATATAGATTTTTCAATTTGGAAATGATGACTGAAGCATTTAAGGGTTTAATCCATTTTTAACATGGTTCAATGATTCTACAAAGACAGAATAATTTTTAATTGCAGTATTAGCTTTACCATCAAGTATCCATACATTTCCTTTTGCAGATTTTACCAGATCCGTGCCAGTATGAAGCTGCCTCCCAGAGTTCCACACAAGTTGGAGGCCAGTCTACTGAATCCAGCAGGTAGGACGAATGAAAGGAGCTTTAATGTTTAGGAGCTGGCACCACAGACTGGAGTTGAAGTGTGTGACTTTTGAAAAAAATTTTTCATTACTCTTGTCCAAGAATATCCAAAACTAAATGTTTTGTCCTTTTCATGTTTGAAGTCTAGAAGTTACATCTTTGCCGTACAAATTTCAAGTTAATTACTTTTGAGCTACTTCAGAAGAGGATGCAGATAAAAAGCAGTGAGATGGTTATTGGAGTTGGGAGAGGGAGAAATTAGGACCGTACTTTTCTGTCTTTTTAGAATGTGGTCATGGAGGTGTGCTAAGTGTATGTAGTGACATCCATCCTTCAGCTGTGGTACCTTTTTATATCTACCCATTATTACATGATTGACTGACTTGTTCAAGCTCTGTGACATTGTACTTGTGACAAATAACAGAAGTCCTGAGTGCATAGGGAAGGTTGGGTAGGGAGGGAGAGTGTTCCTTTTCAATGGAGAAAAATCCTAGCTAGAGTCAACATGTAAAACATATTATATAGATACAATTCTGGACACTCATTACCACCGGAATGCCTCAAAGTTGTGGCGTACAAATGCTGCACTTCCCCTCCACCCCCCCCCCCCCCCCCCCCCCCCCACAAATATCAGGAATGGGCTTAGCGCAACATGCAAAACCTGGGCTAATGGTGCCAGAAACATTGGTCCTGGATATAAGGGGCCAAAAATTTGCAGGCAGATTGCACCATTAGAATGATGCAGTAACGTTTGCACTACATTATTAATTTATAAACTATCCAGCAATTTGCGGAGTAAAAGAGATACACCACAAGTTCCAATCCTCCGCAAATTGCCGATAAACGTTTGTTCTTGCCTTGAGGCTCCGTGTTGAACGAGATGCCGATCGTGACGTTCCTTGCGTATCTCCGATTTTAATCGCTCCACCATTGGCGGCCGCGCCTTCAGCTGCCTAGACCCTAAGCTCTGGAATTCCCTCTCCGCCTCTCTCTCTTCCTTTAAGACGCCCCTTAAAATCTACCTCTTTGACCAAAGTTTTTCTCACCTGTCCTAATATCTCCTTATGTGGCTCAGTGTCATATTTTGTCTGATAACATTCCTGTGAAGCCTTGGGACGTTTTACTACGTTAAAGGCACTATATAAATTCAAGTTCTTTTTATTTTTTTCTTTCTTTTCCTTTCTGTCTCTCTCTTCTTGCTCTCTCTCAATCCAGTCTCCTTTCCCTCTCTTTATTCCTCTTTCTGTCTCTATTTCGTTTAACTCTAATTCATCCTATTTCCTTCTCCTCCATCTTTCACACTCTCTTTCTCTATCCTTTTCTTCCATTGACCAAGAAAATAAGCCATTGGGCACGAGGTCCCAGACGTGACATTCACATCGCTGTGCCATTGTCGAATCGACATTCCAGCAATTTCCGGCGCAGATATAGTGCGATGTCAAAGGTGAGCATAAAAGTCCAGTTAACATCGTTCACCGCCGTTGCAGCAATTTCTGGCCGAAGATCTTTTTATTTAGTTTGAGAAAAATCTGCTAACCCATTTGTAACTGCATGTGTGCTCTGCAGACTGCTTTTCCTAAGAAGGATTGGGCACCCAACTAGCTGAGGCCGAACTGTTCCTATTTCTGGACATATCCCACTAATGACAGGCACTGAAATGGCAGGAAGTTAATTCTCAACTCTTGTATTCATGCGAGATGCAAACACGATAGTGATGACATGAGAATATCCCTATTCTTTCTGTTAACAGTTCAACCGGACCATAATATTATAGTTGTTTTGAACAAGAATACCGAAGCTCTAATAAATGCTTCATTAAAAGACAACTTAGAGATCGACGGGTCGCGTGTTTGGGCGGTGCTGCTGAAGAAGTTGCGAAATTGCATCCTATACACACTGCAGCCACTGTATGCCGATGGTGGAGGGGGGATGGATGTTTAAGCCAGTGGATGGGGTACCAATCGAGCGGACTGCTTTGTTCTGGATGGTGTCAAGCTTCTTGAATATTGTCGCAGCTGCATCTATCCAGGCAATGGAGAGTATTCAATCACACTCCTGACTCGTGTCTTGTAGGTAGGTGGTGGAGAGGCTTTGGAGCGCCAGGAGGTGAGCCACATGCTGCAGAATACCCAGCCATTGACGCTGTAGTAGCCACCGCATTTATGTGGCTGGTCCAATTGAGTTTCTGGTCATTAGTGACCCCCTGAGATGTTAATGGGGGGGATTTGGTGATGGTAATGCCGTTGAATGTCGGGAGGTGCTTAGGCACTCTTGTTGGAGATGATCATTGCCTGCCACTTGTGGCGTGATTGTTACTTGCCACTTATCAGTCCAATCCTAGATGTTGTCCAGATCTTGCTGGATGTGGGCATGGACTGCTTTAAGATAACTTTGGAAGATAAAGATAGGCAGATGATGTTGATGAGCTGGGGCATTTGGCTGGTCAGGGGCTGGGATAAGAGGGAACCCAGGGAGCTTTATGGAAGAGATTAATATTTTTAGGGCTAAGTGGAGAAGCTGTGGAGAATGGAATGGATAAGGGATCAGTCAACAGAGTGGGCTGGGGGTTTGGCAGATGGAGGAATGAAGTTTTGGATTGAAAGGCTCATATGATGTAGAATGGGTTCGGTTTTGGATACAAATAAATCCATGGTGTCTGAATTGAGGATGGGTGGAAGGCCTGAGAAGTTAGTTGGTGGTGGAGAAAATGAATTTGGAGTTTCTATTCTCCAGAATGATGTTGGAGTTGAAGGCAGATTTGGTTGTGGAAAGAGAACAACCATACAACCAAGCTAGTTGCTCATGTGCATTTAAGCTTTTTAACCATAGATTTGAAGCCACTCTGGTAACTACTGTTAGGTGAGTAGTGGGGTTGCGAGTCCATCTGCGATCTGAGGGGAACAAAGATGTCAAAGGAGGCTTGATGTAGTGGATCACATTGGGTGTTGTAAGCATCTGAGGGGACCATCATATTGTGTGTTGACTGTATTTACTTGTTCCATATCAATAAAATCGCTTTAGCAATAGCACAGAGAAATAAGCAAAACGGTGTTACCCGCTCCTCTGGGTAGAATCGTAACTCCTGCCTCTTCTTGGTAGTGGTCCTTCTCCCTCCACCTTCTGATGGGTTGGCCAGCATCAATAATGGCAGTGTTCCCGCTCAGGACTGTTCTCTACGAATTTAGCAGTGAGACCGACGTCTGCCCAAATTGGGCGCAGGTCATCCCACTGCTAACTCGATATGCTTTGTGCCCATTTTACACCTGAAAAACAAGTGCAACCAATTTCTACCCCTACATTCTCTGATCTATCATGGTGTCCTGAGGTGGGGTGGCAGCCTTGTTGTACACACTAAGGAAAGCACTAACAATTTTTGCAAGAAGAGTTCAGGTAAAAATGTTTGTGGAGGCTGTTATATGGAGAGTAGATACACACCATGAAGAAAATCCTGTGTAAGGTTAAGAATTTTCATTTGTCAGAATCTGAAGAATGGTGAACAGAGTTTACAACTGAGGTTAATGCCGGTGGCCAGAGGTGTTCAGCCAAGGGGTCAAGGACTCCATGATTTGGGCTGGAGGTTGGGGGCTGGTTCCGAACGGGCCTTGAGGCCAGAGTTGGAGAGTCGGGCCAACATGACGTTTGGAGTCAGCCATGGCAGTTGGGCCGAGGCGGAGCTGCTGCATCAATTGAGAGCAACAACTTTAGGAATATTTGAGCAAGAATTATTTTGTACTGGCTGGGCACTTTTCATTTCTAGAGTCATATGGTGGGGAGCTCTTGAGAGTCTCTGATTATAAGTCCCAAAGCTGAGCACTATGTAGTGGTTGAAATAAAAAGAAAGTGTAAATGCTGAAAATCAAACAAAAACAAACTGTTGGCAATACACAGTAAGTCCTTCAGCATCTGTAAAGTGAAGAGACAGGTTAAAGTTTCAGAGATGGTATCATCAGAATTCAAATGGAGGGGAACATGATATAACGGTATATGTAGATCATCACAGTAGAATTGAGATCACTCAATGGATGGTGGACAGAAATTTGGCAATGTGTTTTTTTTCCCTCCTCGACAAAGCTGGCTGCTGATAGGCTGAGTACTGAGCCGCACACAGATGCCAGGCAGACTGGAGGGTGGAGAAACTACACTTTTTAAGAGCCATTTTTGGAGGAACTTGCTGTAGATTCCTGAGCAGTCAGATAAGTGTTGGGCAGAAAACTGTTGAGACCTGAGTGTTGATCAGTCTGTGCTAATCCATGCAGGCAGGGTGGATCTGAAGGGCCTAATATGATGCTGCATTCTGCAGAACCTGTGTTTAACTGCTTGCCTCTTGAGAGAGTCATCTGAGTTATGTAGTGCATTCTTCCTTCAATTGTATGTACCATAGCGTCGTGGAAATTTTTTTTTAAAACATTGTGCTAGTGCCCTCATGGGTAAATCACTGTGTAGTATGGCAATGAGCTGCACTGAGCAGAAAGGTCCCAGATTCGATCTTTGATTAATTTAGCTGATCTCAAGTGGGGCTTGGTTAGTGCCTCAAAATTATATCCAAGTTTCCTTTGCCGTGGGAAATCACAATGCTGATGTTTTTCTACCATTCACTGCATGATTCCTCTCTGGAGATGAAACATTTTGTTTGTTAAACCATGGCATTCTGTTAACATAGATGAAAACAAATACATCTCTTTAGTCTAGGTAGTAATTTGCAGGAAAGATAGTACATTGACTGCTTGCAAGTAATATTTGGATAGTAGGAATTAATGAGCTCTCTTAAATGCAAAAAAAGAGATTGTACCGAGTAAAGAAAGGGTAAATAAATATGGCTTTAGGGCAGGAAAATCATTTTAAAAGATCCAACTGGGTCTTGAAATGGAAGTTGGATGGGCTAAGTGTCTTGTTAACCAGTTAAAAATAAGCTTTTAATGATTCATCAGGAAGTTACATCTGACTACATGTAATCTTCATTGTTAACTAAAATATTGCTGATCTTTTTAAGGTTGAGTGGGTTCTTGAACTGTGGATAATATGTACAAAAGTTGCAGGTGGGTGTCCTGATTGCACTGATACAGACAAAGCAATGGACACAGCAGTTGAAGGTCCATCTATGGCATCAGGTGTTGTGGCCCTGGTGTAGGTGATCTGCGATCCTCCCAGATGCATTAGCTGATGGGTACTTGATAAAATGAGCCACTGGAAGAGCCAGATCACTGTAGAAGTAATTGGAGGCTTTTCAGTTTGACACAACTCTAATGCACATGTGACCAATATTTAAAGCATATTGGGCCCCCTGCTATCTTCACTATACCCTTTTTTAAAAAAGCTGCATGACTATTTGGTTAGGAACTGAATTATGGCTTGATGACAGTAAGTACAGATGGAGACTATAAACTGTTGCATGAAATATAATGGGCCATAATTTGCTGTAGCAGGACATCTAATGGCGTCTGCTGTTAGACTTGGCCTTACACGTTTCGGTTTTTATATTTTTTTGTGTGGCAAGTTGCTGAAAGTGCGACCTGATAATGTTACAGCGAGGGGAACAGGGACATCTGGGACCTGAGTGAACTGTGTATCTCCTTAACCAATCAGATTGATGGATTGTGAAATTAACAGCGCAAGGACTGAGATGGAAGTGTAAGTTAGAACGGGTGAATTCAATGTCAAATCAGGTACAGAAAGAGAAACAGGGCATGAAAGATTGGATTGAGAGAGAGAAAAAAGAAACCAAGGAAATGTTTTTTTTTTAATTTTTTTTTAAATCAACAACAATTAAAACCTGAAGGAATGAGATGCCACACTTGTAATAGTTATTTTCAATGCCAGAGGATGATTGGCAGTAATTAAAACTTATCACTTTGTTAAAAGGGTACTTAAACTGAAATGGATAGAACTTAACTTTCTGTGGCGAGTTTAGTTCATGTCTACCGTGCAAATACAGCAACTTCACACTGTTCAATGCATTTGAATGCTGAAACAGATAGCGAGATGAAGTTTTTGCAAAGCTAATGGTGGAGTGGCACATCTCGGCAGCAACTTTTGGATATCCGCATTTGACCGCATGAGCACCATTTGCCTAGCTGTTATTTTGACAGCAAGTTCCGGCCCAGTGATTCCTGAGTTGCTATGATTTTGGAAAGCAGCCAAGTAAGGCACCCAATTAAAGCTGAAATATGCAGGATATGTTCTTTCTAGGTGTGGGCGGGGGAGGAACTTCGTAGAATCTCAAGGAAACAGTGTTTTTTAAAAAAGAGCCAATGCTGGAGTAGGTTGTGGGAGGCACAGGCTCGATGTTCCAAATGCTCTTTTTCTTTTGGTTCTGTACTTTCGTTTTTCCCATCAGCTATCCTTACAACTTCTGGGTCAATTGCCAATTTCTATTACTTCTGCACTATTTATTCCCTGTGTTCTAGTGTAACTTGCATGTAGGTTTTATTACGTTATATATTTGTTTCCTTAAAATAGTTCAGCAAACTTGCTTTTCAATTCACATTTGTTGAAATAATTTGTTGACTTTGAAACACCAGAAAAAATTGTAAAGGAAATTCAGAAACTGCCTTTTGAATGAACTATCTGTATTGATATCTGTTGCTATGTTGTCATTTTTTAACATAAAATAAAGTTCCTTCCCCGTGGGGAAATGTTTTCTTTAATCATCACCCCAATGGTGTAGTGGAAAAATGCATTGTGTGCTGTGGTACTAAGCCTTATCGACAGAATGTTCCCAGCTTTAGTTCTGTGGCTGTGCTGAATTAGCTGATCTGAGCTGAGGCCATAGTTAAGAGTGTTGCAAATGACTTCAGTGCTTTGGGTTGGGGAGGAGAAAAATCATGCACAATGAGAATTTTGAAACTTGTATTTTAGTACAGAGCAATAGAGAAATGTAAAACTGCAATAAGTAAACACAGAAGTAAATCTAACTTGCATGAATTTTCCTTTAAATTGAAAATTAAAAATCATTTGTCTACATTCATTTTCACCTGTATTAGCTGTCTCATAACTGTATATCTTTGAGAATGCAGATCGTTCTCTGAAAATATATCTTGCATGTTTACAAACCAAATTACACAATCCCTCTTGAGTGTAATGTTTTTATGCTCACCCAAACTATAGCAGTTTGCAAATAATTTATATATTTTTAAAAAAATCTCAATTTCAAGTTTGGAAGAAATTATTCAACAATTTTCTTTCTGTTGAATTAGATTTTGTAGCAAATCAGTGATTAAACAACCGGGATAACAAATCTGTTTTTAAAAAAAATAAAGCCATGATCTATTTGTAAAACCAGATAGTGTGTGGCATTTAATGTACAAAGCAGCAGTTAATCATTATTCTGCCATGTACTCTGCTGGTGCCCCCCCCCCACCCCCGGTGTCACACCTGAGACTGGGAACATAATGTGGGAAAACGTGGGTGCAAATTTACATCTTCCCACTCCATAGCAGAACAAATTGGTGTTTCAGCAAGCTGCCTGTTAATTAACCGCGAGTCTTTCTTGCTTGCTGATCAACGTGTTTTCAGAAGCTATTTTGAATAGTATTTTAGTTCAAAATACTGTGAATTTAGATGCGTAGCTTGTGATATCATCTTCATTAATCTACAGTTCTTGGAAGTGGCATCGTAATCGAGGTCATCAATTTACTTCCTATTTCAAATTAAAAGGCAGCTGAATTTTTTTATTACAATTTTAATTACTGAACATGTTGTAATCAAAGTTCCCAGAGAGGAGCTATAATTAATATCCTATTTTGGTGCTAAGTGTAACTGTCGCATGCAACGATCAGGCCAAGTATTGAGAGAATGATTGTATTTTACAGTGTCAGCTTAAATGTCTGATGTTTAATAGTTGTATGAAAAGGCACCTTTTTGAAGATTTAGCACGTTTATCCAGAATGCAGCTCAGCCATGCAGATCAGGAAGATCCCAAATTTAATTTTTGGTATGTCTGTATTAGCCAATCTTGCCTGAGGAAGAGGTAAGAGCACATCAATTGCCCTCATCTCAGAATTAGAGAAAAAAATCAGTCAGGGTTTCTACTTGTAATCGAGGACATGGATCAGGCTCAACTGTGAAGCTTTCCTATGATCGAAAGCTTACACTTGCTGACTAGGTTCTTGAGGTATTGGTGGGTGACTGGTCTCTGTGGAGTGGAGAAAGAGGAAGGAAAAATATTGCATAAACTCAGTATTCTGAGTTTGCCCCATTGTCTCAAACCCCAAACTGATAATTCCCTCCACCTCCAGTGTTTGATGTTTAGAAGGCAGTTGAATTCTTTACAGAATTAACAATGTAAAGTATTGAAATTCAGATCTTCAAATAGTTAGGTGTGGTCTAGTGAGGGTTAAGTTCCTTGAGGGCTGGTGCGGCCTGCATGTGATTCTTGGTTTAAATAGAGGGAATAAATAATATCTGTAGTGGTCTGTTCAATCCATGTAAATAATTCAAAAATATATTAAAATCTCAAATATTTATGAAGCAACACAGTCTTGCAGGCTGTAGGTTTAAAACTTGGATTTAAAATTTGTATTCTCAAGTCTAGATTGAATTTAGCTGATTTCTCAGCCCAAGCTTTCAGGCATTTTATGTATTTTTGATTATTGTATTTGCAAATTTTTAAACTATCAAGTTAAACCAAGCTTCCGTTTACCTGTTCCTGGTGATTTAAATGGGTATTAAAGATTTCATGGCACTATTCAATTCTTTTTTTTTAAAAAAGAGCAGGGTGTTTTTTCTGATGTCCTGGCCATCATTCTATCCTTGTGACCCACCAAAAAAAGAGCAAATTGCCTGGTCATCTACCTCATGATGGTTCAGGGACATTGCCGTGTACAAAATGACTGCTTTGTTTATCTATATTAATAGCAGTATGCCACTTCAAAGGTAATTCATTGCACGTGAAGCTCTGAGATGTTTCTGTGATTGTGATATGTAAATATGTTTTTTAACTGTGACATTCCATACTTTTAAACTAATGTGTTATTTGAAAACATCAGAACCAACTTAAAATTCCTGTTTAGTAAATACTAAATACCAATGTTTTACTTAATGTCATACTAAGTAATGTAAAATTTACTGGTTAATGTGCTTTTTATTTTCCTTTCTAGGTTCTGAACTTGCCTTTCCCCCTGCTGTCCACGATTGTACGGTCTGCAGTAAAACCTTTCAGATTCTTTATAAAAATGAAGAGATTATTGTTAATGATGTGTTACTCCTCAAAGTTAAAATGTTGCTTGATAGCAAGAAGGTAAAAAGCAATTTAATTTCAGATTCTACTTGAATATTTTTGAAAGTGTGGTTTTAAATTTCAACAGTTTCATTAGAAATTGGGTAAAGTAGAAGTAGTGTAAGCTTGATCCATGATGTCCAACAACGACAACAGCAACAACTTGCATTTATATAGCGCCTTTAACATAGAAAAATATCCCAAGGTGCTTCACAGAAGCCACAGGAACATATGAGGGTGATTAAAACCTTGGCCATAGAGGTGGGTTTTAAGGAGGGTGTTAAAGTAGAGAGGTATAAGGAGGGCACTCCAGTGCATATGGCCTAGATGGCTTGGAAATATATTGCGGTTCCTTCATCGTCGCTGGGTCAAAATCCTGGAACTCCCTAACAGCACTTCCCTTCACCACACGGACTGCAGCGGTTCAAGAAGGCGGCTCGCCACCACCTTCTCAAGGGCAGTTGGGGATGGGCAATAAATGCTGGCCTTGCCAGCGACGCCCATATCCCATGAACGAATAATAATATAAAAAAAACGGCTGAAGGCATGGCTACCAATGATAGTGTGAAGAGAGTGGGGGTGCACAAGAGGCCAGAGTTAGAGGAACACAGAATTCTCAGAGGATTGTAGGCCTAAGAAGGTTAGAGATAGGGAGGAGCGAATTTTATATTTAATGCATTGGGTGACCAGGAGCCAATGTAGGGCAACAAGCACAGGGGTGATGGGTGTGTGGAACTTAGTGTGGGATAGAAGATGGGCGGCAGAGTTTTGGATGAGCTAAGTTTATGGAGGGTGGAAGGCCACCCAGGAGAGCATTGGAATAGTCGTCTGGTGAAAAAAGAATGGATAAGGCTTTCGGCTGCAGGTGGGCTGACGTGAGGTGAGGCGGAGACATGTGGTTACGGAGATAGAAAGGAGTAGGCCATCTTTGTGATGGTCAGAAGCTCAGCTTGGGGCTGAACAGGATGCCAAGATTGAACAGTCTAGTTCAATCTGAGACAGTGGCCAGGGAGGGGGGTGGAATTGGTGGTGAGTATATGGAGTTTGTGGCAGGATAGTAAATGATGGCTTCCCAATGTTTAACTGGAGGAAATTGCAGTTCATCCAAGGTTGGATGTCAGACAAGCAATCTAACAGCACAGAGGCAGTAGAGGGATCGAGAGAGATGGTGGAGAGGTACGGATGAGTGTAGTGAGTGTACATAATCCTGTGTCTGTGGTCTATGTTGCCAAGGGTTAATTTACGGCACAAAAGAAGACCAGTTGGCCCATTGTGTCTGTGCCAGCCGAAGAAGAGCTATCCAGCTTAATCCCACTTTCCAGCTCTTGGTCCATAGCCTTGTAGATTACGGCACTTCAAATGCATATCCAAGTACTTTTTAAATGCAGTGAGATTTTCTGCCTCTACCACCCTTTCAGGCAGTGAGTTCTAGACGCCCACCACCCTCTAGGTGAAAAAATTTCTCCTCAACTCCCCTCTAATCCTTCTACCAATTACTTTAAACCTATGCCGCCTGGTTATTGACCTCTCTGCTAAGGGAAATAGGTCCTTCCTATCCACTCTATCCAGGCCCCTCATAATTTTCTACACCTCAATTAAATCTCCCCATAGCCTCCTCAATTCCAAAGAAAACAACCTCAGCTTATCCAATTTTTCCTCAAACCTAGAATTCTCCAGTCCTGGCAATATCCTCATATATCTCCTCTGTACCCTGTCTAGTGCAATCACATCTTTCCTGTAATGTGGTGACCAGAACTGTACGTAGTACTTTAGCTGTGTCCTAACTAGTGTTTTATACAGTTCTAGCATAACCTCCGAGCTCTTCTATTTTCCGTTATTAGCCAAGGCATAGAATATCCCATGTGCCTTTTTAATCACCTTATCTACCTGTCCTGCTACCTTCAGGAATCTGTGGACATGCACTCCAAGGTCCCTCTGTTCCTATACACTTCTCAGTATTCTACCATTTATTGTGTATTCCCTTGCCTTGTTTGCCCTCCCCAAATGCATTACGTCACACTTCTCCGAATTGAATTCCATTTGCCACTTTTCTGTCCACCTGACCAGTCCATTGATATCCTTCTGCAGTCTACAGCTTTCTTCCTCACTATCAACCACACATCTGCAAACTTCTTAATCATGTCCCCTACATTTTAAATCTAAATCATTGATGTATACCACAAAAAGCAAGAGCCATAGTACTGAACCCTGCGGAACCCCACTGGAAACATCCTTCCAGTCACAAAAACACCCGTCTACCATTACCCTTTGCTTCCTGCCACTGAGCCAATTTTGGATCCAACTTGCCACTTTCCCTTGGATCCTATGGGCTTTTACTTTTCTGACCAGTCTGCCATGTTGGACCTTGTCAAAAACCTTGCTAAAATCCACATAGACTACATCAAACGCGCTACCCTCATCAACCCTCCTTGTTACCTCCTCACAAAATTCAATCAAGTTAGTCAGACACGACCTTCCCTTGACAAATCCATGCTGACTGTCCTTGATTAATCCGTGCCTTTCTAAATTCTAACGATTAATACTGTCCCTCGGAATTTTTTCCAATAATTTGTCCACCACCGATGTTAGGTTGATTGGCCTGTAATTACTCGGACTATCCCTTTCTCCCTTTTTAAATAACGGTATAACGTTAGCAGTCCTCGGGCACCATGCCTGTTGCCAGAGAGGATTGGAAAATGATGGTCAGAGCCTCCGCTATTTCCTCCTTTGCTTTTCTTAACAGCCTGGGATATATTTCATCCGGGCTTGGTGATTTATCTACTTTCAAAGATGCTAAACTCCTTAATATTTCCCCTCTCACTGTTAATCCCATCCAATATTTCACCTCCTCCTCCTTAACTACAATGTCTACATTGTCCCCCTCTTTTGTAAAGACATATGCAAAGTATTCAAGGACCATACCCACGTCTTCCGCCTCCACACACAGGTTACCTTTTTGGTCTCGAATAGGCCCTATTCTTTCCTTAGTTATCCTCTTGTTCTTTATGTATTTATAAAACATCTTTGGGCTTTCCTTGATTTTACTTGCCAATATTTTTTTCATGCCCTCTGGCGCATTCCTAATTTCCCTTTTTAATTTCAGCCCTGCACTTTCTATATTCCTCTAGGCTTTCCCTTGCAGTCATCCACAATAAGGTTGTGAATGGCATTTAAATCTGACTTTTTCAACTTCAGTATATGCTCAGAATTTCACAGCCCTACACATGTATGAGCATACCAGTTGGGGAAAAACGTTTATTGCATTATGCTGTATTTACCATTTTTTATGCTGCTGAAAATGCATTTAATATGTTGCAGTGATTATATGTTTTAGTAAGAAATTAAATTAATGGAAAAGGTGCATTTTAAGTTAATAATACTTTGAAGTGCAAAAATGATCGATTTTCATATTTGTAAAAATTCTACAATTGAGGAAGTCAAAATAGTAAGGTAACTTCTTCAATTTTATATTTAGATTGAAGCATCCCTGAACGAGATGGATTTCCAGTTGTCTTTAGATCTCAATTTCACTGACAAAGATTTTACGTAAGTATTCATCAAAAGGTTAGGATTATTTTTCATGTTATTTTGAATTAACAATGGTACTCAGCTATGTGGAAAAGTTAAGTTTGCAGCCAATCTTTGATAATTATAAATACATTTTTAATTTGTTCTTGGAATCTGGGTGACACTGGCAAAGCTACATTTATTGACCATCCCAAGTTTCCCTGGGAAGGTGTTGGTGGGCTTTCTCCTTGAAACACTGCAGCCCTTTTGGCTATGGTATTAGATAGGTATGAGAATTCAGGTCTGCCACAAGTCTGTACCCTTGATCAGTGGTGTCAGTCGCTCCCTTAAGCGGTCTGATTGCCTGCTTTTTACAGAAGTTGATTCCCACTGCTCTTTCATCTGCTAGTGCAGCAGCGGGACTGGAAGTGTAACAATGAAACTCTTGTGATCTGAACCAGATCTCCAGGTCTTAAGCACGTGTCTTCTTTTTGTCTCTCCGAAGGTTGACCAACTTAACACTAGGCGAGGCGTCATTTGGTTTAGTTCGATGCGTTATTCCAAAGTAGTCAAAACATACAGAACTCTGAACAGGGGCGATCTCCCCAGTGTCCTGGCCAATATTTATCCCTCAACTAACATCACTTAAAAGAAAAAAAGCAGCTGATCTGGTCATTATCATATTGCTATTTGTGGGACCTTACTGTGCGCAAATTGGCTGCCGTGTTTCCTGCATTACAACAGTGACTACACTTCAAACATACTTCATTGGCTGTAAAGCGCTTTGGGACGTCCTGAGGTTGTGAAAGGCGCTATATAAATGCAAGTCTGTATTTTTATGAGAGTTACTTGGCACAATCAGTCCAATTTACTCACATACAAAAGTAAAAAATCCATGCACACTACCCCTTCTTGGGGACGGGGGGGTAATAACTTAATATAGAATGATACATTCACACTATCTGTCCTTCCAAATAACTACAAATAATCTGTGATTATTTGTCCCTTGCAGCCCCTCTGCCACCTTTATCCTTTCACAGCTTTTCTATTGCCTTTCTCCTTTTGCAGCCTTTCTGCTGCTTTACTTACTGACGACTTCTGGTCTCCTGCTTCGATTCTTAAAAAGCCTCTTTCCCGTGACTCAAAAAATCAAGAGCTTTTTTACATATCTCCCTGAATGGCCATACATTTGGTAATAAATTGGCCATTCTTTGGTATCTGTGCTGAAGAACTGTCTATCCTGCATTTAAATCATCTCTCACCTGCATGGGACTGCCTGGAGTAGTTAACCACTTTTATGCAAGATACTGCTCAAAACACAGTAAAAGACAGCTCATGCTTGAGTCTTATTTGTGGATAAAAGTGGTCAGAGAATCCCAAACTATGGCAGGGAATTGCAGGATATTGACCCAGTGGCAGTGAAGAAACGGCGATCTATCCAAGTCAGGTTGGTATGTGATCTGAAGGAGAACGTGGAGGTGATTGGGTTCCCATGATCTTGCTGCTCTTGTCTTTCTTTCTCAGTGGTTGAAATCCGAGAACTAGGAGGTGCTGTTGAAGTAAGCTTGGTGAGTTACTGCAATGAGTTCTGTAGTGCGCCAGTAATGAACGGGGTGAATATTCAGTCCAGTGACGTGGATGATGATCAAATGGACTGCTCTTCCCGCATGGTATCGAGCTACAATAGTGGTGAGTTTTCCATCACATTCGTGACCTGAGATGTTGATGTTGGAGAGGTTTTGAGAGGTCAGGAGTTGAGCCACTTGTTGCAGAGTACCCAGACTCTGTCACGCTCTTGTAGCCATATTGTTATGGCCGGTCCAGTTAAGCTTCTGGTTAGTGGTGATCCCTAGAATATTGTTGGCATGATAGTGCTGTTGAAGGTTAAGGAAGTCATTTTCTGGCACTTGTGTGCTGTGTGTTGCCACTTGTTAACCCAAGCCTGGATGTTGTCCAGGTCCTGTTGTAGGCCGGCATGGGCTACTTCATTACGTTCGTTACTAGCACACTACAGAATTCATTGCAGCAACTCACTTACTTCAATAGCATCTCCTAGATCTCTGATTTCAACCACTGAGAAAGAAAGCCAAGAGCAGCAAGGTCATGGCAACCCATTTATCTCCACATTCTCCTTCAAAAACTCGCACCAACCTGACTTGGATATGTCGTTGCTTCTTCATTGCCACTGGGTCAATATCTTGAGTTGTGAATGGATCTGAGCAATGTAGAATTGTAAGTGGACAGCCCCAATCTTGAACTTGTAGAAGGAAGGTCACTGAAGCAGTGGTTTGGACAAGGATTTAGATGCTGCTTCAGTCTTGCGACCAGCCGGAATTTGCTGCAGCAGGGCATCTCACAGCGTGCACAGTTAGTTAAACTTTTACCTGCACCCTTCAACTCAGATATTTTGCCCTATAAGCTGCTGGAAATGAGAGTTGATAACGGTGCGACGAGGGCAATGGGGCTTCTGGGACCTTGGTAAATGACGGGAGCAACAGTGTATCTCCTTAATCAATGAGATTTAAGGATTGAGAAATAAACAGAGCAAGGAATGAGAAGGAGGGTGAATTAGTGAATTCAATGTCAAATCAGGTACAGAAAGAGAAATAGAGAGGGAAAGGAAGACTGGATTAAGAGAGAGAAGAGACACAGGAAAAATAAGAATTTTTTAAAAAAAAGTTAACATTTGACATTTTTAAAATATCCTCCAATTCACTACCTGAAGGAATGAGACTCCACACTTTCATTTGTTCACTCTCTGTGCAAGAGAGATTGATTGCAGCCGTTAACAATTATCACATTGTTAAAATGGTACATGCGCTTAATTATTAGACTTAACTTTCTGTGGCGAGTTTAATGGGCAATTAATGTGCAAATACAGCAACTTTGTGAAACTCACGAAGTTAAGGGCGAGATGCCATTGTCGCGAAGCTAACGGCGGAGCAACTTGTGGCAATATACAATTCACGGGGTATCTCTTCCTCGACACAAGTTTTTTCTTCCCCCCCCCCCCCTTTAAATTCTGGCCCATTGTTGAAAAATTAAAAGTTAAAATTAGATGCTAAAAGATATGAATTAACCACAAGGTGTTTGGTGAGACTCGTGAGGGGAAAATAAGAGCTAGGTTTTCTACCAATGTGCCAAAACCTTCAGTTAGTGTTGTTTGACTCCATCCCGCCACCCCCCACCCCAAGCTCATTCATGGACAATTCAGTATGTGTTGCAATAAAAACTGAAGTTCTGATTGGATGATAACTGAGCTTTGTGGCATTAAGAAGTTCTCTTTAGTCTGTTATCTCTGAGTACTCTTGTCAATTTAACTTGTCAAATCGTAATCACCTCCTTGTTCGTTTGTGGTGCCTGACATAAATATGGTATTGTTGTTTCATGGCCATGTCTGGCTGTCCAAAACACAACTGGTTTTCTGATTTATTGGAATTGATGTGGCTTTGTGTCAACTCGATAAATCAACTGCTTTGTATGTTCTGTTAGCTTGTCACAGTTGGCTGCTAAGTGCAATTATCAAAGGATTGCTTTTATATCAAATGAATGAATGGTACAAAACATCTCCATGATCAGTTGTTCTATTACAGTACCAATATCCGATTGGGGCTTGACTCTAAAAATGTGGCTTGCTTATAAAAACAATGTATTGTCATTTCAGGAACTAGGAGAACAGTACTTTTCCAAGCAGTTGTTTTCATTTGTATTATAAATTACTACTTGTTTTGTATAATATGTTTTTGCTGCTTTTCATAATCTAATTCTAAATAAACTCCAATAGAAGTTTGAGTCAATGAAGTGAGCTGAGAATTTGATATTTTCAACCTTCTGGATTGACAGGGGATGTTTAAGTTCTAGTGTAGATTATTATTAGGGCAATTGTTAGCTTTGGCTATGCTGACTTAGTACAGCAGAGCGTGAAAGGCCAGGTTTTCCGATTGTAAGGGGTACAGACTGCTAATAATTGCCAAGAAAACGATATTGGAAAAAGCCTGAACTGTAACAGTTATGAATGTGGACTTCTAAACTGTTGTAAAATGTTACAACAACAACTTGCATTTATATAGCATCTTTAACGTAGTAAAACGTCCCATGGGGCTTCACTGGAGCATTATCAAACAAAATTTCATACCGAGCCACATAAGGAGACATTAGGACAGGTATCCATAAGCTTGGTCAATGTGGTAGGTTTTAGGGAGGTGAAAGAATTAGAGAGGCGAGTGGTTTAAGGAGGGAATTCCAGTGCTTTAGGGTCTAGGCTGCTGAATGCACGGTTGCTAATGGGGCGATGAAAATTGGGGATGTGCAAGAGGCCAGAATTGGAGGAGCACAGACATCTGAGTGCTGTAGGGCTGGAGGGGTTTACAGAGATAGGGAGGGGCGAGGCCATGGAGGGATTTGAATAGAAGGATGAGCATTTTACGGAGGGTGCAAGGTGGGAGGCCGGCCAGGAGAGCATTGGAATAATCGAGTCTAGAGGTAACATAGGAACAGGAGTAGGCCATTCAGCCCTTCGTGCCTGCTCCGCCATTTGATAAGATCATAGCTGATCTGTGATGTAACTCCATATACTTGCCTTTGGCCCATATCCCTTAATATCTTTAGTTGCCAAAAAGCTATCTATCTCAGATTTAAATTTAGCAATTGAGCTAGCATCAAGAGCGGAAGAGAGTTCCAAACTTCTACCACCCTTTGTGTGTAGAAATGTTTTCTAAACTCGCTCCTGAAAGGTCTGGCTCTAATTTTTAGACTGTGCCCCTACTCCTAGAATCCCCAACCAGCGGAAATAGTTTCTCTCTATCCACCCGATCTGTTCCCCTTAATATCTTTTAAACTTCGATCAGATCACCCCTTAACCTTCGAAACTCCAGAGAATACAACCCCAATTTGTGTAATCTCTCCTCGTAACTTAACCTTTGAAGTCCGGGTATCATTCTAGTAAACCTACGCTGCACTCCCTCCAAGGCCAATAAGTCCTTCCGAAGGTACGGTGCCCAGAACTGCTCACAGTACTCCAGGTGCGGTCTAACCAGGGTTTTGTATAGCTGCAGCATAACTTCTGCCCCCTTGTACTCCAGTCCTCTAGATATAAAGGCCAACATTCCATTAGCCTTATTGATTATTTTCTGCACCTGTTCATGACACTTCAATGATCTATGTACCTGAACCCCGAAGTCCCTTTGGACATCCACTGTTTTTAACTTTTTACCATTTAGAAAGTACCCTGTTCTATCCTTTTTTGATCCAAAGTGGATGACCTCACATGTTTCCACATTGAATTCCATTTGCCACAGTTTTGCCTATTCACCTAATCTATCAATATCCCTTTGTAATTTTATGTTTTCATCTACACTGCTTACAATGCCACCAATCTTTGTGTCATCAGCAAACTTAGATATGACATTTTCTATGCCTTCATCTAAGTCGTTAATAAATATTGTGAATAATTGAGGCCCCAGGACAGATCCCTGTGGGACTCCACTAGTCACATCCTGCCAATGTGAGTACCTACCTATTATCCCTACACTCTCGCCTTTCGCTCAGCCAACTTCCTAACCAAGTCCGTACTTTTCCCTCGATTCCATGGGCTTCTATCTTAGCTAACAGTCTCTTATGTGGGACCTTATCAAATGCCTCTGGAAGTCCATATAAATAACATCCATTGACATTCCCCTGTCCACTACTTTAGTCATCTCTTCAAAAAATTCAATCAGGCACGACCTACCTTTCACAAATCCATGCTGGCTCTCTCTGATTAACTGAAAATTTTTGAGGTGTTCAGTCACCCTATCCTTAATTATAGACTCCAGCATTTTCCCCACAACAGATGTTAGGCTAACTGGTCTACAATTCTTAAAAAGCAGAGTGACGTGCAATTTTCCAATAGAGTCATAGAGTCATAGAGCACGGATAGAGGCCCTTCGGCCCATCGTGTCCGCGCCGGCCATCAGCCCTGTCTACTCTAAGCCCATATTCCAGCATTTGGTCCGTAGCCTTGTATGCTATGGCATTTCAAGTGCTCATCCAAATGCTTCTTGAATGTTGTGAGGGTTCCTGCCTCCACAACCCTTTCAGGCAGTGAGTTCCAGACTCCAACCACCCTCTGGGTGAAAAAGTTCTTTCTCAAATCCCCTCTCAACCTCCCGCCTTTTACCTTGAATCTATGTCCCCTTGTTATAGAACCCTCAACGAAGGGAAAAAGCTCCTTAGTATCCATCCTATCTGTGCCCCTCATAATTTTGTACACCTCAATCATGTCCCCCCTCAGCCTCCTCTACTCCAAGGAAAACAAACCCAATCTTCCCAGTCTCTAGAGGGACAGTTCCTGAATCTAGAGAACTTTGCAAATGCCCTAACTATAATCTTTCAATGTGCTCACCTACTTCCTTTAAAACCCTGGGATGGAAACCATCTGGTCCTGGGGATTTGTCACTCTTTAGTGCTATTATTTTCTTCATTACTGTTGCTTTACTTATGTTAATTTTATGGATTCCCTGTCCCCGATTCAGTATTAGTTTTCTTGGGATTTCCGGCATGCTATCCTCTCTTTCGACTGTAAATTCTGACGCAAAGTAATTGTTCAACATGTCTGCCATTTCCCCATTGCCAATGTCAGTATCCCCACTTTCAGTTTTTAAGGGACCAACACTGCTCCTGACCACCCTCTTTTTCCTAATGTAACTATAAAAGTTCTTCATATTGGTTTTGATGTCCCTTGCAAGTTTCTTTTCATACTCTCTTTTTGTAGCCCTTACTATCTGTTTTGTGACCCGTTGTCAATCTTTGTATCTTTCCCATTCGCCAGGATCTGTGCTATTTTTTGCCTTATGTCTTATACTGTCCCTCACCTCTTTAGTTGTCCATGGCTGTTTTTTTTGGCAAGTAGAGTTCTTGCCCCTCGGGGGTATAAACCGATTCTGTATCATGTTAAATGTTTCTTTAAACATTTTCCACTGATCATCAGTCGTTTTACCCATTAACAGATTTGCCCAGTTTACTGTGGACAGTCTCTGTCTCGTCCCATTGAAGTCGGCCTTACCCAAGTCTAGAATCTTAGCAGCTGACTCACTTTTTTCCCTTTCGAACACTACCTTGAACTCGATCATGTTATGATTGCTATTGGATAGATGTTCGCGTACAGTTAAGCTGTTAACTAAATCTGGTTCATTACTCATTACTAAATCTAGCATGGCTTGCCCCCTTTTTGCCTCGAGGACATACTGCTGTAGAAAACTATCCTGGACACACTCGAGAAATTCGCTACCTTTCTGACAGTTGCTAGTCTGCTTTCCCCAATCTATGTGAAGGTTAAAGTCCCCCATTAAGACCACTATGCCTTTCTTACACGCTTGTCTAATCTCTGCATTTACACAATCTAGCACTTCAGAGCTGCTGCCAGGGGTCCTATACACAACTCCCACTATAGTGTTAGATCCTTTCCTATTTCTCAATTCAACCCATAAGGTCTCTGTTGGCTGCTCATTATATCCTCCTTTATCATTGAAGTGATTTCATCTCTAATTACTAAGGCTACTCCACCCCCTCTTCCATTTTCCCTATCTCACCTGTAGACCTTTATAACTCGGTATATTTAGTTCCCAATCCTGACCATCCTGCAGCCATGTCTCAGTAATAGCTATCATGTCATACCCTCCAATTTGAATTTGAACCTGTAGTTCATTTAATTTATTCCTTATACTCCGTGCATTTGTATATAGAACTCTTAGTTGGGCCACACACCCTAGCCTGACCTTCAGCTTTGATGCTGGGTTAATTGCTTTACGCCTTCTAGTTTTCACTTTATCTGTAGTGCCTAAAGTACACGTTCTTTCTGCTGCTCTACACTTTTCCCTTTCACTTGTTCTTGAACAACTGTTTGTACTATTTGTATTGTAAATTTCCCCTGGGTCTTCCCCTCTCTTGCTGCCCTCAACTTTACTCCCTTCTGACTCCCCGCTCAGGTTCCCATCCCCCTCCCACTTTAGTTTAAACCTTCCCCAACAGCACTAGCAAACACCCCCATGAGGACATCGGTCCCGGTCCTGCCCGGGTGTAACCCATCTCGCTTGTACTGGTCCCACCTTCCCCAGAACCAGTCCCAATGTCCCAGGAATCTAAATCCCTTCCTCCTACACCATCCCTGCAGCCACGCATTCATCCGGTCTATTCTCCTGTGCCTAAAGCCACTAGCACGTGGCACTGGTAGTAATCCTGAGATCACTACCTTTTGAGGTCCTTTTTAATTTATCTCCTAACTCCTTAAATTCACCTTGCAGGACCTCATCCTTTTTTTTTTAAACCTATGTCGTTGGTACCGATATGGACCATGACTACTGGCTGTTCACCCTCCCCCCTCCAGAATGCCCTGCTGCCGCTCTATGACATCCTTGACCCTAGCACCAGGGAGGCAACATACCATCCTGGAGTCACGTTTGCGGCCGAAAAACGCCTGTCTGTTCCCCTTGCAATTGAATCCTCTATCACTATAGCCCTGCCACTCCTCTTCCTCCCCTCCTGTGCAGCAGAGCCACCCGTGGTGCCACGAACTTGGCTCTTGCTGCTTTCCCCTGATAAGCCATCTCCCCCAACAGTATCCAAAGTGGTATATCTGTCTGAGAGGGAGATGGCCCCAGGGGACTCCTGCTCTACCTGCCTAGTCCTTTTACTCTGCCTGCGGTGACCCATTTCCTTTCTGCCTGCGTAATCTTTACCTGCGGTGTGACCACCTCACTGAACTTGCTATCCACGATAGTCTCACCATCATTGGCATGGATGAGGGTTTCAGCAGCAGGTGAGCTGAGGCGGGTCAGAGACGGGCGATGTTACTGAGGTGGTAGGCGGTCTTAGTGGGGTAGAAAGTATGGGGTTGGGAGCTCAGCTTGGGGTCACATAGAATGCCAAGGTTGCGAACTGTCTGCTTCAGCCTCAGACAGTGGCCATGGAGAGGGATGGAGTTGGTGGCTAAAGAATGGAATTTGTGGCGAGGACCAAAGACAATTTGATCTTCCCATTATTTAATTGGAGGAAATTTCTGCTCATCCAATACTAGATGTCTGACATGCAGAGATAGTGGAAGGGTCGAGGGAGGTGGTGGTGAGGTAGAGTTGGGTGTCGTCAGCTTACATGTAGAACCTGGTGTGTTTTCAGATAATGCCGCCGAGGGGTAGCATGTAGGTGAGATATAGGAGGAGGCCAAGAATAGATCCTTGGGGGACTCCAGAGGTGATGGAGCGGGAAGAGCAGCCATTGCAGGTGATTCTCTGGCTACGACTAGATAGATAGGAATGGAACCAGATGAGCGCAGTCCCACCCAGCCAAACAATGGAGGAGAGGTGTTGGAGGATGATGGCGTGGTCAGCTGTCTTGAAGGCTGCAAACAGGTTGAGATGGATGAGGAGGGATAGTTTACCATAGTTATAGTCGCTTAAGATATAATTTGCGACTTTGATAAGGGCCGTTTCAGTGCTGTGGCGGGGCGGAAACCTGATTGGAGGGGTTCAAAGATGGGCACGGATTTGGGAGGCGACAACATGTTCAAGGACTTGTTCAGGAAAGTGATATGATATGGATAACTGATTTTCTAAAATCACATTGAAGTCCTGGAAATCTGAAACAAAACAGAAAACGCATGAAACAGTCAGCATATGTAGAGAGAACTAATGAGGTTACAGTTGTTATCCTTCAGAACTGGAAGATATTACAGATAGACAGTATTTGAAAAGGAACAGAATAAGAGGAGGAGGGAAGGGGAAATGAAAAACACAACATGCAGAAGAAATAAAACAGAATGATCTGTAAAGTGCTTAAGTGGAGAATAGGAGATGGTTAAATAGCAGAAGTGATATTAGCATGAGACAAGAGGAGGTATAATGAGAGTAATCAAGGAAATAAAGACATTTACAAGGCAGTGTGTCAATACCAAAAGGAGTGGAGAATAGTCAGGTAGAAAGGGGAAGCAAGAGAAACTGGTAAAATGGTGCAGACTCCAGTGGCCCTGGAGCCTATCAGAAGAAGAAGGCAGGTTGACATCAAGGTTACAGATCACCTTACCAGAACTGTTCCCATGGGGGGGGGTGTCCACCCTAAGGACCAACCCGGTCCTTTCCCTGATCCTTGGAAATGCTGGCACACCTGTGTTACGTTGCCAGTACCTCCTGCCACCACCTGGGAGCTATGGTTAAGGCCAGAAGTTGTTCGTCAGTGTTCAGGCTAGAGGACAGAACAGTGCTTAGTAGAACGATAAGATGCTGCCCCTTTAGCTTTGTTGAAACAGGGGAGGTCTAAGACAAGAGGTCAGAGAATTGAAGCAGCAAGCAATTGGGAGCTCGGGGTTTCACTTGCTGATGGAGGTGTTCAGGAATGAGGTTACCTAATTTGTGTTGGTCTCCCAGATGAAGAGGACACCACACCATGAGCAGCAAATACAATATACTAGGTTGGAGGAAGTACACATACGTTGTTGTCTCAACCAGAAGTGTTTTGGGCCCCGGATAGTGGTGAGAGGAAGGAAAAAGAAAGAACTTGTATTTATATAGCGCCTTACACGACCTCAGAACGCTCCAATGCACTTCACAGCCAATCAAGTACTTTTGAAGTGTAGTCACTATTGTAAAGTAGGAAACATGGCAGCCAATTTCACACAGCAGGATCCCACAAACAGCAATTTTCTAATGACCAAATCATCTATTTTAGTGATGTTGGTTGAAGGATAAATGTTGGCCAGGACATCAGGGAAAACTCCCCTGCTCTTCAAATAGTGCCATGGGGTCTTTTACATCCATATGAGAGGGCAGATGGGGCCTCGGTGTAACGTCTGAAAGACGCCACCTTCGACTCTGCACTGAAAGAAGGTGAATAGGCAGATGTTGCATCTCCTGACCTTGTATGGGAGGTGATGGGGAAGAATGTACCAGGATGTCACTGAGCGAACGGTCCCTTTAGAAGGAGGGAAGGGGAAGATGTGTTTGGTGTTGAGATCATGTTCGAGATGTGGCAGAAATGGTGGAAGACGATCTGTTGAATGAGCAGGCTGGTGGGGTGAAAGGTGAGGACAAGGGGACCCTTTCATGGTTTTGGTAGGGGGGAGGGCAGAAGTGTGGAAAGTGGGACGGACTCAGTCAAGAGTCCTGTCTATTACAGTGAAGGGGATTCTTGGCTGAGGATAAAAGATGACATTTCGGAAGTTCTGGTGTGGAAGATGGCAACATCAAAGCAAATGTGACAAATGGAGAAACTGAGAGAAGAGAACGGATAGAAATGCATAGAAGTTACAGCCCAACCAGTTCATGTCGTCATTCACC
The DNA here is from genome assembly GCF_035084215.1 of Heptranchias perlo. NCBI lineage: Eukaryota > Metazoa > Chordata > Chondrichthyes > Hexanchiformes > Hexanchidae > Heptranchias > Heptranchias perlo. The sequence goes on along the minus strand of NC_090329.1, from coordinate 13,870,407 downwards.
CTCCATATGAGCAAATAGTTCTAAACGCATTTTCCCACCTTGTTCCCATATCCCTTCAACCCGTTTTCCTTCATTCACCATCCAAACCCCTTTTCCTTCATCCACCATCCAATCTAATCTTGAACGTTCCTCATACTCTTTCCTTATCCTCCTCTTAACCGCTTACTTTTTTTCATATTTTCCTTTTGGTTTTTTTAATTATTGTTCTTACAGTCCTCATAGGCCCTCTTCAATTTTAATTGGTTTCTAACCTCTCTCTTTATCCATAGTGCGATTAAACTACTAGTAGTTTACTTTTTTAATGGAATATAATTATTCTGCAGCTTTGCAGTTTTTTTTTAAAATTCCACGGCCCTGTATGCCAATTTCTCCCTCCACCTCACCTCCGCCAGCTTGCTGCTCCTCTTTCTAAAATCTGCCCTAGTCGAGTGGAATGAAGTCTTTGCAGGAAGAAGTATAATCCAGGTGATTGTGGGAGATGACGGGCTTGTAATAGATGTCAGTGGAAAGCCTATCCTCATTTAGAGATGTAGATGTCTGGGAAAGGGAGAGTTAGAGATGAACCATGTAAAGGTAAGAGAGAGGTGGTAATTTGAAGCAAAATTAATGAAATTGTCTAGATCAGTGTAATGGAAAAAGTCAGGGAGAGCAAATGAATAGGACTGGAAGAGTGTTCAGCAAATCCTACAAAAAGACAGGCATAGCAAGTACCATGTGGATTCCCAGAGTAACACTTTTTTTATCTGGAGGAAGTAAATGGAGTTAAAGGAAAAGTTGTTCAATGTGAGAACAAGTTCAGCTTGGTGGAGGAGGGTGGTGGTGGTGGATGAGGACTGGTATTGAGCCACTGAGGAAGAAACAGAGGGCCCACTCTGCTGAGGTATAGAGGGACTGTACACCCATAGTAAACAGGAGACAGTTAGGGATGGACAACTGGTATTTAAGTGACTGGGCATCAGAAGAATTGCAGATGTAGGTAGCGACTGGACAAGAGGGGGAAAATGTCAAGATAAGAGGAAATAAGTTTGGAACAAGAGTGGGCTGGAACAATTGGTTTACGGTGAGAGTACTGTTTGTGGGTCTTAGGGAGGAGGTAGAAGCAGGGAACTTTGAGGTTGGAGGCCATGGAAGGGGACAATCTCTTGAGATGAGGTCAGTAACCCTCTGGGAAATTATGGTTTGGTGTTCAGTAGTGGGGTCGGGAGGGTTTTAGGAGGAGTTATCAGAGAGTTGGTGTTCAGCCATGCAAGATAGAATGGCTTTGTCATTGGCTTTGATAATGATGCAGGATTAGACCTGAGAGAACGGAGCACTGCAAGTTCAAAGGGAGATAGATTAGATCAAGTGTGGGGAGTGGTGAAACTGACACAGCTGACATCACTCTGGCAGTTCTCAATAAAAAGGTGGAGAGGGTAGGCCAGACCAGAGGGGTCCAGATGGATTGGGCAGGCTGAAGACCAGAGAAAAAGGGCTAGATGGGTGGGGGGGTGGGTGGGAAGCCTCATGGACAAAAAAGTAGGCATAGAAGCAAAGACAATGGAAGAAGAGCTCAGCACCATGGCATGTTCTGAATTTGTTGAGTTGGGCATAAGGGGATGAAGCTGAGAACAGATCATTTGAGGTCAGAGAGGGGATGGTCAGAGAATATAATACAGCAAAGGGTGAATTTGGAAGGACAGATAGGGTCAGAAGAAAGGCTGAAGTTATTGAAGCTTGTGGTCCTTGCCTCCTGATGAGAAGAAAAAAGCACCAGATGATGCCAAGGATGAAATGAAACTGATAAACAGGACAGCTCTGCAATAAAGTGAGCTGATACAACTGAAGAATTACATAGAATCTAGAGTACAGATAAAAAACATTAGGCCCAACTGGTCTATGCCGGTGTTTATCCTCCACACAAGACTAAAGACGTAGATTGAGAACATGCATGCAGCGGAGAGAATGGTTTTCATGAAGCAGTGAAAGCAGTGGTTAGAGAAACATTGACTTCACTGAGATCATGGGTGGATTTGAAACGGGAAGGGTGGACTTTAAGCTCAAATCCACGTGGAATCTGTCAGAGCTGGAGACAGGTGCATGCAAGTGTATGTAAGACTAGCAAAATATGCTGAGTGAAGTGCATCACATAAAATAATGTCCTCTCTTCACAGCCCATGTCTGTTGGTTAAAAGCAGGCCTGGATTTTCCGCTATTGCGAAATATTGGCGTATCTTCAGGGTGGAGGTTCCGCCCGTCACAAAGATGTGCCCCTGTCCCCAGCTGATTTTTCCAAGATCACAGCGATTTACATTTTTTAGATTGGCTGTATGGCTTGCGCCAAGAAGTCCACCTGAGCAGTGGACAGAGTTTTACTCCTCAGGTCTTTGAGGCTTGCAACAGCGTAATGTGGCCAGTGGGCTCTTTGCCAACTGAAGTACTTTGAAGTCTTTCTGGATTTTTAAAAGCACAATAGCCTGTGTAATCAATTGGTTGGAAAGGCTTTCTGGCCCTCCAATACCCTTGCACAAGGAGAAAATGCAAGTACTGCCAGTGTTTAATTAAAGTAGTCTCTTAGAAGGATGAGGGAGCATCATTTATGAAATGTGTCCGACTCTGAAAGTAAAGTGAAAGACTCCGATAAAGGATCTGGGGTTGGTGCGTGGAAGGGAATTGGGAGAGAGCACTGGAGTAAAGCACAGACCTGGGTAATGGAGTGCCACAGAGAGCCAGAAACAACAGCAGGACTGGAGCAGAAGTTGGGTGGGTTGATGTGGCACTAGATGCTCAGAAGAGAATGGCAAAATCTGCTATTTGGAGCCACTGCTGGGAGTGATAAAGTTCATTATCACAAATCTTAGAAGGAAAAAGCAGTGTCACTTAGTAAGGGGAAAGAGGAGGAGCATGGAAAATCTCAGGAAGATTGTCAGTACCTATGGTGCCCATGATATTTCACTTATTTTTGGTTAATTAGCCATTGCAGGAGACATGCCAAGAAACACAGAAGTCATGTATGCATAAAGGCTTGAAAATATTTGAGTGATTTGATTTTGTTGGTTGTGATTGGTAGTTTTTATTATGATTGGTGACTTTCCCTACCTGTCTTTTCACTTGACAAGTTTAACTTGATGGTGATGAGCCAATCAGGTACAGGTGTTACATTTTGCAAGTCTGATGTATGACACTTTGAAGTGTGACTGACAATTTTCACAGGAGACTTATGTATAACCACCATGACCGCTCCAATGTCACTGTTGGATATGTCCCAAGTGGAAGTGTAGGGTAGAATTGTGGCCAACAAAAACTGGATCGGTGCACAGACGTTATCAACCTTTTAAAAGCACCTTCACACATGGGTGTTCAGTTCATTTGGTTCTGAAGCACACTTAGTTAGGATTCATTAATGGTACAGTATTGTGAATAGTGTATAATTCAGTATCAATTTCTGGTGGTAACTGGCTATTCCAAATGATGCCTATTTTGTGGAACAAAACTATCATGCACTGGCGCTCACTTTTACCTGATTGATTTTCTGTATTTCCTCCCATCCATCCAGTCATCTTGTGTGTACTGCTATGACTTTTTTTTCCAGCTTTGACTGTTGAGCTTTCATTATTTAAGTGAAAAAATGCATCCGTAATATGGGCGAGATAGTCATCTGTTTAACGGCATCTGCCAATAACTTTTTGTCAATTTGAAAGTTGTAAGTTGCCAAGTGCAAAGGCTTCCTCATAGGAAGGCATTGGATGTGCAGGAACTTCCATCCAATTGATCATTCATTTTCTGGTAATCTACACTGGAGTCTGTAGTTTCATTTTTCTTTGAAATTTCCTCTACTGAGACATTCTCTTTGCTCTCTGCCAGTAACTCAGTTAGCTTGTCCTCTTCTAGGGTAGATGTGACACCTGTCCATCACATGGTTATCCCAATGCTTATATGGCCAAGTAGGTAGCGCATAATTTACCTTGTTACCCTTTTCCAGTGCAATGTATGGACCTTTTTAGTGGCCTACAGTTTGTTTCACCTCACCACTCTTTAGCCTACCCGATACTTTCTAGACATAATGGTTGTACCAATATTTCTGGTGACTTTGCATATACTCTAAGTCTTTTTACGCACTTTCTGCTAACTTAAGTCAGATTATCACTTAAATAGAGCATATACTTCATCACATTCCATCCTCATCAGCAGGTTTCCCTGACCAAGTCGCTCTGATTAACTACAATTACTGTGCACTCAGCATCTGAGAAGAAACAAGAACAAGAAACCTCCCGATTCCTGCAATAGCTCCCTAAAATTGAATGAAGTCCCAGGAATTAGGATTCTGTTTGATGTGTGGCTGAGCATATTTTTCAGTGTGCCATGACCTCTATTACTGGACTTCTTCCAGATAAGAATGGAAACCTGAAATGCTGGGTCTCCATGCAAAGGAAAGTGCGTTGCTAAATTGAAGTAAGAAGACGCATTCTTCTTCATTACAGATGGAGAATGTACTTTCATGTGGGAAATACCCCGTTCCCCCCCCCCCCCCCTCCACCGAAAAAAGCAAGGCTTTCCTTCTCCTTTTAATTGGTCTGTACAGGTATTTCATTAATCAATCCCCAGTATCTTTTATTTAAACTGATTTAAAAATTCTTTCTTTCCAGATTTGATGACCTGAATTCTCTACAACTGATCAGTAGTCGGACATTGAAGCTGCACTTTAGTTTACATCGAGGACTTCATCACCATGTCAATGTTATGTTTGATTACTTCCACCTCTCTGTTGTATCGATTACTATTCATGCCTCCTTGGTTGCACTTCACCAGCCTCTAATAAGGTGGGTCTTCAGAAATAAACAATCAATGATGAGGAAGCGATACAGTAAAGCTTGAATTGTAATGCTGTAAATTATATTGACTGATTAGTACTAAATGTTACCAGAAATTCTCCAGGTTAATGTCTATATCTAGATAACATGTTCTGTAAACTCTGTAACAAATAAGGTTCTGTAGAAACTTTGTAGTAATTTTAGTGTTCATCAGAGAAGTCCAAATGTCTACCAGCATAACATGCTGTCTGCACGGGCATTCTTAAAACTCAAGTTCTTCATTCAGCTGTACAGTGATTTAGATAAAGTACAAAGGAACTGATTGTAATCACGTGGGTGGGGGGAAATCATTGTTAACCTGAAAACACCCAGCAGTAAGTTGAAGCTGGAGGAAGTTGAGATTTTTGGAATGGGATGATGGTAGTTTTAAAGGGGAGATAGACAATGTCTCAAGAGAGAACCACTGACTTTGCTAGCTTTGGATGTGGAAGGAGGTTGGATGGTCAGGGTCTGAGTGGGAAGATACTCAAAGAAGTAGGAGGTGGATCATAGATAAGATGAGCTCAGAGAGGGCACTGGATGGGATGGTAGAAAAAGTTCAGAGATAGTTGTTCAGGGCAAGGGTGGATTATCACTAACACAACAAAGGTGGAGTTAGAATTTTTTTCCACATAAAAGGTTATTAGACTGCTTTGCCCAAGTGTACACTGGGGAGAGATGATCTCATTTTAAAAGGAAACTGCAGAGTATTTGAAAAGGAAAAATATAAAAGGACATGGGGAATGGCAGAGAAATGGGATTACAGTAGATAGTTGCAGTTGAAGACCTGTAATTTCTATGATCTGTCACTTGCAATTTTCCAGAGCTCGGGTATGAAGGGTGTCAGTGTCACATCTCTCAAAGGCATCATGTGTCTATAAGGCAGAAATCATAATTGGCTCAAATAACTTTTTTTTAATTTGTCAAGTTAACCACATTGGCTCAAACATCCCATCAACTAAATGTGAATATCCAATATTAGTTCCATTTACAGTACAGTTCTAAATGTCATTTTTTAGCTGTATTATTGTCCTGAGTGGGAAGAAAAATGCTGGCTAGAAAAATATGTGAAGAAATTATTTGTGCTGTTTTGTTTTATTTTGTAGTAGTTCTTGGTTCCAGATTGCTAGTTTTTTTAACGGTGATTTTGTGCTCTAGCTTATAGGTGAACCGTTCTGTGCATTAAAAAGAACTCTAGATGTGGGCAAAGTTCATTTAGGCCACTCTAGAAGAGAAATTAAGTGAAGGGCAATATCTTACCAATTTTGGATCACTGCAATTATGGCATTGATAACTCTGTCCGACTGTAGCCGGTCCTCTCATAAAGGCTACCTAAAATGTTTGATTGCCATGTTCCAAACAAAAACTCAGAATTACAGTTGGCCTTAAAAAAAAAAAAAAAAGGGGGGGACTCCTCCCTCTGCCAAAAAGATCCCTGATCTATAGAGCAGATTTCCCAATGTGATGTGACAGTGACATCCAGTCTTCTAATCAAAGAATTTCTCAAGACTGGTTGTCCTTATTCGTCTCTTCTTTCCACCTCACAAAAAAAAAATTAGCTGTAAGGTCATGTCTATGGCAGTGATGGTTTTAACAATAACCAAGGTACTCCAATGACCGTAGCTGTAGTAAAATTCTGATGTGACCAAGTCTTTGCATTTATTAGATTCATTTTAAAACCAGTTTGTGCAACTCCTATAGGAACCAAATACATTCAGCATTAAAAGTTCTAGATTTTTTTTCATTTGCAGAAACATAATACAGGCCTAATATAAAAGTTGCAAAGTGTCAGTGATGGCACTCTTGCCTGAGTCAGAAGGTTATGAACACAAGCCCCATTCCAGAGATATATATTTTTAAAAATTATTTTATTGGTTAACCACTTACCACTTGGCATGCTCAAACCATGGTCTGTGAGGCATACGAGGCTCGTTGGCCCTGTCTATCCGCCCATGAGGCCCCAGTGAATCATTTCCTATTTGTTTATATTTTGTCTGTTACTAGGTTCATCTGATGGTGCTCCCACAATGATATTAGGTAGGGAATTCCAGGACAACGATTTCCAGCGGCGATGAAAAAAATCGCGATATATGTCCATGTCGGGATTGTGTGTAACAAGTATGAGAACTTGGAAGTGGTGGTGCAGTAGCCTCGTGGTTACGGGATTGGCCTAGCAACCCAGAAATTGAAGGTTCAAATCTCATTATGGCAAATTGTGAAACTGAATTCAATAAGTCTGGTAATTTGTAGGCCATGAGAGCTTCAGGATTATTGTAAAAACCAAACTCATTTACTAATATGCTTCGGGCAAGGGATCCTGCCCCACCCCTTACCTGGGCTGGGGTACAAGTGACTCCAGTCCCATGCTATATGCTTGACTCTTGCTCTCTAAAGAAGCTAAGTAAGCCTCTTATAGACAGTTATAACAATTTTTTTTAAAATTACTATTGTAGTTGTTCATATGTGGCGTGCGGGGTTCCATGATTCTACATAGTCTATTACAACAAAACACTTAAAACACCCTAGCTTGCCTGGTGCTCCATAAGGGAAAGCAGTTCTCTTTTTTTGGTACTGGATGTCAATTATTTGGAACACAGTTCTATTTTGTCTGGGGCCTGGATTCATATCTATGCTACACCATTACAGTTTGAGCTTCCTCTGTCTTGGTTCTAAAGGTCATTAGTAAAATTAGTTTATTCAGTTTTATCCAGGGCACAGCACAGAACTAACACTTAACTAGCTTTCTGAATCAGAGACCACAGGGATATCTGATGTGGGAAACTAAAATGTCATCAAGTACTAAAACTAAAATTTGAGTCAAGGTATATTGGACCACTGTAGAGTGAACCTTGCAGTGGACCTAACAGGTTACAGCTTTTTCTGGGACTGCTGAATGCTGAAACTGATTACAAAAAAACAAAATCTATTCCTCAGTATTCATTTCTCTTTTGCACCTTGGTGGTCTGCACTTGGGCCTTTTCCCCTCATATGGTTTCTCAATCATTTATACTGATACTGAATTTGATTTTGTTTCCTATTCAGTTTTCCTCGTCCAATGAAGAACACTTGGCTAAACAGGAATGCCCCAGCCCAAAGCAAGGATTATGCCATTCCTTCCCTCGAGAGTGTGATTTTTGGCAGTAACTATACGAAACAACTATCTCCTGATGTAAGACAATGTAATCCTGTTAATTCATAGTTGTGCTAGGATAATGGGGGGACAGAATTTTTTTAACCATGATTTGTACAAAAGAAACCACAAATACACATTGATAACTACTGTGGTAGTGGCCAAGCTGTTCTAGTAATCTAGTTTTGGCTAGTTCTTCAACATCATTTGACAGTCATGTTCATAACCGTTTTCCATCATACAACATAGAAAAACAGTTGTGGTTTGAAATAAGAATTTTTCTTACTTGGCCCGAATTTAAGTTGTCTATTGATGGAAACAAAGAGCAGGCGATCGAGCAGAGCAGGGTGAGATATAAAAGGGGAGAAAACAGAACTGCTTGGAAGAATTAAGACCTGGGGCAAATACAGAGATTTAGTTTGTGACAGACCTATTGATGGTGGCTTCTGTGTTGTTTGTAAATGGCTGTTTTTCTTAAGATAGTGGCTTCATTATGTATAAATTTGCCCAGAGAGAAAACTGAGATATGTTCCTTCTGCTCTTCTCCTCTTTTCCCTGCCCCCACCATCCCAAAAAGTTAAAATGCAGCATCTTTACTGCTGTAGTTTAAAACATTCAATTGAAAATTTGGTCTGATATAAAACAAGGTCTGTCTTACTATAACGTTCCCTCATGCTTGAGTTACACAACAACTTTTGCTGCATATTATATTTATGTATAAGATTAGAAATTTATGCCCCTGTTTGGAGCTAAAGATGGGATGGGGGTTTTATAAGTCATATTCTTCCTGGTGTTTCCTTCCTGGTTGGTTCCCTTTCTTTACATAGAATCTATAGCACAGAAACAGGCAATTTGGCCCAACTGGTCTATGCCAGTGTTTATACTGTGAACCTACCAACCCCATTACCAGTACATTCCTATCCGCTATTGCAGTCAGATATTCCTCCAATGTGCCATTCCAGCACCGATATATTTGAATGACAACTTTCCTTCCAAGTTCCTTTTTAAAATTGGAGATAATTTAGCAGGATAGACACGGTGGGGGGGGGGGACTAAATTGGGCCGTGTAGTGCCCGTTGTTTTGGCACTACACTGCCTCTCTGACATCCAAAATGGCATCTTGGGCGCGCACGCACATTTCCAGCATGACTTGCACCGGACCCCATCTTGCAATAGGAATTAGTGCATGCGCAAATACCGACTGAGTGTTCCTAGACTACATTTGAGTGTTTTGGCAGGTACTGCCTTACGGGTCAGAAAGTTACAACCATGGTTGAACAACATCCCTGCCAACCATGGGCGGTCTGCTAGGGCTCCCGCTGGGCATTGAGCATGATTGGGAGCATGCAGAGAGGCCATGCGCAGCAGGTCAAGCTGCGAGGAGACGGAGGACGAGGAGGCGCAGGGCACTGAGCAGTAGGCCCTACTTAATGAGGGCCTTCCGGGACCAAATCTCTTACCTCAACATGACCAAGGAGGATTGCATCCGACACCTGACTTTCACCAAGGAAGTCATGACCGAGATCTGTCAACTGGTGCGGCCACAACTGCAGCCTCAGAGCAGGGCAAGGACAGCATTGCCTGTGGCTGTGAAGGTCACTGTGGCGCTGAATTTCTACGGCTCAGGAGCGTTTCAGGCCTCTGCTGGCGACGTGCAACATCTCGCAATATGCAGTGCACTGCTGCATAAGGGAGGTCACAGACGCACTGTACACATGAGGAACAAGTTCATCACCTTCCCTCTCCACAGAGACCAGCAGAACAAGCGAGCACGGGAGTTTGCTCGCATTGCTGGCTTCCCCGTGGTGCAGGATGCCATTGACTGCACGCATGTTGCCCTGAGTATCAACTAGGCCGTCTTCGTCAACCAAAAGGGCTTCCACTCTCTACGTGCAGCTGGTGTGCGACCACACGCATCGAATCATGGAGGTCGATGCCTGCTACCTTGGGAGCAGTCACGATGCCTTCGTTATGCGGCAGTCCGACGAGCAAACTATCTTTCACCTGCCTCGGCAAGTCAAAGGCTGGCTACTGGGCGACAAGGGCTATCCCCTCACGCCGTGGCTCATGACACTGGTCAGGAACCCAAGCACACGTGCACAGCAGGCCTATAATGAGACACTTGCTGCCACACGCAACATTGTGGCGCACACCATAGGCCTCCTCAAACAACGCTTCCGCTGCCTGGACCGGTCTGGAGGAGCCCTGCGGTACTCCCCTGAGCAAGTGGGCAGATTCGTGGTGGTCTGCTGCATGCTGCACAACCTCGCCATCATGAGGGACCAGCCTTTGCCACTAATGATTCGAGAAGACCCTGCGGAGGTGGAGGAAGACGCAAGGGTGCAACAGGAACCACACGCCTTATCTGCAAGGGCTCTGCGTGCTCGCCTGATCCATGCCTGCTATCAATAATTTGAACTGCATCCCCCAACTCACCAACAGTCCTACACCCTCCACCTTTCCGCTCCCACAAGACAATCAAATCACCCTCCATCTGATTACACATTTGTGTCCCTCTCAGCTCATTGCATAAATAAAAACCACCACCAAATGCAAAATCAAAGTCTCATTTATCAATGAATAAGTGAAATTATACAAACATAACAGAACTATTCACCCTTGTGCATTCCCATAGTGCCTTTTGTTCGTGTGCCTCCACCTATCCTAGTGCTCCTATGAGGTGCTTCCCCAGTGACTGGAGCATGGCTGGTGGGAGGCTGCTGGCCTTCAATGGAGGAGCGTGCAGATGGCCTTGGAGGACAACCTCGAGCAGCTCTGGGCCTGGAGGGCCGGACTTCAGACTGCACCATCGCAGCATGGGCTGCAGCAGTCTGGCCTGGCTGGTCGATAGGCAACAATAGGGGCACTGGCAGAATGGCAGGGGTGGGAACAGGAAGGCTGTCGTCCTGCAAGAGGACAGCAGGTCCGATTGCTATGGCGCCACTGCTACTCTCCCGGGGCGGCGCCTCAGCAATCCTGGTGATCAGCTGGAGAATGGATTGCTGGAGTGCTGTGATGCGCTAGAAGGCCCCGTTCCACAATGGTCCCCAGACCTACGAAAGCAGCAGTCTGAGCTTCCAAGGCAGCCGTCTGAGCTCCAAATGCAGCAGTCAAACTTTGGATGGCAGATGTTTGTGCTGCAGTGGAAGCTGTGACATCAGACATCAGACGCTGCATCATGGCAGGCTCCACAGGTGCACTGATGGAGGTGACCACCCATTCCATGTTGGAAAGGATGGGCTCCGGGCTCCAAGCTCTGCACAATCACCCTCCATCTGATTACACATTTGTGTCCCTCTCAGCTCATTGCATAAATAAAAACCACCACCAAATGCAAAATCAAAGTCTCATTTATCAATGAATAAGTGAAATTTGGTGGTGTACACCCATCAGCTGTCTTCTGTAGCCTGGCCCATTGAAGTCCTCATCTGACTCCTCTGCAGCAGAACTAGTGGGCAACCTCACCCTCCGGCGAGCTGGCACCTGTGGGATCCATTCCCCCCGCCCCGGCTCCTGCGCACTTGTGCTCGGTGTCTCACCACGTGCAGATCCCTCCTCTAACCTAACCTCTAAAGGACTCTCAGTGTCGGTCTCTGAGCTGTTGGAAGCAAGTGTCAGATCGACTGACTGTGTGGCTTCAGTGTCCTCCTCCCCCTCGGAAGGTGCCAACATATGTTCTTGGGTATCTGCAATGACAAAGGGAAATGGGTTGAGTTGTGGGGTGGGGAGAGGAGCAAGTAAGACATGCATGCTGACGGCATCTGCAGCACGTGAGTCAGAAAAGATTATGCGAGGAGGAAGATGTGGAAACGGAGAAGGAACATTAGATAGGCAGAGATCCCCTTCATCGGGACCTCCAGCGCAGCATGTTGTGATGGCTGCAGCAGTGGCCCGCCCAGTGATCCTAAGCGCTGTCTCCTCAAGGGGAGTGAGGATGTATAAATGTTCCCATCCACCCTCTGGTCCCTCCTGCTGCCGGCTGTTATGCGCCACCTTCTCCTGCAAGACAGGGGACAGTGTGTCATTGAGTCTCCTGCAAGGTGTGTGGGTGATGTGCGTGCCGTGGTCGAATAGCTGCCAGTTTGTGTGACCTGTGAGTGGTGGTTGTGTGACCTGTAAGTGTGGTACTATGTGCGGGTGAGATGCAGTATGCCGAGTGCAGCATTGCGTTGGATGGGCAGTGTTTGTTGGTGGGTGGGTGACTGGGAGTGTGATGTGTGGAGCAGTGGTGCAGTTGGTAGGATGTGCCACTTGACACTTGCATTCACCCACCTTGACCACTCGTGTCAAATCATTGAACTTCTTTCAGCACTGCATCCACGTGGGTGGTGCAGTGCTCCTGGCGTTTACTTCCTGCACCACATCCTGCCATTGCCTGCGGAGCTGCAGTCTGGAGGGTCTCCGGCCACCCTGCGGGTACATGTCGGTCCTCCTTTCGTCCACGCCTTCCACCAGGACCTCCAGAGCATCATCAGAGAAGCGTGGAGCCCTCTCTCGTGCCGGTCATCCTATCCTCGTGGCCATCTTTCTCTCCTAGTAAGCTGTGTACCTGCCATTTGAAATGTGCACCCGCACCTTTAAGAGGTGCAGGCTGCTGATGTGCGCTGTGCATGCCCCATTTCCAACTTCCTCATTCTCCGTGCAGCCTCTCGGCAGCGTGGGGAGCGCTGGCTGCACGGAGATATCATGATTAGCAGACAGCACGAAGTTCCTGTGCTGCCTGTGCAGGGGCCATCGGGCGCGGGGTACCAGCGTATCACGCTACCCCCACCCAAAAACAGCCCTTAACAAATTTTTCCCCCAAGGAATAGGAGTAGTCCATTCATCCATTTGAGATTGTTCTGCCATTCAATTAGACTGTGCCTGATCTGTACCTCAACGCCATTTACCTGTGTTTGCTCCATATCCCTCAGTTCCCTTCCTTAACAAAAATCGATCGATCTTGAAAATTTAATTTGATCCAACATCCACAGCCTTTTGTAGGGAGGGGGGAGGGGGAGAAAGAGTGTTCCAGATTCCTTCTACCATTAGTGTGCCAAAGTGCTTCCTCATTCCACTCCTAAATGCCTGGCTCTAATTTTAAGATTATGCCTCCTTGTTTTGGATTCTCCCACCAGACGAAATAGGTCCTCTGTATCTATCCTATCGCATCCCTTTATCATTTTAAACACCTCAGTTGGGTCACCCCTCAACCTTCTAAACACAAGGGAATACAAGCCAAGTTTATGCAATCTGTCTTCATAATTTAGTGCTTTAAGCTCTGCTATCATTTTGGTGAATCTGCACTGTACCCTCTCCAAAGCCAATGCATCTTTCCTGAAGTTCAGTGCCCAAAGCTGAATGCAGTACTCCAGATGGGGTCTGACCAAGGCTCTGTACAGCTGAAGCATCACTTCCTCACTTTTCTATTCTGACCCCCTTGAGATAAAGGGCAACATTCCATTAGCCTTCTTGATTACTTTTTGTACCTGTGCACTAGGATTTAGTGATTTGTGTATCTGGAGACTTAAATCCCTTTGCACCTCCGCAGCTTCTAGTCTTTCACCATTAAGAAAGTATTCCCAGTTATCTTTCCGGGATCTAAAGTGGATGACCTCACACTTTCCCACATTGAACTCCATGTACTATAATTTTACCCACTCACTCATTATGTCCCTTTGTAACTACCTGCTCCCATCCACACAACGTACTGGGTATCCTAACTTAGTGTCATTGAACTGTTAAGTTAATGTTCTTGTGTAGACCCTTCAGAACAGGGAGAAATTACATATGAACATTTAAAAAGGAAGAGAACAAAGTGGAGGGAAAACATATGCGCACACACACAACCCCACACCCAAATGCTCCTCAAACTTGTGTTGAGATTCATTGGAACACTGTGTAGAAGGCCAAATTCAGAGGGGTCAAGGTGAGAGCAAAATGGGGAATTATAGTGGCAATTGACAGGGAGCTCTGGGTTACACTCATGGACAGAATAGAGGTGTTGAGCAAAGTGGCTATCTCTGTGTGGAGGAGACTGCACTGTGAGCCACAGACACAGTATACAAGGAGGAAGTATCTGTAAATTGCAGTCCCACCTGGTTTGGGGCCCTGGACAGTGCTGTAAGAGGTGGTGAATGGACAGGTTTCCTGAGTTTTCACAGGAAAATGCCAAGGGGAGGGGGGGTCGGTGTGGTTTAAGAATAAAGCAAGGAGGGGAGGGGAAGATGTGTTTGGTGGGATCACATTGGAGATGACAGACAACAGTCTGTCAAATAAGAAGGCTGGTGGGGTGGAAAGTGAGGACAAGGGGGCACCTTTCATGTTTGAGGCAGAGAGTAAGGGCAGAAGCATAGTAAATGGGAAGGAACCAGTCAAGGGTGTTACCTACCATGGCTGAGGGAAAAAGACATTTCAGATGCTCTGGCTTGGAAGTGGCACCATCAGAACAGATGCAATGGAGACGGAGAAACTGGGAGAATGACTAGGACTGAAGATGGGAGCGAAATCTGTCATTTTAAATCTCGCGTTGCTGCAAGAGATAAACAGTGGGTAGGAATGTGCTGATTGAAAAGGGAAGAAATAAAGAAAATGTATTTGTGGGTCTCAGACCAACATGAAGGTGAGAATTTTTGTAGGTAGAAGTTTTGCAGCATTGGCCTTCAACTTATACAAGAGTTTCTTGGTTTTCTTTGGTTGGAATTTAGGAGATGGGCTTGATCTTGTTTATGCAGATCACCTTGAACAAGGGTATACGTAGCACTTAAACATAAAACTATTTTGCAATCTTACGATGTGGTGCCTTACATTCTTTGTCTCCCACTTGCGCAATTTGAGTGCACAAAATTAATTTCCACCAAACTTGTTTCATTTTCAGGGAAGCTTTTTTGTGGTGCCAGAAAGCTGTATGCAATATGCCTACAATTTCCATTACAATCTCTGTGCAAGCTTGCTGCTGGCTTACAAGGGCCTTTTCAACTACTTCACCATGGTTACAAAAGAATTACCTACATCTCGCAGGATGGAACTAGGTAAGTAATTGTAGATTCACTTAAATGAGAATTTTTCCTTCTGAATTATGAATTTCACCAAAACATTAAACCAGCAATCAGATGTTTATTCCCACAACATATCATTAATATATTAAAAAAACTTGTACCTGAACACGTTTCATCAATTTTTTTTCCTTCATAAATACCTGTGTTACGTTTTATAATTTTAAAACAGCCTGTGTAAACTTGTCTCACTATAGTTACACCCTCCACCCTAATCTTCCGCCATCCCCCCTGCCTTGGTGAAAGTGCTGAGTACTGAATTACATCTGTGTGCCCCAGTCCAGGTATCCCTCACCCTCTCCCTGCTTCCCCTGAAGGCTATACTTGGTCTTGACTCCCTGGGGAAGATTTTAACCTCCCTGACCGATTGGGAAAACTGGTGGTAGCGCATCAGCTGCCTGCTCATTACACACTGCACCCGATTTATCCTCCCCTCTGAAATCAGTGGGGTGTATAGTGGCAGATTGATCCACTAACGTCAGTTTTCCACTCGGTGGTAAATCTGTTTTTCCCCCCCGCCCCCCACCGTGTGCCTCACCACAAGAGATTGAGTAGTCTTTGTTAAACTTTTGAGGTGCTTGGTGAGGTAATTAAATACAAAAATAGATTGGAATACAAGGAAGAGCAGGCAAAATGCTGTTTGTTCATGGATTTTAAATGTGCACTTCTTAATTATGTTGAAGACTCCTACAGAATGCATGTATATTGTCATTATTCTTCAGATTGATATTCTGCAGTGATAATATGCTTGTTGAAGCACAAGGATAATTTGTTCATTTAGTAAGTTTGTGAATAAGCTATTTCATAGAATGGTACAGCACAGAAGGAGGCCATTCAGCCCATTTGTGCCTATGGCCGGCTCTTTGAAAGAGCTCTTCAATTAATCCTACTCTCCTGCTCTTTCCCCATAGCCCTGCAAATTTTTCCCCTTCAAGTCTTTGTCTAATTCCCTTTTGAAAGTTATAATTGAATCTGCTTCCATCACCTTTTCAGGCAGTGCATTCCAGATCATAACTCGCTGAGTAAAAATTTTTTTCCTCTTGTTGCTTCTGGTTCTTTTGCCAATTACCTTAAATCTATGTCCTCTGGTTACTGACCCTTCTGCCACTGGAAACAGTTTCTTCTTATTTCCTCTATCAAAACCCTTTTATGATTTTGAACATCTCTACATCAAATCTCCCCTTAACCTTCTCTGCTCCAAGGAGAACAACCCCAGTTTCTCTAGTCTCTCCATGCAACTGAAGTCCCTTATCCCTGGTATCATTCTAGTAAATCTCCTCTGCACCCTCTGTAACGTCTTGACATCCTTCCTAAAGTGTGATGCCCAGAATTGAACACACTACTCCAGCTGGGGCCTAACCAATTATTGATTGTTTTGTGATCAACTGATCAAATTCAGGATTAGATGTTTTGACTTAAATTCTTAGCCACAAGTGAAGTCCTTTTATTACCTTCAGTAGTACCAATTAAATATTCCACTATTCTGTTTTGATTATTCACTTTTTTTTTAAAATAGGGGGTGTTTTTTTTGGGTATGAAAATATGAACAGTTTTTTCCCCCACAAATGTTTGCACTGCATTTCCATACAAAAACAACAAATTGCATTTATATAATGCTTTTAAAGTAGAAAAATGTCCCAAGGCACTACACAAAAGCCTAATTTTTTTTAAAAGGAGGCATTAGGAGGGATGACCAAAAGCTTGGAGAAAGAAGTGGCTTTTAAGGCGGTAGAGAGGCTGAGGGGTTTAGCGAGGGAGCTCTACAGCATGGGATCTAGACAGTTAAAGGCAGTGGAGCAAAGGGGTGATGCCCAAGATGCCAGAATCAGGAACTGAGATATCGGGAGGGATTGTAGGGCTGGAGGAGGTACAGAGACAGGGAGGGGTAAGGTCATGAAGGGATTTAAATACAAGAGTAGGAATTTTAAATTGGCAGGATTGATGGGTGAGTGGGACTTAGTGCTAGATAGGATACAAGCATCAGAGTTTTGGATAAGCTGAAGTTTACGGAGGACAGTGGATGGGAGGCCAGCCAGGAGAGCATTGGAAAAGCCGAGGCTGGAAGTGATTACGGTATTGATGAGGGTTTTAGCTGAAATACGGACAGAAATGGGCAATGTTAGAGGTGGAAGTAGGTGTTTTCTGTGATGGGGAGGATATGAGGTCAGGTGGAAGTAAGCCCCAAGGTTGCGAACTGTTTGGTTCGGTCTGAGTCAATGGTCAGGGAGAATGATGGAATCGGTGGCAAGGGTATGGAAGACAATAGCTTCAGTCTTCTCCATGTGTAACTGAGAGAATTTGTGGCTCATCCAAGACAGAATGCTGGCCAAGTAGTCAGACAACAAAGGTAGAGCAGGATGTTGTCATTGTACATGTGGAAGCTGACCCCACGTCTTCCTATGATGCTGCCAAGGAACTGCATGTGGATGAGTAAGAGGAGGAGGCCAAGGTTAGATTATTAGGATACTCCAGAGGTAACTGTGCAGAGGTAGGAAGAGAAGCTGTTGCCTATTGTAGCCAGAGCGTCTCCAGCAAGAGTGCAGCCTCACTGAGCTGAACAACAGAGGCGAGGCATTGAAGGATGTTGTGTTCAACCACGTCAAAAACTGCAGAGAGATTAAGGAGGGCTAATGCGTCATAGTTACAGAAAATATTTGTGACTTTTGGTTAGGGCCATTTCGGTGCTGAAGCAGTGGCAGAAGTCTGATTGGAGAGATTCAAACAGGTGGTTCAGCTTGGAGAATGGATTCATGATTGGAGACACTTCAAGGGGTGAAATGTCATCTTGGTACCTTCCTTGAAACTGCGTTCCTTTGGTTAATATCAAGCCATTCTTTACCTGACTCTTCAACATTTATCACAGAGCTCCAATACATTTCTCAAATGATGGTGGGGGATTTGAATTTGCTGGGGATGTAAGTGTTCTGGGCCAATGCTGTGTATTGTCATTGGGTGTAAAACTAAGGGAGCTGAAATGGGAAATCTGAAGCTTTTCATGCCTCCCTTTCACAAGCACGTGTATAAATCTAGTTTTTGAGCAACAGAAATCCGACGTTGAACTGATTTTCATGAGCTAGGAACTGGATGGTATTTGCTTAGCATTAACTTTTATTCTAGGGCCATTATTTTTCTTGTAGATCAATACATATTTTATTGAAATGAGTTTATATGTCAAATGCTTTTTCTTGCAAGTTATCTTTCATTTGACCAAGGTTGAGCATTATTTGTAGAATAAGTGCTGTAAGGTGAATGGGAGGTGGCACAGCCCAGGTGTAAACATTTCTGGGTGTTTGGTGAAATTCATCTTTCTCTGACTGTATTTATGTAAGAGAAGATTTTTATTCACTTCAGCAACTTTAATTTTATGCCCAATAAGAAAACACTGCATTACCCCTGGATTCTATTCTCCATTGAGAAAGTGCTGTGTCTTGAGTTTGAAATCCCCTTGAACGCATTTATACTTTGGAGAATCAGATTCCTATTTCCAAAAAAAACGAACACATTTGTTAGAATTATTGTCTTTACATTTGTTTAATTCTGTGAAATGTTGCTTGCTCTTAGCTTACTTTGTTCAATTACTAAATATCAGAGAAACCATTTTCTATACATCCTAATGTATATATTTCTTTAATCTGGCCTAAATTCTAGACAGATTAAAATGGCTATGCTTTGTCTGTTGATGGACAGTGATAATTTTACAGTATTGATCTTATCTGACTTCAATATGAATTTTCTCATTCTCAATGTCAAATTTGAATTACTTGGAATTGTTTCTGGACTGAGGTTGCCTAGTCATTTTACTTGGGACTGTTAATAGATCCCAGAGAGGAGACTCTCAGACCATCTATTAGAGCAAAATTTGAACCTAGGAACCAAAGGCAAAGAGACAGGGTAATAGCCCATTTCTCTACCTATAGACCTGCAAGTTCTTTTTTAAATGCCTTCCTTATTTCCTTTTGTGGCACAATTTTGACACTACTTGAGCATTTCCTGATTTTTTTTTTTTAAGTAGTTATTGTAGCTTTGCACCACATGAGTAGCTGGATGCTGCATTGCTCACAGCTTTCTGTTGTAGAGGCCTGGGCATAGCTGTTTTTGCTTTAGCTCTTATTTGAGTGCCCATTTCCATTTGTAAAATAGTTACTTAATTAATACTTAAAATTAATTTGAATTCCAAGGAATCCATAGTATCTAAAATGACTGGTGAAAATTTTAAATCTTCTTAAGAATGTAAGTGGGACCAAGTCAGTAGCTCTAAAAAGGACGAATGTTGCTCATGCACTTTTACTCTAAATGGAATATCCAGTTCCTTGGCCTAGTAATTGTATCTTGGATGCAATACAGCACTAAAGATGGTTGGAAAACCCGATGGTGTGGGAAGCTACAGGAAAGCTCAATTCTATTTGTCACTGGCAGCTTTGGTATTCTATAAAGGCTACATTTACCTATTAATGACATATGGTAGGTTTGTTTGGTAGGCTGTAGGTAGACTCCCTATACAGTTCAAGGCATATAAATCATTGTATTTAAGGATAGCTCACCTTGTGCCAGAGGTTACCTTTAATCATGTGACAGGGCTGTCAGTTACCATCAAAATTAATAGGTGCATCACCACAAGCATTGGTAGTCCTCAAATCTCACCTCCATATTTTTATTTGGGCTGTAAATTGTTGCAGATGCAGCTCAAAGTCAGCATAAAATGCCAGTGGCAAAGCTTCAAAAACTGCTTCTCATCCCTGTTGACCTCTCTCTTAAACAGAGTAGTTGCCTGATGTTTAGTCCCTGTATGCAGAATTAACTGTTAGCGTTTCAGTACATATATTTGGCTGTAGGAAGTTTATTACCTGTTGGTACCTTGGTATATTTTCTCTGTTCTCCCAGAAACCATCAGGGACAAATTGTGAAACAGCAATCCTTCTTAGTTAGCTCTAATTAGACCCTGTTTTGTCTCTTTAAAAAATCAAAAATTTTTAAGCTGTGTTAAAACTGCATTGCAGTTATAGCATCATTCCGAGACTGAATAGGACCGATACCAAATAGTGGAATATAAAGTTGGATAAATATTTGAAGCAAAGGAAGATATGAGGATTGGTTTGGGATTGCTCTAGCAAAAAGCTGGCACAGACATAACTGGCTGAATGACCTCCTGTGAAACTCATCGTTCTATATTCTATTAAGTATTTGAGAGTAGGATTATTGGAAAGTCTTTTGTTTTTTTGAGTATTTGACCAAGAGGATGATAATATTTAGAAAATAATGTTTTGTTATGTGGGTTAAATTGCTAGCTAGTACAAACTGCTGAATGGCGTTTATAATAACAAAAATTGTGTGAAGTTCAATAATGAAGTTGTGCCACTAGGTAATCTGGTTTAGGCAAAGAAGGTCTAAGGAATGGCAACATTAAATCTTTGCTCTATTGTTAACTTGGCAATTTGAAATTAAGATACCAAAACATTATACCTTTCTCCCCATCACAGCTGTGGACTTGCACTTCATTTTAAATTGTTTTAATTTTTTACTTGATATTTTTATTAATGGTGCAATCATATGTCTTGAACAGGCATAGCACCCTAATTTAAATGGAGCAAGCAATATTTTTGATATTCAAAATTCCTTTTAGCTTCATTTGTTTCATAGAGCATTTGTATTTAATATGTTCCTTTATTTGTTTGTCATTTTTGTTGCATATTCTCCTGTGATAGAACAGGTGCTAAGCAATGGTATAACTAACTTTTTACAGCTTTTGGTAGCCACTTCTGTGCACAGCAAGATAAATGAATGCTGAAACCTCATTTTGCACTAACCCCATGCACCATTCTTTTCTTGGGCTATTGAGTGCTGTTTTTCAATTATTTATGGTAATGTTTCCAGAGGGGTGAAAAGTCTGCACATGCCATATTTGTTTAAATTGCAATATTAATCATTATTATTGATAACATAAATCCAATGTGAGCTGGTTTGAAAGTAGAATCACAAAATGGCACGACAAACTTACTAAACATACTATCAAGTAAAAGCTATTCAGCCCATCCTACTCGCCCTTTTTTATTTTCCTACCTCCAACCTGTATCACCCCACAACTATATGTAATATGTTTTATTGACTTGGATAAAGGACTGTGGTATGCAGTTGCCATTATGGTGGCCACTTGCCCATAGAGTTTCTTTGGGTCTGAAATAATTTTTTGCTGGTACTTTTTAAGCTGTCTTTATTAATGAGATGACTCACTGCACCATAGTTAGTCATTCTTGTATTTCCCAACGATGTGGCCAGATACCTACAATTAGCTTTATGCATTCTTGGGTTCCAGATAACCTTGATACTCAAAAATCATGAGCTGTAATCACATGGTCTTGGTTACTTTTCATGGTATAAAGTGTAACCTGTTGGTTATATGGGTGAAAGAAAGACTTGGTTGTAAAGCACTTTACACCTCTCAGACATGTCAAGTGCATCACATGCAATGAGCTGCTTTGAAGTGGAAGAAAGAAAGAATTTTCTTTTGTATAGCACCTTTCATGCCTCAGGACATCCCAAAGTGCTTCACTGCCTATCAATTATTTTTGAAGTGTAGTCACTCTTGTAATGTAGGCAAGTGAGACAACTATTTTGAGCTCAACAAGTTCCACAAACCGCAATAAGATAAATGACTAATTTAAAATGTTTGTGGCATTAGCTAATTTGCTAGGACATCCTGCTCACTTAAAATAGTATCATGGAATCTTTTACATCCACCCGAGAGCTCAGGTGGTTTAATGTCTCATGCAAAAGACGGCATCTCCAACAATGCAGCACCCCCTCAGCCAAGGTTGTGTGTTTGAGTCCTGGAATGGGACATAAACCCACGACCTTCTGACTCAGGCG
Source organism: Heptranchias perlo (assembly GCF_035084215.1). Classification (NCBI taxonomy): domain Eukaryota; kingdom Metazoa; phylum Chordata; class Chondrichthyes; order Hexanchiformes; family Hexanchidae; genus Heptranchias; species Heptranchias perlo. The sequence continues at coordinate 13,848,553 of NC_090329.1, read as the reverse complement.
GGAGTGCTGTCACTGAGACAAGACTGGTAATGTAGTGGCTGTTGTGTAGACAAGCTGGGTGGTTAAAGTGTCCCTTGTTGGAAAATTAGCTGAAAACATGACCATTTAGTTTATTAATAGTAGTCACTAATTTTAGCTTCTCTGAAGTTACCAATTGGAAAGAATCACCAGCTGAAATGGTAGTATGTTTCTGTTTAAGTTTACGAATTATGTTTAAAACTTTGAGTCGAATCCTTGGTGCCAGTTAGGCCGCAAATAGACTAGGTTATCTTGAATGCAGCAGGCCTGGCGCCGGCAGCTTTTAGGGCAGCCCAACTTCAGCAAGGAGTCCTGAAACTCCTGTGGGCCCTGGACGCCTATACTGGAGCCTTTACCAATATGGCGGAAGGCACACTTACTGCCCCAAATGTGCATATACATGCTGTCTGTCATATCGGATGCTTAGATGCCCATTTTTAAGCCTGTAAAACGGGCAAGGCACGAACAAATTTCTCAGTCTTCACTTCCGTCATATTTCAGGTTCTGACGCATTTGTTAACTATAGTGGTTCGTGCTTCACTGTTCTACTTTAATAGATAGTGAACTTGGGATAAACTTGGAATTCATGCAAAGTAGCATTTATAATTCCCTACCATAGTATTTTAATTTTAGAAACTTACCTGTATGTTACATGCAATAAAATTATAATTTCCATCATAAATCATTTCTTAGACACCCACCATGGATAATGCTGAAAGTATTCCAGTTGAGTTTAATACCATTTGTGTACTTCACATACATACGAATTAAGAGCAGGAGTAGGCCATTCAGCCCCTCGAGCCTGCTCTGCCATTTGGTAAGATCATGGCTGATCTGATTGTGACCTCAACCCTACTTTCCCGTCGACTTACTGCAACCTTTGACTCCCTTGTTAATCAGAATCTATCTAACTTAGCCTTAAAAATATTCAATGACCCTACCGCCACTGCTCTCTGGGGAAGAGAGTTCCACAGACTCTCGACCCTCAGAAAAATTTTCTCCTCATTTCTGTCTTAAATGGGAGACCCCTCGTTTATAAACTGTGGCCCCTAGTTCTACACTCTCCCACAAGGGGAAACATCTTCTCAGCATCTACCCCTTCTAGTCCCCTCAGGATCTTGTGTTTCAATAAGATCACCTCTTGTTCTTCTAAACTCCATTATTTTTGAAAGAGTACGGTAGCATAGTGGTTATGTTACTGGACTAGTAATCTGGAGACCTGGACTAATAATCCGGAGTCATGAGTTCAAATCCCGCCACGGCAGCTGGGGAATTTAAATTCAATTAAATAAATAAAATCTGGAATAAAAACTAGTATCAGTAATGGTGGCTATGAAACTACCGGATTGTCGTAAAAACCCATCTGGTTCACTCATGTCCTTTAGGGAGGGCAACCTGCTGTCCTTGCCCGGTCTGGCCTATGTGTGACTCCAGACCACAAAACAATGTGGTTGATTTTTAATCACCCTCTGAAATGGCTAAGCAAGCCACTCAAGAAGGTGACTCACCACCACCTTCTCAAGGGCAATTAGGGATGGGCAACAAATGCTGACCTTGCCAGCGATGCCCACATCCCACAAAAAATACAGGCCCAGCTTGTCCAACCTTTCCTCATAAGATAACACCCTCATCCCAGGAATCAGTCAAGTGAACCTTCTCTCAACTGCCCCCAAAGCAATTATGTCCTTTCTTAAATAAGGAGACCAAAACTGCACACAGTATTCTAGATGTGTACAACTGTAGCAAAACATCTCTACTTTTATATTCCATTCCCCTTGCAATAAATGACAACATTCCATTTGCCTTCCTAATCACTTGCTGTTCCTGCATACTAACTTATTGTGATTCATGTACTAGGACACCCAGATCCCTCTCTACCTCAGAGTTCTGCAATCTCTCTCCATTTAAATAGACTGCTTTTCTATTCCTCCTGTCCAAGTGGACAAGTTCACATTTTCCCACATTATACTCCATCTGCCAAATTTTTGCCCAATCACTTAACCTATCCATATCCCTTTGCCAGATTCCTTATGTCCTCTTCACAACTTACTTTCGTACCCACCATTGTGTCAACAGCAAATTTAGCAACCATACATTCGGTCCCTTCATCCAAGTCATTGATATAGATTGTAAATAGTTGAGGCCCAAGCACTGATCCCTCTGGCACTCTACTCGTTACATCTTGCTAACCTGAAAATGACCCATTTATGCCTACTCTCTGTTTCCTGTTAGCTAACCAATCCTTTATCCATGCTAATATGTTACCCCCTACACCATGAGCTCTTATTTTGTTTAGTAGCCTTTATCATAGAATCATAGAAGTTACAACATGGAAACAGGCCCTTCGGCCCAACATGTCCATGTCGCCCAGTTTATACCACTAAGCTAGTTCCAATTGCCTGCACTTGGCCCATATCCCTCTATACCCATCTTACCCATGTAACTGTCCAAATGCTTTTTAAAAGACAAAATTGTACCCGCCTCTACTACTGCCTCTGGCAGCTCGTTCCAGACACTCACCACCCTTTGAGTGAAAAAATTGCCCCTCTGGACCCTTTTGTATCTCTCCCCTCTCACCTTAAATCTATGTCCCCTCGTTATAGACTCCCCTACCTTTGGGAAAAGATTTTGACTATCGACCTTATCTATGCCCCTCATTATTTTATAGACTTCTATAAGATCACCCCTTAACCTCCTACTCTCCAGGGAAAAAAGTCCCAGTCTATCTAACCTCTCCCTATAAGTCAAACCATCAAGTCCCGGTAGCATCCTAGTAAATCTTTTCTGCACTCTTTCTAGTTTAATAATATCCTTTCTATAATAGGGTGACCAGAACTGTACACAGTATTCCAAGTGTGACCTTACTAATGTCTTGTACAACTTCAACAAGACATCCCAACTCCTGTATTCAATGTTCTGACCAATGAAACCAAGCATGCCGAATGCCGCCTTCACCACCCTATCCACCTGTGACTCCACTTTCAAGGAGCTATGAACCTGTACTCCTAGATCTCTTTGTTCTATAACTCTCCCCAACGCCTTACCATTAACGGAGTAGGTCCTGGCCCGATTCGATCTACCAAAATGCATCACCTCACATTTATCTAAATTAAACTCCATCTGCCATTCATCGGCCCACTGGCCCAATTTATCAAGATCCCGTTGCAATCCTAGATAACCTTCTTCACTGTCCACAATGCCACCAATCTTGGTGTCATCTGCAAACTTACTAACCATGCCTCCTAAATTCTCATCCAAATCATTAAAATAAATAACAAATAACAGCGGACCCAGCACCGATCCCTGAGGCACACCGCTGGTCACAGGCCTCCAGTTTGAAAAACAACCCTCCACAACCACCCTCTGTCTTCTGTCGTCAATCCAATTTTGTATCCAATTGGCTACCTCACCTTGGATCCCGTGAGATTTAACCTTATGTAACAACCTACCATGCGGTACCTTGTCAAAGGCTTTGCTGAAGTCCATGTCGACCACGTCTACTGCACAGCCCTCATCTATCTTCTTGGTTACCCCTTCAAAAAACTCAATCAAATTCATGAGACATGATTTTCCTCTCACAAAACCATGCTGACTGTTCCTAATCAGTCCCTGCCTCTCCAAATGCCCGTAGATCCTGTCCCTCAGAATACCCTCTAACAACTTACCCACTACAGATGTCAGGCTCACCGGTCTGTAGTTCCCAGGCTTTTCCCTGCCGCCCTTCTTAAACAAAGGCACAACATTTGCTACCCTCCAATCTTCAGGCACCTCACCTGTAGCTGTCGATGATTCAAATATCTCTGCTAGGGGACCCGCAATTTCCTCCCTAACCTCCCATAACGTCCTGGGATACATTTCATCAGGTCCCGGAGATTTATCTACCTTGATGCGCGTTAAGACATCCAGCACCTCCCTCTCTGTAATATGTACACTCCTCAAGACATCACTATTTCCCCAAGTTCCCTAACATCCATGCCTTTCTCAACCGTAAATACCGATGTGAAATATTCATTCAGGATCTCACCCATCTCTTGTGGTTCCGCACATAGATGACCTTGTTGATCCTTAAGAGGCCCTACTCTCTCCCTAGTTACTCTTTTGCCCTTTATGTATTTGTAGAAGCTCTTTGGATTCTCCTTTGCCTTGTCTGCCAAAGCAATCTCATGTCCCCTTTTTGCCCTCCTGATTTCTCTCTTTGATGTGGCACCTTGTCAAAAGCCTTCTGGAAATCCAAGTACACCACATCCACAGGATCCCCTTTATCCACGTTGCTTGTCACTTCCTCAAAGAACTCTAATAAATTGGTCAAACACGATTTCCCTTTCACAAAGCTGTGTTGACTCTGCCTGATTGCATTGAGATTTTCTAAGTGCCCTGCTATAACCTCCTTAATAGATTCTAGCATTTTCCCTATGACAGGTGTTAAGCTAACTGGCCTGTAGTTTCCTGCTTTCTTTCTCCCTCCTTTCTTGAATAGAGGAGTTACATTCGCTATTTTCCAATCTGATGGGACCCTTCCAGAATCTAGGGAATTTTGGAAAATTAATACCAATGCATCTACTATCTCTGCAGCCACTTCTTTTAAGACCCTAGGATGAAGGGGACTTGTCAGTTTTTAGATCTAATCTTTTTCAGAAGCCTTTCCTTGGTGATTGTGAATGTTTTAAGTTCCTCGCTCCCTTTCACCTTTTGATTCACAATTATTTCTGGCATGTTATTTGTATCCTCTACGTGAAGATGGACGCAAAATATCTGTTCAATTCATACGCCATTTCCTTATTCTCCATTATTCTCCCCAGACACTCTCTGGAGGACCAACACTCACTTTACTTTTTTTTCTTTTTAAATATTTGTAGAAACTCTTACTATCTTTTTTTATATTTCTAGCTAGCTTTCTCTCGTACTCTAATTTCTCCCTCCTTATTCTTTTAGTCATTCTTTGTTTTTTTTATATTCTGTCCAGTCCTCTGACCTGCCACTAATCTTCATGGAATTGTATGCTTTCTCTTTCAATTTGGTACTATCTTTAACTTCCTTGGTTAGCCACAGATGGTATGTCCTTCCCCTAGAGTCGTTCTTTCTCACTGGAATGTATCTTTGCTGAGTGTTATGAAATATCTCATTAAATGTCTGCCACTGCATCTCTACTGACATATCCCTTAACCTAAGTTCCCAGTTCACTTTAGCCAGCTCTGTCTTCATGCCCTCATAATTGCCCTTATTTAAGTTTAAAACACTAGTCTTAGACTTACTCTTCTCTCCCTCAAACTGAATTTGAATTTCATCATATTGTGATCACTGCTACCTGGAGGCTCCTTTACATTGAGGTCATTAATTAATCCTGTCTCATTACACATTACCAGATCTAGAATAGCCTGCTCTCTGGTTGGCTGTCGAACATGCTAACAGAAGAATCTACTTGCATAGAATAAAGATAATTTGGATAGGTTGATCTCAATTTTTACTACACTTAAACACGAGGGAGGTGGTCTAAGCTAATTTGACAGTGGTAGCATTGGTGTTACAACTCTGAATCCCGTTTTGTCCTTTCCGATTGCATTAATTCACTGAGGTATTACAAAACATGATTATTACCAGCTAAGGAAGACAGTATTTTATCTCTAGAATTATAACCTGCGAGGGCTGTCAAAGCTTTTGCTTAGTCCTGTACAACACGATTGCACAGCAATCTTAGCCAGAGATGTTGGGGGTTAAATCTACTTAAATGTGTGAAATAGTGGTCGCATTGGCTGCACCACCAGCTAAAGAGACTTTGGAGTGATTGAAGATTTTCACATTTTAGATATGAGGCATTAAAATTTCTAGTACCCGATTTTAATGTTTGTAAATTTGAATACTGCTGTTTCAGGCATTAAATTGAGTTACATCGAAACTACAGCACAGAAACAGGCCATTTGGCCCAACTGGTCTATGCCGGTGTTTATGCTCCACATGAGCCTCCTCCCACCCCTCTTCATCTCATCCTATCATCATATCCTTCTATTCCTTTCTCCCTCATGTGCTTATCTAGCTTCCCCTCAAATGCATCTATACTATTTGCCTCAACTGCTCCTTGTAGTAGGGTTTCTACATTCTTACCACACTTTGGGTAAAGAAGTTTCTCCTGAATTCCCTATTGGATTTATTAGTGACTATTTTATATTTATGACCTCTAGTTTTGGACTCCTCCACAAGTGGAAACATTTTCTCTGTCTACCCCATCAAACCCTTTCATTATCTTAAAGACCTCTATCAGGTCACCCCTCAGCCTTTTTTCTAGAGAAAAGAGCCCCATTCTGTTCAGCCTTTCCTGATAAAGATATTCTCTCAGTTCTGGTATCATCCTTGTGAATCTTTGTTGCACCCTCTCCAATGCCTCTATATCCTTGTTATAATATGGAGACCAGAACTGTGCATAATACTCAGTGTGATCTAACCAAGGTTCGGTACAAGTTTAGCATAACTTATCTGCTTTTCAATTCTATCCCTCTAGGAAACACCCCTAGTGCTTGATTTGCCCTTTTTAATTGCCTTATTAGCCTCCGTAGCTACTTTGTGATCTGCACCCCTAGATCCTTTTGCTCCTCGATCCTGTTTAGACTCTTATTCTCCAAATGTAAGGAGTCGCACAACACCAGGTTATAGTCCAACAGCTTTATTTGAAATCACAAGCTTTCGGAGCTTTGCTCCTTCGTCAGGTGAAGTGAAACGGTGATTTCAAATAAAGCTGTTGGACTATAACCTGGTGTTGTGCGACTCCTTACGTTTGTCCACCCCAGTCCATCACCGGCATCTCCACATCATGCTTATTATCCAAGCAGTATGTGGCTTGCTTATTCCTACCAAAATGTACTACCTCGCTTAACTATATTGAAATTCATTTGTCAATTATATGCCCATTCTGCAAGATTATTAATGTCCTCATGCATTTTGACGCATTCTTCCTTTGTATTAACTATACCCCAATTTGGTATTTTCCACACATTTTGAAATTGTAGTTCCGATTCCCGAATCCCAATCGTTATTGTAAATTGTGGACAACGGTGGTCCCAGCAACAACCCCTGTGGAACACCACTTCCCACCTTTTGCCAGTCTGAGTAGCTACCCTTTAGCCCTACTCTGTTTTCTGTTTTGTAGCCAACTTGCTATCCATTCTGCTATCTGTCCCCTGACTCCATATGCTCGGTCATTAGCCGTGAGTCTATAATGCGGGACCCCATCGAAGGCTTTTTTGAAAATCCAGATATATTCCATCTACTGCATTACACTTGTCTGCTCTTTGTTACTTCTTCAAAGAATTCAGTAAGGTTGGTCAAGTATGACTTTCCCTTCTGAAATCCCTGCTGACTATTCTTTATTATATTTTTGTTCTCTAGATGTTTTTCTATTACATCTTTGAGTAAAGATTCCATTATCTTTCCTACCACCAACATTAAGCTAACTGGCCTATAGTTCCCTGGACTTGTTCTATCTCCCTTTTTAAATATAGGAATAATATTAACTGTCCACTAGTCCTCTGGCACTATTCCCTTTTTTCTAGTGAATTTTTACATATATGTAATAATGCCTCTGCTATCTCCTCCCTAACTTCTTTTAATATTCATGAATGCAATCCATTTGGACCCAGGATTTTATCCTCCCTAAGTTTGATTAGTTTATCAATCAGCTCACCCTCCCCCCTTCTACCGTAAATGTTTTAATATCTTTATCAACCTCTAATAATGTCCTGCCCACCTCGTTTAAAGACAGTTGAGAGTACCGAGGAAATTCAGATTAAAATTTACAAACTTTTGTTATGGCTTGAATCGTGGGTTGCAATGACAAGAAATGGAATTGAGTTTAGAGCATAATTTGATTGGGGAAAAGGGTTAAAAGGTTAGTCGCCTGCTTTTAATGCTGTGCATCATGAAAGAATGGTGTAAAATAATTTTAAGGGAAGTTCCAACATTGGTTTAAATTGGTGTAGATCTTTCTGATTTTAGGATGGATGAAGGGTGTGCATTTTTGCTAGGGTTATGTAATTTCCTACAGATGAGGCAAAGACAACATTAACCATAGTAGTAAAATGTACAGAATAAGCAGTTAGCCAATTGTTACTTTTCAGGATTTTTAAAAAAAATTTCCACAAAGGTTTAGAAAATAAAAGTTAGTTTAAAGAAAGCACAAAAATGCACAGAGGGAAGGTTGTTAATATGCTAAATGGAAGTTGTTTTAGAGATTTAACAGTAAGCAATTTGATAACTTGTCTACATAATCAAAAAACACCAACTATAATGTGGGAAAGTCTTTTGATCCATGTGCCTCTGAAGAGGGAGATAAAGAGAGAGACAGGGACACAGGCATATTGGTTGCGAGGGCCATCAGGCTTTTAAACAGAGTGCTGTGAAAGATTTAGAGAGGCTCATAGTTAGAAATGCTGGAGGAACAGTTAGAAGACATCTTGTTTAAGTCGAGTAAGTTCACTCATCAATGCAGGAAGTATGGCATAATCCTTATTATGTATCATTGTGAAGATAAGTTGTACTGATTGAATAGTGAAACTGATCATAACTGTACTTGCTGTGAAATGAAACAGATGAAAATTCACGTTGAGCCTCACCCTACCAAGCATTAGCTTCGTCTGCCTTCGGAGAGATTCAAGATGTGTGAAAGATGGGAATATTCGGTTCAGATCACAAGGGGGCACTGTTGTTACAGCTCCCAGTCATGCTATTTTAGAAGCAAATATAGGGCATTGTGAGTCAATGCCCCCAGAAGTAAGATACTCGGAATGCTTATGGGAGCAACTGAACCTGAGAAGATAACTGCAGTAGATCCAATTTGTAACGGCAACATTTAAAACTTTAAAAATCCTCACGAATGCAAGGTAGAATAGATATCAAGGTAGAAATTACAGTTGTTATCATATGAACACTTAACATGCTTACACCAAATTCCTACCTCTGGTATTCTAGGAGCTATTACACCATTTATTTTGAACAGGTTAACTCCTTTTAAAGTAGCAGAGAAGAATTTTGTATGAGTTGATTAAGCATTTATACAATAACGTTGGCGGTAAAATTTACTCTTGCACTTTGTCATGTTAGCATGTCAGTATTCTGATTACGCAGCAAATCTATTAATTTGGAGGCTTTTGCAGTAACTTTGGAAAAGACATAATTAAAAATCTAGGATGCAAGAAATGCTATGAATATGATGCATAAATGGCATCTTCATGGATGTTTCTACAACCCACTAAGCCATGAGGTGGGGTTTATGCACCAGTGTGATTTTTCTGGGTGACTTAAAGTCAGGGGTAAAAGTATAATTTGTCTAGATGCAAGTAAGGAGAAGAATTTACCTTTTTTTAATTTCTCTTCCTCACCCTCCCTGTATATTTTGTGCTTTTGAGGGACCCTCTGCTGGGAATGAGTTTTTTGCCACACTTGCAATTTTTTTCACCCTGTGTGGCCATTGAACACCCAGCTCTCACTTATGTAGCATAAGTGAGAGCTCCTTCAGTGCTGTCTCAACAATAGGATGTCATTTCTCTCCATCCATAAATAATGAGCTGCTAAAACTTGTGGGAACATGCAACTTTGAAATGTGTTTGAGAACGCAGTTTAGTTGGTGGCTTTATAACCATGAACTGTACATGAAAACTTGTGATGCCATTGATTTTTTTTTATGGCTAACTTTGACAATTTTTGGTTGCCCTCTTAATTCGTTATTAAGATACTTACCAGTTCCAGTAACCATTCAAAAGGATATCTTAAGCTCTATTTCTAATATTGTATGCATGGTTATGGTTGCTAGCTTATGCAGTACTCATATAAAGTGCTCTCTCTATATAATATGTTTTTTGTATGGCTTCATAAAAATGCATTATAGAGTTTTGCTGAGTGTGTGCTATAACCAGTACCTCTAACAAAAGACGTTAGACTAATATAGTCCATCTGTTGCTTTTATTCTTCTGATGATCTTGTGCTTTGCTGTGACATTAAGAGTATGGTAGCTAATGCTCACCTATAATAACTTGAAATGCTAAAAGCTTTGCTTGAGGTGTTCTGATTTGAGTGTTGCAATTCAGCAGCTAACCTTTAGACAAGTTGATAGGGTGTAGGTTTTAAGAGGATACAGTAACGAGCACGTGTGTACAATCCTATGACTAGCCATGACCAACATGCAGGTCCTTTATGAACGACTTCTCAGAAGAAACTATCCAAGAACACAGAGGGACGCCTTGATAGGTATGTCTACATGACTTCTCACAATAAACCTGTGTAGTCTCCTGTAGATTTTGTTCCAGAGTAGTTAATATAATTTCAAGCAATAGATTTCAATGCTGACAAATTGAGAGCAAATTGTGAATCTTTTTAAAAAGTATTTTACAAATTTGTTCCTCAGAATTCAGATGATCATAAACCTTAACACACTGTTCATTTTGCTACTGATATTTGCTTTTCTAGTAGTTAATTGTATTTTAATGTAGATTTTATTTTTCAGAGGAGATTGATGTTGATGCCAGACTTGCAGAACTTTGTGAACAGATAAAGGTACGTGTATTAATACAAATAGATTTGACATTGCAGAGGCCATAGCTGCAGTTTCCCAAACTAGAACTATTAAAGGGATTATCCTTTGTGTCTATTAACATTTGTATTTACTCCAAGAATGTAGTGTACAAATATTCAGTGCATTCTGAACTGCAAGAGATCTCTTGTGCTGGATCTCAGCTGGAAGAGCACCTTTGCGTTAATGTGTGTGCAAGTCTATTAACAAGTAGCTGCTGTAAGACAATTGTTTAGTTATGATCTCAGTGTAATAAGAGTACAATCCCAGCTATTATTGAGTTTGTAAATGTCCAGAAAGGATATAGATCTACACTCCTACAGCAAGCCTTGTGTCAAACTTGCTAAATATATGGCGATGGGAAGGGTTATATTCTGGCTGAGAATCGACGCATGGCTGATATAAGGTCTAAATTCTCCTAGGTTTGAGAGTGTAGAACTACATATTTTTTAATAAACTAAACTTGACATTGATAGTAATCCTTTAATATATTTGTACTCTTCCTGAAATGTAACCATACCATGACGGTCCCACAATTACAAAATGCATAGCATCACTGTAGCAGTAACACATGCAGGCTTTACAAGAGGACAAAAAAAATTACTCTATATAACGTGAATATATAGTGCAGAAAATACTTGCAAAAGTTTACTTTATTGGATTGGCTTCATCTTGATGTCAGTAAAATTGTTTATTTCAACTTGAGTGCTTTAAATCCAAATAAATGCATTTTAGTATTCGAGGATTCAAGCTGTAACTTCTTAACCTGGTTATGTCATCATGTCAGTAGATCATTCTTTTTACTTGTGCTGAGAGTTTCTGGATAGGTTTGTGACTCCCAACATGTTTCCTATTTAATCTCCTGTGCAGCCTCATCTTTACATTCATGGTCAGGTTGTGGGGTGGGGTAAATGATTCCCCTTCCCCTCCTTTGGTTTTATGTGAATTCAATTAGCTGAGGATGCCTGTGCTGTGTTTGATGGAGGAAAACTAGTATCTTACAAAAATGTTAAAGTGAACGATTTAAGTCTTCATCCTTTAACATTTGTTGCATTTTTAGCTTTTAAGAAGAGCATGGGGAGGTGATGGGGTCTTTTTTTCCTGTAGATAGAGCGGAAGATAAGTGAACGATTATATCGAGAGGCCCATTATATTGAACAATTAAGATTAATTATTATTTTGTAAAATATATGCTGCTAATATTTATGTCCTGAATTATAGCTGAAATTGGAAAATCCTGATGAGCTGCCAGAGTTGGTAAACATGGATCTTGCACAACTTTGCTCTTTGCTGATGGCTCTTTGGGCACAGTTTATAGAGATTGTGTCACTGCAAGGAGAAATCACAGCTTTATTAGCAAAAGAACATCATGCACTTCGAGTAAGTACTATATTTCTCATTTATATGTGAAAACCTTTAATTGCAAGTTAGACAAATGGCATTTACATACAATTATATAAAATTGCAACATGGAAATAGGCCATTTGGTTCAACCAGTCCATGTAGTCCATACGAACTGTAGTCCTAATCTTGTCTGCCTTGTTCTCATATCCCTTATTCCCTTTTCCTCAACCACCTATCTAAGTTGGTCTCTACTTCAGTCACCAATTCTAATATTCCACACCCTCTCAACCCTCTGTTAAAGATGTTTCTCCTGCTAACTATCCTAAATCTCTTACTTTTAATCTTGTATCTATGATCCTGTTTATTGTTAGAAGTGAATGATTTCTAATGTCTTAAAATAATTTGCAAGCTGTATCAATTTGTACTGTGTCCCTCTACTAATGCAACTCATTACATAATTTACCTCCTTTGCCACAGTTATGTGTGGGGCTGATGCATTCATAGATTCACCATTACCCTAGGTTTCTGTTCTGATAGTATACTGTGCCACCGTTCCGTTTAATCCTTATCCCTCTTTTCAATTCCTTCCTATCATACTAGCTATTTTACATTGATCCACATTGAACTGCATCCTATACTTATTTAGGTCAGTTACCTGAGAGATCTATATCCTTCTGAATCTAGTTCCAATATTTCTTTTTACTAATTCTCCTTCCTATTTACTCTTGGCTATCATCTGCATATTTGAGTATTTTGCTCCCAATAACCTTGTCTAAGTTACAATGTATTAAGACCAACCTCGAGTACCCTGCTGGTAATGTATTTCTAGTCTGAAAAGTCCCTAATTTATGACTACTGTTCTTTTGATACAAATATCCAGTGCCATACTTTGCCTCCTAATCTGTGACTCCTTACCATAGTATTAATCGGTGATGTAGAACTTTTGTCAAAAGTAATTTGTTAAATGTGCATTGTGCAAAATTTAGCCTTCGGATTTTGGCATCAACTTTACAAAATGTACTGAAATTCTGACTACATTTCTTCCCTCCCTTTGTCTCCCCCCCCCCCCCCCCCCCCACCCCGCCTAATTGGATAGGTAAGAAGATTTTCAGAAGCCTTTTTCTGCATTGAACACCCAAGACAAGCAGCTCTAGCATATCAGGAATTGCAGTAAGTAATGTATGAGCTTATATATAAGACAAGAGAATATTAGCCAGGTTCCACATTTTATTTCTGCTGGGAAATAACCATTTATTTTTATTATGGGTGAAAGGTTTATTGCTACATTTTCCGTGGTGTGTAACCATAGTCATTATGTGCTAACATTAATTTTCAAATGACTACTCATAGCTCTCCAAGATTAAATAGTTTAATTTTTAAAATATAATTTTAATCTTAATGCAAGGTTTTGTAAGCACAGTGTATGTATAACTTGAGAAAATAATTACTACTTCTGATTTCCAACAGTGCATTTTTACAGTAGTTTTTTTTTTAAAAAATGATAGGTCACAGCATAATTCTGAAGCTGTTTTAATCAGCAAAAATCTTGGGTTATCCTATTTAATCTATAATGGATATTAGGCATGGCTAAGATCTGCAGAATTCTACCTAACATTTATAAGTTAGAAGTATATAACTACTAAATTAGTATCAATATTTTTCAGTTTAATTTACTGTATTGATCCTAGATTCCCATATCCTGCAGAGGTCACCAGTCCTTTCCCCCCTCTCATTCTAGTATATTTCTGTGTGCACCTTGGAACTTAAAAGTACTGATTTTTATGTCCAAGCCAAAAACATTATATAAAATGAGCTGTTCTTTCATGATGTGGAGATGCCGGTGATGGACTGGGGTTGACAATTGTAAACAATTTTACAACACCAAGTTATAGTCCAGCAATTTTATTTTAAATTCACAAGCTTTCGGAGATTTTCTCCTTCCTCAGGCAAATGTTTCAAGATCTCCTTGAAGCCTACGCATTTATAAATGCGTAGGCTTCAAGGAGATCTTGAAACATTTGCCTGAGGAAGGAGAAAATCTCCGAAAGCTTGTGAATTTAAAATAAAATTGCTGGACTATAACTTGGTGTTGTAAAATTGTTTACAACTGTTCTTTCATGGCATTGGTCCCAGGTTGCCTGGGGCATGGTTGTTATTTTTAGTGTGGTCCCATTCTGAGCTGGGGAGAGTCTGTAAGAAGTGTAGGAAGGGGAAGAATGAGGACCATGGCAAAATAGGGAGCTTTCTGTATTTTACCTGTTTTCAATTTTTTTTTAAAAATAGCATCATCCAGCTGTTCTAAGAGAATCCCATTGTTTCCATAGCAGTGTTAACCAACTTGTACAACTGGCCATCATATTCAATGAGGGATGGCAGTTCTGGATGGGATTATCTTTATTACCTAAAGAAAGCAAAAAAGTTTTTTAATGGCTGTAGTAGCTTGAATGGAAAGTCAACCTATGCTGACTGACAGACCGTGGAATAGGCTAATTCAGTTTCAGTGATTGCTGAACCTATAAAGGGAAATTTTGTAGGAAGATTATGATACCTTAACCCCCCCCCCAACCACTACCACCACCAACCTCACAAGCTGTGAGAGATTAATTCAAAGGTCTAAACCATCACAGAGATTGCTCATTTCTTTCTTTCTGACCGGGGATCTGAACTATTTGGATTGACTAGGATACACATACACATTTGCATCATAAAGCCCAAAGAAAAGCTGTTTTTTAAGCAGTCTTACTGATTATCACACTTTTAAGAAGTGTATTCAAAAAATTTTTTTTTCATCTCTATGGACTGATTCTATCTTAATTGCCTTCTAAGTATTGCACACTCCATGTCTTGCTGCTTATCTGTAGTATACAACCTGTAAATAAACCTAATACTTTTAGCCTGTGCATAATGGCTTGACAGCATGGTATTTTCTGCCTTTCAAAAGAGATCGAAGAACATGGGCATTCCACATGATCTCTAGTAGCTGATGCAGTTAGGAAGTATTTGTAAACCTTATTTGCAGCAAGTATATGGGTTTAGGTTTCAACTTATAAGAAATTTTATTTATTTATGGGAACTGCCATTTTGCTATGAGCAAAAGACGAAACAGTCGAGAGACAGCCTGAACTGTGAATTTGGAGTAAACATCAAAATTTAAACCATTGGAGCATGAGAGAAATAGGGGCTGAACTGTTTAATAGCACCAGGAATGCAGCAAACTGTGATGGCAGCTGTCTGAGAGGTTTCCAGTCAGAAGGCTGTATTTGAAGGAATTTTTTTTACAATTGACAGCCAGATTGTCCATTTGCACAGCATGCTACCACTCCCTGTCAAGTGCGACATTATTTTAATGCAGCTCAACAGTGACATTGGGTGCATTATCATAGAATCACAGAATCTTACAACATTGAAGGAGGCCATTCGGCCCATCATGCCTGTGCTGGCTCTTTGAAAAAAACTATCCAATTATTCTCACACTTTCCCCATAGCCCTGCAGTTTTTTTCCTTTTCAAATTATATATCCAATTCCCTTTTTTAAAAGTTTCCATTGAATCCGGTCATTCCAGGTCAAAACAACTTGCTGCATTTTTTTTAAAATTTTCCATCACACCTGTGGTTGTTTTGCCAATTATCTTAAATCTGTGTCCTATGGTTACTGTCTCTCCAGCCAGTGGAAACAGTTTAAGAACATGAGAAATAGGAGCAGGAGTAGGCCAATCGGCCCTTCGAGCCTGCTCCGCCATTTAATAAGATCATGGCTGATCTGATCCTAACCTCAAATCTAAATTCATGTCCAATTTCCTGCCCACTCCCCATAACCCCTAATTCCCTTCACTTCTAGGAAACTGTCTATTTCTGCTTTGAATTTATTCAATGATGTAGCTTCCACAGCTTCCTGGGGCAGCAAATTCCACAGACCTACCACCCTCTGAGTGAAGAAGTTTCCCCTCATCTCAGTTTTGAAAGAGCAGCCCCTTATTCTAAGATTATGCCCCCTAGTTCTAGTTTCACCCATCCTTGGGAACATCCTCACCGCATCCACCCGATCAAGCCCCTTCACAATCTTATATGTTTCAATAAGATCACCTCTCATTCTTCTGAACTCCAATGAGTAGAGTCCCAATCTACTCAACCTCTCCTCGTATGTCCTCCCCCTCATCCCCGGGATTAACCGAGTGAACCTTCTTTGTACTGCCTCGAGAGCAAGTATGTCTTAAGTATGGAGACCAAAACTGTATGCAGTATTCCAGGTGCGGTCTCACCAATACCTTATATAACTGCAGCAATACCTCCCTGTTTTTATATTCTATCCCCCTAGCAATAAACGCCAACATTCCGTTGGCCTTCTTGATCACCTGCTGCACCTGCATACTAACTTTTTGATTTTCTTGCACTAGGACCCCCAGATCCCTTTGTACTGCAGTACTTTCCAGTCTCTTGCCATCAAAATAATAACTTGCTCTCTGTTTTTTCCTGCCAAAGTGCATAACCTCAAATTTTCCAATATTGTATTTCATCTGCCAAATCTCCGCCCACTCACCCAGCCTGTCTATATCCCCTTGTAGGTTTTTTATGTCCTCCTCACTCTCTACTTTCCCTCCCATCTTTGTATCATCTGCAAACTTCGATATGTTGCACTCGGTCCCCTCCTCCAAATCGTTAATATAGATTGTAAAGAGTTGGGGACCCAGCACCGACCCCTGCGGAACACCACTGGCTACTGGTTGCCAGTCCAAGAATGAACCATTTATCCCAACTCTGCTTTCTGTTAGATAACCAATCCTCCACCCATGCCAGAATATTACCCCCAATCCAGTGATTCTTTACCTTGAGCAATAATCTTTTATGTGGCACCTTGTCGAATGCCTTCTGGAAATCCAAATACACTACGTCCACTGGTTCCCTTTTATCCACCCTGTACATTATGTCCTCAAAGAACTCAAGCAAATTTGTCAGACATGACTTCCCCTTCGTAAAGCCATGCTGACTTTGTCCTATTAAATTATGTTTATCCAAATGTTCCGCTACTGTCTCCTTCATAATAGACTCCAAAATTTTACCCACCACAGATGTTAGGCTAACTGGTCTATAATTTCCAGCCTTCTGCCTACTACCCTTTTTAAATAAGGGTGTTACATTAGCAGTTTTCCAATCTGCAGGGACCTTTGCCGAGTCCAGAGAATTTTGGAAAATTATTACCAAAGCATCCACAATCCCCACTGCCACTTCCCTCAAGACTCTAGGATGTAAGCCATCAGGTCCAGGGGATTTATCCGCCTTGAGTCCCATTAATTTACTAAGTACCAATTCTTTAGTGATTTTAATCGTATTTAGCTCCTCCCCCCCCCCCCCCAGAGCCCCCTGTTTGTCCAGTGTTGGGATATTCTTAGTGTCCTCTACCGTAAAGACTGAAACAAAATATTTGTTCAGCATTTTTGCCATCTCCATGTTTCCCACCATTAATTTCCCGGTCTCATCCTCTAAGGGACCTACGTTTGCCTTAGCCACCCTTTTTCTTTTTATATAACTATAGAAACTCTTGCTATCTGTTTTCATATTTTTTGCTAATTTATTTTCATAATCTATCTTCCCTTTCTTAATCAATCCTTTAGTTACTTTTTGCTGTCTTTTGAAGACTTCCCAATCTTCTATCCTCCCACTAAGTTTGGCTACCATATATGTCCTTGTTTTTAGTCTGATACTATCCTTAATTTCTTTGGAGTTTCTCCTTATTTACTCGATCAAAACTTCTCATAATTTTGAATATCTCTATTAAATCTCCCCTTGACATTCTCTGATCCAAGAAAAACAATCCCAGCTTCTCTTGTCTCTTCACAGAACTGAAGTCCCTCATACTAGGTAACATTGTGGTAAATCTCCTCTGCACAGTCTTCAAGACCTTGATATCCTTTCTAAAATGTGGTGCCCAGAATTTGACGCAGTACTCCAGCTGAGACCTAACCAGTGATTTATAAAGGTTTAGCATAACTTTCTTGCCTTTGTACTCTAGGGGGCCGATTTTCGGATGGCCAAATGGGGGCGCGGGGTGGGGGGCTCCTAAAATAGCAGAATCCCAGAATGGGTTCAGAGCCCGGCTCCAACCCGCTGACTTCCGGGTTCCCCAGTGACGGGTTCGGGCGCGCACGCAGGTCCCGAATGTGGGACTCCCACCGGCAATTAAAGCTGGCTGGATGCTGCTTTAGATAGTTAGTCAGATAGTTGAGGTACTTGAGAGACCTCATTGAGTGGAGATTTTGGCAGGGGTGCAATTTTGAAGGATCCCTTAGCATGTTTCCTGTGCTGTGGGAAACACTCCCTGTTGGAGCAGACGTGTTTCAGCCAGCAGCCAGTGGGAGATGCAAAGGATTATTTGACAGGTGGGGGGAAAACCCCATTTATTGCAGCAGGGCACTCTGTCACTTCAGACAAAGTTTTGGCTGCAACATCTTTGTCTTTCCACTCAAAATTCTTAATTTATACCCTAAACTCTGCTGTGTAAACACATTTTACCTATTTTGTGGACCCCCTCAAACTCTCAATCAGGATGGGGGTGGGGGTGGGGGGGGGGGGGGGTGCCATAGCTGCATTCATCACTTCATCCGCGGACAAGCAGCATCACCAGGCACGCCGTCCACCTCTGCAACACAGTGGACAACAACACCTCCAGCAACACCTGTGTTGGAGCTCCGCAACACAGTGCTGCGCAACAGGCACCTGCACGACAGCAGGGAGGGCAACAACAGAGTGTGCGACGTCGCAGGAGACACTACCGTCGCCACAAGGTCTACAGACCGAGACTCAGCTTCCTGGACCTCCTGAGGAGCAGTGCATACGGAGGCTCAGAGTTAGTCGCCAGGTAGTGGACATCTGCAGCCTCCATGCCGAGCTGCTCCCAGCTGGCCCGAGCAGCAGCATATTACCTGTCGCTGACAAAGTCGCCACTGCCCTCAATTTCTTCGCCTCCGGATCTTTCCAGGGTGCCACTGGGGACATCGGAGTCTCTGTCGTCTGCACACAAGTGCACAAGGCAGGTCACCAACGGCTTGATTCACAGGGCCTCGCACTGTCAACTTCCCCATGGATGACCTCAGCCAGACGGAGAGGGCAGTGGGGTTCCACGCTGTGGCTGGCTTCCCACGGGTGCAGAGTGTAATCGATTGCATCCATATAGCAATACGAGCACCTCCACACGAGCCAGGATTGTTTATCAACAGGAAGGGCTATCACTCCAACACTCAGCTCATCTGTGACCACCGCAAGAGATTCCTTCACATATGCACCAGATACCCTGGCAGCTGCCACGATTCCTTCATCCTCCGGGAGTACAACATCCCGGTCCTCTTCCACGCACTGAACACCTGCAAGGGTTGACTCCTCGGGGACAAGGGATACCCCTTGCACACGTGGCTCATGACACCTCTGAGGAACCCCACCACCGAGCAACAGCGTCGCTATAACGACAGCTACATCGCTACCAGGTCTACAATTGAGCATACTATAGGGCTGCTCAAGATGCACTTCAGATGCCTTGATCATTCTGGGGGAGCGCTTCAATACACATCAGACAGAGTGGGATGCATTATAGTCATCTATTGTGCCCTGCACAACAGAGAGGGGTGCCGCTTGAGGAGGCCCCATCCACATCTGCCACCCATATTGAGGAGGAGGAGGAGGACGAGGATGATTACACAATCCAGTCAGGAATGGCCAGGACGTGGCAGTAGTCGTGACAATAAGCAAATATAAATAAAAAACATGACAAACCGTCAAACACCCGTGTGCATCCCCTTTGTGCTCACAAAACCTTCTCCTTGCGCATGCGAGTACTCCTATGTGGTGCCTCCCCTGTGGCTGCAGCAGAGGTAGTGGCAGGTTACTCTTGTTCATGCACTGACCGATTAGATGCTTTGGGTCGGTGCCCGTGAGGGCCCCTCCAAAGACTGCTCCACCTGTGTAGGGGCAGACACGCCCCACTCAACTAGTACCTGCAATGCTGCCTCCTCTCCAGGTGACCAACGGATGAGACGTGGGGGCGCTTTGAGTGGCGTCCCCACTTCCATGTCCCCTTTCACCATCTTCCCTCCCCTGGGCCAGGCCCACACCACTTCTACCACTCTGCTGGACGACAGTTTGGAGGACATGTGTGAAGCCTTGTAAGGCCAGTGCCAGAGTATCTGCCTGCCTGTTTAAGGCAGCAGAATGTTGCTCACCATGAGTCAGGAGGGCCGTTGCCAGGGCCTCAATAGACTCATTGATGATCCGTGCTTGAATCTCCATGGAGGCTAGCCTTCCCTCCATCGCAGACATTCCCGCAGTTACCCGGGACACTATCTGAGATGCCCTCACGTCTCTGTGACTGTATCTGAGATTCCATCCTGTACCTGTACCACCATTCCACTCGTGCAGGAGTTGGACTCCTCCATCCTCTGTGCAATTGTGTGGGCGTGGCACTTGTTCCAGCACCTCGTAAATGTGCTGCTGCTCCTCGATCATTCTCCTTTTCATAGATGCTGAACCCTGGGGGTCATCTGTGTCCAGCTGAGCAGAGCCTAAGAAGAGTGCTCCCACCAACGCGGACTCTCCACTACCGCCCCTGCCACCAGTGTCTGCTCGTGCTCGTGTGTGGTGACTCACCATGTGCGACCCCAACTAAGTGAGGACCCACTGAGGTGTGTGTATATGCGTTGGTGGATGGCTCGCTGAGATGTGACTGTGCCCCCTCAGAGGCCGGCAGGCCCTCCTGAGGAATCACCCTCTGCCGTCATGGTGGTCGCTGAAGACCCTGTAAGAGAATAGAAGGCAATATTAAGCATGATGACAGATGTTGAGGTGCTGAAGATGGCAAGGCATGTTAACATCAATTGCTATTGTGAGTGCTGAATGTTAAAGTTCTGTCACTAGCCGCTTGTCGGGTGGCAGTCTCAGCGTCCCCGACGGACAGGCGCTCGAGGGTGTGGCTCAGTTCCAGAGCCTCCTGCTCCGCTTCTGTGAGGACGACCAGATGTTGCGGTCCTCGCCCTCGCCTATGCATTCTGGGCTCTCTTCTATAACGGGAGAAAGTAGAGAGGCGTGAGTGATGTGATATGGCCAACAGCTGAATGCATTGGTTTGAGTGAGGCAGACCGTGAATGAGATGCATCAGAGGGTGAGTATGAGACAGAGCCATGACATTGTATGAGGATTGGGTTGAGTGGTAGTGGTGGGATGAGTAAGTTGAGGATGAGGTTTGAGTGGGTGTGAGGAGTGATGTGATCGAGTAGTGTTGGCAGTGCTGAAGGAGATGTAGGGTGGGGGCGGTGATATGGAAGACGGAGTGTAGGAGAATGAGTAAGTGTTCTCACTTTGGCTGACCTAGTTAGGTCATTGAAGCGCTTCCTGCACTGTATCCATGTGCAGGAGACGCTGCTGCTGGTGACCTCCTCTACCACCTCGAGCCAGGCCTCCTTGGTGGCAGAGATGGGCCACTTCCTCCCACCGGGTAGAAAATCTCCCTCCTCCTCCTCCTCACCCTGTCGAGTAGAACCTGGAGTGAGGCATCAGTAAATCTGGGAGCAGCCTTTCCCCTGGGCTGCTCCATTCTATAATTTTGGTTGTTTGCTCCAGGAGCAGCATTGGAGGACTGCACCTTTTAAATAGGGCTCCTCCAGCTGACGGCCTGCGATGCGGGTACGCAGACCGCCTGCTGCGCAGGTTGACGACGGGAAACCCGGAAGCCACGGTAAGTGGCTTCAATTTGCCCGCGATCGCGTGGGGAACGGACAGATTTTACTGGGCGGGTTACCCAGTGGGCCCCCTCCCCAGCTGCCATCCTGCCTTCCTGGGGCCTAGGTCTCTTTTTATAAAGCCAAGTATCCCATATGTTCTTTTAACAGCTTTACCAAAGTCCTACTGCCATCAGAAATTTGTGTAGGTGAACCCCTAGGTCTCTGTTCTTGCACCCCTTTTTAAATTGTGCCATTTAGTTTATATTGCCTCTCCTGATTCTTCCTCCCAAAATGCATCACTTCACACTTCTTTGCATTAAATTTGATCTGCCATGTGTCTGCCCGTTTCATCAGTCTGTCTACATCCTCCTGAAGTCTGCTACTGTCCTCGCTGAGTAAAGCTGTAGACTGCAGGAAGATATCAATGGACTAGTCAGGTGGGCAGAAAAGTGGCAAATGGAATTCAATCCAGAAAAGTGAGGTAATGCATTTGGGAAGGGCAAACCAGGCAAGGGAATACACAATAAATGAGAGGATACTGAAAGATGTGGAGGAACAAGGGATCTTGGAGTGCATGTCCACAGATCCCTGAAGGTAGCAGGACAGGTGGATAAGGTGGTTAAAAGGCATGCAGCATACCTTATTAGCCGAGGCATAGAATAGAAGAGCAGGGAGGTTCTGCTAGAACTGTATAAAACATTGGTTCGGCCACAGCTTTAGTACTGCATACAGTCCTGGTCACCCCATTACAGGAAAGATGTGATTGCACTAACGAGGGTACAGAGGAGATTTATGAGGATGTTTTCAGGGCTGGAGAATTTTAGTTAGGAGAGAAGATTGGATATGCTCGGGTTGTTTTCTTTGGAACAAGGAGGCTGAGGGAAGGTTTAATTGAGGTATATAAAATAATGATGGGACTAGATAGAGTGTGTGGGAGGACCTATTCCCCTTAGCAGAGGGCTCAGTGACCAGGGGGCATAGATTCAAAGTATTTGGTAAAAGGATTAGAGGGCAGCTGAGGATAAATTTTTCCACCCAGGGGGTGGTGGGAGTCTGGAACTCACTGCCTGTAAAGGTGGTGGAGGCAGAAACCCTCAACTCATTTAAATAAGTACTTGGATGTGCTGTAACCTACAGGGCTACAGACCAAGTGCTGGAAAGTGGGGGGGGGAATTAAACTGGATAGCTCTTTTTCAGCCAGCATAGACACGATGGGCCGAATGGCCTCCTTCTGTGCAGTAACTTTCTATGATTCTATGACATAGACATACTGGGAGTTTGTTTTTGGTTGAGCCTCTTCATTCATCGAGCCCAGATACACAATAAAACCTAGGGAATGCAGCAGGACTTGAAACCCCAAGCTCCAGGGAGAAGGACGGACATATAATAGGGAAAATTCGTAGGATGTAAGTTTTTTTTAGTGTTTTTCCTAATAATCACTGAAACCAGTTTGAAAAAATGAATTGAGTGATGTGATTGGTTCATTGTGTGGTAGCTGTTGCTATCAGCTTGGTACCTTTTAGAAAAATTTGAACAACTGAATAACTTTCCTTGCCTATATTTGAGCACATCAATTTGATCACTTGAGCCAGTCAGAAATTGAGACAGTGTTTGTGCTTAGGCAGATTTAATGTGCTACCCTACACACTTAGTGTGACACAGCAATATATACACAACTTTGTTAGATATTTGAATAATAAGATTTCTTCCCAAGAAAACGGGGAACGTTGGGTTAAGGAGGGGGGCAAAAGTACTTTCAATGTGAGGTATGTCCCCTGTAATGCTCTTTGTAAAACTATACTTTTGTCTCTGAAAAGCAACTTTTGACTGGAGCTAATTAAAATGTCTTCCCTCAAGACCAAAAGAATTTAATTTTTGCCTTTCAGTGAAAGTACATGCTCTGCCCCTCCAAGTAACATTACTCTTTCTAATATAGGATTTTGCGATTGTATAGTGTAATGAATTAGACAATAAGGTCAACAAGGAAATACTTGTGTTAAACTAAGTGATCATTAAAGAGGAATGCGTAGCATGTTTATACTGGTTCTATCTTAAAGCTTGTGGGTAGGTGAAGTTGGATAGGGAACAAAACCTTCCAATTGTTTTGAAAAACAAATTAGAAAAAATGTGCAGCAATATGGCAAGTTGAGATGTTTAGGCAAAAGGGTCTTCTGAAACAAATGTAGCATTTCTTCCTATAGTATGTTCTTTAATACTGCTGTAATCTTCACTAGATAATTACAGGTGAGGAACCCCATCTTAATTCATCCAGAGAGATCCTAACGCCACCCCACTCTCCATTATAGCTTCCCATTGTTTCTTAAATAATTCCAGGGTTTTTGCCTGCGCTATTCTATTTGGAAGTTTATTCAAAATGTTGATCACTCTTTGTTTGCAGAAGAATTACTAGTTTGAACCCCACAGTCTACTCCCACAGTGTAATTTAAAGTAATATTCCAGATTAACCTTTTCCATTCCAACAATAATCCTATATATCCTTGTAAGTTCACCTCTCAGGTGCCTCCTTTCCAGACTGATGCATCCATGTTCCTCCAGTCTTTCCTCATAACTCAGACCTGATACTGAAGAGCAACCTCGTGGCTTTCCTCTGCCTCCAATGCTTGAGTATCTCTCTCTTGTTTCTTGGTGATCAAAATTGGACACAGCATTAAAGATGTGGTCTGACCAGAGCTCCTAAGTTTCATTTCCTCTGATTTATATCCTACTGTTTTGGCTATGCAGTGCAACATCCTGTTGTCTTTGTTGATTGCATCGACATTTTAGTGTCTAGTCTACTAAGGTTCCTGATCTCTTTCAACTTTATGCTTAGTTATTTCAATGCCATTCATGGAGTACACATGCTATCTACTTTTCCTTCCTTACTTCTTTTGCAATAAATTTCATCTGCTAATCTCCCTCCCTAATTTAGTTCCACTGCCCCTCCTAGTTTAGTATCATCTGCAAATTTGGCCACTTTACATTGAGTTTCTGAATCCAGGTTATTTATGTTAGCTAGAAACAGTAGATTGTAAAATTAGTTTGCGACTGACCACAGAATGTGCCATGCATGCTGCAGTCCCAATTCTCAGGCGCTTGGCAGCCAAACCAGCGTTCCTTAAAGTGACTGCTGGAGGCTGCCTGCGGAAAAATAAGCTTTCATTTTTTTACTTGCCTTTATTGTGCTAAATTCCTGGGTTGCTACCTGCCACTGCTTACTAATTTCTCATAGTCCTGCCACCAGCAAAATTAAGCGCGTGCTACTGATTCGGGCACAGTCCAATTTCTAGGCCTTTATATCTCTAAATGTTACATTCATTTCCATTCTCTGCATTTAGCTATATTTCTGATATTCTCACCACATCATAGTTCTTTACTGGCTCAATAGCCTTCAGATCCTAGCATCTTATTTCCGATGCTTCTAAGTGTTGTATATACATCCATTGAATTGCCTCACGTGCCCCAGTGTCTACCTATTCTAGGTCTCTGGTTCACGTGTGTCCATCTGGGAATCAGTGTCCATACGTACCCATTGACTGCCTTCCATCCAGTGATCTATCTTATCTGGGATGCTGTTTCCTCCCTCCCCTCCCCCCACCTGTCAAGTTCAAATGATTTTTCTATTGCTGCCTCAATGTTCCTCAGAAGTCATTTTATCCTGGCTTAGTTTAAGTGTAGCCTGTCTCTCCTGTACCTGTCTTTTTTTATTCTAGAAGGATTCCCAGTTATTTGTGAAGATGGTAATATTGCACTCACCCCATGCTGTCAGCCATTTATTTACCTCAATTTTTTTCTCCCAAATACTGGAAGTATACCAGAAAACATTACTTTGGCTCAAAACTCAAAAGATAGATGCAATCATATATATGACATTTATATTATTTCTCCCCTTGTCATTTACTCATGCCGTTGGGTGCCGATTTGTTCCCTTAAGTATCCTTTCTAACCTTTCGTCACTATGTAGGGTCTAGTTCCAGAGAATTAGCTCACCATCCTGTAGGTAGTATCCTTACAACACACATGGCTATCCACTTTCCTGAACAAAGAATCAATTGATCTGCAAACTGCATCTCTTTCCAGGCAGTACTCCCTGAGTACTTCTTCTGAGACTTTATTACTTTTGTAATGTTGGACAGTGCCTGGTATCTTATCGCCAATGCAATCTCTTGGGTAGCTTCACATGCTTTCCTACCGTTCTTGCTTTTACCAACCTTAAAGTATCCAATATCCCCATTTCCTGGCTTCTTTCAGCACTTGTCCCTCTGTCATGATAGTACACTTGCTCGTTGTACTGGTCTCTAGCTCCAATCCCTGAAGGTCACTCTCAAGGTCTGATGCTAGACTGGCCATATCACTTTGCCTGAGATGACTCACTTACTGAATCTCGTGCTATCCATTTACCTCCAAAAATTCCTTCTTTTCTGTCTGCCCTTCTAAGTTCCTGTACCTTACTCTCTCAGACCATAACTTTTTAAGCTTGACGATTAACTGGCAGTTTTTGTATCTTTTCACCCCTCTATTCTATCTGACTTTTTCATTTATGAACACAGCAAAAACTCCTTATGGTCTCCATCTTAATTTTTCTGTTAACTTTAACTTCTCAAATACACTCCAGCTTGTGCTGCCTTCAATAAAGTATCTAGAGTTATTGGTTTATTTTTCTTTCCTACTCCTGTTATTTTACTTAATTGCTGAAACTTTGTACTGTTCAGGAGGCTTTGGAGAATTGAGCTCGACCAATGGCTAAATATTGGCTTGTCACAGTTTACCTTTGTTACCGATTTTAGATAGCTCCCGTTGGAATATACTATGTCTCTTTATTGGGCTGGTTGGCCTCAATGTTAGTGGCGTCTTCATTATGGATTTAGCGTTTTTCCACCGTTTTCCTTAGACTTTGACTTGTCCATAAGTTTGCTTTTGCCTGTCCTATACTTTGTAAACCTCTTGGATAGCGATCTCTTTGAAGTTCTACAACTCTACTTCAAACTTATCTGGTTGTGTAAAATTCTTTGTGATAGAATTGCAGGAGGAGTCCTGGAGTGGAGCTGTTTCACTACATCCAATTTTTTAATAAATTAATATTTGCAGCTTTCAATGGAATCTTGAATAACTTCATAATGTGCTTGGTCTTGTATATTTTAACAGCTAGTCAAATTGGATATTGTTGGGCATTGCTTAGACATGGAAGCTGTTTATTTTTTAAAAGCTGTTGTACTTCAGTTACACCAAACCACAACCTCCCATAAGAATATGTGTAAATTACATTAACTTAAAATGCTTAAAAATTCAAATTTGTCATAAGACTGCAATGTGAGGGGGTAATTCAGCCCAGTCTTTTTTTTGTCTCCTAGAATAAAGCCTGTGTGTATAATTTGCTTTTCTAACCATAAAGAATGTTATTTTAAAAGATCGGTTAACCTTTTAATGCAAGAAGTAAGTTTGACAGCTGGAAGTGGCACGTAAACCAAGTTCTCAGGTACTCAGTTAGGCTGCTGAAGAACATTCTAAACTGTTTGAAAAATGAAGTTTAATGTTGGCAAAGGCCTGACTGTCCTGTGAACTCTCCTCTGATCAAATTTAATTGGCATTTGAATGCTGTTGAGCAGAGCTCTACGCACGCATACAGTTGCACACATGCAGAACTCTGTTCAGTGCAGAGCCAGCAATATAATTCTTGGTGTTCCTTTTAAAGTTGGCAACCAATGGGTAGTATGAGAGGACAATTGCACATGCTGTCTGGATGTTGCACGCTTGATGGACCAAATGGTCTTTTCTTGGTTCAGACATTGCTCTTAACTAAGGTGAAGTACTAATCGTAAGAACACTTTGAGGTTATGTATTAAAAGTATGATGTAGTATTAAAGCGTATTGATTTAAGTGCGTCCTTAGAATTAAATAAACCTAGTGAAAATACTGTATTGTAATGTATTTTGCTATTGAATTTCTTAGTGACTTAAAAGCATAGTTATTTATAAGATTAAAACTTTAGGTAACCAGTTTATTTTTAAACTGTGCAGATAAATAACACTATAGTAAGGCCATAAAAGTAGCTGTCTTGTAGTCCAACATCCCATTTAACAAAAAAAATTCTACATTAAGTTTGCCGAATGCACAGAGTTTGGTAAACCAAAAAAAAAATTGCATTCTTAAGAAGTCTGAAAATATATTCCTGCTATTTCACCTTTTAACCTATAAATTTATTGGGTAATTTTCAGTGCACAAAGTCACGGACAGATGGCTGCAGCTGTAAAGAATTCTACCTATTTCAATTCCCTTCCACCTCTCCCCGTGGAATGTGTAGAACTGGACGGAGACTTCAACTCACTGCCTATTATCTTTGAGGATCGATATCTGGATTCTGTCCCAGAAGGTGAAAAATATTTAAAATCCGGTTGAATGGAGATTTTCAAGTTGCTAGATTTTTTTTCAGCAATTACAGGGCATTGATTTGCATTGACTTAAAATCAAGTAACAGTTTTCAGTTCTGTGAATAGAAAGTAAATGATGAGGACAGTCAGTTTGCTGAAAAATAAAGCACTGAATGAGATTGGAGATTGCATGACCACAATCCTGAAAGGTTCAGTAGATTATACAGTCATTCAGTGATGTAGTTCAGATTTCCAGTATCTGCAGTATTTTGGTTTTGTTTTAATATTCAGTAGCTTGTTTTACTATTGAAATGGGCTGGAGGTTTATCAATCTCTTGAAGCATAACCTCTGGATTCTGAAAGTAGAGGTAAAAAATCTGTAATGCAGGAAATTTGAAATTAAAACAAAAAACCTCTCCAGTTGATTGCCCAATACTTCCAGCATTTTCTATGATTCATTTTGGATTCTGAAAATTAATCTCATCACTGGAAAATGTGCTGCAAGTTATGACACCCTGCATCTTGAGTTATATTCCCCGCCATAACTGTAGGTTGCCATATTAAATATATAAATATATTTTGTTTATCATTGTGGGAATTTAACCATTCTTACACAACAGGCAAATTGCATATGCCTCTGTCGTAGAAGGGATGACCCATCCTACAGGTGGTCTTTCTGGTGTGACATACAGAATGTGCTGATCTCAATTTCTACCTTAGAGTTCTGCTGTTCGACTGGTTGAAAGACCAGCCTTTGGAGCCAGTTTCCACCCACCAGGGACCAGTCTTTTCAATATTCGTCCCACCTCCAAAATGGCTGATTATTAGAACACTAGCTTGGTTTATTTTTTTATATCACCAACCATTCCCCCCCCCCTCCCCCACCCTCTCCTCCTGTTTGCCCTCCTCCCCCACACACTTCCTCAAGACATTGAATTCCTGCTGGGGTACAGTTCCATGGCTGCTGGATACAGTACCTCATGTAAGAAGTCATTCTTCATGAGTGAGCCTAGACAGTGACTGTCAGCAGGCTATTTGATCTTAGGGAGCATCACAGCTGGGCTTGATCCTGTCCTTAGCCAGTGTACTTCAAGTGGAGGTAACTGGTGTGGAAGCAGATTTTTCTTTCTTCTCCCCAATATGCAGCTATTTGTAGTGCCTCTACTGTTGTCCCACTCGAGATCAACTAACTCAGCATTGATCGAGGATTAAGGCTGGAACTTTGTCTGTATAGCTCAGATGCTCCCTGACTTAACCAGTTGCGCCATTGGTTTATATAAGTTAGGCGTGATGATTCAAGACTGAGAAAAAGTACCCAGAAGCAGAGATTCATTGGATCTCTAGAACCTGCAATACAAAATAATAGGAGAAAGGATAAGATATAGTTACTGGCCAGATGTAGAAAGACATCGTGTGCTGTCAATATAACAGTAAAAGGCTTGTGACAGAACAGTGTAAATAGTCCAGATGAAGAATTACTGATTGTAATTAAATCACTTCTGACAGCACACACAATACGTACCAGATGTGAATAAGTCTTAAATATCCATTTGCAGTGACTCCCTACTTTAAATTCAACTCTCATTTCTCATAAATAATGAATCGTAAATATTTTTGTATGCTACTTCCTCATAATGTATCATAGTTGCATAAAGATGCTCTGTCTGTTTACGAATATCTAATATTTTGTTTCTTCAAAAGACTTGGATGTTCCCTGGAGTGGGGTTCAGAATGTAAGAAGATCATCTTTTTCTGCCAAACTGGAAAAATCTGACTCAAAAGAATGTAACCCTTCAGGTTTTTCTAGTCCTGATTTTAAAGCCAGACCGGCAAGCATCTATAGTGTTAGACAAAGTGAAAGCGAGAAGCCGCAGACAAAACAGCACAAGGCAAAAACTGAAGAGCACAACAAATCAAAAGTAAAAGTGGCAAAACCTAAGAAGACGATTAAGTCAGAGAACAGCAAAAAGTTGGTGAAGCAAAACTCTAAGGATTCCGTGATACTGGTTGGTTATAAGTGCTTAAAGAATTCAAACTTGGGAGATGTCAGTAAATCTGAAGGCGGGCTTTCAATTTGTCCAAAAGGTGGGCAGGCTCCCACAAGCACAGGACCTGATAATGGGGCAAAGGCAAATTTTAAACTATTAACTCAGCATAAAGAACTGATACCTCTTCTGTCAAGTATGGAAAAAAATGTAGAGGCTACAAAAGCTAAAAATCTCGATGAATTTGGTTACAGCATTAATCTTCACAAAATGGAACCTTGCACATTTGTATCATCAGGCTTGTTCCAGGCAGGTCCTGGGAGTCCAACTGATTGTGTAAGATCTACTAAATGCTCATTTGATAATTTGAATAGCCAGCAAATGGCACCAGCATCAGGAGTCAAACATATTGAAGTCAAACCAAGAGGTAAATGCGCTTATGAAGGGGAAAAAGTAACAGTCATTATGGCTTCCAAGCTCCCTGTTAAAAATGATGACCAAGGGTTTTGTCGATCTCCTGAACCACAGCTTCTGAATTCTAAAAAGAATTCTTTACTGTTGGAAAAAGATGCACTACACCCTGCTACTTCTGAGAGTGCACTACCAAATGTACGTACAAAGGGGTTTAATTTGGTTGTAAGTGGAGATACTATTAAACTGCCAGATGTTTATGTCACCTGCTCATCATCCAGAGTTTCTGATTCTGGCATTGAAAGTGAACCCAGTTCTTTTGCATTTCAGCCAGATCCAGACTTAGCCACTGAGCCGGTATTGGAGAAGGCTCCTCTCCTCAGTGACCAGTCTTGCATGCAGCTGCTACTTAAACCAGATTTGAGTTTGAGGAATGTGATTGAAGGCCACTGTACAGAGAGTACAAGCGCTGTAAGTGAAATACAATCATCTTTAACTTCTATAAACTCATTGCCTTCGGATGATGATGAACAGACAGTTGATGAAAGCTCAGAAATTGCTGCCATACTTGCACAACAAACTAGCGATGAACAACCCAAGCTAGTTTCAACCATACTAGATCAGCTAAAATCTGGAATGCAAAAACCAAGTGTCGTAGTACAAGAAGAAAGTGCTGTGTTTATTGAATCTGCAGGGACTGCAAACCGAGCTCCTCATTCTTCTGTCTTTTCTGAGCAGGAGTTTCGTAACTGTATAGTTAGTCAAGAAAGTAACAGCAGCTATCCACAGCAAAATATTGATTGCGTTAATGATTTTAGAGAGCTTCAAGACTCCAGTGAAGATTTCAGTTCAGAAAAAGCATCCATAAAACATATAATTAAATTGAACTCTGAAGTTATTCATCTTGATGAGCCAAGCTGCCCTACTTCAGATGCAGTAGAAATTGGCCAGAGTGAGGGTCCAGAATTGCATCCAGAAGAGCTTGTAGATATATTTCAGGTGTTTGAAATTCCACTTCTGCAGGAAACAGACGATGGAGGGCACACAAACCTTTCAGCTGCCAGCAGCACTGACATTGTGAAACAAGGATTAGTGGAGAATTACTTTGGATCTAGAAGCAGTACAGACCTTTCTGATACTAGTCCTGGTGGTGGTGCTGGCAGCTGTCCCACGAGTCCTCAAAAGGAGACTGTTGGCCTTGTTACTCTTGCACAAGCAGAAGACGATGAAGAACAAGAAATGATTGAAAATGGTTATTACGAAGAAGCTGATGACGATGCTAGAAATGATGCAGTCAGATCTGAGCTGATTAGTGGCGATCGTACCACAGAAGGAGCAAACATGCCAGGTGCATGCACTCCTACTTGTTTATCATTTTCGTCAGGTGTGAGAGATTCCCCATCTATCAGCGGACTGTCTTCTAGAAGCAAACTTATTGCAATTACAAAGCAACCTAGCAGTGCTGTATTCAGTTCTACTGTGTCAGTCTCTTGGTATGATGACGCTGCCACTAAAGGACAAATGCAGATGTAAGTAGATTGCCACATCACTTTTGATATTTTTAAGAAAAAGTATTTGTCTCTTCAAAATCAGAAAACATATATCCTACTCACAGCTGGTTTAAAGCACATTTAAAATATAGTTCTTTAAAATTTACTATGTTATCTGTGACAATGGATACAAAGGACAAGGATGTTTTTAAAAATGAGTTCAAAAGAACTATAAAATAACATGGCAATAATATGTTTAAAATTCCCATTTGAATCCCTCCAGTCTGCCTTCTGTGCTTCTCACAGCACTGAAATAGCCCTAACCAAAGTTATGAATAACATTCTCTAACTGTTAAGTTAGTGCTTTATCCCTCCTCCTCGTTCTTGACATTTTCGGTGTTATGCCATCAACAGAAGTACACTTGCATGGTTCTGCTCCTTCCTATCTATACATAACTAGTGTCTCCAACAATACTTCTGTTCCCTCCTCATATTGTCACTTGGTTCACCCAAGGACCCATCGTTAGCCCCCATGTCTTTCTTTTGTACGTGCTGTCTCTTGATAACATTTTCCCCAGATATGGGGACAGCTTTCATATGTATGCTGATAATGCCCAGCTCTTATCGCTCCATCACTGCTCTCAACCCAGCTTCACTCCTTTGCCACTTCCATCCAGTTTCCCTAACCATGCACACACACTGATCCAGACCATCCATAATCTTGGCATCCTGTTCAAGCTGAGCTTTAAACCCTGCATCCTATCCATCAACAAGGCTGCTAATTCCACCTCTGCTCCTATCTCCTCCTCTGCTTTCAAAAAGCCTTTGTGACTCCGTTTTCCTTGCTGACCATAAACTCCTATTTGTCCAAAACTCCGCCACATACCTCCTGTCCTGCTCGCTCATCATCTTCATCTTCACTGACCTACACTGGCTCCTCATCCTCCAATGTATTACATTTAAAGTCCTTTTCTCCATCCATAGCCTTGTCCCACCCTATCACTGCAATCTCCTCCAATTCTGCATCCCCTCCTGAATACTCTGTTCCTCTGACTCTGATCTTCTCTGCATCCCCCCCCTCCCCAAAATCTACATCTGCTTTACTTTTTTTAAAAAAATCTCTCAAAACCCATCTTTGACAAAACTTTAGGTAACCTCTTCTCATCTCCACCTTTCTTGCTCCGAATCTGTTTTTTGTATGCCTATTTGTGAAGCACCTTGGGCTATTTCTTGCATTATAGGTATTATATAAATGCGAGGAGAATTAAGACAAATGGAAAAAGAAGTACATTCGGGGAGGAACAGAAAAATTATGTATGGGACTTTTGGTTTCTGAAACAGGTGTCGAGATTAGTGAAGGTGTGGACGTCTTCGAAAAATTAAGCAACTTCTTTGGGTTAATATTTACAAGAGGGAAAGATAGTAGAGGTAGGACCTAAGTGGATGTTCCAAGACCATCACATTGAAGTATGTAATATAACTAACACTGTTAGAGTTGGTATTTGGACTCTTGAGTAAGCTTCAAATAAATCAAGCAGATAGGACAGATGAGATTCACCTTAGTATACCTAGGGAGCTCAAGCATGTGCTGTTAGAACCACTGGCAGGAATACCCAACAGTTCTTGAGAAATATATTAAAGAAAGATGATTGGGAAACTGTAAATGTAGTGGTGTTATTTAAAGAGAGATCTAAGGAGGATTTGGGTAACTATAAACCATTTAGGGCTATGAAGACTGCAGCAGTTCAAAGAAGGCCCACTACCACCACCTTGGGGCAAGTAGGCATGACAAATTAATGAGGTGTTGCCTGAGTCACCCACATCCTATGAACAAATATTTTTTAAAAGTCTCATCCGTACCAGGGAAATTTCTAGTCAATTAGGTAGTGGAACACTTAGGGAGATATAAACTAATTGGTAAGAATTGGCAAAGATTTACAAAAGGGAAGTCATGTCAGAGAAATGCAAGAGTTTTCTTGATAAAATAACAAAAGATGAGAATATTGATGTGCTTTACTTGGATTTAGTAAGGCTTTTGGTAAGGTACCTCATGGAAAACTAGTTCAAAATTAGCCGACATGGTATTGCTGGCAGTAAGGTGGATTCAATCATGTTTGTGCAATAGGAAACCGTGTGTGTTTGAATGGGAAGTATTCTGGATAAAGGGGCTCACTCTTGGGCTGGTACTCTTCAACATCTTTATAAATAATCTGGACAAAATACTGGTAGTTAATATGGCTAGCTACAGGGGGACTTAAACTGTGAGGAAGTGGATGGACAATTAGATCATGCACTTCGAGATAAATAATTGCGGAGTCATGCACTTACAAACACAGAACAGGCAGAGGGATTATAGGATTAATGGGGAAGTACTGACCAAAATGGACTAAGTGTTGTGGAGAGACTAGAGAAGCTGGGATTGTTTTCCTTAGAGCAGAGAACCTTATGGGGAAAGAGCAGGGGAATGGGACTCATTGAATAGCTCTTACAAAGAGCAGGCATGATGGATCGAATGACCTCCTTTCTGAGCTGTATATTTCTATATCTCCCATTATTCTTATGTGTTTGGAAAGATATCTGGGAGTCAGAATAGAGCCCTCAAAATATCAAGCCAATTTCTTTCCGTTGTCAAAAAAGCTAATGGCATGTTAGGTTGCATAAAAAGGGGAATAAAGATCAAAAAAAGGACTCTGGCCACAATACAGAGCATTGGTCAAGCCACAATTTATATTGTCATCATTCTAATAAAGGTGTCCTTCAGACATCATGGGCCCGATATTAGGAGAGAGGCGGGTTGGCAGCGGGGGGTCGACTGGGTGCGTGGGTACTCTTACTCATTCCCCTACACTCCGTCTGCCACGTCACCGCCCCCACCCCACATCTCCTTCTGCACTGCCAACTCTACTCTATCACATCACTCCTCACACCCACTTAACCCTTATCCTCATCTTACCTGCACTTCCTCACCTCCCCAGTACTCATCCCACCACTACCACTCAACCTAATTTTCATACAATCTCATGGCTCTGTCTTATACTCACCCTCTCATGCATCTCTTTCACAGTCAGCCTCACCCAACCTGGCGCTACTTGTGCTGCAGCCACAGGGCATGCATCATGTATGTGTAGTAGGAAGCATAAGGCAAACGTGTCGTGAGCATGAAGGGGATGCACAAGGGTGTGTGAGGGTTTGTCATGGTTTTTACTTATATTTGATTTCTGATCAACTCACATTACCTGTTATATTGTCACCACTACTGCCACATCTTGGCCATTCTTGACCGGATTGTGCAATAAGGCCCTTTCATGAGGTTCTCCATGAACACCCTTGATTCCACCCATTCGGTCACCCTACAGTGGGTGTATGTGTAGTTGCATGACTACTTTGTGCAGGTGCCTGTTGCGCAGCACTGTGTTGTGTAGCTCCACGTGGCTGAGGTGGACGGCGTGCCTGGCGAGGCTGGTGATGTTGCTCGTCCTCCATTGGAGTGACGAATGCAGCCATGGGAAATCCCCCCCCCCCATCCTGATGGTGTGAATGTGAGGGGGTCCGCAAAGTAGGTAAATATGTTTGGACAGCAGAGTTTAGGGTATGATTTAATAATTTTGAGTGTGATGACAACGTTGTAACAGGCAAAACTTTGAGGTGACAGAGTGCCCTGCTGCAATGAATGAGGTATTCTTTTCCACCATCCCCCCCACCCCCAACTGTCAAGGAATCCTCTGCATCTCCCAATGGCTGCTGACTGAAACACGTCTGTAACAACAGGGAATGTTTCCCACAGCATGGGAAACACGCTGAGGAGAGTCCAAAATTACATCCATGCTAAAATCTTTTCCCAAGAGGTCTGTCAACGACCTCAAGTACTTCCCTAACTATCTAAACTGTCATCCCGCCAGCTTTAATTGCCGGTTGGAGTCCCGCATGCAGGGGCTGCGCGTGCACCAATTCATGTCACTGGGGAACCCGGAAGTGGGCGGTTTGGAGCAGGGCTCCGGACCCGCTCCGGGATTCCCCCATTTTAGGAACCCCACCACAAACGCACCCGCTCGGCCATCCTAAAATTGACCCCCATGATTCTTTTGAACCAGCCTCTTGAGCCCTGCAAGGTTTGGTATGGGATTTAAAGAAGTCAGCAGAGATTAGCTTCACTCTGGTGCTGTTGTGAGGATCCTGGGGCTTTGTTACAAGGTGGGTACAGTTGCATGTGTTGCCACTTAGTATGAATGGAATGCCAAGTAATGACATGTGACTCCTAGCAGAACAACATTATAGCAAATTGTTGTAATACAAATTTTTATAGACACTGTAGAAAGCAGCTTCCCCAGAACCAGTCAAGTCTAGCAAGTTCCTACAATCTGTGAACGATGCATATTGTTCAAGGAACAAAGAAAACCTGATCAGATAGATCGTCTATTTCTCTTTCCACTTGCACTCCTTCCATAGAATCTCCAAGCTGTTCTCATAAGCCTTAGAGGATGCACAGCCGATCTGATTCAAAACCTGCACCAATACAGCTCCTAGGTAACTGCTGGAAGATGTTTGTGTGTGGCCCGGGATTACTTTCTCTGGTTTCTCCTCCCTCTCCTTAAGGAAATATACTTGACCTCTGCTTGTTATCCTATAGTGGCATTGCCGAGATTGGTAGCACACTGTGAATACTCGTAGATCCAAATCCTAATTCTTCATAATGAAGAGTATTAAGAATGCCAGTATCGTATACATCAGCTGCCATGGTCTTACAATTAATGATAAACTGGAAAGGGGAATTGACGTGGGCAAAGTTCAGTTCTGAAAGTAACCCAAAGTGAGTGATTTTTACAAAGATATTCCCATTTTTAAAAAAAATCCAGATTTTATCTTTCCATTTTTACTCATCAGTATAGGTTGGACATTTTGTTAACTTCATTTCATCCATGCCTCCCTTAAAGTTGAATTCTGAATTTATGGAGAATCCTAAAAATAAGCTACAGTCCTGCATGCACCCATTTTATTTAAACAGAATTGCAGATATAAATATGTTAATTTTCCATTTGCAGTTAAATAATTAAAGATTAAACAAAATGTACGTAGTTCTCATTTTTGAAAATATCCCAGAATTAAACCTTTCAGACTGGAAGAAAATGCCGTGATAACCAGTTTCAAGTATAATTAGCTCCACATTTTCACCTGTTCTATAATGTTACAATAAGTCAAAATAAATTTATTACATTTTTTACCCTCCTCAAATTTAACCTTCTCTTAAGGAATGCTCCAGGATAAAGTTTAATCATTTTTGTATTTTTTTATTCATTCATGGGATGTGGGTGTCGCTGGCAAGGCCTTGTTTACCTGTTGCAACATACTCAAAATATATACGTACCAGTAAATTGTTTTTTTTTGAAGTGGAGGAACATGTTAAAAATTGCATTCCGAAGTGTACAAAATTGTTTAAACCCAATCTGAGACTTCTTTAAAATGTTTTATTGAAGCATCTTTAATAAGACACTGTACAAAGGTATAGAGCCTTCCCAAGATTATTGATTTATGTCCCCTGTTCATATTATCTTGGTCTACTTTTTGAAGTAGTAATCTGGATTTGCCTCCTCTATACCATTTACATCCTGTTCTCCCCACCCTCCCACCCCCTGATCTGCTATCCTCAACACATCTTTCTAGACTGTACAGCTTAAAGTTCTCTAATCTCCCTACATAACTCATTACTTTTACATTTGGGATCAGTCTTGTTGTTTTCTGGATCCTTTCGAGTGCAAGTCTATCATTTTGTGAATATTTAGGTTGTAGGTTTTGTTTTCTATTTGGTTTTAAAATTTGAGCACCATTGTTGACCTCACTTGTACTCGAGACGTGTTAGGCTTCAGTGGTAGACTTTATACCTGGTAAGTTCACTTCAGTGATCCTGGGCTGCTTCCAATATAATGAGCGCCACAGTCACTCATGGCATTTGCCTTCAGTGACTCCCTTTATCCCATGATTCTACTTGTGTGAATACGGCTGAAGGTTCAACAAGCCAGCTTGTTATGACTGACTGAATAGGTGGAATGTAATCCTGACAATCTGCAGTCTTTTTACTGCAGGACAATATCCAAATTGAGCTCAGCCAAGCACCGTTCAACCATGAGGTGAGAGGATCAGCCCTCCCTCCCCGAGGCGTGATCACCCACCCGTGAACGAACCCCCTTCCCCAGCCAACATTTTTTTTTTCAGGACGCCTCGGGCTTCACCATTTAGACACAGAGATTGTACCCTGTGTCTCCCACGTGCCCAAAAATGGACACGTCCGAATTTGTAGGCCAATGTCTCTTTCAAGTCAGTTTTGTGCTAGTAACCCCAGTATCCTTGTTAGAGGATCGTTGCAAATGTATAGAAATAGGTAATGGTTGGTGACGGGGTGTGTACTACTTTACATGAAAATGGGGCGAGTATTTCTAGAGTCCCTGAAGGTTGTTGAACAGCGGTTCATACTCCTGCAGCAAAAAGGAAGGAGAGGACATGGATAAGTGGTCTTTTCAAAGAAGGTCTTCAGAAATGTGGGGAAGGGCTTGGATGGTTAAGGAATACCTATCATGTCTTGATGAACATAATGCATGTATTACCTCCTAGTTGATGTTTCAATCTTAAGCCCAAAAAAAGACCAATATGGGTACGTCTTAGATTTGATAGATACATCTGCCAAAGTTTTGACTAATTTTCTTTGTCACCTCCTATGTTGCTGCTAAAGCTTGGGATTGTCTAAAGTTACCTTTCTGACATGGAAGGATTTTAACCAATCAAGTTGGGTCAGCTTGCTTCATAGTTACTTTTTCCAGGTTTCCCCTGAATCTTGGAAAGCTTAAATTTACCTTGTTTTATCCAGTAATCTGCCCAAGGACCATCTTGAGGCTACTTTGGAGACCTTCCAGAAGCACCAAGAAAGTTTTTAGGCTATTCCAGAAATGTTCTTAAAGGAACAGTACTGGTCAGGTTAGTGCCCTGTCTTGGCAACTGAAAAGCAGCTGTTCCTTTTGTCCTTGTGGTAGATTTCCTTTGGGTGTTGAGCAATCCCATCTTGGAAACCAACAAGATCTTGGAGAGAAAAGTACTGTGGCTTCCGTCTCCCTTTCAGTGATCCAGTGACTCGTTGCAACCAGTGACTTGTAGGCAGCAGAGATAGTAAGAGTGCAGTGCTCTGCATTTCAAAGGAATTATAAATTCAGATCAAATGGAGGATTTACAAAGCAAAAACCTGACTAATGAGGTTCAAAATTATTGCTCACTGGAGTTATATAGCGCAATGAAAATAGAAAGATGTCCCAAGGTGCTTCAAGCAGCGTAATCAGACAAAAATGGACACTGATGCATAGAAGGAAATATTTGGAGCGGTGACCAAAAGCTTGGTTAAAGAGGTGGGAATTTAGGAGGATATTAAAGGAGGAATGGGAGGTGGAGGAGTTTAGAGAGGGAATTTCAGAGAGTGAGGCCTGAATGGCTGACAGCATGGCTGCCAATGGTGGGGCAAAAGTCGGGGCAATGCCCAAAAGGCCAGAGTCAGAGGATAATATGTTCGGGGTAGCGTTTGCAGGGCTGGAGGAGGTTACAAAGGTGGGGAGGGGCAAGACCATGAAAGGGTTTAAATACAAGAATAAGAATTTTAAATTGGAGGTGTTGGGGGATGGGGTGCCAGTGTGCATCAGCAAGGGCAGAGATGATGGATGAATGGAATTTAGTGCAGGATAGGATATGGGCAGCAGAGTTTTGGATGAGCTGGAGGTTGGGAGGCCAGCCAGGAGCACATTGGAATAGTCAAGTCTGGATGTGGCAAAGGCATGGATGAGTGTTTCAGCAGAAGATGGGCTGAGATAGGGACAGAGGCAGGTGATGTTATGGAGGTGCACGGTCTTTGTGATGGAGAGTATATGGGGTCAGAAAATCCGCTCAGGGTCAAATAGGACACCAAGATTACAAATAGCCTGGTTCAGCATTAGACATGGCTGGGAAGGGGGATGGAATTGGTGGCGAGGTAAGGAGCTTATGGCAGGGGCTGAAAATGGCTTCAGTCTTCCCAGTGTTTAACTAGAGGAAATTTCAGCTCATTAAAGACTGGATATCGGGCAAACAATCTGACAGCACAAAGGTAGTGAGGGGGTCAAGAGCTGAATGTCGTCAGCACACATGTCGAGCAGTTTCTGTCTAGCCAGGAAAATTGAGTGTTATTTCTGCTGCTTTACAAAGCATCCAAAAGTGCAGAGGCCTTGTTAGCTTGTACACTTCCATCTGGAAGGAAATGCTCAAAATGGTCACCCTACTGCAAATCATCCAGGCATTGCAGCTTGTCCATATAAACCATGCATGTTCCCATGTGGAAGAAACACAATTCAACATCAGCAGGATGCAGCAATGATACAAAGTGCCTTTTGGCTTGATGTCAGCATGTCTTAATTGTAGTGACTGTCACTCACTGGTAGCACTCAGATAGAGAGGCCTTCCGCAATAACCATTCATTAAGCATCATTCACACTCTGCAGAAGTAAAGCTTATGTTGGACTGGCTTTGAGTTAGCCATGCGCTTAGCGCATGCAAAATGTCATTGTGACCTCCAGTTAGTTAGTGCCATTGGTCAGCTATTTCCATATAATACCTGTGACACTGCTGAGCATATGGAGTGAACTTGCTGACACTGAACAGTACCGAGCATCCTCTTATGCCCCAAGTTCACCAATACATTTCGGCACCAAGATAAGACATTAAACCAAAACTCCAAATACGTTGAATCCTCTGGATTCCTCATAGATTGCATTAGGTGATCTTCATTGATGCATTTCTGTGGACCATGAAGTCTGGGCTGATAAACACATTTTTAACATCTAACTGTAAAATAGTTTGTACCATCGACTATTCTGAGGGAATATTGTACAGATGGTCCACTGAAGCACACTGGAAGATATCTATAGTACAACAATCTCAAATTCTCCTAGTATGGGAAATCAGCCATGCATAAGGCAAACTTGCAGACTCCTGCTTGAGTGTCCAAGCAGATGGACATAATCCAGCTGACAAAGGTCTAATCAAGTTTGGATTCGCTGGGCAAGATTTGTCACCAAAGGGCCACGCAGTTTCAGGCAATCACTAAAACTGGAGCATTTCCCAAAATTCGTTGCTGCCCATAACGACCAAATGCAGGACCTTGGACCCTCTTTTTGTTTTTGCTTAAGGTATTTTGAGTTTTATTTTTCTCTAGAATCTAACGAGCCTCTACCTCACAGTGCAGTTGTGGGAAAGGAGCATCACTTGTCACTGTGCACAGGGCATGAAACTGTTAAGTAAAAGGATGAAACCGTTCCATCAGTTTAGATAGTTATTGTTACCTTTTGAAATACCTCTTTGAATACTGAGCAAAAGCTAGCTAATATGGTATCTTATTGTGGCACTTGCTGGAAGTGTATGATCCTCCAGATTAAGTTGAAGCACATTGAACCCTTGTAGTGGCACTTTGTAGGCCAATATGCATACGCTTTTCTAGAATGTTTGCAAGGTAGCTGGCTGGAAGAGCTTGCACTTGTGCACTAAGCATTACAGACTTGGTCTGATTGCTGTAGAGCATAAATGTTTGTGTTCCAGTACTGACCAAACTGACCTTACGTTGTAGTTCTACAGAGCTCCACTTTCCACATTTTGTACTACTTTGATGCACTTAGTTTGTACGTGACAAATGAGGAAGAAAATTAAATTACTTATAGGCGGTGTTTTTTTTTAAATTTCAACTTCCAATACAGACCTACCTCCTGCCTTACCCCACCTTTTTCTGACCTGGCACGGATTGAAACTATATCATTTTCCAGCTTTGATAACGGTGTTCATAGCTTTTTCAAGTGCTCTCCAGATCCCTTGGTGTCTCTGCTACCTTCCCTAAGCAATACATTGAGACTGGCTTGAAAACCAGGCAGCGAGTTGGTGGTTGAGCAAGCTCACTGGACTTTTCTGCTACCAGATTTCTTAAAGAAATGGCATCCAAAAAACATTTGTACCATAAGAGGTATTTTTAATGATTTGTCATGTGGGAGCAAAATGATTCCTGGTTTGTGGAGGTTGAGTATCAGTCAGTAAGGAAGGCTGTAAGTAATGTCATTATAATTAAATTAGATTATTGACTTTAAATGCCTGATTTGGTAAAGCTAATTAATCTGTTCTGACTGTAGTTTCCTCCAGGCAAAAGAAGAGTTGAAGCTACTGAAGTTTCCTGGTTTTATGTACAGCGATGTGCCTGATCTGGCTTCCACAATCCCATACTTCAGCTTGGAGGAGGACGAGAATTTGGAAGATGGCATTCATCTAATAGTTTGCGTCCATGGATTGGATGGTATGTTAATAGCTATTAGGATAACACCAGAACTCAATTAAACCTGCACTATTCAACATTTCAAAATAAGTTTTTTTTTACTGTTATCTATCCCATTTTTTCCTTGAGAACCACTAATCAATGGCCTTGATAGTTAACATAAATGCCACATTGAAAATTTACAGAAGTGTTCAATGTTTTGAAATCATTTATTTTCTTCATAGTCCTGGATATTTGGATTACAAATCTAGATTTGGTCATTTGTACTCTTCAAATCCTCCAATATGAAGTGTAATGTCCTGATTGTTGGAATGAAGTTATGAATAGCACAAAACTGATTGGAGCAGGGAGTTACAATGCTGGCATTTCACATTTAGACAAATTTGAATCCAGCTCAGACTAATGGGATGACCATGTAATTTTTCCATCTGATATTTTCTTTGCACCCCTCCTGAAGGCAAGGACTAGTGCTTGCATTCAGTTCCATTAGTGACAGTAGATCTCTGATAGCTTGCTGAAATCACCATTCTTAATAGGTTAGCCTATAAATTGAGTGTCAAACCATGTTCTTTACCAGCATCCCCACATATAGATATCTCACATGGATTGCAGGATCACGATCATGATTAGTAAACCATCCTGATGTATTTTGCACTCTTCTCAGGCAGGAATCTTGAAGTCAAATTGTGGTGCACCCCAGCTCCATTGCCAACCTAGCTGAGACCAGCTAAGATGGTGGTTTATCTCCTAAATCGATTTCTAAAACAGGAGAAATTCAAGATGGTCACCCTTGCGCAGGTTATCTGGGAGAACGAATTGGTTGCCATAGATGTGAAACATGCATACTTTAGTATTACTTTATGGAAATGCTAGCAGAAGTTTACTGGGTTCAATTCCATGGGGAAAATTTATCAAGGTACTTGTCTTTTTTTATTCGTTCATGGGATGTGGACGTTGTTGGCAAGGCCAGCATTTATTGCCCATCCCTAATTGCCCTTGAGAAAGTGGTGGTGAGCCGCCTTCTTGAACCGCTGCAGTCCGTGTGGTGAAGGTTCTCCCACAGTGCTGTTAGGTAGGGAGTTCCAGAATTTTGACCCAGCAACGATGAAGAAACAGCGATATATTTCCAAGTCGGGATGATGTGTGACTTGGAGGGGAATGTGCAGGTGGTGTTGTTCCCATGTGCCTGCTGCCCTTGTCCTTCTAGGTGGTAGAGGTTGCGGGTTTGGGAGGTGCTGTCGAAGAAGCCTTGGCGAGTTGCTGCAGTGCATCCTGTGGATGGTACACACTGCAGCCATGATGCACCGGTGGTGAAGGGAGTGAACGTTTAGGTTGGTGGATGGGGAACCAAACAAGCGGGCTGCTTTGTACTGGATGGTGTTGAGCTTTTCGAGTGTTGTTGGAGCTGCACTCATCCAGGCAAGTGGAGAGTATTCGATCACACTCC
Organism: Heptranchias perlo; assembly: GCF_035084215.1. Lineage (NCBI taxonomy): Eukaryota > Metazoa > Chordata > Chondrichthyes > Hexanchiformes > Hexanchidae > Heptranchias > Heptranchias perlo. The sequence goes on along the minus strand of NC_090329.1, from coordinate 13,804,925 downwards.
TGACCTTGTGCCCTGTAGATGGTGAAAAGGCTTTGGGGAGTCAGGAGGTGAATCACTCGCTGCAGAATACCCAGCCTCTGACCTGCTCTTGTAGCCACAGTATTTATATGGCTGGTCCAGTTAAGTTTCTGGTCAATGGTGACCCCCAGGATGTTGATGGTGGGGGATTCGGTGATGATAATGCCGTTGAATGTCAAGGGGAGGTGGTACGACTCTCTCTCTTGTTGGAGATGGTCATTGCCTGGCACTTGTCTGGTACGAATGTTACTTGCCACTTATGAGCCCAAGCCTGGATGTTGTCCAGGTCTTGCTGCATGTGGGCATTGACTGCTTCATTATCTGAAGGGTTGCGAATGGAACTGAACACTGTGCAATCGTCAGCAAATATCCCCATTTCTGACCTTATGATGGAGGGAAGGTCATTGATGAAGCAGCTGAAGATGGTTGGGCCTGGGACACTGCCCTGAGGAACTCCTGCAGCAATGTCCCGGGGCTGAGATGATTGTCCTCCAACAACCACTACCATCTTCCTTTGTGCTAGGCATGACTCCAGCCACTGGAGAGTTTTCCCCCTGACTTCAGTTTTACTAGGGCTCCTTGGTGCCACACTCAGTTAAATGCTGCCTTGATGTCAAGGTCAGTCACTCTCACCTTACATCTGGAATTCAGCTCTTTTGTCCATGTTTGGACCAAGGCTTTAATGAGGTCTGGAGCAGAGTAGTCCTGGCGGAACCCAAATTGAGCATCGGTTGGTAAGTGCTGCTTGATAGCACTGTCGACGACACCTTCCATCATTTTGCTGATGATTGAGAGTAGACTGATGGGACGGTAATTGGCCAGATTGGATTTGTCCTGCTTTTTGTGGACAGGACGTACCTGGGCAATTTTCCACATTGTCAGGTGGATGCCAGTGTTGTAGCTGTACTGGAACAGCTTGGCTAGAGGCGCAGCTAGTTCTGGAGCACAAGTTTTCAGCACTACAGCTGGGATGTTGTCGGGGCCCATAGCCTTTGCTGTATCCAGTGCACTCAGATGTTTCTTGATATCACGTGGAGTGAATCGAATTGGCTGAAGACTGGCTTCTGTGATGGTGGGAATATCGGGAGGAGGCCAAGATGGATCATCCACTCGGCACTTCTGGCTGAAGATGGTTGCAAACGCTTCAGCCTTGTCTTTTGCGCTCACGTGCTGGACTCCACCATCATTGAGGATGGGGATGTTTACAGAGCCTCCTCCTCCCCTTAGTTGATAATTGTTCACCACCATTCACGACTGGATGTGGCAGGACTGCAGAGCTTTGATCTGATCCGTTGGTTGTGGAATCGCTTAGTTCTGTCTATAGCATGTTGCTTCCGCTGTTTAGCATGCATGTAGTCCTGTGTTGAAGCTTCACCAGGTTGGCACTTCATTTTTAGGTATGCCTGGTGCTGCTCCTGGCATGCTCTTCTACACTCCTCATTGAACCAGGGTTGATCCCCTGGCTTGTTGGTAATGGCAGAGTGAGGAATATGTCGGGTCATGAGGTTACAGATTGTGCTGGAATACAGTTCTGCTGCTGATGGCCCACAGTGCCTCATGGATGCCCAGTTTTGAGCTGCTAGATCTGTTCTGAATCTATCCCATTTAGCACGGTGATAGTGCCACACAACACGTTGGATGGTGTCCTCAGTGTGAAGACGGGACTTTGTCTCCACGAGGACTGTGTGGTGGTCACTCCCACCAATACTGTCGTGGACAGATGCATCTGCGACAGGTAGATTGGTGAGGGCGAGGTCAAGTAGGTTTTTCCCTCGTGTTGGTTCGCTCACCACCTACCGCAGGCCCAGTCTGGCAACTATGTCCTTCAGGACTCGGCCAGTTCGGTCAGTAGTGGTGCTACCAAGCCATTCTTGGTGATGGATATTGAAGTCCCCCACCCATAGTACATTTTGTGCCCTTGCTGCTCTCAGTGCTTCCTCCAAGTGGTGCTCAACATGGAGGAGGACTGATTCATCAACTGTGGGAGAGCGGTAGGTGTGTAATCAGCAGGAGGTTTCCTTAGTACTTAGCATTTTCACAGAGCGCCTGTCCATGGCTGCTGCATATCTTAGGATGCAGTATCTCTTCATATCTGTATCTGGACACTTTGCTCATCAGGGCCCTGAGCCTGAAGTGCGGAATCTGCTTAACGCGATCCCGCAGCCACGCAGAATCTGATTAACGCAGTCCCAGGGCTGGGATTCATAGTCATGTTTTTTATGACCAGTCATTATTGCAACCCGAGCCAATATTCTTAGGTTTGTTTTGATTAAGATCATTTTGGATGAAGAAGGCCCTGCAGCCCATCTGATTTTATTCTTGCAGAATACCAACCCTGTTTGCTTCTCATTACAGCATCTAGCTGTTTCTTAATAATGTCTAGTGCCCTGGCTGTAACTACTCTTCCTGATTACTCTCACTAGCAGTTGACTATCCACTGTAAAGAAATATTTGTTGGTGTTTGTCCCAAACTTGCTTCTCAACTCCTGAATATGTGTCCTCTTACTGTGCTGCCTTGGTGTAACTGAAAGTATTGTTTTGCGTTTATTCTATTAAGTATCTTGGCTACCTCCATGAGGTCTTCTGCAATGTATCATTTTGATGCTGAAGACCTCTATCTTATCAAGTCGTTTCTCATGAGCTGTAGAGACCAGCTTCATTACTCCCCTCTGCACTAACCAATATGTAACTTGTATTTGTCTATATTGCATTTCACTTACCATTGATTATTCCGTATACAAACCTTGTTGCACTCTAAGATCTTGAGTGCCTCCTTTGAATCAACAGATCACTAGCTTGGTGGCCTCTGAAAATTTAACTACATTTTATTGAGACTGCAATTTATGGTTTATGTATTCCAGGAACAAGAGAGCTCTCAACATTGCTCAGAGGGACACACACTTATTGCTAATTAACTCTTGTGATATGTTTTGCTTCATTCTGTTTAGCCAATTATCAATTCACATCCATATCTTGCCCTTGATACCCACTGATAGTTTCTGATGCAGTACTTTATCAAAGGCCTTTTGGAGTCAAGATACACTATGCATATACGTTTTCTTCATCAATTTGGTATGTCACTTCCTCAAAGTCTTGGGTTGGTCAGGAAAGATCTACTTCTTCTAAAATCATTGTACTGAGTACAGGATTATATAGAAGCAGGTTGAGAAGTGAGTGGGTGCCTTTTTTAAAAAAAAACAGATTCAAAATATAATGCCATAAATTTCTTCCAATATTATAACAGCAAGGGGATTTTTGGGGATGAATTTAAAGTCGTAAAGAACCCCCAAATGCCCAGAGATTCATAAACATGAGGATGAACATGCTAAACGACTGCATGGAGGTTTTTACCAGCACAGATACTAACCGTATAACCATCCAACTGCAAATACAGGTCATGCACGCTCCAGGATTTTGTTAGTGAGGCAGAGACTCCAGATAGACTATAAGCATTGAAAACTGTCATTTATTAGGTTCATTTTCATAGAGGTGCTTTTCCATTTTGTTTTTGTTTGATTATTGATTTCATTACTTTTCAGATGATTGAGGTCAACCTAATAGGTCACTAGTTGGAGTTTTGTTTCTGTCACCCCTTTTCAAATATGGGTACTACATTGACTTTCCAGTCTGTCGGAATCTTCCCCACTGTTCATCAATTCTGTCAAAATATGACCATGCTTTGCAAATCTCAAGGGTACAGTTCTTCTGTCCTAGGAAATGTATTTATTTTCAGCCCTTCTAGAATCTCTGCTTCATTAACACCAGAGTCCTGGAGTATGCGTGGCATGTGTTTGATGTCGAATAGTATGTTATTGGTGTCCTCCCTGGTTAAAAGCCTTCAAGAAGTAGCAATTTAGCATGTTCACTATTTCCTAATGTGTTCAAGCCTATAACGGGTTCTTTGCGTTTTTAACTTCCTCCCTAACTAGCCGCTTGCTGTAGTGTGGGAAGAATTTGTTGGTGGTCTATTTTGCATCTTGTACTATGTCCCTTTCTACTTTCTCATGGCACAACTAATTTTGCTCTATCTGTTTCTGTATAACCTTGTACTCAGCCCAATGGTCACCTTCACCATTGCTTTGTAACTTTTCTTTATTGTTTGCTAATCTCCCTCAATTGATAGTACTATCCCCTTTATAGGAGGGGTATTGGATCCCAGCGGAGGGTCATTTAAGATTTAAGTCTGATTGCATTTTGTTCCCAATACCTGACTTTCTGTGTGACTACTTCAGCTAAACCTACTGAATTGGTTATTTCCCCCCCCACCTTCCCCAACCAGTAAGGATTGACTCTACCTCAACCCTGGAACTCACATGGTGGTTACAAGAAGATGCTGCACTACTGGAGAGGCGAACTGGTCTATGTCTAGATATCCCCAGCTCTTGACTATGTCCTGAATTTCTTTCAGGTGAATTTTCTACTTGTGACTGCACTCTAAGCAATGAGTCATCTCATGTCCCAGATACCAGCATACTTACAGGATTGCATTTTGACATCTTCTCCCCCTCACCCCAGTGTGTTGATGGACCTGAAATAGTCTTCCTCAGTTGGAATTGCGTGCAGTAGGTTAGCTCTGGAGTTGTTCTAGACCACAGTACAAAGCAAGCTGATTAGTGTATGTCTATCATGTTAATGTGGGGGAAGGAGGAGAGGATGAGAGATAGATGCTACATCATCTCACAGTTCACCCTCAAGTGAAAAATTCACTAGAAGATGGTTCCGATCCATCTTCTGGTGGATTTTTTTTTACTTGCGAGTAAACATCTTCAAGAGTTGTGGGCCTCTCTGGAGACAGAGACTTCGTCAGCTTGGAAGTTGTGTAATGTTGTCTTCTCCTGGAAGTGAAAGTTTCTGTACATAATTCCTCTGTTTCCCATGGGTGGTTCAAAATTATATCACTATCGGTCCTGAAATCCACAATTCTCAGATATGGCATTCAGCAGAAGCAAGATCACTGTGCCTTGCAGTCAGAAGTTTTCTCACTATTGGGAATTAAGTACCGCATCTGAATCTGGAGATATTCAATTAAAGGCATAGTTGTTGAAAGACTGCTAATGTTGATCAGGGTTTCCTGTCCTCAGTGATGCACACACGGAATTCACTCAGAGCTTGTAACACAAAATGAAAAAGGTTGTGCAATAGTGTTCTGCTAATTGCATTCTGGAATCTAGTTCTGGAATGTTTCTAGCATCTGTTTGACATTGGTTTAAAATATAGTTTTATTTGGGAACATGTTGCAGCTGTCTGACTTTCAGAATCCCTATGTATTTGGATTGTTAGATCATCTGTTAATGCCCTGTTATAGGCAAGCTATTTGGAAATTTTATCCAGTTAGGCTCACTGGTTCCAGTTGGGATCTTGATTTTAGTTCTTCACAAGTTAATGTGTTGACTAATCTTGTTGAATGGGAGAATTTACGGTGTTAATGTTAATTTTGGCTCAGAATCTGGTCACTTCCCAGTTTTATTTGCATCAAGGAGCTGTTCCAACATTTATCCACCACAAGCCAAAACTTGAATGTCATTGCCACTATGTTGTTGCCCTAAATGATGTCCCTCTCTGACCAATGAAGGCAATCTTGACCGTTTTTAATTTCCTATGGTGCAGGACCTAAGGCATGCCAGTGACTAAGCAGCAGATAGTAAATAGTTCAGTACATCTTTCAGAGAGGAAGCCCAGGAACAGATTGAGAGTGAGTCTAGCCGTTCCATGAGCTGAGAACCTGTGTCAGGTCCAACTGATAACACATGCAAGGCTGCAAAGTGGAGCAATCCTCACACACTTAACATTTCTATATAGATTAACTGCAGCACACAATGCATTTGGCAGATCAGTGCTGGCAGTGAGAGTCATGGTTCCTAATCAGAAGTGTCCATCATAATTTTGTATTAATTTGGCATGATCCTATAGTGTATGTAGAATGAGAAAGATAGATTACCTACCTGATTTTATTCTCTAAATAATATACATTCTGCAATCTCTCCCATCGTCTGCATAGGTCCTGCTGAGCTCTAACTTTTTTTGGGTGGGGGAATGGGGAATAAGTGGTGAATTTCAGTATAGCTTCACGTCAAAACAAGTTGATGCAATTCTGCAGGTTTTGGAGCTTTATTTGATGCAGACATAGGAGATAAACTGCAGTATTGCAAATCTGAAGTATCGTCACAATGTTTTCACATAACTGCTCAGTATATGGATCCCCAGAACTAGTCAAGATGGGCTTTCATATCTACAGTACGTGGAGGATGCAAATAATATGAATGAAGATTTACTAGCTATGTAATATGTCTTCATAGTTTGCAAGGTACAGTGCACCCTCTGCATGAGAACAGAAATACATGATTGACACCATTTATACAAGGAGCATACAGAGCTCAACACTAGGTTGACTTGTGGCAGCAGGCTTGGACAAGTGACTGAGATTGATACATAAGTAAGTAAATAAGTGGTCAATTGAATTTCAACAGTGCTTCCACTATGGGTGTGTTTTTTAATTTGTTCTCCAAATGTGGGCGATGCTGACATGGTCACATTTGTTGCCAAACCCTAGGTGCTCTGAGAAGGTGATTATGGATTGCCTTTTTGAACTCTATAGTTCTTGTGGTAACAGTGCTTTCATAATGGTATTATTTTACAAGAAATTGACACAGCCACAATTTCTTCCACTGAAGTAGGTGAAAATGACTAACCAAATTCCCCAATGTTTTCCTGACTTTAGGTCCTCATACAAGAAATGTTGTGGTATGGGACAATTAATTATAGCTTTCAATATATGCCATAATGTTTCCAAGGCTAAACTCACTTCATAGACTTAATACAGATGTACTTTTTGAGGTCGTTGTGCCAGTGTTTATACCTTAGTGATGAAAAGAGGCATAAAATATTCAGTTGACCGCGCACTGTGTGTTTAACCTCTGGTTAATATTAACATACACTTTCCTTTAGGCAGATTTATGCATGCACACAACCTTAAGTACTTCTACAATATTGTTTACATCAATTCAAGATGGATCAACTCCCTCCAAAATAAAATTGACAGTTGCCTGGCAATTTTTATTTTTCTCCATCTTATTACAGATGTTTCAGGAAAACTGTCTTGTGTGCAAGGCATGACCCTGGATGCCATCAATAGCCCTTAAATCCCGGTGTATTCTGACATGGTATTTGCTGTTCAGACTCTTTGTTGCAAAACATAATCAAGTGAGTTAAGCTCCGTCACCTCCTCATCAACATCCAGGAGCATCATTCGGGTCTTTGTCTTCTGTTCTGAGAATAGTGATCATAAGAAATTGGCACCAGCTGTTTGCAACTGTAGGTAATGTTCAATCCCAGTTACCACCAGTTAACTCTGCTCCACATCAGAACCAATAGACTAATGGAATATGTGTCAGCCCTTAGTACTGGCTGGCACAGTCAGATCCGCCAAAGCATCACTTTCAGATTGAGATCACAGATGCCTAGAGAAGCCAGGATATTTCAGGTTCTCTTGAGCCTTGGTGCTTTGGAACTGCCCTTCAAGTATTTACATAAGCTGTTTGTGTTTTCCTCAGTTGCTACATGCTGCTCAAGCATCAAATCCTGTTGGTAAGCGCACTCTTGGAGTTCAGTCCCATTCCCTCCCCCACCCCGGTTATCTGCCTCTCCCTGACAGTTCAAATAAATGGGTTTTGGGGAAGGCTGATCTTTGCTTGGGGAGATCAGCCTGTCACCAAACTTAAATGAGCAAGATTTTGTTACCAGTGGGCCTCAACTTCTATGTGTGGTACCATTGGCCTTGGACCCTGTCAGGGAACCTTCCTTACCACTGCTAGTGGGTTTTGCACAGACCACTACCTTGCAGCAGCGTGCTGCAGTCTATTGCTGAGGACGTAATGATTCACAGCATGTTTACCTGTAGACCATTATAATCTATATTCTGTTTGAAGGAGATTTTCTTCCAATTCCAGAACCAAATGCTGCAATGGAATGGATAAACATTGAGAATCTGTATGATCATCATGCACTCTGGACTAAACTCCTCAGGGTCTTGAGTAACTAATGACCACTTTGGTGGAGATCTGGCAGCAGCCACTTCTGTCTTTGACAGGATCCTATTATTTCTTTCATCAAAATGCATTTAATGATTCAGAAATTTGCTAACTAACTAGGAAACTTCAATTTTCCATTATCAAAAGACAGGAACATGTACTCTGCTCATTACAAAGAGCACAAAATAAATGCAGATGAGAGAAATATTCAGCCCATCTTAGCTTATCCATCTAGAAAAACCTACAGTCCTCCTACATCACTGCATCCAACTGTCTCTTAAGTGACTCCAAGGTTTTTGCCTCTACTACCCCACACAAGTTTTTTCCAAGTCTTGATTAGACTGTGTGTGAAGGAGATGTTCCTGACAACAGTCCTAGATTTGCCTTCCACCAGTTTAGAATCTATGATCCTTTGTCCTACTGTCAAGATTTACTTTAAAGCAGTACTCTGAATTTATCTTTTCACTATACTGTTATTACTTAGCGTGTGGAGACTCACCTATAATTCTAGCCACCTTGGTGCATTATCACCAGCATGCAAGCATGTCGGCCACCAGATAGCTTAGATGGTGGGCAGGAATCAACAACATGGTTTGTACTTGTCTGCAAGGACATTTGTAGTTGTCACAAAGGCCCCATAGATGAAGATTTGAGGCGCATTATCCCTGTCCAGCTCTAAAGAGGTTGAGTAGCCCAACTACGACGTTGAATCCTGATTGATGGTCTGTAGGGTCAGAGATGATGTGATTTATAGGAGCAGCTACTGTTCGCTCTTCATGCCAACGAGTTGTTAAAGAAGTCAAAGGAATCAGGAAAGTTTGACCATATTTGGTGTCTTAAAGAGAGCCACGCTGTTAGTGGATAGAACAAATTAGAATGAATTGGCAATATGATTTTATCACAATCAGTATCCGTGTTCTCATCTGTCCCTTGTGAGTAATTGATTTATCTGTGAAACTAACAATGCAACCAGCAGACAGAATCAAAGAATCTTCAGATCCCGGTCAATCGGCTAATAACAATATAATGTCTTGTACCCTTCTATGAGGTACCTTCTTAGTTGCCTCCTTTTAAGGTTAAAGAGCCCAAATTCTCCAGTCTTTCCTTGTAACTCAATCTTCTGATGCTAGGAATCAGCCTCAAGTCTTCTCTGCAGCACCTCCAGGTTTAAATACATCTGTGACCAAAATTGTCACTGTATTCAAGATGTGGTCTGACTAGTGCACTATAAAATTTCAACATGGAATGCTCCAACATGCCATGCTGTTCTGTTAGCAATATTTTCAGAATTCTGTTCGCTTTGTTGATTGCTGCTTCACAATGGCTGAATGTGTTAAGTGCCAAGTCTAAGTCTACCTTTAGGTTTTCTTCAACTTCACCTGTAGCTAGTTCGATACCATTTCCAGGGTATGAATACCATGTAATTTTTTTCTTGTATGCTGTACTTTATGCTAATCAGTATTAAATTTCACCTGATACTTTGCCCACTTAGATTTTCTGTAACTGATTTTGTGCCTCACGAGACTTGTCTGCACTTCTCTTCTCCTCCCCCCCCCCCCCCCCACTTTAATTTAATACTGGCTGAAAATTTGATCTATTTGAATTGAGTTCTGAATCCAAGTCAATGTAAATTTGAAATAACACAGGCTGAGCATGGACCTTAGAGACATTCTTCTTAGATGTTAAGGGCAGATGAAGGGACTAAAGTCCCCTCCATTTCCTTTCCTTCGGCCAGTTTCTAGGTTTTTCCTGGAATTCTGCTCTTTATGCCCTTTTGTGTGGAATTTTATCGAAGGCTTTCTGGAATGCTAGGTACACCATGGCTTTCCATAGTCCAAACAGGATGTCACTTCCTCAAAATAAAGTCAAGGAGTTTGGTCAGGTAGCATCTTCCTCTTCTGAAGCAATGTTGGCTACTAGGTTATTATTTTTAAAAAAAGCAATCCTCAAGTTTGCTCCTGATTATTTCATTAATTTACCAGTTATTGATGCAAGAAGAAAGGATTTGCATTTATATAGTGCCTTATGTCCTCAGGACATCTATGTTTTACAACCAATGAATATCATTTGAACTGCAGTCATTATTATGTAGGTAAATTTGGCAGTAAATCTGCACGCAACAAGGACAACAAATAGCAAATGAATGAATGACCAGATAATTTTCTTCTGGTGGTGTTAGTTAAGGATACCTGCTCTTCTGCACATAGTGCTGTGAAATCTTTTGTGTCCATCTAAGCGGGCAGATAAGGCTGCTGATTAACATCTCATCTGAAAGATGGCTCTTCCAATGATGCAGCACTCCCTCAGTCCTGCACAGCATTGACGTGTTGGCCTTTCTTGAATTTAGATGTTAAGTTAGCTTGTACCTACATCCAGCAGGACTACTCAGCACTCATTGACTCCCTTGGTATGACAGTCAGCGCTCTGGTCTCTCTATTGAGGATAAGTACTATCCATCCCTAGGGATTTATTTGTTAGCCTTTTTGAGTCATTCTAGGGCATCCATCTCATTGATGTTGAAGTTGCTGCGTCTACTTGGATTATCTCAGATAATGTAGAGCTTGCTTATTAGTATCTTCAGTGAATATTTCAAGAAGGTAATCATTGAGTAAATCAACTACAATGTTTATTATTAGCTGCATTTTTCACTTTATTGTACTAAAAGAATTACTTGATGTTCTGTTCAATCTCTGCAGTGTTTATAGAATTTTTTGGTTTCACTTAGAACTTTCTTGTTGATCTATTTAAGATCATATTTGTTTAGTTTGCAGTTGCTAATTGTTGGTGTGTATTTACTCTGTATACTCAGCAGTGTGCCTTTAAAGGTATCTAATTTCTCCTCAATTGAAATGTTATCAGAAAATAGCAAAATTGAAGCCCATGAGATTAAAGGGACCGTGGCATCGTGGATACAAAATTGGCTAAGGGACAGAAAGCAGAGAGTAGTGGTGAACAGTTGTTGTTCAGACTGGAGAAGTATACAGTGGTGTTCCCCAGCAGTCTGTATTAGGAGCACTGCTCTTTATGATATATATTAATGACCTGGACTTGTATATACATGGCATAATGACAGAATCATAGAAAGTTATGGCACAGAAGGGGGCCATTTGATCCATCATGTCTGTGCCAGCCAAAAAAGAGCTATCCAGCTTAATCCCACTTTCCAGCACTTCGTTCGTAGCCCTGTAGGTTACGGCACTTCAGGTGCTCATCCAAGTACTTTTGAAATGAGTTGAGGGTTTCTGCCTCTACCACCCTTTCAGGCAGTGAGTTCAAGACCCCCTCCACCCTCTGGGTGAAAACATTTCCCCTTGGCTCCCCTCTAATCCTTCTACCAATTACTTGAAATCTGTGCCCCCTGGTCACTGATCCCTCTGCAAAGGGAAATAGTTCCTCCCGATCCACTCTATCTAGTCCCGTCATAATTTTATATACCTCAATTAAATCTGCCCTCAGCCTCCTTTGTTCCAAAGAAAACAATCCCAGCTTTTCCAATCTTTTCTCATAACTAAAATTCTCCAACCATGGTAACATCCTCGTAAATCTCCTCTGTACCCTCTCTAGTGTAATTACATCTTTCCTGTAATGTGATTGTAAACAATTTTACAACACCAAGTTATAGTCCAACAATTTTATTTTAAAATCCACAAGCTTTCGGAACATTCACCTGAGGAAGGAGGAAGCCTCCGAAAGCTTGTGGATTTTAAAATAAAATTGTTGGACTATAACTTGGTGTTGTAAAATTGTTTACAATTGTCAACCCCAGTCCATCACCGGCATCTCCACATCATGTAATGTGATGACCAGAACTGTACGCAGTAACCAAGCTATGGCCTAACCAGCATTTTATACAGTCCTAGCACAACCTCCCTGATCTTACATTCTATGCCTCGGCTAAAGGAAAGTATCCTGTATACCTTTTTAACCACCATATCTACCTGACCTGCTACCTTCAGGGATCTGTGGATATGCACTCCAAGGTCCCTTTGTTCCTCTACACCTCTTAGTATCCTCCCATTTATTGTGTACTCCCTTGCCTTGTTTGCCCTCCCCAAATGTATCATAGAAGTTTACAGCATGGAAACAGGCCCTTCGGCCCAACATGTCCATGTCGCCCAGTTTATACCACTAAGCTAGTCCCAATTGCCTGCACTTGGCCCATATCCCTCTATACCCATCTTAACCATGTAACTGTCCAAATGCTTTTTAAAAGACAAAATTGTACCCGCCTCTACTACTGCCTCTGGCAGCTCGTTCCAGACACTCACCACCCTTTGAGTGAAAAAATTGCCCCTCTGGACCCTTTTGTATCTCTCCCCTCTCACCTTAAATCTATGCCCCCTCGTTATAGACTCCCCTACCTTTGGGAAAAGATTTTGACTATCGACCTTATCTATGCCCCTCATTATTTTATAGACTTCTATAAGATCACCCCTTAACCTCCTACTCTCCAGGGAAAAAAGTCTGTCTATCCAACCTCTCCCTCTAAGTCAAACCATCAAGTCCCGGTAGCATCCTAGTAAATCTTTTCTGCACTCTTTCTAGTTTAATAATATCCTTTCTATAATAGCGTGACCAGAACTGTACACAGTATTCCAAGTGTGACCTTACTAATGTCTTGTACAACTTCAACAAGACATCCCAACTCCTGTATTCAATGTTCTGACCAATGAAACCAAGCATGCTGAATGCCTTCTTCACCACCCTATCCACCTGTGACTCCACTTTCCAGCAGCTATGAACCTGTACCCCTAGATCTTTGTTCTATAACTCTCCCCAACGCCCTACCATTGACGGAGTAGGTCCTGGCCCGATTCGATCTACCAAAATGCATCACCTCACATTTATCTAAATTAAACTCCATCTGCCATTCATCGGCCCACTGGCCCAATTTATCAAGATCCCGTTGCAATCCTAGATAACCTTCTTCACTGTCCACAATGCCACCAATCTTGGTGTCATCTGCAAACTTACTAACCATGCCTCCTAAATTCTCATCCAAATCATTAATATAAATAACAAATAACAGCGGACCCAGCACCGATCCCTGAGGCACACCGCTGGTCACAGGCCTCCAGTTTGAAAAACAACCCTCCACAACCACCCTCTGTCTTCTGTCGTCAATCCAATTTTGTATCCAATTGGCTACCTCACCTTGGATCCCGTGAGATTTAACCTTATGTAACAACCTACCATGCGGTACCTTGTCAAAGGCTTTGCTAAAGTCCATGTAGACCACGTCTACTGCACAGCCCTCATCTATCTTCTTGGTTACCCCTTCAAAAAACTCAATCAAATTTGTGAGACATGATTTTCCACTCACAAAACCATGCTGACTGTTCCTAATCAGTTCCTGCCTCTCCAAATGCCTGTAGATCCTGTCTCTCAGAATACCCTCTAACAACTTACCCACTACAGATGTCAGGCTCACCAGTCTGTAGTTCCCAGGCTTTTCCCTGCCGCCCTTCTTAAACAAAGGCACAACATTTGCGACCCTCCAATCTTCAGGCACCTCACCTGTAGTTGGCGATGATTCAAATATCTCTGCTAGGGGACCAGCAATTTCGTCCCTAACCTCCCATAACGTCCTGGGATACATTTCATCAGGTCCTGGAGATTTATCTACCTTGATGCGCGTTAAGACTTCCAGCACCTCCCTCTCTGTAATATGTACACTCCTCAAGACATCACTGTTTATTTCCCCAAGTTCCCTAACATCCATGCCTTTCTCAACCGTAAATACCGATGTGAAATATTCATTCAGGATCTCGCCCATCTCTTGTGGTTCCGCACATAGATGACCTTGTTGATCCTTAAGAGGCCCTACTCTCTCCCTGGTTACTCATTTGCCCTTTATGTATTTGTAGAAGCTCTTTGGATTCTCCTTTGCCTTATCTGCCAAAGCAATCTCATGTCCCCTTTTTGCCCTCCTGATTTCTCTCTTAACTCTACTCCGGCAATCTCTATACTCTTCAAGGGATCCACTTGATCCCAGCTGCCTATGCATGTCATATGCCTCCTTCTTCTTTTTGACTAGGGCATCAATCTCCCGAGTCATCCAAGGTTCCCTACTTCTACCAGCCTTGCCCTTCACTTTATAAGGAATGTGCTTACCCTGAACCCTGGTTAACACACTTTTGAAAGCCTCCCACTTACCAGACGTCCCTTTGCCTGCCGACAGACTCTCCCAATCAACTTCTGAAAGTTCCTGTCTAATACCATCAAAATTGGCCTTTCCCCAATTTAGAATTTTAACTTTTGGGCCAGACCTATCATTCTCCATAGCTATCTTAAAACTAATGGAATTATGATCACTGGTCCCAAAGTGATCCCTCACTAACACTTCTCTCACCTGCCCTTCCTTATTTCCCAAGAGGAGGTCAAGTTTTGCCCCCTCTCTAGTCAGGCCATCCACATACTGAATGAGAAATTCCTCCTGAATACACTCAACAAATTTCTCTCCATCCAAGCCCCTAATGCTATGGCTGTCCCAGTCAATGTTGGGAAAGTTAAAGTCCCCTACTATTACCACCCTATTTTTCTTGCAGCTGTCTGTAATCTCCTTACATATTTGCTCCTCAATTTCCCATTGACTATTTGGGGGTCTGTCGTACAATCCTATCAAAGTGATCTCTCCCTTCTTATTTTTCAGTTCTACCCATAAAGACTCAGTGGGCGAACCCTCGGATATATCCCCTCTCACTGCTGCCTTGATGTTCTCCCTAATCAAGAACGCAACTCCCCCTCCTCTCTTACCTCCTGCTCTATCTTTCCTATAGCATCTGTACCCTGGAACATTGAGCTGCCAGTCCTGCCCCTCCTTTTGCCATGTTTCAGTAATAGCTATAACATCCCAGTCCCATGTACCCATCCATGCCCTGAGTTCATCTGCCTTGCCCATCAGACTTCTTGCATTGAAATAAATGCAGTTTAATCTAGACTTCCTTTGGTCTTTGCCCTGCTTTCTCAGACCATCTGTCCGGTCATGTTTTGTACACTCTCCCGTACTGCCTTTTGTTTCTGTCACCACTTTACTTCCCACTGACTTCCTGCATCGGTTCCCATCCCCCTGCCACATTAGTTTAAACCCTCCCCAACAGCACTAGCAAACACTCCCCCTAGGACATTGGTTCCAGTCCTGCCCAGATGCAGACCGTCCAATTTGTACTGGTCCCACCTCCCCCAGAACCGGTTCCAATGGTTTGAAACCCTCCCTCTTGCACCATCTCTCAAGCCACGTATTCATCCTAGCTATCCGGTCATTCCTACTCTGACTAGCCCGTGGCACTGGTAGCAATCCTGAGATTACTACCTTTTGAGGTCCTACCCACACTTCTCCGGGTGAATTCCATTTGCCACTTTTCTGCCCACCTGACCAGTCCATTGATATCCACAGCTTTCCTCCTCACTATCAACCACACGACCAATTTTTGTATCGCCTGCAAACTTCTTGATCAAGCCCCCAACATTCAAGTCTGAATCATTAATACCACAAAAAGCTAGAGACCTAGCACTGAGCCTTGCGGGACCCCACTGGAAACTGCCTTCCAGTCGCAAAAACACCCGTCAACCATAACCCTTTGCT
The DNA here is from genome assembly GCF_035084215.1 of Heptranchias perlo. Taxonomy (NCBI): domain Eukaryota; kingdom Metazoa; phylum Chordata; class Chondrichthyes; order Hexanchiformes; family Hexanchidae; genus Heptranchias; species Heptranchias perlo. The sequence continues at coordinate 13,789,295 of NC_090329.1, read as the reverse complement.
TCCTGCCACTGAGCCAATTTTGGATCCAACTAGCCACTTTCCCTTGGATCCCATGGGCTTTTACTTTGACCAGTCTGCCATGTGGGACTTTGTCAAAAACCTTGCTAAAATCTATGTACACTACATCAAATGCATTACCCCCAGTGACCCTCCTTGGTTACCTGCTCAATAAATTCAATCAAGTTAGTCAGACATGACCTTCCCTTAACAAATCCATGCTGACTGTCCTTGATTAACCCGTGCCTTTCTAAATGACTATTTATGCTGTCCCTTAGAATCGATTCCAATAATTTGCCCACCACGGAGGTTAGACTGAATGGCCTATAGTTACTCGGTCTATCTCTTTCTCCTTTTTTAAACAACGGTACAACGTTAGAAGTCCTCCAATCCTCCGGCACCAAGCCTGTCGCCAAGGAGGATTGGAAAATGGTCAGAGCCTCCGCTATTTCCTCCCTTGCTCCTCTTAACAGCCTGGGATATGTTTCATCTGGGCCTGGCAATTTATCTACTTTCAAAGATGCTAATCCCCTTAATACTTCCTCTCTCACTATGTTTATCCCATCTAATATTTCACACTCCTCCTTAATATCAAAGTTTGCAGATGACACAAATCTAGGAAAAGTAGTAAACAGTGAATAAGATAGTAACAGAATTCAGGAGGATATAGACAGACTAGTGAAATGGGCAGACACATGGCAGATGAAAGTCAATTCAGGGAAGTGTGAAGTGATGCATTTTGGAAGGAAGAATGAGAGGAGGCAATATAAACTAGTTGGCACAATTTCAAAGGGGGTGCAGGAACAGAGAGCTGGGGGTTTACGTACAGAAATCTTTGAAGGTGGCAGGACAAGTAAATAAGGCTGTTAAAAAGCATATGGGATCCTTGGCTTTGTAAATAGAGGCATAGACTACAAAAGCAAGGAAGTTATGCTAAAGCTTTGTAAATCACTGGTTAGGCCTCAGCTGAAGTATTGTCCAATTCCAGGCACCACATTTTAGGACAGATGTCAAGGCTTTGGAGAAGGTGCAGAGGAGATTTCCGAGAATGTACCAGTGATGAGGGACTTCAGTTACGCAAGGAGACTAGATAAGCTGCGATTGTTCTCCAATGAGCAAAGAAGGTTAAGTGGAGAATTAATATAGGTGTTTAAAATGATGACGGGTTTTGAGTTTTTTTTTATTTGTTCATGGGATGTGGGTGTCGCTGACAAGGCCAGCATTTATTGCCCATCCCTAATTGCCCTTCAGGAGGTGGTGGTGAGCCGCCTTCCTGAACCACTGCAGTCCGTGTGGTGAAGGTTCCCCCACAGTGCTGTTAGGTAGGGAGTTCGAGGATTTTAACCCAGCGACGATGAAGGAACGGCAATATATTTCCAAGTTGGGATGGTGTGTGACTTGGAGGGGAACGTGCAGGTGGTGGTGTTCCCGTGTGCCTGCTGCCCTTGTCCTAGGTGGTAGAGGTTGCGGGTTTGGGAATTGCTGCAGTGCATCCTGTGGATGGTTCACACTGCAACCACGGGACGCTGGTGGTGAAGGGAGTGAATGTTCAGGGTGGTTGATGGAGTGCCAATCAAGCGGGCTGCTTTGTCCCGGATGGTGTTGAGCTTCTTGAGTGTTGTTGGAGCTGCGCTCATCCAGGTAAGTGGAGAGTATTCCATCACACTCCTGACTTGTACCTTGTAGATGGTGGAAAGGCTTTGGGGAGTCGGGAGGTGAGTCACTTGCTGCAGAACACCCAGCCTCTGACCTGCTCTTGTAGCCACAGTATTTATGTGGCTGGTCCAGTTAAGTTTCTGGTCAATGGTGACCCCAGGATGTTGGTGGTGGGGGATTTGGCGATGGTAATGCCGTTGAATGTCATGGGGAGGTGGTTAGACTCTCTCTTGGAGATGGTCATTGCCTTGCTCAAATGTTACTTGCCACGTATCAGCCCAAGCCTGGATGTTGTCCAGGTCTTACTGCATGTGGGCGCGGACTGCTTCATTATCTGATTGGTTGCGAATGGATCTGAACACTGTGCAATCATCAGCGGACATCCCTATTTCTGACCTTATGATGGAGGGAAGGTCATTGATGAAGCAGCTGAAGATGGTTGGGCCTAGGACACTGCCTGAGGAACTCCTGCAGCAATGTCCTGGGGCTGAGATGATTGGCCTCCAACAGCCACTACCATCTTCCTTTGTGCTAGGTATGACTCCAGCCACTGGAGAGTTTTCCCCCTGATTCCCATTGACTTCAATTTTACTAGGGCTCCTCAGTGCCACACTCTGTCAAATGCTGATGTCAAGGTCAGTCACTCTCACCTCACGTCTGGAATTCAGCTCTTTTGACAATGTTTGGACCGAGGCTGTAATGAGGTCTGGAGCCGTGTGGTCCTGGTGGAACCCAAACTGAGCATTGGTGAGCAGGTTATTGGTGAGTAAGTGCCGCTTGATAGCACTGTCGATGACACTTTCCATCACTTTGCTGATGATTTATAAATGCGAAGGATTCGAGGATTTCATTTCCACAACATTCACCTGAGGAAGGAGGAAGCCTCCGAAAGCTTGTGAATTTCAAATAAAATTGTTGGACTATAACTTGGTGTTGTAAAATTGTTTACAATTGTCAACCCCAGTCCATCAGCGGCATCTGCACATCATGGCTACCATCGACACCACAAACTGCCGGCTCACAGTGGAAAGGATATCCAAGAAGATCGCGCATATAGACACAGACATCAAGTTTTTACAGAGCTGCAAGAAAGCAGACAAGATCCCGAAAGGACTACAGATCACGAACCCACTCAAGTCCACATACAACTCTGATTACGCTGAGAGACTCTGCCGTCGTACCTCTCGCACACTCCGCAACCATCTCGTACACCAACTCTACAGCAGACGCCGCAACCTCGAAACTAAGAGAGTCCATACTCTCAACCTGTACTCAGGACACAGCAGACCAGCTACGAGATACCGCCAAACAGACGAGGCAATGGAACTACGCTGCCTACATGAAAACCAAGAGCAGGAAGCTTGAGAAACTCGGCATCACCACCAGCATTGACCAAGCTTCCCCCGGTACCACGGTTGCATCCACAGGGAAGTCTATCGTCAATTTGTCCGACCACACCCTTCAACCAGACAAAATCGAAGTTCTCAGCCGAGGGCTCAATTTCTGCCCCACTACCAAAATGGACCCCGTTCGTCTCGCGGCGGACACAGAGGAATTCATCAGGAGAATGAGGCTCCGGGAATACTTCCACAAACCCCAAGATTTCAGCAGCGAACCCAATGAGACAATCAACGATCCGGAACAGCAGACAAAGGGATCCGCGGTACAGCAACCGAAGAGGAAAGAGTCACACTGGACTCCTCCGGAGGGTCGCTGCCCTCAGCTTGACATGTATGCTCAAGCTGTCAGGAAATGCGTCAATGCCAGATTCATCAGCCGCACTCGGAAGACAGTCCAGAATGTCACCCGAGCACAACGCAACGCCATCAACGCTCTCCAGACCAACCGCAACATCGTCATCAAACCAGTGGACAAAGGAGGAGCCATCGTCATACAGAACAGAACTGACTATTGCAAAGAAGCATACCGACAACTGGACAACCAGGAACACGACAGACGGTTACCCGCAGATCCGACCAAAGAACACACCCATCAGCTCAACAAACTGATCAAGACCTTCGATCCAGACCTTCAAATCATCCTACGCGCTCTCATCCCACGTACTCCCCGCGTGGGAGACTGCTACTGCCTCCCAAAGATACACAAAGCCAACACACCCGGACGTCCTATCGTATCAGGCAACGGAACCCTGTGTGAGAACCTCTCTGGATACATCGAGGGCATCCTGAAACCCATCGTACAGGGAACCCCCAGCTTCTGTCGCGACACTACAGACTTCCTACAAAAACTCAGTACCCACGGACCAGTTGAACCAGGAACAATTCTCACCACGATGGACGTCTCGGCACTCGACACCAGTATCCCCCACGATGACGGCATCGCTGCGACAGCATCAATACTCAACACCAACAACAGCCAATCTCCAGACGCCATCCTACAACTCATCTGCTTCATCCTGGATCACAATGTCTTCACCTTCGATAACTAGTTCTTTACCCAAACACACGGAACAGCCATGGGGACCAAATTCGCACCCCAATACGCCAACATTTTCATGCACAAGTTCGAGCAGGACTTCTTCACTGCACAGGACCTCCAACCAACACTATACACCAGATACATCGACGACATTTTCTTTCTATGGACCCACGGCGAGGAATCACTAAAGAGACTACACTATAACATCAACAAGTTCCATCCCACCATCAAGCTCACCATGGACTACTCCTCAGAATCAGTTTCTTTCTTGGACACACTAATCTCCATCAAAGACGGGCACCTCAGCACCTCACTCTACCGCAAGCCCACGGACAACCTCACGATGCTCCACTTTTCCAGCTTCCACCCTAACCACGTCAAAGAGGCCATCCCCTATGGACAGACCCTGCGAATACACAGGGTCTGCTCAGACGAGGAGGAACGCGATGGACACCTACAGACGCTGAAAGACGCCCTCGTAAGAACGGGATATGACGCTCGACTCATCGATCGACAGTTCCGACGGGCCACAGCGAAGAATCGCATAGACCTCCTCAGAAGACTAACACGAGACGCAACCAACAGAGTACCCTTCGTCGTCCAGTACTTCCCCGGAGCGGAGAAACTACGCCATGTTCTCCGCAGCCTTCAACATGTCATCAATGACGACGAACACCTCGCTAAGGCCATCCCCACGCCTCCACTACTCGCCTTCAAACAGCCACCCAACCTCAAACAGACCATCATTCGCAGCAAATTACCCAGCTTTCAGGAGAACAGCGTCCACGACACCACACAACCCTGCCACGGCAACCTCTGCAAGACATGCCAGCTCATCGACACAGATACCGCCATCACACGAGAGGACACCACCCACCAGGTACATGGTTCATACTCCTGTGACTCGGCCAACGTTGTCTACCTCATACGTTGCAGGAAAGTTGTTTAATTGTCCACCACCATTCACGACTGGATGTGGCAGGACTGCAGAGCTGTGATCTGATCCGTTGGTTGTGGAATCGCTTAGCTCTGTCTGTAGCATGTTGCTTCCGCTGTTTAGCATGCATGTAGTCCTGAGTTGTAGCTTCACCAGGTTGGCACCTCATTATTAGGTATGTCCGGTGCTGCTCCTGGCATGCCCTTCTACATTCCTTATTGAACCAGGGTTGATCCCCTGGCTTGTTGGTAATGGTAGAGTGAGGAATATGCTGGGCCATGAAGTTACAGATTGTGCTGGAACACAATTCTGATGGCCTACAGCGCCTCATGGATGCCCAGTTTTGAGCTGCTGAATCTGTTCTGAATCTATCCCATTTAGCACGGTGGTAGTGCCACACAACACGTTGGATGGTGTACTCAGTGTGAAGACGGGACTTCATCTCCACAAGGACTGTGCGGTGGTCACCCCGATCAATACCGTCATGGACAGATGCATCTGCGACAGGTAGATTGGTGAGGATGAGGTCAAGTAGGTTTTTCCCTCTTGTTGGTTCGCTCACCACCTGCCGCAGGCCCAGTCTGGCAGCTATGTCCTTCAGGAATCGGCCAGCTCAGTCAGTAGTGGTGCTACCGAGCCACTCTTGGTGATGGACGTTGAAGTCCCCCACCCAGAGTACATTCTCTGCCCTTGCTACCCTCAGTGGTTGCTGAGTGTTGCTCAACATGGAGGAGGACTGATTCATCAGCTGAGAGAGGGCAGTAGGTGGTAATCAGCAGGAGGTTTCCTTGCTCATGTTTGACCTGATGTCATGAGATTTCATGGGGTCCAGAGTCAATGTTGAGGACCCCCAGGGCCACTCCCTCCTGACCATCCCTGGGTATGTCCTGTCCCACTGTGGGACAGGACATACCCAGGGATGGTAATGGAAGAGCCTGGGACGTTGACTGAAAGGTATGATTCTGTGAGTATGGCTATGTCAGGCTGTTGCTTGACTAGTCTTGGGACAGCTCTCCAGAGTAAATAGGGAGAAACTGTTTCTACTGGCATAAGGGTTCCTAACCAGAGGACACAGATTTAAGGCAATTGGTGAAAGAGCCAGATATGAAATGGGAAAATAAATTTACGCAGCAAGTTATTATGATCTGGAATGCATTGTCTGAAAGGGTGGTGGAAGCAGATTCAAAAGTAACTTTCAAAAGGGAATTGGATAACTACTTGAAGGGGAGAAAATTGCAGGGGTATGGGACTAATTGGATAGCTCTTTCAAAGAGCAGGCACGATGGGCTGAATGGTCTCCTGTGCTGTAAGATTCTATAATTCAATACTCCTACCATGGTCAAGTTGTTTAAGCTATTCCCTTGAAAATGGACATCTAAAAATTATTTACCTGGGTATTTGTCCTCCGTAGCATTGAATCCTGGATTATGTTGAATGTAATGATGCCGTAGTCATTATCATCAAGGTGCCAGATTGCCATTCCCTGCATGCTTTCTAGTTCATTTATGATTACTGTGAGCCGTCGGTCTTGCTTCCTTAGCATTCTGGATCAGGATTTGTCATACGTTAAATTTACCAACTTAGACTCCAAAGCATGAGCGCTCCGAATTTATATTAGGTGGTTGATATCCTTCATTAATATAATCGTCCTGTTTTCACATGCCCTTTATCACTCATGGATTAACAAACCCTATTCTGACCAAGCTGTTGGTAGCATTTCTTTTGCTGTTTTTACATTGAAGTATCCCGTTGGAATATTTCATTTGATGGCTTATTCACTCACCACAGAACCTTGTTCTTTAATTTCCAGGCATCACAAATTTCCACATGTAGTTGTTTCTAAAGAACTACAACTAAAAGATGTTTAGAAGGTTTTAGCTCATTCTGAACCAGTGACATTCAAACCTATTTGCATGGTCAAATTTGAGACAATACTCATTAACCTCGCCAAATAGCGTATGTTGGTCACTTGGGCTGATTTTTGTCATCTTTGCCCAGTGAATCAACAGGAAAATGACTCCAGTTGCATCTGTTCATGTGCTTGTCAGTGTACTACTAATGGCTATAGTTCGGGATGCTTAATAGTGCATGCATCTCTACTGTTCTAGGATCATCCAGGAGATCAAAGCTAACCCCCAGCATCTTTTCCCTACTACCAACAGCCTCCAAAAAACCCCTCTTCCACCCTCATCCTTGAGTGCAAGAAGCTTATGGACTTCTTTGTCACTCTGCTGTTTTCCCCCTCCATTTGTCCACCAAGCCAATACCCCCCCAGGCCTCCTACCCTAGCTTGAACACCCCCCCCCCCCCCACTCTCTCGTTTCTCTTTTGTTTCTTCTCTTGCCTTCTCTGAGCTCACCTTGTCCATGAGACCCACTTTCTGCTCCCTTGACCCCGTTCCTATTAAACTGCTGACCACCCAACTTCCAAACCTAGCCCCATGCTAGCTGAAATTATAAATTGTTCCCTCTTCTCAAGGGATTCCCTCTTTCTCTTTCCTTCCCACTTTCAAAATTAGTCATCGAGCCCATCCTGAAAAAACCCACCATCGACCTCTGTCCTTGCAAACTGTGCTCCATCTTCAAGGACTTGAGAGGAAAGAGAGATTGAATGTGTTGTCACCTCCCAGATCCATGCCCATTAGTCCAATAACTCCATGTTTGAATCCCTCCAATTAGTTTTCTGCCACTCCCAAAACACTGAAATGGCCTTAACCAAAGTCTTGGATCGACATTCTCTGCCTGTGGTGCATTATCCCTCTTCCAGGCTCCTTGGCTCTCTGCTGCCTTTGACGTGGTTAACCACATTATCCTCCTCTGTTATCCAGCTCAGTGGGACTGCTCTTGCTTGGTTCCATTATCCATTTGTAGCCAGATCATCTCCAGCAACGACTTATAGAATCATAGAAGTTACAACATGGAAACAGGCCCTTCGGCCCAACATGTCCATGTCGCCCTGTTTATACCACTAAGCTAGTCCCAATTTCCTGCACTTGGCCCATATCCCTCTGTACCCATCTTACCCATGTAACTGTCCAAATGCTTTTTAAAAGACAAAATTGTACCCGCCTCTACTACTGCCTCTGGCAGCTTGTTCCAGACACTCACCATCCTTTGAGTGAAAAAATTGCCCCTCTGGACCCTTTTGTATCTCTCCCCTCTCACCTTAAATCTATGCCCCCTCGTTATAGACTCCCCTACCTTTGGGACTTCTCTTCCCACCCTGCACTGTCACCTCGGGAGTCCCCCATGGACTCAGCCCCCTCCTGTTCCTTATCTACACTCTGCCCCTTGTTAACATCATCCGAAAACATGGGGTCAGTTTCCACATATACGCAGATAACACCCAGCTCTAGCTCTCCACTGCCTCTCTCGACCCCTCCACTGCCGCTGTCTTGGATGATCTGCAGTTTCCTCCACCTGTGTTCTAGGCACTTTCTTGGTGTCGGGGGAGGGAGGATATGTATAGCTGGTCACCTTTAGCGCCCATTCTATGTGGTTGCAGTACTGCTCAGTTGCACCAGCTGCATTCAAAGGCAGATGTCAACTAAATTAAAAAGCGGAACTACAAAGGTGATCTCCAGATTTTTACCTGAGCCACGAGCAAATTGGCACAGGGTAAATCAGATCAGAGAGATGAATGCATGGCTCAAAGATTGGTGTGGGAGAAGTGGGTTTCGATTCATGGCACCAGTACGGGGGAAAGAGGGAGCTGTTCCATTGGGACAGGCTTCATCTGAACCACGCTGGGACCAGTGTTCTGGCAAACCGAATAACTAGGGTGGTAGAGAAGGCTTTAAACTAAATAGAGGGGGGGAGGGCTCAGATGGGGCAAAGTTTAGATTGATAAAGAGAAAAGTCAAGGAAGTAGTACAGGAAAGTGATGGGGGTAATGATAAACAGAATGTGTCAGGAAGGGACAGCGTACAAACATAAGAGTGCACTAGCAAATCGGGCCGGGATAGGAAAGAATGGTAAAAAGATAAAATTAAAGGTTCTTTATCTGAATGCGCACAGCATTCATAATAAGATTGATGAATTGACGGCACAAATAGAAACACATGGGTATGATCTCGTGGCCATTACAGAGACATGGTTGCAAGGTGACCAAGGTTGGGAGCTAAATATTCAGGGTTATTTAACATTTTCGAAGGATAGGAAAAAAAGGTAAAGATGGTGGGGTAGGTCTGTTAATAAAGGATGAATTTGGTATAATAGTGAGAAATGATCTTGGCTCAGAAGATCAAGGTGTCAAATCAGTTTGGGTGGAGGTAAGAAATAGCAAGAGAAGGAAATCACTGGTTGGAGTAGTATATAGGCCCCCTAACAGTAGCTACACTGTAGGGCAAAATATAAATTAGTTAATAAGGATCTGGTAATCGGTAATGAAACAGGATTGATTAATGATCTCAAAGTAAAGGATCCCTTGGGAAGCAGTGATCATAACATGATAGAATTTCACATCCAGTTTGAGAGTGAGGATCTTGGGTCTGAAACTACTGTATTAAACTTAAATAAGGGCAATTATAAAGGAATGAGGGCAGAATTGGCTAAAGTGGACTGGGTAAACAGATTAGATGGTATGATGGTGGAGAAGCAGTGGCAAACATTAAAAAAGATATTTTATGACTCGCAACAAAAATATATCCCTGCGAAGAGGAAAGACTCCACAAAAAGGGTGAACCAACCATGGCTAACTAAGGAAGTCCAGGATGGTATCAGGTTAAAAGAAAAAGCATACAACATGGCAAAGATTACTGGTAAGCCCGAAGATTGGGAAAACTTTAAAGACCAGCAAAGGATGACTAAAAGAATAATAAAGAGGGAGAAAATAAATTGAGAGTAAACTAGCAAGAAATACAAAAACTGACAGTAGAAGCTTCTACAAGTATATAAAAAGGAAGAGGGTAGCTAAAGTAAACATTGGTCCCTTAGAGGATGAGACTGGGGAAATAATAATGGAAAACAAGGAAATTGCAGAGGGATTGAACAGATATTTTGTATGTGTCTTCACAGTAGAAGACACTAATAACATACCAATAATAGTAGAAAATCAAGGGGCAAAGGGGATGGAGGAACTAAAAACAATCACCATCACTAGAGGAAAAAGTATTAGGTAAAGTAATGGGTCTAAAGGCTTGACAAGTCCCCTGGACCTGATGGCTTGCATCTGAGGGTCTGAAAGGAAGTGGCTACAGAGATAGTGGATGCATTGGTTGTAATCTTCCAGAATTCACTAGATTCTGGAAAGGTCCCAGTGGATTGGAAAACTGCAAACATAACACCCCTATTCAAGAAGGGAGTGAGACAGAAAGCAGGTAACTATAGACCAGTTAGCCTAACATTTGTCATTGGGAAAATGCTAGAATCCATTATTAAAAAGTAGTAGCAGGACATTTGGAGACTCATAATACAATGAAGGAGAGTCAAATGGTTTTATGAAGGGGAAATCATGTCTGACAAATTTATTAGTGTTCTTTGAGGAAGTAACGGGCAGGATGGATAAAGGGGAACCGATGGATGCAGTATATTTGGATTTCCAAAAGGCATTCGATAAGGTGCCACATAAGATTATTGCACAAGATAAGAGCTCATGGTGTTGTGGCTAATATACTGGCATGAATAGAGGATTGGCTAACTAACAGAAAACAAAGAGTCGGGATAAAAGGATCATTTTCAAAATGGCAATCTGTAACTAGTGGGGTGCTGCAGGGATCAGTGCTGGGGCCTCAACTATTTACAATATATAATCAATGACTTGGATGAAGGAACAGAGTGTCTTGTGGCCAAATTTGCTGATGATACAAAGATAGATGGAAAAGCAAGTTGCGATGAGGACACAGTGTCTGCAAAGGGACATTGACTGGTTAAGCGAATGGGAAAAATATTGGCAGATGGAATATAATGTGGGAAAATGTGAAGTCATCCACTTTGGGAGGAAAAATAAAAAAGCAAAATATTATTTGAATGGAGAAATACTACAAAATGCTGTGGTACAGAGGGATCTGGGTGTCCTCGTACATGAAACACAAAAAGTCAACGTACAGGTGCAGCAGGTAATCCAGAAGGCAAATGGAATATTGGCCTTTATTTCTAGGGGAATGGAGTATAAAAGCAGGGAAGTCATGCTACAACTGTACAGGGTGCTGGTGAGACCACACCTGGAATACTGCGTACAGTTCTGGTGCCCTTATTTAAGGAAGGACATACTCGCATTGGAGGCAGTTCAGAGAAGGTTCACTAGGTTGATTCCGGGTATGGAAGGGTTGTCTTATGAGGAAAGATTGAACAGGTTGGGTCTATACTCATTGGAGTTTAGAAGAATGAGAGATCTTATTGAAACATACAAGGTTCTGAGGGGACTCGATATAGTAGATGCTGGGAGGATGTTACCCCTCATGGGGGATTCTGACACTAGGGGGCATAGTCTCAGAATAAGGGGGTCACCCGTTTAAGACTGAAATGAGGAGGAATTTCTTCTCCCAGAGGGTTGTGAATCTTTGGAATTCTTTACCCCAAAAAGCTGTGGAGGCTTTGAGTCATTGAATACATTCAAGGCTGAGTTAGACAAATTTTTGATCAGCAAGGGAGTCAAAGGATATGGGGAAAAAGGTGGGAAAGTGGAGTTGAGGTAAAAATCATATCAGCCATGATCTCATTAAATGGCGGAGCAGGCTCGAGGGGCTGAATGGCCTACTCCTGCTTCTATCTCTTATGGTCTTAACATAGAAGTTAGTGTCCAAATGAACTTCTGTACTAGCTCTCAACCTCTTCTGCATTGGGGTGTGCTGAGTGCCACGGATATACTGAAGACCTCAAGCCTCCAGTTCCAATTTCCTTTGGAGCAGATGTTCAGTGGTTGGAAAATCATGCACAGTGCTCACCCAAGTTTCTGGTGTGCGCTCCTGAAGGGCAAGGCTCACTGCCAACACCATAAAGTCCAAAAGGTACCCCTCACATTGAGCCCGGGGAATGCAGATGTAGCTAAAGAGGTAGATATAGTTGTACGAAAGGTCTGGTATTCCCAGGGAACATAGTGTCATCCACTGCACCAGGTGTGCATTAAATCAACAGAAAAGGCTACCAATCCCTGATTTGTTACTGAGCTTAGGCAAATAATTATGCATGTAGATGCATATTTTTCATGATGTGCATATCCCACGAAAAACATGGATTCTGAAGTGAAAATAGTCTGAACGATTGGCTTTTTAGAGAATGGGTTACCACTGAAAATATGGCAGTATATGTATTTCTAGATACAGTAATTTGTACCAATCAGCCCTTGTCAGTATTTACTTGCCGTGCAAGCAAATGGTCCTGAACACATTTACCCACTGTGTTTATGCACCTAACCAATCTGATCTTGAATGTTGGCATAGTTTCTGCCACAACTACTAACCCTAGAAGTAAATTCCACAGCTCTACAAATCTGTGTGTAATGTAGTTTCTCTTGCTATCTGCTCTAAATCTCTTGCATTTAATCTTGTATCTATGACCGTCTCATTCTAGACCCCACAACGACTGGACACAGTCTGCTTCTATGTAATCTGACATATCGCCCCATAATCTGTGTTTTAATAAAGAAAACCTCAATTTTTCTAGTCTTTTCATATTATACCAGGCAGCATCCTAGTGAATCTGCGTTGTACCCTCTTTTAAAGCCTCAATATAGTTCCGATAATCTGTGAATAGTGCACAGAGTACTCTGAGGTCTTATGGTTTTGTTTCGGCTCATTATTACCTCTTGGCTGTTATGTTCGATACTTCTTTTGATAAAACCTAGAATTCTGTTAGGTTTTTTTTGAGTGGGTTCTCATCCACATACAAGGGATGGAGGGAGGTAGAATGTCACTTTTACATTCCAACCATCTCCTGGATGTTGCTTCTCAACAGTTTACACGGTTGGGTATTTCAGACTTATATAGTGCAAGTGTACCTGCACCCTTCCTCCAGAATTCTTCACAACAGTGAAGAAAGTAAATTAGTGTCCAGTGCACTGGATGCTCCTTTATTGTCTCTATTCTTCCTGATGTCCTTTTCATTTTTCCATGTCTTGATCTTTGAATGGAAAACAACCTCCATTGGAGCCTACGTGCCTGTGGTTGTTCAGTCACTTGTTTTTAGAAAAAATATTCTTTCATTGAAACTATCAGTAACTCTTGTTTCTGCTAAACGGCTTCCCACAGACTTGCCCAACTTCCCTTAAATTCCTCCAAATACTTCTATTTATTTTATTGGTCCTTTTATCATGGAGGGGGGGGGGGCGGATTTATTTGACATGGGGTACCTGTCTTGTACAGAGGTATCTTGCATTGATTTTTCAATCTTCTGATCAGTTGTGCAGGCGTAAATCAAAACCCACAGCCTGTGTAGAAGACCCTCCAGAGAAACAGGAGTTACTGTGGTAAGTAATGTTCCCTTCATGGGTGATTGTGTGCCAAGATACAAATAGTCAGTCACTGTTGTTGGCAACCTATTAGAGTGGGGAGGGTGAGTGTAACATGAAATATATTCAAGTGGCCTAGTCTAATGAGCTGTGAGGGACAAACTCGATATATTGTGAGAGATGCATCTGGTCATTGCTAGCTGCAAGTTGCACTACTGTGCCATCTCAAGTGGATTCTAGTCCCTGAGGGCAGGATAGTGAGTGTGAGGGGGTATTAATGCTGGTCATGGCCTTCATACTATTCAGGAGTAGTTGGATTTCAGAACAGGACCAGAAGGTGTGTAGGATTGTCGGTTTGGTACCCTCTCCAGCATTCTTATAGGAAAATCTGTCGGACTTGAGTTCGTTACATTCAGTGTTTATGTTGGCCGTCTCACGTTTTTGTTGCCTGTGATGATTGTGTGAGTGTTTGTTCTAAATTCTGCTCCATTCTTCCATGATTTGGTGGCCTGGGTTTTACTCCGTAGCTCCCTTTACACTTACTGTGGAGATGCACATAATATATAGGGCAGAGATATGTTTATGTGCATCTTTGTTATTGAAAGGGTGTCGGCCTAGGTGTTGCAGAGTGTTACTGAGTCCTGGAGGAAGTCCTTGTGTACCCAAGAGTAATCTGAGCAAACTGCTTCTTCTACCTAGGTTCTTGGGTAAGTTGGAATTTTAGTTACTTGAATGACAAAATCTTGCTCTTATAATGGTCCAGCCTAGTGATGCCCTTCCATGTGAGTTCTTGAATCCATTTGTGGTAAGTGAGAGATGTTTGATGTGCCAAATTAGAGAGCAGGTTGAGAGGCCTAGTGGGAATATTCAGAATACAAGCTTTCTGAAGGATTAGCCAAGCATCCAACTGAACTCCAGTAATGTCTTTGATTCCACAACCTTACCATGTAAAACTCATAATTATATAAACTACTGTACCGATTACATTAAATTATGTGGACAGATTCATTATCTTGTAAGTCGGCATTAAAAAAAAAATGTATGACTGTGCCATGCGTAAACCAGTTTACATTTTTTTTCTTCCTTGAATAAAATATATCAACCAACAAACAAAAATGTTGGAGAAACACAGCAGATCAGTTAGCATCTGAGGAAAGAACAGATAAGTTAACATTTCGGGCTACAGTCCTTCACAATTGGATTTTAACAGAATCAGAACAAAGGGAGAGGAGAAAAAATAGAGGAGGTATCGATGGGATGGCCAGTAACCTACGTTGAAAGAAAAATGGGATGAATAAATGACCAAGGTACTCTTTACATCAGCCAGTGAAAAGACTGATGTAAAGATCACTTCTTTCACACATTCCTCTCTGCTCTTTAAAAAACCTGTATCATGCCCAGGCATCTTTTTTGCCAGTGAAAACAAGTTAGTGTCTTCATAACTTGGAGCCTTAAATCCTGGAATAATTCCTTATTGCTCTTCTATGGACCGTTGCCAAAGCATTGATTTTTTTTTTTAGCAAATTGTGCCCATAATTTCATAAACTATTTCAACTGTAGCCTCACCAATGATTGAGTAACTTGTTCTGATGTAATGGAATATCCTTGAAATGCATCCCATGTCTTGTTAATAACTTTGTGTTGACTTGGTTTTTCCTGTTCCAGTATGCATTACCTATTATTCATCCACATTATATCCTTCTTCATGCATCCACATAATTGATCCAGAAAACTTAGTGGGACCAAGTTGATATTAATTTTTTTGGCTTAGGAATTTCCAGATCATCACCTATACAGGTCTAAAGCATTGATTTTTGGGTTAACTATTCCTGGATGCAACTACAATCCTGATTTGGAGCAGCTCTATCATACAAAAGGAAATCCAAAATGACATTTAGTAATGAATCAGGCCTCAGCTGAAGTATTGGGCTCGATTTTCGCACCCCCAAGCGGGTGCATTCGTGGCGGGGGGGCTGCGAAAATCGGTGATTCCCAGGGCGGGTCTGGAGCCCGGCTCCAACCCGCCCACTTCCGGGTTCCCCAGTGACACGCTGACACGCGCGCAGCCCCCGCATGTGGGACTCCCGCCAGCAATTAAAGCCGGCAGGGTGCCACTTAAAGCAATTAAACAGGTACTTCAGGTCGTTTACCGACCTGATTGACCTGATATTTTAGGAGGGGTGGGATTTTGCAATGCACTGAGACTGTTTCCCATACTGGGGGGAAATACTCCCAGTTCAAATGGACGTGTTGCAGCCATCAGCCTGTGGCAGCTGCAAAGGTCCATTTGACAGATGGGGGGGTGGAAAGAGACCCTCACTCATAGCAGGAGGCCACTCTGTCACTTTGGACAAAGTTTGGCCTCCACCACCCTCCACCTAACAATAAAATTCACCAACTTGGAACCTCAACCCTGGTGTGCGGACACGTTTACCTACCTTGAGGACCCTCTCAAACGTACATCGTCCGGATGGGGGCCGCCGTAGTTGCAGTCATGACCTCCTCGGAGGACGAACAGCATCGCCGGCCACGCCGTCCACCTCTGACACGTGGAGCGCCACAACACAGTGCTGTGACACATCCACCTGCACAGCAGGAGGGAGGGCAACCGCAGAGAGAGATGCGTCGCAGAAGACACTACCCTCGCCACAGGGTCTGCAGACCGAGGCTCAGCTTCCTGGACCTCTGAGGAGCAGTGCATACGGAGGCTCAGAGTCCGTCGCCAGGTAGTCGCAGACATCTGCAGTCTCCTTAACGACGAGCTGCTCCCGGATGGACCGAGCACCATCTTCTTACCTGTCGCTGTCAAAGTCACCACTGCCCTCAAATTCTTCGCCTCTGGATCCTTCCAGGGTGCCACTGGGGACATCACCTGGGTCTCCTAGTCGTCTGCACAAAAGTGCATAAGGCAGGTCACCGACTGCTTGTTTCACAGGGCCTCGCACTGTATCAACTTCCCCATGGATGACCTCAGCCAGACGGAGAGGGCAGTGGGATTCCACGCTGTGGCTGGCTTCCCACGGGTGCAAGGTGTAATTGATTGCACCCATATAGCAATACGAGCACCTCCCACACAAGCCAGGACTGTTTGTCAAGAAGGGCTGTCACTCCATGAACAATAAGCTCATCTGTGACCACCGCAAGAGATTTCTTCACGTGTGCGCCAGATACCCTGGCAGCTGCCACGATTCCTTCATCCTCGGGGAGTCCACCGTGCCGCCCCTCTTCCACTCACCCAACACCTGCAAGGGCTGGCACCTCGGGGACAAGGGATATCCCCTGCACACGTGGCTTATGACACCTCTGAGGAACCCCACCACCGAGCCACTGCGTCGATATAACGACAGCTACATTGCTACCAGCTCTACAATTGAGCAGGCTATAGGACTTCCCAAGATGCGCTTCAAGTGCCTTGATCATTCTGGGGGAGCACTTCAATACGCGCCACACAGAGTGGGATGAATTATAGTCGTCTGTTATGCCCTGCACAACATGGCACAACAGAGAGGGGTGCCGCTGGAGGAGGCCCCATCCACACCTGCCACCCATATTGAGAACGAGAGGAGAAGGCCGAGGAAGAGCAACAACCCATGGGCAGAACAGCGGCTCATCTGGTTGCTTGTGTGGCCAGGGAGTCACTGATATGTGAACAGTTCTCCCAACATCAGATTGTGTGAAGAGTCCAGTCCTCATCACCTGGACAGAGGAGCGGCCATACCAGCCCTCTCCCCTGCCCCCTGCACAAAACAGTGGTGCAACTACACCTACACCCACTGTAGAATGACCCAATGGGTGGCATCAAGTGTGCGTGTTCATGGTGAACCCCATGAAAGGGATCTGTTCCACAAGCCAGTCAAGAATGGGCAAGACGTGGCAGTAGTGGTGATAATAGGATTTATTGTGAATGTGGCAGAAAACAAATATAAACAAAAAACATGACGACAAATCGTCAGACACCCTTGTGTATTCCCTTTGTGCTCACAAAACCTTCGCCTTGCGTTTATGGGAACCCCAACGTGGTGCTACCCCTGAGGCTTCAGCAGAGGTAGTGGCAGGTTGCTCTTGTCCATGCCCTGACCGATTAGATGCTCTGCACGGACGCCCTCTGGATTTCGGTGCCCGTGAGGGGCCCCCCAAAGACTGCTCCACCTGCACCTGTGCAGGGGCAGACTCTGCCACCTGGAGAGGGGGCAGCATTGCGGGAACTGGTTGAGAAGGGGGCAACGGGTGCAACGTGGGAGCGCTTTGAGTGGCGTCCCCACTTCCATGTCCCTTTTCACCATCATCCCTCTCCTGGCCCAGGCCCACATCACTCCTTCCACCCTGCTGGACGACAGTTTGGAGGGCTTTTGTGAGGCCACTTGTAAAGTATCTGTCAGCCTGTTTAAGGCGGCAGAATGTTGCTCACCGTGAATCCGAACAGCCGTTGTCGGGGCCTGAATGGACTCATTGTTGAGCCGTGCTTGACGCTCGATGGAGGCTAGCCTTTCCTCCATTGCAGACATTCTCGCACCTAGCCGCGACACTATCTCAGAGATGCCTTCACATCCCTGCGACACTATCTCGGAGATACCTTCCTGCACCTGTGCCACCATTCCCCTCATGCAGGAGTTGGACTCCACCATCCTCTGCGCGATTGTGGAGAGTGCGCGTGGCACCTGTTCCAGCACCTCGGCAATGTGCTGCTGCCCCTCGATGACTCTCCTTTTCATGGCTGGCTCCCAGGGTTCAGCATCTTGGTCCAGCTGAGCAGAGCCTGGAGAAGAGTGCTCCCACCGACGTGGACTCTCCACGGCTGCCCCTGCCACCAGGGTCTGCTCGTGCTCACGTGTGCGCGGTGACTCACCACGTGCAAGCCCAACTAAGTGAGGACGGGGACCCACCCAAGGTGTGTGTATCTGCGCTGGTGGATGCTTGGCTCAGATGTGACAATGGACCCTCAGAGGCCGGCAGGTCCTCTGAGGAATCGCCCTCCACGGTCATGGCGCTCGCAGATGGGTCTGCAAGAGAACAGAGAGCAATATTAGGCATGTGGACAGATGTTGAGGTGCTGCAGATGCCAAGTGATGCTAAGATCATTCGCTATCATGAGTGCTGAGTGTTTGCTTTCTGTCACCAGCCGCTTGTGCAATCCCAGCCTCGGCACCCGCCACGGACAGGCACTCCAGCGTGCGGCTGATATCCAATGCCTGCTGCTCTGTGTCTGTTAGTGCCATCTGGTGTGGCGGGCTCGCTCTGTTCCTTGCCCTCTGCCGGGTGTTCTGGCATCTCTTCTCCTATCAAGGCAAAACACAGAGGCGTGATTGAGTGATGGTTGCATGGTGACCCGCTGCATGCATTGGTGTGGGTGGGGTTGAGCGTGAGGAAGATGCATGGGAGGGTGCGTGTGCAACATAGCCATGAGATTGTATGAGGATTGGGTTGCATAGTAGTGTTCGACTGGGGACAGGGGCGGTGAGTACGTGCAGGCAAGGTGAGGGTGATAGTTGAGTGGATGTGAGGAGTGATGCGAGAGCCTTGTGGTGGCAGTGCAGAAGGGGTTGTGTGGAGGTAATGTGGAAGACGGAGTGCAGGAGAATGCGTAAGTATACTCACTTAGGCTGACCTGGTTAAGTCACTAAATCTCTTCCTGCACTGCCCCCAGGTTCGTGGCACATTGCCGCTGCTGGTGACCTCCTCGGCCACCTCCAGCCAGGCCGCCTTAGTGGTGGAGGGAGGGCACTTCCTCCCATCGGATGGGAAAAGGATTTCCTTCCTCCTCCTCACCCCATCGAGCAGAACCTGGAGTGAGGAGTCTGAAAGTCTTGGGGCAGCCTTTCCTCTGGCCTGCTCCATGGTTCAAAATTGGTTGTTTGCTGCAGGAAGAGCATTGGTGGACTGCCCCTTTAAATCGGGTTCCTCCACTGCCAGACTATGCTGCGCATGCGCAGCCTGCCTGCTGTGCAGCTTTCCAGGGCGAAACCCGGAAGCAAAGGTAAGTGGCTCCAATTAGCCTGCGATTGCGTGCGGAGCACACTGATTTCACTGGGCGTGTTATCCACGCGCCCAGTCGACCCCCCGCTGCGAACCCGCCGCCCTCCTAATATCGGGCCCATTGTGTTCAATTCTGGACACCACACGTTAGGAAGGATGTTAAGGCCTTAGAGAGGGTGCAGAAGAGATTTGCTAGATTGGTACCAGGTATGAGGGACTTCAATTATGCTGAGAAGCTGGGGTTGTTCTTTTAAAGAGAAAGTTAAGAAGAGATTTGATAGAGATGTTCAAAATCATGAAGGGTTCTGAGCAAGTAAATAACGAGAAACTGTTTCCTGTGGCAGAAAGGTTAGTAACCAGAGGCCACAGATTTAAAGTAATTGGCAAAAGAATCAGAGGAAAGATGAGTGTTTTTTAATACAGCCAGTTGTTATAATCTGGAATGCACTGCCTGAAAGAGTGGTGGAAGTAGATTCAGTAATAACTTTCAAAAGGGAATTGGATAAATACTTGAAGGGCAAAAATTTACAGGACTATGTAGAAAGAGCAGGGGAATGGGATAGCTCTTTCAATGAGCCGGCACAGGCACGGTGGGCTGAATGGCCTCCATTTGTGCTATAACATACGATGATGCGATGAATTTGTCCCCTTCAAGGGAGTGAAATTGAATAAAGAATTTGTCTCCTATAAGGCAGAAAATATTCATTTTGGAAATTTGAGAGAAATGGGACAAATATCCTATTCCAAACACTATCCATTTTTTTTTAAAATGAACTAATTTTTAGTGCAATTTTGGGAAAAATGGGTAATGTTAAATATTTACCACCAGTAAAATTGTTTCTCAGAGTTAAGTGGATAATTGCTTGGACTTGAGGGCTATTAAAATATTAGTATTGGCCCTTGCATCAGTGTGATTGGAAGAAAAATCTTACTTTCACAGAGATAGTTCCCACCTTTATCTCTTTTTTTAAAAAAAAATCTTCTTTCTTGTATTAAATTTGAGTGCCTGCAAGTTTATGGAAAATTTGTCATCCTAGAATTTACTTTCCATTCTGCAGTTGTTTACATACATTAGGCAGTATATGAGAGAGGCTTATTACAGTTCATAGTTTGGTCTTGCTATATGCATCAGTAATATGTTCTAGACATGAAGCAATTTTTTCACCCCAGTAATGCTTTCAGTTAATGTAGCAACACATCAATTGTGCTATGCTAAATAAAAGATTGGCCAAGTAATAGTCAGTGCCTACTCCCTGATAAAGGTGTATTGTATGCTCAGCCAAAAAAAAGATAATCTACAGCCTTGCTGGTTTAAATACTCTCCTTGGGTGTAGCCCAGCTCATGTTATGTTGATGGAGGTGTAATTTTGCCATAATTCAAGTTCTTCATTTTTTGATAAATAGCAAATGCAGATACTTATGGTATATATACCAAAGGGACCTTGAACTTTTAATAACCAAACAAAAATTATTTACTTAATTTATTGTTTATAATTTTTGTTATCTTTTATCTTGAACATTTCACTATTTACTATTTTTAACAGTAAAGGAAATAAAAACTGCCAAACATTTAATTTAAATGTTTTTGAATGTGCAGCTAAATAAAAAGCCACACTAGTGTCACAATGCCCTGTGCCAGTGTAGGTTACGGGATTAAGCATGCAAGTTCCCAAAGTTGGGACTTGATGGTTTGGAGTAGTAGCAGGCTGAACTTGGGTACTATGGGCTCTCAATTGGGCCACTTAGTGCCTTTGTGTAGGCGCTACGCAGACTCCTAAGGACCTAAAATGGCATCCAGAATCTGTGCGCACACTTCTAGTGACATGTGCCGCATGCCATATTGCTAAAGGCATTCGTGCATGTGCAGATAACGAATGCCAACAGCATGTAAAGTAGGGAAATTATGTGGTAGATCAGGGTGCAACGCTGATTTAAAGGGACGGATGCGATTTTGGAACTCCACACTCCAGCCAACGCACTGTTTTAGCCTCGCACAGCTGAACAGATCTTAAACCACATGCAGGACCCCTCCATCAGCGCTATTTAAAGGGATCATGCAGGATTTACAGGTTAGTTGCTGGATTATTGCTTCTGGCTGCTGATGCATTTGTACCTGTTTTTGGAGGTCTCCTATGCTTGAATACTACAACATGGGGACATAGCCTAAAAATTAGAGCCAGAACTTGCAGGAATTAAGTTACGAAATGCTTCCACACACACGGGATGGAAGAAGTTTGGAACACTGTTCTGCAAACGACATTTGATGCTAGCTCAGTTAATTTTAAATCTGAGATTGATCGATTTTTGTTAACCAAAGGTATTAAGGGATATGGGGCTATAGCTCAAGGGGCAAAATGGCCTAATCCTCTTCCTATTTTCCTATGTTCCTATAATAAAGTTTCAATACTCCACAGGGAGTGGGCTAGCTAGCTGACAGGCAACATCAAGAGCACTGGCGGAGTGGCAGGAGTGGGACAAGAATGCTGTCATCCTGAGAGAGGATAGCAGGTTCATGTTCTATGGAGCCACTGCCACTTACTGCCTCCTGTAATGCGCCACCTTCTCTTGCAAGAAAGCAGGCCGTGTGTCGGTGAGTGTCCTGCAAGATGTTTGGGTGATGTCGCTATTATGGTTCAATAGCTGCCAGTGGGTAGAATCACAGAAGTTTACAACATGGAAACAGGCCCTTCGGCCCAACATGTCCATGTCGCCCAGTTTATACCACTAAGCTAGTCCCAATTGCCTGCACTTGGCCCATATACCTATCTTAACCATGTAACTGTCCAAATGCTTTTTAAAAGACAAAATTGTACCCGCCTCGACTACTGCCTCTGGCAGCTCGTTCCAGACACTCACCACCCTTTGAGTGAAAAAATTGCCCCTCTGGACCCTTTTGTATCTCTCCCCTCTCACCTTAAATCTATGCCCCCTCGTTATAGACTCCCCTACCTTTGGGAAAAGATTTTGACTATCGACCTTATCTATGCCCCTCATTATTTTATAGACTTGTATAAGATCACCCCTTAACCTCCTACTCTCCAGGGAAAAAAAGTCCCAGTCTATCCAACCTCTCCCTATAAGTCAAACCATCAAGTCCCGGTAGCATGCTAGTAAATCTTTTCTGCACTCTTTCTAGTTTAATTATATCCTTTCTATAATAGGGTGACCAGAACTGTACACAGTATTCCAAGTGTGGCCTTACTAATGTCTTGTACAACTTCAACAAGACATCCCAACTCCTGTATTCAATGTTCTGACCAATGAAACCAAGCATGCTGAATGCCTTCTTCACCACCCTATCCACCTGTGACTCCACTTTCAAGGAGCTATGAACCTGTACTCCTAGATCTCTTTGTTCTATAACTCTCCCCAACGCCCTACCATTGACGGAGTAGGTCCTGGCCCGATTCGATCTACCAAAATGCATCACCTCACATTTATCTAAATTAAACTCCATCTGCCATTCATCGGCCCACTGACCCAATTTATCAAGATCCCATTGCAATCCTAGATAACCTTCTTCACTGTCCACAATGCCACCAATCTTGGTGTCATCTGCAAACTTACTAACCATGCCTCCTAAATTCTCATCCAAATCATTAATATAAATAACAAATAACAGCGGACCCAGCACCGATCCCTGAGACACACCGCTGGTCACAGGCCTCCAGTTTAAAAAACAACCCTCCACAACCACCCTCTGTCTTCTGTCGTCAATCCAATTTTGGATCCAATTGGCTCCCTCACCTTGGATCCCGTGAGATTTAACCTTATGTAACAACCTACCATGCGGTACCTTGTCAAAGGCTTTGCTAAAGTCCATGTAGACCACGTCTACTGCACAGCCCTCATCTATCTTCTTGGTTACCCCTTCAAAAAACTCAATCAAATTTGTGAGACATGATTTTCCTCTCACAAAACCATGCTGACTGTTCCTAATCAGTTCCTGCCTCTCCAAATGCCCGTAGATCCTGTCCCTCAGAATACCCTCTAACAACTTACCCACTACAGATGTCAGGCTCACCAGTCTGTAGTTCCCAGGCTTTTCCCTGCCGCCCTTCTTAAACAAAGGCACAACATTTGCGACCCTCCAATCTTCAGGCACCTCACCTGTAGTTGGTGATGATTCAAATATCTCTGCTAGGGGACCAGCAATTTCCTCCCTAACCTCCCATAACGTCCTGGGATGCATTTCATCAGGTCCTGGAGATTTATCTACCTTGATGCGCGTTAAGACTTCCAGCACCTCCCTCTCTGTAATATGTACACTCCTCAAGACATCACTGTTTATTTCCCCAAGTTCCCTAACATCCATGCCTTTCTCAACCATAAATACCGATGTGAAATATTCATTCGGGATCTCGCCCATCTCTTGTGGTTCCGCACATAGATGACCTTGTTGATCCTTAAGAGGCCCTACTCTCTCCCTGGTTACTCATTTGCCCTTTATGTATTTGTAGAAGCTCTTTGGATTCTCCTTTGCCTTATCTGCCAAAGCAATCTCATGTCCCCTTTTTGCCCTCCTGATTTCTCTCTTAACTCTACTCCGGCAATCTCTATACTCTTCAAGGGATCCACTTGATCCCAGCTGCCTATGCATGTCATATGCCTCCTTCTTCTTTTTGACTAGGGCATCAATCTCCCGAGTCATCCAAGGTTCCCTACTTCTACCAGCCTTGCCCTTCACTTTATAAGGAATGTGCTTACCCTGAACCCTGGTTAACACACTTTTGAAAGCCTCCCACTTACCAGACGTCCCTTTGCCTGCCGACAGACTCTCCCAATCAACTTCTGAAAGTTCCTGTCTAATACCATCAAAATTGGCCTTTCCCCAATTTAGAATTTTAACTTTTGGGCCAGACCT
The DNA here is from genome assembly GCF_035084215.1 of Heptranchias perlo. NCBI lineage: Eukaryota > Metazoa > Chordata > Chondrichthyes > Hexanchiformes > Hexanchidae > Heptranchias > Heptranchias perlo. The sequence continues at coordinate 13,765,044 of NC_090329.1, read as the reverse complement.
ATCATTCTCCATAGCTATCTTAAAACTAATGGAATTATGATCACTGGTCCCAAAGTGATCCCTCACTAACATTCTCTCACCTGCCCTTCCTTATTTCCCAAGAGGAGGTCAAGTTTTGCCCCCTCTCTAGTCGGGCCATCCACATACTGAATGAGAAATTCCTCCTGAATACACTCAACAAATTTCTCTCCATCCAAGCCCCTAATGCTATGGCTGTCCCAGTCAATGTTGGGAAAGTTAAAGTCCCCTACTATTACCACCCTATTTTTCTTGCAGCTGTCTGTAATCTCCTTACATATTTGCTCCTCAATTTCCCATTGACTATTTGGGGGTCTGTCGTACAATCCTATCAAAGTGATCTCTCCCTTCTTATTTTTCAGTTCTACCCATAAAGACTCAGTGGGCGAACCCTTGGATATATCCCCTCTCACTGCTGCCGTGATGTTCTCTCTAATCAAGAACGCAACTCCCCCTCCTCTCTTACCTCCTGCTCTATCTTTCCTATAGCATCTGTACCCTGGAACATTGAGCTGCCAGTCCTGCCCCTCCCTTAGCCATTTTTTAGTAATAGCTATAACATCCCAGTCCCATGTACCCATCCATGCCCTGAGTTCATCTGCCTTGCCCATCAGACTTCTTGCATTGAAATAAATGCAGTTTAATCTAGACTTCCCTTGGTCTTTGCCCTGCTTTCTCAGACCATCTGTCCGGTCATGTTTTGTACACACTGCCTTTTGTTTCTGTCACCACTTTACTTCCCACTGACTTCCTGCATCGGTTCCCATCCCCCTGCCACATTAGTTTAAACCCTCCCCAACAGCACTAGCAAACACTCCCCCTGGGACATTGGTTCTAGTCCTGCCCAGATGCAGACTGTCCAATTTGTACTGGTCCCACCTCCCCCAGAACCAGTTCCAATGGCCCAGGAATTTGAAACCCTCCCTCTTGCACCATCTCTCAAGCCACGTGTGCTTGCAACAGTGGTAATGTATGAGGGTGAGATGAAGCATCTGATTGGAAGGGTTGGATACTGATTGAAAGAGTTTGTTGATATGGGGGTGTAGTGCATGGAGCAGTGGATGTGGCTAGTGGTGCAGTTGGTAGGAGATGCCACTTGACAGTTGACCTCACTCACCTTGACCACTCATATCAAAGCATTGAACTTCTTCCTGCGCTGCATCCATGTTCATGGTGCTATATGCTTGGCTTTGACTTTGTCCCCTACTGCCTCAGGAGCACACATCTGGAGGGCCTCTTGCCCCCCTGCGAATATAGGATGCCTCTCCTTCTGTCCACCTCTTGTACCAAGGCCTCTAGTGCATCATCAGAGAACCTTAGTGCACGCACTCTTACAGGCCTGGTACAAACTCAGATCAGCAGATTGGTGGTGTGGGATTTAGTAGTACGCAACCTCCTATTCAATGTTTTAACATAACTCAACAGTTTGGAAACATAGGGACGGGACCTGCATCTGTGTTTTATGTGCGCGATGTCTGATCTCCGTGCGGATCCGTATCTAATATTTTGCAAATATCAGAGTCCTGCAAATGTTGAGCAGCCCAGTTGTTGCTCATTAAAAATTCCAGAGGTTCCATCATCTCCATGCTGTACTATATTGCAGCATAGATTCACTTCCCAATTGACTTCCTGCAGCCACACTGCACCTCCCCTTTAAGAGGTGCAGGTTGCCTTTAAGTGGTGCTAGCCACTCGCGCTATCTGGGCCTCCTGCTGGTGAGCAGCCATTCAACAGCACAGGTAGTACTGGATGGTTGCAGCAATCAGGTAAATCACCAGGCAGCACGAATGGTACGTACTGCCTGCATCTCAGCGACCGGGCACGGGTTAATCGTGCACTGTGACCCCTATGCCAGGTTTCTGGGGTTACCCAATATAACCCCCTATGGCTCAAAAAAGGAAGTGTAATTCTTGGGTGTCATTGTATGCTTTTTAGCAGCCATTATAAAACTGCTGTCTGCATCGGTGCAAAAGAAAGAACTTGTATTTATAAAGTGCCTTTCATGGAGTCAGGACAGCCAATTAAATACTTTAAGTATAGTCAGTGTTATAATGTAGGAAATGGAGCAACAATTTGCACACAGCAATGTGATAATGACCAGAAAATCTGCTTTAGTGATATTGGCTGAGGGATAAATATTAGCCGGGACAACTCCCCTGCTCTTCACAATGTGTCATAGGATCTCTTACGGGTAGATCATCATCCTGTCCTCAATTAGGGAATGGCGTGTGGCATTTAGTTTGGTAGGGAAGCAAGGTAGTAAACAAAAATTCATTCAGTGAAACTGATTCAGATCTCTGCTTAAGACCAACTGATACATCAAACTGCAGTTACCAAAGTCAACACAATACAGAAGTATGGCTCAAGCACCATCCTACTTGTCCAGGCATTTCAAAGGCTGAACGTTATGTAACCATTTGGACTTTGGTTTGAAAACTGGCCGTGTCAATTTTCAGCTGAATAGGCCAAAATTGGTAAATTAAAATTTCTGAATTTGAGACGGGGGAAGAAAACAAAAGAGCAAGAGAGAAAATGGGAATATAGGGATGTCAGTGTGAGCAGAATTGAAGTGTTTACATTTTATTTTATTTAAAATTGTTATTAGTAACTTATAGCATTAATATTGCAAGAATAAAACTATTCCTGACTTTTGAATAGGTATAACTGCAATAGTATTTTTAGCATCACAGTACAGGAGCTGAAAACAAAACCAGTCAACCCAGGGAGGCAAAGATTTCCCTGGATCTGTTGGGAAGCTACGGGTTAAAAGTTTACACAAGATGTTGTCAAAGATTGAAGTCTGCTGAAGGGTTTTCTGCTGAAATTTGTAGATGTAGATTAATATTGACCTTTATGCCCATGAAAATAAATATTAATGAGTTAAACTCCAGTCAACAGAGCGTTTGGATTTCTAAGCTAACATTTTTTTCACTCCCCAGTAATGTGTAATCTTATGAATAAATTAATCCAAATGATTCTGTACAGAAGACAAAATGCAACACCCTGGTTTAAAATAGTTAAGACATTAGAGCAGCTTTTGCAGAGTGGGGTTTTATTTAAATATTTCAGAATTGTGTGGTAATGCAACTGCTGATCTTTCATACAAGCAGCTCAAAACTGCATATTTCATTGTTGTGTAGTAACGTACTCTGTAGTAGCATACTCATTTTTTGACAGTTTGGTGCAGTGATTTTTAGTCTATTGGTCCTAGTAACTTGAGACTTCGGTTAAGTTGCTCCAGGAAGAGGGGTTATCCATTTCTTTAGTACAATTGTTGAAATAACAATGCAATAATGAGCCTTTTACCAATAGACCATGAGGACCAAAATTATACTTCTTTTCTAAGAAACATTTTTTTCCTTCTCTAAGTTAATCTTTCCCTGCTTTAAGGTTTCCCATGACACCAAGCACCAGTGCCAGACTGGCTGACTCATTCAAATCCTTTGCCAATTTTGCTGTTGAACTGGTAACTTGGTCCACCTGTCACCTCCAGACATTACAGCCAAGATTCAGAATTCATTGAGAATCTGGTGTCCATGGAGTAATGCACTGTACTATTTGCCTACCTTCCCATTTATCTCTTCTGTGAGTCTACAAACAAAAAATGGTGTTGAATATTACGACCCACAATGAGAACCAGTTATATTGGGCAGTTTTGAATAGAACAATATGCACTGAAGAAAATGGAAAATCTTCCATGTTAGGTTTGGCTGTTAGAACAATCTTCTAGCTTCCTCCATGAATTTGTTCTTAAATAATGCAGAATGCATAGGAACACAATATGGATGCCTTACTACAGAAGAAAAATGCCCAGTTAATGCAGTTTAACCTATGCTGGTAAATCTGCAGATTTCCTAAAGCCACATTGAGCTTAATATTGAGGTTTTTTTTTTTAATTTGTACTTTAAGGAAAAAGCCCTTCAGTTTAAAACAAAAATGTTCATGTTTCACTTTCATGTTTTTAAGGGAACAGTGCAGATCTACGTTTGGTAAAAACCTACATTGAACTCGGATTGCCAGGAACCCAAATAGAGTTCCTCATGTCAGAGAGGAATCAGGTAAACCCATCATTTTTTTTTTAAAAACACACTAATTGATCTCCCATGGCTGATAATGGACTTTTTTAAAAAAAAATTGTAATTCACTAGGCCAAGACATCTGTTATTTGTGACTTGGCTTGCTCATAAGTGAGTCAGTTTGAATTTTTTTAAATGTCTAGTCTACTTCAACTTACTTAGTTCAACTTTCAGTTACAACTTCCAAATAATTAAGAATTATTTAAACTTACTTTGTTTTGGGTGGAATAAGAGTCTTGGATCTGATTGGTCATGGGTTTGCTCTCTTGGTTGGCCAATTTAGAGCTCAGATTTAGTGATTCTATGGTTCTTATGGACTAATAGATATCTCAAAAGGGATGACTTTTTTCTGTAATTCACCTGTAATAAGTGAGTGGGAATTTAATTAAATTAGAAGTTAGATTTTTATTAAAATTTATTACATATGCCAGAATCCTGTTTTTAGTATGTGTTTCTGTATAGTTTTTAAATACTTGCTTGTAGATCCCTGTGGTGAAGCCTACGGTAAGTCAGAACAAAACAAATTTCCCGAAGGATGCATTCCTGATGCTATAAGCTATAAATATGGGGATTTGGAGCTTATGAAACTCTATATCTAGTGGTATAAGTATGCACTTGTTGGCATGACTGTGTGTCACGGACTGGTGATGTCCAAAATCAGGAGGGCTTGACATACTTAAATTTAATATAGTATAGATTTCACAACATAATTATGAATGACTAATGCCATTTGGCCCAACTTACTTATCCATCCAGAATGATTAAGTTTTTCCCCCATTGCAGCATTCAACTGGTTCTAATGTAATTGTAGGGTTTTCTGGGAGTCTGTTCCATGAGTTGATTGCTCTTTGTGTGAAGATAAACTTCCTGATAATCCTACTAGTTTAAAACTGTGACCCCTTATTCTTATCTTGCAAATTACGTTAAAGTAATTTTCAAGATTTACCTTTTCCATAATGTTTATAATCATGTATACCTCTAAGATCACCTCTCAAGCATTGCCTTTCAAGGCTGACGAGCCCAATTTTCTCCATTCATTCCTCATAGCTGAAACTTCTATGACTGGAGATCATCCCTCTTGCACTACTTCCAGGGCTTGAATGTCTCCTTTGTCTCTTGGTGGCCAGAAATGGACACAGTACTCAAGGTCTCGTCTCATTGGAGCACTGAATGGTTTTATCACAACTTCTTCTCACTTTTGTAATCAACTCTTTCAATAGGCTTTGATTGTTGCTTTGCATTGATTAAGCATCTTGAGTCTATTAAAACTCCTAGGCTGTATCCTTAGCTATTTCAAATCCATTCATGGAGTTTGTGTATTGCCCATTTTGCCTGCCTACATGTGAAAATTTACATTTTTTTGTATTAAATTTCTTCTGTCATCATTCTACCCACATACGTATTTTGTCCAACTGATTATGCAACTTCTGAGCTGTCTTCTGATTCCACTGCTCCTCCTAGCTTGCCATCATCTGAAAATTTGATCAGTTTGCATTGGGTTTCTGAGTCCAAGTCATTGATCTAAATTAGAAACAGGAGTGCTCCCCACACCAATCCCTCGGGCATTTAGTACATCCCCCATCCAGACATGATTACTCTAAGTACCTGTTCATTTTCCTACCCTTCACCAATTTCTTTTACATATCTAAGATTTACCCTGGATTCCCACAGCTTTGAGCCTTTCGAGTGTAACATTGTCAGATGCCTTTTGGAAGTAAAGATAAAACACATCGTAGTCCTTCACGCAATCCACTTCCTCAGTCAAGGAGGTTGGTCAGCAGAATCTTCTGTTTCTCATTACATTTTGGGTACTGTTAATTAAGTTGTTGTACAAATAATCAAGTTATACCTGATTTTTTTTTTGAGGGAGGGGGAATCCCATCTCCAGTCTCATTTGACGCTTTCTAACTCTGGTCCTGTCTTGTCCTGAGCTAAATCAGTAAAATTTACTTGCATATATAGCATTTATGCCTCAGCAATTTATAAACTTGGATCTTAAATTAAATAAAGTTCAGCTCTCCAAATCTTTCCTCATATTTTAGAGCCCAAGTGTTACAATGATTGTCATTGCTCTTTTCTGAACTCTTTCTATTGTATAAATGCCCTTTTGAAAGTAGGGGGGGGGGGGCAAAATACACACAGTATTCCAAATGCAAACTCAATAAAGATCTATGTAAGGCTACAACAGGAGGTCATATGCTTTTTGTTTTTGATTAGCATTGTTCCTAATCAGGTTTTAAGAGCATACTTTGTCCCTGAAACAGGCTGTGCCACAAAATCTCTTAACTATTGGAGAACAGTTTTCAATCATTGTGAGGAGCAACACCCAAAATATCTTGCATTCTGTCATTATGCAGACAGTGTAGCTAATTGTTGCAGAATTGTATTCTGTTTCAGCTGCCTCTGCCACATCCCTCCCTTCCCCTAATCCACCATGCCAAACTTCCCCCAAGGTTCCCCCCTGCTCTAGCCCTGAACTTGCTTCTTTCTCCAATTTCTCTCCTATCGCCCCTTATGCCCTCTGAGCTCATCTTGTCCACGAGACCCACCTCCTGGTGTCTTGACCCTATTCCCACTAAACTGCTGACCACCCAACTTCCCTTCCTGCTAATATTGTTAAGTTACTTTTTAGGTACTGTCCCCCTCCCTTTCACACCTGTGTCATTAGTCCCATCAAAATATCCACCCCATCACGAATCTCCCTGTCCTCTCCAGCCCTTGACCATGCAGTTGTCTCCCAAATCCAAGCCCATTTTTCACACAACTCCATGTTTGAACCTCTCCAATCAGGTTTCTGCCCCTGCCACAGCACTGAAACGACCCTAACCAAAGACCTAAATGATATCCTATGTGACTGTGACCATGGTGCATTACCTCTCCACATCCTTCTCGACCTGTCTGCAGCCTTTGACGCTGTTGAACACAACATCCTCTTCCAAAGCTTCTTTTCTGTTGTCCAGCTGGTCTTTTCTGGGTCCATTCTTATGTATCCAGAGAATCTCTTGTAATGGCTTCTCTTCCCGCTCATACAATGTTACCTTTGGATTCCCCCAAGGGTCTATCCTTGGCCCGCTCCTATTTCTCATTCACACGCTTCCCCTTGGTGACATAGAATCATAGAAATTTACAGCACAGAAGGAATCCATTCGGCCCATCGCTTCTGTGCCAGCCAAAAAAGAGCTATCCAGCCTAATCTCACTTCCCAGCTCTTGGTCCGTAGCTGTGTAGGTTACGGCACTTCAAATGGATATCAAAGTACTTTAAGTGCGATGAGGGTTTCTGCCTCTAATACCCTTTCAGGTAGTGAGTTCCAAACCCCCACCACCCTCTGGGTGAAAAAAATTCTCCTCAACTCCCCTCCAATCCTTCTACCAATTACTTTAAATCTATGTCCCCTGGTTATTGACATCCCTGCTAAGGGAAATAGAGTGGATAGGAAGGACCTATCCAGGCCACTCATAATTTTAACCTCAATTAAATCACCCTTCAGCCTCCTCTGTTCCAAAGAAAACAATCTTTCCTCATAGCTAAAATTCTCCAGCCTGGCCACACCCTCATAAATCTCCTCTGTACCTTCTCTAATGCAATCTCATCTTTCCTGTAATGTGGAGATCATCCAAAAACTTAACATCAGGTTCCACATATACACTGACAACACCCAGCTCTACCTCACCACATTTTAGACCCTCCACTGCCTCTGTGTTGTTATGCTGCTTGTCCAACATCCAGTACTAGATGAGCAGAAATTTCCTCAGATTAAACACTGGGAAGACTGAAGTCATTGTTTTCAGCCCACACCACAAACTCTGTTCCCTAATCACTGATTCCATCCCTCTCCCTGTCCACTGTCTCAGGCTGAACCAGACTGATCACAACCTCGGCGTCCTACTTGACCCTGAGCTGAGCTTCCGCTTCCATATCCTCTCCCATCACCAAGACCACCTCCTGAACCCCTCAGCTGTTATAATTGGATAGCCATGTGGTGAATACTAGAGCCTGGTCTTTAGTTGTTTCCAAACCTTTATTCATAGAGATTCCCCTTACACACACCACACCCTAGATAAGCTCTCCTATAAAAAGGATACAAGAGTCCCCGATTGATACCCACCACCTGAATACAATTAAAACTCATTGTATGATTTATATCAATTAATATCAGCCTCTCCACCCCTCTCCTTTTTAAGATGCTCCTGAAAACCTATCCCTTTGACTTGTCCTAATGTCTCCTTTGCCTCTGTCAAATTTTGTCTGATTACTTTCCTGTGAAGTGCCTTGGGATGTTTTACTATGTTAAAGGCACTATATAAATGCAGATGTGGCATGTTTACTGATTTCAGGCTGTTCCCACAACCCCTCTTTAAAAAAAAAATTCTATTCTTACTTTAAATGAAAATGCCAGCTTAACTCAGTGCTTGCACCCTTGTCTCTGAGTCAGAAAGTTTTTGTTTCAAACCCCACTCCAGGATTTGAACACATCAGTTCTGATACTGAGAGAGTGCTGCATTGCTGAATGTGCTATCTTTTGGGTGAGATGTTAAACGTAAGCCCCGACTATCTGTTTAGGTGGATGTGAAAGATTACGTGGCACTTTTTCAAAGAGGAGTAGGGAGTTCTCCTGGTATCCTGGTCAACATTCCTCCCTGAACCAAAACCACCAAAACAGATTAACTGGTCATTTTATTGCTGTTTATGGGACCTTACTGTGTGCAAATTAGTTGCTGTGTTTGCCCACAAAACAACAGTGAAAGCACTTCAGAAAAGTAATATATTGGTTGTGAAGTGCTTTGGGATATCCTGGCGATGTGAAGACCGCTATATATTTACAAGTTCATTCACTCTTCCTTAAATGATCTCCCCCTTTCCAGCAGGGTCTCACTAAGGCTACTTATATACACGTTGAAATGAACATAGAGGAACTAGTAAATGCATGTAGTGGCAGTGTTATATTATTCGGTTTTTATAGTTGATATTTTCTCTGGTTCAACTTCATCAGCCACTTGCATAGCAGATCTTGTCTCTTATGATCCAGAGTATACCTTTTCCTGCTCAGCGACTAGGCAAATGATAGTGAGATCCAGAGATCACAACAGAGAACCATTACTCTGTATGTCATCTACTGCAATGTATCGCATGCTGCCACATGATTCTCCCCTCAAGAAGGTGGACTGAGTATGTATTCTTATCAGATGAAGACTTGTGCCCTAAACCATGACAGTTTATTTATAAAAAAAAACAGGTGAAATAACATTAAATAATATAAAACGGTGAATCATAAAATTTGCTATTCTCCTCGATACATAAAATAATAAACATATCACCCAGCTTCTTTCAATGTAAACTTTAAAACCGAGCACACTTTCTAAGCTCCAATATGATAGATTAGCAAAATTCTATTGTATTGTATGATTTGATTATGTTGCCTTCAGTTGTGACTCTCTTTGAACTGCACATTTTAAAGATATGAAAATGTAATTTTACTACAGGAAACCATAAAAAGCAGATATAGCACATAACATTTTGTAAGATATTTTTCTTTCTGTAGCTAAATTTCTCCCCTTCCCCTCCTGTGCTGAAGATGTTAACTCCTTGAGGTACAGGTCAACAGATGTCAGTTGCCCTCTCACTATTCCAAGATACCATGATGTGTGAGGTTTGATGTGAACTGTTGGCAGCATATTTGTCTTGGGAGCATCAAAGCTAAGTCCGATCCTGTCCTCCCGATGTCAACACTACACACACCCTTCCATGTGCTTCGTTTTTAAATATTTAGATATTCTTTTGTTATTATAATGTATTTCATTGCCTTACTGAGCTGATTTTTCTGTATCATCTAAATGTTTTCTGTTGAGTAGTTTGCAGGTCATTCAACCTGTTAACTCCCTCCCTGTGACTAAATTATTTATTGTTTCTCTCCTCTCCTTTTCTTCCCCCCCACCCCCCCCAACCCCCAATCTGACTTATCTTTTACTTTTCGGGATACATACCCAAAACATTAACTTGTCTTTTTCCTTTATAAATGCTTCCTGACCTGTGTATTTCCAGAATTTTATTTTTTTATCTCTGAATTTACATTCCCTCTGAAGGTACAAACTTGAAGATTACTAAAATATCAGATCACAGCATAATTAGGGAAGAGTGGTGCATGGAAATCTATTTCAGGGACTCTTTTTGTTTAAAGAGCTTAAGTTTGTTCCAGAACTAGGACTTGACCGGAAAATAAATATGTTCCTATTAACTATAGTATTAGGCCCTGTATGACCATTCATATTGGATTTGTAACCTGTTACCCAGCATACATGAAAATAGACAAACTTAACTTGACAGGCTCTTTTTCACTCAACCTGCATAGTTCCCACGAAAAGGTGCTTTACCTTCACTCACTGCTGCTTCCAGGTAGCTTTTAAAATTCTCACCCTTGTTTTCAAATCGTTCCATGGCTTCGCCTCTCCCTATCTCTGCTACCCTCGGAGAACTCTGTGTTCTTCCAATTCTAGCCTCTTGCACATCTCTAATTTCTTTTGCCCCACTGTTGGTGGCTGTGCCTTCAACTGTCTAAGCCCCAAGCTCTGGAATTCCCTCCCCAAAGCCCTCTACCCCCCTCTCCTTTTTAAGATGCTTCTTAAAACCTACCTCTTTGACCAAGCTTTTGGTCACTTGTCCTAATATCTCCTTATGTGGCTCGGTGTCAAATTTTGCTTGATAATGCTCCTGTGAAGTGCTTTGGGACATTTAACTATGTTAAAGGCTCTATATAAATGCAAGTTGTTGTAGCTTGGCTGAAATCAGAAACACTGTGGGGAATAGCAGACAAAAGGTCACATCCACCCATTAATATACCAACATATTGTACTATTACTGTGTTGTGATACTAGGATACTTAGAACAGCTTTTATTGAAAGTTTGTGTTAAGGGAAACACTGCGTGTTATGTATTTTGTACAAAGATGTAAGATTGCAGGTGTAGCTCACAAAAGTAACTTGCTGAGGGACTTCCTACTAGCTTCATTCAATCACTTCAGTACTAAGGAAATTGTCAAGTGCTAAACAATAAAAGTGTAAGAACACTTGGAATCTGTGAAAATTTCCTTCTGAATATACATGCACTATGATGTAGATTACACATTTTTTCCATAGATAGATCATTTCTTTCTGCTTTAATTTTACGTACTTTGTTAAACCACAGGGGGAAACAAAGGTTTTTGTAACTTGAATGCGTTTGCCATTGTTAGGTGAACATGGAGATGTCCTTTATTATGAACACAATGCTCGAGCCCCTGTAGCTTTAAATGTTGTGTGTGGTCGTGGGGGGAGGGGAGGGGAATAATTACTGTGTAACATAGTACCAGGGTTTAAAACAAAAGACTTCTAATATCATTGTTAAGTGAACAGTTCTGCTTAGTTTAGAGAGGCTTAATGGTTGTCATGGTATTCCATTTGTTGCACAGATTAAAAAATATTTGCTTCTATAAACAGCAACTGTTGAAATTGTTCAGCTGATATTGATGTATGCAAACAGTAGCACTGAGCCAAATACACTACAAAGTAAACCCACATTTGATGCAGCGAAGATCAGTATATTGAATGGATTTCACATTTAATTAATATGCAAATTAAAATTAACTCCTTTAAAAACAACTTTGTTCTCCTCGCCCTCCCCTTTCCCTCTTGTGTATTCACCCAAATTCAGGAAAGGCCTGTTGACCATATTGCTCAATTGCTACCTACTAGAAGGACCTACTAAAAGTGACCAAGCACAATGCCATTGTAATTTTTGCACCTTGTGGGGAAGATCCTGACTTCTATTTATTACCTTTCTAATAGTGTGACTAAGACTGAAGTTTAACCCGGTAGTAAGTTGGAGCAAACCTGCATCTTATCATTCAATGATGAAGCATGTTAGAACTCTAATGTGCTGTGCCATGAGCAGGTCACCAGGCCTTTGGAATAATATCAGTGAATTAACGCCCTTTACCCCCAGGTGTTAAAAGGGGAATGACGAAATTATTTGAGTATCTTTCCCCTCTCCACCATCAAACAATTTTGAATTTGCTCATTTGTTAATTCACTGACATTATTCTATAGGTCTACTGATCTCACAAGTGGGAACAAGTCCGTCTTTGGGACTAATAGTTGCCGGGGTAGGGAGGAGGGGGGTGGGTTGCCTTGAAGCTGGAGAAAATATTCTGCAAAGCAGAACAAAATGGTAAATGTTGCAACTTTCCAGGCCACACCTCCCAAAAGAATGTTGGTGATATTAGTGGCTGAATGCTTAATGCATTTGAATCATAGAAGGTTACAGCATGAAAGGAGACCATTCGGCCCATCGAGTCCGCGCCGGCTCTATGCATAAGCAGTCCAGCTAGTCCCACTCCCCCGTCCTATCCCCATTGCTCTGCACACTTTTTCAGTTCAAGTACTTATCCAGTTCCCTTTTGAAGGCTATGATTGAATCTGCCTCCACCACTCCCTCGGGCAGTGCATTCCAGATCCTAACCATTTGAGATTCCATTGTCTACTATTAGGAACCTAAGATCAGGAGTCAGCCATTCAGCCCCTCAAGCCTGTTCCGCCATTCAATGAGATCATGGCTGATCTATATCCTAACTCTATTCATCTGCCTTGGCTAGCAGAAATCTATCCACCTCAGATTTAAAATTATTAAATGAGCTAGCATCTACTGCTTTTCGTGGGAGAGAATGCCACGCTTCCACCAACCTATGCGTGAAGAAGTGTTTCCTAACTTCTCTCCTGAATGGCCTGGCTCTGATTTTAAGGTTATGTCCCATTGTCCTGGACTTCCCCCACCGATGGAAAACGTTTCTCTCTATCTGCCCTATCAATTCCTTTCAAAATTCTAAAAACCTCAATCAAATCACCCCTTAATGTTCTATATTCCAGGAAATACAAGCCTAGTTTATGTAATCTCTCATAATCTAACCCTTGGAGCCCTGGTAACATTCTGGTGAATCTGTGCTGCATTCCTTCCAAGGCCAATCAACATATCCTTACTAAGGTGCGGTGCCCAGAACTGTACACAGTTCTCCAGTTGTGCTCTAACCAGGGCTTTGTATGGCTGTAGCAAAACTTCCTCCCCTTTTATATTTTAGCCCTCTAGTTATATTGGCTAACATTCCATTAACCTTTTAGATTTTTTTTGTACCTAACTACTACATTTTAGTGATTTTATTTATGGAGGTATTAAACTGTTTAAATTGTAGGCTAACACCTCCATTAAAATAGCTGTACACAATTCCTTGGTCTGTCATGTAAAGTGTTCATCTAATAAATTTTCATGCTTTTGTTCAATCAGTGCTGTCTGCTCGTAACCCAGAAGAAGAAAACACATTAATTCAAACCACCATTATTTTTTTAATACTAATTATAATTTACAAATAAACTTGAAGAACACACCTGATGCCATCATACTCATTCTCAGCCCGGGGGGGGGGGGGTAGTGGAAGCCACGTGCCATCCGCTAATACTTCACATTATTACTGTCTGCCCTCTTTTGTTTCCATCAATTTTCAGAGGGCTGATTGGTCCATAAGAACCAACCTCTTAATCATCATGCAATCGGGACCAATCAGATGGCACGACCCAATTGAAAAGCAGTTATGTTTGACCTGGAGCCTCATCAAGGCAATAGTTATAACTTGGTTTAAATAATATTTGAGATTATGATCCTACTAATATTGCTCTTAAAATGTTTTTTTCATAGTTTACATATGAAGGAAGAAGCATAGTATCAGCTAGTAGGAATGAGCATTCTATTTTATTAGCAAAGGATCACATCTGTTGTTTTCTGTGTTGAAAAAGGAATAGCCATGACCTTTAAACTATAGCAATCTGTTGTATTCTTTGCTACTCCTTATGCTTTTAATAAACCTGTTCTATAGTTTACAGCTGAAGCCTGGTATTTATTCCACCATGTTCCAAGAGTGCTTGTGACCCCCCTGGGCTTGCTACGTTAGCAGTTACTGTGCATGTGGGGTCATACTTTGGTTTGTAGGGAATGAGGACATGCTTAGAGGATTGGTTCTTGATGCTGAGCACAAGAAAATATGAGTAAAACCCTAAAATGCAAGAGTTCTTGATTTTGTGACCAGCTTTCTTACGATCTTGGTGCTGTTTCATGTCTTTGCGGTAGCTTGTTATGACAAAGAGCACCCTCTATTGGTGTACTTTAATAAGCATGTAGTGCAGTTTAGCGTGGATTAGCTGCTAATGTACTAGGTGCTTTTTGAACATTCGTTGTAAGAATTGCAAGTGGAAAGTATTAAATGTGCATTGGATATGAAAACAGATTGTTGGCTGTGAAAAATAAGTTCCACCTTGTCATCTGACCATGCAATGGGGAATCAAATTCTTTTGACTAACAACTTACTGTAAACACTAAGGAAAATCTACCAATTTTTTTTTAAATACTTGACTAATCAAATAACTCAAAAATCGATCCTTTAATGTGCCACTTTGATTTTCGCAAAGCTTATTTTCAAGGTTAGGCATTTTTGAACTAGGGTACTAAACACAAAGAAAATCACTTTACAATAACAGGAATAAATTTTACCTACAAAATTGTGTTTGAGTGCTTTTATTAACAATTTTGGTTATAACCCTGCAGCTATATATTCCATTTGTTTGGCTTTTTTGGGAACAATTGTTCTGTTGATTACAGTCTGCACATGTACAGTGTATTTGTCTTGACAGTTCTGACTATATGCACTGAAGCATGTGTGCACAATTCAACCATTGATGAAAGTGGTAAAGAATAGTCCTTACTATCTGCTTCAGTATTTTCAGGGATCCCAGGTTGTGGCAGCACATGGGAATTGTGCCGAGGCACTATGAGTGGATTTCTGGGGTCTGACAGCAATGGGGGGGGAGGAGTCCTAAAGTTTGGAACACTGGGAAATTGGGAACAGGGTCCAGAATCTGGTGATGTCTGGTAGGAGTCTCTCAGGACTGTGGGCTTGGCCTGGGGGAAGAAATGGCAGCAATGGGAGGAAAGAGAGGCTTTAGGATCTGGCAACATGTGAGTGTGTGGGTAATGTCCATCAAGGTCTCTGCAACCCCAAGTTGTCTTCCTCCCCTTGTCCCCTACCCTTCCTGCTCCACCAATCAACCTGAACTTGTGCTTTACAGCCACCAACCTCTTTCCTGACCACCACCATCAGTCCCTCCATGGCCCTGTGCTTTTCCTCCCCCCCCCCCCTCCCCCCAGTGTTCTATTGTTCACACTCTTCCATCCTAATTTACCCACCTTCCTTTTTCTTCCCCACCTGTCATAAATTCACGCTTGCATAACAGACTCCAACGTGGCCTCGTCTGCTCTGAAAACTTCAATATTATGGCCACATAGACACAGACTGCCAGACATTCACCAACACCACTTTCCTGGTGCTCCTACACAAACTTACATTAATAGAAAACTCTGGGCATATTTTTATATCTATGCATAAAATAGTTCATACAAGATACATTGAATACTGTTGGCACAATATAGGAAACAAAATACTCTACATAGTATCTAGCTACTATGTTCAGTCTTGTGATTCCTACATCACTAGGAGTGACACTTTGTAATGCTTTAAATCAAAGTTTATGCATACCTGGTCTCTGGTTGCTTCTTCCCATGTGACTTTTGGTCCTCCCACCTCCATTGTTCCATTTTGTAACTCCGTGAGTTCTATTAAAACCAGTTTGTGCTATCTGTCATCAGAGAGACTACCTGTGGCTTCCTGGTAAGGAACAGTTTACATTTTTAAAAAATTCTTTAGCAAGCCTTGAGAGGGCAGATGGGGCCTTGGTTTATTGTCTAATCTGAAAGATAACACCTCTGACAATGCAACACTCCCTCAGTACTGCACTGAAGTCTCTGGACCCACAACCTTCTGACTCAAGCTATCACTGAGCCAAATCCAGAAAAGTGTCAGTGAAACCCCAGGAATGTGGCCCTCCCAGCATTGAAACCCCAGAACACATCCCCTGTGTTGCCAAACCATGGAACCTTCACCACCGTGCTCCCTAACTCCAGGAGTGCCTGACAATGCTGTAAAACCTTGTGACCTACTCTCAGTGCTGCCAAACCCCACAAGGGAAATTGTGTTTGACAAATCTATTAGAATTTTTTGAGGGTATAACTAGCAGGGTAGATAAGGGGGAACCAGTGGATGTAGTATATTTGGATTTTCAAAAGGCATTCGATAAGATGTTACACAAGATTAGGGTTCATGGGATTGGGAGTAATATATTGGCAAGAATTGAGGATTGGTTAATGGGCAGAAAAGAGAGTAGGAATAAACTGGTCATTTTCAGGTTGGCAGGTTGTAACAGGGTGCCGTAAGGATCAGTGCTTGGGCCTCAGCTGTTTACAATCTATATCAATGACTTAGATGAAGGGACCGAGTGTAAAGTATTCAAGTTTGCTGACGATACAAAACTAGGTGGGAAAGTAAGCTGTACGGAGGATGCAAAGAGGCTGCAAAGGGATATAGACAGGTTAAGTGAGTGGGCGAGAAGGTGGCAGATGGGGTATAATGTGGGGAAATGTGAAATTATCCGCTTTGGTAGTAAGAATAGAAATGCAGAATTTTTTTTAAAAGGTGAGAGACTAAGAAATGTTGGAGTCAGAGGGATTTAAGTGTCCTTGCACTTGAATCTCAAAGTTAACACACAGGTGCAGCAATTAAGAAGGCAAATGGTATGTTAGCCTTTATTGCAAGGGGGTTGGAGTATAAGAGTAAAGAAATCTTGCTGTAATTACACAGGACTCTGGTGAGACCACACCTGGAGAACTGTGTACGATTTTGGTCGTCTTACCTAAGGAAGAATATACTTGCTTTAGAGGGGGTGCGACTAAGGTTCACTAGATTGATTGATTTCTGGGATGAGAAAAAAAAAGTATGTGGTGCCAGTGTTCAGTTGCATTCGCAACCCCTCATAATGAAGCAGTCCATGCCCGATGCAGCAAGACCTGGACAACATCCAGGCTTGGGCTGATAAGTGGCAAGTAACATTCGTGCCAGACAAGTGCCAGGCAATGACCATCTCCAACAAGAGAGTAACCCTTTCCCCTTGACATTCAACGGCATTATCATTGCCGAATCCCCCACCATCAACATCCTGGGGGTCATCATAGAAAATCATAGAATCATAGAAGTTACAACATGGAAACAGGCCCTTCGGCCCAACATGTCCATGTCGCCCAGTTTATACCACTAAGCTAGTCCCAATTGACCAGAAACCTAACTGGACCAGCCACATAAATACTGTGGCGAGTGACTCACCACCTGACTTCCCAAAGCCTTTCCAACATCTACAAGGCACAAGTCAGGAGTGTGATGGAATATTCTCCACTTGCCTGGATGAGTGCAGCTCCAACAACACTCAAGAAGCTCAACACCATCCAGTACAAAGCAGACAGCTTGATTGGCACCCCATCCACCACCCTAAACGTTCACTCCCTTCACCACCGGCACACTGTGGCTGTATCATCTACAGGATGCACTGCAGCAACTCGCCAAGGCTTCTTCGACAGCACCTCCCAAACCCGCGACCTCTACCACCTAGAAGGACAAGGGTAACAGGCACATGGGAACAACACCACCTGCACGTTCATAGAAAATAGGATCAGGAGTAGGCCATTCGTCCCTTCGAGCCAGCTCCACCATTCAATCTGATCATGGCTGATCCTCTATCTCAGTACCATATTCCCGCTCTCTCCCCATACTCCTTTGATGCCTTTTGTGTCTAGAAATCTATCTAGCTCCTTCTTAAATAAATATATTCAGTGAATTGGCCACCACAACCTTCTGTGGTAGAGGATTCCACAGGTTCACCACCCTCTGAGTGAAGAAATTTCTCCTCATCTCAGTCCTAAATGTCCTACCCCGTATCCTGAGACTGTGACCCCTCGTTCTAGACCCCCCAGCCAGGGGAAACATCCTCCCTGCATCCAGTCTGTCTAGCCCTGTCAGAATTTTATATGTTTCATTGAGATCCCCTCTCATTCTTCTAAACTCTAGTGAATACAGGCCGAGTCGACCCAATCTCTCCTCATACGACAGTCTTGCAATCCCAGAATTCAGTCTGGTGAACCTTCGCTGCACTCCCTCTTTGACACGTATATCCTTTCATAGGTAAGGAGACCAAAACTGCACACAATACTCCAGGTGTGGTCTCACCAAGGCCCTGTATAACTGCAGTAAGACATCCTTGCTCCTATACTCAAATCCTCTTGCAATGAAGGCCAACATACCATTTGCCTTCCTAACTGCTTGCTGCACCTTCATGTTTGCTTTCAGTGACTGGTGTACAAGGACACCCAAGTCCCTTTGTACATCAACATTTCCCAATCTATCACCATTTAAATAATACTCTGCCTTTCTGTTTTTCCTTCCGAAGTGGATAACTTCACATGTATCCACATTATACTGCATCTGCCATGTATTTGTCCACTCACTCAACTTGTCTAAATTGCCTTGAAGCCTCTTTGCATCCTCCTCATAAGTCACGATCTCACCTAGTTTTGTATCATCAGCAAACCTGGAAATATTACATTTGGTTCCCTCATCCAAATCATTGATATATATTGTGAATAGCTGGGGCCCGAACACTGATCCCACTAGTTCACTGCCTGCCACCCTGAAAAAGACCCATTTATTCCTACTCACTGTTTCTTATCTGTTAACCAATTTTCAATCCATGCCAGTATATTAACACCAATCCCATGTGCTTTAATTTTGCACACTAACCTCTTATGTGGGACTTTATCAAAGGCCTTCTGAAAATCCAAATAAACCACATCCACTGGTTCTCCCTTATCTATTCTACCAATTATATCCTCAAAAAACTCCAGTAGGTTTGTCAAACATGATTTCCCTTTCATAAATCTATGTTGACTTTGTCTAATCCCATTGATATTTTCTAAGTGTCCTGTTATCACATCCATTATAATAGACTCTAGCATTTTCACTACCACTGATGTTAGGCTAACCGGTCTGTAGTTCCCTGTTTTCTCTCTCCCTCCTTTTTTAAATAGTGGGGTTACATTTGCCACCCTCCAGTCTATAGGAACTGTTCCATAATCTATAGAATTTTGGAAGATGACAACTAATGCATCCACTAGTTCCATGGCTACCTCTTTTAGTACTCTGGAATGCGGATTATCAGGTCCTGGGGGTTGATTAGCTTTCAGTCCCATTAATTTCTCCAGCACTTTTTTTTACTAATACTAATTTCCTTTAATTCCTCCTTCTCACTAGTCCCTTGGTTCCCTGGTATTTCTGGGAAGTTATTTGTGTCCTCTTCCGTGAAGACAGAACCAAAGTATTTGTTTAATTGCTCTGCCATTTCCCTGTTCCCCATTATACAGTCTTTTTTTTTATTCGTTCACGGGATGTGGGCGTCGCTGGCAAGGCCGGCATTTATTGCCCATCCCTAATTGCCCTCGAGAAGGTGGTGGTGAGCCGCCTTCTTGAACCGCTGCAGTCCATGTGGTGACGGTTCTCCCACAGTGCTGTTAGGAAGGGAGTTCCAGGATTTTGACCCAGCGACAATGAAGGAACAGCGATATATTTCCAAGTCGGGATGGTGTGTGACTTGGAGGGGAACGTGCAGGTGGTGTTGTTCCCATGCGCCTGCTGCTCTTGTCCTTCTAGGTGGTAGAGGTCGCGGGTTTGGGAGGTGCTGTCGAAGAAGCCTTGGCGAGTTGCTGCAGTGCATCCTGTGGATGGTACACACTGCAGCCACAGTGTGCCAGTGGTGAAGGGAGTGAATGTTTAGGGTGGTGGATGGGGTGCCAATCAAGCGGGCTGCTTTATCTTGGATGGTGTCGAGCTTCTTGAGCGTTGTTGGAGCTGCACTCATCCAGGCAAGTGGAGAGTATTCCATCACACTCCTGACTTGTGCCTTGTTGATGGTGGAAAGGCTTTGGGGAGTCAGGAGGTGAGTCACTCGCCGCAGAATACCCAGCCTCTGACCTGCTCTCGTAGCCACAGTATTTATATGGCTGGTCCAGTTAAGTTTCTGGTCAATGGTGACCCCCAGGATGTTGATGGTGGGGGATTCGGCGATGGTAATGCCGTTGAATGTCAAGGGGAGGTGGTTAGACTCTCTCTTGTTAGAGATGGTCATTGCCTGGCACTTATCGGGCGCGAATGTTACTTGCCACTTATGAGCCCAAGCCTGGATGTTGTCCAGGTCTTGCTGCATGCAGGCTCGGACTGCTTCATTATCTGAGGGGTTGCGAATGGAACTGAAAACTGTGCAGTCATCAGCGAACATCCCCATTTCTGACCTTATGATGGAGGGAAGGTCATTGATGAAGCAGCTGAAGATGGTTGGGCCTAGGACACTGCCCTGAGGAACTCCTGCAGCAATGCCCTGGGGCTGAGATGATTGGCCTGCAACAACCACTACCATCTTCCTTTGTGCTAGGTATGACTCCAGCCACTGGAGAGTTTTCCCCTTGATTCCCATTGACTTCAATTTTACGAGGGCTCCTTGGTGCCACACTCGGTCAAATGCTGCCTTGATGTCAAGGGCAGTCACTCTCACCTCACCTCTGGAATTCAGCTCTTTTGTCCATGTTTCTGACTGTAAGGGACCTACATTTGTCTTCACTAATCTTTTTCTTTCTACATACTTGTAGAAGCTTTACAGTCTACTTTTATGTTCCTTGCAACTTTACTCTCATACTCTATTTTTCCCCTCTTAATCAATCTCTTGGTCCTTCTTAGCTGAATTCTAAACTGCTCCCAATCCTCAGGCTTGCTACTTTTTCTGGCAACTTTGACTCCTCTTTGGATCTAATTCTATCCTTAATTTCTTTTGTTAGCCATGGTTGGGCTGCTTTTCCTTTTGTGTTTTTGCACCAGAAAGGAATGTATAATTGCTGCAATTCACGCATTTGTTCCTTAAACGTTAGCCATTACCTATCCACCGTCATGCCTTTAAATGAAGCTTCCCAATCTATCATAGCCAACTCACTCCTCATACCTTCGTAGTTTCCTTTGTTTAAATTTAGGACCCTAATTTCAGATTGGACAACTTCACTTTCCATCTTAATGAAGAATTCTATCATGTTATGGTCACTCTTCCCTAAAGGACCCCGCACAACAAGTTTATTAATTAACCCCTTCTCATTGCACAATACCCAATCTAGGATAGCCTGTTCCCTGGTTGGCTCCTCAACGTACTGGTCTAAAAAACCATCTCGTACACACTCCAGGAATTCATCCTCCACAGTATTACTGCTAATTTGGTTTGGCCAGTCTATATGTGGATTAAAGTCACCCGTGATTTCTGTAGTACCCTTGTTACATGCATCTCTAATTTCCTGTTTGATCCCAACCCCTACATTACCACTACTGTTTGGAGGCCTATAGACAACTCCCACCAATGTTTTCTGCCCCTTGGTGCTTGTTAACTCTACCCAGACTAATTCCACATCCTGATTTTCTGAGCCATTATCCTTTCTGACTATTGCTCTGATTTCATCCTTTACTAACAACGCCACCCCACCTCCTTTTCCTTTTTGCCTGTCCTTCCTAAATATCAAATACCCTTGGATATTCAGCTCCCAGCCTTGGTCACCCTGCAGCCAGGTCACAGTAATTCCCCTCCAAGTCACACACCATCCTGACTTGGAAATATATCGCTGTTCCTTAATCGTCGCTGGGTCAAAATCCTGGAACTCCCTACCAAACAGCACTGTGGGAGAACCTTCATCACACAGACTGCGGCGGTTCAAGGTGGCGGCTCACCACCTTCTCAAGGGCAATTAGGGTTGGGCAATAAATGCTGGCCTTGCCAGTGATGGCCACATCCCATGAACGAATAAAGATAGGCAATACTGATCACAACATAAGATTTAAAATAATGATTATGACAGACCAAAGTAATAGATTGGAAAAAAGCTAATTTTGAGACGATACAAATGGAACTAGAAATGGTAAATTGTTTTTAAAAAATCATTGACAGTGATAGAACAGCAGTGGGAAATATTTAAAAAGATGATTAATAGAGTTCAGGAGAAATATATTCTGTTTAAAAAAAAAGAACAAACTAGTCAATAATGAAACAACATGGATGTATAATGAGAAGGGTAAAATTGAAACTAAAAGAAAAGGCATACACTAACTACAGAAGCTGAAGCACAGAGCGGATTACAAAGTGAGTGGATCGTGAACCAAGTGAGAACTTGAGAATTTGGTGAGCGTGGGACTCTGGTAAAGTAGTGGGTGAATTGAAATTAAAATTTAACTTAGCTAACTTGCAGTTCCTTTTAAAGTTCTAACAGTTAACTGCCACTGACTTGCAGTTTCTCTTAACAGTCAAGTCATTGCCTGAATAGAGGGTAATTACTGTGAGCTGGAAGCTGATTAAGCAGTTGTAACTGTTCTCAAAAGGTGTATAAAGTAGGTTGTCTCATAAAGCAGAGAGCAGGGATCGTGAACTGAGTTGGAACTTCAGAATTTGAGATTGGGAATTAGGTGTAAAGGGGGAAGGAGATGCTAATTTTTTTTTATTTTTAAAAAAAAGCAAAACAAAACCAGACTTAAAATGTAATTATCTATAAATAAATAGATAATTTAGTCAAGAGCAGTGGTGGTGAGCACTAGGGGAGGAGCCCCATTCCCCATTCACTAAGAATAGAGAGTGACATCACAGTGAATAGAGAGGAGTTGTTCTGAGAGACCTGGAATAAAAGGATAAGTAAAGAGTAAGCCAAACAATAATTGTGTATCTAAAGGGAGTTTAGAGGAAAAAAAGGTTTCTAAATAAAATGGACGAGCGGCTGCGACCCATTGCCTGCAATTCCTGCGTCATGTGGGAACTTCAGGATGCTTCATGTGTCCTGAAGTTCCCACATGAGGCTGAGAGACAGCTGGAGTCGCTGCAGAGTATAAGGGAGGCGGAAGGTTTCCTGGATTGTACGTTCCAGGAGGTGGTCACCTCACAGCCACAGAGTTCAGTATTTTTTTTAATTCATTCATGGGATGTGGGTGTCGCTGGCAAGGCCAGCATTTATTACCCATCCCTAATTGCCCTTGAGAAGGTGGTGGTGAGCTGCCTTCTTGGACCGCTGCGGTCCGTGTGGTCAAGGTACTCCCACAGGACTGTTAGGGAATTCCAGGATTTTGACATAGCGACAATGAAGGAACAGCGATATATTTCCAACTCAGGATAGTGTGTGACTTGGAGGTGGTTGTGTTCCCATTTGCGGGTTTGGGAGGTGCTGTCGAAGAAGCCTTGGCGAGTTGCTGCAGTGCATCTTGTAGGTGGTTCACACTGCAGCCACAGTGCGCTGGTGGTGAAGGGAGTGAATGTTTAAGGTGGTGGATGGGGTGCCAATCAAGTGGGCTGCTTTGTCCTGGATAGTGTCGAGCTTCTTGGCTGTTGGAGCTGCACTCATCCAGGCAAATGGAGAGTATTCCATCACACTCCTGACTTGTGCCTTGTAGATGATGGAAAGGCTTTGGGAAGTCAGGAGGTGAGTCACTCACTGCAAAATACCCAGCCTCTGACCTGCTCTTGTAGCCAAAGTATTCGTGGCTGGTCCAGTTACATTTCTGGTCAATAGTGGGTGGCCATCTGAAAGGGTAGGAAGAGGCAGGAAGCACAGGAATCTTCTGGGTGTGTGGCATACTCAAACTGGTACCACTGAAGGTGATGACACCTTGAAGGAGTGCAGTCCTGTGCATGGCACCATGGGGCAAAGGGCTGCACGGGGGACACAGTAAAGTGTAGAAATGCAGTAGTCATAGGGGATTTGGTAGTCGGGGACAGACAGGCATTTCTGTGACCGCCAATGTGAGTCCCGCATGGTGTGTTGCCTCCCTGATGCCAGGGTAAAGGACATCATGGAGAGGGTGCAGAATGTTCCGCAGGGGGAGGGGAACAACCAGAAGTCATGGTCCATGTGGGAACCAATGACATAGGAAAGAAAAGGGATGATGTCCTGCAGTCAGAGTTTCAGGAACTAGGCAGGAAGTTAAAAAGCAGGACCTCAAAAGTAGTAATTTCTAGATTACCCGCAGGCCACGTGCTAGTGAGTACAGAAATGGGAAGATAGGGCAGGTTAATCCGTGGCTAGAGGCATGGTGCAAGAGGGAGGGCTTCAGATTCTTGGGGCATTGGGACCAGTTCTGGGCAGGAGGGACCTGTTCAAGATGGACGGGTTGCACCTCAACAGAGTTGGGACCAAGGTCTTCGTGGGAAGGTTCACTAGTACTGTGGGGGAGGGTTTAAACTAATTTAGCTGGGGGATGGGACCAGGATGTAGCATTAGAAAGGAGAAACAAGGGCGACAAAGGATTGGGGGAGAAAGATAGCACTAGAGTAAGAAATAGTACAGTATTAGGTGGGATCAGATTGAGAGAATACGAGAAGATCTAAGATAGGCTTAGAGTTCATGTATGAAAACGCACAAAGCGTGGTGAATAAGGTTGGTGAGTTGCAGGTGCAAATAGCTACATGGTAATAAGATGTAGTGGCGATAACTGAAACCTGGCTCAAAAAAGTACTGGATTGGGTAATAAATATTCCTGGATACAAGGTGTTCAGGAAAGATAGGGAAGGAAATAAAGGAGGGAGGTTGGCAGTATTGATTAAGGAAAATATTGCAGTGCTGGAGAGAGAGGATGTCCTTGAGGGGTCAAGGACAGAATCAATTTGGTTAGAGTTAAGAAACAGTGGAGGCGCCATTACACTACTGGATGTATTCTGTAGGCCACCAACTAGTGGGAAGGACATAGAGAAGCAAATTTGCAGGGAAATTAGAGAGGCGCTAGAACAATAGAGTAGTGATAATGGGGGACTTCAACTATCCTAATATAGACTGGAATAGTAATAACGTAAAGGGCAAAGAAGGGGAGGAATTTCTGAAGTGTTCAGAAGAACTTTCTTGATCAATATGTTCCTGACCCAACGAAGAAGGAGGCATTGCTGGATCTGATTCTGGGGAATGAAGTGGAGCAAGTGTCAGTGGGGGAACATTTAATGAACAGTGATTATAGTATCATAAGATTTAGATTAGTTATGGAAAAGAACAAGGAGCAAACCAGAGTAAAAATACTTAATTGGAGGAGGGCCAATTTCAATGGGTTGAGAACAGATCTGGCCAGGGTGAACTGGGCAGGCAAATCGAACAATGGCCGGCCTTTATAGAGGAGATGGTTCGGGTACAGTCTAGGTACATTCCCATGAGGGGAAAGGTAGGGCAACCAAAACCAGACTCCCTGGATGGCAAAAGAGATAGAGAGTAAGGTGAAGTTTGCCGATGACACAAAGATTGGTGGCATTGTAAGCAGTGTAGATGAAAACATAAAATTACAAAGTGATATTGATAGATATGGGGAATGGGCAAAACTGTGGCAGATGGAATTCAATGTAGACACATGTGAGGTCATCCACTTTGGATCAAAAAAGGATAGAACAGGGTACTTTCTAAATGATAAGTTAAAAACAGTGGATGTCCAAAGTGACCTCGGGGTTCAGGTATATAGATCATTGAAGTGTCATGAACAGGTGCAGAAAATAATCAATAAGGCTAATGGAATGCTGGCCTTTATATCTAGAGGACTGGAGTACAAGGGGGAGAAGTTATGCTGCAGCTATACAAAACCCTGGTTAGACCGCACCTGGAGTACTGTGAGCAGTTCTGGGCACCGCACCTTCGGAAGGACACATTGGCCTTGGAGGGAGTGCAGCATAGGTTTACTAGAATGATACCCAGACTTCAAGGGTTAAGTTACGAGGAGAGATTACACAAATTGGGGTTGTATTCTCTGGAGTTTCGAAGGTTAAGGGGTGATCTGATCGAAGTTTATAAGATATTAAGGGGAACAGATAGGGTGGATAGAGAGAAACTATTTCTGCTGGTTGGGGATTCTAGGAGTAGGGGGCATAGTCTTAAAAATTAGAGCCAGACCTTTCAGGAGTGAGATTAGAAAACATTTCTACACACAAAGGGTGGTAGAAGTTTGGAATTCTCTTCTGCAAATGGCAATTGATACTAGCTCAATTGCTAAATTTAAATGCGAGATAGAGAGCTTTTTGGCAACCAAAGGTATTAAGGGATATGGGCCAAAGGCAGGTATATGGAGTTAGATCACAGATCAGCCATGATCTTATCAAATGGCTGAGCAGGCACGAGGGGCTGAATGGCCTACTCATGTTCCTATGTTCCTATGAAACAGAAAAAGTGGGCGTATGACAGATTTCAGGTTGAGAACCAGGCTGAATATAGAAAGTACAGAGGAGAAGTGAGAAAGGAAATAAGAGGGGCAAAGAGAGAGTATGAGAATAGACTGGTGGCTAACATAAAAGGGAATCCAAAAGTTTTCTATAGGCGTATAAATAGTAAACTGGTCATAAGAGGGGTGGGACTGATTTGGGACCAAAAAGGAGATCTATGTATGGAGGCAGAGGGCATGACCGAGGTAATAAATGAATACTTTGCATCTGTCTTTACCAAGGAAGAAGATGCTGCCAAAGTCACAGTAAAAGGAGGTAGTTGAGATACTGGATGGGCTAAAAATTGATAGAGGAGGTACTAGAAAGGTTGGCTGTCCTTAAACTAAATAAGTTAACCGGTACAGGTGGGATTCATCCTAGGTTGCTGAGGGAAGTAAGGGTGGAAATTGCAACGGTGCTGGCCATAATCTTCTAATCCTCCTTAGATATGTGGGTGCTGCCAGAGGACTGGAGAATTGCAAATGTTACACCCTTGTTCAAAAAAGGGTGTAAGGATAAATCTGGCAACTACAGGCCAGTCAGTTTAACCTCTGTGATGGGGAAGCTTTTAGAAACGATAATCCGGGACAAAATTAATAGTCACTTCAACAAGTGTAGATTAATAAAGGAAAACTAGCACGGATTTGTTAAAGGCAAATTGTATTTAACTAACTTGATTGAGTTTTTTGATGAAGTAAGAGAGGGTTGATGAGGGCAATGTGGTTGATGTGTATATGGATTTTCAAAAGGCGTTTGATGAAGTGCCACATAATAGGTTTCTCCGCAAAATTGAAGCCCATGGAATAAAAGGGGCAGTGGCAGCATGGATATGAAATTGGCTAAGTAACAGGAAACTGAGAGTAGTGGTGAATGGTTGTTTTTCACACTGGTGGAAGGTATACAATGATATTCCCCAGTGGCCGGTACTAGGATCACTGCTTTTTTTGATACATTAATGACTTGGACTTGGGTGTACAGGGCACAATTTCTATATTTGCAATGACACAAAACTTGGAAGTGTAGTAAACAGTGAGGAGGATAGTAATAGACTTCAAGAGGACATAGGCTGGTGGAATTTAACACAGAGAAATGCAAAGTGATACATTTTGGCAGGAAGAACCAGGAGAGGCAATATAAATGAAGTGGTACAATTCTAAAGGGGGTGCAAGAACACAGAGACCTGGGGGTATATGTGCACAAATTTTTGAAGGTGGCAGGACTGGTTGAGAAAGCAGTTAAAAAAGCACACAGGATCCTGGCCCTTAATAAATAGAGGCATAGAGTACAAAGGCAAGGAAGTTATGATGAACCTTTATAAAACACTGGTTCGGCCACAACTGGAGTAGTGTGTCCCATTCTGGGCACCGCACTGTAGGAACATTGTGAAGGCCTTAGAGAGGGTGAAGAAAAGATTTACCAGAATTGTTCCAGGGATGAGGAACCTCACTTATGTGGATAGACTGGAGAAGCTGGGGTTGTTCTCCTTAGAGCACAGAAGGTTCAGAGGAGATTTGATAGAAGTGTTGAAAATCACGAAGGGTTTAGATAAAGTAAATAAAGAGAAACTGTTCCCATTGGTGGAAGGGAACCAGAGGACACAGATTTAAGGTGACTGGCAGAAAAACCAAAGGCGACATGAGATTTTTTTTATGCAGCGAGTAGGTATGATCTGGAATGCGCTGCCTGGAAGGGTGGTGGAAGCAGATTCAATTGTGGATTTCAAAAAGGAATTGGATAAATACTTGGGAAAAAATTTGCAGGGCTACAGGGAAAGAGCAGGGGAATGGGACTAACTAAATTGGTCTTACAAAGAGCCTGCACAGGCTCAATGGGCCGAATGGCCGCCTCCTGTGCTTTAACCATTCTATGAAGGGTAGTGGATCTGGATTCTTCTTTTGTGTTTAATTCTGGCTTCTGCTCTCACAGAAAAATGGGAGAGAGTCAAATTGCCCCTCCCCCTGGCCTACATAAGTAGTTCACTCACAGTGCTAGCACCAAGTGGGTTTTAATCCTCCAGCATGTGCTGCCTTTTCCCCAGCATCAGCTTGTTTCCCTATCAGCTCATTGTGATTCTATGTTCTCCTTCCCTGACCTCCACTCATTGTGCAGCCAGCGAGTGAGGAGGATTTTTGCACATAATGTACTCCGCTCTCCAGCTTGCCATATGTATTGATTTTCTCCCCTCTGTCTTGCGCTACTTCCTATGCCTGCTGCGCTTGAGTGCTGTAGCATCTGGTGTCGCCATCTGGACGTGCTGGCTTTTTAAATCCTGCTTGCACTCCTCTGCACATTGTTCAGAAGTAATGAGAGCGCAAGTATCGTCTGAGTCATAGCAGCCAGTTTAGATACACGCTGCACTGACGTCACTTCCTCTGTAAATTCAACACTGTGTTCAGGATTGTACACTTTTTTTTATAGGACTATAAACTCCAAGGTTTGGAGGGAGATTGAGTGTGAGCACTAGAGATGTGAAGCCAAAGTGTAGTTAGTATTAACTTGTGTAGCTCTTATTCTCCCCTTACACCTTTTGATGCAAGTGCTTAGTACTTGCCCTTGTATCTCTGATGCCTGGTGATTGGTACCTGCCCTCATGGCTCTATCCAATGCTTAGTACCTGTCCTCAGGGTTTTGTATCCCATGCTTTGAACTGGGCCTCATTCCTTTGATACCCTGTGCTTAGTACTTGCCTTTATGTCTTTATTGACTATATAGCACAGTCAAAGGGCACCAGTATGGAGGTGATGAAACCTGGACAGAGATTTGTCCACTTCTCACCTGCTGTCCTTTCGCTGGATTGCATTTGGCCTACCCAGATAAGTGGTCTGGAGCTATGAGAAAAATAGCCCCAGATGGGAGACAACTATATTCCAAGACAAAAACTACACAGAACCCTTCACAACATTAGCCTTTTTGTTAATATAAAGACCTCTTAAATCCCAGGTTATAGTTACTTATCCTGACAGCAGGGAAAGAGACAGCACTAAGGCATGCCTATATGCCCTTAAACTCAGCATTTAGGTAGTCTTTTGATGTGTCTGGTAAAAGGGGTAGAGAAAAGAGAGAGATAGAAGTCTTACATATGGAATGCAGCAACACCTCCAAACCTTGCAGCAAAAAGACCTAAAATTGATCAGTTTCTAGAAGAAACTCCTCTCTCTTTTCTGCCGTCCATCTTTATTTTTTTTTTAAAAAGCCCCCCCAAAAAATCAACATCCTTAAAAATTGGAACATCCAATGCAGGCGCTGAGTAATCAGCCCCTAAATGCTGAGGCCCAGATCTGTGCTCTCCCAACAGCAGAACCGGGACTGAAACAGAAATAAAGAATCTGGATCTGTTGTTCTTCTGGAAAACCTCAGAGACCTACAAGTTGATGTATATCTATTTTATATAATCTATTGACAAAACAGGATATTGATAGGATGAGAGTTGACATTTTGGTCAATTTTTACTTAGAAGCAATAAGATTTGATTGTTGTCTCCAAAGAACAATTAGAACTGAATTTTTAATTCTTTAGTTTGAGGCTTTCCAAGCCTCTCTGGCTACAGGCGTGGTGCCGGAAGACTGCTGAAGTTGTACTGTTGTTTAAAAAGGGAGAAAGGGATCGACCGAGTAATTACAGGCCAGTCAGCCTTACCTCGGTGGAAAAAATTCTGAGGGACAGTATTAATTGTCATTTAGAAAGGCACGGATTAATCAAGGACAGTCAACATGGATTTGTTAAGGGAAGGTCATGTCTGACTAACTTGATTGAATTTTTTGAGGCGGTAACAAGGGGGGGTCGCTGAGGGTTGCACGTTTGATGTAGTCTACATGGATTTTAGCAAGGCTTTTTGACAAGGTCCTACATGGTAAACAGAAAAGTAAAAGCCCATAGGATCCAAGGGAAAGTAGCAAGTTGGATCCAAAATTGGCTCAGGCAGGAAGCAAAGGGTAATGGCCAACGGGTGTTTATGTGACTGGTTGGCTGTTTCCAGTGGGGTTCCACAGGGTTCAGTACTAGATCCCTTGCTTTTTGTGGCATATATCAATGATTTAGACTTAAATTTAGGGGGCATGATGACTAAGAAGTTTGCGGATGATACAAAAATTGGCCGTGTGGTTGATGGTGAGGAAGGAAGCTGTAGTCTGCAGGAAGATGTCAATGGACTGGTCAGGTGGGCAGAAAAGTGGCAAGTGGAATTCAACCCAGAGAAGTGTAAAGGTAATGCGTATGGGGAGGGCAAACAAGGCAAGGGAATACATAATAAACGATAGGATACTGAGAGGTGTAGAGGAACAGAAGGACCTTGGAGTGCATGTCCACAGATCCCTGAAGGTAGCAGGACTGATAGATAAGCTGGTTAAGAAGGCATATGGGATACTTTCCTTTATTAGCTGAGGTATAGAATATAAGAACAGGGAGGTTATGCTAGAACTGTATAAAATACTAGTTAAGCCACAGCTTGAGTACTGCGTACAGTTCCAGTCACCACATTACAGGAAAGATGTGATTGCACTAGAGAGCGTACAGAGGAGATTTATGAGGATATTGCCAGGACGGGAGAATTTTAGCTCTGAGGAAAGATTGGATAGGCTGGGGTTGTTTTCTTTGGAACAGAGGAGGCTGAGGGGAGATTTAATTGAAGTATATAAAATTATGACTGGACTTGATAGAGTGGACCTATTTCCCTTAGCAGAGGGGTCAGTAACCAGGGGGCATAGATTTAAAGTGGTAGAAGGGAGTTGAGGAGAAATTATTTTCTCCCAGAGGGTGGTGGGGGGGTCTGGAACTCACTGCCTGAAAGGGTGGTAAAGGCAGAAATCCTCATCTCATCTCATCTCATTTAAAGGGTACTTGGATGTGCACTTGAGGTTCCGTAATCTACAAGGCTACGGCCCAAGAGCTGGAAAGTGGGACTAGGCTGGATAGTGCTTTTTCAGCCGGCACAGACACAATGGGCTGGATGGCTGCCTCCTGTGTCGTAAATTTCTATGATTCTATGACATTTTCCAGAAATTTGATAGGTTTTCTGAACTTTGTAGCTTTAGAATCATAGAATGATACAGTGCAGTAGACGGCCATCCGGCCTGTTCGTGCCTGTGCTGGCTCTTTGAAAGAGCTATCCCAATTAGTCCCAGGCCCCTGCTCTTTTCCCCATAGCCCTGCAAATTTTTCCCCTTCAAGTATTTATCCATTTCCCTTTTGAAAGTTATTACTGAATCTGCTTCCACCACTCTTTCAGGCACTACATTCCAGATTAAAACAACTTGCTGTGTTTAAAAAAAAATCTCTTCATCTCACCTGTTTCTTTTGCCAATTACCTTAAATCTGTGTCCTCTGGTTACTGACCTTTCTGCCACAGGAAACAGTTTCTCCTTATTCACTCTATCAAAATCTTTCATGATTTTGAACCTCGATTAGATCTTCTCTGCTCTAAGGCAACACCCCCAGCTTCTCTAGTCTATCCACGTAACTGAAGTCCTGCATCCCTGGTACCATTCTAGTAAATCTCCTCCGCAGCCTCTCCAAGGCCTTGACATCCTTCCTAAAGTGTGGTGCCCAGAATTGGATACAGTACTCCAACTGGGGCCTAACCAGTGATTTATAAAGGTTTAGCATAACTTCCTTGCTTTTGTACTCTATACCGCTGATTATAAAACCAAGGATTCGGTCTGCTTTTTTAACAGCCTTCTCAACTTGGCCTGCCACCTTCAAAGATTGTATATGTACACCCCCAGGTGTCTCTGTTCCTGCGTCCCCTTTAAAATCATACCATTTAGTTTATATTGCCTCTTCATTCTTCCTACCAAAATGCATCACTTTATGTTTGGGGAATTTGAATAAAATGCAATCTTGTTTCCAGCAGTGACCATTGTTAATGGAATGTTGATGCTTGACAGCCTTGAAGCCAGCCAGCCACCCTGCTGTGCTAAATGATCTCAAGCCTGGGCAATAGGGATACTACAATTGAGCTCCGTGCCCTCAGCGAAGGAAGGGAAACATTCAGTCAATTGTTCCTACTCTTAATCGCTATCTAGTGATGCCTGCTGAAAAGTCTGAATATCTGAATTGGATTAGATGGTTGTTGTGATAGCCTCGATGATTAAGTTAACCTGTTAATGTACTGTCTAAGCACTTGCATGAAGAATAACTGCTTTCTTTGGTACTAGAGAACAGTAATTGCTTGTAAATCCATACTTAAGCATGAGTTAGTCCCCTTTAAGAAAGCAGGAGAAAAAACTGGAGAGAAAGCAAATTTAAAAATCAGTTTCAACAGATCTGTAAAACAATATATGGTTCTGCTTTACATGTTGTCTGTTGCCATGATTTCAGCGTTGCCACTGTATTTTCAAACTTTGCTGTGTGGGAGAACCCCTCCAAGTATCAACATACTCCCAGGGAACCCCTGCCCATTCTACTTTCAGAAGACATTGCCAGCTACCCAAAAGCAAACCTATGACATCTAGTGATGTGACAAAGGCGTTTGTTTATACTATCTGCCTTTTTCTGTCAACTGACACGTACAATTTTAACTCTCCAAGTTTTAATGTGAATGTTCAGTCACATGTTAATGAAATAAACAAATGTGAAAACTGGTGTGGAGTGTTAGGTCATGTGAAATTAATCTTTTTTGAAAACATTTTTTTCCTGAGTTCTAGGCTCTGGAAGTTGGCAAGATTTTATTTGTTCTAGAGATGTGGGTGACACTGTTAGGGCTGCATTTATTACCCATCCCCAGTTCCCCTCAGGAGGTGATGGTAGGCTGCTTTGAACCACTGCAGCCCTTGTAATGATGAAGGTCTAAGTCAGGATGCCGATGCCTTTGCCTTGGAGGGGAATTTGGAGGTGTTGATGTTCTCACAACATTACTGTTCTCGTTCTTAGTGGTAAAGTCTGCAGGGGAGGGAGGTGCTGTCAAAGAATCCTCAGTGCATCCTGCCCCTGTTTTTCTCTCCCTCTACCAAAAAATTGGTGGCTTTTGCTCAGGTTCTAATGGTAGTCTCTGACATCTTGCCCAAATAGCCCTTCTTTATGTTAGCCTGGATTGTGAATGTTGGCAGGTTAAGGTTGGAAGAAAAGCATCACAACCGTGCTCAAATCCGCCCTTACCTGATGTCAACACGTGCATTTTCCAGGGAGAGTCATTGGATGGGAAAAACAACCATGGCTTTTCTTCCTCATAGCTATTAACACTGATGTTTCATGAGAACAATTAAACCAGAACAGACCAGGCATTGATCCATGGAGGTTTCTATCCTGCGTTGCTCTGTACTGCATCACGTAATATATTTTATCCACAGATGGGAGGTGTTGTCAATACTGTATAAAATTAACAAAGAGCTGCATAAATTGCTGGCTAGGAATAGGGTTGACGGTTATAAAGATCAAATACGCCATGGAACATGATGGTTCATGAGCTTGTGGGACCTTGGGAAATGTCTTGTAAATGCAGCCAAAGCTCAATAATTGATTGGGTAAGACCAGAATATCTAATGTTACAGTTACCTTTTTGGAGGGGGAGGCAGGGAGGAACTTTGTAGAACCTTCCCTCATGCGATTAGATAACTTGAATAGAGTCGCGTGTACGAGCATGCACTGTGGAAGAAATTATCTTTATAGGCTGGATGAGCTTTTTGTTTTGGATGCTGCTTTATGTAATAATCCCTAGTTGTCAGGTTTTCTCCTGTAAATTATTATTTAGCTAACCATTTAACCCATCTGTCAGTGTACGGCTTGAATAGTCTACCAATTAGATGTGCAGAGGACCTGATGTGAAAACGGTACAGCCCGTTATAAATCACCTCAAAAGTAAAGTGATCGTGCTTATAATGCTACAGATTAACGGTTCCCTTTACGTTCACATGGTGCGCCTGTTAAGGAAGGTACAGGACCAATTTAAACAACTGACAATAGCTGAATCTCTTGTACTGATCAAATTAGCACAATAGTTTTCAAACTTTTCTGTGTGAGGTACCCTCTGCTCACTCCTGGGGCTCCCATCCTAACTTGCAAAAGACCATATTAGCTACACAAAAAGAAAACAGTGCTGTAATTGCAGATGTTTTTGCAAAAACATGCTGGAAGCCAATGCTTTGGGGAAAAATAAGGAACTCACGAGACACTGTGTGCTCTCGGCATATGGTATGCCCTGCTGCAAACTAATTAATCTGACGGCCTTGTGAACGCTCTGAAATTCCCTTGTAGATCCTCATTTTAATACCTGTTGATTAGGGGTATTGTACCTCTCATTCATTGCCCATCATTTCAGCCCGGGAAAGTGTTTCACAGCTTTTTCTGGCACAACAGTCGAAACACTTGGCCTCTTTCTACCTGCTTGATCGTGGGCGGAAGTTATCAGATAGTGTTACATTCACCCGCACTTTAAAATTACAGATTTAGATGCTTAAACAGGAGCACATTTAAAGTGTTGGTGAGCAGTGCACATGTTGAGTACAACACCAGCTAGTTACTGTACCAGCTGATAATTTCTTCCATGGTCAGGCAAGTAAAAAGAGAAAGGCAAAGAAGCAAGTGGATGGGGAGAGGCAGACCATCAAGATCAGATTTATAATTAGTCCACTATAAACAATGTAAGTTACTAACATAAACTGCAATCTCAGTGCAACAACTTGCAATTGGAGAACAAGGGCAGCAGGCACGTGGGAACAACACCACCCACACGTTCCCATCCAAGTCACACACCATCCCGACTTGGAAATATATCGCTGTTCCTTCATCATCGCTGGGTCAAAATCCTGGAACTCCCTTCCTAACAGCACTGTGGGAGAACCGTCACCACACGGACTGCAGCGGTTCAAGAAGGCGGCTCACCGCCACCTTCTTGAGGGCAATTAGGGATGGGCAATAAATGGTGGCCTTGCCAGCGATGCCCACGTCCCATGAATGAATAAAAAATTTTTTAAAGTAGCTTTTAATGTAGGAAAACAACCCAAGGCGCTTCACAGTAGCGTTGTCACACAAAAATTGACAGAACCAAAGAAGGGGATACTAGGACAGGTGATTAAAAGCTTGGTCAAAAAAAAATTATAATGAGGAGAGAGGCGGAGTTGTTTAGGGAAGGAATTTAAGAGCTTAGGGCCTAGACAGCTGATGGCACAGCAAAGGAAGTGGGGGATGCACAAGTGGCCAGAGTTGGTGGAACGTAAGAGTTCTTGGAGGGGTGTAGGGCTTGAGGAAGTTACAGAGGTAGGGTGGAGCAAAGCCAAGGAGCAATTTTAACGCCAAGGCTGAGAATTTTCAAATGAAGGTGTTGGTGGACCGGGAGCCAATGTAAGTCCGCGAACACGGGTGATGGGATTTGGTGCAAGTTAGGATACAGGCAGCAGGATTTCGGATGAGTTCAAGTTTATGGAAGTTGAAAGATGGGAGGAAGGCCAGGAGAGCATTAGAATAGTCAAAAGCAAAATACTGTGGATGCTGGGAATCTGAAATGAAAACAGAAAATGCTGGAGAAGCTCAGCAGATGAGGCAGTATCTGTGGAGAAAGAAACAAGTTAATGTTTCAGGTCGAAGACCTTTCGTGAGAACTGGAATATATTAAAGAGTTAAAGTTTTTAAGCAAGTACAGAGGCAGGGAAAGGTTGGGAGGGGAGGAAAGAACAAATGGGAAGGTCTGTGATAGGGTAGAGGGCAAAAGTGATTAAATGACAAAAGGGATGATGATGCGAGGCAAGGAAGGTGATAATGGGACAGGTTAAGAAACAAAAGATGGGTCTGGAGTAGCTATAAATGGCAACAGAACCATGAACAGCACTGTCCGAAAAAATAGGAGCAGAGGTTATGATCTGAAGTTATTGAAATCAATGTTGAGTCTGGAGGGTTGTAAAGAATAGTCGAGTCTGGAAGTAACAAAAGCATGGATGAGGGTTTTAGCAGCAGATGGGCTGAGGCAAGGGTGGAGATGGATACTATTACGGAGGTGGAAGTAGGCTGTCTTTGTGATGGAGATGATATGGGGCCAGAAGCTCAGCTCGGACAAATGGGAGAGCACGAGGTTGTGAACGGTCTGTTTCAGCCTGAGACAGTGGCCAGGGAGATGGATAGAATTGGAGGCTAGGGAATGGAGTTTGTGGTCAGAATCAAAGACAATGATTTCGGTCTTCCCAATGTTTAATTAGGAAATTTCTTCTCATCCAGGACTGGATGTCGGACAAGCAGTCTGACAACACACGAGGCAGTGAAAGGGTTGAGATGGGTGGTGAGATAGAGCCGGGTGTTATCAGCGCACACGTGGAACCTGACACAGTGTCTTCGGACGATGTTGCTGAAGGGCAGCATATAAATGAGAAATAGAAGTTGGCCAAGGTTAGATCATTGGGGAGACTCCAGAGGCAGCTGTGTGGGAGTGGGTGGAGAAGCCATTGCAGGAGATTCTCTGGCTACGACTACATAGCTAAGAGTGGAACCAGGCAGGGGCAGTCCCGCTCAGCTGGTCAACGGAGGAGAGGCGTTGCAGGAGGATGATGTGGTCAACCGTGTCAAAGATTGCAGACAGGTTGAGAAGGATGGGGAAGGATAGTACACCATGGTCACAGTCATAGAGGATGTCTTTTGTGACTTTAATTAGGGCAGTTTCCGAGCTGGGGCAGAAACCTGATTGGAGAGGCTCAAACATGGAATTAGAATCATAGAATGGTTTAGCACGGAAGGAGGCCATTTGGCCTGTCGAGTCTATGCCGGTTCTGCAAGAGCAATCCAGCTAGTCCCACTCCCCCGCCCTTTCCCCGTAGCAGATTTTTTCCCTTCAAGTACTTATCCAATTCCCTTTTGAAAGCCACGATTGAATCTGCCTCCAACACCCCCTCAGGCATTGCATTCCAGATCTTAACCACTCGCTGTGTAAAGAAGTTTTTCTTCAGGTCGCCTTTGTTTCTTTTGCCAGTCACATTAAATCTACGTCCTCTGGTTCTTGACCGTTCTGCCAATGGGAACAGTTTCTCTCCATCTACTCTGTTTAGACCCTTCATTATTTTGAATATCTCTATCAAATTTCCTCTCAACCTTCTCTGCTCTAAGGAGAACAACCCCAGCTTCTCCAGTCTATCCATGTAACTGAAGTCCTTCATCCCAGGAACCATTCTAGTAAATCTCTTCTGCACCATCTCTAAGGCCTTCACATCCTTCTGAAAGTGCGGTGCCCAGAACTGGACACAATACTCCAGTTGTGGCCGAACCAGTGTTTTTATAAAGGTTCATCATAACTTCCTTGCTTTGAATTGTGGGAATAATGGGCATGGATTTGGGAGCGCAACAACACATTCCAGGACCTTGGAGAAGAAAGGGAGGTTGGGGATGGGACGGTAGTTTGCAAGGACAAAGCGATCAAGGGTAGGTTTTTTGAGGAGGGATGTTGACGGCAATTTTGTAAGGGAGGGGAACAGTACCTGAGGAGAAGGAACCGTTTGCAATATCAGCTAGCATGGAGACCACAATGGGAATTTGGGTGGTCAGCAGTTTAGTGGCAATGGGTTGGATAGAGCATGATGTGGGTCTCATGGGCAAGATGAGTTTGGAGAGGGCACAAGAAGGGAAACTAGAGAAAGGCAGGAGCAAGCTTGACTTGGTGGGGTGAGGGAGGAAGGCAGCTGAACGGATGGTCTCAATCTTAGTGTTAAAGAAATCCATGATCTCCTTGTCCTTATTGGAGGTGAGGGTGGAGGGGGAAGGGGAGAGGGGTTTAAGGAGACGATTGGTTGTGGAGAAAAGAAACCAAGGGTTATTTTTGCATTTCAGGATTATCTTAGATTAGTGAGCAGTATTGGCAGAGGAAAGCAGAGCCTAATGTTGCTTGTGATCGAGCCAGATCTGGCGATGAATGGCTAAACCAGTTGTGCGCCATATGCGTTCAAGTCTGCGTCCCTTGGATGTAAGGGAGTGAGGATGGGGGCTGTACCAAGGGGAATGACCAGGGTGGGAGAGAGTAATGGTTTACTGGGGATTAGGGTATCAAAGGTGGAGGTGAGGGTGTGATTGAGCAGATCGACAGCTGCAGAAATATCGTGGCGAATGGAGGGCCAAAGGCTAGACCGTTGGGAGTTTGAAAGTGCCGTTGTAAGTGACTTGGGGAAGAATTTTTTCCAGAGGCAGATGGAGAAGGAAATGGGTTTGGAAGGAAGATGCGTGTGGTGAGGGATACAAGGAAGGGATCAGAGATGGTCTTGTCTGTGATTGAGACGATGGGAGTAGAGAGGCCACGTGAGATGGCAAGGCCAAGGGAATGGCTGTGAATATTAGAGTTTATGAGGAGGGAGAAATTAAGGAAGAACAGGAGGGCAATGAACTCGATAGGAGAGAGGGCAAGGTGAGTTGAGATGGAAGTTGAAATTAACAAAGATGACAAGTCACTCAGTGCAGAGACTGAGGGAGGAAAACTGAGGAGATCTCGATGAGAAACTTGGGTGGGAAGTAGAGGACGAGCATTTTAAAGGAGAGGATGGAACAAGGTGAGGTGCTCAAAGGAGGAGAATGCTCCAGAGGGGACAGGCAAGGCAAGATTTGGTGATAAGGGCCACACCACCACTGTGGCGGTTTGAGCAGGACGGTATAGCCACACGGGAAAGCTTCAATAAGAGGGAAGGTATCATTAACCGTGAGACAAGTTTCCATCAAGACCATAATGTCGATGCAATTGTCCACAATGTCATGGATTGCATCCTTGTTTGCAAGCGAATAGACATTTAGAGGGATTTAAAGAGAACTCCAGAGGATAGTTGAATTCTAGAGTCTGCACCTTGACATGGTGGGAAGCCTTGCATCCTCCTATGACCCTGAGAGCTATGCTGGCAGGAGTATAACTCCTGGTAGGGCCACCCATACCAGACAGGTCAAAAGGTCCACCGATCCTCCTGGTAGGAGATTGTGAGTGATGTAAAAATGCCTTTTGTTATAGAAACAATTCTAATGAGTCTGTTACGGGTTAGCAAAGACAAACATTAACTTTGGAGAACCATGATCTGCTGGATGTAAGGCAAGATGATACTCCGATGGAGTCAAATATTCTGCTCTGGACAGACAGCAATGGAAGGAAGGGGTTACCTCTTGTGCCACTAGGCACAGGAGACTCTAACTAACTAACCTTTAAAAGCAAAAGGAGTAATTACCTGATCTTGTGCAATTACAGTCGACAAGTACAGTAAGAGTGCTGGGGACATTTATTTTGTAATGTATTCTAAATGATTATGCCAGATGCATTTCTTTTATCCTTTCATCCTGGAAAAACAACCAAGAAAACAAAATATTCATATAAACAGTGGCAATTTATGGAAGGACTGCGTCATTATCAAATTTGTAGGGAAATTCTGCATAAAAGTTCTGTCTCGCAAAATAAACATTAAATAACAAGCTCTTTAATAATTTCCAAATATCTATGTGCAGTTATGCATATAGAATAGAGTGCATTTAATGATCAGTTACAAAATTACGAGTCAGCATCTGCAATAGAATAATTATTTTTCTCTCATCTCTTTCCCTCTCTCTGTCTTTCTCTTTTTTTTCTCTCTTTCTTTCTCTCTTTCTTTCTCTCTGTGTAGGGATTTATTTAAGTGTGATGTGAGCAGGGAAAATATTCATTCATCCACCTACTGTGGGTAAGGAAAACACTATTTTCCAGGAACCAATCAGTGGAGAACCAATCTCCACTGTCTTTGGAGAGACCTCTTACAAACTTTTTAGTGGAGAAAGCATTGTATTACCACACCCCAACATCAAACCCCTCTCCTGACACCCTGTAATGTGTAACTGCTGACTTTCACTGAGATCAGTCCACTTTTATCAAAAACTCAAATGTGATTATAGTTTCTTTTACTTTTTTTGTGAACACTCTGACAAGGGAATTTCAGTAAGCTTCTCTGCCATGTCTGAAAATAAACTTTGAGTATCATAGCTTTGTTTCTTTTTCCACGGTTAAATATTTACCTTCCTTTCCATAGAATGACACATTTGCAGACTTTGATTCCATGACTGATCGACTTTTGGATGAGATAATACAGTATATTCAGATTTACAACCTTACAGTTTCTAAAATCAGGTAAGCTGGCAAGAAATACTTGTGGACTTATTTACCATTATTTTTGAAGAGAAATGCATTTTTAAAATTAATTTTATCAAATTGTGCATGGCCTATAAGTTTTCCAAAGTTATCTTAAAATTGTTGCTTTGTTTCCAAGTTGCATATGGACATACAATACCTGTGTATACCATAGGAACCACTGAATCAAGACTCAATGCTATTAACCACCATGCCACTGTCCTCTGGAATTCTCCCTAAATCCCTCTGCCTTATCACCGCTCTTCCTGTTTTCAAAGTCAACCTTATAGCCCTCTCTTTGAAGTGGGAATTTCAGACTGCAACTTGTTATCCCTTTTTTTTTACTGCTAATTAGTGTCCATCTTTTTCTTTTCCTCTGCCCCATAACATGCTCTGACTTGTTCTCCATATGAATCTAGCCACTAATTGAAATGATAGTCGACTGGGGAGATGATTGAGTTGGTGAGCACATCACATCTATTTTGTTTGTAATCTCCACAACCTATTGGTATTTTAGTCACCTGTAAGACTCGGCTATTCTATCTGGGATGCAGGGTTGACTTGTACAGCCGGCTAAAATACCACCTAACTTGGGAAATAGCCGGATGGACTGGACTTGGACATTCTGTAAATCAGGAGTTGGTCTGTCGGAAACAATAGGGGAAAATTGATTCCTGATGGACCATCCCTATAAAGTATAGCTTCCCCCTTATCCAAGTCCCATTCAGTGGCTTCTATTATATTTAGTAAGTTATCTTTTAATTTGTAAGTGCTTGTTGAGCTAATGAAAGACTTATTAATGACAATTTAATAAAAATGATTGGTACCACTACCTTTACAGGTAGTCTCAAGTTCTTTTTCCCAGTCCAGAAGTACAGTGTTGAATATAAGTTTTACTAATGTAACACCCTTATTTAAAAAGGGTAGTAGGCAGAAGGCTGGAAATTATAGACCAGTTAGCCTAACATCTGTGGTGGGTAAAATTTTGGAGTCTATTATGAAGGAGACAGTAGCGGAACATTTGGATAAACATAATTTAATAGGACAAAGTCAGCATGGCTTTACGAAGGGGAAGTCATGTCTGACAAATTTGCTTGAGTTCTTTGAGGACATAACGTACAGGGTGGATAAAGGGGAACCAGTGGACGTAGTGTATTTAGACTTCCAGAAGGCATTCGACAAGGTGCCACATAAAAGATTATTGCTCAAGATAAAGAATCACTGGATTGGGGGTAATATTCTGGCATGGGTGGAGGATTGGTTATCTAACAGAAAGCAGAGAGTTGGGATAAATGGTTCATTCTCGGACTGGCAACCAGTAGCCAGTGGTGTTCCGCAGGGGTCGGTGCTGGGTCCCCAACTCTTTACAATCTATATTAACGATTTGGAGGAGGGGACCGAGTGTAACATATCAAATTTGCAGATGATACAAAGATGGGAGGGAAAGTAGAGAGTGAGGAGGACATAAAAAACCTACAAGGGGATATAGACAGCATGGGTGAGTGGGCGGAGATTTGGCAGATGCAATACAATATTGGAAAATGTGAGGTTATGCACTTTGGCAGGAAAAATCAGAGAGCAAGTTATTATCTTAATGGCGAGAAACTGGAAAGTACTGCAGTACAAAGGGATCTGGGGGTCCTAGTGCAAGACAATCAAAAAGTTAGTATGCAGGTGCAGCAGGTGATCAAGAAGGCCAACGGAATATTGGCTTTTATTGCTCGGGGGATAGAATATAAAAACAGGGAGGTATTGCTGCAGTTATATAAGGTATTGGTGAGACCGCACCTGGAATACTGCATACAGTTTTGGTGTCCAAGCTTAAGAAAAGACATACTTGCTCTCGAGGCAGTACAAAGAAGGTTCACTCGGTTAATCCCGGGGATGAGGGGGCGGACATATGAGGAGAGGTTGAGTAGATTGGGACTCTACTCATTGGAGTTCAGAAGAATGAGAGGCGATCTTATTGAAACATATAAGATTGTGAAGGGGCTTGATCGGGTGGATGCGGTGAGGATGTTCCCAAGGATGAGTGAAACTAGAACTAGGGGGCATAATCTTAGGATAAGGGGCTGCTCTTTCAAAACTGAGCTGAGGAGAAACTTCTTCACTCAGAGGGTAGTAGGTCTGTGGAATTTGCTGCCCCAGGAAGCTGTGGAAGCTACATCAGCGAATAAATTTAAAACAGAAATAGACAGTTTCCTAGAAGTGAAGGGAATTAGGGGTTACGGGGAGCGGGCAGAAAATTGGACATGAATTTAGATTTGAGGTTAGGATCAGATCAGCCATGATCTTATTGAATGGCGGAGCAGGCTTGAAGGGCCGATTGGCCTACTCCTGCTCCTATTTCTTATGTTCTTATGATATCTCCCCCTTCCCAAACTGAAGGAAGCTTGGATGTTATTTAATACATGGCTAAAAGTATGCTGTCACAAAAATGAAACTGCAAATGATTCCAATTTTATACATGTATACTTTCAATTGACTTATCATAAAACCCTGAGATACCATTACGGATTGCGAGAAAATGCCTTTCAGTTGTTCAGTCTCGTGCTCACTTTGTGGTTATTTATTTCTGATTTCTAGCTGTCTGTATTCTGGCACAACTTGTTATTCATGTGTATTGGAGCACAAATCGCGATTATAGAGCAATATGCATTTCAAAATTGCTTTTTTCAGTTCAAATGCATTCTACTAGTGAAAAACTACCATAAAAATCCGGCTTATCCGGGATAGAAGTGTTTTATATTATTAGCCCTATATGAACTAGGGTAGAGAAAAATAAACCAGGTTCCCACTTAGGATCACTTTCCATTGACCCCTGCTGAAAAGTTTGTGTGGCTGTCAAGTGAGGATAGGATCAAGCTCTGTGATGTCCCTTGTCCCAGTGCTTAAATAGTCTGCCGACACTCTGCCTAAATTCACGTATGAAGAATGCCTTTTGGAGAGGATGCCAAAGGGCTTCTGCCACCAATGGGTCTGTACTCAATATGAATGACCACCTTGTGGGGAGAAAGTTAGAGGTTAAAATGTGGAGAGTTCATGTCAAGGTGAGCATGATTTAACAGTATTGACTTAAAATCTGTTTCTGTGCTCTGACCAGTATTTCTTTTGAATGCTGCGTTCTCCATTTTGAGAGGAAGAAAAAGTTACATTGGATAGATTAGAGACAAATTCTGAAACCAAAAAACTTCTAAACTGCTGAAACAGGACTCTATATTTAAGTACTGAAGAGACCACCCTTCAGTTTAATTGTTACTGTAAATTACAATCACATAACTGAAATGTTGATTGGAAATCATCATCCAGTTTGTTCTGTTACTTATTGGCAATAACAGTAGTTCAAAATGAAGTGCTTTTGAATTGTCTGTCATATCGTATAAATACTGCTCTCGTTTTTGTTGCCTCGAGCATCACTGGCAGGATAAGGTTTTTACTTCCAATTTACTTCAATGAGATGAAGAGCCCTCACAAAATATGTTCCTCTTTGTTCTGACTAAAAAACTGATGTGAATTCTTAATCGACTGCTACTAGCTATAGTTACAGTTCTGTTACTACAATGCTTTACAGTGAAAGCATCAAGGCAATGGAGCCTTGAATGTATTAGCTATTTGAACATCTCTGCTGGTTCTGATATCCAAAATGATTTTTTCATATTTAAAAATCATCTTTTAGATGATCTGATAGAGATCTTTAAGATTATGAAGGGGTTTGTTAGGGTAGACGTAGAGAAGATGTTTCCACTTGTGGGGGAGTCCAAAACTAGGGGCCGTGAATATGAGATAGTCACTAATAAATCCAAAAGGGAATTCAGGAGAAACTTCTTTAGCCAGAGAGTAGTTAGAATGTGGAACTCGCTATCACAAGGAGTAGTTGAGGCGAATAGCATAGATGCATTTAAGGGGAAGCTAGATAAACATAGGAGGGAGAAAGAAATAGAAGGTTATGCTGATAGGGTTAGATGAAGAAGGGTGGGAGGTGGCTCGTGTGGAGCATAAACACCGGCATAGACCAGTTGGGCCGAATGGCCTGTTTCTGTGCTGTACATTCAATGTAATGTAATAACCATACTTTTTTTTTACTTTTTCTGCTTTGTCATTTTTCTCTTTCATTTCATATGGGATGTTGAGTTTCCACATAGGTTAGAGGAGAAAATGGGTCTTATGAAATCCATAAATTCACCAAACTAAATAACCTTTAATTTTTAAAAAATGCATATCCACTTACGTACACAGTACCCACATGTTTAACATTCTATGTCCTGCCTGCTACTGTATCTCACTTTATTTTAAAAGAGAATTTCAGTTTCAGAAGTCTTGTCAGACTTTTCAATAAGAGAATTTAAATCATTACTACCAGTATCTCTACAAAGCATGGAAGTAAAGTGACATTGCATCTATCAATATGGTAAGTACCTTAAGGGCACTGTTTAATCTTAGCTGCCACTTTGGGATACAAAGCTGCTTTGAGTGATGGGGAATCAGGAGATCCGTATCATGCTCTGGTCAGGAAAACTGGACTTTACTTTTGAGTTGCACTGTATTGCACATTTTGCATCGATGTGAAGCTGAATCTACTTTGCATCAATACAAAATATAGAGTATAACCGGCTAATCAACTTC
Source organism: Heptranchias perlo (assembly GCF_035084215.1). NCBI lineage: Eukaryota > Metazoa > Chordata > Chondrichthyes > Hexanchiformes > Hexanchidae > Heptranchias > Heptranchias perlo. The sequence goes on along the minus strand of NC_090329.1, from coordinate 13,720,060 downwards.
CTATCCACTCATTCATATGAAATGCCCTCAGATATACTCTTCCCAATTTACACTGCTGCTTTCTGTATGACTTGAAAGAGTGGCTGCTGTGCTCATGTGTAACAGTTCAGTATCTCATGTAGACCAATAAAGTGAAGACTTTATTTTTAGCAGTTCTAGATACAGACCCAGACCTTGCATTTAGAAGTATGTGGGAGTTTTCGCAGGACTGACACCCAGGATCATTTGGCAGGGCCTGGAAAACGTAAACCAGAAATGAATTTTCACTTCCTGAAAGGTTATGGTGATCCATTGGTATTGATGTAGTAGGGAAAGATACATAATAGTTTTTTAAAAATCTTTTAACAGAATCATCATTTTGAAATATTTTGTCCAACTCCCCTGTGGAATTTTTCTAATCGCACCAAACTCTCTCTTTCCAACAGTTTCATAGGACACTCTTTGGGTAACTTAATCATTCGGTCCGTTCTTACAAGACAAAGGTTTAAATTTTACTTGAACAAACTGCACACGTTCCTTTCTTTGTCTGGGCCTCACTTGGGCACGCTATACAACAGTAGCGCTCTCGTCAATACAGGTAAGCAAAGACTCTGATTGTAGATGTATGGTACTTATAGAACAACCCAAATTCATAAAACTCATTTTCAGTTTGGATTAATAATAACTAGACTTGTGCACCATCTATGGGATAAGAGAGTAACAGCAGCTTGTTTTTAAGTCAGAACTATTCTCACAGGGGAGTGAAAAAGGAATCAAATGCACAGCAGATTGAACAGCGTCCAATAGAAGGAATCAAATCTGAAATGCTGGGCATACATAGCAGATTGATCAGCATGTGTAAAGAGACAAGGCAGGTTAAGGTTATGGATGGAGATCCTTCATCAGAACTGGAGAGTGAATGATATGAGACCGCCATAATAGGACTGAGCAAAACAAAGGGTGGAATGAGAACAGTAAAAGTCAACTGTCAAGGATTCTGATCTGTTAGAGAGGAGTTAATGGGATAAATATAAAGAAAATGGCTTTTTTGAAAAGCTGGAAAAGGTTGAAAACTATTGGGTCATATGGAAAGAACATCTTAGTGAGGCAATGAAAAGGCATTTTAAAAAAACATAAAAATAGCTAAGTAAGGCAAGGAAAAGTGATGAGAAAGATCCACACAAAAAATAACGGTGAAATTGCAAATTCAGGAAATGAGAAATAAAAACAAATGTCAGACACACACAGCAGATCAGTGTTCAGGCCAGAGGGCTGCAGAGTACCTAGGATAAAGACAAGATGCTGTTTCTAAAGTTTGCATTTTACTTGGTGCAACTGAGTGTAAGGCCAAATACAGAAACTCAGGCTGGGTTAGATGAGGATCAGATCAAGCAGCAAGTCCTTGTTTGTTACAAAATCAGGCTTGCAGACTGAATGGAGTCATTCAGGAAAGCATTCACTCAGTCACTTGGTCTCTCCAATGTAGAGGACACTGCACTATAAGCAGTAAATACAAGATGCTATAAGAGGATGGAATACATGTAAATTGCTATCTCACATATAAGGAGTGTTGGAGTAATGAACAGTGGTGTAGAAAAAGGTTAATGGAAGGGATGTTACATCTGCAACAGTTGCATGGGGAAGGATAGCTGAAGTCAGTGTGATGGAAGAATGAACATGGGTATCCTGGAGGCATCTGCTTCTCAAGTAAGTGGGGGAAACGGAGGAGATGTACTTAGTGTTGGGATCGTGTAGGTGGCAGAAAATGACCTGTTTAAAGAGGAGGCTGGTGGGGTGGAAGGTGAGGTCAAGGGGGTCTCCTTCATTGTTCTGAGAAGAGGTGAGATAGAGGTATGGAAAATGGGTCAAGAATCCTATCCAGCACAGCTGAAGAAAAATAGAGGTTAACATTTCAGTTGGGATCCTTAAACAGGACACAGTATTCCTAATATTTGTGGTTTTGCATCTACTGTTTTACATCTGGCACATTCTGTCTTCAATGTGTCAAATGCCAAATCAGCAGAGTTGAAAGATGCAGGTTTGCAGAAGGAAAAAAAATAGTATGTGCTGATTAAGCACCTGGATGGCCTTTTCTGTTCCTTTTTTTTTATATTCTTATGCAGATATGGGGCAGGTTGTTCGGAAACCTACTGGCACACTTTTTCTTTTTTTTCCTATTTGTGCAATTGTATGGTTTTGTTTCCAGTTGTTAAATCTCCTTCGTAACGAGTATTGTTTGAGATTTTCAAAGTCTAACAAAGATATTTGTACATTATACACCATATATTTGTACACCAAAATTGTGTTTTGGTGATATCCTAGGTTTACCATAAGGTTTTCAGATAACTAGAGTTTTGCAAGCGGGCACATTTGTGGAAAATGTTGGAACCTTGAAAGTGGAATTCAAATTTTACTGTGACAGACTCCAGTCCTAACTTCTAAAAGATAGTGTCCCTACCTAAAGGAAAATGATGCTGTTATTGCAGAAAACCTTTTTTGTATTATACAATAAAAGGAATATCATGCTAGGAAGTTAACAAATAAGGAAAATATAGATTACTGAATTCTTGAGAAATTGTCACAACATGCCTAGCAGAAATCTGTGGACTTTGTGCACCCCAGGATCCCCTGACAGAACCCTCTGGAAAACCTATAGGCTAGGGTTTTGTGATTAATTTGAATAGTTTTCAACTAGAATTCAGCATTGATATGAAAGTAGTTCTCTCTTAGGCAGTCTATACTGATATTTAGAACAGAAATGGTCAAAATAATAAATTGTCTTGGTCCTAAACCTTGGTCGGGACTTAGTCACTTATCAAAGATTGCAACAGGTCTCAAAATCCAGTGTCACCTTTTAATTCTGTTTCTGTATATTTATCATTTCACTGAATGTGCACAATAAAATTTGTGAGGACAGATTGTGTAATGAGTACAACATGTGCCCATATTCTACCATATAGCCTATTTTTTTCCTGCATTGTTCAAGTTTCATATATTACCATTATGTTGGTTCGGTTTCTAGCCTTTGTATTGCATTAAGCTTACTGTCTACACAATATTCAGCGCTTCAAAGTATGTTGAGAAATTATTTAAAAGATTAATTCCATTTTAGGATTATCGCTAATCAACCCAATTCCCTTCAACCTTTTGAGGTGGTCCATTCTGTGTCTAATACATTTATGTCTTAGGTGAGATGAGAACAAATACTTTTACCAAATACTGGTAAAATGATAATTCACTAAGTGCATTTTAATCTGATCAGTATTTGACTGCATTAACATCTTCCCACACTATTGTAAATATGAGTACAGAGTTCTGTAGTAGAATAGGGGACAGCTGGTTTGAGTTCTAATTTGCTCAACATCCACAAATCGGGAATAAAATCTAAAAGTTCCCACACCATAGTATTTAGTTGGTGTGGTCCTTTAAAGAATTTATATTGTGTCTATTTTATATCATGGTTATTAACTACAGATAGGAATACAGATCATTACTGCACAACAATATATCTGCCAGTCAGATAATTCGAATACAATTGTTTCCAACAATGTTACAAAGAGTATGGAATACAGTTTAATTAGGCAGTAAGCGGCTGTATAAATAGCTCAATGTAAACAACTTGAGGCCAATTAAATAGAAATTTTAGAAAGTCTAACATTGTTGAATAGCTATAATGGAAGGAAAGAAAAATTTTAATTATTAGTAGAGTGCCTGTGGCATTGCTCATAATGAGTTAGGGGTGCTATTGTTTGAAATGGGAGGTACAAAGGAATGGGAAATCTCATCGGTGGTTTAAGGCATATTTCGGGGAAAACCCACCCACATAAACAGATGATGTGGGGGGGATCTTTTTTGTGCATTGTGATCAGATAATTGGTTGAAAGGGTTGTGCAACATCATCAAAGTAAATCTACAGTGAATCGTAGAATGGTTACAGCACAGAAGGAGGCTATTCGCCCCTTCGAGCCTGGGTCGGGTCTTTGTAAGAGCAATCTAGTTAGACCCATTCACCCAATCTTTCCCTGTAGCCCTGCAAATTTTTTCCCTTCAAGTATTGATCCAATTCCTTTTTGAAAGCCACAAATGAATCTGCTTCCACCTCCTTTTCAGGCAGCACATTTCAGATCATAACTACTCGCTGCGTAAAAAAAGTTTCTCCTCATGTCGCCTTTGGTTCTTTTGCCAATCACCTTAAATCTATGCCCTCTGGTTCTCGACCCTCCCGCCAATGGGAACAGTTTCTCTTTATTTACTTTATCTAAACCCTTCATGATTTTGAACACTTCTATCAAATCTCCTCTCATCCTTCTCTGCTCTAAGGAGAACAACCCCAGCTTCTCCAACCTATCCACGTAACTGAAGTCCCTCATCCCTGGAACCATTCTAGTAAATCTTTTCTGCACCCTCTGTAAGGCCTTCACATCCTCCCTAAATTGTAGTGCCCAGAATTGGACATAATACTCCAGGTGTGACTGAACCAGTGTTCACACAGAGAAAATATAGATAGCTTTATCGGAAATCTGACTGTGATGTGAGGTTGTGTATGAGGCCATGTGCAGTGTATTTTTCCCCTTTCTCGTTCAGAACTGTTTTCAAGTATAACACCTTAAAATGTACAAGTTGACCTTGGAAAGAAGTATTGCTAGATGTTAAACATTTGGTAATGTGATGCATTTTAGAGTTCTGATTTATAGATATCTTAGACGCATCCCGTACACAGCAGTACTGTGCTCTGGCACACCTCTACTGATTACATTATACATGCAGTATTTCTGTTGGTATGCAGAAACATTACAGCACTGATATTAATGTATCATGACTTGTTACAAAATAAATGTTTGTGTGGAAATAAGGTGGATCAGATCAGTCAGTTATCAAATTGAACAGTATACAGATTTGGATTTAGATGTGCATCATTTTCTATTTCATGCCAAAGCCACTTTCCTGATCATTTTTACCAGTTGTAAACTTCAAGACTGCTAGAATTTGTTATTTCCACAGTTGCTGACAAATGGGAAATTTAATCCTAGGAAAAGCAGAGTGAGACTACTGAATACAAAAATATTTACATTTTTGTATTACAGTATCTTGCAACTGTACACACTTCCTATCTACAAACCTTACTTTTGTCTTATTTTTATTCACATTTTTTGTCAACTTTTCCCATTTATAAATTCCTTTTTCCTCTATTTTCCATTCAGTTTTTCCATGCCAACTTTCACGACTGATAAACCAAACGAATCAATCTAAATTCACTTTCTAAAAAAAATTAATCTCCCATTTTTGTCAAACTGACATTTCTATGCCCAAATAAGGTTTGAAGCAAAATATAATGTTTTACAATAACATGATTAAATGTATCCATTAAATTGTTTTTATGTCTTTTAATACTTTAATGAAAGATTTTACTTGAAGCCTTCAGACTCTCCCACAAAGTCTTGACTTGGACTTGATATTGATGCCCTGAGCAGTGATTAAATTAGCTGAAGGCAGTTCCTGGAGTCTAAGCATGATACAACTTGTATATTGTCTTGCTGTGTTCCTGACTTTAAAACTGGTAAGGGATACAAATTGAATAGGTACATAAATATATATAATAAAACTCATTTACTGTTTTCACAGCATAATGGGAAGAGCTGTGGAATTCAGTTCACAAAAATCCCGAATATCATTTAATAAAAGGGGAATTTGTCTTATTCACTCCCTGTAAATTTTTTAAAATTCCTTCTCAGGATATAGGTGTCACTAGAAAGGCCAGCATTTATTGCCCATCCCTAGTTGCCCTTGAGAAAGGTGATGGTGGGCTGCCTTCTTGAAATCAGTGGTCCTGATGCTATCTCCTATATAGCATAAACACCCCTACTGTTCTAAAGTGTACCCTCCAACTTGCCATGAGCAATGCCATACGAGATCTAATATTGGAAATAAATACTTTGCTATTTCTAGACTTTTGAATAGTTAAATCAATGAGGTGTATATGTATCCCAATTGGATCAAGTCAGTATTTATAATGGGACCAGATCAGCTGTAATCTAGTAATGTATTTGTACAGAGATAGTTAACATTTAGTACCAATATCCTATTCTGTCTGAATAAGGTGAAGTAGAGAGGTTGATGCTTTTCAAGCTAGTTTGATCAATTGGCAATTGATATTGTCTGTTTAATCCAGGATCAATTGTGATCAGTAGGATTGCTTGCCTTGTTGCGTCTTCGATTCCAGTCGTCTTTGATTCAAATCTTCTCCACATTCTGCAGGTCTAAGCCTAGTTGCTAATGGGGAGAATCATTATCAACACAATTCCATTTAAAGTGTTTTGATTGAGATGGGAACAATGTGACTTTCCCTTGTGCCATTTGACCTGACCTGTGACGTGATTGTTCTTTTCCAGTGTAGGTACAACTCCCAACAGTTTAAAAACTGCCCAATCTCCAACCTCCCTTTCCTCTCCAAAGTCCTTGAATGTGTTGTTGCCTCCCAAATCCATGCCCATATTTCCCGCAACTCCATGTTTGAACATCTGCAATCCGGTTTCCACCCTTGCCACAGCACTGAAACAGCCCTAATCAAAGTCACAAGTGATATCCTCTGTGACTGTGACTGTGGGGCACTATTCCTCCTCATCCTTCTCAACCTGTCTGCAGCATTTGACACAGTTGACCACATCATCCTTCTCCAACTCCTCTCCTCCTTGAGAAAGGTGATGGTGGGCTGCCTTCTTGAAATCAGTGGTCCTGATGCTATCCCCTATATAGCATAAACACCCCTACTGTTCTAAAGTGTACCCTCCAACTTGCCATGAGCAATGCCATACGAGATCTAATATTGGAAATAAATACTTTGCTATTTCTAGACTTTTGAATAGTTAAATGAATGAGGTGCACTGTTGGGATTTGTACCTACACTGGAAAAGAACAATCACGTCACAGGTCAGGTCAAATGGCACAAGGGAAAGTCACATTGTTCCCATCTCAATCAAAATACTTTAAATGGAATTGTGTTGATAATGATTCTCCCCATTAGCAACTAGGCTTAGACCTGCAGAATGTGGAGAAGATTTCCAGCTGGGTGGGACTGTGCTCGTCTGGTTCCATTCTTATCTATCCAGACATAGCCAGAGGATCTCCTGCAATGGCTTCTCTTCCCAGCCCTGCACCGTTACCTCGGAACTGCTCCAAGGATCTATCCTTGGCCCACTCCTACTTCTCATCTACATGCTGCCCTCGATGACATCATCCGAAGACATAACATGAGGTTCCACATGTACGCCAATGACACCCAGTTCTACCTCACCACGACGTGTCTCAACTCTGCCACTGCCTCTGTGTTGTCAGACTGCTTAACCAATACCCAGTACTGCATGAGCCACAGTTTCTTTCAGTTAAACATTGAGACGTCGAAGCCATTGTCTTTGGCCCCCGCCACAAACTTTGTTCCTTGCCACTGATTCCATCCACCTCCCTGGCCACCTGTTCGCAACCTCAGCGTCCTTTTGGGCCCTGAGCTGAGCTTCTGACCCCATATCTTCTCCATTACAAAGACTGCCTACTTGCACCTCTAGTATTGCTCCTCTCTGCCCTTGTCTCAACCCATTTGCTGCTGAAATCATTATCCTTTTGTTAACTCCAGTCTCAACTATTCCATTGCTGTCCTGGCTGGCCTCCCATCTTCTATCCTCCGTAAACTTGAGCTCATCCAAAACTCTGCATGCCCGTATCCTAACTTGCATCAAGTCCAGTTCACCTCTATGCTCGCTGACCTACACTGGCTCCCAGTCCACTAATGCCACGATTTTAAGATTCTCATCCTCGTTCAAATCCCTCCATGGTCTCGTCCCTCCCTATCTCTCTAACCTCCTCTAGCCCTACAACCCTCCGAGAACTCTGCATTCCTCCAATTCTGGCCTCTTGTGCATCCCCCACTTGTTTCGCCCCACCATTGACGGCTGTGTCTTTAGCCATCTAAGCCCTAAGCTCTGGAATTCCCTCCCTAGACCTCTCCACCTCCCTCTTCCCCTTTAAGCTGCTTCTTAAAACCAGCCACTTTTACCAAGATCACCTGTTCTAATGTCTCCTTCTTTGGCTCAGTATCATTCTGATTATTCATCTGTGAAGCACCATAGGATGTTTTGCTACATTAAGGGTACTGTATAAATATGTTGTTAAATGGTAAATATAATAGTGATGTGATTCCCTGGACTAAGGTTCTAGATGGGAAAATGCATAATTTGAAGAACTGGGAAGAGCCTACAATGTAAATAATGTCACTGATGCTCTGCATCATGACTCTATTTTATAAATTTTGTACTGCTCATCGTGAGAGATATTAGAAGTGGAGAGTGGAACATTTTTCCATTTAGGGAGTGTCTGCATCAAACACTCCTGGGTAAACAACAACACAGCTTAATGCAGAGTAAAGCTGTCTCTACTCTGTCCTAACCAAGTGTTTCAGCCCAATCTTGAGAACCCACTACTGCACTAATGTGACTCTTTCCCATTTCCTGACTAGACATCTAGGCATCTCTCTGAGTGCCATTTCATTACTTAATTAGAGCAGTTTATAATGTTTTCATAATGAACTTGTTAGATGGCAGCATTTGAAAATCATACCATGAGGCCAAGGATTTACCTTTAATGTAGGACTTAAAATGAAGTCAGTTAGCAACTCTACCATAGTATGTTCAGATCTGCTTGCCTGTTTTATTCAAAATCTATTTTGTAATGTGTACTGTAATCTGTGAACTAGCAAGCTACAGTTTAGCAATTCGACTAAGGTTCAGAGTGCCCAATTTAGCGCAATTCAAAGGAACTTGTGTCAATTTTGAGACAAAATAATTTAGGTAGGTGTGTTGACTTGCACAGCAGGTGGCATTGTTGGAAATGATAAAGTGAAAGATGATACAAGCCTGCTGCTTTACTTCCTCTTGATGTGAAGTATCTAGGCCCAGTCATTATGGTCTTGTGGGAACCAATGACATAGGAAAGGAAAACTTGAAGTCTTGCGAGATAATTTTTTTTTACAGAGGATTGTGAGGCTGTGGAATGCACTACCAGAGTCCGTGAATGAAGCAAAGACTATGTCAACATTTAAGAACAGGTTAGATAGGTGGTTGAAGGAAAGGGGGAGAAAGGGATATGGAAACAGTCAGGCTCATTGGATTAGGACTTATATGGAGGATGAACACTATGATAGACTGGTTGGGCTAAAAGGCCTTTTTACATGTTGTAATTTGTATGTAATTCTATTAAATAAATCATTTTAAATTTCCAACATTCTGTGAATAAACAAAAGCTGTAATCTTAATTTGTCCCTTTGTTCTTTTATTCCTCCCTTGTTTAATGCTGCTGCAGCCCTCCAGGTCAACATAACTTTAGAATGTTTGGGAGAGCATCTGGGTTGATGCTGAGGGTGTTTTTAGGAAACAGATGCTAGCAATTTGAATCCTGTTAGACACTGTCAAATGATTGATAGTTCTGATTAGACTAGAGCACTAACCATTTATAATCTAGAGTTCTATAATTCAAAACCAATGACAGCACAAAATGAAAACAAACTGTGTTTTACTTTGGCTGAGATAACATTCACATGCAGACTTCAAGGGCCCGATTTTAGCACCCGGTTCCGGGTGCGTTCTCGACGGGGGGGCCTCTAAAATCCCGGTTTCGAGGAGCGGGACCGGATCGCGCCTCGATCCCGCCCACTTCCTGGTTGCGCGCTGACGTGCGGGGGTGCGTGCGTTGGCCCCGCTGGTGGGAATCCCGCAGGCAATTAAAGCCAGCGGGGTTCCACTTGAGTGTATTTATCTTGGTATTTCAGGTCATTAAATGACCTGATTGAGCTGTTTATTTAACAGGTGTCGGATTTTACAGTGAAATGAGACTGTTTCCCATACTGGGGGAACCACTCACACTCTCAACGGACGTGTTGCAGCCAGCAGCCTGTGGCAGCTGCCAAGGTGCATTCCACAGGTGGGGGGGGGGAGAGCCTTCACCAACGCAGGAGGACACTCCGTAACATTGGGCAACGCCTGCCCTCCACCACCCTCCTCCAAGCAAGAAGATTCACCGGCGTGGAAGTCCAACCCCTGTGCGAGGACACACTTTTCTAGCGTGCACAACCCCGCAAACCTAAACCTGCCAGATGGGTGCTGCGTTGACATCCTCGGAGGACGAACAGGATGACCAGCCTCAGCAGCCTCGCAGTCCACGCCGTCCGCCTCAGAGACATGCATCCCCACAACACGGTGCTGCGGCACATCCACCTGCACAGCAGGATGGAGGGCATCCGCAGAGAGAGATGCGTCGCAGGAGGCACTACCCTCCGCACAGGGTCTACAGACCGAGGCTCAGCTTCATGGACCTCTCTGAGCAGCAGTGCATACGGAGGCTCAGAGTCACTCGCCAGGTAGTCGCCGACATCTGCAGCCTCCTCAATGACGAGCTGCTCCCGGATGGACCAAGCAGCATCTTCTTACCCGTCGCCGTCAAAGTCACCACTGCCCTCAACTTCTTCGCCTCCGGATCCTTCCAGGGTGCCACGGGGGACATCACCGGGGTCTGTCAGTCGTCTGCACACAAGTGCATAAGGCAGGTCACCGATGGGTTGTTCCGCAGGGCCTCGACCTACATCAACTTCGCCATGGATGAGCGCAGCCAGACGGAGAGGGCGGTTGGATTCCATGCTGTGGCTGGCTTCCCACGGGTGCAGGGTGTAATCGATTGCACCCACATAGCAATACGGGCACCTCCACATGAGCCAGGGCTGTTTATCAACAGGAAAGGGTATCACTCCATGAACGCCCAGCTCATTTGTGACCACCGCCAGAGATTCCTACACGTGTGCGCCAGATACCCTGGCAGCTGCCACGATGCCTTCGTCCTCAGGGAGTCCACCGTCCCGCCCCTCTTCCACGCACCCAACGCCGGCAACGGCTGGCTCCTCGGCGACAAGGGATATCCCCTGCACACGTGGCTTATGACACCTCTGAGGAACCCCATTACCGAGCCACAGCGTCGGTATAATGACAGCCACATTGCTACCAGGTCTACAATTGAGCAGGCTATAGGGCTGCTCAAGATGCGCTTCAGGTGCCTTGATCGTTCCGGGGGAGCGCTCCAATACACACCATTCAGAGTGGGACGAATTATAGTTGTCTGCTGTGCCCTGCATAACATGGCACTACAGAGAGGGGTGCCGCTGGAGGAGGCCCCATGCACACCCGCCACCCACATTGAGGACGACAATGAGGAAGAGGTGGAGGAGGAAGAGGAGGAGGAGGAAGAGGGAGAGGAGGAGGAACGACCCATGCGCCGAACACCGGCTCACCTGCGTGCTCGTCAGGCCAGGGAGGCACTCATATGCCAACGGTTCTCCTAACATCACACTGTGTGAGGCGTTCACATGTCATAACGTGCACAGACGAGGGTCCATACAGGCTCCCTCCACAGAAGAGTGGTGCCTGTACACCTGCACCCACTGGATTATGCTCAATGGGTGGGACGGGGTGGTCGTCGTCATGATGAGGCGCAGGGAAGGGACATATTGCACAAGCCGCAGAATTATGGACAAGAGGTGGCAGCATTGGTGAGAAAAAGTGAGTTTATTTTGTGGTGACATTCAAAGAGTAGAAAATTAAAAAAAACGACAAACACCCTGTTGCAATCCCTGTGTGCTCACGGAACTTTAGGCGTTCGTTTTCGGGACCCCCTACGTGGTGCTACCCCTGTGGCTCCAGCAGAGGTGGTGGCAGGTTGCTCCTGTTCGTGCCCTGACCGGGTAGATGCTTTGGGCCGACGCCCCCTGGGTTTCGGTGCCCGTGAGGGCACCTCCACAGACTGCTCCTCCTGCACCTGTGCAGGGGCAGACTCGGCCACCTGGAGAGGATGGACTATTGCGGGCACTGGTTGAGAGGGGGGCAACGGGTGAGACTTGGGGGCGCCTTGAGTAGCGTCCACACTTCCATTTCCCCGTTCACCATCTTCCCTCTCATGGCCAAGGCCCACATCACCCCTTCCACCCTGCTGGACGGCAGTTTGGATGACGTGGGTGAGACCTTGCAAGGCCACCTCCAATGTATCTGTCAACCTGTTGGTGGCGGCAGAATGTTGTTCACCCTGAATCCGAACAGCCGTTGTGAGGGCCTGGATGGACTCATTGGTGAGCTGTGCGTGACGCTCGAGGGAGGCTAGCCTGTCCTCCACCGCAGACGTTCCCACACCTACCCGCGACACTATCTCAGAGATGCCTTCACGTCCCTGCGACACTATCTCGGCGATACCCTCCTGCACCTGTGCCACCATTCCCCTCATGCAGGAGTTGGACTCCTCCATCCTCCGTGCGATTGTGGAGAGTGCGCGTGGCACCTCTCCCAGTACCTCAGCAATGTTCTGGTGCCCCTCGACGACTCTCCTTTTGACAGGTGGCCCCCTGGGTTCAGCATCTGGGTCCGGCTGAGCAAAGCCTGGAGAAGAGTGCTCCCACCGACGCGGACCCTCCGCGGCTGACCCTGCCACCAGGGTCTGCTCATGCTCATGTGTGCGCGGTGACTCACCATGTGCAATCCCAACTAGCTGAGGGGGGGGACCCACCGAGGTGTGTGTATCTGCGCTGGTGGATGCAAGGCTCATGTGTGACGATGCACCCTCAGAGACGGGCATGTCCTCTGAGGAATCGCCCTCAACCGAGACGTCGATCGCAGACGGTCCTGGAAGAGAACAGAGGGAAATATCAGGCATGTGACCAAATGTGGCGGTGCGGCATATGCCATGTGATGCTACGATCATTCACGATCATGAGTGATGAGTGCCAGCTTTCCCTTACCGGCCGTTTCGCCAGAACCAGACTCGCCATCCGCCATCGACAGGCAATGCAGCGTGCGGCTGATCTCCAGTGCCTCGACCTCGGCGTCTGTCAGGGCCATCTCGTGTGGCGGGCCCCCTCCGGTGCATGCCCTATCGCGTGCGTTCCTGGCCCTCTTCTCCTGTGAGGGCAAAACACAAAAACGTTATTGAGTGATGATTACAATGTGAGACGCTTCAAGCATTGGTGTGATTGGGTTGAACGTGTGCCAGATGGATGGGAGGATGCGTGTGCCACATGGCCATCCCATTGTATGGGCATTGGGGTGTGTGGTAGTGGTCGAGTGGGGACAGGGACGGTGGGTACGTGCAGGCACTGTGAGGATGATAGTTGGGTGGCTGTGAGGATTGGTGCGGGAGCGCAGTACTGTCAGTGGAGATGGGGTTGTGAGGTGTTTGAGGTGATGTGGAAGACGGAGTGATGCAGAATGCGTTAGTGTACTCACTTTTCCGGACCTGGTGAGGTCATTGAATCTCTTGCGGCACTGAATCCAAGTGCGGGTGGTGTTTCCCCTGCTTGTGACCTCCGCGGCCACCTCCTCCCATGCCCTCTTGGTGGCGCTGGCAGGGCACCTCCTTCCATCCGTGGGGAACAGCGTCTCCCTCCTCATGCGGACCCCGTCCAGCAGCACCTGGAGGGCGTGGTCCGTGAAACGGGGAGCAGCCTTACCCCTGTGCTCCTCCATCCTTGATGGAGTGTAGTTTGTGGCTGGAGGGGCTTTGGTGGACTGCCCCTTTAAATAGAGCGCAACCATCGCTCAGACGTCAATGCGCATGCGCAGGCCGCCGGCACGCAGCTGAGAAGCGCGGAACCCGTAACTGCCGGCTAATCACATCAATCATCCCGCGATCGCGTGCGCAACGCACTCAATTTGGCCGGCGCGTTTTCCTCGAGCCCGCCCGACCACCCGCTGCCAACCCGCACCCCTGGTAAAATCGGGCCCCAAATCTCTCCCAAGACTAGAATTTCAAATGGTTACTGGGTCTGATTAAATAGCTCTCTTACTAATAGGCAACTCCAATCACTATGAAAGTATAAAACTTGAAGTTGATATTTTAGAGCAGCTAAAACCAACAGAAGCTGCAATTTGCATATTGCCAGCAAACCTAAATGGAAAAAAATAATTAAGCTTCAACATAAAAAGCTATACAGGTAATTACAGATAGGCTGATACTACTTTGTTAATAACTTGCAGTGACCTGCAGTGATAAGGCAATAAAGAAATAACCTTCACAAGCACTGAAACAGTACCTAGGCTGCTTTACATTGGGTTGGGGGAGGAGAAGGACAAATAACAGGACTCATTGTAATCTGATTTACTGGTGGAAATAAAATGAAATTTTGGCACAACAGAACATGTCACACACAAATGGAATAAGGAAAAATTCTACTCAGTAAAGTATGAAAATTTAGACGATTGAGGTGTTTAAAATGCTAAAAGAATTTGGTAGGGTAGATAAAGAGAAATAATTTCCTCTGGTGGGGGAATCGAGAACAAGGGGGCATAATTTTGAAATTAGAGCCAGGCCATTCAGGAACGAAATCAGAAAGCACTTTTTCACACAAAGGGGAGTAGAAATCTGGATTTCTGTCCACCAAAAGGCTGTGGATATTGGGTCAATTGAAACTTTCAAGACTAACATCGATAGATTTTTGTTAGGTAAGGGTATCAAGGAAAATGGAGCTAAGGCCCTTAAATGGAGTTGAGGTACAGATCAGCCATGATCTAATAGAATGGCAGAGCAGGCTCGAGGAGCTGAATGACCTCCAGTCCCTAATATTCCTATGCAAAACACAAGGTTACACAATAAGGGGAGGGGTTCTGGACACTAATGATATTGGGAACATATTCCCTAAATATCACAGTTTAGAATATTGTATTTTATTAATTTTGCTCTAGGCTGAGAGGAAAGATAAAAGGTAATTTCATATCTGCACTTTTTCTTTATGCTAGTATCATAGTAGGTACAGCACATGAGGAGGCCATTCGGCCCATCGTGCCTATGCCAGCTCTTTGAAAGAGCTATCCAATTAGTCCCATTCCCCTGCTCTTTCCCCATAGCCCTGTAAATGTTTTCCCTTCAAGTATTTATCCAATTCCCTTTTGAAAGTTACTATTAAATTTGCTTCCACCACCCTTTCAGGCAGTGCATTCCAGATCATAACCACTCACTGCGTAAAAAAATGTTTCCTTATGTCACCTCTGGCTCTTTTGCCGATCACCTTAAATCTGTGACCTCTGGTTACCAACCCTTCTGCCACTAGAATCAGTTTCTCCTTATTTACTCTATCAAAACCGTTCATGAATTTGAACACCTCTATCAAATCTCCCCTTAACCTTCTCTGTTACAAGGTGAACAATCCCAGTTTCTCCAATCTCTCCACATAATTGAAGTCTCTCATCCCTGGTACCATTTTAGTAAATCTCTTCTGCACCCTCTCTTAAGACCTTGACGTCCTTACTAAAGTGTGATGCCCAGAATTGAACACAATACTCCAGCTGAGGCCTAACCAGTGTTTTATAAAGGTTTAGCCATAACTTCCTTGCTTTTGTACTGTATGCCTCTAATAATAAAGCCCAGGATCCCATATGTATGTGCACCCCCAGGTCTCTCTGTTCCTGCACCCCTTTTTAAAATTGTACCATTTAATTTATATTGCCTCTCCTCATTCTTCCTGCCAAAATGCATCACTTCACACTTCTCTGCGTTAAATTTCTCTGGTGTGTTGCTATTGTTCCTCTTGACAACAGATTGTAAATGTTGCATTCTATTTTGCGGCGTTTCACAATATCATAAATATTTCATTTGTTATAATTGGACTTTGCTTCGATGGAAAATTTGATCCTTGGCAGTGTTTCCAAAATACTCTCATTTTGTATGTTTTTTTGACAGAACAATTGTGCCAACATTGGTTGTAATGATGCCACCAATAAACACCATAATGCACTTAAAGAAAATGATACCATTTTACCTACAATCGTGATCAAAATAGTCCTTCACAAAGACATTTAGCACAAACACTATCACTGGCTCACAAAACATTTTTTTCCCCTTCCGACATTAAATTGCTTTTGCATCACTGTTACCTTAGTTTAGCACTATCTCAGAAAACGGGCCCATAAAAACACCTCTTTGTCCTACATGAAGATGTGAGTAGAAATTACTCACAATTTTATAGAAGAAATGAAAAGAAAGGATCACTAAAGAATTTCAAGTGTAATAGTCCTATAAAGATTTGATTTAAAGTAGTAATACTGAATCGTTAAATCTTAAACAAGTCATTTTAGTATGTTTTCAAAAAGCAAAAAACTGCAGATGCTGGAAATCTGAAACAAACACAATGCTGGACACACCCAGGAGGACAGGCAATGACTGAGAAGAGATCAGGAATTCATATTTCAAGTGTGGACCCTGGTCAAAACTAGCATCCGACACACTAGCATGCTTTCACATCTATATACATACCAAATTTGGATTGTTTTTATTATGTGACCCACACATAATTGATCCACCTCTAAATATATAATTTATATTTGTGATATTAAATTCTGGTAGCATTCTAGAGTGTATTTTCAGCAGGGCATGTTTTCAAATTGAAGTACTTTCATTAACTCTTATGGGTTTGTGGGTTAGTCCTCTTTTTTGATGACAAAATAACTATATTGTTTCTGAACAAAACTACTATGTTGTCTGTCACTTGGAAGTTGGCCCTTGCACAAATGTCTTGTTAATAGAAGTCTTACTTAGTGCATACTTTTCAGCAACTAGGGTGTTTGTATTTAAGTCAGCTGGCCAGCCAGTGCAGTTTTTAGTAAGTTGATCTGTAGTACAGCCAGTGTGTCGAGAAAGCTACACAAAATTAACTCCTTTAATCTTGTTAATTATGGTAGAGAAAATATATGTTCAGCAGCTGTCCTTTTACCTGTGACAAATCATAAAAGCACACACGCTTCATGGTGTTGCATCATTAGTCTGAACAGTAATAATGGGTGTTGTAATTGTGGAGTTGCTGAGACAGTCATTTTAAATATGCTGCATGTTTGAACAAAATTGAGATGAATTAGTTGCACACTGGTTCTGAAGAGGATTTTTAACATGTTCTGTTGGGTAATGCGAAGACTGAGCCTACAGATTTATCCATACTTTAGCAATTCTATTGGGGAGAAAAATGAAGCCAATTCTAATAAAAGTTGTGGGGTTCAGGGTTATTAAAAATGCACCAAGAGAATACTGTGGTTAGGTGGGCTCAATGGATCAACAGTCTTCTCCTGCCTGAAACTGTTACTATGTATGTTGCTATGTCCAGGAGCGGCTGCAGTTTTATGCGGTGTTGGGTGTAAGAGGTGAACTGAGAACGTTCAAACTTCTGCTTTGCAAACTTTCTGCACTGCAGTAATCAACTCGTACTTTAAGTAAAATGAATGCTTCTTCCTTTGACAAACACTGCTTAATTAATTTAACAACCTGTTACCATTACAGCAGTGTTTTGCTTTTTCTAACTGCAAAGCCAGGTAATAAAATTCAAATCTTAATTCCTTGTATTCAAAACTGCAGATTCTATGTAATTTAGTTAGACAGACTATAAAGGAAGCTGACATGGGAAACACATGGCAAACTCATGCAGTTGGGAGCAAGCTTGATGTTGCTACTGGGTCCAAAAAGTGGGCCAGTGTTTCCCAACACTGACATTTCTTGCCCTAATGCAAAAATTCAATGCTGAAGAAGGCGGCTTTGAGCTATCAATTAGTTTGACTACTAGTCTTGTATGCCATTTATACTCCTGATATCATAATGGGCTGGGTGGTTGAACCAAATCAACTTAAGGGTGATCGTAGTGTGTTCATAAAGCAATGATGTCCTTAGTAGATATCTGCAGCAGCATATATGGGAAATATAGAACAGGAAAAAACAGGCAGAAAATAGTAATTTGAATAAAAACAAGTCTTTCAGTTTAGAAGTCAGAAAAAAAAGTAATACAAATTAACTGTATGGGCATTGTTCTGAAGAAAATCACTGCTTTTTATTTGCATCATTCCTGGGAAATAACTTCATTTTGTCTGGGGTGGGATTTTGTCCATTGAAGTTGACAAAACTAAAGCTATTTGGCGGACCTGGCGTGACCATTTTATTTTAAGTGTTCAGCTCAACCAGTGTGGCTGGGTTGACATCCCAGCCTTAACAGACAATTTAACTTGGGCAGTCCTTCACTGGGCAAGCTTCATCAGTTCATCAGTAGGGTACTTCATCTTGGAGAAGTAAGGAATCAGTTCCACACCACAGAAATATATCTGTAGGCTAATCATGGAACGGGATTTCTGGTGACCATAGAGAAAGTCTCAAATACTTTTCAGTTGATGGATGTGATGGACACCTGCCCTATATTTTATTGCACATTGAGAAACACTTATAGAAACATAGGAATTGCTGGACAAAAAAAAAGACCATGGTCCATCCAGTTCACTTTCTACCATCCT
Source organism: Heptranchias perlo (assembly GCF_035084215.1). Classification (NCBI taxonomy): domain Eukaryota; kingdom Metazoa; phylum Chordata; class Chondrichthyes; order Hexanchiformes; family Hexanchidae; genus Heptranchias; species Heptranchias perlo. The sequence continues at coordinate 13,701,749 of NC_090329.1, read as the reverse complement.
GGTAGTCGCATAATACAATGATAATGGAGTTGTTGACTAATCATAGCAATCAATCTCTATCAATTAGTCTACAACAGTCCCAGAAATGACACGAGAAAAACCCCAGTGATGGAGAGCTTTGGGAAGCACAAGTCCAAATTCCCCTTTTTCCTCCCAAGCAAGCTACACTTACCCCATGTCAGGTCTCAAATTACTCATGTGATTTATATATTGACTACTGTTATAATACTGTAATATGCATTTGTTCTGCTTTTAAAAAATAGCTGGGCATTAAATCTTCAAACTAAAGTCAGCTTGTATGTTTCAGTAACGTATGCGGTGCTTCTCTTGCAATGATTGTCTTATTGACTTTTATATCATGTTGCATCACTTTCATGGCCAGGACTCTGGTTTATGCAGAAGTGGAAGAAGTCTGGGTCCCTACTACAGCTGACATGTAGGGATCATTCTGATCCTCGGCAAACTTTTCTGTACAAACTCAGTAAAAAAGCAGGTAGGTGCTACAGAAATGTTAAATGTAGTAACTAGCTGTATGTTGTTTTGTAATCACTTAATGCCTGCATTGTTTTCATGATGCGATGCAATGATTTTGCAAGAATCAAATTATTTTTTTTTACATTCTGGCCTATTGCTTAGTGGCTGTGGGTAATATTTAAAGCATCTGTCGCACCTGTCCTCATTTGAAGAAACATAAAAATGTTAATATTTATTATTCCCACAAGTATAAATTGAATACACACCAGGGAATTGCAATTTATTCACTGATGGATAATACATTTCTCACTTACAAAATTAATAGGTCTCTCAGCCCCTTTGCTTTGCTAATTTTAAAAATATAAAAATGTTGCTGTCTGAAATTTTTGAAAGAATAGCTAGTGACTGATCGGTAGGTGTGCCATTTCTGTATTTTATTTTCTCTCTCGATTTGAGTCTTTGTCGGCACAGCTATGTATCCTTATCCTTTCTGCTAAAGAATGGAATATTTTCCTGTATTGTGCTCCTACAAGCACTTCCACAACAAGGGTCCGATACTGTATGGAGCTATCCCAAATATCCATGTTGCTCCTGCTGCTGTTGAGGGTCATTCATACTGATTTGCCTTTATTTGCTGTCAGCAGAGACAAGAGCAATTCGAACCTTAATTTATCCTTGTCACATGAGAAATCAATTTCCTGGCTGCCTCTAATCTACAGTCTTCCAATACTGTTCCAATAGTGTGTGTTCCTGTTTATTTTGGACATGAGGGAGATGGGGTCCTCCTTTTCACTAGAAATCAGCAAAAATATCATCTGCAGCCTGAAATTTACAGCAATCAGATTTTGTATGTATTTTTACTTTGCTACCACAATATGACTTACATTTTCATGTGGGGCTTCTGCTGTCTTAATTGGGCTTGATTTGGACCAATATTTGAGGTGAAAGGGCAATGTTCCAAACACATTCTTACCCAGCACTCTTAATTTTTTTTAAAACCGAAGATTTGCTTTCTTGATGCTATTTCAGATAGCTAAACTGCAGAAGTCATGTGGAAGCTATTGTTCTAGTGACCGGCTTAATTTTTGTGTTCAAGGTCTCCACTACTTCAAAAATGTGGTGTTAGTTGGCTCGCTACAAGATCGTTATGTCCCCTACCATTCTGCACGAATTGAGATGTGCAAAACAGCTTTAAAGGATAAGCAATCAGGTAAGGTTACATTCCTGACAGCTGTTAGTGCTCAGAGAATTCCACCAATTACAAACTCATGAGGATTTGTATCCTCTGCATACACTTAACTTTTCTGTTACTTTTTTTTTAAAAGTGAAAGGAGAAACAATTAGTCTGTACATCCACAAGCCAGACTGCAAAATTCACATTATGCCAACATAATTTACCAAAGGTAATAGGGCATTGGTGACTAAGGCCTCATCAGGGAAAAATCGTAAAAAGTTAAAATTAAAGGCACGAAGCATTCGTAACAAGATAGATGAATTAATGGCACAAATAGAGATAAATGGGTTTGATCTAGTAGCCATTACTGAGATATGATTGCAGGGTGACCAAGGTTGGGAACTAAATATTCCAAGGTACTGGACTTTTAGAAAAGATAGGCAAAATGGAAAAGGTTAGGGGGTAACCCTGATAATAAATGATGAGATAAAGGCAGTAGTGAGAAAGGATCTTAGCTCAGAAAATCAGGATGTAGAATCAGTATGGGTGGAGCTGAGAAATAACAAGGGGCAGAAAACACCAATGGGAGCAGTTTATAGGCCCCCTATCAGTAGTTATAGTGTTGGACAGAGTATAAATCAGTAAATTAGGGGAGCATGTAACAACGGTAATGCAATAATTGTGGGGGACTTTAATCTTCATATAGACTGGGCAAATCAAATTGGCAAAAGTAGTTTGGAGGACGAGTTCATGGAATACATTAAAGCCAATTTTCTAGAATAATATGTCAAAGAACCAAATAGGGAATAGGCTATTTTAAATCTAGTATTATGTAATAAGACAGGGTTAATTAGTAATCTTATAGTTAAGGATCCTGTGGGGCAGAGTGACCATAATATGATAAATTTTCATATTGAGTTTGAGGGTGATGTAGTTAAGTCCAAAACTAGAGTCTTAAATTTAAACAAAGCCAGTTACGTAGATATGAGGGGTGAATTGGCTATGGTAGATTGGGAAATTAGATTAATAGATATGACAGTAGATAAGCAATGGCAAACATTTAAAGAAATAATTCATAATTCTCAATGAATATACATTCCCTTGAGGAGTAAAAACTCCAGGGGAAAAATGATCCAACAGTGGCTAACTAGAGAAGTTAAGGTTAATATTAGATTAAAAGAAGAGGCTTACAATGTTGCCAAAAAGAGCAGTAAGCCTGAGGATTGGGAGGGTTTTAGAAATCAGCAAAGGATGACCAAGAAATTGATAAAGCGGGAGAAAATTGAATGAGAGTAAACTAGCAAGAAATAGAAAAACAGATTGTAAGAGCTTCTACAAGTATGTAAAAATGAAGAGATTAGCAAAAGTAAACGCGGGTCCCTTAGAGGCTGAAACAGGTGAAATTATAATGGGGAATAAGGAAATGGCAGAGACGTTAAACAAATATTTTGTATCTGTCTTCGCAGTAGAAGACACAAAAAACATACAAAAAATAGTGGGGAACCAAGGGGCTAATGAGAGGGAGAAACTTAAAGTAATTAAGATTAGTAAAGAAAAAGTACTGGAGAAATTAATGGGACTAAAAGCCGACAAATCTCCTGGACCTGATGGCCTACATCCCAGGGATTTAAGAGATGGCTGCAGAGATAGTAGATACATTGGTTTTGATCTTCCAGAATTCCCTAGATTCTAGACCAGCCCCTGTAGATTGGAAGATAGCAAATATAACCCTGCTATTCAATAAAGGAGGGAGAGAGAAAACAGGGAACTGTAGGCCAGTTAGCCTGACATCAGTAGTAGGGAAAATGCTGCAATCTATTATTAAGGGCGTAGTAACAGGGCACTTAGAAATTCATAATATGATTAGGCAGAGTCAATACAGTTTTATGAAAGGAAAATCTTGTTTGTCAAATCTATTAGAATTTTTTTGAGGGTGTAACTAGCAGGGGAACCAGTGGATGTAGTCTATTTGGATTTTCAAAAGGCATTCAATAAGGTGCCACATAAAAGGTTCTTACAGAAGATTAGCGCTCATGGGATTGGGGGTAATAGATTAACATGGATTAAGGATTGGTTAACGGACAGAAAACAGAGAGGAGGGCTGAACGGGTCGTTTTCAGGTTGGCAGGCTGTAACTAGTGGGGTGCCACAAGGATCAGTGCTTGGGCCTCAGCTGTTAAAATATATATAACAATGACTTAGATGAGGGGACCGAGTGTAATGTATCTAAGTTTGCTGACGATACAAAGCTAGATGGGAAAGTAAGCTGTGAAGAGGATGCAAAGAGGCTGCAAAGGTATATAGACAGGTTAAGTGAGTGGGCAAGAAGGTGGCAGATGGAATATAATGTGGGGAAATGTGAAATTGTCCACTTTGGTAGGAAGAATAGAAAAGCAGAATATTTTTCAAAAGGTGAGAGACTAAGAAAGGTTGGTATTCAGAAGGATTTGGGTGTCCTTCTACACGAATCACAGAAAGTTAACATGCAGGTACAGCAATCAATTAAGACGGCAAATGGTATGTTAGCCTTTATTGCAAAGGGGTTAGAGTACAAGAGTAAGGAGGTCTTGCTGCAATTATATAGGACTCTGGTGAGACCACACCTGGAGTACTGTGTACAGTTTTGGTCTCCTTACCTAAGGAAGGATATACTTGCCATGGAGACTGTGCAATGAAGGTTCACTAGATTGATTCCTGGGATGAGAGGGTTGTCTTATGAGGAGAGATTAAGTAGAATGGGCCTATATTCTCTGGAGTTTAGAAGAATGAGAGGTGATCTCATTGAAACGACTATAATTCTTAGAGGGCTTGACATGGTAGATGCTGAGAAGCTGTTTCCCCTGGCTACAGAGTCTAGAACTAGTGGTCATAGTCTCAAGATGAGGGGTCAGCCATTTAGGACTGAGATAAGGAAAAATTTCGTCACTCAGAGGGTTGTGAATCTTTGGAATTCTCTACCCCAGAGGGCTGTGGATGCTCAGTCATTGAGTATATTTAAGACTGAGATCGATAGATTTTTGGACACTAAGGGAATCAAGGGAAATGAGGATAGGGTGGGAAAGTGGAGTTGGGGTAGAAGATCAGCCATGATCTTATTGAATGAGGGAGCAGGCTCGAGGCGTCACATGGCCTATTCCTGTACGTATTTCTTATATTCTTATAATTTGGCCTGACACACAAACGCACATTAGAAATTTACATCGAATTCTACATTCAAGTCTCATAAAGGTTTTTTTTAATGGTCCTATTTTTTAATAAAACATTTATGGAGCAATAAAACTCTTGTATATTTGATCTATTTTTCAGGGCCAGTGTATGCTGAGATGATCCAAAATCTTCTGTTGCCAGTGCTGGAAAATAAGGAATGTAATTTGGTGCGATATGATGTTAACCACGCATTACCCAACACAGCTAATTCATTAATAGGACGAGCAGCTCACATTGCAGTTCTCGATTCTGAAATCTTTTTAGAGAAGTTTTTTCTGGTCGCGGGCCTTAAATACTTTCAGTAAGAATGAGTGCCATAAACTGTTACCTCTTTATTCAAAGAAACACATTTGATCCTAGAACATTGTCTCTGCCTAAAAAATTAAGACTATTTGTACGTTTTTGTATTGGAAACAATTCTACATTGAGTTTTCGGAGCTAGTTAAAAGATCTGAATCTGTTTATGCCTGTTGGTTTGTGCTGTGCAATACCAATTTTATATTTTTATCTGTCTTATGTACTTACTTCTTTCAGTTGAGTTTTTCTGCATTTTTCAGAAATTTTATTTTGCCTTTTTAAGTATCAGTTAATAGTTGAAATGATCAGGGTGCACTGTTTATAATTTTACTTTCTAAATTTGTAAAGTTAATATTCAATTAGTAAATTAGAGATAAAACATTAATTTAATTCATGACTTCCAAAGAATACATTTTCACATAATCTGATTGGGAGCCTGTTGTACATTACATTGTTGGTGTGGATTTTGGCAACTGGAAACCCTTTAAAAAGCTGCTATATATTTATACATTTTTAACATTGCTCAACTTATAGGAAATTTACAGATTTGTTTTTCATTTCATGCAGTCTTTCTGAGAAGACCAAATACTGTCTTATTCATACATACCTTGTCACTGTCAAGTTTTAAACCAGTTCACAAATGTCTGCAATACATTTTTATACAGAAAGCATCCTCTTATAACTTTTTACCATACCTGTGGAACATTACTACTTTTTCTACTGCTGAAGTGGAAAGATTTTTTGCCACGGAACTTTTAGAACTGAAGGAACCGTTTTTAAATCTTCCAGTACTCTATATGTCGTATAGAACTTTTGACCACCATGCCAGTCCGATAGCCTTGATTTGCAATGATTTTTACTGCACCATGGTATAAACTGAACACAATGAGCCCAGCATATACAAGGCATTTAAGTCAATACTTTTACATTCTGAGAGAGTAGTGGTGAAGAGCCAATATTTTAGCAATGCTGCAGTTTAATGAACAGTCTATTGGTCTGACTGCTGAGATTCTTGTATGTCAATGTATTTGTATGTGACATTCACTAAAACACAGTTATCCCTTGTTATAACTCTTTGAAAACCATATGAAAAGCATGCTACAGTGAGAGGCCATTTCATGTGGCTTCTCTTAATGGGGGACCTGGAAGCACTGCACATGATATCACAGATTGTGGTGTATCGGGGTGTTGCATTGAGGGTTACCGTACTGAAATAGACTCAGTAAAAACTAAAGTTTGAGATAATTGGGCATTTTACTCTAATTTCTAATCTCTTAAACAGAGAAAACATTTCCAGTTTAATTTATTTATTTTAGGTGGCCTGATTAACAGTAGGACGTATAGCATGGTTTTTGGGTTACTGGTGCATATCTGACTCTCTTAACAAAAAGACAAGCAAGAAGGCACATATTGCTGTCACATATGCTTTTAACAAGTTTGTAATGAGTTTAATTTATGTTGAAACACAATCAAATTACATCCTTATAAATGGTGCTCGTGTCATCTGTTTGTAGCCTTGTTTTCAAACACCGATAGCACATAAGGTCAGCAAACATCATTGTACCAGTAACAGTTAATATTAAAAATATTGTATATTGTACTATATTGTGCAAGTTAAAACGTATGTGTTTCTTTTACTTTTTACATTTCTTTGACGATCTAACACTGTATTAATTTCACAGCAGCCATCTACTTTCATACAGTGCCAATTTAAATGTACTTTTGACCATTTATTGTGTAACTAGTTTGTTGGTTACATTTAAGGACATTTACCCGACCTTTTAAACTATTTGTGGACATTGACTTTTTTTCAAAAAGAAAGAAAATATTTGTTGTTTGTGTCCAATTTTATCTAATTTTATGCAAGATTTCTTTTGGACACTAAATTGAAATTATAAACTGGCAGTATAAATTTCAAAATGCATTTAAATAACGCAAAATCAATATGGATAAGAAAGGCTATTTGGCTGATCTCACTTGCATAATCCAGCACAGCATCCAGCTGTTAGACATTTCCAACGTTTTTGCCTCCACTATCATATCCGTTAAGTCTTTTCCACATGTTCCAATTTGAACCTATCCTGCTGTGATTATTTAACATGAAATTGTGTTCCAGATTTACCTTTTTTATACTGTTTAGTATCGTATACCTGTGTGGGATCACCTCCCAGTTACATCCTTCAAGGCTAAGAACCCCAGTTTCTCTGGTCTTTTTTAATAATTCAGTTGTCTGATGCTGCGGATCAGCCTTGTGGCTTCAGGACTTGGATGACTCTTGTGTAACGGTGACCGGAGTTGGTTACAGTGCGCAAGGTGCGCAAAAGTGCAAACACTGAAGGGTATGTTTATACAGAGACACCGAAGGGTTCAAATACATAATTCCTTGAATGTGTAAGTGCAGTCAGCATTTTGGATTTAGAAATAAAAGCATATAGTACAAGAGCAAGAAGTTAATTTGTACAAGGCAGTAGGTAGGCTTCCTGTAATGTAGAGAAACACGGCTGCCAATTTGCGCACAGCAATAATTATTCCTAATGAAATGCCGTTCCTTCGTTTGCTTGTGGAAGTTCTGAATCCTCCTTCACCTTCTGTGAACTTGTTTTAATTTTTACCTCTGCTGCTCTTCTGGAGCCCGTCCATTCATTCTAACTTTATCACAAAGCAGGCACCCTGCATAACACCAATCCACATTGCAAACGGGAACCGGAGGAAGCATGGTGGGAGGGCTCCAGGCATGGCACGGGGATACAGCATCTTGGATATACCAGTGCTGGAGGATAAATCCTTCATCCTTTTTAATAACAGATTCGAAAAGCTAGGGACAGTAATGTGTCTAATGATTAACATTATTGTTTCAAAATATTCATCTTAAGACTACATACGGAGCAGTACACGCAGTCCTTCGTCCAGAAACTTGCGGGAATCGTGAGCGTGCCTATCCAGGCCTGTCCACCCTACCTCACCTTGAAGGTAGCTAAAGTAACGACTGAATTTTGCGTCGTATCTGTCCTTAAAAACAAGCTTTCATTGTCTAATTTTTGCTGAGGTTAACTTTGTTGGATATTTTATTACCCTTAGCTCATCGAACATACAATGATAGAGGCCCCTTGAGACCCTTGCTTCCTATATTTGCATTAGAGCTTGTGCTGGAGTGTCATTTGTGATCAAAAAATAAAATCTGCCAGCACACAAGTCAAACCAATTTTGATTTACTCACGTGGTTCAACCATAATTGCTACATAAGCTGTTCTGTCTTTGTTCTTTATTAAAACAATGTAAAAACGTATCTATATTCTTACGACGAGGGCAATCACAAATCTGAAACGGTGTCCGTTGCACTCATTTGTACTCGTTGTGCATTGTTTTCTAACCGAGGATTCAAATGCTTCCGGCCCGACTGCTGTTGCTGAAGCTGATTATAAATGTCCTGCAGGCATTGGAAACATGTTTAAAGAAACCAATCGAGGAGCAATAAATCACGCTGCTGCCAGCACCAGCACCATTGATTCTGAGTCTTAACTGTCAATGCGGTGGAAACTGGCACTAATACAGCAAAATCGCGATTGATTTTAATAGGGGGAGCGGAGCTATGATTAACTTCTCACTATTTTCAGCGAGGGTAACGGCAGAGTGGTGCAAAATACCAGGAAAATATAAAGTGGCATAATTAATGGTGTACGTCACTTATTCCATAATTTCCTCTCGCGTCATTCAAAGGTCCCCATGCCGTGGCACAAGCCCTCAGGAAAATCTGAGCCATTAATTGTGAGTTCCATAGTCTATCTTTAGCATCTTCAAAAGTTCATGAGGCTGGATTTTCCCCTCTTAAAGCCTTAAATTATGACAATACAGCTGCTCCTTCAGCCTGCCCTTAGGGGTTTATGGATTTGTTGCATGGAATTCGACTGACAGAGGGAGATTTGGAAATGGACATGGATAAAGTGCTTGACTCATTAGTTTCAAGATCTAGAAAATGTGGTGAAGCAAATATAATGCTGGGGTATATATCCAGAAAAATAGAATACAAGCAACCAGACTTTAACAATTCTGTGGGCAGACTGAGATGAGGAGAAATTTCTTCACTCAGAGGATTGTGAATCTTTGGAATTCTTTATCCCAGAGAGCTGTGGATGCTCAGTGGTTGAGTATATTCACGGCTGAGATCGATAGATTTTTGGAATCTAAGGGATATGGGGATCGGATGGGAAACTGGAGTTGAGGTTGAAGATCAGCCATGATCTTATTGAATGATGGAGCAGGCTCGAGGGACCGTATGTTCTTATACCACACAGAGTACAGTGTTCAATTCTGGTTAATGATGCTTTAAAAACATGCACACACCAGCATTGGAGAAGGTGCAGAGAAAAGCAGCAAGACTGTTCCCATTTGTGATAGGGATGAGCTGCAAATGAAGTTTAGCTTTACAATCTAGAAACAAAAAAAATTAAGGGGCACTTCATTGGTGCATGTAAATACTAAACACTGCACTTAGAGTAAACCTGGCATTTTACTGCATTATACCAGAAAAGTAGAACACAGGGACATAGATTTATATAACATTTTACAGCAGAGAAGCCAGCAGTTTGGTCCATCATGCTTCAGTTGAAGAAGTCCCATTTTTATTTGCTTTCCTCGTACCTTTTGAAGTTCTGTATTTCAAATATTCCTTTCTAAGAGCTATTACAGATTGTGCTTTGACCACTGTTTCTGGTAGGGCAATTGATGCCCTAACAATCTGTGGATAAAAAGAATTTATCTTGACTTCTTCATTCTTTTGATAAATTTTATTCCTCTTGTTACCTACTCACCACTTTAAATTGCTTCCCCCTCCCCCCTATTTGCCTTATCACAAAACCCTCAATTTTGAACATCTCCAATGGATCTCCCCATAACCGCCACAGTCCTAGTAAAAAGAGCTGTTGATCTGGTCTTTCCTCATAACTAAAGTCTCTCATTTCTGGAATTGTTTTTATAAATCTCTGGCCTTAAGATCCTTATTAAATCAGGTTTCCCAAAACTGAGCACTCTTTTCTAACTGCAGGCTGCCCAGTGATTTGTACAGGTTTATCTATTCCTGTGGTTTTGTATTCCATTTGGAAGTATTTTGTTACTCAGTGATAAATATTTTAAATAATCTATTGGGTGGTATATTTGAAACAAAATGTTAGAGACATTTGAAATGGGGCTGGATGATAAAATGGGAGAGTTAGGATACATGAGGGATGAACTTCGATGGGCTAAATGCCCTTTTCTTATTTTGGACTTATGTGTGCAGTTAATTTGTTGTATGGCATTTTGGTCAAAAGATTTGATGCACACATCAGTTGCAAATCAATTAAAGCTTGGCCTTTATCCAGCTGTTTTTTTTGAAAGAGTTACCATGCCATCGGCTGTTTTTACTGGGAGAATGTTCCACGTATCCATTACACTAGGGAAAAAAGTTTAATTTAATCTTATCTGAATCAAGTTTAATTTTTAACCTTTCGCTTTAACTGCACTCCCTTTCAGTCAAGTAGCTTCCTCACATCCACAATGCCTCTCAGCAATTTGAAGATCTGGATATTGTCCCCCCCCTGCCAGCACTTGTCATATCTTCTCAAATCAAAACAACTTCAGATCTGCATTCTTCACTTTTTAATACTTCAGTGGCCTTTTTAAGGTGGGATGTTCAAAATTGCACAGAGCATTCAAAATCTGGACTCATGAATGATCTATACCTGGTGAAATTATAATGAATAATAAGGAAATTACAGACATTAAATGAGTACTTTGTATCCATTTTCACAGAGGAGGAAGAGGACAATATACCAGCAGTACACAGGAACCTAAAAATAAGTCAAGGGAAGAACTTAGTGGATTTAATATGTTTTTTTAAAAATGGTAATGGAGAAAATGATGGGACTTAAGATAGACAAATATCCAGGACCTCATAGGAACAGAAGTAGGCCATTCAGCCCCTCGATCCCCCTCTGCCATTTGATAAGATCATGGCTGATCTGTGATCTAACTCCATGGGCTCGATTTTAGGATCGTGTTTCCGGCGGGTTCCCAGCGGGGTGGCCCCGAAAATCCCGATCTCCGGTCACGTGACCGGATCGCGACGAAATCCCGGCCACTTCCGGGTACCGCGCTGACGTGCGGGGCTGCGCGCGCAAGCCCCGCTGGTGGGAATCCCGCAGGCAATTAAAGCCAGCGGGGTTCCACTTGAGAGTACTTACCTTGCTCGTTGTGGTCAGTTAATGAGCTGAAGCAGCTGTCAAAAGAGGAAGTGTGGGATTTTCGGTTCAAGGCAGTGAGTTTCCCACACTGGGGGAAACAGTCTCCCTCCAACCAGGCGTGTTGCAGCCAGCAGCCTGTGGCAGGTGCCAAGGTGCGCTCCACGGGGGAGAGCCCTCACCCACGCAGGAGGCCACCGCGTCACATAGGGCAACCCCTGCCCTCCACCACCCCCCGCCAAGCCAGAGGACAGACCGACACGAAACCGCAGCCCCAGTCCGAGGAACCACACACCTACCCTGCACAACCCCTCAGACCAACACCTGCCAGTTGGGTGGTGTGTGGAGACCCTCGGAGGACGAAGAGCATGACCAGCACCAGCAGCCTCGCAGTCCACGCCGTCCGCCGCAGAGACGTGGATCCCCCCAACACGGTGTTGTTGCACGCCCACCTGCACAGCAGGAGGGAGGGCTACCGCAGAGAGAGACGCGTTGCAGAGGGCACTACCCTCGCCACAGGGTCCACAGACCGAGGCGCAGCTCCCCGGACCTCTCCGAGCAGCAGTGCACAGGGAGGCGCAGATTCGCTCGACATGTAGTCGTGGAGATCTGCAGCCTCTTTCATGCCGAGCTGCTCCTGGCTGGCCCCAGCACCAACTGCTTACCTGTCACTGGCAAAGTCACCACTGCCCTCCACACCTTCTCCTCCGCATCCTTCCAGGGTGCAGCCGGCTACACCGCCGATGTCTTTCAGTCGTCTGCGCGGACGAGCCCTGCAAATACACCTGCACCTACTCTGCAGTAACACGATGGGTGGCATCAGTGGTGGGTCCTCATAGTGATACCCAGGAGCGGGCATTATTGGACACAACGGACAGGATTCGCGGAGACATGGCAGTGGTGGTGTCAATATAATGTGTGCTGTTTGTTGCTCTGAAATTCAATATGGGTAACACCCATGACAAACCCTCAGACACCCTTGTGCACCCCCTTCATGCTGACGAGACGTTTGCCTTACGCTGCCTACTGCACATATGTGATGCATGCCCTGTGGCTGCAGCACAGGTGGTGGCAGGTTGAGTGAGGGAGATGCACGAGAGGGTGAGTATGGGATGGAGCAATGAGATTGTATGAGGAGTGGGTTGCGTGTTAGTGGCAGGGTGAGTACTGGCGAGGTGAGTAAGTGGAGGTAAGATGAGGATGGGGTGTGAGTGGGTATGAAGGGTGATGTGACAGAATAGTGTTGGCGGTGCCGAAGGAGATGTGGGGTGGGGGCAGTGTTGTGGCAGACGGAGTGTAGGGGAAAGACTTCGTGTTCTCACTGCGGCTGACCTACTGCGGTCATTGCAGCGCCTCCTGCACTGTATGCAGGTGGGCGATATGTTGGTGGCGCAGGTGACCCCCTCTGCCACCTCGAGCCAGGCCTTCTTGGTGGCAGAGGCAGACCGCTTCCTCCCGCCCACCGGGGGGAAGATCTGTGTCCTCCCCCTCCTCCTCACCCCATCTGATGATACCTGGGGTGAGGCATCATTAAACTGGGAGCAGCCTTCCCCCTGGGCTGCTCCATGCTGCAATTTGTCCCATTGGTTGCAGCATCTGTCAGTGGAGGACTGCCCCTTTAACTAGAGAGCCTCCAGCTGACAGATCGTACTGCGCATGCGCAGCCCGCCCGACGCGCAGACCAGCAGCGTGGACCCCGGAGGAGCAGGTAATTGATTCCTATTAGTGGGTTGCCTGCTACGATCGCGTGGGCAACCCACTAATTTCGCCGAGCGTGTTGACCACGCTCCCGGAGGACCACCCGCTGGGAACCCGCAGGCCTGCTAAATTCGGGCCCCATATACCTGCCTTTGGCCCATATCACTTAATACCTTTGGTTGCCAAAAAGCTATCTATCTCAGATTTAAATTTAGCAATTGAGCTAGTATCAATTGCCATTTGCGGAAGAGAATTCCAAACTTCTACCACCCTTTGTGTGTAGAAATGTTTTCTAATCTCACTCCTGAAAGGTCTGGCTCTAATTTTTAGACTGTGCCCCCTAGTCCTAGAATCTCCAACCAGCGGAAATAGTTTCTCCCTAACCACCCTATCTGCTCCCCTTAATATCTTATAAACTTCGATCAGATCACCCCTTAACCTTCTAAACTCTAGAGAATACAACCTCAATTTGTGTAATCTCTCCTCGTAACTTAACCTTTGAAGTCCTGGTATCATTCTAGTAAACCTACGCTGCACTCCCTCCAAGGCCAATGTGTCCTTCCGAAGGTGCGGTGCTCAGAACTGCTCACAGTACTCCAGGTGCGGTCTAACCAGGGTTTTGTATAGCTGCAGCATAACTTCTGCCCCCTTGTACTCCAGTCCTCTAGATATAAAGGCCAGCATTCCATTAGCCTTTATGATTATTTTCTGCACCTGTTCATGACACTTCAATGATCTATGTCCCTGAACCCCTAAGTCCCTTTGGACATCCACTGTTTTAACTTTTTACCACATAGAAAGTACCCTGTTCTATCCTTTTTTGATCCAAAGTGGATGACCTCACATTTGTCTACATTGAATTCCATTTGCCACAGTTTTGCCCATTCACCTAATCTATCAATATCGCTTTGTAATTTTATGTTTTCATCTACACTGCTTACAATGCCACCAATCTTTGTGTCATCGGCAAACTTAGATATGAGACTTTCTATGCCTTCATCTAAGTCGTTCATGAATATTGTGAATAATTGAGGCCCCAAGACAGATCCGTGCGGGACTCCACTAGTCACATCCTGCCAATGTGAGTACCTACCCATTATCCCTACTCTCTGTCGCCTTTCGCTCAGCCAACTTCCTAACCAAGTCCGTACTTTTCCCTTGATTCCATGGGCTTCTATCTTAGCTAACAGTCTCTTATGTGGGACTTTATCAAATGCCTTCAGGAAGTCCATGTAAATAATATCCATTGACATTCCCCTGACCACTACTTTAGTCACCGCTTTAAAAAATTCAATCAGGTTTGTCGGGCACGACCTACCTTTCACAAATCCATGCTGGCTCTCTCTGATTAACTGAAAATTTTTGAGGTGTGCAGTCACCCTATCCTTAATTATAGACTCCAGCATTTTCCCCAAAAATGAAAACGCGTGGAGGTAACCTTGTGATGTGGGTTCGTGATTGTTTGGAAGGAAGAAGACAGAGAGAGTAGAGATAAAGGGCTCGATTTTGAAAGGGTGGCGGGATGGCAGCAGGGGTCAATGGGCACCCGGCTGATAAAATCTTACTGTTTCCCACGCGATCGCAAGTTAATTGGTGGCCCTTAACACGGCTTCCAGGTTTGCCATTTGAAAGCTGTGCAGTGGGTGGACTGCGCACCCGAATGTCAGGCTGTCAGGAAAGGGCCATTGCTCCAAAGGCTTTTGCTGCAGCAAACACCAAAAAACACAATGGAGCAGCACAGGGGCAGGCTGCTCCAATGTTTAATGATGCCTCACTGCAGGAGCCACTGGCCGGGGTGAGGAGGAGGAGGGAAGTGTTTTACCCCGCGGATGGAAGGGAGTGCCCTGCCTCTGCCACCAAGATGGCCTGGCTCGAGGTGGCAGAGGAGGTCGCCAACAGCAGCAACATCTCCTGCACCTGGGTCCAGTGCAGGAAGCGCTTCAATGACTTAATTAGGTCAGGAAAAGTGAGTACAGTTAATGATTCTCCTGCATTCTGTTTCCACATCACCCCCCACACACACAACTCATTCTGCACTTTTTTTTATTCGTTCATGGGATGTGGGCATAGCTGGCAAGGCCAGCATTTAATGCCTGTTGGCCAGGGGCTGCAGAAAGTAACCTGAGACATCAGCTGCTGACACACACAGGCAAGAACAACTTTTGAACTGAAGTAACCTGAGTTCAGTCGCTGGCCTGAGCAGGCTGGAACCGGTTTGAATTAGCTAAGTTTTGTGAAAGACAAAGGAGATGTGATAAGACACAAGTCCTTACTTAGAAAAGGAGTAATGAGGTAATGCTACCTAAGTCCTTGGGACAGAGCCAATGAGGAGAAGACACAGGCTAAGGCGAGCAAGCCGAAACCAAAGGGAGAGAGACAACACAGCTTGAAGAGATAAGATTCGGAATAAGAATGAAGGATCTGGGGCGTGGAGCCAGAGCGAAGACTCCGGAGACCAGCCATCGCGGAAGTGGAAGAACCTACGTCAGGGATGTAGAGACGACATCGAGAGAGAGAGAGAACGGAACGCCTGGCCAGCATCAGCTCTCCTTTTCGGGTATTATCCTTTATATTCTGTGACCACTCAGGGAGTGTCAGAGAAACCTAGTGGGTGTGCGTTTAGATCCTAGTTTGGGTATAAAACTGTATAACTTGGTGCAAACTGCATGTCTATATCTAACCAGATGTATAAGCTATATGTATACGATCTAACGGCGTGAATAAAGTAAATTGAGAGTTAAGAGAGAATTGACTCTTCTCTTTGTACTAAGCCAGTAACCGTAACCAGTGACCTCCGGTCAAAATGCCCATCCCTAATTACCCTTGAGAAGGTGGTGGTGAGCCATCTTCTTGAGCCACAGCAGTCCGTATGGCGAAGGTTCTCCCACAGTGCTGTTAGGTAGGGAGTTCCAGGATTTTGACCCAGCGATGATGAAAGAACGGCGATACATTTCCAAGACAGGATGGTGTGTGACTTGGAGGGGAATGTGCAGGTGGTGTTGTTCCCATGTGCTTGCTGCCCTTGTCCTTCTAGGTGATAGAGGTTGCGGGTTTGGGAGGTGCTGTCGAAGAAGCCTTGACGAGATGCTGCAGTGCATCCTGTAGATGGTACACAATGCAGCCATGGTGTGCTTGTGGTGGAGGGAGTGAATGTTTAGGGTGGTGGATGGGATGCTAATAAAGTGGGCTACTTTGTCCTGGATGGTGTCGAGCTTCTTGAGTGTTGTTGGAGTTGCACTCATCCAGGCAAGTGGAGAGTATTCCATCACATTCCTGACTTGTGCCTTGTAGATGGTGGAAAGGCTTTGGGGAGGCAGGAGGTGAGTCTCTCACTGCAGAATACCCAGCCTCTGACCTGCTCTTGTAGCCACAATATTTATGTGCCTGGTCCAATTAAGTTTCTAGTCAATGGTGACCCCCAGGATGTTGATGGTGGGGGATTTGGCGATGGTAATGCCATTGAATGTCATGGGGAGGTGGTTAGACTCTCTCTTGTTGGAGATGGTCATTGCCTGGCACTTGTCTGGTATGAATGTTACTTGCCACTTATCAGCCCAAGCCTGGATGTTGTCCAAGTCTTGCTGCATGTGGGCTCAGACTGCTTAATTATCTGAGGGGTTGCGAATGGAACTGAACATTGCAATCATCGGTGAACATCCCCATTTCTGACCTTATGATGGAGGGAAGGTCATTGATGAAGCAGCTGAAGATGGTTGGGCCAAGGACACTGTCCTGAGGAACTCCTGCATCAATGCCCTGGGGCTGAGATGATTGGCCTCCAACAACCACTACCATCTTCCTTTGTGCTGGGTATGACTCCAGCCACTGGAGAGTTTTCCCCCTGATTCCCATTGACTTCAATTTTACTAGGGCTCCTTGGTGCCACATTCAGTCAAATGCTGCCTTGATATCAAGGGCAGTCACTCTCACCTCACCTCTGGAATTCAGCTCTTTTGTCCATGTTTGGATCAAGGCTGTAATGAGGTCTGGAGCTGAGTGGTCCTGGCGGAACCCAAACTGAGCATCGGTGAGCAGGTTATTGGTGAGTAAGTGCCACTTGACAGCACTGTCGACGACACCTTCCATCACTTTGCTGATGATTGAGAGTAGACTGATGGGGCGGTAATTGGCCAGATTGGATTTGTCCTGATTTTTGTGGACAGGACATACAATGGCAATTTTCCACATTGTCGGGTAGATGCTAGTGTTGTAGCTATACTGGAACAGCTTGGCTAGAGGCGCGGCTAGTTCTGGATGCCCAGTTATGAGCTGCTAGATCTGTTCTGAATCTATCCGATTTAGCACGATGGTAGTGCCACGCAACACGTTGGATGGTGTCCTCAGTGCGAAGATATGACTTTGTCTCCACAAGGACTGTGCGGTGGTCACTCCTACAAATACTGTCATGGATAGATGCATCTACAACAGGTAGATTGGTGAGGACGAGGTCAAGTAGGTTTATCCTTCTTGTTGGTTCGCTCACCACCTGCCACAGGCCCAGTCTGGCATCTATGTCCTTCAGGACTCGGCCAGCTCGGTCAGTAGTGGTGCTACCGAGCCACTTTTGGTGATGGACATTGAAGTCCCCCACCCAGAGTACATTCTGTGCCCTTGCTACCCTCAGTGCTTCCTCCAAATGATGTTCAACATGGAGGAGGACTGATTCATCAGCTGAGGGTGGGCGGTAGGTGGTAATCAGCAGGAGGTTTCCTTGCCCATGTTTGACCTGATGCCATGAGATTTCATGGGTTCCAGAGTCAATGTTGAGGACTCCCAGGGCCGCTCCCTCCTGACTGTATATCACTGTACCGCCACCTTTGGTGGGTCTGTCCTGCCGGTGGGACAGGACATACCCAGGGATGGTGATGGAAGAGTCTGGGACGTCGGCTGAAAGGTATGATTCTGTGAGTATGTCTATGTCAGGCTGTTGCTTGACTAGTCTGTGGGACAGCTCTGCCAATTTTGGCACAAGTCCCCAGATGTTAGTGAGGAGAACTTTTCAGGGTTGACTGGGCTTGGTTTGCCTTTGTCATGTCCGGTGCCTTGTGATCCAATGCCGGGTGGTCCATCTGGTTTTATTCTTAATATGACTTTTTGTAGTGAGATTGTACAACTGAGTGGCTTGCTAGGCTATTTCAGAGGGCAATTAAGAATCAACCACATTGCTGTGGGTCTGGAGTCACATATAGGCCAGACCGAGTAAGGACGGCAGGTTTCCTTCGCTGAAGAACATTAGTGAACCAGATGGGTTTTTACGACAATCCGGTAATTTCACGGCCACCATTACTGATACTAGTTTTTTTTAATCCAAGACTACTCCATCACATCACTCCTCACACCCACTTAAGGCTCACCCTCAACTTACCTGCACTTCCTCACCTCCCCATCACCCCACCACTACCACTCACCCCAATCCAGACCAATGTGATATCTGTCTCATACTCACCCTCTGATGCACCCCTTTCACGGTCAGCCTCACCCAAAGCAATGCATTCACTGGTTGGCCACTTCACCATCACTCACTCACACGTCTGTACTTTCTCCCCTTCTAGGAGAGTGCAAAATGCACGCGAGAGGGCGAGTACTGGAGGGGGGTCACAAGAAATAGTGGTCCTCACAGAGGTGGAGGAGCAGGCCCTGGAGATCAGCCGCACCCTCGAGTGCCTGTCCGTCGGGGACAGCGAGACTGGCACCCCACAAATGTCTGGTGACACAACTTTAACATTCATCACACACAATATGAATTGATGCTGAACACCTCAGTATGCTCATCGCAACATGACACATCTGTGATGATGCTTAATGTTGCCTTATGTTCTCTTACAGGCCCTTCAATGACTGCAGTGATGGCAGAGGGCAATTCCTCAGAGGAGCTCCCGGCCTCTGAGGGCGCACCGTCATATCTTAGCGAGCCATCCACCAGCGCAGATACTCACACCTCGGTGGGTCCTAATACTCAGTTAGTTGGGTTGGCACCTGGTGAGTCACCACACACAAGTGAGCACGAGCAGACACTGGTGACGGGCAGCTGTGGAGAGTCCGTGTCGGTGGGAGCACACTCCTCTCCAGGCTCTGCTCAGCTGGACGCAGATGCTGAACCCTGGGGGCCATCCTTTAAAAGGAGAATGAATGAGGGACAGCAGCACATTTGCGAGGTACTGGAACAGGTGCCACGCACACTCTCCACAATAGCGCAGAGGATGGAGGAGTCCAACTCCTGCATGAGTGGAATGGTGGCACAGGTACAGGAGGGAATCTCTGAGATACTGTCACAGGGACGTGAGCAACTCTCTGAGATAGTGTCACAGGGACGAGAGCAAGTGTCTAAGACAGTGTCGTGGTTAACTGCAGGAATGTCTGCAGTGGAGGGAAGGCTAGCCTCCATTGAGCTTCAAGCACGGCTCACAAATGAGTCCATTCAGGCCCTGACAATGGCCGTTTGGACTCAGGGTGAACAACATTCTGCTGCCTTAAACAGGCAGGCGGATACTCTGGCACTGGCCTTACAAGGCTTCACACATGTCCTCCAAACTGTCATCCAGCAGAGTGGTAGGAGTGATGTGGGCCTGACCCAGGGGAGGGATGATGGCGAAAGGGGTCATGGAAGTGGGGACTCCACTCAAAGTGCTCCCACGTCTCACCCGTTGCCCCCCTCTCAACCAGTACCCGCAATGCTGCCTCCTCTCCAGGTGGCCGAGTCAGCCCCTGCACAGGTGCAGGTGGAGCAGTCTTTGGAGGGGCCCTCACGGGCTCCAACACCCAGAGGGCGTAGGCCCAAAGCATCTAATCGGTCAGGGCATGAACAAGAGCAACCTGCCACTACCTCTGCTGCAGCCACAGGGGAAACACCACGTAGAAGTAGTTGGAAGAGAAAGGCGAAGGTTTTGTGATCATGAAGGGTACGTACAAGGGTGTTTGACGGACTGTCACGGTTTTCATTTATATTTAGTTTTTGTTATATTCACATTAAATGTTATCATTCTCACCACTGCTGCCACATCTTGCCCATTCTTGACTGGCTTTTGAGATAGGGCCTTTCATAAGCTTCACCATGAACGGCGACACTTGATGCCACCCATTGGGTCACTTTACAGTGGGTCTATGTGTAGTTGCAGGACTGTTTTGTGCAGGGATGGGGGAGGGGGGCTGGTGTGGCCGTTGTTCTTCCCAGGTGGTCCTAGGACTGGACTCTTTGCATTTTCTGATGTTAGGAGAACCGTTCACATATCAGCAACTCCCTGGCCACACGAGCAGCCAGGTGAGCCACTGCTCTGGCCATGGGTGCATCCTCCTCCTCCTCCTTCCCTTTCCCGCCTCCTCCTGCTCCTCATTGTGGGTGGCAGATGTGGATGGGGCCTCCTCCACCGGTACCCCTCTCTGTTGTGCCATGTTGTGCAGGGCACAACACACTACTATAATGCGTCCCACTCTGTCTGGTGCATATCGAAGCCCTCCCCCAGATTGGTCAAGGCACCTGAATCACTTCTTGAGCAGCCCCATAGCATGCTCAATTGTAGACCTGGTAGTGACGTAGCTGTCGTTATATCGACGCTGTTGCTCGGTGATGGGGTTCCTCAGAGGTGTCATGAGCCTTGTGTGCAGGGGGTATCCCTTGTCCCCGAGGAGCCAGCCCTTAAGGGTGATTGGTGTGTGGAAGAGGGGCGGGATGTTGGATTCCCGGAGGATGAAGGAATCGTGGCAGCTGCCAGGGAATCTGGCGCACACGTGAAGGAATCTCTTGCGGTGGTCACAAACCAGATGAGCATTGATGGAGTGATATCCCTTCCTGTTGATGAACAGTCCTTGCTCATGTGGAGGTGCTCGGATTGCTATATGGGTGCAATCGATTGCACCCTGCACCCGTGGAAAGCCAGCCACAGAGTGGAATCCCACTGCCCTCTCCGTCTGGCTGAGGTCATCCATGGGGAAGTTGACGTAATGCGAGGCCCTGCTGAACAAGCCGTCGGTGACCTGCCTTATGCACTTGTGTGCAGACGACTGAGAGACCCCGGCGATGTCACCTGGAATGATCCGGAGGTGAAGAAGTTGAGGGCAGTGGTGACTTTAACAATGATGGGTAAGGAGATGCTCCTCAGGCCGGTCGGGAGCAGCTTGGCATGAAGGAGGCTGCAGATGTCTTTGACCACCTGGCGACTCACTCTGAGCCTTCGTATGCACTGCTCCTCAGAGAGGTCCAGGAAGCTGAGCCTCAGTCTGTAGACCCTCCTACGACATCGCTCCTTCTGTTGTTGCCCTCTATGCTCTTGTGCAGGTGCCTGTGGTGCAGCTCTGTGTTGTGGAGCTCCAAGTGGTGGAAGTGCACGCCGTGCCTGGTGAGGATGGTGATGTTCCTCGTCCCCAGATGTAGTGGTGAATGCAGCCATCGCGCCCCCTCTCCCCCCCCATCCTGACGGTGTGAGTTTGAGGGGGTCCAAAAAGTTGGTAAATACGCGTAAACAGAAGAATTCTGAGTGTAAACCAAGAATTTTCAGTCTAAACACAAAGATCTCCCAGCCATAAGTTTGTCTGAGAGAAATGAGTGCCCTGCTGCAATAACTCACCTTTTATCCCCCTCTGTCAAACAGGGATTTAAACACCCAACTGGCTGCTGCCTGAAACACGTCTCCTTGAACATGGAGTGTTTCCCACAGCACGGGAAACACGCTGAGGCTGAATTAAAATCGCAACCCTGCCTCAATCTCCACAAAATTAACGACTGAAACAAGATCAACTATGTCAATAAGTGGTTTAACTATCGTCCTGCCAGCTTTAATTGCCGGCGGGATTTCCGGGTTTGTGAAGTGTGCGCGCACAGGTGTGTCTGTGGCAACCCTGGAAGTCAGCGGGTTGGAGCCGGCCTTCCGAATCCGCTCAGGATTTTCCTGATTTTCACAGCCCCCCACCCCCCCCTACCCCAGCCCCCGACACACCCACAATTTCATTTTAAAATTGGCCCCAAAGGCTTTATTCTCTGTTTCCCAGGGATCTGTACTAGGGATTCAGCTTTTCATCACATATATTAAATGTTTTGGATTAAGGAATAGAGAGTTGGTTATCCAAGTTTGCAGATGACTCCAAGTTAGGAGGTACAGTAAGTTGTGTGGATGGAAACAGAAAGTTACAAAGGGACTTAGACAAATTAAGTGAGTGAGCAAAACTATGTCAGAGTTCAATGTAGAGACGTGTAAGGTTTGGATCTGAGAAAGACGAATCAGAATTTTTTTTTAATGGTGAGAGGCTAGAAGCTGAGAAGGGGCAAAGGGATTTCGGTGTCCAATTACACAAGTCAATAAAAGCTGGTGCACAGGTAGAAAGAGTAATCAAAAAGGCTATGTTGGCCTTTATCTCAAGGGGGCTGGAATACCAAAGTGAGGAAGTGATGCTTCAATTGTACAGAGCCTTGGTCAGAACCAATCTGGAGTACTGTGTTCAGTTTTGGGCACCTAACCTCAGGAAAGATATATTGGCTATGGAGTGGGGTCAGTGCAGATTCACTGGAATTATACCAGGCTTAAAAGGTTAAATCATGAGGACAGGGTGCATGAACTTGGCTTGTATTCCCTTGAGTTTGGAAGGATGAGGGGTGATCTAGTCGAAGTGTTTAAAATGATAAAGGGATTCAATAGGATAGATACAGAGAAACTATTTCATCTGATGGGGGAATCCAGAACAAGAGGGCATAATCTGAAAATTAGAGCTAGGCCACGTAGGAATGAAATCAATAAGCACTTTTTCACATCACAGTAGAAATCTCACATTCACTTCCCCAAAAAGGCTGTGGATGCTGGGGGTCAATTGAAATTTTCAAGACTGAGATTGATTGATTTTTGTTTGGTAAGGGAATCAAGGGATATGGAGCAACGGTGGGCAAGTAGAGTTAAGATACAGATAAGCCATGATCTAATTGAAGAACAGAACAGGCTTGTGGGGCTGAATGGACGAATCCTATTCCTATACTCCTATTTACCCTCTCAAAAACTTTTCTATTCCAGTAAAAAAGCATTGATTTTTATTTAAGCCTTTCTTTATAATTGTAACCTTTCCTTCCTGATATTCATGTGAATCTTTGCTGGCTTTAAAATCCTTTCAATATTGAGGTGCCCAGAACTGCATGCAGTACTTCAATTGTGGTCCACTCATCTACCTAGAGGATGAGTTTTAATTGGCAGAAAATTAGGAGCATCACAAACTGGATGCTCTAACACTTGCACCCCATTCTCCAATCTGCGTCCCTGACAGTGAGGCTCCACAGTGAGGAGCAAAGACTCACTAAACTTACCCTCAGTTATCCAAAAGAGATATTAAAATCAGTGTCTCAGCCTTTAAGCTATTTGTGTTCGACTGTTCACCTGAACAGGCTGCAACCCAGACTTTGGTGACCTCACTAGGCTGATGCAAAATCTGATGTAACTAAAGCTATCTTTTCCCTAGTGTTTTCTGGATCTGATTCATTTGAAAATGTGACTGTTTGAAAATGCTCCTGTAGCTGGTGCTTTAGATGAGATTACCCAACATCCTGTATAAGTCATCCCACTCCGCCTTCCAGTATCTTCCTTTCTTTAGGGTATGATCACACAAAAGGAGCATAAATCTTGAGCAGCGGCGTTGTACGGTTCTTTTGAATCAACTGTGCTTGTTTCTGTCTGTAAATCTTTGTCTTGGAGGCACCCCATACCCTCCTATTTATTAACATGCCCAATCCCTTCCTGGCATGCCTTTATAGGCGACGTTGCTTGGAGAAGAGATGATAAAGAATATAAGAAACTGGAAAAGGGTGGGACAAGTGTGAGGTGTAAGATATTGCACCAAACATTCAATGAAATGAAACCAGGCGGGCTCTATAATGGGCAGGTGCTCCACTCGATCAGATTACTGGCCAGGCCATGAAGACAGGAATCTACCCCAAAGTGTTCACAGTGTCTGACAGAATCATGACACAGGAAGTGTGGAGACTCTTAAGAAAATTGTGTAAAATCTGTGTGCATGTTTTGTCCCTTTCTGTATGCAAATTTTGCACGAAATTCACACTTGATTGGCTCAAATTTCATATTACGAAAAGAGCAACAAATCATAACTGAATAGGTGGGGAACATGAATCAAATGTGGGTAAATAAAGGACTAAGGACATATGAGCACAACCAATCAGGTGATCTTCAGCAAAAGCTGCCATTAATAATTATTTTGAGTGATTTATTTGATTTGCACTCTATTATTATTAGCTTTCAAGATAGCAGCCATTTTTTTTCAATACCATCTTGGATTCTCACTGACTGAGAAAATTAGTACTAGAAATTAAACAGAAAACGTTTACAAGAAAATGATTAAATTCACCTATTTTCTATGTTTAAAACGTGCCCAACTTTCCATTGGAGGCTTTGTTCCTTCTGAGGAGCCTACGGCATGAGTTTATGGTCTTTCCACAGCTTTCATTCCGTTAGTTGAAGAGACAGCTACAAGTCCCAGTAAGCACCGACCCCAACATATTATAATGTGAGTGAAGAAAACCTACAGTGTGTAATAGTATGATTCTCTTAAGGTGATTTGTGCAGTTCTCAAAGTGTGAGGACAAGCAGGCTATAACAGTGGTTGGGAGTCAAAATAAAGTAAAGCATGTACTTCTGAAGCATTTTGAGGTAAGTTATGACATAAACACAGATAGGTGGACAGTGTGTGAGAGAGAAAATGCACACGAGGGATACAGAGTACCAGGAATAATGAAAAACAGCCATACAAGGAGAATAAAACTGTTTGAGAGACATACAGAAGAGAGGATGATCAAGGAGAGATGCACAGCGGGAGAGAGTTGGAGCCTAGCCCAATTCTAATAAATAATATTTTAAAATCCCATCTCCTCTCTTTCTTAGCCAGGCTGACATTGAATTAGATTTCCAGCCAGCCACAGAGTTGACATGCACTCAACTCATTAGCACTATTTAAAATTAGAGTTTGGATTAAATTGATGGTTAGCAGAGCAGTACCCAGATGAAAATTTTCTACCCTCTTTAAACATATTGCTGATTAAAATTATAGTTTCCCATCCTGTCATTTATAAAGCAGCATGTCCTCTGGCTTACAATGAGCAAAGCCACAGGAAATCCACCAGTATACATCTAGTGTGTGTGTGTCACACTCCAGTCGTTTACACACTAGATGGCACACTTTGTTACATGGAAAATAATCCTTTAAAAAAACGGAAGCTCGTCAATGATCTGGAACCTAAAATTTTCCAGCAATTACCACTGCCCTGCGAATGACCTCAACAATTTGCAATAGCCACTGTTACTTGGATTAGCCTATTTAGAGGAGTGGCCTCAACGAAAAGACCAAGCTAGCAGTCAGACATCGCCAAACCCTGGACTGTTGTGACCAACATCACGGGAGTTTTATATATAAATGCTCAGTAGGTGAATAATAATAGATGAAATTATATAAATATCTGAAATATCAATAAATATTATAAAGGATGCCAATAAATCTCCTGTGCCATTGTTCACATGCATAGAACCATAGAAAAAATACAGCACAGAAGGGGGGGGGGCCACTCGGCCCATCGTGTCCGCGCCGGCTCGAAGAACAACCAGGTGCCCATTCTAATTCCGCCTTCCAGCACCCTGTCCGTAGCCCTGCAGCTTACAGTTGGCAGTTGCTCTTTTTTATAATGCAGGCCCAGTAAGTCCCAACAGCAAAAGTCTCATCATTCTTTGCAGATCCACAGATGCCACCTCCTCACCCATCTTGCGATAGACTTTCTCTTCAACTCTCTTGCCCCCTCCCCCCACCAACAAAATCTCTTCTTCCTCCCTTCAATAAGGCCTTCTCAACAGGGTCCCTCCCTCCATCCCAAAATTGGGCTATGTGAGCAATGTTTTGCTGCAGTTTGTCAGTCAGCCCTCTCGTTGCATGAATGACTCTCGAAATATTTGAGCCACTTCAGATTCCCTCACTTCCAACATCCCTTCTGCTTTGGTAACTGCTTAGCCAGTCGTTGCTGCTCCTGCAAGATCAGCACCACGGCCTCCACAAAGGTGTCATTGGTGCCCATAGATGATGGCACCTAGAACTCTCCAACCTGAGAAGTCCACTGTACTGACTGTCAACGTGGTGTCAGCAATCCGAGGTGAGAGGAACTTTGATTCCACCATTAACTAATGGTAACTCACTGAAATTGCACCAACAGCTAATAGTAATACTGGTAACACTCAGACTCCCCTCATAACCAACAATAACTCACTGATAGTCTACATGTAACTGGCAGTAATAGCTGTAACACCCTGATATCCTATATGTAACTAGTGGTAATCCTATAATTTGCTGATATTCACCCTGAAACTGGAGCCAGAATCCCCCTGCACTACACAGGGTGCAGTCAGGCTCTCTAGTAAATGCCACTTTTAATAGGCCTGACCTCTCTCCCTATCTCCTTGGACTCTGGTTTGGACTCAGGTTCTTGATGGATCTTGGGGTGTTTTCCTATGTTAAAGGCGCTATATAACTGCAAGTAGTTATTCTGTGTGAAGGTGACATCTCTAAACTGGGAGTTTTGGTCAGAGCCGATCTGTACTTGGACTTCACACGTCAAAACCGGCTGGCACAGACTGACCTGAAACCAAACCGAGAGATTGCACAAAGGGCAGTGGGCTCGGAGTTTGGAACACTTCTCACAGGGCGCACAGTCTAAAACCCAGCTCAGCACCAACATTTCTAAACCACTCCCTGGGCTCAGACTCAATAAAGGAGAGTTTTCATAGAGTGATAGAAATTACCGCTCAGGAGGAGGCCATTCAGCTCCCAGTGCTGAACCGTGCTGGCTCTCTCTCCTCTATTTCAATGTTCTCCTGGCCGGCCTCCCATCTTCCACCCTCCATAAACTTAAGCTCATCCAAAACACTGCTGCCTGTACACTAACTCGCACCAGGTCCCCTTCACCCATCACCCCGGTGCTCGCTGACCTACATTGGCTCCCGGTCCCCGAATGCCTCGATTTTAAAATTCTTATCCTTGTGTTCAGATCCCTCCATGGCTTCGCCCCTCCCTATCTCTCAAACCTCCTCCATCCCTGCCAGTCTCCGATCACTGCGTTCCTCCAATTCCCATCAGCTGTCTCGGCCCTATGCTCTGAATTCCCTCCCTGAACCTCTCCACCTCTCCTCCTTTAAAGCCCACCTTAAAACCCACCTCTTTGACCAAGCTTTTGGTCACCTGACCTAATGTCTCTTTGGCTCGGTATCAATCTTTGTTTGATAATGCTCCTGTGAAGCTCCTTGGGACGATTTACTATGTTAAAGGTGCTATATAAATGAAATATGTTGTTGTAATCCCATTCCCCCCAGATCCTTTTAAAATATTTATCCCATTCCCTTTTAAGTCTCTAACTCAATAGCCACTTGTGGTGAAGTATCCCATGGTTTAATAGCCCTCAGTTCAAGAACCTTCCTTCTCCTTTCCCCCTTTGTTCTTCCAGAGAGAATCCTCGGTCTCTGTCCCCTTATTCCCCATTCGCACCAATTTTCACTGTTTACCCACAGTAAAATCCCCAAGTTTCACTCACCCCTTTACTGGCTGTTCCTCACTCGGTGCCACTACCAATCACCACGTTGCTGCTGCTGCTGCTCCCGTTTCTATAGGAAAAGCTGGGCCCCTCACTCACCCCAGTCTCCCTTTCTCCTCCCCACTCAAACCCCATATTCAGCCACCTTCTCTCCCATGGCTCAGATTCCCCAACCCCCTATATCTCCCAACCCCTATCCCCAGTCTCCCCCTTTCCCTGAGCCCCCATCCCCATTTCCTGACCTTGCCCCCTGAACCTCCATCCCCATTATCCCTCTCTATGCCTGAGTCCCAATCCCCATTATCCCTCTCTATGCCTGAGTCCCGATCCCCATTATCCCTCTCTATGCCTGAGTCCCGATCCTCATTATCCCTCTCTATACCTGAGTCCTGATCCCCATTATCCCTCTCTATGCCTGAGTCCCGATCCCCATTATCCCTCTCTGTGCCTGAGTCCCGATCCCCATTATCCCTCTCTGTGCCTGAGTCCCGATCCCCATTATCCCTCTCTATGCCTGAGTCCCGATCCCCATTATCCCTCTCTGTGCCTGAGTCCCGATCCCCATTATCCCTCTCTATACCTGAGTCCCGATCCTCATTATCCCTCTCTATGCCTGAGACCCGATCCCCATTATCCCTTTCTCTGCTGACCCCCTACAATGACCCCCTAAAAGACAATAATACACAAAGTTTAGTTTAGAATCATCACCTACATCATGTCTTATTTACTGCAAAGCGATGAGTTACTATTACAATATATGCCTTTTCTTAATTGAACTATAAGGAGACCCTGGGAAGCATCAAATGAAAAACCCTAACAAAAGTGCACCCTTTTTAGAGGAGCACAACTAATAAAGAACTTAAGCAAAAACAAAGGAAACTTATGAACTTAAGTAATGAACTTAAATAATAATATTGTTTGCAGAGTTCACCACGCCCTCCAGTCCTTGCAGTGCCCACTGGTCGCAGAAGGCCTCGAGCCTACCGGTAGATATCGTGTACTCCTTCTCAAGGGCCACCCGGGCACGGACAAGGCCGCGGAATTAAGCTATATACGATTTAACAAAGTTAATGCTGTCATCTCTTGACAGAAGATTGAGTCCTTTTGGGATTTGGGTAATACTGTATTTGTTGCCGACCCTGAATTGTACTGGGAGTATAAAAGTCAACTGTAGTTTGGGACCAGAGTCACATGTAGGGATGGCATGTTCCCTTTCCTTGAAGGCCATTAGCAAAGCAGCTGATTTTGTGGTCATTTCTTTCTGGTTCTAGCCCACAAATTACTAGAATTATAGAATTCAATTTCACAATTTACCAATGGTGGGGTTTTAATTCAAAACTATGAATTGTTAGTCCAGTATTACACCCATCAGGCTGCCATACCCTATGTTTGAAAACTGATGTTCGAAGGTGACAAAAATTAATTGAAAAACTTAATTAATATCTCAACATTGGCTGTGAAAGGCTTTAGGGCGTCCTGAGGTTGTGAAAGGTGCTGAATAAATGCAAATCTTTTTCTTTCCAGAACACGGAACTGGAAACAACAGACGTTTGGTGTCAGGTTTACATTTTGGCAGTCTGGTCTAAAAGCCAATCCTACTTAAATTGAAACCAACATTCTCTTTAAGAAGGGGAATTATGTTTTAAATGTTAATTCTTGGTAAGGCTGGCGTTTATTGTTTGTCACTTGTTGCCCTGAGAAGGTCTTGGTGGTGATGAGCCAACTTCTAGTCGGTAATGTAAAAACTAAAAGCCCAAATATAAATATCTAAAAATGCAGTTAGCAGAGGATGGTTTCGATCCATCGACCTCTGGGTTATGGGCCCAGCACGCTTCCGCTGCGCCACTCTGCTACTGATATTAGGTATTGTAAAATATGATCCAAAAGCCAACCCTACTTAGATTGTATCCTACATTCTCTTTAAGAAGGAGAATTATTTTTTAAATAGTAATTCTTGGCAAGACTGGCATTTATTGTTCGTCACTTGTTGCCCTGAGAAGGAAGTGGTGGTGATGAGCCAACTTCTAGTCAGTAACGTAAGAATTAAAAACCCAAATATAAATATCTAAAAATGCAGCTAGCAGAGGATGGTTTCGATCCATCGACCTCTGGGTTATGGGCCCAGCACGCTTCCGCTGCGCCACTCTGCTGACGACGTTGACTGTTGTAAAATGTGGTCCAAAAGCCAACCCCACTTAGACTGTATCCTACATTCTCTTTTTTAAAATATTAATTCTTGGCACGGCTGGCGTTCATTGTTTATCACTTGTTGCCCTGAGAAGGAAGTGGTGGCGGTGAGCCTGCTTCTCATCAGCAAGATAACCACAACCAAAAATAATGTTTTAAAAAATGCAGTTAGCAGAGGATGGTTTCGATCCATCGACCTCTGGGTTATGGGCCCAGCACGCTTCCGCTGCGCCACTCTGCTGCTGATGCTGCTCGCTGTAAAATGCGGCACTATCCCCCCTCGCCTTTGTTCTCCAGAGCCAGTTGTGATTGACAGCTCCGCCCGCGGTGGGCGGGGGTCTGCCGCGGTCACGTGGGGCTCGGTCGCGCGCTGATGATATCAGAACGCCCGCCCGCCGGGGGGCGGGACGGAGCGGCCGTTGGGAGCCGGAGATGTCCTTTTGCCGGGTGTTGCGCGCTGCTTCGGGCCGGCGGCAGAGTAAGTGCGAGTGGCCGGCGTGTTTCTCATCCCTGGTTTAACTGGGTGCCCCGGCCGGGCCTCAGTCTCAGTCTCCCCCCCCCCATCGGCCTGTCCGACACCCCGGGCCGGGGGGCGAGTTCACCAAACCCGGGCCGTGGGTCCGCCGGTCAGGTGAGGTGAGGTGAGGTGAGGCCGGGCCTCTCACCCACAGCTGTCGACACAGGGCCTCACGTTTACTGTGAAGCCGCGCCACGCTTTCAGTTCCGGCCGAGTGACTGGGGACGGACGGTCGAACGTATTTCAGGGCCGTTCACCATTTTTTTTCCCAAATAAGGAGATTAATTGGTGCGAATCATTGACTCCCCTTTACCACCCACTCCATCCCTTACTTTAAAGTTCCATGTGTCCAGTAAAAGAAGAGAAAAGTATTTTCTAATCTCTAACATAAGAATATGAGAATTAGGAGCAAGAGTCGGCCATTCAGCCCCTTGAGCCTGCTCCATCATTCAATAAGATCATGACTGATCTTCCACCTCAACTCCACTTTCCCCCTTGATCCCTATATCCCTTGATTCCCCAAGAGTCCAAAAATCTATCTATCTCAGCTGTGAATATACTCAATGACTCAGCATCCACAGCCCTCTGGGGTAGAGAATTCCAAAGGTTCACAATCCTCTGCGTGAATGACTGACCCCTTATCCTGTGACTATATTCCCAGTTCTAGACTCTCCAGCCAGGGGAAACATCCTCTCAGCATCTAACCTGTCAAGCCCCTTCATAATCTTATGTTTCAATGAGATCACCTCTCATTCTTCTAAACTCCAGAGAGTGTAGGCCCATTCTACTCAACCTCTCCTCACAGGACAACCCTCTCATCACAGGAATTAATCTAGTGAACTTTTGTTGTACCAGCTCCAAGTCAAGTATATCCTTCCTTACTGGTATACTGCTTGTATTTGTATCCTCAAGTCTAATGCTTGTTGCCCAATTTAAATAGCTTCCCTAATTCAACTTTACTTAATATCTTTCATTATTTTTAAGGTATTTATTGGTCTCTTCGCTAGTGGTGATAAGTTTAGTCTTAAGCCTTTCTTTTGACCATAGTCATCCAAAGTCTTGTATCATCCTGTACATTTTTCTCTGAATATCTTTTCAGTGAACTCGTGTCCTCTTTTCTGAGGTAGATTGACTGAAACTGCACATCATTCTCCAGAACTGGATGTGCCATTGATCTGTACAATGTCAGTATAATTTGTTTTGACTTACAATCTGGTACCCTCCAGTACCAGCTTTGTCTAATCGATAACTGCTCCTTGTCCTTTTAAGCCTCTGGCAGGGGAATGTTAAACTGAGACCTAACTTTCTCAATTGATGGCTGCTTCAGACTGACCAGAGGCTATCCGTGTATGATCAACCCTTGTCCAAAATTCTTGACCTTTTAAGTTTTTACCAGTGGGAATGTTAAACTGAAGCCTTGTCTGCCTGTTCAGGCGGATGTAAAATAGCCCATGGTGCTATTTAAAGAAGAGCGCAGTGTTTTCCTGGTGTCTTTACCAAAAAAAAGCTTTAAAATAGGACACTTCAGCTGTTGTAGCATATGGTAGACTGGTAGTTATGGATCTGGACTAGCAACACAGAGGTTGAGAGTTCAGATCCTACCATGTCCAGTTGTGAAAGTGAATTCAATAAATCTGGCAATTGTACGCTAGCACTGGAAATTGACTGAAATCTGTGGGACCCAACTGGTTCACTAATGTCCATGGAGGAAGGGAATCTGTGATTTGTACCCAGTCTGGCCAACTTATGATTCTAGTCCCACGCTACATGGTTAATTTTTAATGCCCTCAGTCACCCACATCAAACAAAATTTGACACCGAGCCATGAGATATTAGGACAGGTGACCAAAAGCTTGGTGAAAGAGGTAGGTTTTACAAAGCATCTTAAAGGAGGAGTGGGAGGCGGAGAGGTTTAGGGAGGGAATTCCAGAGTTTAGGGCCTAGGCAGCTGAAGGCACGGCCGCCAATGGTGGAGCGATTAAAATTGGAGATGCGCAAGAGGCATGAATTGGAGAAATGCAGAGATCTCGGAGGGTTGTAGGGCTGGGGGAGGTTACAGAGATAGGAAGGGGGCGAGGCTATTGAGGGATGTGAAAACAAGGATGAGAATTTTAAAATTGAGATGTTCCTGGACCAGGAGCCAATGTAGTTCAGTGAGCATGGGGGTGATGGGAGAACGGGACTTGGTGCGAGTTAGGAAACGGAGCAGAGTTTTGGATGAGAAGATTATGGACAATAGAAGATGGAGGCCGGCCATGAGAGCATTGTAATAGCCAAGACTAGAAGTAACAAAGACATGGATGAGGGTTTCAGCAGCAGATGAGCTGAGGCAGGGGCGGAGACGGGCGTTGTTATAGAGGTGGAAGTAGGCGGTCTTGGTGACAGAACGGATATGTGGTCGGAACCTCATCTCTGTCAAATAGGACGTCAAGGTTGCAAACGATCTGGTTCAATCTCAGATAGTGGCCAGGGAGAGGGCTGGAATTGGAGGCTAGGGAACAGAGTTTGTGGTGGGGACCGAAGACAATGTCTTCAGTCTTCCCAACATTTAGTTGGAGGAAATTTTTGTTCATCCAGGATAAATGTTCCCTTTGAAGTCAGGATTAGAAGTGTATCGTGGCTGCAGAAATGTAATGTTCACTTGTTGAATGGGGGGAGGTGATTTCAATATTTAACTTGCCACAATTTGCATCCATGAGTTGTGTGAAAGATGTGTCCCTAGTAAATAAGAGTACCCCTTTCAATTATCTAATACCTTTTTATTAAGAATTTGAGTTGCAGTCAATAGATACGCCAGTTGGTTAGTAACCCAACACTGAGGCAATAAACGTACACATTGGACTCTGAACATTGATGCGGTGATGATATCACATCATTTAAGAGTTTGATTTCCTTTTCCCCCAAAAGCAGAAGGGGTAGAATTTGCGAAGGGCCTCATGCCTCATAACTCAATTACTAACTAATTAACCTTTGGCAAAATATTTAAACCCATACTGTTCATTTTCCTACTGTCAGGTGTGGAATACTAACAAACCACATAACCTCATTAAGTCTCTTCTCTTCCCCCGCCCCGCCCCCCCCCCCCCCAATATCAAGCTAAATTCTGTCTAAATGTGGTGATTTAAAAAAAAATTATTGTGGTTATTACTTTAATACTGCATACATACTCACCTTCTTGGTGAATAATGGAGAGGGTTAGTGAAGGTAGTGCAATTGATGTTAATCTGGATGTTCAAAAGGCATGTGATAAAGTGCCACATAATAGACTTGTTAGCAAAATTGAAGCCCATGGGATTAAAGGTGCAGTGGCAGTGTGGATACAAAACTGTCTGAGACAGAAAGCAGAGTAGTGGTGAACTGTTGGTTATCAGTCTGGAGGGACGTGTACACAGATCGGTATTAGGACCACTGCTCTTTTTTATGTATATTACTGGGTATAAAGGGCATAATTACAAAGTTTGCAGATGAGACAAAACTCAAATATAGTAAACAGTGAGGAGGATAGTAGCAGAGTTCAGGAGGACATGGACATGTGAAATGGGCAGTCACATGGCAGATGAAATTTAATGCAGAGAATTGTGAAGAGATGCATTTTGGAAGAAAGAATGAGGAGAGGCAATATAAACTAAATGGTACATTTTTAAAGGTGTGCAGGAACAGAGAGACCTGGGGATATATATGCACAAATCTGTGAAGGTGGCAGGATAAGTTGATACGGCTGTTAAAAAAGCATACGGGATTTATAAATAGAGGTATAGAGTACAAAAGCAAGGAAGTTATGCTAAACCTTTATAAATCACTGGTTAGGCCTCAGCTGAAGTATCGTGTCCAATTCTGGGCGCCACACTTTAGGAAGGATGTCAACACCTTGGAGAGGGTGCAGAGGAGATTTACTAGAATGGTACCAGGGATGATAGACTGGAGAAGCTGGGATTGTTCTCAGAGCAGAGAAGGTTAAGGGAAGACATAATAGAGGTGTTCAAAATTATGAAGGGTTTTGAGAGAGTAAATAAGGAGAAACTGTTTCCACTGGCAGGAGGGTCGGTAACCAAAGGACACAGATTTAAGGTATTTTTCAAAAGAACCAGAGGGGAGATTAGGAGACATTTTTTTACGCAGCGAGTTGTCATGATCTGGAATGCACTGCCTGAAAGGGTGGTGGAAGCAGATTCAGTAATAACTTTCAAAAGGGAATTCGATATATACTTGAAAAGTAAACATTTGCAGGGCGATGGGGAAAGAACAAGGGAGTAAGATTATTTGGATAGCTCTTTAAAAGAGTTGGCACAGGTGCGATGGACTGAAGGGCTGCCTTTTGTGCTGTTTGATTCTGAGATTCTCTATAAAGTCATGCAAGGTGCCTTTTATTTCTTTCAAAACTGGTCACACATTGATATATTAGTATAGATTTAAGGCTATAACAAATTAATCCTGGAATTTATTTTGATTGTCTTTAGGGGTAGGAGAGGAATTTCCCAGAATTCTTTCTGTCCCTGAATTGGCTTGGGGTTTTTTAAATCTGTATTTCATTGCCTCTCCCAGGAGATTATTTGGCTCCTGGTGGGTGCTTAATTGCAGCATGAATGTGTGCAACAGGCTCAACAAACTAGCTCCTTTATTCCTGTCTGTCTTTTTCCTATGTTCATAAAATTGACTGCATAATAATGATTTAAATAGTTTCTTATTTAGCTAGGAAAGCATTTTGCTTCAGGGCTTAATGGTGCCTTAAATATATTTAAATAAAAGTGACCTTATTGATTCACTAGGCACCCTCCACATTAGCTACTATTTAGAATTCAGTGCACTGATTGTCATAAGGTTAATTTTCAGTGTGCACATTGAGTGTTTCAACATTCAACATTGAGTGTTAACA
Source organism: Heptranchias perlo (assembly GCF_035084215.1). Classification (NCBI taxonomy): domain Eukaryota; kingdom Metazoa; phylum Chordata; class Chondrichthyes; order Hexanchiformes; family Hexanchidae; genus Heptranchias; species Heptranchias perlo. The sequence goes on along the minus strand of NC_090329.1, from coordinate 13,666,559 downwards.
GATAATAAGTTTGCACCAAAGTGTGATCAGTTTTATTTCACTCCCTTATCTAAAGTGCTCTTATATATGCTCTCAGACAAATTAAATATTTTTTTCACATTCATTGCACGTGTCCTTCCATACACAGGTTTTGTGCTGTGGAACTCCTGGAGATCAGCTAGTTCTAAAACTGAGAGCCAAGAGGGGCTTCGAAAGGAGCCTTTAAAAAAGCCTGAAACCCCTGTCGGCCGCTTCGATCGTCCGCAACAGGACTCGGTGGGAAAAGGTCCCTTGGAAAGTGAGTCCTCTTTGTTTTGAGACTGGTCTGCTGCATTTAATGCAGAGGTTTACGTAATTAAATTTGAAACCTTACAAAGAGGCAGCTTGTTTGCCAGCGATTGCATCAGAATTTTTTATTTGAGAGCAAACTCCCTATTGTATGCCAACTGATTGTGACGACAGGTGAGTGATCATGAATGCCACTCTGACCTAGTTGCCTGGAAGAGTATAAAAGCAGCTTGGCACCACATGACCTTTGATTTTCCCTTCTTTGGTAAAGCACCTGAGCTTTGTCACCCTCTCCTCACCCTACCCCACCACAGGGACCAGAAACTGAGTGGAACGGAACACCGCATTTGCAACCTGCCACTGTGGCAATGCATGTTAGTGCTCTGGTTCAACGTGCTGCTGACTTGCACTGGAATGTAAATCAGATTGGATGCTCTAAATTATTTACCACAGTCCACTTAATCATTCATTGAAGAACCAAATCTAAACAAACAGGTTTAAAAAAAAATCTAAATTATCCGATCTCGATGCATAATTTCAGTGGCACAGTAAATAGACGTGGTTGTTTACTGGTTAATTATTTTTTTGTCAAGGAATTTTTTTCTACAGATAGTGAATTTGTTTTTTTTTCAAATGCTAGTTATTATTGTTAGTGAATGTAAAGAATAAGCCAGTAGTATGCTTCCTCATCCTGTGGACATTTTCCCACACCCTACAGACGCGTGGCATGCAACAAACTGGTGGCAAAGTTTAAAGGGCTTGGGGACCTATTGTTTTTAATGTCGGTGATCCTGTAGAAGTACTGTGTTGCATCTGTGCCGCTAGAGATCGCTTATGCATTTCCACAACAGGTTAGCACAGTGTAATGCAGAAAGTCAGCAGGCAGTACTGCTAACAGTACAATACCAAAGTCCTGGGTCTGTACATTTTATCTCATGCTTTCCTTCGCGCGCATGCCCCCCCCCCCCCCACCCCAGGAAAAAAACCCACACATTGAGGACCTTTTGACCCCCTCTATTTAAATTCTCCCCACCCCATCCCCATGCGCCAGTTCCCCGAGTAAAAGAGTGACTCACTGCCAGTACAACTCTGACCAGTCAGTTAGAGATGCACAGGAGCAGAGCATGTTCAATTTCCCATCCTCCCATCCCACACGTTTTTGTAGGCGTGAATTCAGTCTGGCACAGTATATTGGTACATGAATGTCTTACAAGCGAAAGTGAATTTAAACAAAGACCTTATTGTAATGTATGTAACTGATGTGCTGTACTTGCTATATTTTTTCCCCCACAAATGACATTAAAACTGTGCACACAGGAGAGACCATAGTGACCTATGAATGTTTCCATTTGGAACTCTGCTATTTATTGTACACTGCAGGGGACATGGTATATAATTGAGCTGAATTTATTTTTTATTTAAACCTGGCCCCAAACAAAAAGCAAGTTGGGGTGTGGGCAGTATTTATTGTGTTGAGGGCATTGAGTGTTGCCATTCATGATGAACCAGTGCCTAGTAAAAGGGTGCTATCACAAAAGGCAGGCAAAGACATGGCAGTAGTGATTAGAATGATAACATTTAATGTCACTTTAACAAAAAATAAATATAAATGAAAAACATGACAGTTTATCAGTCACCCTTGTGCATACCCTTCGTGATCACAAATCCGTAGCCTTTCTCTTTCTACCACTCCTACGTGGTGCATCCCCTGTGGCTGCAGCAGAGGTAGGGGCAGGTTACTCTTGTACATGCCCTGACTGCTTAGATGCTTTGCCTATGCCCTCTGGGCTTTAGAGCCCGTGAGGGCTGCTCCACCTGCACCTGTGCAGGGGCAGACTCAACCACCTGGAGAGGAAGCAGCATTGCGGGTACTGGTTGAGAGGGGGGCAATGGGTGAGATATGGGAGCGTGGCCGAGTGGCGTCCCCACTTCCATGTCCCCTTTCGCCATCATCCTTCTCCTGGACCAGGCCCACATCACTCCCACCACCCTGCTGGAGAACAGTTTGGAGGACATGTATGAGGCCTTGGAAGCCCAGTTGTAAAGTTTCTGTCTGCCTGTTGAAGGCGGCAGAATGTTGTTCACAGTGAGTCCAAACGGCTGTTGTTAGGGCCTGAATGGACTCATTTGTGAGCCGTGCTTGAAACTCAATGGAAGCTCGCCTTCTCTCCATCGCAAACATTCCCGTACTTACCTGCGGCACTGTCTCAGGCAGTTCCTCACGAACCATTCCACTAATGCAAGAGTTGGACTCCTCCATCCTATGCGCAATTGTGGGGAGTGCGCGTGGCACCTGTTCCAGTACCTCACAAATGTGCTGCTGTCCCTCGACAATTCTCCTTTTAAAGGATGGCCCCAGGGTTCAGCGTCTGCGTCCAGCTGAGCAGAACCTGGAGAGGCGTGCTCCCACCGACGTGGACTCTCCACAGCTGCCCCTGCCACCAGTGTCTGCTCGTGCTCACTTGTGTGCGGTGACTCACCAGGTGCCAACCCAACTAACTGATTACTAGGACCCACCAAGTATGAGTACCTGCGCTGGTGGATGGCTCGCTAAGACGTGACAGTGTGCCCTCAGAGGCCAGGAGCTCATCCGAGGAATCGCCCTCCCATCACTGCGTCCTCCTGTCAGCCGGGTAAAATAGTTCTCTCCTCATCCCAGCCGGTAGCACCTAAAGTAGGGCCTGGAAGAGAACATAAGGCAGTATTAAACATCATCACAGATATGTCATATCACGATGAGCATACTGAGGTGTTCAACATGCCAGGCATTGTTAATGTCAATTCACGTTGTGTGTGATGAATGTTAAAGTTGTGTCACCAGACATTTGTGGGGTGCCAGTCTCGGCATCCTCGACGGACAGGCACTCGAGGTTGCAGCTGATATGCAGGGCCTCCTCCTCCGCCTCTGTGAGGGCCACTATTTCTTGTGACCCCTCTCCAGTACTCGCCCTCTCGCGTGCATTTTGCTCTCTCCTAGAAGGGGAGAAAGTACAGATGTGTGAGTGAGTGATGGTGAAGTGGCCAACTGGTGATGTATTGGTTTGGGTGAGGCTGACCGTGAAAGGGGTGCATTAGAGGGTGAGTATGAGACAGAGATATCACATTGGTCTGGATTGGAGTGAGTGGTAGTGGTGGGGTCACAAATGGGAAGGTGAGAAAGTGCTCAGGAAGTGAAGGTAAGTTGAGGATGAGCCTTAAATGGGTGTAAGGAGTGATGTGATGGAGTAGTATTGGCAGTGCCGAATTAGTTGGGGGGGTGGGAGGTGATGTGCACCATGGAATTGAGGAGAATCAGTAAGTGTACTCACTTGTTGACCTAGTTAGGTCATTGAAACGCTTCCTGCACTGGACCAAGTGCGGGATATGTTGCTACTGCTGGTGACCTCCTCTGCCACCTCGAGCCAGGCCTTGGTGGCAGAGGCAGGGCACTTCCTCCTGTTGGCCGGGTAAAATAATTCCCCCCTCCTCCTCACCCTGGCCAGTAGCTCCTGAAGTGAGGCATCGCAGAATCTTGGAGCAGCCTTGCCCCGTGCTGCTCCATTGGGTCTTCTGGCTCTTTGCTCCAGCAAAATCCATTGTAGCAATGGCCATGACAGCCTGTCATGCAGGTGCGCAGTATGCCCAATGCGCAGTTTTCGGATGGCAAACTCAGAAACAAGGATAAGAGGCACCAATTAACTTGCGATCGCGTGGGTTTGCCGCGTGCCCATTGACCCCCTGCTGCCATCCCACCGCCCTTTTAAAATCAAGCCCCTAGTGTGGGTATGGAGTCACCTAATACAGGTCAGGTAGGAATGGCAGGTCCTTTCCCTGAAGGATGTTCGTGAATCAGTTGGGTTTTCACTGCAATCTGGCAGCTTTCGTGGTTATTACCAAATTTATTAAATTAAGTTTCACAACTGGTCGTAATGAGATTTGAACTCTCAACCACTAGGTTGCCAGTCAGTACCTTAAACACTAGGCTACTATATCCTGTAATATTTTGTTTGATAAAAGCAGAATTGACCTGTTCTGAAATGTGTACCCTGCACTGTCATACCACCTGTCTGTACTACCAGTCTCCTGTGAACAGTTTACTCAAATTACACAGGTTACACCATTGACAATTACACAACTAATGTTCTGTCTTCTAGGGTTTCCTGATGACATCAATCCAGTCACAAAGGAAAGGGATGGGCCTCGAGGCCCCGAACCTACCCGTTATGGAGACTGGGAGAGAAAGGGACGGTGCATTGACTTTTAACATTTTCTTCTGTACATAAGTATAATGATGTACACTGTGAATATATTTAGGTTGATCTGTACAGTCCAGCTGTGACTTGATAGTGCTGCTGTGTTCAGTTGAAGATTTAGAGCTCCAAATTGGGGTGGATAATGCACCATTATACATTTTATTAATGTGATTAGTCATTGTTATTTTAGCCTCTCTGAAAGATACATTTGAATATTTTGGAAAATCATTTAAAAATAAATGCTTGTGTTTATAAAGTACATTATCATATCACAAGTATATCACACTTCACACAGTTACTTTTGCAGCAAATTATCTATGTAGAAATAATTAAGTATAAATGCTTAATTCACACATTAGAGATGTGTGATCCAACCTTCGAGATGGCCTGGTGACCCTGTATGTGCCTGGGCACAGGTACTATTTATGTGTCTGCTAATGTCGTTATTGTAACTAAAATAACAAGGCATCCCACAACAGGTGAGGAAAAAAACTTTATGTCCTGAAGAACTAGATTTTAGGCTGGTCCATTCACCCATTATTTCCACAGTGGATAAGTCAGGGCCAGCCATTCCCCGTATGATGTAGATATTCATTTCGCAAGTATGTGCAGCCAGTAGGTGAGGTTCCTCGTGCTGACAAACCAGCCTCTCTGTGTCATCTTACAGGATATCCTTTCTATTACGTTGTAGTGTTTATTACTGTTAGCAGACAGGTCTTTAGCAGACTTTACTTTTTTGTTTGTGACAGACAGCGAAACAGAAAGCTGCAAGGCTGTCAGACCCAGTAAAGGCTGAGACTGACCCACAGATTTCAGGAAATGTGGCATGTTCTTTTTTTTTTGGTATTGTGCATAGATAAGTTGTGTTGATTGAATTAAGTGAGTCTGATCATAACTGCTGTTCTGTGTGTTCACTTTATTGTGAAATAAAGCAGCTTATTGATTTGTATAAGGCCTCATCTCACCAAATTTTGCCTCAGTCAACCTTCAGAGAGATTGAAGAAGCACGTGCAGAAGACACGAATATCCAGTTCAAATCACAAGGGGATACTATTGTTGTACTCTTGGGTTACGCTATTGTATCTTTAGATATTAGGCAGTATGGACATACCTCTAAACGTATGTCTCTCAGACTGCTTACAGAAATGGCTAGCTGTGCCTGAGAGAATATCTAAGGGAAGGCCCTAAACTAACAGTGTGCTTTTACTATGTAATTATTTTAAATATTAAAGTCAAACTTTTTTTTAAAAGTTGATTTTCATTTTTCCTGTTCAAGGCTTCCTGTGAGATTGCTACACTGATTCACCCACTCGAGCTGCCAACGGTGAATGTGCTAAGTCACTAAATGGGCCCTTCAGCCAATTTGATCTCATCTTTCCAGAATGCTAATCCTTCCCTTCATAACATCCAGTTCTCAACCCCAGCTATTGATTATCTTCTGAGTAAAGGAATACTTCCTGAAATCTGTCCTAAATTTGTACTTTACAGGTCTGAACCTGTGCCCTCTTGTCCTGCTACCCCAGCATACCTAAAGGTACTGTTCTAGGTATACTTTCTGAATCCCATTAAATATCTTATAGAAGTTCCCCTCTGAAATGTCTTTCAAGCCCTTGCTTATCAAGTCATTCCTCATCTACAACAACTTGCATTTATATGGCAGCTTTAAAGTAGTAAAATGTCCCAAGGTGCTTTGGTCTCCTCATTGGTCTTCCACCTGATATCAGGGATCAGCCTCGTTGCTCTTCTCTGCACCTCCTCTCGATAGCCCCCTTCTATCACAGCAAACAGAACTCTACGCAGTACTCCAACTACAGCCTGACCAGAGGTTGTACAGCTTCAGTATAAACTGGGGATTTGAACTCATTTGTTTTGGGAATATAACTCAGCATCCTGTTTGCTTTATTATTGCCACCTTACACTGTTAGAGGAGTTCGGTTCATCGGATCCATTGGTGGTGGGGGGGGGGGGGGGGGGGGCGCGGAGAGAGGTCACTAACAATTTCGGAGGGTGACGCCATACTGTTAGTCCTGCCTCATTTTACAACATCAGGCTGGAAGTGGGTAGACTCAACTACCACCCCCACAGGAAATCCTAGAGTCAATTTCTTAAGGGTAGGTTTATTGTTTCCAGTCCCATTTCCCACCTCCTGTCCCCACCTGCCCCAATCTATGCTGACAATCTGGCTCGATTTTAGGCCATTGATACAAACTGATGATTCCTGGATCAAAACAAGTAACTTTCTAGATTGCACTGAGTGATTGTTGCTGGTGGTACATTCAACCGTAACAATTTTGCAATCAAAGTGAAGATACTTTGTACCCATTACAGCATTTCTGTAGATGTCGAGGCCGGAATTATGAACTCTGCCAAATTTTTCAGTGGAACTGGGATGGACGAGTAGGAAAACGGGTTTGAAATGCATGCCACTATGTCCTCACCTATTTTTACAATGTTTCCATTTTTCACTGGAAGTGATGGTTGATGCACAAATATGCCTGCCCATATATCTTCCATCATTCCTGCCGTAGCAATGCTGCGTACTAGGGTCGCTGCTTCATCCCTGGTGATCAAACGTTATATTGGGGGGGTTACTTCAAAATTAAAGTCCATAGAACCTGTGCAATTGATCACAAGGCAACTGATTGCACAGACTGTGGTGTGATTTTAAAAACCAATTTTATAACAAAAAAAATCTTCAACTGGTTACAGTAGGTCGCCAGCCACGCTATGCTGTAGTACGCCTGCTGCAGACAATCTCCAGCCCCTTCTCCAGGTGAATTCTCTGGCGGCATTCAGGGATCCTGCCAAATTTCCTTAAATAGGCTGCAAACTTGGCCCAGGTCAGTGATGTATCTTTGTGGTGGGTAGAAGTCCTGTCATGCTGAAAATGCATTCATGTTCTGCAATATCTTACCTCTAATCTCCTAAAGCAATATGTTGGGTTTTACATGAATGTGTAACCTCTATTTTAAGTGTGATACTTTAAAACAAATTTAAACTGAGATGCAGCAGAGAAGCTGCCTTTAAGTATTGTCTGTTCTGTACATTCCATATAACGTTTTTGAAGGATGATCATTTAGGTGGTCGGGAGGAGAGCAATAAATGGTAATTGATATCGTAGCCTAATGGTCGCGGTTACTCACCTAATAACTCCCAAGGGTTCCAAGTTCAATTCCCACCAGGGCTACTTGCGAAATTGAATTCAAATCTGTGATCTGGAAGCAGAAAAATGATTGTGAAAGCTGCGACTTGCCCATAAAAACCAACTGGTTCACTAATGATCTTTAGGGAAGCGAACCTGCCAGTCTGGCCTATGTGTGATTGGTTCTTATTGCCCCCTGAAGTGGCCCCCACTATCTTCTGAGGGCAACTTGGCACGGGCAATAAATGCAGCCTTGCTGTATCACCCATGTCCGGAGAACAAATAATAGTGACTGCAGTGTGTACCAGCCACAGGATGCACTGCAGCATCTCGCCAAGGCTTCTTCGACTGCACCTCCCAAACCCGCAACCTCTACCACCTAGAAGGACAAGAGCAGCAGGTCCATGGGAACGCCACCACCTGCACGTTCCCCTCCAAGTCACACACCATCCCGACTTGGAAATATATCGCCGTTCCTTCATTATCGCTGGGTCAAAATCCTGGAACTCCCTTCCTAACAGCATTGTGGGAGAACCTTCACCAGGTGGGCTGCAGCGGTTCAAGAAGGCGGCTCACCACCACCTTCTCAAGGGTAATTAGGGATGGGCAATAAATGCTGGCCTCACCAACGACGCCCACATCCCATGAATGAGTAAAATAAATAAAACAGGCATTGCAGTGACTGGCAATTGAATGTGATGATCTAGCTGCAAAAAAGGTTACAATATTATATCAGAACCAACAAGAGAGTGCTGGTAACTAAGGAAAGTGCAAATTAGAAACAAAAAATTAAGGACTAACTTCTTCACACGTTCCAGTCTGTTAATCCGCACTCTGTTAAGCAGGATTGTCCATATCAATATCTCGACATCTATGCTTGTTCATTCATGGCTAATCAGCTTAGCTCAACTGAAACATTCAAAAATAAAATAGATTTCAGCAGCCAGCAGAGCTTCCAAAGATGAAAATGATCCCACCTGGGTCATGTGATGAGCTCGATGTGCAGAATGACCTTTTATCATTCTACCTCAAATGCAATAATGTTTTTTTCATACTAAAATACCCCTGGTAATTGTGATATATTAATAGGAAAAGTATCCTTTTTCTATGCTTGAAAGAATAATAACCGACATTTAATTAAAGAGCTCATTTCAAGAATAAGGATGATTTGAGGTTAATTGAGAACCGGGGAAAATGCGGTAGGGAAATCAAGACAAAGGCAATGGCCCATTTTTAGATCATTTTGTGACAAAACATGTTCTCAGCTTTCATCCCTCCATTTTTGCAACAGAGAAAAACATTCTTCATTTTCAGTATGAATGTTAAAATTTGAGAAAGGTACAGAACTTCCCTTAATTCCTAGTGCACTGGTAATAATTTGAAACTCTAGTTATATTTCTAATATTGGTGCTCAAATAGTATACAAGAATTCCCAAGGAAAATAGATACTTTTATAGATAATTGATCAGTTTTATTTTGAATGATTCGGTTAGATGAAATGTCAGAACTTGAGCCAATTCAATTAATTCGAACAAATGTAACAATTAATCTACAACAGTAGCACTCTCATTAAAACCAAATTAAAATGAATCCAAAACAAACTCACGGAGCCTATGTTTTGTTTGATCTCTCGTAAAGCAGCTTTATCATGCATACAAATTTTAGTTCACTCATTTTTATATTACACTCCAAAAATATAATTCCACTTTCTATACAAAGTGAATTTGAGTATTATTATCGAAACACAAATGATTCCAGCTCAATAACAGGCTATTTAGCTCAAGCCTGCACTGGTGTTTTTCTCCACATGAACTACCTAGTCCAATCCTACTCCTTTGCTCACTCCACGTACTCTTTAATATTCCCTCTTTTTCAAACTACAATCAAATTCATTTTTAAAAGAATTTATGGACTCTGCATCAACAATGGTTTGTGGTGGAGAATTCCACATTCCAATCACTTCTGTGTAAAGAATCTTTTCTCTGACCTCCATTTCAAAGGGGCCATTTTCTGACAATGCACTTCCAGCGGACAGCCTTGCCCGTGGAGAATGCGTCTGGGTGCACACAACCTGTAATTTTCTACCCATTGTGATGGTTGGAAAATGGCCAGCAGCCTGAAGTTCTGATATGCGCCCTTGATGGGGGAGTCTCCCTGCCAAGAGCATGAAGTTGCGAAATTACTGTTTAATTCTTTTTGCGATCGTTATTTTGTGTCTTAAAACATGAGAACGTAAGAAACAGGAGCAGGAGTAGGCCAAAGGGCCCATTCAAGCCTGCTCCGCCATTCAATTAGATCATGGCTGATCTTCGACCTTAACTCCACTTTCCCGCCCGATCCCCATATCCCTTGATTCCCTCAGTGTCCAAATATACATCGATCTCAGTCTTGAATATACTCAACGACTGAGCATCCACAGCCCTCTGGGGTAGAGAATTCCAAAAATTCACAATACTCTGTGAAGAAATTTTTCCTCATCTCGGACCTAAATGGCCAACCCATTAACATCTCATCAAACAGGGGAAACAATATATCCCTTTTTACCCCATCATAACCATAGTCCCTGGTAGCATCCTAGCAAATCTACACTGCATCTTTTCCATTGATTTTATATCCTTCCTATAATGGGTGCCCAAAACTGTACACCATACTCCAGATGTGGCTAACTAAGCTTTTGTACAAGTTCAATATTACCTCCTAACTGAGGGAGTGCTGCATTGTTGGAGGTGCTGTCTTTTGGATGAGACATTAAACTGAGGCCCCGTCTGCCCTCTCAGGTGGACGTAAAAGATCCCACGGCACTATTTCGAAGAAGAGCAGGGAAGTTATCCCCAGTGTCCTGGCCAATATTTATCCCTCAACCAACATCAGTAAAACAGATTATCTGGTCATTATCAAATTGCAGCTTGTGGGAGCTTGCTGTGCGCAAATTAGCTGCCGCATTTCCTACATTACAACAGTGACTACACCTCAAAAATACTTCATTGGCTGTAAAGCGCTTTGGGACGTCCTGAGGTCGTGAAAAGCGCTGTGTAAATGCAAGTCTTTCCTTGTTTTTGTATCCTATTCCAAGGATTGTTTTTAACCTTTTTATGGCCTTATCTACTTGTGCTGCTATCTTTAATGACCCGTGTATACATGCCAAGGTCCCTCTGCTCCTCTACTCCATTTAAAATCTTACCATTTAAGGTGTATTTACTTTTATTCTTAAATGTATTCTTAAATGTATTTACTTTTATTCTGAAATGTATTATTTCACATTTTTTACATTGACCTGCATTAGTTACCCATCTGCCTGTCCTGCTAGCATAGCTGGGTCCTGCAGCTTTTCACAATTCTTGTTACAATTTGCTGTTGTCAAAAAAATGTAAATACTGTGCCCTCGATTCTTAGGCCCAACTCATTTATACATACAGTAAACAAGACTGGCCCCAACACAGACCATGTGGAACACCATTCACCGCATCTTTCCAGTCTGAGAAAGTTCCTTTTTTCCCTTACTCTTTGCTTTCTACCATCAAACCATCTCTCTATCCGCGTGACTGCACTCTCCTTAATTCCATAAGTTTTTTATATGGTACCGTATCAAAGGCTTTTTGAAAATCCATATAAACCACATCCATTGTATACCCTTTATCTATTCTCTTTGTTATTTCTTCAAAGAATTCTATAAGATTAGTCAAGTACAACCTGCATTTTCAAAATCTGTGTTAATTGGCCTTGATTAGCTCAAGTGATTAATGATTTGATCTCTTATTATGGACTTTAGTAGTTTACCAAAAACTGAAGTAAAGTTGACTGGCCTGTAACTGCCTGGCTTATCCGGGTCTCCATTTTGGAGAGGACTGTCATTTTGTCACTCTCCAGTCCTCTGGACAACTTCCTTTGTCACAGAATTTTGGAAAATAATAGTCGGACCCTCGTACTTCCATAGTTTCCCTCAGGATCTTCGGCTGTTAGCCATCAGGCCCCAGTTGGTGTGTTTATCCTATGTGTGAGTGACTTCTTTAGTACCACCTCTCTTTCAATAATAACATCAGTCGTCGGGAAAATGCTGGAATCCATTATTAAGGAAGTGGTAACAGGGCACTTAAGAAAATTATAATATGATTAGGCAGAGTCAACATGGTTTTATGAAAGGGAAATCATGTTTGACAAATCTATTAGAGTTTTTTGAGGATGTAATTAGTAGGGTAAGGTGCCACATAAAAGGTTGTTACGCAAGATAAGGGCTCATGGGGTTGGGGGTAATATATTAGCATGGATAGAGAATTGGCGAACAGATAGAAAACAGAGTAAGGATAAGCAGGTCATTTTCAGGTTGGCAGGCTGTAACTAGTGGGATGCCGCAAGGATCGGTGCTTGGGCCTCAGCTATTTACAATCTATATCAATGACTTTGATGAAGGGACTGAGTGTATTGTAGCTAAGTTTGCTGACAATAAAAAGCTAGGTGGGAAAGTAAGCTGTGAGGAGGACACAAAGGGCAGGATTTTAACTGTGAAAAACAGGTGGGTTGGGGTGAGTGAGGGCATTGAAAACTGCAACAATTTCAGACCCTCCCCCAACCCGCCCATTTCCGCTTTTCACCGGGGCGCGACGAGGGGCGGGCAACCAAACCGCTCTTAGGAGGCGGGTTGGTCACTAAAACCTTTCAAAGGGGCTGCGGGCCTCCATTTTGAAAGGTTTCGAGATTTCAGCCCCTGGGGGCCGGGATTCCCAGCCCTTCTTCACGCCGTGTGAGAGGAGGCGAGAAAGCCTGAAACTGCAGGTAAGTGCCTTTATAGCACTTCCTGTGGGCCCGGAGGAGTAGGAGTGCTTTCCCCAGGAGAGTGACAAAATGACAGTCCTCTCCAAAATGGAGACCCGGATAAGCCAGGCAGTTACAAGCCTACCTGCAGCGACCCCCCCCCACAACGATCGTGGAACCCCCCTCCCCCCAACGATCGCAGACCACCGCGATGACCCCGATCCCGATACTCCCCACTTGGACTGACACCCAATCAACCCCCATGACCCCCGATCCCCCCCCCCCACCATGATTGACTCCCCCGTGACTGACCTCCGATGACTGACCTCCCCCCGCCCGACTGACCTCCCCCACCGATGACTGACTCACCCCATGCCTATTGGTGCCCCCGTGCCCCCCCATCCATACAATCTAAGACTTACCTGAAGACTTACCTTTTCATGTCCTCTTCCTTGCTCTGCTCCTATGTGACTGAGACCAGCCTGTCAAAATCCTAAGGACGTCAGGGAAACCCCTACTTTTCCCATGACCCCCGATTCCATCCCCCCCCCCCCCCGGGTTTTCCGTCCGCGATTCCACCCCACCCCCTTCCCGGCTCCGGGTCAAAATCTTGGCCAAAGAGTCTGCAAAGGGATATCGACAGGTCAAGTGAGTGGGCAAGAAGGTGGCAGATGGAGTATAATGTGGGGAAATGTGAGGTTTGGGAGGAAGGATAGAAAAACAGAATATTTTTTAAATGGTGAGAAACTATTAAATGTTGGTGTTCGGAGAGATTTGGGTGTCCTCAAACAAGAAACACAAAAAGTTAGCATGCAGGTACTGCAAGCAATTAAGAAGGCAAATGGCATGATGGCCTTTATTGCAAGGGGGTTGGAGTACAAGAGTAAGGAAGTCTTACTACAATTGTACAGGGCTTTGGTGAGACCACACCTGGAGTACTGCGTACAGTTTTGGTATCCTTACTTAAGGAAGGACATACTTGCCTTGGACGCGGTGCAACGAATGTTCACTAGATTGATTCCTGGGATGAGAGGGTTGTCTAATAAGGAGAGATTAAGTAGAATGGGCCTATACTCTCTGGAGTTTAGAAGAATGAGAGGTGATCCCATTGAAACATTGAAAATTTTGAGGGAGCTTGACAGGGTAGATGCTGAGAGGTTGTTTCCCCTGGCTGGATAGTCTAGAATTAGGGGACATAATCGCAGGATAAGGGAATCCCCATTTAAGACTGAGATGAAGAGGCATTTCTTCACACAGAGGGTTGTGAATCTTTAGAATTCTCTACACCAAAGGGCTGTGGATGCTGAGTCATTGAGTATATTCAAGGCTGAGATGGATAGATTTTTGGACTCTAGGGGAATCAAGGGATATGGGGATCGGGCGGGAAAGTGGAGTTGAGGTTGAAGATCAGCCATGATCTTATTGAATGGCGGAGCAGGCTTGAGGGACTGTATGGCCTATTCCTGCTCCTATTTCTTATGTTCTTCACCAACTGTTCTGCAGCTATGTCTGGTGGTTCTACAGTGCTAATTCCCAGCTGCTCTGTGAAGCCTAAATTTTCAGTAATTTACCTGCTCACCACAAAATTCATAAATGCATTTCTTTTACGAGGCAGCTTAGTCATGATCATAAAGTTTGTTTCTCTGCTCAATAGATTTTCACAAGGAAGGGCTAGAAGTTTCAAAACTACAGTCATCAAAATAGTTACCCTCTATCTTTACTGATCAATCTTCTCTAAATTCATCAGGAGAATGAGGCTCCGGGAATTCTACCACAAACCCCAAGATTTCAGCAGCGAACCCAATGAGACAATCGACGATCCGGAACAGCAGACAGAGGGATCCGCGGTACAGCAACCGAAGAGGAAAGAGTCAAACTGGACTCCTCCGGAGGGTCGCTGCCCTCAGCTGGACATGTATGCTCAAGCTGTCAGGAAATGCGTCAATGCCAGATTCATCAGCCGCACTCAGAAGACAGTCCAGAATGTCACCCGAGCACAACGCAACGCCATCAACGCTCTCAAGACCAACCGCAACATCGTCATCAAACCAGCGGACAAAGGAGGAGCCATAGTCATACAGAACAGAACAGACTATTGCAAAGAAGCATACCGACAACTGGACAACCAGGAACACTACAGACGGTTACCCGCAGATCCGACCAAAGAACACACCCACCAGCTCAACAAACTGATCAAGACCTTCGATCCAGACCTTCAAAGCATCCTACGCATTCTCATCCCACGTAATCCCCGCGTGGGAGACTTCTACTGCCTCCCAAAGATACACAAAGCCAACACACCCGGACGTCCCATCGTATCAGGCAACGGAACCCTGTGTGAGAACCTCTCTGGATACATCGAGGGCATCCTGAAACCCATCGTACAGGGAACCCCCAGCTTCTGTCGCGACACTACAGACTTCCTACAAAAACTCAGTACCCACGGACCAGTTGAACCCGGAACACTTCTCACCACTATGGACGTCTCGGCACTATACACCAGTATCCCCCACGATGACGGCATCGCTGCGACAGCATCAATACTCAACACCAACAACAGCCAATCTCCGGAAGCCATCCTACAACTCATCCGCTTCATCCTGGATCACAATGTCTTCACCTTCGATAACCAGTTCTTTACCCAAACACACGGAACAGCCATGGGGACCAAATTCGCACCCCAATACGCCAACATTTTCATGCACAAGTTCGAGCAGGACTTCTTCACTGCACAAGACCTCCAACCAACACTATACACCAGATACATCGACGACATTTTCTTTCTATGGACCCACGGCAAGGAATCACTAAAGAGACTACACGATAACATCAACAAGTTCCATCCCACCATCAAGCTCACCATGGACTACTCCTCAGAATCAGTTTCTTTCTTGGACACACGAATCTCCATCAAAGACGGGCACCTCAGCACCTCACTCTACCGCAAGCCCACGGACAACCTCACGATGCTCCACTTTTCCAGCTTCCACCCTAACCACGTCAAAGAGGCCATCCCCTATGGACAGGCCCTGCGAATACACAGGGTCTGCTCAGACGAGGAGGAACGCGATGGACACCTACAGACGCTGAAAGACGCCCTAGTAAGAACGGGATATGACGCTCGACTCATCGATCGACAGTTCCGACGGGCCACAGCAAAAAATCGCATAGACCTCCTCAGGAGACTAACACGGGACGCAACCAACAGAGTACCCTTTGTCGTCCAGTACTTCCCCGGAGCGGAGAAACTACGCCATGTTCTCCGCAGCCTTCAACATGTCATCAATGAGGACAAACACCTCGCTATGGCCATCCCCACACCTCCACTACTCGCCTTTAAACAGCCACCCAACCTCAAACAGACCATCGTTCGCAGCAAACTACCCAGCTTTCAAGAGAACAGCGTCCACGACGCCACACAACCCTGCCACGGTAACCTCTGCAAGACATGCCAGATCATCGACACAGATACCACCATCACACGAGATGACACCACCCACCAGGTGCATGGTTCATACTCCTGTGACTCGGCCAACGTTGTCTACCTCATACGTTGCAGGAAAGGATGCCCCAGAGCATGGTACATTGGCGAGACCATGCAGACGCTGCGACAACGGATGAACGGACACCGCGCAACAATCGCCAAACAGGAGGGTTCCCTCCCAGTCGGGGAACACTTCAGCAGTCATGGACATTCATCCACCGACCTTCGGGTAAGCGTACTCCAAGGCGGCCTTCGAGACACACGACAACGCAAAATTGTCGAGCAGAAATTGATAGCCAAGTTCCGCACCCATGAGGACGGCCTCAACCGGGATCTTGGGTTCATGTCACGCTACACGTTACCCCACCAGCGAACAAATGTTATCTGTTTTTAATATAATGGGTCATTTGCTGGCTCTCTCTGCCTTCCGGATGTTTCTGCCTCTCTCTGTGTTTTTTTTTTCTCTGTTTTTTTTTCCCTGTTTGTTTTTTTGTTGAATGTGTATTCGGGGGTTCTGCAGATGACACCTCTCTGTCTGAACACGGTGATTGCCTTGGCAACGGGCAGTTGCAGGGGCAGTCTGTAAACACCATGTATTATTCAATATG
This sequence comes from Heptranchias perlo, assembly GCF_035084215.1. Lineage (NCBI taxonomy): Eukaryota > Metazoa > Chordata > Chondrichthyes > Hexanchiformes > Hexanchidae > Heptranchias > Heptranchias perlo. The sequence goes on along the minus strand of NC_090329.1, from coordinate 13,650,077 downwards.
TATAAATGCGTAGGCTTCAAGGAGATCTTGAAACATTTACCTGAGGAAGGAGAAAATCTCCGAAAGCTTGTGAATTTAAAATAAAATTGCTGGACTATAACTTGGTGTTGTAAAATTGTTTACAATCTTCTCTAAGGCATGGATTCTTTGCTGGGATGTGGGTCTACTGGTGTCACTCACTCTCCAATAACTTACCCAAGTGATTGTTATTCTTATGTGAACCTTGACAGTGGGCATCAGTAAGCTAGCCAAAACTGTTCTCAGCCAATGTGAACATACCTGCACTTCCACAAAGTCAGGAGCAGGCACCCTTGCAGATATTCCTCTGTAAGCCAGGGATGCTATGTGCCTATTTACTGAATCTTACTTAAAATTTCTTCACTCAGAGGGTGGTAAATATGTGGAATAGCCTACTCAACGAGGCAGTGAAAGTGGCGGATATTATAAATTTTAGGTACATGATGGATACATTTTTGGAAGATAGGACTACTGATGGGGGTTAAAGGTAAAGTGGACAGAGACGTCTGTGGCCTTCGGACTGGCCCGTTGGGTGGAGTTGATTGTTTCTGGTCCTGTATTGCGATTTGTGGGGATGGTTTAACTAAGATGTGTCCTGAGTAACCATGGCCTGCTAGAACTTGCTTGATCACCGTAGGGAGTTCAGGAGGAATTTCCCAGAGCTTTCCTTGAAATTGGCCACAGTTTTTTCTCTTTTTTTTTGCCTCCCCAGGAGTTACCATCATTAGATATTGAGGAGGGTGATGCAAAAGATACCATCTAATGGATAGGATGATCATGGGATGGGCCTGATGGTCTCTTGTATGTAGTGTGTAAACAGTAGTCCAGCTGTGAACACCAGAGAGCTCAAACTGTAACAAAATCTAGGCAGAGCTTATAACTGGTTTCTGGTACTGCATAATTTCTTATCTTGAAATTCATCCAAATAAAAATTGTCACATTCTTTCCTGGCTTACCCTTCCAGCGTAACCATTTGCCATAATGACCTTGCAGGTCAGGCAGATCCAACTGAACAAAAGTGCTGTGCTTGGACAGGATACAAAGGGGTTAAATTGGGTAACCCCCGAAAATGGGCGCGGGGATCGCAGTGCACGATTAACCCGCGTCCGGTCGTTGAGTTGCAGGCAGCATATAACATTCGTGCTGCCTGGTGATTTCTATGATTGCTGCTTGCAGCCAGCCCTACCTGCACTGTTGATTGACTGCTCACCAGCAGGGGGCCAGATATCGGGAGTGGCTAGCACCACTTAAAGGCAGCCTGCACCTCTTAAAGGGGAAGTGCACTGTGGCTGCAGGAAGTGGTGGAAGTCAATGGTGAAGTGAACCTGTGCTGCAATATAATGCAGCATGGGGATAATGGGAACTCTGGAATTTTTAAGGAGCAATAACTGGGCTGCTCAAAGTTTGCGGGACTCATTTTCAAAATGTAAGATACGGGTCTGAACGGAGATCAGAAATCGCACACGTAAAACACAGATGCAGGTCCCATCCTTATGATTACAAACTGTACACCCCATTCACCCACCTACCAACAAAATCTTTCAATCAGTGCTCAACTCTTCCAATCAGATGCTTCCTCTCACCCTCACACATTACCACTGTTGCAAGCCGCACACCCACAACTCACAGGTCGCACGCACTGGCAGCTATTTAACCATGACAGGCACATCTCCCAAACATCCTGCAGGACACTCACCAACATACTTCCCACTTTCTTGCTGGAGAAGGTGGTGCACAACAGAAGGCAGCAAGTGGCAGTGGCTCCATGGAGCATGAACCTGCTGTCCTCTCTCAGGATAACGGCATTCCTGCTCCCATCCCTGCCACTCTGCCTGTCAGCTAGCGAGCCCACCCCCAATAGAGTATTGAAACTTTATTATAGGAACAGGAGTAGGCCATTTAGTCCCTCGAGCCTGTTCCACCATTCAATGAGATCATGGCTGATACGGGTACGGTAGCATAGTGGTTATGTTACTGGGCTAGTAATCCAGAGTCCTGGACTAAAATCCAGAGTCATGAGTTCAAATCCCGCCACGGCAGCTGGCGAATTTAAATTCAATTAATTAATTAAATTCAATTAATTAAATAAAAATCTGGAATTAAAATACTAGTATCAGTAATGATGGCCATGAAACTACCGGATTGTCGTAAAAACCCATCTGGTTCACTAATGTCCTTTAGGGAAGGAAGCCTGCCGCCCTTACCCGGTCTGGCCTATATGTGACTCCAGACCCACAGCAATGTGGTTGATTCTTAATTGCCCTCTGAAATGGCCGAGCAAGCCACTCAGTTGTAAAATCTCGCTACGAAAAGTCATAATAAGAATAAAACCGGACGGACCACCCGGCATCGGACCACGAGGCACCGGACACGACAACGGCAAAACACCAAGCCCAGTCGACCCTGCAAGGTCCTCCTTACTAACATCTGGGGACTTGTGCCAAAATTGGGAGAGCTGTCCCACAGACTAGTCAAGCAACAGCCTGACATAGCCATACTCACAGAATCATATCTTTCAGCCAACGTCCCAGACTCTTCCATCACCATCCCTGGGTATGTCCTGTCCCACCGGCAGGACAGACCCACCAGAGGTGGCGGTACAGTGATATACAGTCAGGAGGGAGTGGCCCTGGGAGTCCTCAACATTGACTCTGGACCCCATGAAATCTCATGGCATCAGGTCAAACATGGGCAAGGAAACCTCCTGCTGATTACCACCTACCGTCCTCCCTCAGCTGATGAATCAATCCTCCTCCATGTTGAACACCACTTGGAGGAAGCACTGAGGGTAGCAAGGGCACAAAATGTACTCTGGGTGGGGGACTTCAATGTCCATCACCAAGAGTGGCTCGGTAGCACCACGACTGACCGAGCTGGCCGAGTCCTGAAGGACATAGCTGCTAGACTGGGCAGGTGGTGAGCGAACCAACACGAGGGAAAAACTTGCTTGACCTCGTCCTCACCAATCTACCTGTCGCAAATGCATCTGTCCATGACAGTATTGGTAGGAGTGACCACCGCACAGTCCTCGTGGAGATGAAATCCCGTCTTCGCACTGAGGACACCATCCAACGTGTTGTGTGGCACTACCACCGTGCTAAATGGGATAGATTCAGAACAGATCTAGCAGCTCAAAACTGGGCATCCATGAGGCGCTGTGGGCCATCAGCAGCAGCAGAATTGTATTCCAGCACAATCTGTAACCTCATGGCCCGGCATATTCCTCACTCTACCATTACCAACAAGCCAGGGGATCAACCCTGGTTCAATGAGGAGTGTAGAAGAGCATGCCAGGAGCAGCACCAGGTGTACCTAAAAATGAGGTGCCAACCTGGTGAAGCTACAAATCAGGACTACATGCATGCTAAACAGCGGAAGCAACATGCTATAGACAGAGCTAAGCGATTCCACAACCAACGGATCAGATCAAAGCTCTGCAGTCCTGCCACATCCAGTCGTGAATGGTGGTGGACAATTAAACAACTAACGGGAGGAGGAGGCTCTGCAAACATCCCCATTCTCAATGATGGCGGAGTCCAGCACGTGAGTGCAAAAGACAAGGCTGAAGCGTTTGCAACCATCTTCAGCCAGAAGTGCCGAGTGGATAATCCATCTCAGCCTCCTCCCGATATCCCCACCATCACGGAAGCCAGTCTTCGGCCAATTCGATTCACTCCACGTGATATCAAGAAACGGCTGAGTGCACTGGATACAGCAAAGGCTATGGGCCCCGACAACATCCCAGCTGTAGTGCTGAAGACTTGTGCTCCAGAACTAGCTGCGCCTCTAGCCAAGCTGTTCCAGTACAGCTACAACACTGGCATCCACCCGACAATGTGGAAAATTGCCCAGGTATGTCCTGTCCACAAAAAGCAGGACAAATCCAATCCGGCCAATTACCGCCCCATCAGTCTACTCTCAATCATCAGCAAAGTGATGGAAGGTGTCGTCGACAGTGCTATCAAGCGGCACTTACTCACCAATAACCTGCTCACCGATGCTCAGTTTGGGTTCCGCCAGGACCACTCGGCTCCAGACCTCATTACAGCCTTGGTCCAAACATGGACAAAAGAGCTGAATTCCAGAGGTGAGGTGAGAGTGACTGCCCTTGACATCAAGGCAGCATTTGACCGAGTGTGGCACCAAGGAGCCCTAGTAAAATTGAAGTCAATGGGAATCAGGGGGAAAACTCTCCAGTGGCTGGAGTCATACCTAGCACAAAGGAAGATGGTAGTGGTTGTTGGAGGCCAATCATCTCAGCCCCAGGGCATTGCTGCAGGAGTTCCTCAGGGCAGTGTCCTCGGCCCAACCATCTTCAGCTGCTTCATCAATGACCTTCCCTCCATCATAAGGTCAGAAATGGGGATGTTTGCTGATGACTGCACAGTGTTCAGTTCCATTCGCAACCCCTCAGATAATGAAGCAGTCCGAGCCTGCATGCAGCAAGACCTGGACAACATCCAGGCTTGGGCTCATAAGTGGCAAGTAACATTCGCGCCAGATAAGTGCCAGGCATTGACCATCTCCAACAAGAGAGAGTCTAACCACCTCCCCTTGACATTCAACGGCATTACCATCGCCGAATCCCCCACCATCAACATCCTGGGGGTCACCATTGACCAGAAACTTAACTGGACCAGCCATATAAATACCGTGGCTATGAGAGCAGGTCAGAGGCTGGGTATTCTGCGGTGAGTGACTCACCTCCTGACTCCCCAAAGCCTTTCCACCATCTACAAGGCACAAGTCAGGAGTGTGATGGAATACTCTCCACTTGCCTGGGTGAGTGCAGCTCCAACAACACTCAAGAAGCTCGACACCATCCAAGATAAAGCAGCCCGCTTGATTGGCACCCCATCCACCACCCTAAACATTCACTCCCTTCACCACCGGCGCACTGTGGCTGCAGTGTGCACCATCCACAGGATGCACTGCAGCAACTCGCCAAGGCTTCTTCGACAGCACCTCCCAAACCCGCGACCTCTACCACCTAGAAGGACAAGGGCAGCAGGCGCATGGGAACAACACCACCTGCACGTTCCCCTCCAAGTCACACACCATCCCGACTTGGAAATATATCGCCGTTCCTTCATTGTCGCTGGGTCAAAATCCTGGAACTCCCTTCCTAACAGCACTGTGGGAGAACCGTCACCACACGGACTGCAGCGGTTCAAGAAGGCGGCTCACCACCACCTTCTCGAGGGCAATTAGGGATGGGCAATAAATGCCGGCTTTGCCAGCGACGCCCACATCCTGTGAACGAATAAAAAAAAAATCTGTGATCTAACTCCATATACCCGCCTTAGTCCCATATCCCTTAATAACTTTGGTTAACAATAATCTGTCAATCTCAGATTTAAAATTAACAATTGAGCTAGCATCAACTGCTGTTTATGAACGAGCGTTCCAAACTTCCACCACCCTTTGTGTGTAGAAGTGTTTCCTAACTTCACTCCTGAAAGTTCTGGCTCTAATTTTTAGGCTATGTCCCCTCGTCCTAGTATTCAAGTATAGGAGACCTCCAAAAACAGGTACAAATACATCAGCAGCCAGAAGCAATAATCCAGTAACTAACCTGTAACTCATGCATGATCTCTTTAAACAGCACTGGTGGGGGGGGGGGGGTCCTCCATGCCATTTAAGACCTGTTCAGCTGTGTGAGGTTCAAACAGTGCGTTGGCTGGAGTGTGGAGTTCCAAAATCGCATCTGTCCCTTTAAATCAGTGTTGCACCCTGATCTCCCTACTTTACATCCTGCCGACGTTTGTTAAGTGTGCGTGTGCAAACGCCTTTACCGATACGGCACATGTCACGCATGGAGGCGTGCGCGTGCATCTTGGATGCCATTTTGGGCCCTTAGGAGTCCGCGAATCGCCTACAAAACGGGCGCTATGCGGCCCAATTTAGCCCCCAAAGCGTCTCGCTCTCAGTCTTTGACAAAGCATTGTGGGAGCGCCATCACCACAAGCATTACATCAGTTCAAGAAGAAGACCCACCACCACCACCACCACCACCTTCACGGGGCCGCTATGGATGGCGATAAATGCGGCCGGGCCACCGTCGCTCACATCCCGAGAACAAATTTTTAAAAGTGTTGTAAAACCTGTGGTTTGTAACAAAATCGATTATAGCAGCAATGTGGACATTGGGTGTCCCTGTATCTTTGTATCCAGAAGGAAGTCAATTCAGGTCTGAAAATGATTCCCGCCATCCTAGAACGCTAACAGAAGTTGACACAGCCCAAAATAACAAATAACTCAAAAGCAGTTCTGAATATAGGCTTGTAACATGTAGTTGCACTGAGAGTGCAGTAGGGCAATGGCTTCTTGTTACTTTAACTGTATCATTCCATCATTTCCATAGCGGAGAAAAAACAAACAAAAATACATTAAGGCCTGGATGCAGATGAGCATGTTTTAAGTACAATATATATCTTTCAGAGGGAGGAGCGAAGGGTTGGAATAATATTGCGGCATTCACCACAAATTTTGGACAGGATACAAAGCCCCTGCCTCTATGAGGAAGAGACTGTGGGGGAAAAGTTGGATAAGGGTCCGTTCTGGGCGATGGCAGCGCGATGCGCTATCACCCCACGCCGAACGGACCCTGGGCAAACAAGGCGCAACTTTCGTCCCCAGGGAGCACTTACCTGCAACTCTGGTTCCTTTTCCAGGCCTTGCATGTGGAATGAATGCAATTCGCACTTTCCACCACCAGAGGGAGCGCCATCTCTTAAAGGGAGGATGTTTTTTAGAAATCTCTTAAAGGTAGCTTGTACCTGTTATTTGATGAAAATAACAGTCTACTGTTTGCATGGAGTCTAAACAGAGATCAGACATCACACACGTAAAACACAGATGCAGATCCCATCCCTATGTTTACACACTCATGAGTTATGTTAAAATGTTGAATAAAGGTTGCACACTACTAAATCCCACATCCTCCAATCTGCACACCAGACCTCACCAATCTGCCGATCTGAGTTGGTACCAGGCCTGCGAGAGTGCGTGCACCAAAGTTCTCTGCTGATGCACTTGAGACCTTGGGTGCAAGAGGAAGTCAAAACGAGGGACATCCTATATCCGCAGTGGGGTGGTGGGGGGGGGCAAGAGGCCCTCCAGACATATACTCAAAAGACAGTGGGAGGCAGCGGGGGATGAAGTCAACGGCAGGTTCACAGCATCATGAACATGGATGCAGTGCTGGAAGAAGTTCAATGCTTTGATATGAGTGGTCAAGGTGAGTGAGGTCAACTGTCAAGTGGCGTCTCCACCAACTGCTCCACGCACTACACCCCCCCATCATCCACATACCAATAAACTCTTTCCATCAGTATTCAACTCTTCCAATCAGATGCTTCCTCTCACCCTTACACATTACCACTGTTGCAAGCCGCACACCCACAACTCACAGGCCACACACACTGGCAGCTATTCAACCATGACAGGCACATCACCCAGACACACGTCCCGCTTTCATGCAAGAGAAGGTGGCGCATATCAGGAGGCAGCAAGTGGCAGTGGCATTTAGCCCCTCGAGCCTGTTCCACCATTCAATGAGATCATGGTGGACCTGTGACCTAACTCCATATACCCGTCTTAGCCCCATATCCCATAATACCCTTGGTTCACAGAAACCTATCAATCTCAGATTTAACATTCACAATTGAGCTAGCATCAACTTACGTCTGCAGAACAGCGTTCCAAACGTCTCCCAACCTTTGCGTGTAGAAGCATTTCCTAACTTCACTCCTGCACGTCCTGGCTCTAAATGTTAGACTATGTCCCCGTGTCCTAGTATTCAAGTCTAGGAGACCTCCAAAAACAGTTACAAATGTCTCGGCAGCCAGAAGCAATAATCCAGCCACTAACCTGTAAATCCTGCATGGTCCCTTTAAATAACGCCGGTGATGGGTCCTCCAGGCACTCTCAGACACATTCAGATGGTCGGGGTTAAGTCTGTGCATTGAGTTGAGCGTTAAGTCCCAAAATGGTGTCTATCACTTTAAATCAGCGTTGCACATTGATTGAAGCCATTTTCTCCCTACTTTACATGCTTCCAGCGTTCGGGGTTAGCACATGAGCGAACTCCTATACCAAGATGGCGTCTGGCGCACGTCACGCAGGAAACGTGCGTGCGCATCCAAGACGCCATCTTGGATGTCGGAGGGGTCGTGTAGCGCCGAAACAACAGGTGCTACACGGCCCAATTTAGCGCCCTTTGTATTCTGTGGCCTCTTGCACATCCCCGATTTCCATCGCTCCGCCATTGGCGGCCCTGCCTTCAGCTGCCTAGGCTCTAAGCTCTGCAATCCCCTCCCTAAACCTCTCTGTCTCTCCACTTCTCTCTCCTCCGTTAAGACGCTCCTTAAAACCTACCTCTTTGACCAACCTTTTGGTCACCTGTCCCAATACCTCCTTATGTGGCCACGGTGTCGAATTTTGTTTGATAACGCTCCTGTGAAGTACCTTGGGATGTTTTACTACGTTAAAGATGCTATATAAATGCAAGTTGTTGTTATGCACTCTCCTGCCTTTTGCAGCTTACTGTAATATTTGTCAACAACAAGCAGCTACATATTCTTTTTAAAAACAAAATCAAAAACACTGGATTCAATCCAGCCAACAGCAGTGGAACAGATTGAGTCTATCTGGAGCAAGGACATGCACACTCACTGTTATACTTGGCAGCTGCATTCCATCACCCTCTGCACATTCAGGGGAGAAGAGCAATTTAAACGCAGCAAAGTCCAATCACACTTACTGCACATGCCCAACAGTCAGAAAACACCTCTCATTCAGAACCCTTGCTTTAGTTCCCCATTGCAGATTCCGCCTACGCGGAAATATTTTTTTAATGTATAGCAGCAATAACTTGAAACTTGTTGGGATACATGCCTTTAATGAGATTCCTGTAACGTTTCTCATTCTGCAGCTTGTATTATTTTCTACTGCATCCCACATGGTGATTCTTCCCTTGACGAATCCCACCAGAACTAGGTTAATTATACACAAGTAATCCAGTAAAGGCTGCAGTGCAGATCAGATCAGATCAGGTCGCCACTTCGCTGGCCAAGCAGGGAGGGGTCAGGAGATGTGGCAGTACATGCTTTTTACAATTGAGTTGCATTAGGTCATGGGTTAACCTCATTGAAGCAATGGGGTCTAAATACGTTCTGGACAAGCAGACACTCAGATGCCTATTTCCATGTGAAATGTGAATGTTTGCGAAGTATAGCACTACTAAGCACACCTCTAACCCTTAGACCAACAGCACGTCAAGAAAAATTCCTGGTTGCCCAGACCAATCATTTTTTGTGAACTTTTCAGCTCACACAGTGAAAAAAATAATGATAGAACAGTAATAAAGCTACCCAAACGTCAGTAGTGGCTTTATTACTGCAATATTAAACCTAAACAAAAAACAGAAAAAGAAACTTTACTTCTGGTTATCTCCTCTTCCCTTCCCCCATTCTCTTGATCCTACTTTTGGTTTCGTTTAAAATGAAGAAAGTTAAATGTGGGGCAGGAAATTATGCATATCTGCATATGATAATATTTTCATTATATGTGACCACTGAAAAATGATGGCAAAAATTGTAGGGATTTCCCCGATTTCTTGCAGGAAAATGATGGGCTAGTGTGGATATGTATTGGAACTCACGCTTGTGACATTGGATAAAATTGTTTGACAGTTCCTATTTGTTGTCTTCTCCCCTATTTCCAGTTCATGCTCACATTCGCCTCTGCCCTACCCCCTCAGTTCACACTGGCACCCTCCTCCCCCTTCTGCCCCATTTTATCCTGGCACTTTTCTCCCTCCTGCCTCCAGTTCACGCTGGAACTCTTCCCCTCCCCTAGTCCATGCTGGAACTCTTCTGTCTCCTCCTAGTTTACACTGGCATACTTCTTCCCCCTTCCCACCCCTGTTCATTTTGGAACTCCTCTACCCTCCCTTCTTAGTTCACAGACACACTAATTTCCCTGCTTCATCTTCAAAACTACCACGAGATTAGGAATTCCTGCCAATGGCATACAGCAATGGTCGACCCTAGGAGAGAGGTGTCACAAATGTATTAGCCACTTTGACTTTCTACTGCAAATCTAGACAGTTCTAATGGGTACTCTGCATTATCTCTCTTCCCTTTATCTCAATTAGGCACTGAAGTTAACCAAGTGTGGTTAAAAGCAATAACTTATTTACTGCCAAAGTGATTTCATCAAGTCAGTCACACTACAATCATTGCATAAACAGAATGTTAAAAAATGGGGTTATTCTCAGCAAATGGAAAATGACATATATTAAATAATCGGCCTTACAATTCCTTCCATACTTACAGTGTAGAGGTACAAAATATGATGTTCTGAACAAAATGAATTCAAATTATAATAACTTTTAGAGAGAGAGTAAATCAAGGCCATATCTACAATTATCAAATAATGAAACTGTTCCATTGGGTTCGAGGGTACTAAAATACTAAGAAAATATTACATTAAATTATAGTTGTCCTTCTTCACCAAACATCTCTGTAGCAGGACTTACTGTTATTAAAGAGTTGCAGCTTATATATAAAATCAAAATTCAGGCTTTTTTTTAATATACACCTCCCCTCCTTACTCAAATGATAATACAGTCTCTCCAGGAATTTCCCCTTTTCTCTACTTTTTATGTTCTTTTTTTTATTCGTTCATGGGATGCGGGTGTCACTGGCAAGGCCAGCATTTATTGCCCATCCCTAATTGCTCTTGGCAACATTCTTGTAAATCTTCTCTGCACTCTCTCCAGAGCAATTATGTCCTTCCTGTAATGTGGTGACCAGAACTGCGCACAATACTCCAGCTGTGACCTTACCAGCATTTTATACAGTTCCATCATTACATCCCTGCTTTTGTATTCTATACCTCAGCTAATAAAGAAAGCATTTCCGTATGCCTTCTTCACAAACTTATCTACCTGTACTGCCACCTTCAGGGACCTGTGCACATGCACTCCAAGGTCTCTCACTTCCTCCACCCCTCTCAATATATTCCCATTTACTGCGTATTCCCTTTTACTGTTTGCCCTCCCTAAGTGCATTACCTCACACTTCTCCGGGTTGAACTCCATTTGCTACTTTTCCGCCCACTCCACCAACCCATTGATATCTTCTTGGAGTCTACAGCTATCCTCTTCACTACTAACTACACGACCAATTTTTGTGTCGTCTGCAAATTTGCCAATCATGCCCCCTACATTCAAGTCCAAACCATTAATATATACCACAAACAGCAAGGGACCCAATACTGAGCCCTGGGGCACACCACTGGAAACGGATTTCCATTTGCAAAGACATCCATCGACTTTTACCTTTTGTTTCCTGTTATTGAGCCAATTTTGGATCCAATTTGCCACATTTCCCTGTATCCCATTGGCTTTTACCTTTCTGATCAGTCTGACATGTGGGACCTTGTCAAATGCCTTACTAAAATCCATGTAGACACCATCCACTACACTACCCTCATCAATCCTCCTTGTCACTTCCTCAAAGAATTCAATCAGATTTGTAAGGCATGAGCTTCCCTGAACAAATCCATGCTGATTATCCCTGATTAAACCATGCCTTTCCAAGTGACAATTTATCCTATCTCTCAGTATTGATTCTAATAGTTTGCCCACCACCGAGGTAAGACTGACCGGCGTATAATTGTTCGGCCTTTCCCTGCTTTTTAAACAATGGTACTACGTTTGCAGTCTTCCAGTCCTCCGGTACTTCCTCTGTATCTAGTGAGGATTGGAAAATGATCCTCAGAGCATCTGTTATTTCCTCCCTGGCTTCCTTCAATAGCCTGGGAAACAATCCATCCGGCCCTGGTGACTTATCAACTTTCAAGGATTTCAGTCCCTCTAGTACTTCCTCTCTCGTAATGTTTACCTTATCCAATATTTCACACCTCTCCTCTTTAACTACTACATCTGGATCACCCCTTTCCTCTGTGAATATGGAGACAAAATATTCATTTAAAACCCTACCCACATCCTCTGCTTCTACACACAAGTTACCCTTATCATCCCTGATAGGTCCCACCTTTTCCTTAGCCGTCCTCTTGTTCTTAATGTACTGATAAAACATCTTTGGATTTTCTTTAATCTTACTAGCTAATATTTTTTCATGTCCTCTCTTTGCATTCCTTATTTCCTTTTTTACGTCATCCCTGTACTTTCTATACTCCTCTCGGCTTTCTGCGGTATTTAGTTTTCTGTGACAGTCATAAGCTTTCTTTTTCTGCTTTATCTTGCCCCGTATACTTCAAGACAACAAGGGGGCTCTAAATTTGGCCGTGCCACCCTTTTTCTTTGAGGGGACGTGTCTGCATTGTACCCGTAGAATTTCACTTTTTAGTGCCTCCCACTGGCTTGCCACTGATTTCTCCTCAAGTAGTTGTGTCCAGTCCACTTCTGCCAAATCACCTCTTAGTTCTGTAAAATTTGCCTTCCCCAAATTTAAAATGTTTACTCCTGATTTAACTCTGTCCTTTTAATAATAATGCTAAAACTAACTGAATTGTGGTCACTATCCCCAATATGGTCACCCACTGTCACTTCACCCACTTGCCCATCTTCATTTCCCAGGACTAAATCTAGAATTGCAACCCCTCTTGTTGGGCTTGTCACGTACTGGCTAAAAAAGTTCTCCTGGACACCGATCAAGAATTTTGGGCCCTCTGTGCCCCTCACACTGTTTGAATCCCAGTTGATGTTAGGGTAGTTGAAGTCCCCTACTATTATTGCCCTCTTATTTTTGCACTCAGAAATTTGCCTACATATTTGTTCTTCTATCTCCCTTTCGCTATCCGGGGGTCTATAGTACACTCCTAGTAGTGTGACTGCCCCTTTTTTATTTCTTAGCTCAACCCATATGGCCTCGATTGATGATCCATTTAGCATTTCATCCCTTCTCACAACTGTAATTGATTCTTTAACTAATAATGCTACCCACCACCCCCCCTCCTTTTTTATCAGCCACTCTATCCTGCCTGAAAACTCTATGTCCAGGGATATTGAGCTGCCAATTATCCTCCTCTTTAAGCCAGGTTTCTGTTATAGCAATGATATCATGCTGCCATGTGTCTATCTGTGCCCTTAGCTCATCTGCTTTGTTTGTAATACTCCTTGCATTGAAGTATATACCCTCTAACCCCGTCAAATTCCAGTGCTGAACACTATTTAACCTTTGCTTCTTTTGCTTTTCTGAATCGCTAACTACGTCACGAACTGCTTTTCTACTTCCCGTTTCCTGGTCTGAATTTGTCCTATTTGTACCTGCCCTTTGGTTCCCATCCCCCTGCCATACTAGTTTAAACCCTCCCCAACAGAACTAGCAAATGCCCCTGGGAGGATATTGGTCCCGGTTCTGCTTGGGTGCAACCCGTCCAGCTTGTACAGGTCCCGCCTTTCCCAGAATCGGTCCCAATGCCTCTGGAATTTAAACCCCTCCCTCCTACACCATCTCTCAAGCCACGCATTCATCTGGTCTATTCTCCTATTTCTGCTCTCGCTAGCACGTGGCACTGGGAGTAATCCTGAGATTACTACCTTAGAGGTCCTACTTTTTAATTTATTTCCTAACTCCCTATTATTCTGCTTGCAGGACCTCATCACTTTTTTACCAATGTCATTGATACCGATATGGATGGAGTGGGGGACTTCAATGTCCATCGCCAAGAGTGGCTCAGTAGCACCATTACTGACCAAGCTGGCTGAGTCCTGAAGGACATAGCTGCCAGACTGGGCCTGCAGCAGGTGGTGAGCAAACCAACACGTGGGAAAAACCTACTTGACCTCGTCCTCCCCAATCTACCTGTCGCAAATGCATCTGTCCATGACAGTATTGGTAGGAGTGACCACCGCACAGTCCTTGTGGAGACGAAGTCCCATCTTCACACTGAGGACACCATCCAACGTGTTGAGTGGCACTACCACCGTGATGAATGGGATAGATTCAGAACAGATCTAGCAGCTCAAAACTGGGCATCCATGAGGCGCTGTGGGCCATCAGCGGCAGCAGATTTGTATTCCAGGATAATCTGTAACCTCGTGGCCCGGCATATTCCTCACTCTACCGTTACCAACAAGCCAGGGGATCAACCCTGGTTCAATGAGGAGTGTAGAAGAGCATGCCAGGAGCAGCACCAGGTGTACCTAAAAATGAGGTGCCAACCTGATGAAGCTACAACTCAGGACTACATGCATGCTAAACAGCGGAAGCAACATGCTATAGACAGAGCTAAGCAATTCCACAACCAACGGATCAGATCAAAGCTCTGCAGTCCTGCCACATCCAGTCATGAATGGTGGTGGACAATTAAACAACTAATCTTATATACAGATACAAATGATTGAAAGAGATTCAACCCAAACCTAGGGGAAACTAGATAAACACACGAGGGAGAAAGGAATAGAAGAATATGCTGATAGGGTTAGATGAAGAGGGGTGGGAGGAGGCTTGTGTGGAGCATAAACAACATCATGGACCTGTTGGGCTGAATGGCCTGTTTCTGTGCTGTACATTCTATGTAATTCTAAGTAAAGCATTGAGAAAATATTACAAATGAATGAAAACTTTCAATTGCAAAGCTTTATTTGTCACAAAAACCTATGGTAGGAGCTGGGAGTGCAGCAGGACCATAACAATTGAGACACAGTAGCTCATGCTGTGGAGTGCAGGATCCCCATTAATTTCCATCCACAAATATGGACAAGTGTGCACTGAGTCTGTATAAAACATAGACAGTTGGCCTGTATGCAAAGTGGAACAAGTTTTTCAGGTTTTATGCTGCATAAGAATATAATGAAAGGACCTGCATTTATACATCTTTCACATCCTCAGGATGTCCCAAAAATGCTTCACAGCCGATGAAGGTCCTTTGAAGTTTAGTCAGTATTGTAATGTAACAGATCTGCTTCTTCCATACAGCCCACTTTATCGTGGGCTCCACACAACCCCTTTCATCCCCGCAAGCAAACCTTCAAATCCGAGCATGTGTTGAGGGCTACCAACATACAGGAGATCCACAGATGGGCAAAGCTACCTAAACAAGTGGAGCAGTTCCAAGAGTAGCATTGCATCAAAATGAGTAAGGCTTGGTAAATTTCTTTTGTGGTTGTGCACTGTAGTAATTTGATTTTAAATCGCATTACCCAACTCCATCCACCCCTCCCTCTGAGCTGTTGGCGTGCTGCAAAATCTTCCACAAACTTCAACCCCTGACGTGAGGGCTGGAGCGAGCGCACCTGTGGAACGCTGCGTCATCCGCCGCGGCTGACGTCATCACCTCACCTGCCCGGCGCACGGATACACAACAAACCGCCTCCCTCCCCCACACACAGCTGTGAACCGTCCCGGAACTCGAATCAAAGTGGTGGGGAAGAGAGAGAGACCTCCCATTTGTAATAGAATTTTCTGACACACATTCAGTGCATTTTGATGAATAACCGGGTTTGAATAATTATACGGATTAATTTCGGCTATTCTTGCGTCAGTGCTGAGGCGGCCCTGCTTTCTCTCGGCGGCGGCGGCGTCGGGGTGGTGCCTTGCTGCTAGGGAGTGAACGGGCGCCGTTTCCGGTTGCCGCCGCCATATTGTGGGAGAGAAGCGGCGAGCGCGGGGCTGGGCCCGAGCGGAGCGGAGGGGGGAGTGACTCTGAGCGGCTCACAGACACAGAGAGAGAGAGACGGTCAGTCAGTCCCCGCTCACCCGCACCACCATGACCACCCGCTCGGAACGGGAGAAGTCGCAGAAGCAGAATGAGCAGCACCAGGCCATCCTGTCCAAGCTGCTGCGGGAGGAGGACAACAAGTACTGCGCCGACTGCGAGGCCAAAGGTAACACCGGCTCGGGCGTAGGGTGACAGGCCGGCACCCTCTGTCTGCGGCTCACCCTGGGGGCTGGCTTCGGAGGGATGGGGGAGAGGGAGGAAGGGGAGAGGGAGGAAGGGGAGAGGGAGGAAGGGGAGAGGGAGGAAGGGGAGAGGGAGGAAGGGGAGAGGGAGGAAGGGGAGAGGGAGGAAGGGGAGAGGGAGGAAGGGGAGAGGGGGGAGGAAGGGGGGGGGAGGGGAGGAAGGGGGGGGAAGGGAGGAATGGGAGAGGGGGGGGAAGGGAGGGGGGGGAAGGGAGGAATGGGAGAGGGGGGGGAAGGGAGGAATGGGAGAGGGAGGAATGGGAGAGGGGGGGGAAGGGAGGAATGGGAGAGGGGGGGGAAGGGAGAGGGGGGAAGGGAGGAATGGGAGAGGGGGGGGAAGGGAGGGGGGGGAAGGGAGGAATGGGAGAGGGGGGGGAAGGGAGGAATGGGAGAGGGAGGAATGGGAGAGGGGGGGGGAAGGGAGGAATGGGAGAGGGAGGAATGGGAGAGGGGGGGGGAAAGGGAGGAATGGGAGAGGGAGGAATGGGAGAGGGGGGGGGAAAGGGAGGAATGGGAGAGGGAGGAATGGGAGAGGGGGGGGGAAAGGGAGGAATGGGAGAGGGGGGGGGAAAGGGAGGAATGGGAGAGGGGGGGGGAAGGGAGGAATGGGAGAGGGAGGAATGGGAGAGGGGGGGGGAAAGGGAGGAATGGGAGAGGGGGGGGAAAGGGAGGAATGGGAGAGGGAGGAATGGGAGAGGGGGGGGGAAAGGGAGGAATGGGAGAGGGGGGGGGAAAGGGAGGAATGGGAGAGGGAGGAATGGGAGAGGGGGGGGGAAAGGGAGGAATGGGAGAGGGGGGGGGAAGGGAGGAATGGGAGAGGGAGGGAGGAATGTGGGGGTGGGGGAAAGAGAGGGAGGAATATGGGGGGGGGGGAAGAGGGGGAAGGGAGGAATGGGAGAGGGGGGGGAAGGGAGGAATGTGGGGGTGGGGGAAAGAGAGGGAGGAATATGGGGGGGGGGGAAAGAGAGGGAGGAATATGGGGGGGGGAAAGAGAGGGAGGAATATGGGGGGGGGGGAAAGAGAGGGAGGAATATGGGGGGGGGGGAAAGAGAGGGAGGAATATGGGGGGGGGGAAAGAGAGGGAGGAATATGGGGGGGGGAAAGAGAGGGAGGAATATGGGGGGGGGGGCAGAGGGAGGAATATGGGGGGGGGGCAGAGGGAAGAATATGGGGGGGGCAGAGGGAAGAATATGGGGGGGGCGCGGGGGAATATGAGCGGGGGGGGCATGAGCGGGGGGGGCATGAGCGGGGGGGGCATGAGCGGGGGGGACATGAGCGGGGGGGCGCGGGGGGAATATGAGCGGGGGGGGCAGGGCGAGGGGGGAATACGAGGGGGAGAAGGGCGATCGGGGAATACGAGGGGGGCGGAAGGGGAGGGGCGATCGGGGAATACGAGGGGGGCGGCAGGGGAGGGGCGATCGGGGAATACGAGGGGGTCGGCAGGGGAATATGAGGGGGTGGGCAGGGGAGGGGCGATCGGGGAATATGAGGGGGGGGGCAGGGGAATATGAGGGGGTGGGCAGGGGAGGGGCGATCGGGGAATATGAGGGGGGGGGCAGGGGAATATGAGGGGGTGGGCAGGGGAGGGGCGATCGGGGAATATGAGGGGGGGGCAGGGGAGGGGCGATCGGGGAATATGAGGGGGGGGCAGTGGAAGGGCGATCGGGGAATATGAGGGGGGGGGCAGGGGAAGGGCGATCGGGGGATATGAGGGGGGGGGGGCAGGGGAAGGGCGATCGGGGAATATGAGGGGGGGGGCAGGGGAAGGGCGATCGGGGAATATGAGGGGGGGGGCAGGGGAAGGGCGATCGGGGAATATGAGGGGGGGGGCAGGGGGAGGGCGATCGGGGAATATGAGGGGGGGGTGAGGGGAAGGGCGATCGGGGAATATGGGGGGGGGCAGGGGAAGGGCGATCGGGGAATATGAGGGGAAGGGCGAGGGAAGGGGGGAAAAGAGAGAGGACAGGGCACCGCTCCCTGTCTTTGCTATTAATAACATACCTTCTTCCTGCCGAGTGACTGTAATCATTTAAAAGGAGGGTGGGAGCCGTGTGTATAGGAATCTGCTGCTATCCCCTACCTCTGTCTCAATGACCTTTAAGGAGGGGAGCCTGCTCACTGTTTCATTCCACAGTGATCCAGGCAAATGATTTCTTGTTCATGTGGCGAGTGTAAGCTTGTCATCTCTGTCGGTACCAATTGTATTTTAAAAGCTGTGATCTAGTGACTTCACACACCCTTCTCTATCTTCTCTACTCTTTCTCTCTTCTTCCCTCCGCCCGCCCCCCCCCCCCCCCCCCCCCCCTTGGTAATGTCACTTGACTCATCCACAGCAGCACTTGTGGGATCCTGCACTGATTTTTAGGGGGTGGGGGAGGAAAGAGAGAGAATAAAAGCTGACATGCAAATAGTATTGAAAAGTATAATATCAGTGCTTTAATACTTGAAAGAAATGCAGCAAGGCTCTTGGTACTTAATGTAGAGGAATGAGTGTGAATCTTTGATCAGTCATGAAATAAAGATGCTTTATGCTGAGTGTGACATTTGCTTCATGCAATATTGAAGAAGGTGCCTAAGAACAAACTCCTAATCTGCAGCATTTATCCATTTTAGGTCACTATGACTTGCAACCTGTAACTGTTTCAGCTGAACATGTATTTGTCACTACAGTCATTCTTGGAGGTACCTTAAAGGGATTTAGTGGTTTGTTTGGATAAACTTGAAATTGTGCACTTGTCAAAGTGATGTTAGATTTATTTTCTGCATTGGCAAAGTATAGTTAAAATATTGTAATGTAGCTAGATTTACTGAGATACAAACTTTCTATTGCACGGCACTTCCTTCCTTCCCTTTTGAAGTGATTCTTGTGTATCTATTTATGGTTACAAAACACTTGATTACATTATAGAAATAGTGCAACTCTTAAGGTACCATAGTG
Organism: Heptranchias perlo; assembly: GCF_035084215.1. NCBI lineage: Eukaryota > Metazoa > Chordata > Chondrichthyes > Hexanchiformes > Hexanchidae > Heptranchias > Heptranchias perlo. The sequence continues at coordinate 13,631,183 of NC_090329.1, read as the reverse complement.
GTTCTAGTATAATGCTATGGTAGTGACTCAGATTTACTTTCTGTTTTGTAGGGGTAGCCACATGCAGTCATTAGTTGTGAACCAAAGTAATCTCTGACTTTGAGATTCTTTTCCCTAGTCAGTAGAAAAACACTCTTTTGAGCCTTGTCCTGCTTTGAATTTCTTACTGAAAATGACATTGTAAATCTTTATGGGTTAAGTACATATTTACTTATTGGAGTGTGCATTGTTTTTTAAAAAAATGACTTAATAACCAGCTTTGCTTCTTGATTGCTGAATTGCAGCCAAGCCAAAGATTATATATGTAGCTTGTTTTTATATTGTAGGCATTTTTGACTGATATGATGCACTGGGATAGAAAACATTGTATTAAAAATTTCAATGTGGTAGTGAATTTTGATTTATCATGAATCATGGGGTTTTTTTTAAGTAGAGGAAAATCATGCACGCATTGAGTATTTCTTGCTCATATGTATGATGTGAAGGTAGCCATCTTACAGCAGTACACATTTCATGTTAAGAATTGCAGTTAGATTTCTAAGATGGTAGTATCCATGGACAGGTCCTCCTGAGGAGAAAGCTTGGTAGAGGGCCTGTTATTGTGGGCACTAAGAAGGAAACGCAAAACCCAGAACAAGAATATTGTTTTTATATTGGTATTTTACTAATGGCTGTAAAGTACGCTGTGTACCGGAGGACTTGTGATACGTGGAAGAACATATTTATTTTGCAGCTGAAGATTACACATACAGCTTTTTATATTGGTATTTTTATTGCTACGTGGCTATCATATGGAAGCTAAGATCAGAGGTTTCTCAGGTCCTCAGTATATCTGCTGGTGACTGTGCCTGATGGAGGAATCAAAGATATCATTGGCCACAGTGTAAGATGGTCAGGTTGGAATAATTTGATTGTTGTAGCTGCTCTGTTTCTTGTGATTTTCTTGTTTTCAGCTTAATTTTGCACAGATGTTCCTTTTCAAAATGCAGCACAGCGGATGGAGGTGTGCTATTGCGGTCTATCCAGTGCTGTCTACGCAGACTGTGGGGATGTTGCTAACCTTATTTATTCAGTATCTCTTTGTACAGCTTGTTCTTCCCATCGTAAATTGCTTGCCATTTTTCAGCTCACATTGGAACATATTGTTGGGAAGTGACATGGCTGACCCAAAGAAGCTGTACTTTATTAAGCACTACTTGAACACAAGTTGCTCTAGCTCGTGACAGAACTTTGGCATTGTTGATCTTGTCTTGCCATTTGTGTAGCATCGATCGCAGTGATGTGGAAGTTGTCAACTCCTTCATGTGATCTTTTTTCTATTGAGGAACCATGATGAAGGGCCATGCTACAAGACACCGAGATTCATTTAGGAAGAAACATAGAATCTTGCAGGACAGAAGGAGGCCTTTTGGCCCATCGTGCCTGTGCTGGCTCTTTAAAAGAGCTGTCACTTTTTCTCCCCTTCAAGTACGTATCCAGTTCCCTTTTGAAAGTTGCTGCTGAATCTGCTTCCACCATCCTTTCAGGTAGTGCATTCCATCTCATAACTCATTGTGTTAAAAAAAAATTAATTCTCCCCATCTCACCCCTGGCTCTTGCCAGTTACCAACCCTTCTGCCAGTGGAATCATACCTAGCACAAAGGAAGATGGTAGTGGTTGTTGGAGGCCAATCATCTCAGCCCCAGGACATTGCTGCAGGAGTTCCTCAGGGCAGTGTCCCAGGCCCAACCATCTTCAGCTGCTTCATCAATGACCTTCCCTCCATCATAAGGTCAGAAATGGGGATGTTCGCTGACGATTGCAGTGTTCAGTTCCATTCGCAACCCCTCAGCTAATGAAGCAGTCCGTACCCACATGCAGCAAGACCTGGACAACATCCAGGCTTGGGCTGATAACTGGCAAGTAACATTCATGCCAGACAAGTGCCAGGCAATGACCATCTCCAACAAGAGAATGTCTAACCACCTCCCCTTGACATTCAATGGCATTACCATCGCCGAATCCCCCACCATCAACATCCTGGGGATCACCATTGACCAGAAACTTAACTGGACCAGCCGCATAAATACTGTGGCTACGAGAGCAGGTCAGAGGTTGGGTATTCTGCGGCGAGTGACTCACCTCCTGACTCCCCAAAGCCTTTCCACCATCTACAAGGCACAAGTCAGGAGCGTGATGGAATACTCTCCACTTGCCTGGATGAGTGCAGCTCCAACAACACTCAAGAAGCTCGGCACCATCCAGGACAAAGCAGCCCACTTGACTGGCACCCCATCCACCACCCTAAACATTCACTCCCTTCATTGGCGCACTGTGGCTGCAGTGTGTACCATCCACAGGATGCACTGCAGCAACTCGCCAAGGCTTCTTCGACAGCACCTCCCAAACCCGCGACCTGTACCACCTAGAAGGACAAGGACAAGGGCAGCAAGCACATGGGAACATCATCACCTGCACGTTCCCCTCCAAGTTACACACCATCCCGACTTAGAAATATATCGCCGTTCCTTCATCGTCGCTGGGTCAAAATCCTGGAACTCCCTACCTAACAGCACTGTGGGAGAACCTTCACCACACAGACTGCAGCGGTTCAAGAAGGCAGCTCACCACCACCTTCTCAAGGGCAATAAATGCCGGCCTTGCCAGCGATGCCCACATTCCATGAACGAATTTTTAAAAAGTTTCTCCCTATTTACTTCAGCAAAACCCCATATAATTTTGAACATCTGTACTAAATCTCCCCTTAACCTTCTCTGCTCTAAGGGAGACAATTCTTTAGTGTCTCCACATGACTGAAGTCCCTCATCCTTGGTACCGTTCTAGTAAATCTCGTCTGCACCCTCTCCAAGGTCTTTGCATCCTTTCTAAAATGTGGTGCCCATAAAGAGTTTATGGGGAAGGGAAAGGGGGTACCAATGGCTGACATCATTGTCAGTGCAATTGGAAATTTAGGACTGAGGACTAATAATGCCCAACTGAGAGTTGGCAGCATTGACTGCAGCTAAGTGCAGAATATGATTTTTAGACATGAAGCTGCTTTTTTTATGTTCACTTTTTTTTGTTGCTCCAAAACTCAGGAGCTGCACCTAAGCTTCCTAAATAATAGCATTTTTGTGGTCTTTTGCTCTAATTTTCGTATCCATTGATTTGTGATCTCAACCACTGCTGCTTCCATAACCAAAATCTTGCTTTCCCCTACTGGTGGGTTAAAAGTGGCTAGTTAGAACATTGTCACTTTTATAGTAGGTCCTGGACACACATACAGCTAGATGACAAAATTCTCTTCTCTCTTTTTTGGAGGGTTTGTATATTCGGTGGCCTTTTAGGTGACACCTTTCTGTCTGCTCACTGTGATTGCCTTGGCAACGGGCAGTAATCACCAGGCATTGTTCTGTGATTTTCAAATGCGAAGGATTCGAAAATTTCATTTCCACACCGTTCACCTGAGGAAGGAGGAAGCCTCCAAAAGCTTGTGGAATTTAAAATAAATTTGTTGGACTATAACTTGGTGTTGTAAAATTGTTTACAAAATTAAAAGACATTCTTCTGGCTAAAACTTTTGCTTTCATGCTAAATATTAATATCTTGTCAAATTAATTCATAGGTGGCATATATCTTCCTAATCAACTATATCTCTTCCTATAAAACTTAAAATATAATCATTCTCTCCAGAAGAGAATATTTAAATAGTGAACTACAATGCCCAGTGGGCTGCCTGTATGCTTTGAGCTCTGATAAACGATGAGTATCACTGTGTGGGTACTGGATTGCATTAAGAGTGGAGTAATACAGTTGTACAAGGTGGTCAGAACCCTGGAGTATTTTGTGCATTTTTGGTTACCAAATCACAATGATGTTACTGCTCTTGAGATGGTATAGAATTGACCAATGAAGATGATTCCAGATATCAGCAATTTATGAGCAAAGGTTAAGAAAATTGGGCATTTCGTTTTTGGAAAAGAGATTGAGGTAACAAGAAGTTTTCAAGACTATGAAGTGAATTAATCCAGGTAAATTGCTTGCAATGGCGAAGGGAGATCCAAAGAGACTTGGGGGTCCCTGCACATAAATAATTAAAATGTCATTGACGGGTACAGAAAATAATCAAAAAAGCTAATAGAATGCTGGCCTTTATATCTAGAGGACTAGAATACAAGGGGGTAGAAGTTATGCTACAGCTATACAAAGCTCTGGTCAGACCACGCCTGGAGTAATGTTCAGTTCTGGACACTGCACTTTAGGAAGGATATATTGGCCTTGGAGGGAGTGCAGCGTAGATGTACTAGAATGATACCTGGACTCCAAGGATTAAATTACGAGGAGAGATTACACAAACTAAGGTTGAATTCCCTGGAATTTAGAAGATTAAGGGGTGATTTGATCGAAGTTTTCGAGATGTTAAGGGGAACTGATAGTTCCTCTCTACCTACCCTATTTCTTCTGGTTGGGGAGTGTAGGACTTAGGAGACATAGCCTAAAAATTAGAGCCAGGGCTTTTGGGAGTCAAGTTAGGAAAGATGTCTACATGCAAAGAGTGGTAGAAGTTTGGAACACTCTCTTCCCCAAATGGCAGTTGATGCTAGCTCAATTAATTTTAAATCTGAGATTGATGTTTGTTAGCCCCATATCCCTTAATACCTTTGGTTAAGATGGGTATATGGAGTTCGGTCACAGATCAGCCATGATATTGAATGGCAGAACAGGCTCGAGGGGCTAAATGGCCTCCTCCTGTTCCTATGTTCCAATGATCAAATACCAAGAGATACAAGTTAGGCAGAACTTTTTCAGCCAAAGGATGGTATGCTTGTGGAGAAAATTACCAAGGAAGGCCATTGAAGCAGTCAGTATTAAATGGGTTAAAGAGGCAACTGCCTGTATTTCTGGATAGAGAAGGGATTATTTTGAGAAAACTGATATCAGAAGGGATGGGCCTGTAGGTGTAAGTGACCTTTCCATGTTCCTAAAAGTTCTTGCCCTGCATTTCATTTGACTTGTGTTGCTGTATATCTGCCCTTGGGGTGTCATGTAAATAAAATGTATTGCCATCATTTCATAGCTATGAAATTGGCCTCTACAAGGCTACCTGTTTAAGGGCAGACTTCTCATAGGATTCAATTGATATAATTTTAATTTTAGGTTGTAAATAGATTGGGAAAAAATAATTTCTAATTTAGTTAGAAGGTAAGTATATTAAAATATATGAATTTTAGTTTAAAAATGAAGCTGGTGGAGTCTAGGATAAGGGGACATAACTGTAAAATCAGAGGCAGGCCATTCAGGAGAGAAGTTAGGAAACACTTCTTCACGCAAAGGGTGGTAGAAATGTGCAACACTCTCTTCCACAAAAAGCTGTAGTTGCTAGCTCAATTAATAGTTTTAAATCTGAGAGATTTTTGCTAGCCAAAAGTATTAAGGGATATTGAGCCAAGGCAGGTGGATGGAGTTCGATCAACCATGATCTCATTGAATGGCGGAACAGGCTTGAGGGCCTGAATAGCCTACTCCTGTTCCTATGTTCCAAAGCATGTGTTCTGATTTTGATCCTTAAGGAATTACCATTTCTCAGCATAATGTAGTGATATCTTGGGTGTGTACATTTTGGAGAAAAACATAAATGACATTGACATCACTATTGGTATATAGCATATACTACAGTATATAGCATATACTACAGCATATATAGTATATGGAAGGAGGAAGCCTCCGAAAGCTTGTGAATTGAAAATAAAATTGTTGGACTATAACTTGGTGTTGTAAAATTGTTTACAATTGTCAACCCCAGTCCATCACCGGCATCTCCACATCATGCACATACTAGCATATATGCAGTATGTAGCATTGAGGATGGGCAGAAGTCAGCTGAAAATCAAAGTTTTTTTTCAAGGCTTGTTGAAGCTAGTGTACTTTAAAGGCAGGTAGTGTGGGTCCTAAAGCCAGTAGTATTGATTCATAGGAACAGGAGTAGGCCATTCAGCCCCTCGAGCCTGCTCTGCCATTTATAAGATCATGGCTGATCTGTGATCTAATTCCACATAGCTGCCTTTGGCCCATATCCCTTAATACCTTTGGTTGGCAAAAAGCTATCTCAGATTTAAAATTAGCAATTGAGCTAGCATCAATTGCCGATTCAAGTATCCTAATATGGTCAAGTTTGATAGGTAATTTTTCTCAAGACCATAATACTGTATATGAATCAGTAAATTGATAGATTAACGGTTTAATATATAAACTACTATTAAAACCAGAGATATGCCTTGGTATCATGCTCAATAGTCATTTATTTGTTCAATATAGAAGTCCTCTCCTCACTGGCTTAGTTACTGAGATCAGGAAGGTTACAAATTAGATTCCTAATCTCATTTGGCTGACTTTAGGGCTGTTGTGATTGGCCTCAGAATCCCTGAATCAGGGAGGGCAAATCTGCCAGGGTTCCCACCACTGATTGCTATCGGGGACTCCTGCTGGGAGTATATGTGCCTGTCTGCAGAGGAGAGGATTGGGATAACTTCCATGATTGAACAACTTGGCAGTTACTGTCTAGGGCCACACATTATGAATGACCACTTTGTTTATCAGAGGGTGACTGATGCCCATCAAACCACCACCCCAACCCTCCAAAGGAAATCGTGCCTTCCGGGAAGGAAATGAACAGAAAAAGGAGCAACGGGAAATATAAAAGTCCGTGTGGGGATACTGGACTGAATGGGGATGCCCTTGTACTGATTAGTGACGTCACACTGATAGTTATACTATTGTCTGGGATCAAGGGTGTTGGGTACAGTTTGTAGAGTAGCAAGCACTTGATCAGTCCAGGGATGACTTTCAAAAGTAAATGTCTAGGGATCACTGCTTAAAAGCAGTAATGTTTCTTGGTGGCAAAATCCATATTATTGCAATTCCCTTTAATTCTAAGATATAATTCTAGAGCAGCACACCTACCTTACAAGGGAGCAATTTAAAATGTATGCTGACTAAATGGATTTAAACTAATTTGCAATCCCACACTCCTGACATTCCCAGAAGCTCACTGCTGCATCTGCCATTCTAGCTGATGTGGAGATAGGTGAGATGAAGATAGTTTATAGTTGCTTTAGACTTCTAAAAACATATAATTTAGAGGGGTGAGCTGAGATTCACTTCATTTAAAAACACTTTTTTATAAAGTGAACAGGATTACCTGCAGTATATTTTAAAAATCTCATTTGGGGATCAGTTGAATGCAGTATCTTTCAGACAGTGGATTCAAATATTGCAAGTATGTTATGTGGGGTACACTTGTTGGATAAATATAATATCCAGTTGCCTTAACATTCTTAAATAGAAATAATAGTCATAGTTTGGGGTAGGTAAGAAATTATGACTTGAGCGAGGTGGATGTATTACAGATTTAGGTATTGTATGCAATAGTAAGTTCATGGACTATGCAATGTCTTGTATGGGGGGGTGGATCTTTTTGATTTTGTTTGACCACAGGGAACGTTTTTTGTTTCCATGTCAGTTTTCTCCTTGCCCTTCCCCACTAGCTGCCCTCTGGTATTTCTCCAAAATTACCATTCTTCATGGCTGAAGCCTTGCCAATGACTGGGTTGGGTCGAGGGAGGAGGGGAGAGCATCACCGCTGAGATCGATCCTGTCCTCACCTGATGTTCACATGCACTTCTAGCAGGGATTACTGGGCAGTGAATCAGGAGTAGGAACCTTGGCTGTATTTTAAAAAAATCTTTATTCTGTATCTCCCTTCTATAATCCATTGTATTTCCTATAATGTCACTCCTGCCTGACAGAACCTTGGAACACTGACTGGGAATCTAAGCTGCCATCTTTTGCTCTGTACCTTGCAGAATTGGCACCCGGTCTGGCAATGCCTCGAATTTAAAATTCTCACTTGTTTTTAAATCCCTCCATGTCATCGCTCCTCCCTATTTCTGTAACCTCCTCCAGCCTTACAACCCTGAGATCTCTGCACTTCTCCAATTAGGTCACAGATCAGTTATGATCTCATTGAATGACTGAACAGGCTTGAGGGGCTAACAGGCCTTCTTGTGCCCCCTCAATTTTCATTGCTCCACCATTGGCCATGCCTTCAGCTGCCTAGGCCTTTAGCTCTGCAATTCCCTCCCTAAACCTCTCTGGTTCTCTAACACTCCTTCCTCCTTCAAGACGCATGGTAAAATCTATGTATTTGACCAAGCTTTTGGTCACCTGTCCTAATCTCCATGACTCGGTATCAAATTTTTGTTTTTATAACGCTTCTGTGAAGCGCATTGGGATGTTTTATTGTGTTAAAGGCACTATATATAAATGCAAGTTGTTGTTTACTCACTGGATAAACTTGCTATGCTGTTCCTGAAGATTTATGACTGGTTATATAATGTTCAATTGTTTAACTTGGATCTCTTGTTCTTGGCATTGTTTTGGAAATTTCTTTAGCATAAGTTCCTTTGTATGTTCAAGGGAAATAGCTGTTCATATAAAGAACTGAAATGGAAGGAGGGGGCAAAGTTGAAGGATGTTCTGGAGGGCTGATCAGTGGGGGGCCTTTGGTATAAAGGCAGTTGCCTTCGACACATTATTCTGCCAGCAAATGTGCATTGTTGAATAAAACTGTTTAACAATTCAGTCTTAATTTCTACTTGATCGTTTTTTAGCTTTTTTTTACAACATCTAGTGAAATTTTAACTTTCAAAATATTAATGTACAATTTTTTTTACCATTAAATCTATGTTCAAATTGAATATGTTTAAATTGGTGTTTCAGGAGCTTATTTTGGTAGGCAAAGAATTCAAGAGCTGAAAGTTTTCAATTTTTCAAAAACAATTGGTTTTATATCATGCCTATTGTGTGGGGAAAAATAATTCAAATGCAGTAGTGTTCTAGATGTAGATCAAGAATGAGTTATACAATTCATAACTGGATGCATGAAAATCTTGGTATAATTAAGGAGTGCCCACTTCAGGGACATAATTGAATGTGGATTTTGGAATTTTAAGCTGCCTTTTAATTATAACTATACATGGGTTGCACTTAAGATGCATCAAGTGCTGTTTTCTTGGCACCTGGAAACTAAGCCAACAACAATGTCAAATGTGCCATGACCTAACCCCCTGACGGTACTTCAGAAAGGGAATCGTGATCACTGAGATTTAAGCCCTTCTGCTTGTGCCGTCCTTGAGCCATTCACAGTAAGTCAGATAATGCACTATTTTATAAGGTGACGAACACTGTAGCATGTAAAGTTTGTGTGCGCCCCTTTAAGGCTATAAAAATCAAATTTCTAAGTAAATGCTGGGTGAATTTAAATAGGTTCTAATTAAGAGATTTAAAACCTGCTGGCTCTGGTATTGTGTTCCTGAAGATTTCACTGTGTCTTTAAAGTGTGACTGACAGAAATTCACGGATGATCTGCTTTAATAAATAAGCAACTTTAGCATTTTCTAGAAAATAGGTGGGAGGCAGTGGCGCTTGCAACCAACATCCATCCTCTGAATGGTTAGTCTTCCTGTCAAGCAAACACTTCCAGAAATTACTTCAATGTTTATCTGAGATTAGATAGGAGCCCAAAAGCAAATTGCATTTTTTTGCCTATTAGCTTCATAACTTCTGGGATTTTCTACTCATTAGCAAATAAGTAGAATTTCGCTTCCACCACAACAGCTGTAGAAATGAACCTCCTATAAACTGCGGTTAAATGGGTGTGTTTTGGGGGGGATGGGTAAGAGGAGTGAGTTAAATCCAATTACATGCAACAGATCTGAGTGGTCAAAAAAATGACTTTTTGCTTGGTATTTGTTCGAAACTTCATATGTCATAAAGCATTAATGTCTTTTAAGTTTAATTGAAAACAGACACTCATTCATCCAGTTTGTATTCAAATCACTTCCAAAAACACAAACTGAAGTACTTTCCTGTGGGGAGACAATTTCTCTTTTCCATTAGGAAAAATAAACGACAAAAATGCAACAGGTGTACAACCAGTGTCTGAAGTCTCAGCTCTGGACAAAAATATCAAGTTCCAGTCTAAACCTCAAAGTGTTTATTGGTAAACTTCTTTGTTATCCTGAAATATGCATTTTTTGTCTTGGTTCCAAACTTTATTTTGAGCACTTAAAAAAAAAAATCAGTTACTGAAGAATAGTGCATGATTTTTTTTCCCCACCAAGTCTGTGAAATGATTCAAAATAAATCTGTAACTTGTACAAGATTTCAGAAGTGCTGACTTTGCTAAAATGGCAGACAATTTGGAACTGGATAATTGGCTAACCCTACTGGGTGGTGGTGAGACCGATGTAGAATACAAATGGAAAGTTTTTAAGAACAAGATGAAAAATGTGGAAGACAAATATGTACCCAAAGTCCTTTTTTTAAAAAAAGGAGTGTGGTAAGAAAAAGCCCATATCCCTTGATTCCTCTAGAGTCCAAAAATCTATATCTCAGCCTTGAATATATTCAATGACTGTGTCCACAGTCCTCTGGGATAGAGAATGCCAATGATTCTGCATGAAGAAATTCCACCTCATCTCAGTCTTGAACGGCTGACCCCTTATACTGCGACTATGCCTCCTAGTTCTAGACTGTCTAGCCAGGGGAAACAATCTCAGCATCTACCCTGTCAAGCCCCCTCAGAGTCTTATGTTTCAATGAGATCACCTCTTATTCTTCTAAACTCGAGAGTATAGGCTCATTCTACTCCACCTCCCTTCATAGGATAATCCTCATATCCCAGGAATTAATCTAGTGAACCTTCGTTGTACCGCCTCCAAGGAAAGTATATCTTTCCTTAGATAAGGAGACCAAAACTGTACGTAGTACTCCAGGTGAGGTCTTACTAAATCCCTGTACAACTGTACTAAGACTTCCTTACTCTTGCACTCCAACCCCCTTGCAATAAAGGCCAACATGCTATTTGCTTTCCTTACTGCCTGTTGTACCTGCATACTAACTTTGTGTTTCTTGTTCAGAGAGACTTGGGTGTCCTCGTACAACAACATTTAATAGTTTTTCACCATTTTAAACAATATTCTGTTTTTCTGTTCTTCCTACCAAAGTGAATAACTTCACATTTCCCCACATTATACTCCATCTGCCACCTTGCCCACTCACTTAACCTGTCTATATCCCTTTGCAGACTCTGTCCTCCTCACAGTTTGCTTTCACACCTAGCTTTGCATCGTCAGCAAACTTAGATGAAGGGATCAAGTGTAATGTATCCAAGTCATTAATATTGATTGTAAATAGCTGAGGCCCAAGCACCGATGCTTCCCACTGTTACAAACTGCCAACCTGATAACCTATTTATCCCTACTGATTTCTGTCCTTTAGCCAATTCTCTATCCATGCTAATATATTACTCCCAACCCCATGAGCCCTTACCTTGTGTAACAACCTTTTTTGTGTCACCTTATCGAATGCCTTTTGAAAATCCAAATGTGCTACATCCACTGGTTCCCCTTTATCTACCCTGCTAGTTATATCCTCAAAAAACTCTAATTGGTTTGTCAAACACTATTTCCCTTTCATAAAACCATGTTGACTCTGCCTAATCATATGATTAGGCAAAGCGCCCTGTTACCACTTCCTTAACAATGGATTCCAGCATTTTCCTGACGACCGATGTCAGGCTAGCTGGCTGGTAGTTCCCTGTTTTCTCTCTCCCTCCCTTGAATAGTGGGGTAACATTTGCTACCTTCCAGTCCACTGGCACCGGGAGATACTAAAGAAAACTAAGGCTGCTATCAGATCAGCTAGAAGGATAATGGTAGAGGATTGTAGACAATTGTGGAAGTAGTGGGAAAAGCTTTTTCAGTTTTGTGAAGTCTCAGAACTGTCAGTGTATTGGCCATTGAACGTGCTCAAGGTCAGGTTACGAGGGGCTCAAGGGGTATGGCGGAAATGTTAAATGAGTACTTTGCGTTGGTCTTAACCCTTGAAGATGACCCTCTACTGTTAGAATTTAATGAAACTAGTAATAGCATAGATGAACATGTTAGAATTTAAAAACCTGAAAATAGAGCAGCTGGACCGGATGATATCCACCTGAGGAACCTCTGAGATGGGATGCGTGCAGTGCGAGCCCCTTGCCTGTATTTTTAATAGCTCACTGCGTTCTGCAACGGTTCCCGTAGATCGAAAGGAGGCCAATCTTATCTCTTTTTAAAAGATAGGAACAAGACTGACCTGGGTAACTATAGGGCCCATTAGTTTGACGTCAATAATAGGAAAGATGCTCGAAGGATCATTAGGGATGCGATATATGATTACGTGGATAAAGAGGGACATATTAGGGACATCCCACATGGCTTCAAAAAAAGTCATGCCGTACAAATTTGATATTTTTTGAAGCAGTCACCAAGATAGTGGATGTTGTCTACTTAGACTTCCAAAAAATTTTTGAAAAGGTACTGCACAAGAGACTTCTCCAAGATCGAAGCCTCCGCTATAAGCGGTGATATATTGAACTGGATTGAGAACTGTCTGGAAGGCTGTAGACAGTAGTTGTAGATGGATTTGGATCGGTTTGGAAACCGGTCACCTGTGGTGTCCTGCAAGGATCGATGTTGGGATCATTGCTCTTATTTTTATTGATGATCTAGACGTTAGGCATTGGGGACGTGATCTACAAATTTGAGGATACCGAGATCTGTGCGAGGGTTAGGACTGTAGACGATGCTCGACTGCTTCAGGCGGATCTTGATTTTGGTGTGGGGCAGGGAGGGCAAGAGATTGGGCTTGTGACTAGCAAATTATGTTTAATTTCAAAAATGTCAGTTATGCATGTGGGCAGGGTGAATTCTCAACATTCATACACCCTTCAGTGTAAAGCATTAAAGAAGGTGGAGAAAGAGATCTGGGCCTTCTAGTGCATAAATCTCAAGGCTCATGAGCAATGCCATGAAGCAATAGAGCGAATATGGTGTTGGGTGCATTTATAGGACAATTGACTAAGATAAAGCATATTATTTTGTTCTTGTACAAGACTGTGGTCAGGCCTTATTTGGAATACTGTGTCCAGTTTTGGCAGTCTCACATAGTGGATGATAGAGGTTTTGGAAAGGGTGTAGAGGTGGGCCACTAGACTAATTCCCAGCTTAAAGCATCTTAGTTATCAAGATAGGCTAAAAGAGCTGGGACTCAAACTTAGAGAATGGTAGACTTAAGGATGATCTGATCAAGGTTTATAAGATGATGGAATAGATGTGTTCGAGTTGACAGTTTGTTGCAATTAAATAGGTTAGGGAGGACCAGGGACCACAATTTTAAGTTGTACAAGGCCAGATCTAGGTTAGATGTCAGGAGGTGGTTCTTTTTCCAGACAATAGTGGACCTTGAATAGGCTGCCAGCTTGTGAGGTGGACACTGATTTGCTGAATTCCTTCAAGCCAAAGCTGGACCTATACTGGCTGGAGTTGGAGATCACCTTGTACAAAAGGTAGAAATTGCATAGCGTTATCAGGGTAATTTTGATCGGGGGAGGGGCAAATCGTAGAGGAATGTCCCAGATTTTTTTCCCCCACATCTGCCTGGGTTTTTATCTAATTTTTTGCCTCTCAGGAGATCTTGTGGTTTTGGGTGGGTTGGGGAGTATGTCTATATTGTGATACACAAGGGGCTCAATTTTCCCAGGAAATTGCAGGTGTGGGGGTGGCTCCGAAAATCGGGGAAATCCTGTTTGGGTTCGGAGCCTGGCTCCAACCCGCAGACTTCCGGGTTCCTCACTGGCTTATCTGGGTGCGCGCTTGTCTTCCGAATGCGGAAGTCCCACCGGCAATTCAAGCCGGCGAGATGATACTTTACACAGTTGTTGACATAGTTTAAGTAGTTGAACGAGTTAATCTTTTCCACTTTGAGGCAGGGGTGTGATTTTGAAGCATCCTCAGTGTGTTTCTTGTGCTTTGGGAAACACTCCATGTTGCAACAGATGTTTCAGCCAGCAGCCAATGAGACATTCAAATGCTTCTTTGACAGATGGGGAGAAAAGGTCACTTATTGCAGCAGGGCACTCAGTTCTTTCAGACAAACTTTTGGCTGTAAGATCTTTGTTTTCACTGCAAATTCTTACTTTCCACTCAAAATTCTTCTGTTCAAACGTATTTAACTACTTTGCAGACCCCCTCAAACTCTGTCAGGATGGGATGGGGGGGGGGGGGGGGGGCGCCATGGCTGCATTCACCACTACATCCGAGGACGAGCAACATCACCAGCCTCGCCAGACCCGGCATTCACCTCCACCATTTGGAGCTCCACAACACAGTGCTGTGCCACAGGCACCTGCATAAGAGCAGAGGGCAACAACAGAGAGTGACATTGCAGGAGGCACGACCCTTGCCTCGGTCTACAGATCGTGGCTCAGCCTCTTGGACCTCCCTGAGGAGCAGTGCGTTCAGAGGCTCACGGGTAGTCACAGACATCTACAGCCTCCTTCGTGCCGAGCTACTCCTGCCTGGACCGAGCAGCATCTCCTTACCTGTCACTGTCAAAGTCACCACTGCCCTCAACTTCATCTCCGGATCATTCCAGGGTGCCACCGGGGGCATTGGGGTCTCTGTTGTCTGCGCACAAGTGCATAAGGCAGGTCACCGGCTTGTTTCGCAGGGCTTCGCACTGTCAGCTTCCCCAAGGGTGACCTCAGCCAGACGGAGAGGGCAGTAGGATTCCACTCCGTGGCTGGTTTCCCACTGGTGCAAGGAGCAATCGATTGCACCCATATAGCAATATGAGCACCTCCACATGAGCCAGGACTGTTCATCAACAGGAAGGGGAATCACTCAGCTCGTTTGTGACCACCGCAAGAGATTCCGTGTGCGCCAGATTCCCTGCCAGCTGCCATGATTCATTCATCCTCTGGGTATCCAACATCCCGCTGCTCTTTCATGCACTGCACACCCTTAAGGGCCGGCTCCTCAGGGTCAAGGGATACCCCCTACACACATGGCTCATAACACCTCTGAGGAGCCCCATCACCAAGCAACAGTGTCGATATAACTACAGCCACATTGCCACCAGGTCTACAATTGAGCATGCTATGGGGCTGCTCAAGATGCGATTTAGGTACCTTGATGGTTCTGGGGGAGCGCTTCAATATGCACCAAAGTGGGACGCATTATAGTAGTGTTTGTACCCTGCGCAACATGGCACAAGAGGGGTGCCGCTTGATGCCCCATCCACATCTGCCGCCCTCGTTGAGGAGGAACCCATGGGCAGAGCAGTGGCTCACCTGGCTGCTCGTGAGGCTAGGGAGTCACTGATATATGAATGGTTCTCCTAACATCAAAGTGTGAAGAGTCCAGTCCTCTCTCCACCTGGATAGAGCAGGGTCCATACCAGTGTTCCGCCCGCCACACTTTTTTCCCCCCCACCCCCCAGCACAAATCAATCTTGCAGCTATGCGTACACCCACTGTAAAGTGATCCAATGGGTGGCATCAAGTGTTGCCGTTCATGGTGAACCTCATGAAAGGGCCCTATTACAAAAGCCAGTCAAAAATGGGCATGACGGGGCAGTAGTGGTGACAATATTTAATGAGTTAACAAAAAGCAAATATAAATTTTTAAAAAATGACCAACTGTCAAACACCCTTGCGCGTATCCTTCGTGCTTAGAAAACCTTTGCCTTTCTCTTTTGACTACCTCTACGTGGTGCATCCCCTGTGGCAGGTTGCTTTTGTTCGTGCTCTGACTGCTTAGATGCTTTGGGCCTATGCCCTCTAGGTTTTGGTGCCTATGAGGGCCCCTCCAAAGACCGCTCCACCTGCACCTGTGCAGGGGCAGACTCGGCCACCTGGAGGAGGCAGCATTGCTGGTACTGGTTGAAAGTGGGGGCAACGGGTGAGACGTGGGAGCACTTTGAGGGTGTCCCCTTTTGCCATCACCAGGCCCACATCACTCTTACCATCCTGCTGGACGACAGTTTGGAGAACATGTGTGAAGCCTTGTAAGGCCAGTGCTAGTTCATCTGCCTGCCTGTTTAAGGCGGCAGAATGTTGTTCGAGTCCGAGCGGCCGTTGTCAGGGCCTGAATGGACTTTATTGGTGAGCCGTGCTTGACGCTCAATGGAGGCTAGCCTTCTCTCCATCGCAGACGTTCACGAACTTAACCCATGACGGTATCTCGGAGTTGCACACGTCCCTGTGACACAATCTGAGATCCCCTCCCGTACCTGTGCCACCATTCCACTCATACAGGAGTTGGACTTCTTCATCCTCTGCGCTATTGTGGAGAGTGCACATGGCACCTGTTCCAGCACCTCGCAAATGCGCTGCTGTTCCTCAGTCATTCTCTTCAAAGGATGCCCCCCAGTGTTCACCATCGGCGCCAGCTAAGAGCCTGGAGAGGAGTGCTCCCACTGACAGACTCTCCGCAGCTGCCCCTGCCACCTGTGTCTGCTTGCGCTCGTGTGTGGTAACTCACCAGGTGCCAACCCAACTAACTGAGGACTATGACCCACTGAGGTGTGAGTATCTGCCCTGGTGGATGATTCACTCAGATGTGACGGTGCACCGTCAGAGGCCGGCAGGTCCTCTAAGGAATCACCTTCTGCCATCACTGCGGTCTCTGAAGGCCTGTAAGAGAACAGAAGGTAATATTAAGTATCATCACAGATGTGTCATGTTGCGATGAGCATACTGACGTGCTGAAGATGGCAAGGCATATTAACATCAATTCATATTGTGTGCTGAATGTTGTGTACCAGATGTATGTTGGGTCTCAGCGTCCCCAACGGACAGGCACTCGAAGGTTCGGCTGAGCTCCAGCGCCTCCTGCTCAGTGAGGACGACTATTTGTTGCGGCCCCCCTCCGGTCCTCGCCTTCTCCCTTGCATTCTGAGCTCTCCTATAAGGGGAGAAAGTACAGACATGAGTGAGTGATGGTGATGTGGCCAATTGATGAATGCATTGGTTGGGTGCGGCTGACTGTGAAAGAGATGCATCAGAGACTGAGTATGAGACAGAGCCATGACGTTGTGTGAGGATTGGATTGAGCGGTAGTGGTGGCGTGACTAATGGGGAGGTGAGGAAGTGCAGGTAAGTTGAGGGTGAGCTTTGAGTGGGTGTGAGGAGTGATGATAAGAGTAGTGTTGGTAGTGCAGAATGAGTTGGGGGGTGGGGGCGGTGATGTGGAAGACTGAGTGTAGGAGAATGAATAAGTGTACTCACTTTGGCTGCCCTAGTTAGGTCATTGAAGCACATCCTGCTCTGGGTCAATGTGCAGGAGATGTTGCTGCTGGTGACCTCCTCTGCCATTTTGAGCCAGGCCTTGGTGGTAGAGGTGCAGGCCACTTCCTCCTGTCTGCTGGGTAAAACACGTCTCTCCTCCTCCTTACCCCATCCAGTAGCAATTGGAGTGAAGCATTGCTGAATCTTGGAGCAGCCTTGTCTCTGTGCTGCTCCATTGTGGCATGTGGGTGTTTCCTCCAGGGGAAGCCATTGGAGGACTGCCCCTTTAAATAGAGCTCCTCCAGCTGTCAGCCTGTGATGTGCGTGTGCAGTCTGCCCGCTGCGCAGCTTTCGGACGGCAAACCCGGAAGCAGTGTTAAGTGGCACCAATTGACTTGTAATCGCATGCAAAACTGACATTTTTTATTGGGCGGGTTACCCATGCGCCCAATCACCCACACGCACACCCTGCTGCCATCCCACCTCCATTCTAATATCGGGGCCAAGGTATCACGTTGTGTGGGACAGGCTGGATGGACCAGAGTCTCTTCCTATCCGTCATCGTTCATAACTGGTTTACCTCTCCTTTCTCTTATTGATAGAATATCCTGATTGGTCATTCATGATTGGTTGTTGTCATTGTCATTAACAATTCCTCATTGGTTTACCAGGCAACTTTCTCAATTAATTCATGTTTCCTATGTTCCCTAGCTCTTCAATTGTGATTTTCTGCTCTCTTACTTTGAGCTGATCAGTGTGTTAGGGAAAGTGTGACAGAAAAAGCGACATTACAGGAAGTGTTCCACATTAGGAAGTATTTGCAGGCACAAGACTTCTAATATATAAACATCACTTTCTTAGATCTATGTGCAAGATTCTATCTATGCTATAGCAATAGAGTATAACCACACGGACTGCAGCGGTTCAAGAAGGCGGCTCACCACCACCTTCTCGAGGGCAATTAGGGATGGGCAATAAATGCCGGCCTTGCCAGCGACGCCCACATCCCGTGAACGAATAATAAAAAAAAAATAATCATGCCATGGTTTTTCCTTTGACTAGTTTATATTAAAAATATGCACCCCATATCTCCATGGGGGTTTTGGCGGGGTATGGGGGAAGAGATGGAGACGGTTAAATCTAATTGAATGCAACATATCATGATCAAAAAAGTGAAACGATTGACGTTGACTTGGGTGTACTAGTTAGGAAACATTTTCAGTCTTCAATGCTGTTGATTTGGTGCAAATCAGTATGGCACTTATTCTGCAAGCTTCGCCCATGAATCTCAAGACCCATGCATTACCCTGCTCAAATGTTATTTTAAAAAGGTGCTATGGGGACACATTTTGCCTGCAAATTCAGATATGGGTACTTAGTTAAATGCTACAAATTAAGTAAATTACTTCAATGTGTTTGCCATATTATCAGACAACACTTCTGATCCTCAAGAAGCAGCACTTAACTACATAAGTCTGATGCTCATGTTTTCTTGCAGTAAGTTCAATAATTCTTTGAATTTTTTTGAACTTGTGCAAATGGGAAATTCCTACTATCTTCTGAAGAACCACTATCTCAAGCCTTTGACACACTTAGATCAAGGCTGGTTTTAAATTCTCGTATAAGATTTGACTGTGTTGCATCTTCCCCGTTTATTTCTTTTCCCTCCCGTCATCAGCAGAATGTGACTTATGTATTTGAAAAAATTGAGATTTCTCCTTTAATTGAGCTAGTTGGTATAAACTGCGCCACAAACTATTGTAAATGACAGCTACAACCAGTGATTTTTAAAAAAAAACTGTTGATGAAAACAAATTTTGTAGGGGTTAAAGCCTTGATTTCTGGCGAAAGGTGATATTGTGCTAGTCAAAAAGCTTTTTATTTTATTCTGAGACTCTAATGGGCTACATATTTGAACATCGTGTATTCTGTATTCGTATCTCAGATACTGCTGTGTACAATTTAAATGATTACACCGTTGGCTTCTGTATAATCCAGGCTATGGAGCATAGCTTCCTAGCTCTGTCAATTCACAAATCCTATTCACCTAAATTCATCCGTATATTGTGTACAATTGTTTTCCTGTAGCATGTAATAACAAAATGTACTTAAGGTTGCAATATGCTAAAATTTGAATGGGAAAGTTTAACAATGGACTAGAATTTGCTGGGAAAATAATGAAGCATTAATGGCGTTTGCTATTAATTTGTAAAAAAAAATCCAGCAGTTTGCGGCGTAAAAAAAGATATGCCACGAGTTCTGATTCGCCACATATTGCTGGATGATTTGTGCCGCTCTGCGGTTAGCCTCGTCAAAACCAATTTTAAAATTACCTTCTCGCTGTGAGGCTCCCCACTGAAGTTTATTGCAATCACAAAATTGCTGGATTTACGATTTTAATGCAAATAATTCTCACTGCAGCCATTTAGAGCTAATAATTCATGCCATAAGGACCTTGTCAATGGTGTGATTTATGTTCCTCATATTCTCATATCCTCAACCTTTGGAGGCCTAGAAAGGGAAGTGAAGCTGTGGATTTTCTCTCCAGTGATTTGTTCCTAAGGGTTTTTTTATACAATCAATCTGTCTTGGGAACCTCTTGTGATATCCTTTGCCATCCGCACTCTTGCTAGTGTTGGAAGGTGATAATTTCCAAGACGCAAAGCTATTTTGACACACGAGGGTGAAAGCCGTGAAATGGTGTATCCACATGGTATTCCACTGTACCTGATAATGGGCGACCTGGAAGAGGAGCGGAGTGAACGAGCATGTTGGGTGAGGTACCATGACCGGCGGCTGACTGAAACTAACTATTTACTCTCTTTTTCTCTTTCCCTCCAGCTCCCCCAGGGAATGTCCATAGGGTGAGAATGTCCTTTGAGACAATGTTGGAGAAGCTCTGTGCATGTGTTTCAGTCTGGAGGCAATTGGCCACCTCTGACATCCTAAAAGAGGACCTGCAGCTAGGGCCTACCTCCTGTCATCAACTTCATGGCCTTGTCAGTGGCCATGAAGTTGATAGCCTTCAATTTCTATGCATGAGGTTCTTTTCAGGCACTGATGGCATCTGCAACATTAGTCAGGACAGTGCGAGGGCCTGCATTCAACAGGTCACAGATGCCATATTCCACAGGCCATCCAAGTTCATCAGTTATGACATCCCCATGCAGCCAAGGGAGAGGGCTATCTGATTCCATGGGACTGCTAGCTTCCCCAGAGTTCAGGGGGCCGTTCATAATTCATAAGTAGGAAAGGTTACCATTTATTGAATGTGATAGTCTGTAATGCCCAACTGTGCATCCTGCATGTTAATGTAGAGCCTCGGTGAAGTGCTCATGGTGCCTTCGATCTTCATCACTCCAACATCCATGACTGTCCCTCCCTGGTGAACAAATGAGGTAGATGGATTTCATGGGACAAGGCATACCCACTGAAGTTGTGGCTGATGCCCTTCTGCATCACCAACAACAGTTCAGGAAAGGTACAACCATGTACACATGTGCATCCACTAAGTAGTGGAGAGGCCAATAGGGGTCATCAAATCACGCATTCGGTGCCTGGACAGGACGGGGGTGTTTTACAGTACTTGTCTAGCAAAGTGGCGAAGATTGCGGTGGTCTGCTATGCACTGCACAATTTTGCCCTGCAGGAAGGCCTGACCCTTAACCTGGCAGATGAGATGCCATTGTATTCTGAGGGTCCCAACCCGGATGTCTCTGGTGCCATGGGTTGTAGCCCCCAATTCCTACCCTGAGGAAGGCAGGGCAACTAGATGGCAGGTAGCTGTCATTCGGACAGTGATAGCCGCCAGATCCATCCCCCTAGGACTCCTCCAGTAGAATTGAGGTGGATCATGAAGTCCTGAATGTGCCCATTGAATGATTTCCCCATCATGACACGAAAAAATGGAAGGATAGGCAAGATTCATGTTTCTGTTATTCAAAGTGAAACAGTTTAAACAACAACATTCAACAAGTTATCGCTGAGGAGAACAAAAAACTGTGCATTCTCACCTGGAAGAATTGACAAATGTAGTGCATATCTTTAGGACTTTGTAGAATGTGCGATTGGCACTGTTAGTGAATGTGTATATGTCACTGCCTGTGAACTGAGCAGCAGTGGTAATACTGGTTTGTGATAGTCAATTTAAAAGTAGTGGTTTGTTTTAAAAGTAGTGCTAGATTTCTCCTTTGATAAGTTATAAATGTAGATTTGTTCAAAAGTAGAAAGTAGTAAGCTTCAAAGGTGTAAATGACTTCCATTATTAACAACACTTGTTTTAAAAAAAAATTGGCAAATTACTTGAGTTATTTAACAGCAACAATAACATCAAGAGTGATGATAAATAAACACAACCCTATCAATAGCAACAAAGTTAACCAGAAGAACAATAAAGAAACATGTGAAACTATTTACAAGAGTTGTACAGGTGTGTCTGAGGCTCAGAGACTGAGCGGGAGGTGAACTCTGTACGAAAGGGGCGCGCCCTATTCCCCCCTCCGCCTCGCCTCGTGCATGAACCCTTGTGCCAAGGGCATGGCCTCTGCATCCGACAGGCCAGTCGGGAATTGGGAGCTGGCTTCCTGATGTTGCTCCGAGGGGACATGGGGAGCAGGTGGGTTGCGACTACTGGTAGCTGCCTCCTGTGGAGAGGCAGCTGCTGGCTGCGTCATCGGAGGCTCATCCTAAAGACAGGTCCTGCAAGGTCTGTGTGTCTGGCACTAAGCCTGGAGGTGGAAGGAAGTGGCGCTGGGAACTGCTGCCTTCCTGGTTGTCTGCATCATGGCCCTGGACTGTCCGCAGCGTGGTGCGAGAGAGAGAGGCACGATGGGCGTCAGCCTCCCACGCAACAAGCTGGCAAAGATTGTCCAACTTCTTCCCCATCATCTCATTGAGTGTCATGTTGCCAATGGACCCAAGAAGTCGCAGATACCTGCGATGCTCCTCACCAAACTACTTTTGCATTCTTGCACTCCTGTAGTCCTCCTTCCAGTCGTCTTCATGCTGGGCCCGATGTCTACCCTGTCTTACAGGGGACCTGGACACATCTTTCACATCCCCAACAGGTCAGACTCCGGCTGAGTCCCCTCTCCGGCCTCGTGGCAGCAGCTTGGTGGCTGCCTGTGAGGGGATGCATGTCTATCTCATGAGACAGAGGGACCTGGAGTTGGGAGAGGAGGGTGGGCTCCCAGGGGGAGGTTGCAGGGAAATTGATCGCAGAGTCAACACTGTTTTATGAAAGGGAAATCCTGTTTGACAAACCTATTTAGTTTTTTGGGGATGTAACTAGCAGGGTAGATAAAGGGGAGCCAGCGGATGTAGTATATTTGGATTTTCAAAAGACATTTGATAAGGTGGTTACACACGATTTAGGGCTTGTGGGATTGGGAATAATATTAGCATGGATTGAGGATTGGTTAACAGACACAAAACAGAGTAGGGATAAATGGATCGTCTTCGGGTTGGCAGTTTGTAACTAGTTGGGGTGCTTGGGCCTCAGCTGTTTGCAATATATATCAATGTCTTAGAGGGGACCAAGTATAATGTATCCAAGTTTGCAGACGGTACAAAGCTAGGTGGGAAAGTAAGCGGTGAGGAGGGCGCAGAGCGGCTGCAAAGGGATATAAGATAGGTTAAGTGAATGGTGAGAAGGTGGCAGATGGAGTATATTGTGGGGAAATGTGAAATTATCCACTTTCGTAGGAAGAATAGAAAAGCAGATTATTTTTCAAAAGGTAAGACTAAAAGGTTGGTATTCATAGGGATTTGGGTGTCCTTGTACCCAAATCAGAGTTAACATGCAGGTTCAGCAAGCAATTAGGAAGGCAAATGGTACGTTAGCC
This sequence comes from Heptranchias perlo, assembly GCF_035084215.1. Lineage (NCBI taxonomy): Eukaryota > Metazoa > Chordata > Chondrichthyes > Hexanchiformes > Hexanchidae > Heptranchias > Heptranchias perlo. The sequence continues at coordinate 13,608,190 of NC_090329.1, read as the reverse complement.
TTTATTGCAAGGGAGTTGGAATAATAGAGTAAGGAGTTCTTGCTGCAATTATATGGGGCTCTGGTGAGACCACACCTGGAGTACTGTTACGTTTTGGTCTCCTTACCTAAGGAAGGATATACTTGCCTTGGAGGTGGTGCAACGAAGGTTCACTAGATTGATTCCTGGGATGAGAGGGTTGTCCTACGAGGAGAAATTGAGTAGAATAGGCCTATATTCTCGAGTTTAGAAGAATGAGAGGTGATCTCATTGAAACGTAGAAAATTCTGAGGGCTTGACAAGGTAGATGCGGAGAGGCTGTTTTTCCCTGGCTTGGAGAGTAGACCAAGGACAGGTGAAAGAAAATTTCTTCAGAGGGTTGTGAATCTTTAGAATTCTCTACCGTAGAGGGCTGAGGATGCTCAGTCATTGAGTACATTCAAGACTGAGATCAATAGATTTTAGGAATAAAGGGATATGAGGATAGGGCAGCAAAGTGAAGTTGAGGTAGATCAGCCCATGATATTGAATGGCGGAGCAGGCTGGAGGGGCTGCATGGCCTATTCCTATTTCTTATGTCACATTCAAGCGCTCCCCCCCCCCCCCCCCCCCCCAACATCACCATCGTGCAGCGGGGGCACAGGAAAGCCACTTCACCTGCTGCCCCATCCCCCCCAAAAAAACCAGGGGCATGCGGCTTCCTCCTTCAACTCAGTGTCACCTCAATGCCCTCTGCAGTCCGTGCCTCCTGAGGCTGATGTGGACCTGTGGAAAGAAGGAACAAAAAGTTAAAACGATGCATATTCGTTTACCAAATCAGTTATCTTCTCGTACGATGCACAACATGGAAAAAGGCAATTCAGCCAGCGCGTTCATGATTCACGAACACCCTGCAGCCATGAAAGAGTTTTAAACATATAGCCCATGTATCATAAAATCATGCAGCAAAGGAGGCAGCCACTCGGCCCATCATGCCTGTGCCGACTCTTTGAAAGAGCTATCCAATTAGTCCCATTCCCCTGTTCTTTCCCCATAGCCCTGCAATTTTTTCCCCTTCAAGCATTTATCTAATTCCTTTTTGAAAGTTACTATTGAATCTGCTTCCACCACCCTTTCAGGCAGGCAATGAATTCCAGATCATTACAACTCACTTTAAAAAAAAAAAAAAAAATTCTCATCGCGCCTCTAGCTGTTTTGCCAAATACCTTAAATCTTTGAATGCCTCTATTAAATCTCCTCGTAACCTTCTTTGCTCTAAAGAGAACAATCCCAGCTTCTCTAGTCTCTCCACATAACTGAAGTCTCTTATCTCTGGTACTTTTTGTAGTAAATCGCCTCAGCACCCTCTACAGGGCCTTAACATCCTTCCTAAAGTGTCGTGCCCAGAATTGAACACTATTCTAGCTGGAGCCCAACCAGTGATTTATGAAGGTTTTGCATAACTTTGCTTTTGTTTCTCTGCCCTATTTACAAAGTTGTCTTACCTTGTCCTGCCATCTTCAAAGATTTGTGTGCTTTCGCCCCCAGGTGTCTCTGTTCTTGCATGCACTTTAAAATTGTACCATTTAATTTACATTGCCACCTCTCATTCTTCCTACCAAAATATATCACACTTCTGTTAAATTTCATTCACATTCATGTGTCTGCCCATTTCACCAGTCTGTTTCCTCCTGAAGTCTGTTTCTATCCTCCTCCACTGTTTTACTACATTTGTGTTTCATGTCATCTGCAAACTTTTGAAATTATGCATGTATCATTAATAGATAATCAAAGTACAGTAGTCCTAATACCGACCCCTGAGGGACACCACTGTATACTTCTCTCCGGTCTGACAAACAATCATTCACCACTACTCTCTGCTTTACATCCCTTAGCCAATTTTATATCCACACTGCCAACTGCCCCTTTAATCCTGTGGGCTTCAACTTTGTTAACATGGAATGCATGCATTTGACAAATCTCCGATGTCCCCCCTCTCTCATCCTTGGATGGCTCCTGGCCAGGTGATGAAGCAAGAGGATGTTGACGCCCTTCAATTTTAAACATTCTTCAAAAAAGATATTGATGCTTTGGAGAATGTTTATGGGACAGCAAAAAACATTAATCCAGATCTCTTAAAAGCTGAAAGGTGTGGACAGTAGTAACCATTTAGAACATACGACAAACTACATGTTGGGGAAGGGGACCTGGAGTTTCATATGAAAGTACGACACATGCTCTTACAACACTTCACATTAGTACTATATGTGTGATTAATGAAAGTGCAAGAAGACTGTTAATGTGATTGTCTGAACTTGCTAACCTCAGACATTTTCATGAACCAATTTCATAATGGAACTTTGTCAGTCCCCCGACTGTCCTTTTTGTTGAGATGGAAAATAGAATGATAGGTTACAGTCTGGAAGGCGGCCATTCCACCCATCGAGTCCTTGCTGGCTCTATGCAAGAGCAATCTAGCTAGTCCCACTCCCCTGCCCTATCCTCATAGCCCTGCAATTTTTTTCCTTTCAAGTACTTATCCAGTTCTCTTTTGAAAGTCAAGATTGAATCTGCCTCCACCACCCTCTCTGGCAGTGCATTCCAGATCATAACCACTTGCTGCGTAAAGTTTTTCCTCACGTCACCTTTTGGTTGTTTTGCCAGTCACCTTAAATCTATGTCCTCTGGTTCTTGACCCTTCTGCCAGTGGGAACAATTTCTCTCTTCTGTCTAGACCCTTAATGATTTTAAATACCTGTATCAAATCTCTTAATCTTCTCTGTTCCAAGGAGAACAACCCCAGCTTCTCCAGTCTATCCATGTAACTAAAGTCCCTCTGCACCATCTCTAAGGCCTTCACATCTTTCCTAAAGTACTGTTCCCAGAACTGGACACAATACTCCAGTTGTGGCCGAACCAGTGTTTTATGAAGGTTCATCGTGACTTCCTTGATTTTGTACTCTATGCCTCTATAAAGCCCAGGATCCTGTATGCTTTTTTAACCACTTTCTCAACCTGCCCTGCCACCTTCAACGATTTGTGCACATATACCCCCAGATCACTTCCTTTTTAGATTTGTGCCCTCTAGTTTATATTGCCTCTCCTTGTTCTTACCGAAATGTATCAATTTGCATTTTTCTGCGTTAAATTTCATCTGCCACGTGTCCGCCCATGCTGCCAGCCTGTCTATATCCTCTTGAAGTCTATCACTATTCTTTTCACTGTTTACTACACTTCCAAGTTTTATGTCAAATGCAAATTTTGAAATTGTGCCTTGTATACCCAAGTTCATGTCATTACTATATATCAAGAAAAGCAGTGGTCCTAGTACTGACCCCTAGGGAACACCACTGTACATCTCCCTCCAGTCTGAAAAACAACCATTCACCACTACTCTCTGCTTCCTGTTACTTAGCTAATTCTGTATCCATGTTGCCACTGCCCCTTTTATTCCATAGGCTTCAACCTTGATGACAAGCCTATTATGCGGCACTTTGTCAAAACGCCTTTTGAAAGTCCATATACACCACACCAACTGTGTTGCCCTCATCTACCCTCTGTTACCTCATCAAAAAACTCTATCAGGTTAGTTAAACACGATTTGACTTTAGGGAAAGCCAGCATGGATTTGTTAATCAATCCACACTTGTCCAAGTGACCTGTTAATTCTGTCCCGGATTTTCGTTTCTAAAAGTTTCCCCACCACTGAGGTTAAACTGACTGGCCTATAGTTGCTGGGTTTATCCTTGCACCCTTTTTCGAACAAGGGTGTAACATTTGCAATTCTCCAGTCCTCTGGCATCACCCCTGAATTTAAGGATGTTTGGAAGATTTTGGCCAATACCTCTGCAATTTCCACCCTTACTTCCCTCAGCAACCTAGGGTGCATCCCATCTGGACTGGGTGACTTATCTATTTTAAGTACAGCTAGCCTTTCTAGTACCTCTATTAATTTTTAGCCCATCCGGTATCTCAACCATATCTTCCTTTACTGAGACTCTGGCAGCATCTTCCTTGGTAAAGAGATGCAAACTACTCATTTAGTACCTCGGCCATGTCCTCTGCCTCCATGAGTAGATTTCCTTTTTGGTCCCTAATCGGCCCCACTCCTCCTTACTACCCGTTTACTGTTTACATACCTATAGAAGACTTTTGGATTCCCTTTTATGTTGGCCGCCAGTCTATTCTCATACTCTTTGCCCCTCATTTCCTTTTTCACTTCCCCTCTGAACTTTCTATATTCAGCCTGTTTCTCACTTGTGTTATCAATCTGACATCTGTCACATGCCCCTTTTTTCTGCCTCATCTTACTCTCACTCAGGGCGCTCTGGCTTTAGTTGCCCTACCTTTCTCCCTTGTGGGAATGTACCTAGACTGTACCCAAACAATAGCCACCCATTGTTCAATTACAGTTCTGCCTGTCAATCTTTGATTCCAATTTACCCAGGCCAGATCTGATTTCATCCCACTGAAATTGGCCCTCCTCCAATTGAGTACTTTTACTTGAATGGCCCGTGTCCTTTTCCATAACTATTCTAAACCTTATGATGCTATGATTGCTGTTCCCCCACTGACACTTGGCCCGCCTTATTCCCCAGAACCAAATCCAGCAATGCCTCCTTCCTCATTGGGCTGAAAACATTTGCCAACATATTAGGCCACTGCTTTAAGGTAATGAGTAATACATATTCTGTTACATTTGTTCTGGGACTTTTTTACCCTTTGTATTGTTGTTGCATTCCAGCATTGTCAATTTATGCAGAAAAACAAGCCTTGTATCTTCAAGAAATCATGTAAATTGATTTCATATTTTGTGAATTAATCAAACTTATATAGCTGTGACACGCACACTATCCCCTGCACAAGAGGGCTCAGACCTATTTCCGAACCTCTACTAGTGTCGCTTTGTCAGTAGCTGCTGACGGGTAGTTGAGGTGGCTGACCTTCTCAGGAAGTATCTGTGCTCCAACCTTTGCATTTCAATGATGAAACAGTTGGAATCACAAACTTGCTGATTGGAATTCCTGGAACTAACCCCACATCCTGCTACTCTGGAACAGCATGCTGATGTTCCCAACAAATTTTATACTTTATTACAAATTTACCAAAAGCTGAATCAAATATTTATTTTGTTAAATTATTCTGAAATACTCCAGAAAGATTTCCATAACCAATAACACCTTTAACTAAAGAATGTGGCTTTCCTTCAAATTCCTTAGTCATGATTGTAGCAACCAGAGCAAGAAAGAGCAATATCATATCCATGAGAATTAATCATGGAGGAGCAGAGATAATCTGGGATATGAAGCTTATATCCACTTGACACTTCAGCATGGTGCTTGCCAGATGGACTGTAACTAAAGCATAAAAATAGAGACTGGAAGCTTTTGGAATGCACTTGCTGGGAGAAGCACTGAAGTCATGGAAAGGACGTAGCCTATGTCTGCGAATAGTATGTGCTTTGGTAAGATTAGAGCTCAGTGCTTTCCAGCAGGGAGATTGCTTTCCAGCTGGGAGATCATCACTTGGAAAGCCGCAACAGAGATTGTGCGTGTCCAATCTAGTTATGATTTGAAATACTGCACTGAAAGTGGTAAATTGTAGCTAGACTGTTGTCTATGTTGGTGTGCTAATATGTGAAATGCTGGAATCAGTTTACTGTGTGGAAAAGTTGCTGAGAGCTCACTAAGTACTGTAGACAGTTACTGTTTCATATCAAGAAATAAAGCTGGCTCACCATATTCAAGTGTACTCTATCAAATAAGCACTCCAAGTTTTACACTAGTTCAAACCAGATGCTGATCATGTAAATGATGAACTATGGCACCTTGTCGTGTGGCTACTTGGCATTTTGTTTTGGGGTTTGATGCAGAAATACATTAATGTGGACTTTCATTCACCTCGACAGCTCCAAGAACAAAAACAACTCTCAGCAGACTTTCTGTTATGAAGCTGTCAGTTTCACTGTCACGGTGTGCTGGACTTTTCATCTCCTTGATTCCGACTGGCGACATCCACATTTTTGTGTTCTCCCTTTCAGTAAAATGCTTTGTTCTGCACCAACTTATAACTGAGATGCATTAAATTGCATGCAATTCAATTGTGGAGATTGCTTTATTTGCTGATGATTTTTAACTTGGATTTAAAACCAGTTTAAATTTTCATCCACAAATTCAAAAAATCCACTTTGTTATGGCCTTCAATGATCTAAGGCTGCATTTACACTGCACGTTACTGTCTGTGTGAAGCAATCTCAGCAATATAAATCTGGATTCTGCCTGAGCTGGTTCTGGAGTGAATTTGAACAAGACTCTCTGGAGCCTCTTTTGGTTTGACACTGCATGAGTGTACATATAGCATGATGGCAAACCCGGTTGTAAAATGTACTTGTTAAATCTCAATTTAAATGTTGAGGGATTCTTCCCTCCCGACTGCAACATTTACATTAACAGTGTTGAGAGCTCTGCATATGTGTACATCCAGGCATGCACAGAATTCTTTTTTGGGCAGCTTATTTAAGAGTTCCAATGAGGCACAAGATGGTCAATTTAACGGGGATCTGCCTGGCTGTAACCTGAACTGCAATAACTGGTCTCTAATTGGTGCCTCAGTGTAAATTCACCCATAGTGGGTTTATGTGGCACTGGTCTTTTGACCACTGAATCACTTCTGCGATTTGAAGCTCTCCACTACAGCACGCTTTGTGTAAAAATGTTGAGTATTTTATAAAGAAATGCATGCCCTAAAATGGCTATCATTTTATCCACACAAGACTTTTCCAATACATATATCACCAAAACAGATTAGTCGTTTATCTCATTGCTGTTTGTCACCTTGATGTGTGCAAATTGACTGCTGCTGTAGCCTACTTAACAGCAACTGCACTTCAAAAGAATTCATTAGCCATGAAGCACTTTGGGGTGTCTTGACATGAAAGGTGGCATATAAATGCAAGTTCGTTCTTGATGGTTTCCAGGTTTCAAAATTGGTGGTTCCAATGAACCAAGAGCAGCAATTGAAAATTGTAGACTGTCTTTTGTTGTCAGATCCTGTTGCACAACTTGTTGACTGAAATTGAGTGGTGTATGTTTATATTTAAATGAAGGCACGACTACCTTAATCCAAGTGCAAGCTGTTTTTCTAGTTGGTGCTGATTTTCTTACTGATCGTTTGCAGCGACAAACAGGAGTTTATTTCATGTCACTGTGGAATAGGCATTTTCATATTGCAGCTCTGATTTTGGGAGAGCAGTGCCATACTGTGTTCTGGATCTGACAGAAGTGGAACTGGCAAAACCAGTCGCAGCTCCTAAGCCCACAAAAATTAGGTTTGCGCTGCTGTAATGAAGGGACTAGTTTATATTGCTTGCTGGTGGCGCACTTTCCTTTTGGTTCTAGGTTTTAAATGAAAGCGTTAAATGGAGCAAGGCTGTGGGTGCTTGCAGCTGCAGTTTGCTTGGCCTGCCTGTCTATTAGAAATTCCAGCTCTGGTGCACTGCCTGTCTGAAACCTGGCCAATACTAATAAATCACTATAATTTCCACTGAGTACCATAAGTCACTCACTATAAGCATTAGCATAACAAAGGTTGTATATTTTCATCTTCTGAAAGGCTTTATTTGTGTTTATTTTAAAGCTGGTAACAGGACCTATCAGAATTTCAGCTATATTTAAATTCTTTTTACATTGACTATCTAAAGTTGAATCACATCTCAAATGTTCAGGTTGCCACTTGATGGACTGATGTAAAGCACAGAGACTATGTATATATAAAGTAAACTCGTTCTGAGTTGGATTCCTGCTAGTACCACTTTAGACATAGTGGTATGTAAAATGCCTATTGTGTGCATGGAAAATGGAAAACAAATCTCTGGACAGGGCTGGGGAGGTGAGTAGTGTGCATTTTGTATTGTAACTCCTGATGTAGGTGACCCCTAGTTAAGCCAATGGAAGGGTTTAGGAATGGTTCTCTTCTAACCACTTGTTGCCTTGCTGTTCAGGATCGCTCTGTGCACCTTGATTATGTTCCAGCTCTCATCCCATAATTTCATCCTGCTATCTGTCCAGCCTTTATTTTACATAATGTAAATACCTTGTTAATTGCTGTTATGCCCATTGCATTATCATAGTATCATAGGTACAGCACAGGAGGAGGCCATTTGGCCCATCGTGCCTGTGCCGGCTCTTTGAAAGAGCTATCCAATTAGTCCCATTCCCCTGCTCTTTCTTCATAGCCCTGTAATTTTTTTCCCTTCAAGTATTTATCCTTTTGAGAGTTGCTATTGAATCTGCTTCCACCACTCTTTCAGGCAGTGAATTCAGATTATTACATCTCACTTTAAAAAAAAAATTATTTCCACATGTCACCTGGCTCTTTTTGCTGATCACCTTAAATCCATGTCCTCTGGTTACCAACCCTTCTGCCGCTGGAAACAGTTTCTCATTATTCTGTTAGAGATATTCAAAATTATGAACAGTTTTATCAAATCTCCCTTTAACCTTCTCTGTTCTAAGGAGAACAACCCCAGATTCTCCAGTCTCTTCACATAACTGAATCCCTCATCTCTGGCACCATTCTAGTAAATCTCTTCTGCACCCTCTCAGTCCTTGAAATCGTTCCTAAAGTGTGTTGCCCAGAATTGGACACTACTCCAGCTGAGGCCTAATCAGTGTTTTATAAAGTTTTAGCATACTTCCTTGCTTTTGTACTCTATGCCTCTATTAATAAAGCCCAGGATCCCATATGCTTTAACAGCCGTTTCAATTTGTCCTGCCACCTTCAAAGATTTGTGTATGTGCACCCCCACGTCTCTGTTCCAGCACCCCTTTAAAATTGTATCATTTAGCTTATTATTGCCTCTCCTCATTCTTCCTACCAAAAGGCATCACGACACATTTCTCTGCGTTAAATTTCATCTGCATGTGTCTGCCTATTTCACTAGTCTATGCCCTCCCAACGTCAGTTATTATCTCCACATTGTTTACTACGTGTCCGAGTTTTGTGTCATCTGCGAACTTTGAAATTATACCTTCTATACCCAAGTCCAGGTCACTAATATAGATCAAAAAGAGCAGTGGTCCTAATACCGACCCCTAGGTAGCACCATTGCATACTTTCCTCCAGCCTGAAAAACAACTGTTCACCATTACGCTTTGCTTTCTGTCCCCTAGCCAATTTAGTATCCACGCTGCCACTGTCCCTTTTAATCCCGTGGGCTTTAATTTTGCTAACAAGTCTATTATGTGCCACTTTATCAAATGCCTTTTGAAAGTCCATATACACATCAACTGCACTACTCTGGCACCATCCCCACATCTAAGGAGGTTTGGAAGATTGTGGCCATAGCCTCTGTAATTTCCACCCTTACTTCCCTCAGCAACCTAGGATGTATCCCATTTGACTGGGTGACTTTTCTACTTGAGTACTGCCAATCTTTTAATTACCTCCTTTATTTTTATACTATCCAATATCGCTTCTACCTCCTTACTGCTACAATGGCAGCATCCTCTTCTCTAGTGAAGACAGATGTGAAGTATTCATTTAGTGCCTTAGCCATGTCCTCTGTCTCCACAAGAAGATCTCTAGCTGTCCCCAATCAAAAATTCATTGGAGCATCTGGTTCCTTTACCTGAAAACATACATGCTCCCTCTAATATGTACTTAAGCCTAGTACAAGTGCCCTTCTTTCCTTCCCCACCCATAGCTGTACAGAAACACCCTCCAGACATAAGTGGTATGGGCAAAAATTCCAATTTATTTTGGAATGAGTCTAATTTCTGAATGGGTTGTCTTTTTAGGGTACATGCAATTGGCAATGTCTCGTGGATTGAAACAGGCTGGCAATTGAGAACAATGTTATAGAAGCTTTTCATTCATGGCATCTCGTACTTTTGAACATTTTTCAGGAAAGAAATCATTTGATTCTTTGGAGATGTATCTTGGTAGACATTTGATGCAGAACAAGGCTAAGGTCATTTGTTTAGGTGTTTCCCAACATATTGAACATTGTACCAGAGACACAGTGCTGCAAATGTTTAAAGCTCATTGGCATTTAAGATTTCTGCCAAGGCACTGGCAGTTGTAGTGGGCTGGTACACTGGCCCATCGCCTGAGACCTGGCTTTGACTCCATCTTGGGCAAAATATCTCTAGCTGTAAAGCTTCTCTCAGTAGCTTTGGGAACTTGGAATCCATGGGAGTAAGTCCAAAGTGAGCAAGTGATCTCTAATGTGGTACTAATTAGCACAAAGAAAATCATTAGGCTCACCTTGGTCATAAAGATAACTGGAAAGTGCACCATTGCAATTTAAGCTAAGTCATGTTATTGGTACAGTTTATGCTATAACTGATCTGGATGCTTGCTGCTGACTCTGCCTACAGTGCAAAACGGTTTCTGCACTTGTGCTCTGACATTCTTCAGTGAGTATGAAAATACACTATATAACTTCAAGGCACTCAACTCAGTTATGGAACTTAAGGAGCAGAACTTTCCTCCAGATAGTGAGGCCCCTGTGTCCCAAGTGTGTATTGGGTGAGCTCTGACTTAAGTTTTTTTGATTGAGAATGAACTGAGCAAGTTGTAGACTGTTACCTCTTGTGTATATAAAACCAAACTAGATGGGTTTTCCTTGGAAAGAGAAAGTTACATGGAGGCTGGAAGAGCACTTGTCTCCTGTGACTTGTGTAGTGGAGTTGTGCGTAATCCATCCAAGTGGACGTTAGAAGGTTGGTTCTGTGATCGGTGCTCCCAGTGGGGAGTGGTGCTCAGTTTTCCCAAGAGGTACTCCCTGCTGGAATTCTGGATGTGGATTTGCTCCTTAGATGTGCAAACCTTTACTATGGGCTTTTATTCTGCAGGGTTACATTTTTCCATTGACCTGATTTGCAGATGGCTTTAAATGGCAATAATTCTTCTGTTCCATCTAGGGTTTCAGTTAGAGTAAATGTGACCTTGTAAGTAAAAGAAAATGTGTCTTGTGTGTCAGCTTGCATCACAAATAATGTAAGTTAATCTGACAGTTGCAGCAGTTTTCACATGCAAAAATAGTCTCAAATGCAATTTTTTTTAAACAAAGCAATTTTTGCACACTTCCACTTTTTTATTCAGGCTTGTCTGAATTAGTGTTTAGTATTGATCGGACTGCAATCAATCAGAATAGCACTGTACCTTTTGTGACCCTTAAAAAAAACTTGTACTGGAGCTAAGTTGAAGACAGAAAAATGTCATTCCTCCTTGCTTTACCCAGCATTACAGTTGCGATAGAGCTGAATTAGCCTTTTTTTTTGACATTTATGACATTAAGTGGCAACTCCATTGCATCTCTATTGGTCCTGTAATCTTTTTGGGCTTGGCCTCATCAAAAAATTCCTATGCCCCTTGTGCGCACACAATAATGGATATAGAGATTTATGCAGGGGGAGGCGAAGGCTCTTTTCACTTTCTCCTCCTCACACCCCCCCCCCCCTCCCCCCCCGGCCCAATCTTCTGATCTGTGACTTTATCAAATTTGTTTTTGGCGATTAGTTTTCAGTACTGATGGGCATGTGAATTTAACTGGCAGAGCATCTACATGTTACACCAAAGGATAAATGGTGGTGAGGCATTTTTATTCCTGAGATAGAAAGAATGATTGGCGGCTTCGCTGCGTTGCTTTGAAAATCGCGTGAAGCTTGAAGCAGCCACTCACTGTGACTGGCATTGGTAACACTTTAGCCCCGACAAAACTGCAATGATAATGCAGTGGGACTGCTCACTGAGGGAAACTCCAAGCCAGATGTCGGAAACCCATGGGTTTTCATTGCAGTGGTGTCTGTTACAATTTGAGTCACCACTTAAAGCCCTGTACTTGTCACAGCAATTTACAGCAATGGAGCTGGTACACATTCATTCCAACACGGACCTTCCTGCATTTTGTTTGCCCTGCTCAACTTTTAAGCATTACAATGTTGACATTACTTTACAATTAGCTTTAAGGGCTCCTTACAAGTTTTTTAATGCATGTTTGCAGTTTGTACAAATTTTGGCAAACCCTGTTTTGATTTTTTTTCCTTTTTTGCTGTGCCTCAGAGTTTGAGAACTGTTGTAGTGCAACAGATTGGAGCTTATATTTTAAAACAGTTGGCAACAATGAATTTTAAATGATCTTTTCGAGAAGTAAAAGCACACTCCGACCTTTTGTGACACTGGCCCTCTTTAGGTTGTTGACCTCTGTCCATGAGGCTGGGCAGATGGTCTAATGAAAGCTCTGCTAATATTGGGAAGTGTGAGAATAAATTGGGTTTACTTGCCCTGTGTGTCTCTATAACAGACAAATGGTAAATTCCATATAATACGCTCCAATGTGTCAGAGTATTGTAATAAAAATTCCCAATCTGTAGCCTGTATGAGGTGGGAGGGTATCAAATCTTTCTCCACCACATACACATTCTAGAATTAGATCAAGATCAATTGTTCTTTACAACAACCTGTATTAATATAGTGCCTTTTAATGTAGAAAAATGTCCCAAGGCACTTCTCAGAAGGGTAATCAGACAAAAAATTGACAGGGCCAAAGATGATATTCGGAGGAGTGACTCAAAGCTTGATCAGAGGTTGGTTTTAAGGAGAGTCTTAAAGGAGGAGAGAGAGGTTTAGGGAGGGAATTCCAGAGCTTGGGGCCTAGATGACTTAAAGTACGGCCACCAATGGTGGGGCTTGCACAAGAGGCCAGTGTTGAGGCAATGCAGAGTTCTCTGAGGGATGTAGGGCTGGAAGAGATTAGAGGTAGGGAGAGGCAAGGCCATGAAGGGATTTGAACACCGAGAATTTCAAATTGGAGACATTTCATTTATGATGCTTAAATTGGCAGGACTGCCCTACATAAACCATTTAATGATATTGATTAATGGCCAAACCAGAGCACTCAACAGCAGGGCTACAGTACAAAAGAAGGAAATGCAACTTAACTATTACTTGCCGGAGACATTGAAGACTGAGATCGACACATGCATAACTAACATTTCTCTTGTTAAATTACAATTGCAGTGATAGTTATTACCATCACAAGGTTAATTATTAGTGTTTGCAGTAAAGGCAAGTTGATTCTTAAAATCAACAATCTGAATCGTAAGTACAACAGTTTTGCCCAGGATTACAGTGTGTTTAAGTTCAAAGTCTGTATTCAGTGTATCACTGCTAGGTGTCCAGTTTTAAGGCTGTCTCTTGATGTGAACATTAAAAACTATACAACCTCTTGCTGAATTTGAGCCAGGTGTGGCAGCAGACCGTGCTGATCACCTCTGGGACATGTCTGTAGAAAGCTTTGATAGTTTAGCTAGTCTGGCACCTACTATAAATTTGTGACTCTTGCAAAGTTTTTTTTTAGTGCTCAGAAACACTGTTCATTCCTAAGATGCCTGTTTCTAAAGGCCGTCTAAAACTTCTGACACGTCCTGAAAGCCGTAGCAAACATTTTGCTAACCTTCTTTCAACTTCAGTAAACTTAGATTAATAGACCATAACTAAGTATTTTAAACTATGACTGTAAATGCCTTAAACTAGCATAGAGAAACCCCACTTTGGGCAACTTAACCAAGGAAAAGTAATTTGGTTATGTAGAGCCCTTTCCAAGGTGCCACTTGTGTGTAGACATGTCTGATTTATAATTGCCTATGGAAAATTTAGCAAGATGCTATGCGAGACTGATGAGTCAGGGAGTCTCATTACACAGTGCTCGGTCATTCTGTCTGGTTCCTAGTTCTTATTGAGGACCCAAAGAAGTAGATCTTCCTTGATTTGTTCTTAATGATCCAGCTGAGATTGGCAGATAACTCTGAATTATTGCAGGTATGAAATGATCTGTCATTATATCACTCAGCATGTTGTGACATGAATGCACTGGAATATAGCAAGTTCGCACTTCAATACAAGTGTCAAAGTATAAATTCTTCCACTAGATGCTGCTAATACAAATGCCATGGTAGTCTTTTTTTCTTTTAAATTGCTGGTCTTAATCTACCAGCAATATCTGGTGACATTAAGCAGGTTTATTTGATCCGTGTGCAATTTCACTTGTGAAATTTAAGATGAAAATTGCTGCAAAAAATCATGAAACTGTAGTTCTATTATTACAGTGCCCTTTAAGGGAACAATATCAACCTCAGGATATGCCTGGTTCCTAAAACATGAGCAGACGTGTGGCTACATTGCACAAAAATGAGCCAGCAAAGATTTGGTTTTTTTAAGTCATACACTCCAGTTGTTTTTAAGTGGCGTAATTTGTCAAAATGTTTTGTTTGCCCTTGGGTAGATTGTCTTCCTCCTTGTGATGACTGGTTGGACACAAGTAAAATTTGTAATTTGAGTTTTAAAATTTTTTTTAAACAATACACTTTTTGTTAGGAGCTGGTCACGTGGAAAGTTTCCTAATATTTGCATACGCACAATGTGCACAAGATGTTGTCCAAATCCCTAGCAGACCTGCTATACTGAACTAGAGAAGCAAGCATGCCGTTCCATTTGTAAACTAGCCCCTTTCCCCGAGCATGATGGATAACAGGAAAATAAAAGTATGTAAAATATGTGCAAATATAAAAAGTACAAGGTTTATGCTATTCTAGTTTTTGTTTTCCCTCCCTTCAGATCCCCCCATCCCAATCTGCAAGAGGCACTAGGACATAATTGTTTCTCAAAACAGTAATTCCAAGTACTTTTAGGTTTAATTGTATCTGTTTGTAGTATTCAATTTGGATCTTCCCCAACTTATGAAGTTGAAAAAAAATGTTCTCAGCAGCTTGTACAGTGCTGGTGCTCAGCTGCCCTCTGCTGTTGCAAATTGTCATTGCCTTTAACCTTACTACTAAAAGATATGCTGGAAATGCACAGAAGCTCCGTCAAGACCTGTAAAGGGAAAAGGCAGGTTGAAGTTTTGGGTATCACCCTTAAGAATTGCAAAAACCGTTTGCAGCATTTCGTGTGTTTTGTTTGCCAGTAGAGCTGGATTCCCAGTGCTTGGGGTTTCATCTGGTCCACAGATTGCAGTTGGGACATCATGCATTAAGAATTTATTCTTCACTGGTGTAGGTTTAAAATTTCAATGAAATATGCAGCTGTTGTGTATACTTATGACTGGCTTACATTGAATTTGTCACACTTCAAATGTCAGCTTGGCTTGGCTGGTGGTAATTTTGCTTGAGTCAAGTTATGGATTCAATACTATCAGGACGTGTGCCCATAATCAAGGTTGATGTGTCAGTACAGCACTGAGAGTGTGCTACATTGTCTGAGCAGCTAAGATATTAAACCAAATCCCCATCTGCTTGTTCAGGTAAGAGAACCTGTAACAACTTTTGAAGAACAAAGATCTCTGACCAACATTCATCCCTCAACCAACCTACCAAAACAGGTTAATTATTCATTCATATTGCTGTTTGTTTGCCTAATTTGGCTACACTTCAAAAGCAAATCATTGATTGCAAATATGAAGGTACTATATAAATGCTGGTTCCTTTTTTCCCCCCTTATTTTGTTATAGATTATTCTCCACTCCTGCATGGGCAGGAGTCAGCTGAACTTGGCATTTCCCATGTCATTCCAATAAATAAGTCAGCCCTTAAAGCTGTTTTCATAAATTTATAGCTTCTGAAAACTGAGTTAAAGGACAACTTCTGAGATGGCAGGCAGGCAGCCTTTGAATGAGTAGGAGCATGAGAAAACACAGACAAGAAAGAAACCTCATGTCATGGTCAGCACTTACAAGATATATTATGAGGTGGTAGGCAGAATAAATGAACAAAATCCAAAGCTTTGAGAAGGATCTTTACTGATTTCATTTGCTTTACAATTTGCTCAAATGCATTAGCACAAGACTTTACAGATTTGATTACAAATTCTACTGCACATGGCATTGAACTGTTAAATTGTCCTACTCGCTAGCAAATCTCTGATATTGTAACTCGGATAGGGTATTCTCCATGTTCTGTTCTAAAACCTCCCTCTTTTTTGGTATATGATTTTGGTATATAATGTTTTGAAATTAGTGTTGGAAATTAAAGCCCCACAGTGGTCTCAGATTGGATAGTGACATTACTATGTTGCAACTTCAATGGAGCCTGCTGTTAGAGGAAAAAAAACTGCCCCCTAAAATGACTCAGTATTTTCAGTAAATTTTAAAACTGTTTCAGCATGTGACCAAGCATCTTCGGCTTTTCTTGCATGGTGTGATGTTATCTGGAACCACTGATTGGGTTACTGTCTTGTACCTCACTGGCCGGCATCCAATATCCTCTCCTCAATCAAAAACAAAATCTTGAGTTAATTTAACAGCTGGAAAATAAAACCATGTCAATGCAAATTTTTTGATTCTTAACGAACAGCTGGAGAAGAAGAGTGTTTGGTGCAGTTTCACCATGAGGTGGAACCAGAGTCTAAATGTGTTGAAACATATAGAGTGAGAAACTGGTCGATGGGTCTCTCTGTATCTGCAATGTAACCAGGGCTTTTGCATAAGTTGCAGAGTTAAAGTCTTAATTTAAAAGGCCACAATGTGGATTGGTGGTAATAAAGATTCGGAATGTCTTCCCTAGCGGAGCCTGGGTTTGAGGCCTCTGGCTTAACCTGTGTTCAAACGTGCTTGCCTCTTTGAACGATCTACAATATGATATGCTTTGTCATATAGAAGGCATGTTGGCACTTAATACCTGCCATCTTTGAGGCAAAAACTGGTGGGGTCGTGATGCCAACTATAGTATCAATGATGGTATTTCACAAAAATGTATAAACCAAAACTATGGGGAGAGGGGAGAAGAGGGGGAGGCAAGGGATCCCACAAGCGATCAAGTTGTATCCTTTTAGGCTGCTTCAGAAATGCTGGGTGTACGAGAGGAAAAGTTGGTGTAGAATTTTCCGGTATTAATGTCCTAAGGATCACAAAAGATGGTCTCAGGAGCAGCACCAGGCGTACTTCAATGAGGTGCCAACCTGGTGAAGCTACAACACAGGACTACATGCATGCTAAACAGCAGAAACAACATGCTATAGACAGAGCTAAGCGATTCCACAACCAACATATTAGATCAAAGCTCTGCAGTCCTGCCACATCCAGTCGTGAATGGTGGTGGACAATTAAACAATTAACAGGAGGAGGCGGCTCTGTAAACATCCCCATCCTCAATGATGGCAGAGTCCGGCACGTGAGTGCAAAAGACAAGGCTGAAGTGTTTGCAACGATCGTCAGCCAGAAGTGCAGAGTAGATGATCCTTCTCTGCCTCCTCCCGATATCCCCTCCATCACAGAAGCCACTCTTCAGCCAATTTGACTCACTCCACGTGATATCAAGAAACGGCTGAGTGCACTGGATACAACAAAGTCCATGGGCCCCGACAACATCCTGGCTGTAGTGCTGAAGGTTTGTGCTCCAGAACTAGCCGTGCCACTAGCCAAACTGTTCGAGTACAGCTACAACACTGGCATCTACCCGACAATGTGGAAAATTGCCCAGGTATGTCCTGTCCACAAAAAGCAGGACAAATCTAATCTGGCCAATTACCATCCCATCAGTCTATTCTCAATCATCAGCAAAGTGATGGAAGGTGTCATCGACAGTGCTATCAAGCGGCACTTACTCACCAATAACCTGCTCAGTTTGGGTTCTGCCAGGACCACTCGGCTCCAGACCTCATTACTACCTTGGTCCAAACATGGATAAAAGAGCTGAATTCCAGCGGTGAGGTGAGAGTAACTGCCCTTGACATCAAGGCAACATTTGACCGAGTGTGGCACCAAGGAGCCCTAGTAAAATTGAAGTCAATGGGAATTGGGGAAAACTCTCCAGTGGCTGGAGTCAAACCTAGCACAAAGGAAGATGGTCGTAGTTGTTAGAGGCCAATCATCTCAGCCCCAGGACATTACTGCAGGAATTCCTCAGGGCAGTGTCCTATGCCCAACCATCCTCAGCTGCTTCATCAATGACCTTCCCTCCATCAGGTCAGAAATGGGGATGTTCGCTGATGATTGCAGAGTGTTCCGTTCCATTTGCAACCCCTCAGATAATTAAGCAGCCCGAGCCCGCATGCAGCAAGACCTGGACAACATCCAGGCTACGGCTGATAAGTGGCAAGTAACATTCATGCCAGGCAATGACCATCTCCAATGAGAGAATCTAACCACCTCCCCTTGACAGTCAACGGCATTACCATCGCCGAATCCCCCACCATCAACATCCTAGGGGTCATCATTGACCAGAAACTTAACTGGACCAGCCACATAAATACTTTGGCTACAAGAGCAGGTCAGAGGCTGGATATTCTGTGGCGAGTGACTCACCTGACTCCCCAAAGCCTTTCCACCATCTGCAAGGCACAAGTCAGGAGTGTGATGGAATACTCTCCACTTGCCTGGATGAGTGCAGCTCCAACAACACTCGAAGCTCGACACCATCCAGGACAAAGCAGCCCGCTTGATTGGCACCCCATCCACCACGCTAAACATTCACTTCATCCACCACCGGCGCACAGTGGCTGCATTGTGTACCATCCACAGGATGCACTGCAGCAACTCGCCAAGGCTTCTTCGACAGCACCTCCCAAACCCGCGACCTCTACCACCTAGAATGACAAGAGCAGCAGGCACATGGGAACACCACCACCTGCACGTTCCCCTCCAAGTCTCACGACATCCCGACTTGGAAATATATCACCGTTCTTTCATTGTCGCTGGGTCAGAATCCTGGAACTTCCTACCTAACAGCACTGTGGGAGAATCTTCACCTCACGGATTGCAGCGGTTCAAGAAGGCGGCTCACCAGCACCTTCTGAGGGCAATTAAGGATGGGCAATAAATGCTGGCCTTGCAGGGACGCCCACGTCTCATGAATGAATTTTTTTTAAAAAATGGTTGTATTCCAATATTTCAAGGTTTCATAGCATACCAGATAAGGATCAGCTCCTAATGGTGAAATAAAGGAGAAAAATGTAGACTGCCTGTCCGAGTTACGATGTCAACACAGATTCGCTACTGAGTAGGACAATTTAATAGTTCATTGCAATGTGCAGTAGAATTTGTGATCAAATCTGTAAAGTCTCTTGCTAGTGCATTTGAGCAAATTGTGTGGTTCAGACTCTGGATTCTTGTTTAAACTTTCATCCTCGATTTTGGTGAGTTTATTTTTGGTTGGTTGCTCAACTGTACCTCCAGATGGCGCTCAACTGGAGAGGAGAGAAATTGGCAAAATTGAACCACCCCTGGCTGTGAAGTTGCGTGGCATCTACCAGGGAGAATTTTTTTAAAAGGTGTACAAGTATAGTGACAATCTGCTAGTATTACAGTTAAAAATCATTTGGGTGTTAACAGCTGCCTTCAGCTGTGAATATTAGATTTTTAAATAAATTTCAAAACTATCTGGATATCCTTTGGAATTTATAAAATGCCTAATTCGTACATTATAATAGCATTTACATATACTAGGTCGTACTGTGTACAGTTTTCTTTGCTGCATCCTTGGTCTTCCAATGCAGTGCTTTCAAACTGACTTCCTGACGAGACAAAAAGCTTTGTTCTACTCAGCACAAAATTGTCAGAATTTCTAATAGGTGCATGCTATTTGATACCTGCTTTGTAAGAAGATATACTTAAAAATTATGAAATAATTCAACTTTAATGTTGCAGTCACATTTAATAGTTACCCCTCTTGTATAATTGGGGTACAGCCTCAATTTTTTAAAATGTCAAATTATAAAATTGGGTGGGTGACTGTGTTCAGCTTTTGAAATCCTAATGATCAGATGCAATGATTGCATGAAGACAGAACCAATGGCAGTTGCACACTTCAGAGGCTTGTAACCATTAAATGGACTTGATACTGTGTGTACTTTGATGCTGAACCGTCAATCAGCTCAATGTTAAAAAAAATTCATTATTGGTACAGCAGTTGAAACAGAAACTGGGGTTCATTTCTAGAGGGATAGAATTGAAAAGCAGTTATGTTAAACTTGTATAGATCCTTGGTTAGACCCCACTTGGAGTACTGTGCACAGTTCTGGTCTCCATATTATAAAAAGGATATAGAGGCACTAGAGAAGGTGCAAAAAAGATTTACAGGGAAGATACCAGAACTGAGGTTATACCCATCAGGAAAGATTGAACAGGCTTGGGGCTCTTTTCTCTAGAAAAGAGAAGACTGAGGGGAGACCTGATAGAGGTATTTAAGATTATGAAAGGATTTGATAGGGTAGATGTAGAGATATTGTTTCCATTCATGGGGAGACCAAATCTCAGTCATAAGTACAAGCTAGTAACCAATAAACTCAGGAGAAACTTCTTTACCCAGAGGGTGGTAAGAATATGGAACTTGCTACCACAAAAAATAGTTGAGATGAATAGCATCGATGCATTTAAGGGGAAGCTAGATAAACACGAGGGAGAAAGGAATAGAAGGATATGCTGATATGGTTAAATGAAGAGGGGTGGGAGGAGGCTTGCGTGGAGTATAAACACTGGCCTGGACCAGTTGGGCTGAATGGCCTATTTCTTTGTACATGCAATGTAAATCCATGCAATTGGTCTGTATATTTTTAAGACTATATATATTTGTGGAACAGACATACTAAAGAATTTTGAGTAATGCTAGCACCAATCTGCCAAGCATATGTCAGCAGATGTATCTGGTACTGAAATGGTGAAGTTTAATGAAGCATGTTGGAGTGCAAAATCTCTGCTTATTTCAAATGAAAATCTGAAACAGACTCCAAAGATGGATTTTCATTGTTTTAGCACCTACGGATGGGTGCCTCCTGGAAGTGTTCTTGGCCCCACTCATCTCCTTGCAGTAACCTGATGAATGATATAAAGAATGACAACTTTGCTGCTAACACGGAGTGGTTAGTTCCCCAGTGTAACTAAAGTTGGCCAAATCCCTGGAGGCAAGACAAACAGATCTGGGCAGGTGAAGGAGACCCAGTTAGTAAATGCTGAAAGCTGGATTATAAAATCTCCAGTAAAATATTTTTCTGCTTTGCTCAGAGGTTGTTCCTGATCTACAACTGATACAAACAAGTGGGATGATGACTCAAAGGTGGGAGCAGAGTGAAATCCTCAAGAAAACTCCTCTTTCCAGGTCACTTTTGTCAGGCCTATATCTGCCGAGTGATGGAATGTTTTGGTCTGGTTTTGCCAGCAGCCACGAAAACTCCTCTTGACTGTGTATGGTCTTGGTAAGCCAGTGTGCTCCAGAAATGGTGTTGGAATTGCTGCTGATCAATTAATTACATCAGATTAGTATTTCCCGACTCTCATTCCTCTTCCATGTTACGACTGGAGCAGCTCTCCAGCAACTACTGGTGGTAAGCCTGTACTTCCATGTTTATGCGGAGAGCACAAGTTGAAGCAACTGCATTTCAATCTATAAGCTCTCCCAGTGGCAAGGCTTCACCCACCTGCCTGTGGAACTTTCCCCAGCCGCTTGATAACCATAACTTGCTAAACCATGGTTACTGGGGCATGCATTAGGCCACAGAATATCTGTAACTTGACAGTTAATATTCGTCTGATTTCCCCTGTCGTCTTGTGCGTGCAGCAACGGCAGGGGTTGGTTATATTTGGATTGCTGTTAATTTCACATGAAACTGAGGTTTTTGGCCTGCTGATTTAACTTGTGTTGGGTTTCTTTGTATGTTTCAAAATAAAAATCTACCACCTATACCGAGGAACTGAAGCCACCACACCACCATTTTTAATTTTAGTATAAAATAGGAACAAAATGCTTAACACTCCACAGCTGCTGCCTGACTTGCTGAGAGTTTCCAGCATTTTCTGTTTATTTCAGATTTCCAGCATCTGCAGTATTTGTTTTTAATTTTAGCATTTGGCTAGTAAATGTAAAAATTATTTTCTTTTACAATAAATGTCTAATTTGATTATGCTGAACATTTGTGCAAGGTTGTGTTTCCATAGTCTCCTGCCAATTATTCTATGTAATATAGCTGCAGTTCATTCCAATTTTCAATTTGTTATTCATGGAAGTCCAGTATTTCCAACAGTAGTATTTGCTGTATTGATTTTCTTTTCAATATGCATATAGTTATTAAAATCTTCCTAATAGTTTGTACAGCCGCTGAAAATATATTAAGTAAATCTCCATTTTGTTTCCTCCTTGTTTTGAATGTGGTTACTCATAGTTGGGGTGTGGTTCCACTGGTACCAGCAGTTTTGTGGTAGCTTGCTCAAGTGCCCATTTTTGCATGTGAACCTCGGGCTAAGAGTATATGCAGGTGATTTTTTTTTCCCACCAGAATCCAAAACAGTCTTAAGCTGAATATCTACAAGTGTGACCTCCTTGGTAGAGTTCACTGGATAAGAATGAAGAGAGAGAATCGTGGATGGTTTCATCTCTAACCCAGAGACAATTGAAGCTAACTATTATGTTCTCCCTCTGGGCTGAGCTGAAATAATTCACCCTAGACATTGGATTAAATCAGAGGACCTTGCTGATCAGCATAGCTCATTCTAACACCACGTGGTGCACTGAGTCATTGGATGAGTCTTCTGGTAAATTTCTGATGGAGACATATTGGATTGAATGGGATTAAAGAGCATTCCCGCACTTCCATATAAATCTCATACTTGCGCTTTTTAAAAAGTTCTTAAATGGATTTTCAGTTCATCCCAATTCTATGAATACATTGTAGTTCAGTATATTCTTCACTAATGACCAGTGATATTTAGTTCTCTGGTTACAATTTCGTATTTTTCCATCTGCATAGAAATGTTCTTTTGGGGGGGTGGGGTTGAGAAACACGAGTGACTGCTCTTGGGTTGAGAATTGGGAAAATGTGCAAGTTTTCAGTAATTGGCTTTGCATCATAACTATATGGGACATACTATTCATCATGCTCTGAGGAGAAATTAATTCAGCTGACAAAATAAAATACTGCACTCATCTATTCATATTATAGAGGGGTCTAGTAACCAACTGTAATCAGTCAGCTACGGTGTGACAAATTTTGGAATGATTAAATTGAAAATTGAAAAATGGCTGGTGCAGCATGAGCCCAATTGTAAGAATTCCATTTTTGAATGTTTGAATCTTAAAATCTGTGATCCATGCATCCATTTACAATAGAGCTCTTTTAAATAGACACCACTCTGCCAATTTACCTGATTCATTTAAAAATAATTAACAACTTCTACAGTGGTACACTTGTTAAAAAGAGCACTTTAGCAGACATGAGAAATTGTAAATGTTGCAAATAATTTAAAAAAAATCTTTTCAATGTACAAGATTGCAGTATGGTCTTACTGAGTTTTTAACATTCACAGTCTTAATTTAGTTTAGTGCATCAGTGGTAGGCGTCCAGTCTCTAGCCTGTTCCTCTTGACTATAAAATAGTACAGTCCCCACTGCTTATACCCGCAGTAAGTCGGAAATTAACAATCCATCCCTACCTCAGAAAGCTATTTAAATACAATACCAGTATGGAAAGCCGCAAGTTCCAGTGTTGACTCTTTAATATTTGGAAAGTTTCAGTTATTGTATTTCATGTTTTGGTGGATTTTTATGATGGGACCAAAACTAACGCTTGGGACCGGCTTCCCACCTCTCAATGAGCTAACATCGGGGCTCTCATATCAGTTTAAAAATAAGTTATTATTTGAGGCCGTGTACATCACATCTGGATAAATTTGATTTTGCTTTTTTTGGATCTTCTGTCCCTGTGGGCAGGACAAACCAGAGCTGTTCAGCATTATAGAATCTGCCAGAACCAAACAAGTGTTCAGTCCAGCCGAATATTCTTTATGGGAGTTTGTAGTCACTTCAAATTGACTACTGCACAGCTTACAAAAGAATGCTGGAGACAAAGTGGTCTGCAATGAACAAGTGATCAATTAAGGGAGTGGTTGATCTGGCTTACAGAGACTGAAGTACACAACAGTCTGGTCAGTTTCACCTCTGTTCTTTCAACTTCGTAAACAGCAATTGCAGGCTAGTTAAGACTGAAGGTGGGTGGGGCTGCCTCAAAGGACTTCCTGATAGGTAATTAACACCCGGCCTGCTTAATATGGTTTAAGTAGCACCTTTATAATTGATGCATATGGCATCATATTAGCATTGGCTAAGTAATAGGAAATAGAGTAGTGGTGAATGGTTTTTTGGACTGGAGGGGGAGGTATACAGTAGTGTTCCCCAAGGCTTGGTACTAGGACCATTACTTTCTTTGATAATGACTGGGACTTGGGTGTACAGGGCACAATTACAAAATTTGTAGATGACACAAACATGGAAGGGTAGTGAACAGTGAGGAGGATAGTGATAGACTTCAAGAGGACATAGACAGGCTGGTAGAATGGGCTGACATGGCATTACCATCGCCAAGTCCCCCACTATCAACATCCTGGGGGTCACCATTGACCAGAAATTTAACTGGACCAGCCATATAAATACTGTGGCTACAAGAGCAGGTCAGAGGCTGGGTATTCTGTGGTGAGTGACTCACCTCTTGACTCCCCAAAGCCTTTCCACCATCTACAAGGCACAAGTCAGGAGTGTGATGGAATACTCGCCACTTGCCTAGATGAGTGCAGCTCCAACAACACAAGAAGCTCGACACCATCCAGGACAAAGCAGCCCGCTTGATTGGCACCTCATCCACTACCCTAAACATTCACTCCCTTCACCCCGGCACACCGTGGCTGCAGTGTGTACCATCCACAGGATGCACTGCAGCAACTCGCCAAGGCTTCTTCGACAACACCTCCCAAATCCGCGACCTCTGCCACCTAGAAGGACAAGGGCAGCAGGCACATGGGAACAAAACCACCTGCACGTTCCCATCCAAGTCTCACACCATCCTGACTTGGAAATATATCGCCGTTCCTTCATCACTCGGTCAAAATCCTGGAACTCCCTTCCTAACAGCACTGGGAGAATCTTCACCGCACGACTGCAGCAGTTCAAGAAGGTGGCTCACCACCACCTTCTCAAGGGAAATTAGGGATGGGCAATAAATGCTGGCCTCGCCAGCAATGCCCACATCCCATGAACGAATTTTAAAAAAAAATGAAATTCAACTTGGAAAAGTGTGAAGTGATACATTTCAGTAGGAAGAACAAAGAGAGGCAATATAAACTAAAGGATACAATTCTAAAAGGGGTGCAGTAACAGAGACCTGGGGGTATATGTGCACAAATCGTCTAAAGTGGGCAGGGCAGGTTAAGAAAGCATATGAGCTCCTGGGCTTCATAGAGGTGTGGAGTACAAAAGCAAGGAGGTTATGATGAACCTTTGTTTCAAAGAAAAACTGGTTCAGCCACAACTGGAGTATTGTGTCCAGTTCTGGGCACCACTTTAGGAAGCATGTGAAGACCTTAAAGGGTGCAGAAGAGATTTACTAGAATGATTCCAGGGATGAGGGACTTCAGTTACGTGCTTAGACTGGAGAAGCTGGGGTTGTTCTCAGAGGAGATTTGATAGAGGTATTCAAAATCATGAAGGGTCTGGACAGAGTAGATAGAGAAACTGTTGCCATTGGCAGAAGAGTCAAGAACCAGAGGACATAGATTTAAGTTGATTGGCAAAAGAACCAAAGGTGACATGAGAACTTTTTTACACTGCCGTGGTTGTGATCTGGAATGCTCTCAGCGGGGGTGGTGGAGGCAGATTCAATCATGGCTTTCAAAAGGAAATTGGATAAGTACTTGAAGGGAAAAAAACTTGTAGGGCTATGGGGATAGGGTGGGGGAGTGGGACTAGCTGGATTGCTCTTGCATGGACTCGAATGGCCTCCTTCCATGCTGTAACTATTCTATAAATGGTCATCATTTGCCTGATATAGGCAGCTGTCTGGGATAAACTGGGCTGTTGTAAGTGCTGGGGAAATTTTTTTTTCTACCATGCGAAAAAATGTCAATTTCCAATTTTCTTTTGGTACCCTTAACTTTAAACTGTGTCCCCAGATCTCCAATCCTGCACCGAATAGAAAAGCTTTTCTGGATCTAATTTTATATTGCTGAAAATTTTTAGAAACCTCTAAGACTCTTTGCCTTCAGGAAAGTAAGGGGCCAGGGTGGCTATCACTCTGGGTTCACAGCTTTGTAACACTCCCCTTGACACACTCCAATGCAGTGACCAGAATCGAACAGTACTACAGATGTGGTCTCACCGAGGTCAGATACAACTTCAAAGTTACTTCCTTTGACACCTTTTGCTGCACATCCTATGATTTTATATGCTTTCCTGCAAAAGTGAATCTACAGTTTTAATGGCCTATCATAAACATAATAGGAGTAGGCCATAAAGCCCCTCGAGCCTGCTCCGCCATTCACTAAAATCATGGTTGATCTTCGACCTCAACTCCACTTTCCCGCCTGGTCCCCATATACCTTGATTCCCCTAGAGTCCAGAAATCTATCTCAGTCTTGAATAACCTCACATTTCCCCACATTACACTTTATCTGCCACCTTGCCCACTCACTTAACCTGTCTATTTCCCTTTGCAGACTGTCCTCCTCACAGCTTACTTTCCCACTTATCTTTGTATCATTAGGAAACTTGGATACATTACATCGGTCACTTCATCTAAGTCATTAATATAGATTGTAAATAGCTGAGTCCCAAGTACCGATCCTTGCGGCACCCCACTGGTTACAGCCTGCCAACCTGAAAATGACCCGTTTATCCCTACTGTGTTCTGTCCATTAACCAATCCTGTATCCATGTTAATATATTACCCCCAACCCCATGATCCCTTATCTTGTGTAACAACCTTTTATGCAGCACCTTATCGAATACCTTTCGAAAATCCAAATATATGACATCCACTGGTTCCCCTTTATCTACCCTGCTAATTACATCCTCAAAAAACTCTAGTAGATCTGTCAAACACTTTCCCTTTCATAAAACCATGAAAACTATTTACCACAACACCCTGCTCTTAGCTTGAGCACCTTACCATTTCATATCATTTACATTCTCAATTCTTTCTAAGCCCATGATTTATACTTTAGTTTTGAACACATCTGCCCATTGTGCCTGTCATTGATTCCATTTGCCGCAGTACTTCCTGCTAGGGTATAGTCCTGTTGGCAGCAGCACTGGCAGTATCTCACTCATGTCATTTTACTGTAATCATCTATGGTGTCAGTGAGCCATGATGGGTGAGCCCAATCCTATCTTCACTCACTGACCATATACATGTTTCTAGCAAGCATCAGAATGGGAATATTGTTTGTGCATGCTTTTGTCGTGTTTGGGCATTGGGAGGTGACCAAGTTGAATACAGGTAATAGTAATGCTAGTGCCTGAGGTATACAGAGGTCCTCTCTACTTTGTGATTCTAGTGAATATTAAAGATCCCATGGTACTAATTGAAGAGCAGTGTGTTCTCATGGTGCCCTGGCCAACATTTCTCCCTCAACTAACGCAACCTAAAGTGGATTGACTGATTCATCCAATTGCTGTTTGTAGAATCTTGCTGTGTACAAATTGAATGATGTGTTTGCCTAAGTTACTCTCCACTATGAAGTAATTTATTGCACTTGAAATGCTTTCAGCTCATCCAAAACTCCACCTGTATCCCATCTTGCACCAAGTCCCGTTTAGCCATCACCAATATGTGCGCTGACCTACATTGGCTCCCAGTCCTGCAACGCCTCGAATTTAAAATTTTCATTCTAGTGTTCGAATCCCTCCATGGCCTCTCCCCTTCCTATCTCTGTAACCTCCTCCAGCCCTACAACCATCCGAGATCTCTGCATTCCTCCAATTCTGGTCGCTTGTGTATCCCCGATTTTCATCGCCCCACCGTTGGTGGCCATACCTTCAGCTGCCTAGGCCCTAAGTTCTGGAATTTCCTCCCTAAACCACCTCCTTTTAAGCTGCTCCTTAAAACCTACTTTGACTGAGGTTTTGGTCACCTGTCCTAATATCTCTGTGGCTCAGTGTCCAATTTTGTCCGATAATGCTTCTGTGAAGTACCTTGGGACGTTTTGCTACATTAAAGGCACTATAGAAATGCAAGTTT
Organism: Heptranchias perlo; assembly: GCF_035084215.1. Lineage (NCBI taxonomy): Eukaryota > Metazoa > Chordata > Chondrichthyes > Hexanchiformes > Hexanchidae > Heptranchias > Heptranchias perlo. The sequence continues at coordinate 13,580,242 of NC_090329.1, read as the reverse complement.
TGCTTTAGGATCTAGGAAGATTTGCGCAGCACATTTTGTGCAACTATCAGATCTAGCCTAACTTTAATTTGGCAACACGTCATAAAGTTGCTCCTTTACAATTATGTTCTATCTTTAGAGAGGCTTGGGATTATTACTCCCTGATTATAGATATCTATAACAAAAGGTGAGTATTGCATACGCTCTTCTGTCACCATTCCTTTTCTGCAAATTTTCTGCAACTGCTTTGTTTTAGGATTACAAAGTATAAGATTACAAAATATAAACCAATGAGCTCAACAACTGAAGTGACAATCTACCAGTTTTTTTTTTATATATTTAAAAAAAGCAGAAACTAAACCAAAACACTTAACCTGCCATTTTTCTTCCTCATGATGTCAGCTATCCAGGTCTCAAAATAAGGGTTCTAACAAATACCTTCACTGGCAGTCAAACAGAATAATCCAGTGGACTCCTGTTTGACAGCACAAATGTTTACAAGGATTCGCAGATCTACTGAGCATGCTGAGTGTGCTTCCTGGATGATTATTGTCTGCATTTTCTGAATTACAACTAGGTTCTGAATTTTTATGGAATCCAGATTCCACACATCAGCTGAAGAGCATTGTAGGTATAAAAATCCCCATGAAGTGTCTCTTGCATAAAAATTCCTAATTAGCTCAAATTTCCCAAGGATCAGGAACGTCACTAATAATTTTTAAATTCTTTCAGCAGCCATATGCATGTCTCTACCCCGCGCAACAACATAACCTCCAACTCAGCTCATGCATCTGAAAAGGTTAAAAATTTATTTTCCTCTCATTGGAAAGCACCTGTTGTGAATTATGGTTGGCCAGACATACTTTCTTGGGTTCACCTGGCTTCAGTTGCTCCCTTAAACGATCTGAGCCTGGGAATTGACCCAAACTGCCCTATATCTACTTGTACGATAGCATGATCTGAGGATGTAACAATGACAGCCCATTGTGTTCTGGACCAGATATTTATGTCTTTGACACGCTGCCTTTCATGGCCTCGTCCCTCACTAACTCTGCAACTTCCTCCAGCCTTGCAATCCTCTCTTTTTCCTCCCTCACCCACCACCCCCCCCCCCCCCCCCCACACACAACTTTTGCCTCTTTTACACCTCTCTGCTCCTTTCACCTCACCTAACTTTCAGTCATCTAGGCACTATGCTATGGAATTTCCTTCCTAAAACTCCCCTGCCTCTCCACTTCTCTCCTTTTAAGATCCTCCTTTTAAAAACCCATCTTTTCGACCAAGCTTTTGGGCACCCCTTCTAATAATCACACCCAGAATTGTGACCAAACCATTTAAGTGTCAGAGTCCCCCACTGCAGTGTGTCACAGAATTTTAATATTGGCTTGGAAGTAGTGTACTCGGTTGGTTATAAAATTTCCCATCCGAGTTTCCATTGTTGGGAATTTTTTTAAATTGGAGTTAATCTGTCCACAGGTAAGATGCTGTCATTTAAAAGAAATGAAACCTACAGGGAACTACTTATACTCCAAATTGCATGTTCATATACATTAAAAGTATTCACATTCCTGTTTTGAGCCAATAGTTTTTTTTCTCTCCACACTCCAAACATGTCTGCGTTTGAATCCATCTTGACAGCAATTGTCAGTTGAGCCGTTTTGTTGCTTCTACTATGATTTCATTACTTGAGTGAACCCAGATTGAATAATTGGAATACAATTTGTATGCATTTAGAGTCATAGAGAGTTATACAGCACGGATAGAGGCCCTTCGGCCCATCGTGTCCGCGCCGGCCAAAATGACAGCAACCAAATTTAGAGTTGGTCACACGAGTTTTTAGGCTTAGAAGTAAGGAGTGAATTAAATCCTAGGTTACCTCATGCATGATTTTCTAAAGTTTAAATTTTCTGTTGCTGTCTTTTTTTCGCAGCAGAAAATGGGTGCTGAGCGGCAAAGAAGATTTCTCTGCCAATTTGAAGCCTTTTCATGAACAGTAAAATGAATAATGAATTGTCAGTTCTGTGAATATCCTGGGACTGGCTCTCATCTGTCACAGCATTTATGGGAGGGATAGACATGCATTTGAAAATTGGGTTTGCTTCATTTGCACAGCTAAAAAATTTTTTATTGTAAACTTCTCAACAGCATCCAAACCCTTCAAGCACTGCTGAAAAGGTTTCATTGATTGTCTGACTATTCATTTTGTGAAATGTGATGTTGCATTCTGCTGACTAAGTGTCTCTTAAATGTAATGTTTTACCTTGGTAGGTTTACTGGCCATGGAACAAGAGACAGCCATCTCATTGAAAGTGGATGATTTATAATATGTCATTTTTGCCTTCCATTTTGTCTTTTTTTGTGATTGATTCTGTTTCCACACTCCAGTCTTTGGACTTGCTACATCTTTATTTAAAGATGAGGTGGAAAGGTCTTGATTAAACTAGAAAAACAGTAATGGAAATTGTTCTTCAGTTTGTACAAAGAATCTTGAGGATTTCAATTTGTTTCATGGTTATTCTTTTCCCTGCAGGTCCAAGATGGGCTTCCTGGAATCTTGGTGTTTTTATTTGTATCCGGTGTGCAGGGATGCACCGAAATCTTGGCGTTCATATATCACGAGTGAAGTCAGTTAACTTGGACCAATGGACACCAGAACAAATACAGGTATAAACCATGTCAACTTCGGTGTGTGTTACCTTTTACATCTTGCTTCAATGCGTTAGTGATGGAGTTTAAAATGTCGCTCTTGGTGTAAACTTTTTTTTGCCAACCTTGAAACCCTTCAATTAAATTGTTATGCAAGTTGTTGTAGGTTTTGAAGCACTTTGCCTAGCCTGCAGTGAATTAATCTCGGCTCCTGTCAAAGGAGCCTCCTAGCGATGGCAGGAAGATGATGGCATCTACTTCTATGCCAATGGGAATGTGTTCCTGTTAATTACAAAATAAACAATTACCAATTCACTTTTTTAAAAGTCCAATTCATTTTTGTACATGATTTATATGGTGACACTTTTTAAAGTCCATTTACAAAACAATTTCCAATGGCAACTATTTATGGTTATTTTAGAAGCAGAGCCCTTTGGCTTTTTTGTTTAAAAACTATAGCACAATTCAAGGTTACTGTCTATATAGTTGGAGTCTTCTGTAACTGTCTTCTGCAGATGCTGGTTACATCACATAACCAAAATTAGAGAAGTGTTTGGGTGTTTAATTTATACAATGTGAAAAAACATGTTGGGAAATATCGTAGCCACTTTATATTAAAAAGTAATATCCTGTTGAATATAAATGTCACTGGATACACAGTGGAGTTTAGTAGCTTAGAGAATACAATGAGTACTGAAATGGTGTAAAATATAATGCAAGCTGGAGTATTTTTTCCAGAGATTTTTGTTAGTTCATTTTTGATGTAGCTTTATAATATAAAGCAGCTTCACTTCCTGCCATACAGTTTGGAGCTGCTCCGAATACTAGTACCAGTAAAGGCTTTTAAAGGATATGCAAACTTCAAATAGATCAATATTCTCAACTTTTTGTCCAAGGCTATAAAGTCAGGCATTGGCTTGTTTGAGAGCCACGCTCATTAAGCCCCAAATTGTTGCATTGGTATTTGAATCTTTCGTACAAGGTGAGCTCCACACATCAATCATGCCTTTGTAGCGACTTGGCAGGTAGATGCCAGGGAAAGAAAAGTATCAGTCCTGCCCGTCTTTTCAAGTCCCCACTTGAGCTCTAATATACTCCACAACCATTTATGTATCCAAGTTAAAAGGGGCGAAGAACAATGGCAATAAATGTTCGTACTGTCTCTTGTGCACTTCCTTCTAAAGTGAAGAGTAATTCAAAGGTACACATTTAGATTGTGTAGCAAATTCTAATGAGTGATTAAATGTAATGGTCAGTGAAGTGTCATTTTAATTGAGAAATGTTGCTTTGAACGATATGTAGAGAACTATTTTAAAGTTACCATTTTAAGATATCCTCTACCTCTGATATTTTCCTTGAATAAATCAGCAATACCACAACAGGTTCTGTACTTACTTCATCACATTAAAGGAATCTGTTTTTACTATTTGCCTAAAATCATGTTTGGTGAATAATTGATCCTAATAGGCTCATTATATTTAAATTGATTACTTCCTTTTTCAGTATCTAGGATTAAATGTTTTCCTGTTAATCCTCCTTAGGTTAAGGCCCATCGTTCACTGATAGAAAACTGCAGGGGCAGTGACCTTTTGTAGTTTTATACTCCAGATGTGATCTTTCCTCCCATACTGATTAAAACAGACCTGTCGTCAGTTCTCCTCTTCCTCCAGCATGGCAAATAGCAGAGCCTTGCTGTTCCTTTTCCAGTAGGGCAAAATCTTTCCTTTTGGAATTGTCTTATTGCTTCTTGTTAAGGGTTAACAGGATTCTCATCTCCACTGTGTTGAAGACTTTTTGTTTACTTGAATTGGTGACAGATTTGCTGTGTATTTTTGATCTCCAACATTGTCTGGAATCCTTAGAGGAAATGATCACCATACCAAGGTAGGGGTTAAGTATAGCTACTCAGATTGGCAAAAGGTGGGAAGTAGTCCACAGGGATTGGTGCTGGGACCACTGTTCACAATTTACATTAACGATTTGGATTCCAGAATCGGAAGTACAATTTCAAAATTTGTGGATGACACCAAATTTGTAGGGGGGGTTAGGTGTAGTTGATACAAAGGAAGAATATCACAATGCAGGAGGACATTGATAAACTTGCAGAATGGGTGTGTAATTGGCAAATGAATTTCTATTAGATAAGTGTGAGGCCAAATATTGTTTGGATAATAGTCTAAATGGGGTAGAGGAACAAAGGGCTCTAGGGGTACACATTCACAAATCACAAAGTAGCAATGCAGGTTAACAAGGCCATAAAAAATGCAAACAAAGCATGGGTCCCTTTCTGGAGGGATGGAATTGAAAAGTAGAAGTTGTTAAACTTGTATAGAACCTTGGTAAGACTACAAGAGTACTTTGCACTGTTCTGGTCTCCATACTATAAGAATATAGAGGCATTGGAGAGGGTGCAAAAAAGATTCACAAGGATAATACCAGAACTAAGAGGATATACTTATCAGGAAAGACTAAACAGGCTGGAGCTCTTTTCTGTGGAAAAGAGGTCACCCCTCAGCCTTCTAACAGGACTCTAGATTTTGATAGGTTAGATGTGGAGGAAATATTTCTACTTGTGGATAGTCCAAAACTAGAGGTCATAAATATAAGTCACTGATAAATCAATAGGGAATTCAGGAGAAATTTCTTTACCCAAAGAGTGGTAAGAATGTGGAATGTGCTACTACAAGGAGTAGTTGAGGCAAATAGCATAGATGTATTTAAGGGGAAGCTAGATAAGCACATGGGAGAGAAAGGAATGGAAGGATATCCTGATAGGGTTAGATGAAGTACGGTGGGAAGAGGCTTGTGTGGTACAAATGCTGACTTAGACCATTTGGGCCAAATGGCCTGTTTATGTGCTGTAGTTTTGATGTAATCTGGACTATAGCTTACTGTATATCCCATTTATACAAGCTAAGCAGAAGACTGTACTTCAAAATGGTCTGCTGATAACTTCATATCTAAGGAATGCAAATATAGGATGATAGGGTGTATCAATCTTCTGCCTGTTTGTGTATAGATGAAGCCAAGTCAGTGGTGGATGTTGTTTTCACTTGGCGTCTTTATTGATGCCGCAGTTAATTATTGTAAGTAAAATGCAATTTGATGGCAAATGATTCAATTAAAAATCTCAACTTCTGGTTTGGAGTTCTTTTGCAGGAAAATGTTCACTAGGTTATCACTGATAACCCATGAGCCACAGAACATGGTATAAGGGCACAAGAAAATAATAGGAGCAGGACTAGGCCATATAGTCCCTTGAGCCTGCTCTGCCATTCTCTCAGATCATGGCTGATCTTCAACCTCAACTCCACTTTCCTGCCTGGTCCCCATATCCCTTGATTCCCCTAGAGTCCAAACATCTATATATCAGCCTTAAATATACTCAACGACTGAGCATCCACAGCCCTCTGGGTAGAGAATTCCAAGGATTCACAACCCTGAGTGAAGAAATTCCTTCTCATCTCAGACTTTAAATGGCCAACCCCATATCCTGCGACTATGCCCTCTAGTTCTAGACAGTCCAGCTAGGGGAAATAACCTCTCAGCATCTACCCTGTCAAGCCCCCACTCTGTTCAAGTTAAATTGTAAGGAACTTCCTTTTTTAGCATATCCGAACAGTACAATAATCTTGGTAGAGTGGTGGTATATCAGTACACTTCTGCCATTGTTTCGCTTCTGTGCAAGTCTCAGTGATTTTAATTCCTGTTAGAGAGATGCTAAGTGAAAGATGTTTCTCTAGAGGGAGATTTGGAGGGAAAGGCAGCAAAGGCTGGCCTTTTATTGGTTATGCAGTGGCGCTGGCAGCAGGTCACATATCTGGGTATTGGAACTAGAGTGCTGGAATAATTAAAAACCGTTTTAATTGTGTGGTTATTGAAAACCTGATGAGCTTTCTCAATTGTTTCAATCCTGTATCCAGGACAACTAAGGATGGACAGTGAATGTGGCCTTGTCAGTGTTGCCCACATCCCAAGAAGAAAAATGATTGAACCCTTAAGTGATGGTCCTAAAATGGTGGATACTGCACAGCTGTGTCCACTCCACAATCACACTCAAACTGAACCTATATCCACCTGTAAAGCCATACTTGGATCCATTGGCAGTGCCACAACTGTTCTGATATTTAGTTATTAAGTATATAATATAAACTGGAAATGCTTAAAATGTACATCAGATTAGTCAGCATCTGAGGTTATTGTGACAGTTATTCAGACTTCAAAATAAACATACTTTCCATAAAGCATTTGTTTTCTTTCCTTCCCTCCTCCATGCTGTCCCTCAAATCAAAAGAGGAGAGAAAAGTAACAGGCACCCAATGCTGTGGGCGGTGCATGTCAATGTTTCACAACAGAATGGGATAGTTTTTCCTTGTGAATTTATTTTCCTTCCCACTTAAGGTGGAGCACTCTGGTACCTGTGGAAGTTCAATCAAATGTGCAACCTTATCAATCCCACAAATGTGCCATTTTTAGTAGTGCAATTACTGGCAAGCTACCTTTTACCTTCAGCTGTTGAAAGTAATTTGCATATATTTGTGACCAAGTCCTTTGTGGAGAATAGAATTATAGCTTGTCAAGCAACCTTAAATGTAGTTCAAAATCCATGTATGTTGTGGCGAGGGACAGAACCCCCCACCCACGTAGCGCATTGTTCATTCGCAAGTATTGGTCCGGCATCACCCTGACGGTCAGTTTTAAACACTTGCCCCATTAGGCATTTCAAGTCTGTTATGATGGCAACTTTGACGACTCTTTGCAACAAAGGAAGTTTTAAAAAGAACCTTGATAGATGTTTCCATTACTGCATCGCACTCTGTTGATCACTTTGAGCGTAGCAGATGATGATTGGGAGAATTGCTAACTTTGTTTCCTTCTCCTTTGCAGTGTATGCAAGATATGGGAAATACCAAGGCTCGTCATCTCTACGAGGCAAACCTTCCTGAACATTTCCGGAGACCTCAGACTGACCAGTATCCTTGGTGTCTATTGTATAAAATGAGCTGATACCCAGTTCATAACGAATGAACTCAGTGTTTCTGCTGGTCTGTTTTAAAAATATTACTGAAAGATTGTGATTGTGTTGAGGCACTTGGGTAGGGCTTTTTACAAAGTTTATAAAATGTTCTTGGAGTTTATTTGGGGAATATTAAAGGCATGTTTTCTGCTTGTGAAAGATCTGTATTCTGTTCGTGCTGATTTTCATTCTGCAACCTGTGGGACATCCTGATATTTGCATCGTAGTTCTGATTTAAATATTGAATCATTCAGAGAATTAAATCTGTGTATTTTAATAACCTGCATCTGTATACGCTAATATGGCAAGCAAGCTGTCCAAATTTATTTGAAAGTCATATACTTTTTTTTGAAACCTTGATAACATAAATCAGCAACCTTGATATGTTTTTCCATAATGTATATTTTCTCCCTAGTTTCCCTGTCTAGATCTACCTGCTTTAGGCACAGAATTCTTGAGAGCAGAGAGATGTTAACCTGATCCCAGGCTTCTGCTGAACTTTGTTTATAATGGCTTGGTTTGCATGTAAGAACTGAATGAACAGGGAATCTCAAGTTCAAATTTTCACCCTTGTATTCTGGGCAAAGTGCTCTGGAATTCCATTGAGATTTTCTATTACTCCAATCACTTTTTTTGTTTTATAAATATCAGTTAGTTTAATAAACAATTCAGTCACATGAAAAAATGAGTTCATTGCTCAAAAGATTTAATGCTTTGGCGAGGAATGATTTGATCCAGTGACTGTTTTGAGTTAATTTCTGCTGTAAATGTCCATTTGGGATTTTTTTTTGCTCTGGCTCTGAAATTCTGGTAACACAGCATAATCTTAAACTATCAATTAAAATGCAAGTACATTCAGCATCTGATGAACCCAAAATATGATGTACAGAAACCATCAGCAATGCCAGCATTGAAGATAAAATGCCTTTAACTGCAGTACAGCATCTGAATGTGCCAGAAGGATCTTGATTTTTAATTTTATTTTAAAAGCTTTTTTTTCGTACCCTAAACTCATGGGGCCTTGATGGAAGCAGTTAGCATTTAGTTGTTGCTTGACACGGATGGCTTTAATGAGCGTCTTCTTTGCAACATCATTAAATTGTGACCTGGAGCAGAAATCATTTTAGCATGAGCTGGTTTTTGCACTCCTGGTGCTCCTGGATTTGTCACAATAGACTTCTCAAATTAAGCTTCGAATTATCCACTGCATTACAAAATATTCATTAAGTATTTCTGTAGTGAAGTGTTACACTGAATTTATATGTATGGTCCATGAAGACTTTGCTGCAGTGAGCAGTCGGTGCAAATTGCATATTCTAATTCCTGGAGTTGTGTTACAGATGAATAATTAGGAAGCTGCTTATTAACCGTCCTTTAAATGAATGTAATTTGCTTAGCAGGTTGCACTTGTTCAATAATGAATTTGTCCCATTTTTTCCCCCCCCACCGTATCATATTTGATTTTTATGAGCAGAAAAAGTATTTAATTATCCTTTGCAGAATTCAGATTTTATTAGTATTCTATTGCCTTGAAGTTTCCTTAATCTAATTTTGTGCGGTTCAACCACTACTTGCTTTATTTTTTAAAAAACATTTACAACAATTGTTTTCTGATTAAATTTAATTGAGTGCAAATTAGATAATCCCTGTAAATGGAGCTTCCACTCTGAATTCCTGGAAGATCTGGAGCTAACTTTCTTTCATTTATTAAATTTATTTTGTTTGTTTCTTGTGACTTTTGTCAATTCTATTAAACTCCTACAAGTTTGAGTTTTAGAAAAGTTAACCCATTAGGTATAGAATTTTTCTCCTGTTTTCGAAACATCTTCACATCTGCAAAACATGTTCTCTAATTCCAGTGCTACATATATTCTATAACAATCAAAACACTGGTACCTACGAAGTGAAGATTCACAGCTTCATTTTTGAGACAAGTGGAAATCCTAGTTGTATATTTTAACGGTTCAAAATTAGATTAAAAAAATTTCCTCAAACCAACAGATTGAAATTCCGAATTCTACAAATGGTACAGTGAAATACTTTTCTGCTCAAAAAATCAAGTGACTACAACAGGGGGAAATAATTGAACAAGTGCTGGCTGCAAAGCAAATTGCATGCATTTAAAAGTCAGGTCATATGCAGGCTTTTGCCAGTTGGCAATTTTAGTCAATTTCATTTAGATCATTTATGGAAAAATGGGGAAAAATTGATTGGGAGGCCCCTTTGCTAATTGCTAGCATTCTCTGGCATTTCAACTGTGGTGCTATTGATTGTCTGTGGAGCTAGATCTCAGTAGAAATAGATACGACCATGGCATGTATCTTCACTGTTTTCAGACTAATGGGTGATTTTGGTTCTGGGTAGGGTGCACGCGGCGGCTTCCTAAAGGAGTCAGTGGGGAACCAGATTTATTTTGGTTCGGAATTCTTGTATTGATGCAGTTGGCAAGCTGCCAGTGCGGAATGCCTCCCCACCACCCCCCCAAAGGCAGTTGTCTGATCTGGTGACAGGAAATCTGGGTGGCTAAATATGAGGGGCCTGTGGCAGTGCTTTAAAGGGGATGGATAGAAGTGTCAGGAGTGAAAACAAACAGCGCTTTGGAGCAGCAGGTATCCTTGCAGAAGCTACTGCAGTAAGTATGTTAAGTTTGGAACCCTTAAGGCTCAAAACTCACGAGCAACGGTCATACGACTGTGTCCCAAACCTCCATTGAGCTTGCTCTGGCTACAACTGCGCATCCTTTTAAAGAGGGGGGATGGGGGGAAGAAAGGAGGATTACTGAACTTGCACAGCTAAGCAGCTAGTTGAGAGTGGCACTGGGGGAGTTAATGCACATGCGATGGGGAGCAGAGAAGAGGAGTATTTTTTTTAAATAATGAGTGAAAATTTCAAGAGCTTCATTTTTTTCCTTCATGGGATGTGGGCATCGCTGGCAAGGCCAGCATTTATTGCCCTTGAGCACTGCTGCAGTCTGTGTGAAGGTTCTCCCACAGTGCTGTTAGATAGGGAGTTCCAGGATTTTGACCCGGCGATATATTTCCAAGTCGGGAAGTGAATGTTTAGGGTGGTGGATGGGGCGCCAATCAAGCGGGCTGCTTTGTCCCGGATGCTGTCAAGCTTCTTGTGTTGTTGGAGCCGCACTCATCCAGGCAAGTGGAGAGTATTCCATCACACTCCTGACATGTGCCTTGTAGATGGTGGAAAGGTTTTGGGGAGTCAGGAGGTGAGTCACTCGCCGCAGAATACCCAGCCTCTGACCTCTTGTAGCTACAGTATTTATGTGGCTGGTCCAGTTAAGTTTCTGGTCAGTGGTGACCCCCAGGATGTTGATGGTGGGGGATTCAGCGATGGTAATGCCGTTGAATGTCAAGGGGAGGTGGTTAGACACTCTTGTTGGAGATGATCATTGCCTGGCACAAATGTTACTTGCCACTTATCAGCCCAAGCCTGGATGTTGTCCAGGTCTTGCTGCATGCAGGCACGGACTGCTTCATTATCTGAGGGGTTGTGAATGGAACTGAACACTGCAGTCATCAGCGAACATCCCCATTTCTGACCTTTTATGATGGAGGGAAGGTCATTGATGAAGCAGCTGAAGATGGTTGGGCCTAGGACACTGCCCTGAGGAACTCCTGCAGCAATGTCCTGGGGCTGAGATGATTGCCCATCAACTGCCACTATCATCTTCCTTTGTGCTAGGTATGACTCCAGCCACTGGAAAGTTTTCCCCCTGATTCCCATTGACTTCAATTTTACCAGGGCTCCTTGGTGCCACACTCGGTCAAATGCTGCCTTGATGTCAAGGGCAGTCACTCTTGCCTCACCTCTGGAATTCAGCTCTTTTGTCCATGTTTGGACCAAGGCAAGGCTGTAATCGGGTCTGGAGCTGAGTGGTCCTGGCGGAATCTAAACTGAACATCGGTGAGTAGGTTATTGGTGAGTAAGTGCCGCTTGATAGCACTGTTGACAACACCTTCCATCACTTTGCTGATGATTGAGAGTAGACTGATGGGGTGGTAATTGGCCAGATTGGATTTGTCCTGCTTTTTGTGAACAGCACATACCTTGGCAGCTTTACACATTGTCGGGTAGATGCCAGTGTTGTAGCTGTACTGGAACAGTTTTGGAGCACAAGTCTTCACTACAGCTGGGATGATGTCTGGACCTCTAGCCTTTGCTGTATCCAGTGCACTCAGCCGATTCTTGATGTCACGTGGAGTGAATTGAATTGGCTGAAGACTGGCTTCTGTGATGGTGGGGATATCGGGAGGAGGCCGAGATGGATCATCCACTCGGCACTACTGGCTGAAGATGGTTGCAAACGCTTCAGCCTTGTCTTTTGCACTCACGTGCTGGATTCTGCCATAATTGAGGATGGGGATGTTCACAGATTCGCCCCCCCCACTTCTGTTAGTTTAATTGCCCACCACCATTCATGACTGAATGTGGCAGGACTGCAGAGCTTTGATCTGATCTGTTGGTTTTGGAATCGCTTAGCTCTGGCTATAGCATGTTTCTTTGGTTTAGCATGCATGTAGTCCTGTTTTATCCCTCCCCAAGGTAATCTCAACTACCTAACTGATGGTAAGTAAACTAACTTGTCCTGGCTTCGGTTGTAGCTATTGTGCAAATGTGCACGTACCTGGTACAGCACCTTGCCTCCACTTCTGCCCCGACCCTGGATGAACTGAATAACATTGGAAACTTCTGTATGGAAAAATCATGGTGAGCCTGTGTTAGCATGCCACTGTAATGCTTCAACGCATGTAACTTTAAAAAAAATCTTAATAGAATTTGTGTTATCTTAAAATTAAGTTAAATTAACTTCACATTTTTGAATTTTTACTTGTTTTAATGTTTTCAAAATTGAAATTACTAACCATGATCAGCTTTATCTGATCTACTTAGAGACGTTGCAAAAAAAACAAAGCTTTTTTGAATTGGTGCTGACTTTAAGTGTGATTTTTTTTTTCTCCCCCCCCCCCCCCCCCCCCAACCACCAAGTATTTACTAATTATTGTCAGTTCAGATTTCCCTTCAATACATATTAAGCCACTTTTCAATCTTTGGGAATCACTCTTGAATTATGTCAGTAAAAGTACCACTAATCAGTGCGCATTTCCCTTAAGATTCATGTATGCAAACTTCTGGCTCGTGGGTGGTCTATTTTAAGAATGCCGTGTCTTTTTATAATCATTTCCATTATTTGCTTATTACCTAACTTTTTAAGAGTTTTTCATTCTTTGTTTACTTTGGGCATATTTGGGGAATGTTTTCATATCACCTTAATATTTCTCTTGGCTTTTCATTTACCTTTTTCACTAGCTTTTTGTCGTCTTCATTTACTTAGTGGACTCAATCCAATTTCCTTTTGTACATTTCAAAAGCCTTTTGCTTATCTCTAATGCAAATATTCACATCCCTGTTTAACCACATTTGTCTGTCCTTTTAATCTCTCTTAACTTGGCCACAATGAGGTTTGATTGTATCCTCACCAACATTACTTCCCATTCTCCTATAGATCTTTGTCATTGTGTACCAGTTACCATTTGAAGCCCATTCTTTTAAAGCTACACTTTTTGCAGACCCTTAGTATAGCATTTTAACTTTAACAATCATGTGATCCCAGATTCTTTCTTTAAACCAATATATAATGGGTCATTACTGCTTAGGTTTAGAACACACTCTCACTTATGAGAATAAGCCAAAATACAGAGGCCGAAATAGCCAGAGGAAGAAGTCCCAAAGACTGGTACCATCTGACTACCCATTCATGTACGCCCAAAGATCTATTCAAACTCGTTACCAGGTACTAGCAATAACCCGCAAAACACAATTTTACATCCATTTTTCCTTACCCACGGCTTTGTCACCACTAGATTTTTACTTAATTGATTTGCTCCTCACTGATTTCTCACTAGTCACCCTCCACCTTTGATAGACAATATTTGGTCCAAATACAGCCCCTTGTATCCTGTTCTGCTCACCCATCACCTTGTCCTTACTGATCTGCATTGACTCCCAGTCTCTCAACACATTAAAATCCTCATCCTCAGTTCTTTCCATGGCCTCACTTTTCTACAACCTCAAGCCTTATTCTCCCCTCTCCTCTGGAACTCCCTCCCTAAATTCCTCTGCCCAAAATTCATTATTTTTTTCAAACTAAGCTTTTGGTCACCCCTCCTAAAGTGATCCTCTGTGGATTGGCACCTGCTCCTTTTTATTTCTTTCAGCTCCTTTTGTAAAACATCTTGGGATACTTTCTACATTAGAGGCACTATATCAATGTGAATTGTTTCATGTTCTTTCACTTTTAAGAGCTTAAGGGTTGGGACCCCCAAGTATGTTAATTTGTTTATATACAACCAACACCAGCATATCTTTGGCTTCTCAAAGAAACTCATCTCCCTCATCTCAGTATCTCCAACCTTTACTTGTAGCCAAACAAATCATTGCATGTTATCCTAAAGAAGAACTGTCCCTCCATAAACTTGAGCTCATCCAAAATCCTGCTGCCCGTACCCTAACTCACACCAAGTTCTGTTCACTCCTCACTCCTGGTCTGGGAATGCCTCTCTTTTTAAAAAAAAAAATAATTCTCATCCTTGTTTTTAAATCCCTCCATAGCCTCGCCTCGTCCTATCTCTAACCTCCTCCAGCCCTACAACCCTCCCCGATCCCTGCTCTCCTCCAATTCTTGCCTCTTGCGCATCCCCGATTTTAATCGCTCCACCACTGATGGCCGGGCCTCCAGCTGCCTAGGCCCTAAGCTCTGGAATTCCCTCTCTAAACACCTCCGTCTCTCTACCTCCTTTTAAGACGCTCCTTAAAATCTACCCTTTTTTGACCCAGCTTTTGGTCACCTGTCCTAATATCGGTGGCTCGGTGTCAAATTTTGTTTGACGGCGCTCCTATGAAGCGCCTTGGGACGTCTTACTATGTCAGAGGTGCTACTTAAATGCAAGTTGTTGTATTGCACAAGTAAATATCCCATTACCTTGCAAATGTGCGTTCTTCCTTAATTCTTTCTACTATCTCATTTAATCTCTTTTTTTTCCCCCTTCAGTGCCACTGCTATTCTATTCTCCAACACTGCTTTCCATTCCTTCCCAATCTTGATTGCATTAAACAAACTTAGGCAAACCAGGACTCATTTCACACTCCTACGTCACTAATCCTCATTTAAAGAGTTGTTCCAGCTCTGGCAGGGAGCTCACCCATTTTCATTGGAGAAGAAATCCAATTGCGGATATAGCAAAGAAGAAATGGGCCACTTACTGATATTTACTTCAGACTTAGGAATGAATGTTGATGAACCAGGATAAAAAAACTCCTTACGATTTGTAACCAATTTATTTTTCCAGTCCTATTTTTGAAAATAATTTAAGAACCTGTTTTCTGGTTGGAGTGCTTTCAAAAATGGGCATCGTTGCTGATTGATACATAGATCTTAATATCACCATTTTCAATAATTTATTTGGGCCAGTGCCATATAAGGATGTCCAGTGCTGAATTGACATGTTGTGGTTTAAAGGTGTATGCTGTTGGATCTCCCAGTGATTTCCTTTCATCAATTGTTGTCCATCTTGAAATCTAAACCACTCATTGCTTATGTATCTTATTTAAACAAGACCTGCTTATGTATCTTATTTAAACAAGACCTGCTTATGTATCTTATTTAAACAAGACCTGCTTATGTATCTTATTTAAACAAGACCTGCTTATGTATCTTATTTAAACAAGACCTACTTATGTTGTCTTGGCCGAAGGGCTCTTTATGGCATTTTTAGTTGATTATTTGTCAAGCTAATTCCTATGTTCCAGTACTGGGTAGAATGGATTCTAAGAACAGAAAGCATTGGTCCTATTTCAGATTAGGTCAGTGAGAAAAGAGAGGATTTGGGTGTGATTATTGACTCTATACTGAAAGCTTCTGATCAATGTGAAGCAATTAAAACTAATCAAATACTAGTATACATATAAAACATCTTTAAGTTTTAAAAATGAGTTATTGTAGCCTTGTTCAGATCACTTGAAGGCACATTTAGAATATTGTATGCTATTTTGGGCAATTTACCTTCAATAAGGCATTCAGGGAGGTTCAGAAGAGGTTGACGAGAAGCTTTAATATATGGAGAGACTCATTGACCTAAACTTGACTTGTTTGGTGAAACAAATATTGAAAGGAGATATGGTTCAGATTTTTGCCTATATCAGAGTAAGCGATATAGGCAAATACATTAAGTATTTAACTTAATGACAGTGAACAATTACTAACTTAACCAGTTTCTGAACCTAGAGAATTGAAGGTTTTAAAAATTTTCCTTGTAATGCAAGTAGATATGTGGAGCAGACACCCAATAATTTGGTAATGTTGTATTGATTATTTGGTTAGGCGGTGGGGGGGGGGGGGGCGGAAATAAGTCAAGATTTGTGTTCCTGATCTTTATTCGTGACTCCCACTGGGATGTGTATGTGTAAAGTTGGGCTCAACTATAATCTTCACCTCTCTCCCCAGCCCTTGGGTGCAGTTGGTTAGACATTGACTTTAAATCTATGGACTCTTGTGAAATGAGTTTGGGCAATCTCAATCCAGTTCCTAGTGTTAAGTGAGTGGAATCATCCAACGAAGAAACAGAAGGTTGTGAATGATGGTGAGGGCCGTAACTTGTTTAATGGGAGGGACAGTGACCTCAAATAGAAACTCTCATCTCCACTTTGTTTTGGGCAGCTAGTATTAGCATCAAACACTCCCTGGTTAAATATCCCTATATTTTGTCTGAAAATTGTGCCTCAACCTCAACTTCGAGCATCTCCACTGTGCCAATGTGCCATTTTTCGCAACAGCCAACCTGTAGTCTTTTCAATTGCATGCTGCATTTGTGCAGTTTTGTGCAGTGGACCTGTACTTGCTGGGGGCTGGATTGAGATGGTCCGAACACCTTTTGCATAGGAACCTCAATTAATGGTAAATGAATGAGGACTGAGCTATCAATTACAACATGGTGATTTTAGTGGAAACTAGTCACCCTGGAGCATAACTTTGGAAGGCCATATAATTGGTTTAGAAATACACAGCAAGATCCTTTCAGCTTTGGAGGTGATGTAAATGGAGCCAAATGATTCATTAAAAGATGCAAGAGCAGACTTTGAGGTGCATAATGTAGGGAACAAAATCACCACTTGAATGTGAATAGTTGTAACCATGAAGTAAGCTAGATTATCCATTTAGTTTCCATTCCTTTAGAAGGTACTGATGTAAGGGCAGTACTTGGGATGGAGTTGTGGGGGGAGGGAGGGGAAGATAGTTTCTCTCTTGGGATAAGGAGAACATTAATACATTTCCAAGAAAGAAAGGTGGCCAGTAAGAAAATTTCAAGACAGGAAAGGATAAAAGTAAGTTTGGAGGCATGTATCCTGAGAACGATAAGAATAATGAACCTGGTGGAGATGAAAGTTAATGTCGGATGATCATGGAGCAGAATGGAACAATGGAAGAGAGTCTGTTAGCAAGTTCATTTCGGTTAGAGTTGGATGAGAAAAGGGTGCAAAAAAGGTCTGCTTTCTGTTTTAGACGACCTGACAGGAGAATAGACAGGAGGATTTAGGGAAATTAAGGGAGACAGATTTGGCGAGGGACCAGGGAAGCAGCTGCCGGAGCACTGCAGTTGACTTGCTTTTCAATAAAGTTGAATTTGGCAATTCTAATAGTGGAATGCAAACGGATATAAAGTTGGCTCGGGATTGACCAAGGTGCCAGCTGTGATAGGCAGAATATTTACACGCACAGCAGAAAAGCAAGTATGTTTGAACCAAAATACAGTACCACTTTCAATAGAAGGGGAGGGAGTGAGGTATTAATCTTTCCATGCCAACTAGAATAACATCAATTTCTTCACTGGCACAAAATGATCAGAAGAGTATGAACAGTTTTTAGAGCGAGGAAAGAAAGTAAAGACTTCACAAAGATGATGGTCCTACTTCACTGACTTATCAAATGATTGCTTTAGTGTGCAATTTGTCGCAGAATGTTTTAATCACCATGCTACCTCTGCCTTTATCAGAAGAGTGCAATAGTGGAGAGACTCAGTGTAGAAGTTAGTATTGGTGGAGAAGGTGTCTGAGATTAGCTGAATTACTAGATTAATCAGCAATTTGGGTAGGCTGATCAAATTGCTCAAGGTCATTCAAGATGGCAAAGGATATTATTGCTGACCCAGAGAGAAGCAGAGTTGTTTTCAGCTAATTTCCAACACCTTTTCCTCACCTCCAGTCCTAATTTATGCACTGTCTGTTTCCCCACTGTTGGGCTCTACTGGTAGAGGCAGGTGTAGTAGAGTTGTTGATGCTGAAATCTCCAGGATTTGTAGTTTCAGCAGAGGGAAATTAGAGTTGATAGTTTCAATCTTGCTTCACAAAAAGTTGAGTAGTCAGTTTGGAAAGCAGTAGAACAGCAAATGAATGTAGGGAGGTGAGATTTGTAGCCACAAGAGCTCAAAATCAGGTGATTAGTTTGGTTAAATGAGCTGATATTGAACATAACCGCAAACTACTTTGACTCTTCTTAATTTATCTTACAATTTCTACTCCAACTTCTGATCGAGATGCAACCTGGTGTTGCAATTCAAGTTTTCTCCCCAAAATCTGAACACGTTTTAAGGCTAAGCAAGAAGGTACTTACTGTAAACAAACCTGTCTTCTCTGAACTCAAACTTTCAATCTTATGCAGGATTAATAATACAAGAAATTAGCAGTATAATACTTGACTCGCTATGTAAATTAAAGCATGCAGAATCTTTAAGTCAATTTCAGTAACTTTTGAATAGAATCTCTGGAATGTTAGATGGATAAATGACACCGCTGTTCTAATGCCTTAGTGTGGAAACAGGCAGTTAGATCAGGAAACACAGGGAAAAACTTGTACCTTTACTATAATCCTCTGGGCCTCTAAAGGACAGGTTTCCTCTGAAGATCAGAGGTTCCCACTCAATAGTTAGGCAACTGGGGTATTTATAATGCTGGAATGTAAGGTCTTAACAGTTTCTTGGTTTTCTGTTGTCATTTGCTCTGGCTACAACAGAAGTCATTCTAAATGTCTGATATGACTCCAAATTGACCATAGCTTCTGATCAGGCAAGAACACCAAAAGTATGTCTGACTCTTCATGAAACTGATGGCCATCTTTAGGCAGCTTTTATGTTTTTTCCAAGACACAAGATTCTGCATCTGTATCATCGCTAACTGGGAAAAAGTTTTATAGGAATGTTGCTGTTTGGTGTGAGATTTGAGCTCGCTACCCTCACATTTTGGTTTCAATTCTGGAATAGATGAGGGTGGGATGACTGGCGATGACAAAAGTGACTTTTTTGGGGGCTTTGGTTAATACTGATGAAGACTGTGACAGAATACAAGATGATGCTAACAAACTTGCAGAATAGAAGTGTAAATGTCAAATAAATTTCAGTATAAATAAGTGGTGCATTTTTGGTAGGGGGAATAAGGAATCCACCTACTCTTGGAAGAGTCTAAATGAGGTGGAGGAGCGAAGGGATCTAGAGGTACAAAGACCCACATCATTAAAATTAGCAATGCAGGTTAACAAAGCCATAAAATACAGACAAAGCATTGGGGTTCAATTCTAGAGGAATAGAGTTCAGAAGTGCAGAAGTTATGTTAAACTTGTATAGAACCTTGGTTAGAACACATTTGGAGTACTGTGCACAGTTCTGGTCTCCATATTACAAAAAGGATACAGAGGCACTAGAGAAGGTGCAAAAATATTTACATGGATGGTATTAGAACTATCAGGAAAGATTGAACAAGTTGGGGCTCTTTAGAAAGGAGAAGGCTCAGGGGTGACCTGATAGAGGTTATTAAAATTAAGAAGGGGTTTGATGGGGTAGACGTAGAGATGATGTTTCTACATGTAAGGGAGTCCAAAACAAAGTCATAAATATAAGATAGTCACCAATAAATCCAATAAGGAATTCAGGAGAAACCTCTACCCAGAGAGTGGTTAGAATGTGGAATTTGCTCCCACATGGAGTAGTTAAAATGAATAGTATAGATGCATTTAAGAGGAAGCTAGATAAGTACATGAGGGAGAAAGGAATAGAAGGATATGTTGATTAGATGAGATGAAGTAAGGTGGGAGGAGGCTCATGTGGAACACAAACACTGGCATATATGTGTTGGGCCAAATGGCCTGTTTGTGCTGTAAATACTATGTAATACAACTATGTAAATTTAAGATGTCTTTAAGAATGTTACAAATTTGCAGGATCAACAGAGAAAAGGAAACAGATGTGGTTTTTGGAGTCAGGCCACAGTGGGTTGTGAATCTTTTGGCTGTTCTTGCATATTGATCATCTCAACATAGTGAAGGAAAGGGATATTACCTGGTGCTGCACAACAGGGATGCAGTGTCTAGTAGCAAAAAGCCTGCAGGTTAATTTGGTCTGTGCCAGATCTAAGGGAATCATTGCCTGTTAAGATGGAGATATCTGTGGGGTGGGGGGAATTGGTGTCCTCCATCACAGCATCCAAGTCTTTTGCACTCAACTCAAAATGCAAATCAACATGTGATGTAAAGACTTTTCTCTCATCAGAACTAAATTTGTCTTTAGCTAGTTTGAAGGTATGGCACCTTGTCCTAAAATCGCAGTTTAATTTAATGTAATTTTAAATTTAACTTTTTCTAAACTATCATCCTGTGTGTACATTTGAGGGGTGCCTTGGTTGACTTGTTTCATGACTGAAGGGCTCAAGTTTCTCTAGTCTTATGGGGATCAGTCTCATGGCAGCATTACACTGTCTGTAGGGCTTGACTGTCTCCCCTATATCTGATCAAAAATTGTCTGGTGGAAGTGTGGAGCTGTTTGAACATGGCATCCTCTGACTTGTAGTTTACTGATTTGGCTGTATAGTTCAACATTCCATTTACTGCTTCACAGCGACCAGGAATGTTAAAGCACTGAGTCTACTAGGATCCCTTCATCTTTCAATTTTACCACCAGCTATTATACCACTTATGATATACTTAATATCCTTTTTTTCATTCTGTGTAATACTTTTGTTCATTTTGAATTTCACTTGATAGTGGTCTGACCACTTGCATTATCTAGCTTATTTTATAAGTCCTTGGTTGCTACTTCAGACTTGACTGCTCCTAGTTTCACTGGTTGCAAATTTGACCAGTTTGCATTGAGTTTTTCAATCTAGGCCATTTTGGGAGCCTCTGTAAACAGTGGAATGGGTCCAGATGTAGACATTTACTTAGATGCTGGAAAATGAAAAATAAAACATAATGCTAGACACACTCAGCAGGTCAGGCAGCATCTGTGGAGAGAAGTGATGAGTTAATGTTTTGAGCCTGGATCCTTTGTCAAAATTTGTTTAATCTGTGCAATGATTGAGGGGTAGTGTGGGTGCAGTACAAAGCAGAGTTGGCTTTTCTTGAGCTGACTGGATTCTGCCAAACTGTGTAGGTCAAAATAGTCTCCTGTTGTTCATCTGAAGTATTTGGGTCTAGGAAAACACTCCATGCTGCTTGAAGATGGTGAGCACTTGCTAGACTTCTAGAAATCCAATACACAGACCAATTTGGTCTCTG
The DNA here is from genome assembly GCF_035084215.1 of Heptranchias perlo. Lineage (NCBI taxonomy): Eukaryota > Metazoa > Chordata > Chondrichthyes > Hexanchiformes > Hexanchidae > Heptranchias > Heptranchias perlo. The sequence goes on along the minus strand of NC_090329.1, from coordinate 13,558,988 downwards.
CCAATCATAAATGATTGAATAGCTCATGCATAAATTGCAATGCACACATTTTTCTGGGGTTAAATGGTTCCTGATCAGCATCCACTCTACTCCAAAGTTGTGACCATTTAAAATGAATGAGCTAATCAGGACACTGGGAAACCATCTGGTTAGTAATATTGCTGGTTCTGGATGGCTGGAAACACAAAATGGAAATTCTGTTGGACAACATTTTTAAAGGTTTTTTAAAAAGTGGTGCAATTTTTTTTTACAATTTTCCCAGAGACTGGGGAGTAATTTGAATAGAAAGTACTCCCCTTAGACTTTCCTTCACAGTTAATCATTACTTAACAGAATTTTATTAAGTACAGGAGAATTATGTTTTTGAAGTTTGATTTAAAACACTTATGAAATGGAGCATTAGTATTTTCAATTTGATTCCATATTTATTCAGGAATCTTTTCTACTGTTGTAGCTCCACATCTTTGGATAAATGCAGATTGTAGCACAGGAAGTTAAATGTGTTTTTTTGAAAAAAACTAACATTTTCCTTGATTGAATATTCATCAGAGCTGTAGAATTTTTCATCAGAGACAAGTACGAAAAAAAGAAGTATGTGGATAAAAATGTAAACAGTGGAGTCACAGTAAGTACTGCTGCATAACTTATCCTGGTGAGACTATTTTCTTAAGACCTGAAAAGTTCTTCACTAACATTAAAAATTTGTTTTTACTGCAGGCTCTGTAGAGATTGCAGTCGTTTTGCATCAGGGTGATTCAAATTGAATGTGAACTCCCAGTGTTTATGTTGAGATTTACGCTCCGATGGTATTACATTTACCAGCCCAATACATGTTGTTTTGCCAGTACGCAGAAGTTGCAGGGCATGTACATCAGATCGTTTTATAACTGCCTGATCCAAATCTTCTATTCACAGAGCCAGACAACTCTCGCATTCAGGAACTTGGAGGTTGAATGTGCTTTTTCAACTGAACATGATTAATGTAGCTAGGTTGTTTGGAGCTGAATTGCACCTCCCCATCAACTTGTGGTGCGATTCAGCTGCACATTGTAACAAATGTGAATTTGCAGTTCACATCAGCAGCTTCATTCCTTCCCCCCCCCCCCCCCCCCCAGAAAATAAAACCTCGCAAATAGAAATGGCATTTGTTAGTTAAGGAAGGCCATTTAGTTCAGAAACTAGCACCAAGCCCTTTTGGTATCTTCCCACTTCACCCAATATCCCTCAACCCCTGATGCTGATTTGTTTCTTGGACTGAGTTCTACTGTCTGAAAACTTCAACTGATCCAAAACTCTGCACATATCCTATGCTGCTTGCTCCTCACCCTTCACTGATCTACATTTACTCCTGATCCCCAACATCTCCAATTTTAAAATTCTCATCTTTGTTTAATTTCCTCCATGTCCTTGTCCCTTTCGAGTTTTATTCACCTCTTAAAACTCCTGCCCTCCGCCAAACTCACCGTAACTCTGACTGAAGTATCTTGTGCATGCCTTACCATTGGCGATCATGCCTTCAGCTATCTAGGGCCCACACTCTGGAATCCCCTCCTTAAACCCCTCTGCCTCTCCACCTCCCTCACTTTCTTTAAGACCCTGCTTAAAAACCTACCTTTGGTCGTGTTTGATCACCTCTCCTTTGGCCAGGGACCCATTTTTTCCTTATGCTTCTATGGGGGAAAAAAAAGAAAGAACTTGCATTTATATAGTGCCTTTTACAACCGTAGGATGTCTCAAAGCAATTTACAGCCAATGATGTACTTAAATGTAGTCACTGTAATGTAACACACCAGCCAATTTGCACACAGCAATGTGGTAATGATCAGATTTTTGTTTAGTGATGTAGGTTGAGGGATAAGTATTGGCCAGTAAAAGTATTTTACATCCACCTAACAGGGCAGATGGGGCCTCTGTTTAACATCTCAATCCAAAAGACAGCACTTCTGACAGTGTAGCACAGGAGTGAAACACCTGTGGGACACTTTTCTATGCTAGAAACAGTATATAAATGCAAGTTGTAGTAAGTAGTCTAGCTTGATTGGTTCTGGGAAACATTCTAGGGCATAATTTTGACTTTTGAAGATTGTATAAAATGGGCAAAATCGGAATGGCCGCACATTGTACACCCCAACCTATTTTCCTTCCATTTAAAGTCAATGGCCAAAAGTTAAAATTACCTTCGCCATTGTGCAGTGGCATAAAGATGCCATTGTGATGTTGCAGATGGAGGGTATCATATGGTGGCCTGCATCTATGCTGTATGAAACCCCAGCAACTGCACTATGCTCCCTGTTTGTTTTCTTCAGTTGAAGGTTGTTGCTTGTATTGGATGCCTCATTGCCAAAATTGGGATAAGTATTCATTTTTTCCTAGCTAGACTAGATAGATCTTAATGTGTCAATATATTTTCAAAACCCTCCAGTCCAGGGTGTTTTTTCTTTCCAAGTTTCTTGGGCGTTTAAGGCATTGGTGCTGGGTTGCACTGAATAGCATCAGTTGAGAGTCCAGGAAAATAACAGGCAGGACTGTCCTTATTATGATAAGTATATGAAAATCATGGTAAAAAACAGTTGATGCTGTTAGCCCACTGATATGTCCAACAAGAAGACAAAAGCAAAGATATGCCCTTTTAGATTGTATAGTAATGCCATTGGTTAATCATATAATTCCTGAAGCAAAAACAATAGCATACAAAGATGGCTGAGGAACACGCTGGAGTTTCGCTCGCAGTACTGAGAATATGTCCCCAAATTGGGCTGTGGTTGTACGTTATGCCTTCAGCAATTACCTATGCAATATATTGTCTGCCTCCAAAATGAAGTGTGTCCACAGTGGAATCAGGATGTTTGCACCAACATATGCCAAAAGCTTTGAAAACTGCAGAATGCAACAGCATATTCATGATCGCTGACAACTGTTGAATAAATTGCTTGTTGCCAAAATGTGACACTGACTTCAATTTAGTTACTTTTTTTTCCCTTTCTACAACAGTATTTTTATCTGACAACCTCAAAGTTTGGTTTTCTCTTTCTCCTCAAATAATATTTGATCATTATTGGTCATATCATTTTCAACTAGCCGCACCTCTAGCCAAGCTGTCCAGTACAGCTACAACATCTACACCTGGCATCTACCTGACAAAGTGGAAAATTGCCCAGACATGTCCTGTCCACAAAAATTAGGACAAATCGAATCCAGCCAATTACCACCCCACCGTTCTACTCTCAATCATCAGCAAAGTGATAGAAGGTGTCGTCAACAGTGCTATCAAATGGCACTTACTCGCCAATAACCTGCTCACTGATGCTCAGTTTGGGTTCTGCCAGGACCACTCTGCTCCAGACCTCATTACAGCCTTGGTCCAAACATGGACAAAAGAGCTGAATTGGTGAGGTGAGAGTGACTGCCCTTGACATCAAGGCAGCATTTGACAGTGAGGTATCAAGGAGCCCCAGTAAAATTGAAGTCAGTGGGAATCGGGGGGGAAACTCTCCAGTGGCTGGAATTGCACCTAACACAAAGGAAGATGGCAGTGGCTGTTGGAGGCCAATCATCTCAGCCCCAGGTCATCACTGCAGGAGTTCCTCAGGGCAGTGTCCTAGGCCCAGCCATCTTCAGCTGCTTCATCAATGACCTACCCTCCATCATAAGGTCAGAAATGGGAATGTTCGCTGATAATTGCACAGTGTTCAGTTCCATTTGCAACCCCTCAGATAATGAAGCAGTCCATGCTCGCGTACAGCAAGACCTGGCCAACATCCAGGCTTGAGCTGATGTGTGGCGTGAATGTTACTTGCCACTTAAGTGCCAGGCAATGACCATCTCCAACAAGAGTCTAACCACCTCCCCTTGACATTCAACGGCATTACCATCGCCGAATCCCCCATCAACAACATCCTGGGGTTTACCATTGACCAGAAACTTAACTGGACCAGCCATATAAATACTGTGGCTACAAGAGCAGTGTATTTTGCAGTGAGTGACTCACCTCCTTACTCCCCAAAGCCTTTCCATCATCTACAAGGCACAGGAGTGTGATGGAATACACTCCACTTGCCTGGATGAGTGCAGCTCCAACAACACTCGAAGCTCGACACCATCCAGGACAAAGCAGTCTGCTTGATTGGCACCCCATCCATCACCTTAAACAGTTACTCCCTCCACCATGGCTGCAGTGTGTACCATCTACAAGATACACTGCAGCAACTCACCAAGGCTTCTTCGACAGTACCTCCAAAATCTGCGACCTTCACCACCTAGAAGGACAAAGGCAGCAGGCACATGGGAACACCACCACCTGCACGTTACCCTCCAAGTGTCTCACCATCCTAAATTGGAAATATATCGCCGTTCCTTCATTGTCACTGAGTCAAAATCCTGGAACTCCCTACCTAACTGCACTGTGGGAGTACCTTCACCGTAAGGACTGCAGCGGTTCAAGAAGGTGGCTCACCACCACCTTCTCCAGGGCAATTAGAGATGGGCAATAAATGCTGGCCTTGCCAGCGTTGTTCATATCCCATGAACAAATAAAAAGGAAAGATGAGGACGAAAGGGGTAAGTCAAGTCACAGTGTTTGTGAAGGATTCCATCACAACTGGAATGCAAGGATGCTCTGGGGGATTGCATGAAGATAGAATTAAGAAATGAACAGGAAAATGGTACAATTCTTGATGTGCATTACAGACCAAATGGGGTGCGTCAAAGAATGGAGTTCTGTGGATAAATAGATTAATTCTAAACAAACTTAAAACGGAGGTATATGATAAAAGTAGGGCTAATGGTGCAAAAGAAAATAATGAATATAGAAAGTGTGGTAGGGAGGTTTATAAAGGGCTAAAAGGGAAGCATATAAAAAGTAACGCTAAGGAGGGTAGGAATGTTCCGGGATAAGAGGGGTTCTAATACCAGAGAGAGTTAACATTTTGCATCAGTTTTTATAAATGATGGAAGTGAGATTGTAGGTGCACTACAGATGGGTATGGAATAATTGTTAGAGATAGCTAGGAGAGGAATGAGTTCTGTAAGCGAAAACATTATTTCTATCCGTTCCTTAAGTTCGGAGTATAAGGAATAAATTAAATGAACTACAGGTTCAAATTCAAATTGGAGGGTATGACATGATAGCTATTACTGAGACATGGCTGCAGGATGTCAGGATTGGGAACTAAATATACCTGGTTATAAGGTCTACAGGAGAGATAGGGAAAATGGAAGAGGGGGAGGAGAAGCCTTAGTAATTAGAGATGAAATCACTTCAATGATAAAGGAGGATATAACGAGAGGTAAGCAGCCAACAGAGACCTTATGGGTTGAATTGAGAAATAGGAAAGGATCTACGACTATAGTGGGAGTTGTGTATAGGACCCCTGGCAGCAGCTCTGAAGTGCTAGATTGTGTAAATGCAGAGATTAGACAAGCGTGTAACAAAGCCATAGTGGTCTTAATGGGGGACTTTAACCTTCACATAGATTGGGAAAAGCAGACTAGCAACTGTCAGAAAGGTAAGGAATTTCTTGTGTCGGGATAGTTTTCTACAGCAGTACGTCCTAGAGGCAATAAGAGGGCAAGCCATACTAGATTTAGTAATGAGTAATGAACCAGATTTAGTTAACGACTTAACTGTACGCGAACATCTATCCAATAGCGATCATAACATGATCGAGTTCAAGGTAGTGTTTGAAAGGGGAAAAAAGTGAGTCAGCTGCTAAGATTCTAGACTTGGGTAAGGCCGACTTCAATGGGATGAGACAGAGACTGTCCACAGTAAACTGGGCAAATCTGTTAATGGGTAAAACGACTGATGATCAGTGGGAAATGTTTAAAGAAACATTTAACGTGATACAGAATCGGTTTATACCCCCGAGGGGCAAGAACTCTAGTTGTCCGTGGCTGTTTTTTTGGTCAAGTAAAGAGGTAAGGGACAGTATAAGACATAAAGAAAGGGCATACAAAAAGGCAAAAAATGGCACAGATCCTGGCGAATGGGAAAGATACAAAGATCAACAAAGGGTCACAAAACAGATAGTAAGAGCTACAAAAAGAGAGTATGAAAAGAAACTTGCAAGGGATATCAAAACCAATACGAAGAACTTTTATAGTTATATTAGGAAAGAGGGTGGTCAGGAGCAGTGTTGGCCCCTTAAAAACTGAAAGTGGGGATATTGTCATTGACAATGTTGAAATGGTGGACATGTTGAACAATTACTTTGCGTCAGTATTTACAGTAGAAAGAGAGGATAGCATGCCGGAAATCCCAAGAAAACTAATACTGAATCGGGGACAGGGAATCCATAAAATTAACATAAGTAAAGCAACAGTAATGAAGAAAATAATAGCACTAAAGAGTGACAAATCCCCAGGACCAGATGGTTTCCATCCCAGGGTTTTAAAGGAAGTAGGTGAGCACATTGCGGATGCCCTAACTATAATCTTTCAAAGTTCTCTAGATTCAGGAACTGTCCCTCCTAGATGGGAAAATTGCACATGTCACTCCGCTTTTTAAGAAAGGATAGAGAGGGAAACCGGGGAATTATAGACCAGTTAGCCTAACATCTGTTGTGGGGAAAATGCTGGAGTCTATAATTAAGGATAGGGTGACTAACTGAAAATTCTCGAGGTATTCACTCAGAGAGAGCCAGCATGTATTTGTGAAAGGTAGGTCGTGCCTGACAAACCTGATTGAATTTTTTGAAGAGGTGGCTAAAGTAGTAGACGGGGAATGTCAATGGATGTTATTTATATGGACTTCCAGAAGGCATTTGACAAGGTCCCACATAAGAGACTGTTAGTTAAGATAGAAGCCCATGGAATTGAGGGAAAAGTACGGACTTGGTTAGGAAGTTGGCTGAGTGAAAGGCGACAGAGAGTAGGGATAATGGGTAAGAACTCACATTGGCAGGATGTGATTTGTGGAGTCCCGCAGGGATCTGTCTTGGGGCCTCAATTATTCACAATATTTATTGATGACTTAGATGAAGGCATAGAAAATCTCATCTGAGTTTGCCGATGACACAAAGATTGGTGGCATTGTAAGCAGTGTAGATGAAAACATAAAATTACAAAGCGATATTGATAGATTAGGTGAATGAATTCCATTTGCCACAGTTTTGCCCAATGTAGACAAATGTGAGGCCATCCACTTTGGATCAAAAAAGGATAGGGTACTTTCTAAATGGTAAAAAGTTTAAAAACAGTGGATGTCCAAAAGGACTTAGGGGTTCAGGTACATAGATATTTGAAGTGTCATGAACAGGTACAGAAAATAATCAATAAGGCAAATGGAATGCTGGCCTTTATATCTAGAGGACTAGAGTACAAGGGGGAGAAGTTATGCTGTAGCTATACAAAACCCTGGTTAGACCGCACCTGGAGTACTGAGAGCAGCTCTGGGCACCGCACCTTCGGAAGGACATATTGGCCTTGGAGGGAGTGCAGTGTAGGTTTACTAGAATGATACCCGGACTTCAAAGGTTAAGTTACGAGGAGAGATTACCGAAATTTATAAGATATTAAGGGGAACAGATAGGGTGGATCGAGAGAAACTATTTCCGCTGGTTGGGGATTCTAGGAGTAAGGGGCACAGTCTAAAAATTAGAGCCAGACCTTTTCAGGAGTGAGATTAGAAAACATTTCTACACACAAAGGGTGGTAGAAGTTTGGAACTCTCTTCTGCAAATGGCAATTGATACTAGCTCAATTGCTAAATTTAAATGTGAGATAGATAGCTTTTTAGCAACCAAAGGTGTTAAGGGATTTGGGTCAATGGCAGGTATATGCAGTTGGATCACAGATCAGCCATGATCTTATCAAATGGCGGAGCAGGCACGTGGGGCTAAATGGCCTACTCCTGTTCCTATGTTCGATCTGTAGGGACCACCAATTACGGAGAGATAAATGTACTTACGTTTGTCAATTCAAGATTAACTTTATTAACGAAGCTGACACTGGTTATGCATGAAACAAACGACAGTAATACAACCTTAACTTGCAGAGTGGCTCTCGAGACCTCCAGGATGATCAGATCCTCAGTCTTAGGAGCTGGCCTGAGGCGTCGTCTTCCGTTCCTTCTTTACAGTGTTCGTGTTTTCTAGACGTCCCCTGATGTCTCCTCTTCAGAATCCCTTGATTACGGGTGCACCCCTTAGCTTAGATATCATGTCTTCTTTATACTTCATATCTGCTTTCATGTCTACATCAAACAAGCTCCGATCAAGAAGGGACAGATTAAAGTTTTCTGTAGCTGTTGATTTGTTCAATCTATTCGAGTGATGTCGATTTAAAGTTATGACTTCCCCACACCTGTGGGTTTGTTGACCGTTCCTTCTGATCATCTGAGCCATTATTGTATGTGGCATCGACACCAATTTTGCTTTGAAGTCTCAGCTCTCTGATGTTACTGATTTTGCTTTTTAAGTCTCAGCGTTTTCTCATGACCTTGTGACGAAGCTTCTGCACATAGCAGACAAGCAGTCCATCGTGCTTTCTGATGATACAGAAGGACCAGAATCCTTTCAGTTCTTAAAATAAATAATTAGTGTAACTCGAGGTGGATAAATCACCAGGCCCTGATGGCATGTTCCCTAGGCTGTTGAAAGATGCCAGAGAGGACATAGCAGATGCTCTGGCCACAGATTTTAATGGAAATTGTGCTATTGAACTGGAAAGTAGCTATTATAACTCACTTCAAGAAGGAAGAGCAGAATCGACCAATCAGTCTAGCCTCTGCTGGCAAACTCTTAGAAGCCACAATTTAAGATAAATTAATTAAAATTGGGAATGTAGACAAGCAGCACGGATTTGATAAAGGCAAGTCATGATTGACAAATTTGAGGTTTTTTCAATGGGTGACTTGGATAGGTAAAGAGAAAGAAGTGAATGCAGCGTAGATGGATTTTCAGAAAGCAAGACATAAGATGTCTTGAGACTTGATGGTAAAATTTAGGTATTTGGTAAAGAGGGAATGTAACAGCACAGATAGAAGGTTGGTTGACGTATGCTGTTAGGAAACATTGAGGACTGTAAAGGATTTCAAGTTGGTGGAATGGGTAGATGAGTGGAAGATGCAATTTAATGTGGCTAAGTGTGAAATAATACATTTTAGGAAAAGAAACCAGGAATGAGAGTATACGCTAAATGGAAAGCTTGTGAAGGGTTTGGAGGGACAGACATTGAGTGGTTCAAGTACATAATGCTTTGAAACTTATACTTCAAGTAAATTAAGTCTTATAAACAGCCAACAGCATTTTGGGTTTTATAAATAGGAGCATAGTTACAAGTGTAATGTAGTAATAAATTTATACAAGTTGGTTAGGCCACAGATACAATAGTTTTGGACATGAAAATCATAGAAAATATACTGTGTAGATTCACCAGGATGAAGCCAGGGCCGAAGCTACAGTTGTGAGGAGAGATTTGAAATACTAGGGCTGTTTTCACAAGAGCAGAAGTTTTTAAAGTTTGACAGATTTTGAAAGGTTGAATGAGGAAAGGCTATTCTCTCTAATTGGGAAGTTAGTGATGAGGGGGGCCATCAATTTAAAATTGTCACTGCATGAGTGAGGAGAGTGCTTAGGAGGTTATTTGCAGCAGGTTATTTGTCACACTGCTTGGCCGAAATCCAGTATTGGATGAGCAGAAATTTCCTCCAATTAAATTTTGGGAAGACCAAAGCCATTGTCTTAGGTCCCCGCCACAAGCTCTGTTCCTTAGTCACCGACTCAATCCCTCTCCCTGACCACTGTCTGAGGCTTAACCAGACCGTTCACAACCTTGGTTTCCTATTTGACTGATTCAGAGCTGAGCTTCCGATCCCATATCTTCTTCACCAAGACTGCCTGCTTCCACCTCCGTGACATCGCCTATCTCCGCCCCTGCCTCAGCTCATCTGAAACCCTTACCCACGCCTCTAGACTTGACTATTCCAATGCTGTCCTGGCTGGCCCTCCCCCCTTGCAGCCTCCATAAAAATTGAGCGCATCCAGAACTCTGCTGCCCCTATCCTATCTTGCGCCAAGTTCCATTCACCCATCACCGATGTGCTCGCTGACCTACATCGGCTCCCAGTCCGCAACGCCTCGATTTTAAAATTCTCATCCTTGTTTTCAAATCCTTCCATGGCCTCGTGCCTTCCTATCTCTGTAACCTCCTCCAGCCTTACAAACCTCCGAGATCTCTGCGCTCCTCTAATTCTGGCCCAATATTCATCGCTCCATCATTGGCGGCTGTGCCTTCAGCTGCCTAGGCCCTAAGCTCTGGAATTCCCTCCTTAAACCCCACTGGCTCTACCTCCTTTAAAACACTCCTTAAAATCTACCTCTTTGACCAAGCTTTTGGTCATCTGTCCTAATATCTCCTTATGTGGCTTGGTGTCAGATTTTGTTTGATAATGCTCCTGTGAAGTGCCTTGGAACATTTTACTATGTTAAGGTGCTATATAAACGCAAGTTGTTATTGGAGCTTGGAGTGCTTTGCCCCAGGGTGAGGTAGAAGCCATGGCATCTTTTTAAGTGAAAATTGGATAAATATTTGAAGCAGAGGGAGATAGAGCTGTGGGGAGGGAGCAGAGCAGTGGGATTAGTTTTGGGTTGCTCTAACAAAGGGCCAACACAGACACAATGGACTGAATGGCCACCTGTTGTGCAGTAAATTTCTACGCTTAAGTGGCTCATTTCCAACATTATGGATTCAACGTATCGGGACTCTGGAGAAGGAGCATTAAAAGCTTATTTTTCCTAATAGGTTGGAGTTAGTAATTTTCTTTAGACCCCCTCCTAAAGAGCAAGTGTGCATTCACACAATAGCAGTGAGGTTGATGCAAAGCAGTTTAGTTTTGCATAGATCTCTGTGTTAACGCAGCCTGAATTTGAAGTCTGTGCCTTACCTGACGCCAGACCTCCTTGCTTTGCTGTCAAATGAGTTTGTGTCTTTACACCTGATTCACACTGCACAAGTTTAGCTTCAGGGCAAAGCCAAAGCCATTTTGTACCAATGTTAAACTTGTATGTGCATCCTAAAAGTACTGTCTCTTCTCCTCCCTCCCCCCCCCCCCCCCCCAACTAATTTGCTTTATTACAAATGTCCTAAAATATCAATTCACAATATTAACAGAGCAGTAAATGAGCTTCTGCTGGGAACAGGTCGACAACACAAAATTGTCCATAATTTGATGCTAATTGGGAGTCTTGGTCAAAAACCGTGAGATTGGTTGGTGTAGGGCAAAAGAAATGTCGGACTAATGCAGTAAAGTGCTTGTATGGTCGTAGGTAAGGCAGTTTGTTGGGCGTTATAGGAGCACTAAACTACTTCGTAGTCTTATAAGTGCTTGCAATTAAATCTATTCTGTAACATTATCTTTCAAGAAGAATCAAACACTTGTGTCTTTTTATGGTGTTTAGTTCCAAGTTTTCTTTTGCTTGGAGGCAACATATACTATATGAACATAAATGTCTGTATGGGAGGAAGATTTAGGCCTACATGGAAATAGATTTTTATGGATTTCATTTTTTTTAGCTAATATGAGACCACTAATCCATTTGAAATGTGCTGGTCTACATGGAATGTTTGTATTATTTTTAGATAGCTAATGGCAGGTGGTTCTTCATTCTGCATTCTGCATTCTCCACACACCACAAAGGTTTCTCCCACGCCTCACCCTAGTCCTGTTGGTCCTGGGGAATTACATGACTGATATACAGACCATGATGACATAAATTTGCCAATAGGCTATTCAATCCTTTGTAAAAAGGCAGTCATCCAGTACCTGGAATGATGGTTTATTTTGCCCCAGCCCCAGTGTCATGTTCCTATTATCTGACTTCATACAAGTTACCTCTCAAAAGTACTGGATGTGGTTCTAGAAAAGAACATGATTTCTTCCCCCCCCTCCCCCCTCCTCATGATTTGTTGAAGTCATTCCAAGGATCTCTAATATAATTACTATACCTGCCTTCAAGGTTATGTTCAGTAAACTAATGAATTATTATGCCTTCATCAAACCTTACAAAAGGGTTTTGATTGTAACGAGTGTAGTAGCCCATTCTCATAGCTTGGCGAGCATAATTTAAATATAAAATGTCTGTCTACAGATTATAATGTAAGTAGCTGTCATCTTTGTCCAGAATTCTCATGATGAATCTGAAAAGACAGAGCATTCAGCCTTTCAGACAACAAAAGAAGCAGAAAATTTTAATAAAATAATTTGAGAAGTACTTCATCAAAGGTGCTTTTAGACTGTAGAAAATACATATATCAGCCCTGGGGAACTCCTGACAGTGTAAGTGTTTCAAAATGCATTTAATAGCTGACAAAAAAGCCTTGGAAGACAAAAAATAAAATAGACATTGGAGTGTCTCCTGAAATTTATCAGCAAATTGCTGAAGATCCAACTGAAATTTCCAGGCATTGTCCAAACCTGAGGTTGCAGCAGTAGGTTCAAAACCATCACCAAAGGGCACTTTTCTACTTCAAAAACAAGATTACTTCAAATTGGCACCAAGCCTTGCTGCACAACTGAAAATTGGTGCCAATGCAATAGTGTCAAGGTCTGCCTACTAAGTTGGTGCCAACAGCTATTTTTTCACTCTGCACTGAGCCTGCCACTGTGCCCCGCCACTGGCTTTTAAAGTGACTCAATTCTGCTGAATAAACCAGCGAAGAATCAAACTCTGCAATTCTCCAACTGGTACCATATAATGTGACATTGGCATGGACTGGTATTGGTGCTGCATCCCCTAACCTAGTCATACCTCAGGCTAGGGCTAGCGAGTGTTGGGGACGTTCCTGGGTTCAGCAGAGCTTGCTGTTTGCAGGGAAATCCCTGTAGCCTCATATGGTTTAAGGCCATTAAGCTGACTTTTTTTTAAAAAAGAAAGTGTGCACAACCTGTTTCCAGGCTCAGTAGCTGTATGTAAAATTGGATCTGTAGATTTTTTAAAAAAAAATTGAAGACCTTCTATCATACCTAATGAGTGGCCTCAAAACTCATCTACATAATAGAAAATCAATCTATAATCATACACATTTGAGTCTGGGAGTCATTGAAACTTTCAGTTTAAGGGTTGCCCGAATCTTTGAAAATATGTTTCTTGATTTCATGGTGTTGGATCCTATGGTGTTTAATTAACACCATCTGCAAGGCAATTTATGGGACGTGTCAATCTGAAAAAGGCCACAAGTTGTGCAATGATTTGACTGAACCTTTATGATCGTTACATGTTATAACAGGTCTACACTTAATGAATGTACACCTGATCAGTTGATCCCTATTGGTGAAGATCAAATTCAGACTGGTGCATTGCAACAAGCCGCATTGGATACAAATAATTTCAGATTCTGAAACGTGGCCTTCAGTATAATACTTGAAGGGCTGTCCTTTACTTGTTGCCATCCATTTCTAATGAATTGTACCAACAATTGTTGCAATGTCCAATCAGTGGAAAAAGCATCTTTGGTAGCCAAGTAGAGATTTCATTGGAATATTGCAAGAAACATTAATAAAATATACCATTTTGGGCATGTCCTCTACAAAGAGTCCACCTAAGAATCAGTCATAAAATGCAGACACAAACAGTCAGCCACTCTTCCAGCACCACTTTGGGTAGAGATTCTAGATTTGTCCATCTTACACCTCCACACTGAGTGGGTTCTGCATTATCTCCCTGTGGACTACGTAGAGATACTGGACAAGGTACTACCTCCTAATGACTTGAGAATCATTTCCCTTTATTTGGGTTGAAAAGTAGGAGCTCATCTCCAACTCTTTAGTGTTAGTAGACAATAACATCAGATGCTTGGAATCTTGAGAGCATAAGGGATGGTTATTTTCCTTTTTGACCTTTTCTGTGCTCTTCTAGGGTGCAATCAAGTCAGATCAATACTGTAGCCATATTATTGTCAAATTCAGTATCATTGGAAATGAGAACTATTTGTATCGAGAACAATAGAAGTTCCTCCTCGGGAAGAGCGTAAGGGGCTTTATTCCCAGTTTTTCATAACGAATAATCAGGTGCCTTAAGATTGATATTGGACCTAAGGATCTAAATCAGTTTATAAAGTAGCACAAGTTCAGAATGGCCAAAGTCTTGCCGGTTGTCCAAGCAATATGGTCATATGATTGGCTAGGAACTGTAGATTTGAATGATGCATATTTTCACATAGCAATCCATTTTTTAAAACAGGAAATACCTTTGTATCAAGCTTACAACAGAAATCTTTTAATGCTTGGTGTACCCTAGCTCATTAATATCAAGTGTCATTTTGAATCTTTTTTATTTATATGTTTCAAGGATGTTGGTGATGCTGGCAAGGCAAAATTTATTGCCCATCCCTAGTTGCCCTGAGAAGACCTTCTAATGAGCAGATGATGGTGGGCTCCGCTTCGTATTGATTTGTTATCACAACTGAGTGGTTTGCTAGATCACTTTAGAGCCAACTACATACTCTATAGGCCAGACTTGTAGGGGTGGCAGGTTCCTTTCACTGAAGGATACTAGTGATATCAGCTGGGTTTTTACAACAACCCGGAAGCTTTCCTTTTAATTTTTCTGGTACTAGTTCACAAATTACCAGATTTACTGAATTCACTGTCACGTCTTGCTATGGTGGGGTTTGAACCAAAAATCAGAGTTTACTTTTGCTACCAGTTCAACTTTTCACAAACCTGCTTCATCTTTATCTTCTAAGAGTTCACCTTTTGGTGTTATGCTTCATGAACATTATCTGTAAATTATGCCCATTTAGACTTCTGTTGGTTCTAAATTGGACTCTTGATTTTATGCTACAAAAACTAATACGTTCACCTTTTGAACACGTCTGCATGAATTAATATTTATGATGCTCTTGGCATTAGTTTCTGCATGCAGAGCTAGTAAATAACAAGCCACGATTCCTGTTTAGTCTGTGTATGTGATTGCTCCCTGATTGGGTAATTTTAAAAACTGACCTTGATTTGTAACTAAAATTGCCTTCCATTTCCCATTAGGACAGGAGATAATTTTCCCCATTACAAACAGGTCACGTCATAGACTTCATTTCCTTAGATGTACTTGGAGCTCTACAGCTCAGTCATGTCATAAAACATGTCAATCATTTGTTTGCTATGGATGGTAAACCAGGGGTAAACCATTAAACAAACAGATTATAGATAAATGAATGGTGGAATATATTATCCACTGCTATAGTCTAGCACATTGAGTGTTGTGAAGATACTCTGTGCTCCATGGTCTTGTCCTAGACCTCCCTTAACAATTTTCCCATTGACTTTATCTAAGGCTACTATATGGAAAAATTTGAATACTTGCAAAGTATTACCAATTGGATTTGCTAACTTCCTAAATTCTTCTCTTTGACAAATCTGTGCCCTCAGTCTGTGCTGAAACCCATTACAGGGGGTCTTCATCCTGATTTTTACTGTTTAGATATGCTTCTGCAGGATGTGGACAATGCAGAATGAAGAAAGAGATTACCTACCTTTTGTTAGTATCTTCATTCTTTGATGCATTCTCCGTACACTGCACTTCCTTCGATCCATTTCCACAGGGTCTGAATGGAACTTTTGTGGTTACTATGGTTTGCTACATAATCAAATGCAAACCATAGTAACCACTAACTGATTAGGAGGATGTGAACAGCCGATCCCATGTCAACAACTTTGTCACTCATTCCCTGGAATCAGTAGAACTAAGCAAACATATACGCTGCGTAGCGAATGCATCATTCAAAAAATGAAGAAGGTACTTAAGGTACGTAATAACCGTGCCAAGATAAAGCTATTACTTAGATGTTATCATTCATAAAAACATCAATCATTTTTGTGTCTGGGTGTGAACTTTGCCCTACGCTTACTGTGTCACATTTTTGCGTTAGTACTTTGCTGACTAGCTTATATTTCACAACCTTATTTAAATTTATTTACTATTGATTTTATGTCTTTTAATACCTCCCTTAAAAGTTTTTACTTGAAGGCCTCAACCTTTTCCAAAAGCTTGGGCTTGGATTTGATAATTTTGCCCAGATACTTGCTTCTTTTAGCCAAAGGGAGATCCTGCAGTCTGAGCATGTGTGATGTGCAGTTTCCCAAGATAAATCAGGAGCTTTTAGTCAGCCCAAGTGCTTCGATTCTGCTCTTCAACTTCCAGCATTACCTGCTTGATTGTTTTGCAAAATTATTTGAAGAAAATCTTTAATCAGGACGAGTTTATATTGAATGTCTTTTTTAAAATAGGAACAGTATGAGAGAGGGAGGGGAAGAATAAAAAGATCGCCTTCAAATGTGACGGATTGTATTGAGGACACACCTGTTGCTTTTTGTTTGAATTATAAACAATGAGAGGTAGAGTTTTCGCTTTGGGCGCAATCAGGAAAATGCACTCGAAATTGCACTGGTTAGATTCCAGTTCAAGTTTCCGATAAAATTAATTTGCATAATCCCAAACTTAAAATCTTCCATGAACCAGTGCAATCGGGCAGTGTAATAGAACATAATTGTTTTTTTTTCCATTTAAAAAGTATTCCTTGATGTATTTTCCTGGTGCAGTTTTATTAATTCAGCTGAAAATGTGTTTATCACCAAAAATAAGCACTTTTAATGTGCCCAGTCCTCCACCTGTCAGTAGCCTGATTTCAAAATCACTGAAAATGACTTTTTTAAAAAAAAACTATTTTAAAAGTTTCAGTGGTGTCAGTTTCTTAGTAAATAAAATATTTTTGATATGAAAAATTTTAAAAATGTGACCACTAGTGCCTGTACGCCTTAGAAAATGAGTCCAATTTGAAGAATCTCCCTGAACCAGCGCAATAGTATCATAGTATGATACAGCACAGAAGGAGGCCATTTGGCCCATTGTGCCTGTGCTGGCTCTTTGGTAAAGCTATCCAAGTAATCCCAGTCCCCTGCTCTTTCCCTATAGCCTTGAATTTTTTTTCTCTTCAAGTATTTGATTCCCCTTTGCAAGTTATTATTGAATCTGCTTCCACCACCCTTTCAGGCAGTATATTCCAGTTCATAACCACTCGCTGCATTTAAAAAATGTTTCCTCATGTCACCTCTGGTTCTTTTGCCAATCACCTTACATCTGTCCTCTGGTTACTGACCCTTCTGCCACTGGAAAGTTTCTCCTTATTTACTCTATCAAAACCATTCATGATATTGAACACCTCTACCAAATCTCCTCTTAACCTTCTCTGTTATAAGGTGAACAATCCCAGCTTCTCCAGTCTCTCCACATAACTGAAGTCCCTCATCCCTGGTACCATTCTAGTAAATCTCTTCTGCACCCTCTCTAAGGACTTGAAATCCTTCCTAAAGTGTGGTGCCCAGAACTGAACACCATGCTCCAGCTGAGGCCTAACCAGTGTTTTATAAAGGTTTAGCATAACTTCCTTGCTTTTGTACTCTATGCCTCTATTAATAAAGCCCAGGATCCCATATGCTTTTTTTAAACCGTATTCTCAACTTGTCCTGCCACCTTCAAAGATTTGTGTACATACACCTCCAGGTCTCTCTGTTCCTGCACCCCTTTTAAAATTGTACCATTTAGTTTATATTGCCTCGCTTCATTTTTCCTACCAAAATGTTTCACTTCACACTTCTCTGCATTAAATTTCATCTGCCATGTGTGTGCTCATTTCACCTGTCTGTCTATGTCCTCCTGAAGTCTGCTTCTATCCTCCATATTGTTTACTACATTTCTGAGTTTTGAAATTATATGCTGTACACTCAAGTCCAGGTCATTAATATACATCAAAAAGAGCAGTGGTCTTAATATCAATTCCTGAGGATCATCATGTATACTTCCCTCCAGTATGAAAAACCGTTCACCATTACTCTCTGCTTTCTGACCTGTAGCCAATTTCGTATCTACACTGCCACTGTCCCTTTAATCCCTTGGGCTTTAATTTTGCTAACAAGTCTATTATGTGGTACTTTATCAACGTCTTTTGAAAGTCCATGTACACAATGTCATCCGCACTACCCTCATCATCCCTCTCTGTCACTTCATCAAAGAACTCATAAAGTTAGTCAAACACGATTTTCTTTTAACCAATCCGTACTGAATTTCATTTATTAGCCAGTTAATTTTGTTCCGGATTATTGTCTTTAGAAGTTTCCCCACCACCGACGTTGGGCTGACTGGTCCGTAATTGCTGGGTTTATCTCTCTCCCCTTTTTTGAACAGGGGTGTAACAATTACAATCCTCCAGTCCTCTGAGACCACCCCCTTATCTAAGGAGGAATGGAAGATCGTGGCAAGAGCTTCTGCAATTTCCACCCTTCCCTCAGTAATCTAGGATGTATCCCATCTGGACTGGGTGGCTTTTCTACTTTGAGCACTGCCAACATTTTAAGTACCTCCTTTATCTATTTTTATCCAATTTTATCAATATCGCTACTACCTCTTCCTTTACTGCTAAATTGCCAGCATCCTCTTCTCTCTTGAAGACCAATGCAGAGTATTCATTTAATACCTCAGCCAATACCCTCTGTCTCCACAAGATCACCTTTTTTGTCCTTAATCGGCCCCACCCTTCCTTTGATTATCCTTTTATTTATATGTTCATAAGACTTTTGGGTTCCCTTTTATGTTAGTCGCTAATGTATCCTCATACTCTCTGCCCCTCTTATTCCCTTTTTTAGATCTCCTCTGTACTTTCCATATTTAGTTTGGTTCTCTACTGTATAATGAACCTTACATTTGTCATAAGCCTCCTTTTTCTGTTTCATTTTAATTTCTATATTTTCAGTTATCCAGGGAGCTCTAGCTTTAGATACCCTCTCTTTCCTGCTCGTGGGAATGTGTCTACTCTCTACCCAAACTATCTCTTCCTTGAAGGCCTCCCGTTGTTCAATTACTGTTTTGCCTACCAATTTTTGATTCCAAGCCACCAGGCCAAGATCCCTTTTTAACACACTGAAATTAGCCCTCCAGTTAAGTATTTTTACGCTTGATTGTTCCTTGTCCTTTTCCATAACTATTCTAAACCTAATGATATGATCATTGTTCCCCAAATGCTCCCCAACTGAAACATGCTCCACTTCATTCTCCAGAACTGGATCCATCGCTGTTTCCTTCCTCGTTGGGTTGGAAACCCACTGATCAAGAAAGTTCTCTTGTTACTTTTTAGGAATTCCTCCCCCTCTTTACCATTACACTGTTACTGACCCAGTCTATTATTGGGAAAATTGAAGTCCCCCATTATCACTTGCATCTTTCTGTAATTTGCTTGCAAATTTGCTTCTCCTATCTCTTTCCCACTGTTTGGCCTATAGTATATACCTAGTAGTGTAATAGCTCCTCTGTTGTTGCTTAATTCTAACCAAATAGATTCTGCCTTTGACCCCTCATCTACATCATCCCTTTCCAGTACTATAACAGTTTCTTTGATCAATACTGCCACCGCCCCCGCCCCCCCTTCCTTCTCTATCTTTCCTGAATACCTTTATAGCCAGGAATATTGTACTCAATCCTCCCGTTCTTCGAGCCAGGTCTGTGATATAGCCACTATATCATAGTCCCATGTGGCAACTTGTGCCTGCAGCTCACCAACCTTATTTACCACGTTATGTGCATTTACGCACATGCACTCCAAACTCATCTTAGATTGCCTCACATTTGCCCCCTGTCTGATCCCTCCTATTTCAGAACTATTCTTTACGCTAGTGCTATTCGTCTCTCCTGGTACTCTGTGCACCTTGTTTCTCCTCTCTAATGTTTCATCCTGGTGCCCACCCTCCTGCCAAATTAGTTTAAACCCTCCCTCACAGCACTAGTTAACCTCACTGTGAGGTCATTGGTCTCAGCTTTGTTGAGGTGCAACCCGTCCATCTTGAACAGGTCCATCCTGCATTGGGACCAGTTCTGAGGCCCCAGGAATCTGAAGCCCTCCCTCCGACACCTTTTCTCCAGCCACGCATTAACCGGTTTTATCCTACGATTCCTATACTCACTACCACTTGGCACTGGGAGTAATCCAGAGATTGCCACCTTTTGAGGCCCAGCTTTTTAACTTCCTCCCTAGCTCCTGAAACTCTGACTACAGGACCTCAACCCTTTCCCTTCCTATATCATTGGTTCCCACATGAACCACGACTTCTGGCAGTTCCCTCCCCCCCTCCCCCCCCCCCCCCCCCCCCCCCAAAAGAAAATGTTCTGCCCCCTCTCAGTGATGTCCTTTACCCAGGGAGGCAACATACCAAGTGGAACTCACGTTGACGGTTGCAGGAACGCCTGTTTGTCCCCCTAACTATTGAATACCTTATAACCATTATATTCCTACACTTTGCTGTGCCCCCCCCCCCCCGTGCAGTCCTTTGCCTGATGGTGCCATGTTCTGGTCTGCACTCCTTTGCGGTGTTGTCACTCGCACCGGTATTCAATTAGTGAGCGACACGCTCCTGGAGGATTTCTGCACTGGTCAGAATCTCACAATTTAGACCTAGGGGCATAGCCAGTTTTGTGGGTGGGGACTGAGCCAGGTGAATTGAATCTTAAACCAGTGGAAAAGTTCACAGAAAACACAAACGTAAGTGGTTTTGGGCGTAACTCAATTGTGTTTAGAATTCCCCGACCTTTTGCGTTGGTTTGGCTGATTCCCCCCGGATTGCGCTGATATTACCGGCGGAAACTCAAACCCCCCCCATTTTTATGTAAAACAGTCTCTTTGTTTTTGGAAATGATTTGAATGCAATCTAGATGATGACTTTGAGTAGGTTTTCAACTGAATTTAAAAAAAAATAAAATCTATTCATTTTTTAGGAATTTAAGGAAGCGTGTCAAGTTGCAAAATGAAAAGCAGCAGTAACTTTCTCAACATAATTTCAGTTCAGAACAAATTCTGAAAGCTTCTCAGGCAAACAGGCTCTGATTACTATCAGCTATGTTTTGTTGATGGGTAGAAAATATAAACATTGTAATTAATGATGGACGAATAGAGATACAGGCAGAAACACTGACTTTAATGTTTGTGGAGATCTTTCAAGCAACTTCAAAAACCAGTGCTGTCAGACCAGGGATCTGATACCCCGAGTGCTTTCAGGCCCATGCTCTCCATCTCTCCTCATTGCTGACAGATACCAGGAATCCATCAGTGAGCCAAGCCCCATATTCCACCTCTCCCACCCCCGAGTTCTGACAAATTCTGGTTTTGTATTCTCGCGTCCTGCCAATCTTCAGGATGCCCATCCCAGTTCTGCCAAACCCCAGGAACTTACCGCAATGCTATCAAAGTCCCAGTGAAGCTAAACCTCCCCTCCCACTTCAATACTACTCAATCTCAGATATCAGCGTCTAACTGGTACATCTTGCATACTATCCTACTGTGTAGCAGTGAGTGATAAATATCAACTGCTCGCGCGCTCTGTCGCTCCTGAGCGCTCTCTGTCGCTCCTGAGCGCTCTCTGTCGCCCACTGGCGCGCTCTCTGTCGCCCACTGGCGCGCTCTCTCTGTCTCCCTCCCACCCACCCTTGCTCTTTTTACACCCTGAATTTAAGCCTAGTTCCCAAACTTGAAATGACTGTTACTATCGTGACTTTCCCCAGTAAATTCAGTTTTTTGGAAGGAATTTTGGACTTGCTATCGTTTGCTTTAATGAAGTTTTATGATTTTACTGTGCAAGTTTCACAACCTTTCAGCAGTTATTGTATATGAGTAATTGCTGAGGGATCTGTACAGGAACGGGTCTACTGAGAGTGATTATTCTTGGATTAAAAATTGTCATTCAAATTGCTACTTTCTAAAATTTGTTTCAGCTAGCTTAATTCAATTTAAGCTTGTAAATTTGCCTTTACTGAGATGAAAATAGGATTTTGAGAATAAGAGGTTGCATGTGAAACATGTATGTATTACAGGAGTTCATTGCTAATGCAAAAAAATCGCATTGAATTATGTAAACCACTCTTACCTCATGTTTCTACATCCTTGATTTAGTTAGTAAAGATTGATATAAGTAGTCTATTTTGCAGTTATCTGGATTAATTAAATATAAAGTGCAGGCATAATATTCTTTCCAGTCACATGCTAAAGTGTCATTAAAAGTCCAGGGATGTCTTGTGGTCATCTGATAATGTCAGTTTGATTTTGGAGTATCAGGTCTTAAGAGCATGTGACTGAATTAGCTGTATATTTCCACTGTCTCCCCTCTTTAGTAATAGAACCAGCATATGCCTTGAATCTTTTGTGCCTTAGCTTGAACATCAGTGCATTGGGACATGGTCCTAACGTCTTTCAGTTGTGATAGTAAGATATATTTGTTCACATTGCATGCTTCAGATTTCTCCTGAGGCATCACCGCACATGCACAACCAGTATGTGCTAAATGTCACGTCATATATACAGTGCTGCTCCATTTTTGGAGGAAGCCAAAGGCTACGTACAAATTACTTTCCTACTGGTGCATAGTGTGTTTGATTCATTGTAAATGGATACCCAAATGATGCCATGCGCAATGAATTTCTGGGTATTGTTTTCTTCAGGTCTTATATTGTGGCTAACCAATGCTACTGTAGCTCAAGATTACCATTGAATAGAACTTGCTGTTGGTCATGCTTGAGAGCTATATTATGCCAGGACTATAATATGGATGTTTTGAAGGAAAACTTAATCTTGTTAAATGTTTAGGCTTCAATCAATGTGCATTGAACTAAATCAACAATCAACAAATTAAAGTAGCAGTCCTGAATATGTCATTTGTACATGACACTTTGTCCCTTGGGTTTCTTAAATTCTTTTATGTGGAATTTGTATCAACATGTGTAGGTTATTCAATTCTGTGCTTGATGCATCCATAATATGTTGGTCAGTTCCTTTTATTAGTGCTATCACCCGTGCAGTCAACCCATCCTGATGGGGAGCTGTGTGTCTTTCAGTGTGAAACTGAGGAAGGGGGGAAGAGAGGTGAACTGAGGAGAAAAGAACAGGGAAGATAGGTTCTTTCTATTCCAGCTTTCACGCGTCTGACAAAATAACCTATGATTAAGGAATGAGTTGGACATGATTTTGGTCTTGTACATGTGGGTATTGCATAATTGGATCAAAACGTGGTTCAGACTCTAATGAGCAGAATGAGGCTGGCAAATATATTGCACTTCGGATGGCCGGGTTTAGACTACTTTTTCTCCTCAATTCATTACACAAACCAATTCATTCTGGATGCTTCCATATGTGTATGTAGTGTGACTCATCAAGTTAATTATTTAGTGTCTCATTGACCACTAGACATAAATTCATGTAATTCAGTTAATACAAGGACATGTAATTCACTTCTCTGTACCTTTTTGTATCTTAAATGAAAAATAAAATGGGAATTTAATGTTTAGATTTCGGTATATATTTATCTTGTTAAATAACTAGTTTACTTCTGAAATATAAGAATGACCTGAAGGAAAAGGGATTGAATTGTTTTAAATGGTCTCAGAAATCTACATCCCATTCTGCACTCGTGTGTCGGAACATACTGCACATAATATTGCGTGACAGGCTTGATTTTTCTGTGAAACATATTTTACTGGGGCCTCATCTTTGGTTCAGCTGCATTTGAAAGCAAAAACTGAATTTGGTAAGTGTTGAGATCAAAAAAAGAAATGTTCTGGATGTGATTGGTGTGAAATAAATTGGGGGGGGAAACAGGTAGAGGAAAATGCTGTTTAAAAAAAAAAGGGTCACCTTGATCAATTAAAGCTGCTACATATGTGTATAAATTTGAGTAAAGTAGATTGGAAACACCTGATTGTAACTTTTTTTAAAAAATCATTCTTAATAAATTGAAGCATTATATAGTATTCACCACAGTATGTTAATCCTAGGAAAAAAAATCAGGTTTGATTCTATTTCATTGCAGAGATGACGTTCAAACACTGCTAACCTGTCAGCCGTGCGGCGCACCATCCTTTCATCTCTGGAATTTGGCCTTGAATTCAGTTTCCACGGATGAGATGGAAGTCTTCTCTCTATGCTTCAGGAATTCTGAGTGAAATTTAGTTTAGGCAGATTCAGCTTAGTCAGCCCCACCCTGTTGCTGCTGCAAAGCAGCTGTGCAAGGGGACACCAAATAAAGCACCGTGCAATGTTTCCATGCCCGTGACTCATCGCCAGCCTTGCATTGGGAGTTTTACCCTTGCTTTTGTGCATGGATATCTGAAGCACATTACGACATCAGACTATAATTTGGTCTTTTTCTGCCATTGAAGTGCACAGAAAAGTGTAAAAAGACCTGTTATATGCATGACATACCAACATATGAAAATAACGGGCAGGAAAAGACCAGTTCGACTATCAAGCCTGCCTCACAATCATGCTGGCTGGAGCATCATGACTAGATACTTCCTACCCCCTCCCCTGCAGCCGTGTAATCTCCTGGAAGACGCAAAAGCCCAGGGCCAATAAGGGGGGGGAGGAAAAATAGTTTGGAAAATTCATCTCCGACCCCCTCGTGCAATCGAAACTAGTCCAGGAGATCACATGTTATCTGTATAGCCATTCACCTTCTATATGATGCGATCTGTGTCCATGTCATGGAATGGTCCAGCTTCCTCTTGAAGGCATACAGAGAGTCAGCACCCACCACGCCAGCTGGCAACACATTCCAGAGGCTCACTACTCTCTGGGAAAAGAACTACTGCCTAATGTCAAGAAAAATAGGGTGGTAATAGTAGGGGACTTTAACTTTCCCAACATTGACTGGGACAGCCATAGCATTAGGGGCTTGGATGGAGAGAAATTTGTTGAGTGTATTCAGGAGGAATTTCTCATTCAGTATGTGGATGGCCCGACTAGAGAGGGGGCAAAACTTGACCTCCTCTTGGGAAATAAGGAAGGGCAGGTGACAGAAGTGTTAGTGAGGGATCACTTTGGGACCAGTGATCATAATTCCATTAGTTTCAAGATAGCTATGGAGAAGGATAGGTCTGGCCCAAAAGTTAAAATTCTAAATTGGGGAAAGGCCAATTTTGATGGTATTAGACAGGAACTTTCAGAAGTTGATTGGGAGAGTCTGTTGGCAGGCAAAGGGACGTCTGGTAAGTGGGAGGCTTTCAAAAGTGTGTTAACCAGGGTTCAGGGTAAGCACATTCCTTATAAAGTGAAGGGCAAGGCTGGTAGAAGTAGGGAACCTTGGATGACTCGGGAGATTGCGGCACTAGTCAAAAAGAAGAAGGAGGCATATGACATGCATAGGCAGCTGGGATCAAGTGGATCCCTTGAAGAGTATAGAGATTGCCGGAGTAGAGTTAAGAGAGAAATCAGGAGGGCAAAAAGGAGATATGAGATTGCTTTGGCAGATCAGGCAAAGGTGAATCCAAAGAGCTTCTACAAATACATAAAGGGCAAAAGGGTAACTAGGGAGAGAGTAGGGCCTCTTAAGGATCAACAAGGTCATCTATGTGCGGAACCACAAGAGATGGGTGAGATCCTGAATGAATATTTCACATCGGTATTTACGGTTGAGAAAGGCATGGATGTTAGGGAACTTGGGGAAATAAATAGTGATGTCTTGAGGAGTGTACATATTACAGAGAGGGAGGTGCTGGAAGTCTTAACGCGCATCAAGGTAGATAAATCTCCGGGACCTGATGAAATGTATCCCAGGACGTTATGGGAGGTTAGGGAGGAAATTGCGGGTCCCCTAGCAGAGATATTTGAATCATCCACCGCTACAGGTGAGGTGCCTGAAGATTGGAGGGTAGCAAATGTTGTGCCTTTGTTTAAGAAGGGCGGCAGGGAAAAGCCTGGGAACTACAGACCAGTGAGCCTGACATCTGTAGTGGGTAAGTTGTTAGAGGGTATTCTGAGGGACAGGATCTACAGGCATTTGGAGAGGCAGGGACTAATTAGGAACAGTCAGCATGGTTTTGTGAGAGGAAAATCATGTCTCACGAATTTGATTGAGTTTTTTGAAGGGGTAACCAAGAAGATAGATGAGGGCTGTGCAGTAGACGTGGTCTACATGGACTTCAGCAAAGCATTTGACAAGGTACCGCAAGGTAGGTTGTTACATAAGGTTAAATCTCATGGGATCCAAGGTGAGGTAGCCAATTGGATACAAAATTGGCTTGACGACAGAAGACAGAGGGTGGTTGTAGAGGGTTGTTTTTCAAACTGGATGCCTGTGTCCAGCGGTGTGCCTCAGGGATCGGTGCTGGGTCCGCTGTTATTTGTTATTTATATTAATGATTTGGATGAGAATTTAGGAGGCATGGTTAGTAAGTTTGCAGATGACACCAAGATTGGTGGCATTGTGGACAGTGAAGAAGGTTATCTAGGATTGCAACGGGATCTTGATAAATTGGGCCAGTGGGCCGATGAATGGCAGATGGAGTTTAATTTAGATAAATGTGAGGTGATGCATTTTGGTAGATCGAATCGGGCCAGGACCTACTCCGTTAATGGTAGGGCGTTGGGGAGAGTTATAGAACAAAGAGATCTGGGAGTACAGATTCATAGCTCCTTGAAAGTGGAGTCACAGGTGGATAGGGTGGTGAAGAAGGCATTCAGCATGCTTGGTTTCATTGGTCAGAACATTGAATGCAGGAGTTGGGATGTCTTGTTGAAGTTGTACAGGGCATTGGTGAGGCCACACTTGGAGTACTGTGTACAGTTCTGGTCACCCTATTATAGAAAGGATATTATTAAACTAGAAAGAGTGCAGAAAAGATTTACGAGGATGCTACCGGGACTTGATGGTTTGACTTACAGGGAGAGGTTAGACAGACTGGGACTTTATTCCCTGGAGAGTAGGAGGTTAAGGGGAGATCTTATAGAAGTCTATAAAATAATGAGGGGCATAGATAAGGTAGATAGTCAAAATCTTTTCCCAAAGGTAGGGGAGTCTATAACGAGGGGGCACAGATTTAAGGTGAGAGGGGAGAGATACAAAAGGGTCCAGAGGGGCAATTTTTTCACTCAAAGGGTGGTGAGTGTCTGGAACGAGCTGCCAGAGGCAGTAGTAGAGGCGGGTACAATTTTGTCTTTTAAAAAGCATTTGGACAGTTACATGGGTAAGATGGGTATCGAGGGATATGGGCCAAGTGCAGGCAATTGGGACTAGCTTAGTGGTATAAACTGGGCGACATGGACATGTTGGGCCGAAGGGCCTGTTTCCATGTTGTAACTTCTATGATTCTATGATTCTATGATTCTATTCCTACTCTTGCGTAGTTTAAGCTCCTATCCCCTGGTTCTCACCAATCTGTCAGACTGGAATAATCTATACAGCCCTTACATTATTTTATAAACCTCTATCAGGTCATCTCTAATCTACGCTGCTCTAAAGTAAACAGACCCAGCTCCTTAAGCCTATCTGAGTAACTGAGGTTCTTTTATCTAGGAATCATTCTCGTAGCTATCCTCAACCTTTTCCAAGGCCACTATCACTCGCCATGTGAGGGGACCAAAACTGGGTGCAGTACTCCAAATGCGTTCTAACCAGCCGGTATAATAGAATGGTGTCCTTTGATTTGTTCTGAATGGTTCTATTGATACAACCCAATACCCTGTTAACTTTAGCTACAGTTTCTCGACATTGGTCATGAACCTTCAGTGATCTGTGCACAATAACACCTAGATCTTTTTCTCTCTCAACCTCTTTCAGTATTGTTCCCTGGAAATTATGTGTTTTGTATTGGTCCTACCAATATGCGTGACCCTACATTTATTTAAGTTATTTGCCATTGTGTAGCCCATTTCTCTAGTGCATCTAAATCTTTGAATTTGATTGTACTCCTCTACTGTCTTAACCCTTGCACAGATTTTGGTATCGGCTGCAAACTTACTGACCATACTCCCAACACCACTGTCAAAGTCATTAATAAAGGCATGATCTACTTTTCCAGAAGCAGTGTTGTGAATTTTTAATGGCCCTTTCTCTTTCCCATTGATTGTAAAGGGCATCTCTTATGATTCCTTCTAGCATCTTCCCAATAATGAATGTCAGGCTGATGGGCTTGTAGTTCCCTGGCTCTGATGTGCCCTCCTTTTTGAAAATGGGAACTACATGAGCTAGCTTCCAGTCTAAGGGAACTACTAAGGGAAAGTAGAGAGTGAGGAGGATATAAAAAACCTGCAGGGGGATATAGACAGGCTGGGTGAGTGGGCAGAGATTTGGCAGATGAAATACAATATTGGAAAATGTGAGGTTATGCACTTTGGCAGGAAAAACCAGAGAGCAAGTTATTTTCTTGATGGCAAGAGACTGGAAAGTACTGCAGTACAAAGGGATCTGGGGGTACTAGTGCAAGAAAATCAAAAAGTTAGTATGAAGGTGCAGCAGGTGATCAAGAAGGCCAACGGAATGTTGGCGTTTATCGCTAGCGGGATAGAATATAAAAACAGGGAGGTATTGCTGCAGTTATATAAGGTATTGGTGAGACCGCACCTGGAATACTGCATACAGTTTTGGTGTCCATACTTAAGAAAAGACATACTTGCTCTCGAGCCAGTACAAAGAAGGTTCACTCGATTAATCCCGGGGATGAGGGGGCGGACATATGAGGAGAGGTTGAGTAGATTGGGACTCTACTCATTGGAGTTCAGAAGAATGAGAGGCGATCTTATTGAAACATATAAGATTGTGAAGGGTCTTGATCAGGTGGATGCGGTGAGGATTTTCCCAAGGTTGGGTGAAACTAGAACAAGGGGGCATAATCTTAGAATAAGGGGCTGCTCCTTCAAAACTGAGATGAGGAGAAACTTCTTCACTCAGAGGGTAGTAGGTCTGTGGAATTTGCTGCCCCAGGAAGCTGTGGAAGCTACATCATTGAATAAATTCAAAGCAGAAATAGACAGTTTCCTAGAAGTGAAGGGAATTAGGGGTTACGGGGAGCGGGCAGGAAATTGGACATGAATTTAGATTTGAGGTTAGGATCAGATCAGCCATGATCTTATTAAATGGCGGAGCAGGCTCGAAGGGCCGATTGGCCTACTCCTGCTCCTATTTCTTACGTTTTTATGTTCCTATTACCCCTGACTCTATTGAACTATTGGATATGGACGAAGGGCTCATAGAGCACCTGTCCCCCCTTGGGCGGATATTATCCAGACCTGGAGCCCTATCAATTTTGAGCTTTTCTATTCTATCCAAGATAACATTACTAATCTTTTTTAATAATAATGCTATTCAATACAGAGCACCCCATACCTGGAACATGAGCATCAACTTCAGGTGTATAAACTGATGCGAAATAGTTATTTAGCAGCTCTGCCATAGTTTGAATCTGTCCTTCAGTGGCTCTATATAACCCTTAATGGTCTTCTGACTCCTTACATAGCTGAAAAATCATCTGCTATTACTGCTACAATTGCGCACCATCTTTTCCAGAGATCTCTTGGCTAATCTTATGGCTGTTTTTGTCTCTCTCAATTGCACGCAATACTTATCCCTGTTCTTTTTTGTGTTAAGTTCCTTAAGTGTGTAGAATGTCTTCTGCTTCAATCTGATTTGCCTCTGCACGTTCTTTGTCAACCATAAGGGTTTTGTTTTGCCATGTGCCCTTTTTTTAACCATTGTGACATGCATGGCTTCATTCTATTTGAGAGTGGTTTTAAATAGAACCCATTTGTCCACAGTATTTGGTTGCCTATCTAGTAGGGTTGCCTATCTAGTAGGGTTGCCTCGTCCTCTTTTGTCAGCTCTTGGCCATTTTTGTAAAATTAGCCCTCTTAAAATATGGGACCAGCATTGGATTGGCTGCAGCCTTTGGCCAATAAGATTAAACCTGGCCAGGTGTTCCCCTACATGGAGGTTTGATATAGCACTAGGGACACTGCTAAAAAACCAGATCAAGAATTTGTCTATCCCTAGATGCTTCATCAACATGCTGTGTAAGGAAACAATCACTGATTATGTCCACAAAAGTCTCAGCTACTCTTCCTCAGTACACTAGATGGTTTGCCCTCAGTACACTAGATGGTTTGCCATCAGACCATGTAATACAAGGAAAGTTGAAATCTCCCATTATGCAAATTTGCCCAGAATAGAAGCCGTAGCAATTTGTGAACAAAGTTCCTCATCAGTTAGGGATGCCTGTTGACATGGGCCCCACTCCCCTTTTATGTTATCTTTAAACTTTTACTTCCTTTGTCTTGTCCTAACTCTGCCATTCTGCAGTTTCTGTCTCATCTCTCACTGCAGCTCCTAGCTTGGTTTTAGTAGTACATCGAGTTGCATGAAACTGCAGCATAGAAACAGGCCATTTGGCCCAACCTGTCTATGACTACGTTTATGCTCCACACGAGCCTCCTCCCTCCCTACTTCATCTCGTAGTAGATTTTCAGTAATTCTTTCTTACTATAAATGAGGTATTGAATGTTGGTGGGAAAATTGTATTGTTTAGCAATGAAATATCTTCAGTAGAATTTGTTTTACATTTTGTGAAGAGTTCATGAATATCAAATAGTTTCTCCTTCTGCACACAGTTCAGTAATTTTTCAAGCTTAATATACTTTAGTGATTAATTTCATTTTGTGAGGAATGCATTTGCAACTTCACAGCATTTTTCATTCTGACATGTTTTTTGGTGTGACTTATCAGGACATTATAACATACGTGATATAAATCCTATTGCGAAGTCAGGTAATTTTTTTTTCTTTAACGTGTAAATCTGTAGAAGTGTCATTAACTAGTAATTTTCTGATGTTTTGCACTCACTAAATGTATCTGGTTATCCCAATTCTAGTGAGATCTGATATTGTCAGCTCTTGCATATTAAGATAATATGGTTTCAATAGACTCATAAAGCAGCCAAAAACAGCACAAGGTGCTGAGGCACAACATTTTGTACAAAAGAATGGAATTTCTGACTGCACTGGTATCTAGTAGTTCTGTACTGACCCACTTATTACATTACCTGCATCAAAGCAAAGAAGTGTCTCCACAGTTGAGACCAACTTTGGCATAGGCTGTCGATACTGTGCAAAATGCCTTGGTCCATTCACAATTGCTGATGCTCACAATTGACGCACTAAAATGCTTGTGGCCAAAGTATGACACTTCTGCCAGCCATATTTACCTTGGGTTCTCAAAAGAGATGGAATTGCTTCTAATGTCAGTTAGCAAGGGGTGTCAGGAAGAGGCGTTTAATCAGTGCTTCAGTGTATTGGCCAACTGAGCTGTGCTTTTGCTGAACAAGCTAGGCATGTCTACTTTTTTGATTTCCCTACACAAGATAGAATGCTGTGCTACCACAAGATGCTCTGAGGCATCATACCCAGTTGGGAATCAGTGTACTAATAAAAAAGTAAAAAACTGAAGTGTTGGAAATCAAACAAAAACAGAAAACTGGAAACACACAGCTGCTCAGTCACCATCTGACAATCCAAACCGATAAATTTAACATTCTGGGCACATAACCCTTCATTAGAACTGACATATGCCCAAAATGTTATCTCCACAGATACTAATTTGACTGTAGATTAGCTGAGTTCAGATATCATTCAATCCCATTGCCTCTGAATTGGAGGTAAGTACTCTACCTGCTGTTGCTAGCGATATTAGAGTACCCAATCATCCTGTTATGGTCTGAGAGAAATCAGTTTTCCTTTACTTCCACAACAAGTCTATCAAACTTGAGTCCTTCTTTTGGATCAGTACACAAATAGGCAGATTAATATGAAATTGATTCTGTTATCTCCACAGATACTAATTTGACTGTTGATTAGCTGAGTTCAGATATCATAGAAATACTTGAAGCAGTCCAGTGGAAAAATGACATTAAACTAGTAGTATTGTATTTTTGAAACAATTTGATTTAGTAAAATGGGAAATGTTAGTATGGTGCATACCAGAAAAGTTAGTTGGGATTTATTATCCAGAGGTGTAGTAGTAGTAATAGTAGAGAAAGAAAGAAAGAAAAACCTTGCATGTATATAGCACCTTTCACGACCTTGGGACGTCCCAAAGCGCTTTACAGCCAAGTAATTTTTTTTTGAAGTATTAGTCACTATTGCAATGTACTAGTAGTGATTAGATATTCTGGCCTGTGTCAGCCATGCAGTTTACCTAATCTGTAGTGTCTTAGACTTGACAATTTCCAAGTGAAAGATCATATCCCAAAGGCTACTGCATTTGTGTTATTAGCTGGCTCCTATTACAAAAGTTTTAAGAGTGATATTTGTGCAACTGGAGTAGTCTCTAGGGTGTTCCAAAATAAGTCCAAAGAAAACACATTGACAGCGTTCACTTTAGAAGTGGAGGATTATTGCTGAATTTATCAGCTAAATAATAGGTTTGTTGACACTGTGTAATGGGCTGTGCAATAATGGTTGTTTGTTTTTAACAGTTTTCCTTCTGGGAAGTGCTGATAACATGAGGGAAGGAGGTTCATAGTTTTGTAGCCTAAAGCTCCCTAGCTGAATTTCAGAGTGAGTTTGTAGCATTAGACGTGAGGAGCTCCTTCTCGCCTTGAGTATGAAAGGTTGTGACTGAGTGATAAAAATATTTATATAAGGAAAAGAAGTCACTTTATATATGTGGATGTTATCCACAATTATAGCAATGATCTAATCATGGATAACATCCACATATAAAGGAGCTTAATCTGAAATTATCCTACATTTTGCTTGTGTGTGCAAAGAGCTTTCAACATCGTATTAGCAGCTTAAGAGATGTGATCAAATAGACTTCTGGACCATGGACAGTATTACAATATTTTCTTTTTAAAGGTGTTGAAATTACAGTAGTCACAAATTTGTACGCCTGAATTATGTGGTTGTGCAATTTATCTAGATTGATACCCTACAAAAAATGGCTGATCACACTACTTTATTTCATTGGTCACTGATATTGGGTGTTGACATTTCAGCTTGTAGCTCTTTTTATATTCTAAAATTTATGCTAATGCTTGTTTTCTGCTTCTAACTATTATTTCTTCATGCACATCTGCTTGTTCCTTTCATCTGTTCTATGCAGATAACCTCCTCTGATGTTGCTGCGCCCTTGCCATCATCTCCTTCTTTATCAAATGCTGCTGAGAAGAGCAAACTGGAGGTATTCTTTTACAGAACTATCAAGTAGTGATGGACACTGAATGTGATGTGTTTCACTCTGCAGTGCATGATCTTTCTATAGGTTTAATTAATAAATGTTTCATTAGCAAGCCCTGGTAGGAATGCAAATCATGCTTACAAATGTTAGGAAGGAGACATAATAAGTTTCTAGAGAGAACCTGCTGTGTCTGTTTTGTAAACGATATCACACTGACATTTATTTTGTACTATAGAACTTCAGATCTGTGATATTCAATACCCATTATTTTGCCAAGTGACCATTCACCAAAGATAAGTGCGTCTGTCTGCTATTTCATTTGGTGTTGAAACAAAACAACAGTCCATCAGAAATGCACCAGGCCTGCTTGAAACCTTCACCTTTGTTGCTGCACTGCTAGTAAGAAATGAGAGGGCGGCTTGATTGATCAACCCATTTCCTCTACAGTTTGCCCTCCTGTGAGTTCCACCCAACACAATGCAGCCAACTGTTGTTAAAAACCCCCAACAGGCTAAACCTCTGGTTCTCCACTGCACCCCCCCCCCCACCCCCGCAAAAAAATGCTGGAAGTAATGGAAGAACATTTTTTATGTCTATTTTAGAACGCACTTTTCTGACCAGTTCCATTCCATTGATAACACATCTCAAAAGCTGGGGACCATTCATACAAACCTTATAACCTTCAATCCAGTTAACTAATCACTTATCCACTCTATTATTTGAAGGCTTAATTTTTCCTCCCAAGATTACGGAGACCAATTGTAACACTCCTAATGCCCTTTCTGAGATCAGCTAACTGGAGACTTTCCCAGTCTGTTTCGTCCAGTTGCCCACTGTCCTCATCAGCTGAGCTCTGAGCTCTGAACTCTGAATGTAGGTTAATGTTTCTTTGAAGGTAAGGTGCTCAAAATTAAACACGATATTTCAAATATGATCATTGCTACATAAAGTTAAGATTACCTGCTGTGCTGTTACGTCATCAAACGTAGACATTGACGGCAGTCTTCCCCCGCCCGGCCTCTGCCAATGTTGCTCTAAGCCTGTCACTAGTTTGAGGAGGGTGGCCAAGAATTACTCGTATGTTTTGTTAGAACAAAATTTACTGTACCTGAAGTGCATGTTGAAGCTCCGATCTCCATTCAAGATCAAAACTGCTGAGAGTTGCTAGTCCAAACCTGCATGTTAGCACTGCATAGTATATAAATAGGAATAATGTGGTGGAACTGTTTGCCAGTGGCTACTATGTTGCCAATAAGAGTTGCCTCTTCCTCTCCATTTAAAGTGAATGAGAATTAAACTGTTTAAACATCATTTAATCACAAAAGAGGAAATAATGCCTGATCAGAAGCTAATACCTGTTTTATGCTATTTTTTTATGAATGATGCGTTATTTTACGTAAGTGGCAACAAATAGGAACTATATGTAATCTTTTGAGCTTGGAGGAGTTATTTTTTGATATATAGGTTATAAGTGCAATTTTATGTTTGCAGAGAGAAAAGGACAAAAGGAAAGATGAAAAGAAGAGGGGAAAAGACCAAGAGAAATCAAATAAACCTGTTGCTTTTGACAAAGTAAAAATGGTGAGTTCAATAACTGATCCATTTTTGAATGGCAAATATTGCTCTTAAAGTGCAGGGGATTGGTATTATGTGTCATTTGCCAAATTAGAAGGGAATAAAGACGTGGTATATTTGTGTAGAGGCATCACGTTCGTAAACTGGCAAACTGTTTTGGTTTTGGGAAGGATAACAGCCAGAAGACCTATCAATTTTGTCACAGTGCAGGCAAATTTTGTAATCTGAAGGATTAGGTGTTAAACGGAATGTTAACAGCTCGCTAATGGCTCTGAGTAACTGAACCACACCAAATAGGGTCAATCTCCAGTCTGTACTAAGTTAGCTGATCTCAACTGAAGCAATTAGCTTCACTCACTGGAGGAGCAAATTGACCAGGGTTCCTGTCCCTGACGGCTATCCAGTTACCCCTAATAGAAGTGGGGCTGTGTGTACTGACCCAAGAGCCTAGCTGTGCGGCCCTTCATGGGGAAATAGCTTGCCACCGTTCATGAAGGAGGATCATAGTTGAATAATAGCCATCTGGGTGAAGTAATGGAGGACATCCGTGGAACCAAAACCAGCAAGGAGTCAACACTTTCAGGGGATGGAAGAGGAGGAGAAAATTGAGAAAAAGAAAGAAATTTAATACTCAATCCAGCATTTTCCACATTTAATAATAAGCCCAGGTTGATGGTGGAGAATGTTACCGAAGCCATAGAGTGATCTTCCGTTCATGTGCTACGTAAAGGTGTCTACACTGACTCTTTGTTCTGATTCTTTTCTACATCGGCAGGCTGTACTGCACTGTCCTTTCCCACTGGCCGTCAGTTTTCAACATTTGTTATATTTTTCAGTGACTCAGTGGTCGGTGTTAGTCGCTGGATGTTTTCTTGATTGCAGTTCCAAATAAAGTTTTAGAGATAATACATTTTGCAAAGATAGGAGCTAATTCTCCAGGACTGAGTTTTGGCACAGAAAGATAGGATGAATCTGCACTATTGGGCCACACCTGGTACCCAAGAAGGCTGGGTCTTTGTCCTGTACCAGGGCCTTTGCCTTTGCCTCAGTAGGGAGAAGTTCTTCCTCTGAAGCTTGACCAGCTGGTACCAAATGAAGATTTTGTACCAACTGCACCCCTGTCCATGTTTAGTGACTACAGCCTTTTGGGAGCTCCATTGCAGGTTGTAGCATGGCATTACTGGGCTTTACGCCATCATCTGAGGACTATGGATGCCAAACCTCAACAAAATAAAAGCAGTTTCCTTGGCGCTAACCTTCTCCTTGTGAATGAAGAAAATTGTGCAGAATTAAGTGGACTAAGATTGATCTCAACCATTTTAGGTTCAGACAGCAGAGATGGATTCAGTTTTGGAAGTCCTTCCCATGCTGGTTGGTACTTGAAAAAAGCTACAGATTTCCACACTGGAGGGTAAAGCCTGTTTGAGGGAATGGTACATCGCCTGCGCTGGACTAGTAATCCTTCCACATGCTCTGGTTCTGACCATCAGAAACTGCACCTACTCTAATGTTCTTGTCCCAACATGTGATTTTTGAGACAACTTAGCATTGAATAATCCAATCTCACTGACTCCCTGAAAGAGTTTCCCCTTTCCATTGTTGAGCCTTCTCTTCCACCCAGATATAATGCACTGACCAAAAGTAGTCCAGGAGTTACTGTGGATAAACCTGGCATGGGTGGAGGATTGGTTATCTAACAGGAAGCAGAGAGTTGGGATAAATGGTTCATTCTCGGACTGGCAACCAGTAGCCAGTGGTGTTCCGCAGAGGTCGGTGCTGGGTCCCCAACTGTTTACAATCTATATTAACGATTTGGAGGAGGGGACCGAGTGTAACATATCAAAGTTTGCAGATGATACAAAGATGGGAGGGAAAGTAGAGAGTGAGGAGGACATAAAAAACCTACAGGGGGATATAGACAGGCTGGGTGAGTGGGTGGAGATTTGGCAGATGCAATACAATATTGGAAAATGTGAGGTTATGCACTTTGGCAGGAAAAATCAGAGAGCAAGTTATTATCTTAATGGCGAGAAACTGGAAAGTACTGCAGTACAAAGGGATCTGGGGGTCCTAGTGCAAGACAATCAAAAAGTTAGTATGCAGGTGCAGCAGGTGA
Organism: Heptranchias perlo; assembly: GCF_035084215.1. Lineage (NCBI taxonomy): Eukaryota > Metazoa > Chordata > Chondrichthyes > Hexanchiformes > Hexanchidae > Heptranchias > Heptranchias perlo. The sequence continues at coordinate 13,522,329 of NC_090329.1, read as the reverse complement.
TCAAGAAGGCCAACGGAATGTTGGCTTTTATTGCTAGGGGGATAGAATATAAAAACAGGGAGGTATTGCTGCAGTTATATAAGGTATTGGTGAGACCGCACCTGGAATACTGCATGCAGTTTTGGTGTCCATACTTAAGAAAAGACATACTTGCTCTCGAGGCAGTACAAAGAAGGTTCACTCGGTTAATCCCGGGGATGAGGGGGCGGACATATGAGGAGAGGTTGAGTAGATTGGGACTCTACTCATTGGAGTTCAGAAGAATGAGAGGCGATCTTATTGAAACATATAAGATTGTGAAGGGGCTTGATCAGGTGGGTGCGGCAAGGATGGGTGAAACTAGAACGAGGGGGCATAATCTTAGAATAAGGGGCTGCTCTTTCAAAACTGAGATGAGAAACTTCTTCACTCAGAGGGTAGTAGGTCTGTGGAATTTGCTGCCCCAGGAAGCTGTGGAAGCTACATCATTAAATAAATTTAAAACAGAAATAGACAGTTTCCTAGAAGTGAAGGGAATTAGGGGTTATGGGGAGCGGGCAGGAAATTGGACATGAATTTAGATTTGAGGTTAGGATCAGATCAGCCATGATCTTATTGAATGGCGGAGCAGGCTCGAGGGGCCGATTGGCCTAATCCTGCTCCTATTTCTTATGTTCTTATGAAACCATCAGTACAGTACTTGGCTACTGTAAAATGGTGAAGTTCTGGTTTATATTAGCAGAGGGATAAACTACAAATCAAAAAGATAACTTGCTATATAAGGCACTGGGCAGACAATATTGAGATCCTTGTACATTTATAGTCACCTAATCACTAAGAGGGTGTCATTGCCTTCGAGAAAGTATACAGCTAAGCAACTAAGATAATTCTGTGCTTCAGGACAAGTAATCAGTTCAGGATAATTGGGCTTGTTCTCTTTGGAAAATAAATTTAATTAACGAGTTAGGTACAGGAATAGGCTGTTTAGCCCCTTGAGTCTGTTCTGCCATTCAGTTAGATCATGGCTGATCTGTACCTCAACTCCATTTAGCTGCCTTTGCTCCATATCCCTTGATACCGTTGTCTAATAAAAATCTATCGATCTCAGTCTTGAAAATTTCAATTGACCCAGCATCCGCAGCCTTTAGGGGGAAAGAATTCCAGGGAATTAACAAACTTTATACTGGCAAATTGTTCAAGTCAATTTAAAAATGAACAAATTGGGAGTCAGAAGAGAAGTGAAGCAGAACTCTTACACAAAGGTTATTAGGGTTGTAGAATTTGTTAACCAGGGAAGAACACTGAAGTAAATGGTAGCAATCAGTTCAAGAAGGAAGCAGATGTGTTTACAGAGGGGAGAGGGTTGAGGGATGTGGTGTGCAGGTGGATAGGTGGGGCTCAAATCAATCAAAAAGGTACAGACTTTTATATTTTGTAAAAATTGTTCATAAAAACAATTGGCAACATAGGAACAGGAGTAGGCCATTCAGCCCCTCGAGCCTGTTCCGCCATTCTATTAGATCATGTCTGACCTGTACCTCGACTCCATTTCCTCACCGTTTCTCCATGTCCCTTGATACCTTTATCTAACAAAAAATCTATCAATTTCAGTCTCACAAATTTCAATTGACTCAGCATCTACAGCCTTTTGGAGAAAAGTTCCAGATTTCCACTACCTAAATTATCATCTTAGATTGCACCCTTTAATGTCCACTTTGTAAATCTAATTTGAAGCATAAGTTTTGTTTTCTTGATGCAAAATTCTGCATTCTTGATGGTGAGGGTCTGGCCCTTTGGAGAGTGCATGTTTGGCATAAGTTGCAATGTCATCTGCACTGATACTGACACATGACCTGCCGTTCCCACTCTTTTTCTAAGCAGTAGGCATAACATCTGCAGCTGCACCTGCCATTCACTTCAATTCTTCGACCTGGCTGCAAGCCATATGTAGTATAGGCTTTTCCCCCTCATTTTGGGGAAAAGAAATGATCTCACAAAATTGGATTCTGAGAAATCACATTTCAAAACCATGCATTACTGTGATTTTGTTAATACTCTTTATTTATGATAAAAAATATTTACCTGTTTTTTGATGAGGAATTTTTTTCTCATCAGATATGTACTTTTGATTTTGTCAATTCTAAGCAAAGTTTGGTCACCTGGCTGGTTTTATATACAGTGGAATCTTCATTTGTCACAGTGGAAACTTGCTGGATAAGACTCGCCTTATCAATGGTACAGCAACTTTTTCTCTATTGAAATGCTGCGTATTTCTATCATTTTTTGTTCCTGCTTTTGGTGTGCAATACCACATGAGGCTGAAAACCAGTACAATGTAAATAAAGTAAATATGTAGTTTTCACACTGTGTGTGTCTGTCTGTTTCTCGCATGCCCTGTCCCCGTTTCTTCCTCTCAGCTTGACTGCGTCCATGCCCCAGTCTCCCATGCAAGCACAGGCTTCCAGTGAAGCCTTGCATGTTTTCCCCTCGCTTTTCAATATCAAATGCAGTGATTTGTTTTAAGTGTTTTTTGGGTCCTTATTGTGCATTAAAATTTTATTTCCCCTTGAGCATGGCAGAAGTTTAGTCGTTAAACCGTACGCTCTGGTAAACCTGCAGGTCACAGATAGCATGAGATCAACAGTGCTTATGCACAGCCACGTGAAAGCAAATAGCAGCCCTGCCTGATACCCCTTTCGGCACTGACCCACCAGTCCAATTGTCACTTCCACATGCCAGAAGAATATGCCTTGTAGGCTTTCCACAAGACTCTGAACTCAAAACTGTGACAATCTGCACCTTCCTCCAGCAGTTCCACTTGACAAATGCTGCTGCACACTGTCTGGACTGTAGCGGGTGGCTGGCTACAAGCCCCATAATCAGGTGATGGGCCTGAAACTTGATAGCACAAGCTGGGAGTGCATTACCTTCAAAATTACCACTAGGGGGAGCACTATCTCCCAGCTTTCCCTTAGTTGGTGCTTAAATTTATTGGATTCCTGTACAACTATTTTTTTAGATGTACTTTTATTTATAGGAGAGAATTTAGTTTATTAGTTGACTTGTTAGGGAGGAGAAATAACATGTATTACAGAAAAGCTGATATTCTAAAAGTGAAGCTCAGCCTGTATAATTTCAAACCTGTAATGTTTTTATTTTTAAACAAACTGCGTGATATATCAACATTACATACCAAGACTTTTTTTAAATTTGTCTATTGATGCATAGTCTAACCTGACCTCCTATATGTTTAACACCTCTGAATTGGCAGCTCAGGGCTATATGAATTGTCTCTGGCTTTCTGTTTGACAGTAGCTATTATTACAATGAGCTGTGTTTTTCTTGTAATTACTAATTTAGATCACAAATTACACCAGCGAAAGTGATTTTAAATGAAATTGCTGAGGGTAATCACATTCTTCAAAGGCCAGGGATGAAGAGGTAGAACGGCAGGATATATTCAAATATAGAGAATTTTTTTTAGCTATTTGTCTTGGTACTTAATATTTCTTTGACTCATTCGGTTTCTTTATCAAATTCTTGCTATCTGGGACCAGAGAACTGCTGATTGTAGTTGGCCACGAGTATAAAATATGTATGGGAGAATAAGGTGTTGCAGCTGGAGCTCAGACAATAAGATATGTTTGTCCAGCAGGTATGAATTTTTAATGTTGTGGGACTCACTAACACACTGTAGAATCGATGATAATTCTCATTTGCTGAATGCTCATTCAAGGGCATAAAGAATATTTCTGATGCAGGTAAGTCACAGTGAGTAGCAGATTTACTGTTTGTTTGATCATCTGTTGAAAGTAATCTTTAATGAAATGCTTGTCCCAATCAGTTAGCTTATTGGATGGCCCTTTGATATCAGTGATGTGAGGTAGAGTCTTGTGGGGCTGCCTCATAATTTTTGTGTATCCTAATGTGTTATATTGGCTATGTTCCTTGGTAGTTTCCCCAAGGAGTTTTCCCCATATTAAATTGAAACCTGCTGTTCATTGTGTGAAGATTGCTTGTTTTGTAAACCAAGTGAACTAGAAAGATCAGGTTTCTTTGAGATGGGGAAGAAGAGAGAAGAAGTGAATAGAGATCAAATGTCACTGATTTTTGCAGTTCACTCTTCTTTTAAAAAAAAATTATGCCTTGTGATACTGTTGTACACAATGCATTAATTTGAAATTCCTGTCTGCTATTTTGCCTGAGATATTAACCTAAATTTTTAAATGGCTTAACACTAAAATAGTGGAGAGGAGAATTTCAGATTAAGCATTTACGTTAGCAACCTGCAACATAATTGTTTTTTTAAAAGTTAATCATTTTATTTCATTGTCTGTATTCTATATCAATATATTAAAAATCTTACATATGATGTACACTCCCTCTCCAGAAACCTTACTTCCTGTTGTCACCATTTTGGTTCATACCTTTGTTAACATTTACTGTCATAAAGTGCTATGTCAACGTTTCCCATTCAATTTTGCTGTCACCTGACAGTGTTGTTGCAGACCCTGACCACTGGATGGGTTTGTGGGGCGAGTTTCTGAAGTCTTTCTAGCAACTCTAGTGCCGTTTTCTATGGGTTTTATATAAAAATTAAACTGGAACCAAACTAGGACGGGCAGTGAAATCAAAGGAGGCAGCTCAGAAATTACAGAATGAGTTGAACAAAATATGTATTTGGGCAGAACGATGATAGGTGAGTTTTACTGAAGATAAAAGTTGCGCATAGGAAGGAAAAGTAGGCCAGGAACGTGCACCATGAATGCTGTTGAAATAGCTGAGGATGAAGTTGAGTGAGCCCTGGGAGTCGTTGTACACTCGACGTTCAAAATGTCCAACCAAAGCAGAATAGAAATCAGTAAAGCTAATAGAACGTTGATCTACATAACCAAAACAGAATAAGAGTTAAAGGAAATTGTGATGAAATCGTACAGTCTGTTCAGACCTCACCTTGAATATTGTCAGTTCTGGGTGTGGAGGCACATGGAAGACATTCAAGCACTGGGGGCGGAGCAGACAACAGCCGCAAAGTTTGAAAGGAAAGGCTGCAGAGAAGAGCAACAAGAATGATTCCAAGCATAAAGGCTTTATGAGGAAGCAGAAGCTTAACCTTTACAGGATAGAGAAGAATAAAGGTAGACTTCAGTGAAGTATACAGAAAGTATTAAAAGATAAGGTAAGCACAGAATATTACTTCAAGACAAATCATGCTAATCGGACCAGAGACCATATATTGAAATTAGTGAAAAATAAATTTAAAGTTGACTAGTATGTCGTCTTGTTGCTCGTGTGTAATCTAGGTCCTAAAGTGTAGCTTTTGATGAAAATTCCAAGCAACTGGGGAAACAGGAGTTGATTGGGGCCAGTAAGCACCGATTTCTAAAAGGCAGGTTGTGCTTGACCAATCTTGGAAAATTCTTTGAAGAAACGACAGATAAAGAAATTTGAATATAGATTATGTGTATTTTCAGAAAGAATTTGATGACATAACAAAAAAAAAGCTTAATGGCAAAGATAGTGGCACGTAGAATTAGGAGAATGTGGCCACACGGGCACAATCTACAAGGCACAAGTCAGGAGTGTGATGGAATACTCTCCACTTGCCTGGATGAGTGCAGCTCCAACAACACTCAAGAAGCTCGACACCATCCAGGACAAAGCAGCCCACTTGATTGGCACCCCATCCACCACCCTAAACATTCACTTCCTTCACCACTGGCACACAGTGGCTGCAGAGTGTACCATCCACAGGATGCACTGCAGCAACTCGCCAAGGCTTCTTCGACAGCACCTCCCAAACCCGCGACCTCTCCAACTAGAAGGACAAGGGCAGCAGGCACATGGGAACAACACCAACTGCACGTTCCCCTCCAAGTCATACATCATCCCGACTTGGAAATATATCGCCGTTCCTTGATCGTCGCTGGGTCAAAATCCTGGAACTCCCTTCCTAACAGCACTGTGGGAGAACCTTCACCACCACACGGACAGCAGCGGTTCAAGAAGGCAGCTCACCACCACCTTCTCGAGGGCAATTAGGGATGGGCAATAAATGCTGGCCTTGCCAGCGACGCCCACATCCCATGAACAAATGTTTTAAAAAAAGGATAGAGGGCTGGCTGAAGGGCAGAAAGCAGTTTTAAAAAAATGTTTCTTAGAATGGAAAGATGTATTGCACAGAGGTCCATTGGGGAACGCTTGTTATGTACATAAATGATCTGGACTTGGGAAATGAGGGAACAATATTGAAATTTGCAGATCTGCCATACCTTTTCATTTTGTTGTCATCGTAATGAGACATGTGAAAGACTAGAGGAGCCATAGGCTAGCAGGATGCGCAGATAGGTGGCAGATGCAATTCAATGTAGAAAAGTAAAAAGTAATGCAGTTTGGAAGTAAGACCAGGGAAAGGAAATGCATCTTAAATTATCTATTTTTTTAAGAGTAGAGAACCAACCTTGATGTGCAGGTACACAAATCATAAAAGGTGGCAGGACAAATAGATTAGGATGTAAAAAAAAAAGGCAGATGGAACTCTTGCTTTTGTTTCTAGAGGTGTGATATACAAAAGAAAAGTGCTCTTACAAGATCTTAGGCTGCAATATGCGCAAAGGGTTTGGTCACTCTATGATAGGAAGGATATAAAACAATGAAAAAGGTGCAGCATAGATTCACTTGGATATTCCAGGGGTGAGGGGTTACAGTCTTGGAGAGATGAGAAGTTGAGACTTTCACTAGAGCTGAGGATTAAGATGACCTGATAGAAGCCCTTAAGATTATGAAGAGTTAGAAGGTAAATATTAATTGTTTCTACTGGTTAGCAAGATGATAAGTAAGGGCATAAATTTAAAATAATGACAATTAAAGGGGAAGTTATAAAGAAATGTCTTTACAAATAATGATTGTGAAATTCTGTGCCACAAACCATTGTTGAAGCAGAATCCATAATTTTTATAAACTGAAGAATAAATTGCTTAGAAAAAGAATCTTAAACATTATGGGGAGTGAGCAGGAGAATGGGTTATTCTAGGTAGCTTATCTGGGGGAGAAATAATGGTGACAATGACCTGTTTCTGTGCTGAATTGTTATGGTGGTCATTCTTTGTGGCTATCCGGCTGACTGGCTCACAGTCCAGCTTCAGTGTTCAGGGTCAGCATCAAAGTACCTCATGAACCCTGTTGCAAACATCAGCCTCCTCAGCAAAAAAAAAACTTTCATCCCAAACACCATTGGTTCAGGCTTAAAGTGTATATTTTCTGCCTGGGTTACAGGATCTGGGTGAGAACTACATCTTCCATGATGCATCGCTCACACAATTTCTCCACAGAAGCTAGAACTCTTTTTTTCTGTCTGGTTGTCATGTCATACATGTTATTCCAGTGCGCACTCCTCAAGAACAGACTGAAAACAAATCAAATAATTTATCTTGCCTTACTCAATTTGTCAACTGTCCAAGCACCCAGCCCACATGAAATTTTCAACTCAAGCCCAAGGCTCTAAAAGAGGAGTGCAGACCTATTCAGTTCTTTTATGCTAAAATGTTATTTCTACATCTGCTTCTCAGTGACTAAAGGAAAAGATGGAGGAAAACTAAAGAAATTATTTAAGCAGTTTGGTTGGTTTTGTTGTACAGTAACTTTTGGGGGGAAAATTGAATTTGATTGCTCCGTTTTCTGCTGGTTGCCAACTCCTTGTTCTTACTTTTTAAAATCACTTTTTGATTTGTTTACATTTAGTCAATTGGATATTTGTTAACTTGGATATGTGGGTTATTTGAGCCAATATTGTTTTTTTTGCCCTACTCTCGTAATGTTTTGGAGGTGCAGTGCTTTGAGGTGCAACACTTTTGGGGAGAGACTCCTTTAGAGGTGAGAATCCCTGAGTCTTGACATTTTGGGGGCTATGATGCGTGGATTTGCACTAGATGCAAACATTTGATTGGATAGATGTTAGAAAACTTTATTCATGGTGACGAGCATTTAGAATAATCCTCGAGGTAAGATAGTATTTGTTTTGTGCATTATTGGAGTTTAAAATTCAGTTAGATGCTAGTCTGGGTAAATTGACACAGTTGAAGACCAAGCTCTGATGTGCAGAATTGCCTATTCTTGTCCTTGGTGACCACGTGTTCTTAGGATATGGGAGAGAAAGAGTTGAGAGAACTAATATTTTGATGCATACAAATAGGGAGTATTATTGGCTGTTTTGGATGGACCTTGTACTACCTGAGGGAGGGATAGTTGATGATTAGATGTCAAACTATTGAGATACTTTCAAGTGCTATACGTTATATACTGCATGTGATTGTTTCCTTGGCTCTGTTGGTACCATTTTATCTCACGACTGCTTATCTTACAACAAAAGAGAAGAAAATTGTTCCTATTTTTAGTTCTCATTTCAGGAAACCTGAACTATGTGTGTTTTCAGCTTCCCAGTAAAAATTATACTTCTACTTGTATAGTACTGTATGAGGAAACATCTCTAAGTGCTTCACACAATTAATTACATTTGGAGTGCAGCAACTGTTATGTAGGCAACAGTAGCCACCTGGAAGTATGCCATTGTACATTGGCAGTCCTGTTGCCCTTCACTGTTTGAAAATTACATGTTTCCAGTTATCAATATAAACCAGTGGTTTTTATAAACCTATTGTTCAAAACACATCAACATTTCATTTTAGGCTGCAGAGACTTGACTATTTTTGGTTATATTGTAAGTAGAACAAATCTATATAGTTAAGTCTTGTTTACCATGTGTCTTTAGTACATGAGCAAGTGTACGTCCTATTTCAGTGCGATAACATTCAATGTGCCGCATAGATTGGCAGTTCAAATATTCACTGTTAAGTTGACCGTAGTGATTCTCTCAAATATAGGCAAATAGGAACACCTATGAATGACGAGCCACCAATCAGGAATCAGGTGTCTACACAGAACAAACCAATGAAATTGCTTGAACAATTTTTCTGATAATTTTAGTGGCTGTCTTTCCTCAGCTAGTTGGCTATATATACACTTTTTTAAAAAATCAATTTATATTATAAGGAACACCTGATAAAACTTTTTTAAAAATGTAATTAAACTTACCTATAAAATTGCCCAAGTCCTGTTGAAAATCTATCCAATAAGGTTTGTCGCAGAGGCCTAGCTACTGTTGGGACCTGAATCTTGAGTGCTTTGTTCCTTCCCTGGGTCTTAACTTGTACAGCACGGCCTTTCTTTGATATTTTGTAGGGTCACTGTGTGTGCAATAACTCGGTCACCTTCCAAGAGATGCCCCAATTTAATCAATGTAAGGAATCTTACAACACCAGGTTATAGTCCAACAGTTTTATTTGAAAATCGCAAGCTTTCGGAGGCTTTCTCCTTCGTCAGGTGAGTCACCTGACGAAGGAGAAAGCCTCCGAAAGCTTGTGATTTTCAAATAAAACTGTTGGACTATAACCTGGTGTTGTAAGATTCCTTACATTTGTCCACCCCAGTCCATCACCGGCATCTCTACATCATGGCCAATTTAATCAAGCCATTTCTCACCCCTTCCCAATGCCACCTCCTGCTCTCTCCCCGCAGACTCTGTCATAGCATGAGCACCAGCAACAACTGAGATGCCATGTACTTAGGCTTGGCTGCATGCAGATCTCGTCTTGTACCCTAGGCCTGGGCTGTGTTTTTTCCTATTCCTGCCCCCACATCCCAATTCTTAGCTCCCATCTTTCCCTCAGGCTTTAGAGATGCCATCTCATTCACCACTTCTGCTCCCTTCCCTCCAGAGCTCGCAAACTTCACCTTCCTTTCCCCTGCGTCTTTGGGGTTTGCAAACCCATTGTTTTCCCCCCTCTTCCCACTGGCCCACGGTCACATCTTAATTCTGTCTTTTCTCCTTACCTCCAACAACCCCCAACCTAATAGACTCCTTCTCATGGCTTGCCGACCACATCATTTTTTTCTTTCTTCCAAGATCCCACCTTCCAAGCCCCTATCTTTTTCTTCTCCCCAGCCCTGTAGCTCACCAACCCCTCCTCCTCCTTCACCTCCACCCCAAAGCCAGAGCTAGCAAACCTGACAGACCTTTCCCTGCATCCCAGGACAGACTCCATCTCTTTTTTTCCTCTTTCCTCTTCACGGCATCGGGCTCCATCTCTTTTCTCTTTCCCCTCCCCAAACTTGCATGCCTCATAATTCTTGTCCCTTTCTTCCCCCATTTCCTCCCCACCCTCTGCTGACTGTTCACTCCTTTTTTTTCCGCGCTGTTTCTTCTCTTTTTGTGCTTCCCCCTTTGCTTGACACCCTCCCTCTCTCTTTTCTCCTACAATCTGGTATATGTCACATAGCACCTAGCTATGTGCCCTAGACTGTAAAGATGGTAAGAGATAGACATTCAGTACATCAGATAAAGCAACATGCAAGAACAATGCAAAGGTGTTAGAGGCCTACAGAAAAGAGAATAAGTATTTTTAGAAAGAGGCAGAGAACGCTTTCAAACACAGAGATGGACACAACAATGAAAAAGGTTTCTTGGGGTGCAGGGAAAGGTCTGTCAGGTTTGCTAGCTCTGGCTTTGGGGTGGAGGTGAATGAGGAGGAGGGGGATGGGTGGGTGAGCTTCGGGGCTGGGGAGAAGAAAAAGATAGGGGCTCAGAAGGTGGGATCTTGGGAGAAAGAAAAAAATGATGTGGTCGGCAAGCCATGAGAAGGAGTCTATTAGGTTGGGGGCTGTTGGAGGTAAGGAGAAAAGACAGAATTAAGATGTGATCGTGGGCCGATGGGAAGGGAGAGGAAAGCAATGGGTTTGCAAACCCTAAAGATGCAGGGGAAAGGAAGAGGTGGAAGAGGGACAGAGTGTGGATAAGGCAAGGAGACAATTATTATCATAAAATGGTGGACTCTGACTCGCTGAGAAATTACAGAGATCCTCTGGTATAGATTGGAAAATATAAACATGTCTAATCCACAATGAACATGCTGAGATCAATATCAATACTGTAACTAATGCCACATCATAAAAATCCCAGTATATTCAATTGGAGCGTTGCTATGGATCAATAATTGTCTATGCCATCTCATGTCAGACAAAAGTTGTGTAATAAAACTGTTATATGCATGCTTCTTGATCTTTACTGCCTGAAAGCTTAAGGCAGTTCAGGAATCCAAATACTTGAAAAATGATTTATTTATAGGATTTCAATAAATTTCCCACTGGATTGAAGGATCCCTACTTTGTTGTGTTACATGGTGCATTGAAGTTTGCTTTACTCTACAACCTACAAGAAATTAACCTTTTTTGTTTTGAGTACATATTTTTAAAGCCACTTGAACAACAGTTTCTTCACACAGCTGTGCAATCTTCCAATTGCTCTTTGATGTGAACATATAGATCATTCAAACACCAAAAAAATTCTCAATCCTGCAGAGATTACTGATGCAGTTAAATATTAATATGAAACACATCTAGTAATTTATTTTTAACTGTGTGGTGTCTACATTAGAATTACACCAAGCTTCCTTCAGTGTGCCTGCTGAAATGCCTAAGTCTCTGTCTAAAAGTCTTATTTCAGATTTAAGACATTTTCAAACTTCGTAAAGAGGAGAGCTCAACTGCCTTCTCCTGTGATCCCTCAAAGGAGAGTGTAAAGCCCTATTTGCTTGCAACAAATCTCACTATTCATCTGTCTGAGGCTCTTTCTCTCACATATTACTTTTGAGTTCTTCTCACTGTTTTACCTTCTCTTTTCTAACAGGATCATGAGTCCTTTTTCAAAATTACTTTTATAGTGGAGGGGACAATCAAGCAAATAAGATTTTACTCAAAACCATTAATGCAGCTTTGTTGTAGAAGAGCATGGGGTGTGCCTGTGAATAGGTGGACACTCGTGCCTTAAAATGCACACTGTGACATGAAAGAATGGAAAGAATCCATTTTTTCCTCTTAGAATTCAATTAGAGCCCTCAGGATAGAACTTCCCAGATTGCTCAGTAGGTAAATGCACTGCCTGAACCTTACAGATCAACAGATTCCTGGTTCTGTCCCTCCTCTGGTGAATTAGCTAACCTTTGTCAAGGCAGTGCCATTAGGAATGAGAGGGGTCAAGAAAAATGTCTATGTGCAGTGAGTTGTTAAGAGTATGGAATAATTCGCCACAGGGAATAGTTGAAACCATTGCATCTTTTAAGGGGAAAAATTAATAAATATTTGAAGTAAAAGAGGCACAAGATAGTGGGAATGGTTTGGATTGCTTTAGCAAAGATCCAGCACAGCCATGATAGGCTGAATAGCCTCCTTGAATATACATTCTTTGAATATACACCATCAGACAGATGTGATAGAACAAGTAAATGGATAGTGCGCAGTCCAAAACAGTGTATTTTGCATAATTTACAAACTTGGCTATTCTCTAAGATATTTCAAAGTAATAAAGATGCTTCCCGAGCCAATATGCAGTTGAGGTTGAAAATGGATATTAATTTCTTGCATGAGCCACTGCCACATAGGCAAACTAGCCCAGTTTCTCTGCTAGTTACAGACTATAGGTTGACTTCTGAGAGAAACTGAACCACAGAGATATCATTCCAATTTTTTTCAAAGTGTACTGAACCATTCACAAAAATCTGCATTTCCTGTAATTATATTAGATAATTAGCAATTCTTTGTTATCTAGGGTATTTGTCTCCCAGTTTGAAATAACTAATAGTTGGGATATAGTAGTCCGTCCATCCAGCCATCAAAGAGGTACAATCTGTATTCATTCTATGGTGACAGCTGTGGCTCAGTTGGTAGCACTCTCGCCTCCAAATGAGAATGTTGTGGATTCATGTCCCAGTCCAGCGACTTGAACACAAAATCTAGGCTGACATGCCAGTGCAGTACTGAGGGGGTGCTGCACTGTCAGAAGTGGCATCTTTGGGTGAGACGTTAAACCGAGGCTCCCTCTGCCCTCACGGGTGGACACAAACGATCCCATGGCACTATTTCGAAGAGCTGGGGCGTTTTCTCCTGTGTCCTGGCCGGTATTTATACCTCAACCAACATTACTAAAAGAGATTATCTGGTTATTATCAACCTGCTGTGCACAATATTGGCTGCCGTGTTTCCTACATTATAAGTGACTACACTTTTAAAAAGTACTTAATTGGCTTTAAAGTGCTTTGGGATGTCCTGAAGTCATGAAAGGTGCTATATAAATCCAAGTTCGTCCTCTATTAGAAAATTAAAACCATCTTTTCTGACAGAAACCAAGACCCAGATGCATCTTTATTGATCTTTGCTGCCTGAACTAAATTTATATTTTCTGTATCTTGCAGAAACAGCCCCTTGAAACAATGATTAACACTGTGTACTGTTACTAGTAATAAGGAATTCTGATCAATAACCCAATACAGACAAAAATATATTTTTGTTGCAACCATTTTTAATAAATCTTTTATTTGCGAGCACAGACTTAGAAAAGCAGTTTATTGTTGATGGCAGAAACTATATGTGCACCTAATATAAGGAAATTCATCGAAAGGGTACTGTAATTATATATTGATATGAGATAACCACACCACCACACTGTAAAAAAAAATCCTTCCCTTCATTGCTTAATCCTTTTGTCTTTGTTTATGCTGCCTCTTTTATTTCTTCTGCCATTTTCTGCTTTACTATTCATTGTTTAAAATCTTACACTTAATTGAGCCACGGGATCTATTTTACAGAAAACCTGCAAAAGAACCTTTAGTATGCAGCCAAACGTCACTTTGATATTTGCATTAGTCATGATTGTACTTACAATTTATCACTATTGTGCATGGCAGTGCTCAATTTTGGCTGTAATGAGAATCCAGTAAAATCATTCTAGTTTTCATGTACCATTTCTTTTCCTTTTCAAAAGGTCACTTAAATATTACTGCACAGGTTTATTTGCCAGAGCTCCATCGCCCAGATTTCAAATAATAAAATGTGATTAAATCAATGTGAAGTCTTTCTTCACTCAACTTTTACCAGAAACAGTTTGCTTTATTTGTGACTCATTTCTGCAGTCTCGATATTCCCAATACCCTGTACTCTGACTCTTACTCAGCCACCTCCTTCCTATCCTGCCTCACTCCTCCCCACCCTCAACAAGTTATCGGTTGTTTAAATAAATCATCCATCTGCTTCAGTTCATTTTTTACATTATTGCCAACTTGTTTTTCTTTTTCAGGACGGCTACATATATCTTTGTTTTGCGTAGGTGCCTACCTGAGCATGTTGCAGCATTACCCTGTGGGCATACTGAGATGGCGAGATATTTGATGTATTTCAGGAATTGTAACTTAGTGCTAACAATGGAGCTGGGGATTGTATTGAAGAGCTGATAATTTCCATAGGAGGACTCTTCATAGAATTTCAATTTAAAAAAAAAGAGTAAAACCTTGGCATTTTTTGAAAAGTCAAAAAGTGTAATTTTTCTAATCTATTTCTTACATTTTTATAGGTAGAAATTATGTACACAAGACTATCACAAACTTTAAAAAAAAAATCACGCATCAAGTGGATAAACACGGACGGGGGAGGCCATTTGGCACATCATGGTTTATCCATCTTCGGTGTGGGGGGAGAGAATTAGTCTGGGTTGAGTAATCTAACTTGTTCTTGAATAAACGTAAAGGTTTTTGCCTCCATTACCCTTAAATCATTCCAAATGCTGATCACTCATTTTGTTCAGAACTTTTTGTCTGATGTTAGGCTCTCTTTTGCTTCCAGTCTCCTCCCCATATCATGGGTCTACCTCCAAGCATCCTCAGCCTAACAGGAGACGATCTTCGTACGGAGAAGGAATGCATTCCTGTTGCAGCTCTAGTGAGTGATAATTTTTTTCAATGTGGTGACAATAAGAGTGATCCACCCACCTGCCATTTTGAGTGTGTTTCTGTTTGAATAAAGGCAAGAGATTATAACAGACTAGCTTGATGTGCTGTTCCACCCTATCCAAGTACCTCACTACAGAGTTTGATATTATTTAGAAATCTATGTGACCGTGGATTTGCACACTTTGGAGAAATTGTGTACTATCTTGAATTAATTTTAAATTTTAAATTTACTACCACTGCTTTATAATGAACATTGATAAAGGTGAATAAAAAACGCAACTTGATTCTAATGAATCTGACCAGAGTCCAAGCTGAATCATTTTTAGCTTCTGTTAGGAGATGCTTTATGCCATTATTGTCTTTCTTTTCAAAGGTAGCTGAGATTGTCTTAAACACACTGAAGTAGCTTAGCAGTAGATTGTTTTATGTAGGACAAGAAAATGATTTTTGGATACTTCTGTAACTGAGCAGAGAAATTATTTAAACAAAATTTGACAAGCTGAGAATTAATTTCCATAATTGAGAATCTATATGAATTTACAGTGTAGGACTCTTGGTAAATAATGCAAATATTTAAGCTGGAATGAAGAAAGGATAAATTTAATGGCAATGAGACAGTCTGTTGTGTTAGAACTCAATTGCATCTGGTTGAGTAGTGGTTGGATGTCCATGGGGCTTAGGATTTCAGATAAAGTTTGAACATGTGTGATCATTTTACTCCCATTATCTCCACAATATATCTGCATTATCTACATTTTTAAAACGAGACTTCTAATAATGCAGAAACTGTACGGTCAAACTTTCTTTTCCATTAGTTTCTCTTTCCAAGTTAAATTCCTGTTCGTTGCTCCATATTAACACTTTAGTTGATATAGTAGGGTAGTGCAGCCCACAGCCACCAAAGTCAATACTTGGCCAACTTGTCAGGAAATGCACTTAAGTAACATCCAGTTTTTCTTCAAACTTGGCTAAGGTTGATTTGCTAGCAAGATTGGGACGCCCAGTTGAGAGTTGAGCACTGTTGTGTTGTAGCTACTTCAGTCAGCTGGTTGAAAATGAATTTGACAAGGAAGAGAAAGAATGCTCAGTGAAAAATTAATATAAAAATACAGATATCTTGGTGGCAGTCTGCAGTAGCTGTGTAAGGTCAGGTGTTTTATCAAGCATAAAAATCTCCATTTGAAAAGGAGAAAGATGGCATCTTGCACTGTAGCAAATACTTCTGTATAGTAGCTTGCAGGACAGATCACTGATGGCAGCATGGTTACTTTTTTGCCCGTTACAAACGCTATAAATAAAAATCTCCATCGCAATATAATTTTGAGCAACTTTGGCTTCCAATACTCTGTTTCCACCTCATTTTGATCTTGCATTTTTTTGGTTTCCTGTTCCTGAGAACACTCGCTAATTGCATTGTAACCCTTCCAGGTTGCCATGCTGATCCTAAGGGGTGTACACAGGATTTTACAAAGATCATCCACAGCCTTGCATAATATTTTTCACTTCACAATGTTTTTATCCTCTATTTATTGCCTTACACCTGTCTCTTGAGTTGGTTTGGTTTAACTTGCTTCCATTCAGACTGAGCTGTGATCAGGGACTTATCTCTAAGTTGCTGTACACCAATGGCTAGTGATGCCCAATGATGAGGCTGTGTTGGAGTCCAACTCCAGAAAGGTCTTGAGCTGAGGCTGGAGTCGGGGCTGAGGCAGCAGGGGTGTTTTGGGGTCTGTGGCTAGTACTGGGAAGGTGAAGCTGAACTTTGGCGTATGAAGGGTTGGGCAAGTCCGGCCCACAGGTCTGTGGTGGATTTGAGGCTGCGATTAGTGAGGGGTCTTGGAGCTGGCGCTGGGACCGTGAAACTGAGTTAGCTGCTCTCAGCTAGGGTGGCATTGTGGTTGCTACAATGCCCTTTCCCTGGGAAAATGGGCCAGGATTCCTGCTCCTGGTCTTTGTTCTGCAATTCCTGCTGGAAATACGTGAACACTAGATCAGCTCGGCTGTGATTCTGCTCAGCCCCATTGGTTAAATAGCCTGCTTGCACTAGTTTCCAAAACTCTCGTGAATAATGGCCACTTGTGCAAGGTGCCATGGGGTGATGGGCGTTGTGGATTCCCTCTTCCTCGGGAGGGAGAGAGAGAAAACATTGACACAAGATTATTTTTGAAAAAGCCTATTTTTGCTGGACTTTTTCTTCTTTTATGGGATTCTAAACACTTTTTAAAAAAAAAAAAATCCTGCTAACTTGCAAATTCATCTGTTTGCCTTTTTCTTAACTGAATACTATTGAGGAGCAAACAAAGAAAACTTTCCCTTGCAACAAAGATTTTTTTCCCCCTGGCATCAGTGGGAAGGTTCCAGGTGAAAGCTATTAACCAAAGTGCTTATTCACCTCATAAATCTCCTTTTATGTGAAAATAAGACATAATTATGATACTGGATAATTTGGTTAATAACTTCCCCCTGGCCTCACACTCGTGTGAATTTAGCTTTCTACTTCAACATTAAGCAAGCAATTAGAGATGAGACAAGCAAATTATAGAACTGTAAGCAAAAAGTGACATTTAGAGTGTGCAAAAGGAATAGATCCTAACGAAAAGAAAGTTCAGTGTGCATTTTTACTGTCAATGAAAAATATTCATGAAGCTGAGCCATATAGGTCATGGCGGTTGAAGGTTTGATTCCTGGTGAGTGCCAAATTAGCTGATCTCCTCTGGATGGCAGTAAAGGAACTACAATTGGGATCAGTGCTCCTGAATTGGGGAGGGGAGGGTTGGCCATGATTCTCACTCTTGATTGCTGTCTATTGATCCCTTTATCGGGAGCCCGGATATGGTATTGCATCTTATGAAGCCCTTCTGAGGTCAAAAAGAAAATGATGGTGTAGTACAAGCAGGCATGTTTGTGATTTAGACCAAGCTATCAATTTAAAGAGTCACACCGTGCCATGTAAAGGGTCAAGCGGAACCTGAATTTTCTGCTGTATCTACTATCTGATTATACGGAGTACAATCTTTGCAACTGTTTGAATGTGAAGTACGGCCCTTGAATTTAATCTAAATTGAAAGCTGGTAACTTGAACTGTTGAGTATTGAGTTCGTAATTAGCAGGTCAAATAGTCAAGATAAAAGAATAACTTGCATTTGTATACCACCTTTCACGTCCTCAGGACGTCCTAAAGTACTTCACAGCCAATGAAGTTTTGAAGTGTAGTCATTGTTCCATAGGCAAATGGAGCAACCAATTTATGCACAGAAAGGTCCCACAAACAGCAAATAAATGAATTTTTTTTTGGTGTTGGTTGAGGAAAAATGTTAACCACATTGCTTCGAATCACAACACGGGATCTTTTATGTCCACCTAAATAGGCAGACTTGGCTTAAGGTCTCATCTGAAACATACTGCAATACTGAGGGAGCCCTGCATTATCAGCCTAGATTCCGTAAGGTGTGAACCCACAACCTCTGACTCAGAGCTCAGAGTGTCTTCAATTGCTGAATTTTGTCAGTCTTGGCCAAGCTGCTAGATTGGTTTTTCATACAGCAAGGCTCGCTGTCTGTGGGAGAATTAAAACATATATCACTGAAATTGTGCATCCTGCCACCTCATCATGGAGCAACATTGGCTGAGGGTTTTGGAAGATTCCACAGCCCAGATGGTCCTACCTCGCTAAAGATAGATACATGGCGGTGTCTTGGTAAAGGAGAACATTTGGTGTAAAGTGTTGTATTCCACTCCAGAGAATAGTTTATTTAATTTTGAATCTGGACTATTTGAGCCCTTATAGGGTATGGCCTTTTGTAGATATGCCTTAGTTGTAATAGATAAAAAGCTGTAAGACCTTATAAAAAGGTTCTGAGTCCGGTGGTAACTTCAGGTGAACTTTATTACAGTACTTCAGTCATGGTGGCAGTCATCAACGAACAAACAAAAGAAAATTTTTTTTTAATACAGTATTCTCTCTACAGTTCACATACCATTGGCTTACCAACATCAGGTGATCCGAGTTTTCATGCTGTGATTGGTCCCCTGGGTTTTACAACAGCTGAGTCATTCGCTGTCGCGTCCTGATTGGACGAAGGGCAGACTTTTGCCGAAGCAAGAGAATCTGCACATACACAGCTTGATCGCTGACCGTGGTTTCTCCCACTGGTGCCACATTGCGTAATAGCCTAACATCTAGTCTAGCAACAATTAGCTTTATTATTAATCAGTCCCAGTGACAGCTAATAATTCTCTCAGTCCCCCCTTTGATTCTCCCTAATACAGAATCACAAGAATTAAAACATCAGACGTCACTAGTTACATCACTACAAACTAACTCTATACATGTTCCCTTAATTGTTGCTGTGTTTCGCCACATGTCGGGACTAGTAGCTCCACACAAATTTACTCCAACCAGAATTTCACCATGGTCACAATGAAAGTCTGGTTTTAATAGGTTAATTAACCTCATCATTCCAATTTAATCCAAGGAGTCCCCCCCCCCCCCCCCGGGCCCCATAGCTTCAAAACATCACTTCATAGACAATTTTCCCTCAAACATACAAATTGTGCCATTAGCTTTTCCAGCTGATGTGTCTGCCAATGCCAAAATTTGGTGTTTGGAGGTTCTGTTATAATCTGGCTTGCACCACCCCGAGAAGGCAGTCAAGTTACATCCTATTCGATTTTGATAATCTCCCATATTATAGCCTACTATGTAACTTCCTCCCTGCGTAGAGGCTCCTTTCCTAGTTCCATCTTGATCAGTCCCGTCTGATAAATGCCTAGAATACATGCAGACAAGAACACAATATATTTAATCATAGTGGCAACTAGCCAGTCTCAAACACAATTGCGAAATAATTAGGCACCCCGCCTTTAAAACAAACTTAATCACTGGAGGCTCGCTTAACGTGAGATGCGTGGATCCAAGCTTTCTTCCCTTGGACTTTAACAGCTGCTTGAGTGGTTAGCAACACTTGGTAAGGTCCTTTCCACTTAGTGCCCAAAGTTTCTTTATGTATCTTCTTCACGTAAACCCAAACTCCTGGGATAATGTCGTGTCCTCCTTCTGGTGGATCTCCCCAAGCTGCCGATACCTGTCGGGAAGCAGAAATAATAGCATTCGTTAGGTTCCGACAGTATTCTAATAAAGCGTCACTCATTAAGTGACAATCAGCTTTTCGCAAATCAATGGTTCCTGGCAGCGACATGGGTCTCCCTGTTATGATTTTGAACGGACTCAGACCCGTGGTCCTATTTGGAGTTGCTCTAATACTGCACAGGACTATTGGTAGTGCCTGGGGCCATGGTGTTCCTCCCTGGTGATATTTGACAAGTCGTCGTTTCAGAGTTTGATTCATTCGCTCCACTTGTCCTGATGATTGTGGGTGATAAGGACAGTGTAAATCCCAAGTAATGCCTAGTAACCTACCGACTTCTTGACAGACCGCACCTGTGAAGTGGGTTCCCTGGTTAGAGTCGCTGCTGGTCGGGACTCCCCTTCGGGGAATGTAATCTTTGCACAAGACCTTAGCAGTATGATTGGCCGTGGCTTTTCTGGTTGGGACAGCTTCTACCCATCTGGAGAATCTGTCGACAATGACTAAAACGTCGGTGTATCCTTGACATGGAGGGAGAGATATATACTCCACCTGCAAATGCTGGAATTGTCCGGCAGGGGCAGGGGGCTTCAGTTGGGGCATTATTGTGATGGGTCCGGGATTATTTTTCTGACAGACCACACAGCGGTCTGCTACCAGTTAGGCGTGTTTTTTGAATCCCCGACCCCACCAACTTTTCTGAAACCTGGCTGTCATCTGTTGTGGGGCCAGGTGTCCCCATGAGTGGATCTGTTGGGCTAAAAAAGGGCATCAGTGCCAGTGGCGCGACTGGCTTGATGGTATCTTTGTCTCCAGACGCCATCTTCACATAGCTTAATTCCTACCTCCATTCATGTCCATTTTTCCTCTTTAGAGCAATCGCCTTGCATTGTCCGTAGGTCCTGTGTCAGACCGAGTGCTGCTAGTCTGCACATCTTTGGTGGTTCTTCTGGGGATTGTAAAGCCGCTTATTTGGCTGCCTGATCAGCTAGGGCGTTTCCTTGTGCTTCTGTGGTATCTTCTTTTGTATGGGCTTTACATTTCAAGATAGATACCTCCTGGGGTAACTGTATGGCTTCTAGTAAATCTCGGACTTCTTTTCCATTTCGAATAGGTGTTCCTGCTGCCGTGAGAAATCCTCTTTTCCGCCATAATTGACCATGAGCGACTCCAAAAGCGTAGCGTGAGTCCGTGTGGATATTAGCTGTTTGTCCTTCCGCTACCCGACATGCTTCCGACAGGGCTCGCAACTCTGCCTGTTGGGCTGACGTTCCTGAGGGTAGGCAGCCTTTTGTCACGACCTCATGTAAGGTTGTAACGGCCCATCCTGCTTTTCTGGTGCCATTGACAACAAAGGAGGAACCATCTGTAAAAAGGATGATGTCTGGATTGTGCAAAGGTTCTTCTGCTAATGCTGCTTCTTCTGTTTCTTTTAAAATCTCCACGCAGTCATGCTCTTCTCCATATTCTCCTCCCCTCTTTCGCTCCTCGGACAGTGGGAGCATAGTTGCGGGATTAACCGGGCTGGCCCGGACGATATGGAGGTTAGGAGCTTCCAAGACTGCTGTCCATCGGATCCGTCTAGCTGCTGTCACCTGAGACACTCTATTCATAGACAGCAAGGCGTGCACGGTGTGGGGACACTTGACAATCAGCTTTTGGTCGAGGACTAGACCCGCAGTGGTCATTACCGCTTGACATGTAGCTTCCATAGCCCTTAGGCAACTTCCCCATCCGAGGGCTACCGCATCCAGTTTTGCCGAATAATAGCCAATAGGCCTTTGCCGATCCCCATGTTCTTGCGTCAGTATAGCTGTCATGTATACTTCTTTATCATGGACAAACAGGGCAAATGTCTTACCACTGTCGGGGATCCCCAGAGCCAGTGCCGAACACAAGGCCTTTTTCAGATTTGCGAATGCCTCTTGCTGTTCTTTTGTGAGGGCGATGGCTTCCTTTGATGTCCGCTTCCCCTTTAAGAGGTCATTCAATGGCTGAGCAAGCTGTGTGTAGGAGTCGATCCAATTTCTGTTAAAGTTGCACAAACCCAAAAAGGACCTGAGTTCTTGGATAGCAGTGGGCTGTTGGCAGCCCGGATGGCTGTGATCCTGTCCTGGGTAAGTTCTCTCTTTCTTTTCGAAATCTTTTGCCCCAGGTACACAACCTCTTCTTGGGCTATTTGTGCTTTGTCGATGCTGGCCTTATGTCCTTTCAGGTGAAGGTGGTCCAGCATGGTACGTAGGTCCTGTTCGTGCTGCTCTTCGGTGTTGGAGGCTAACAGAATTATCATCCACGTACTGGATAACCGTGGAGGGCATGGTAGGTAATTCTCTCAAATGGCTTTGTAAGGCCATGTGAAATACCATAGGGCTGTTTGAAAACCCTGTGGTAGCCGGGTCCAGGTATACTGTTGCTGTTGGATGGTAAAGGCAAACCACGGTCGGACCTCAGGTGCCAATGGCACCGACCAAAATCCATTGGCCATATCTATAACCGAGAAGCATTTATGTTCTGGTGTGAGGGCATTAAAAATGGTGGAGGGATCCGCGACCAACGGGGCCTTCTGATCAATACACTGGTTGGCTTTTCTATAATCAACAGTTAGGCGCCATGTGCCGTTGGGTTTCCGTACTGGCTATACCGGGCTATTGGACAAACTATGGGTTTTGACCAGCACCCCTCGCTCTTCCAGTTTTTGGATGACCGGTAAGATTCCTGCAATGGAGGTGGGATTAATGGGGTATTGTTTAGTGCACGGGTGGGGGGGGGGGTGATCCTGGTAAATGAGGCGGGTTCCATCGGGAGTAGGCCACAATCGTTCTTATCTTTGGCCCATATCGGGTGTTCTTTCCACTCCTCTTTCTTCTAATAGACCATGTCACCCGACCATCCTTAAAATGCAACGAGGAATCCAGTTGAGTCAGAACATCCATTCCCAAAAGGGCTTGGTCCACCGGGCCTATAGTTAATTCGTGTGGGCCAAGTCCAATGAGCATCGGTCGAGTTCTTCTGATTACCAAACTGTGACCCCCAGCCCCACGGGCTGTTCGTGTCCTTCCATCCAGGGATAAAGATTTTCCGTAGCATAGAGGTAAACATGTTAATTCTGCTCCCGCATCCAGGAGACAGTCTATATCCTGATCGACTACCCTCATGGTAATTATATATCCCATCTCCTCTCTGTTGTATCAATGCCAGGAGGGGTGCTGAGAGGGCGAAGGCGGGCTCTTCTAGTTTTTTACCGCAGGTACTTTGAGTAACTCCTCTTGTTGCTCGTGTGTGAGCTGCTTAAATCTCTGCAAGAGGTCATCACCATCTGATGATGGGCCGGGCTTCCAATTTGGATGGTATCCCCGCCGTCCTTTCCCTTGTTGTTTTGCTTTGCACGTTTTGGCCCAATGACCTTCCTTTCCACAGTAGTGGCACTTTCCAGGTTTCCTTCCCAACCCCAGTACATCCTTGACTAGATCCTGGGATCTTCGATCCATCACCTGCAGGGCTCGGACTTTAGCTGCCATGTCCCTGTCTAGTTGGTTGCACTTATCTACTATTGCTGCGTACTTTGTTCCTGGGCCCTCCCACTCTGGTAGAGTAATTTTCAGCATCCTTAACAATTCTAGTTTTAGACCGGCGACAAAGGCAGCGTTCAAGGGTCCAAGGTTGCTATCATCTATTCCCTCATGTCCATCCTCGGTGTTCATTCCCGAGTATTCCAACGAAACAGTTTTAAATCGTTCGTCGTACTCTAGCACTTCTTCCGTCCCTTATTGCTGACAGGCTGTAATCTTTCTCCAATCCGTTTTTGCAGGGCTGAATACCTGTAACCAATGTTTGATCGCGTCCCATCCGGCGGCCAAGTTTTGTTCGTCGTCGCCAAGGGCATCTCCCACGTTCTTATCCAGTTTCTTTCCCTCCCGTCTGGGTGCCATCACGGTCAGAATTTGGACCCCATCCCATGGGTGGAGATGGTAAATGCCTTTTTAGACGTTCCAGCTGTTCCCATGTCTTCATCCCCCCTCTCTTGGGGTGTGGCAGTTCTTTCGACCGCTTATCAATTTTTTCTGGGTCCGCCGGGTCGTGATATTGATTTTGGGCGTATTGGTTCGTTTTTGTCTTTGTACTGTTCTCGGCGGTCTTTCCTTCAGATTTAATCTCAACTCGCTTTTTCTTCAGTCGGGCGAGCTGCGCCCGAGGAGGCTCCTCATCAGTACAACTTTCTCCACTAGAGTCGCTAGAGGACTCGGAATCTGTCTCTAAACCAGCTTCACGCCTCTGCGTTTTCTTTTGTTCTTTGTTTATCTGATTCAGACTGGGATACCCCAGCCAGGACCCTGCACATTTTCCTTTGGATTCTTCTGACTGTGCTACCGGTTTTTCATGCAACTGTTTTCTCAATTCCTTAATTTTAGCTTGCAGCTCCTTATTTTCAGTTTCTAACTTTTCCGATTTAACTTTTTCCTTTTTCAACTGTTCATAAATCGCATCTTTTTGTTCTTTTGCATTGGTCAAATCACGGTTATGTTGGGAGTGCATCATAGTTTCACTTCGCTGTCTGATCTGGCCCATAACTGCTAGGGACCAGCGGGTTCATTTTCCCCAGGCCCTTTTTATATCTTCCAAGGACCACTGTCCCTTTGAGGTACCATATTTTTGTTCGATCTCGGTAAAGGTTTTGGGGAAGTCAAATTGTTGCTCTATATATTCTTTCAACTGTCGGAGAATTTCGCCTTCTGAAACCGTAGGTGGGGCCCGCCCGCTTTTAACAGTTGTAAGCAATTCTTTGCTCTTCTACCATAGTACCGATTTCTTTACTGGGGTCTCGAGTCGTAGGCTTTGCAGCCGGGTCGGTAATTAGTTAAATAATACCGCCGAATTTAGAGCTCTATATGGGACCTCGAGCCATATACCAACCGGAGAGATTCGGAATCGCGTGGAGGAAAGACAAACGTAGACAATCGACTGTGGACTTTTTTTATAAAAGAGTCGTCCTTACCTCTGTAGGCCTGGTGTCCAGGGCTTAATCTTTTATTCCTTCAGCGATCCTGCCGACTACGCCAAATTGTAAGACCTCATAAATAAGGTTCTGAGTCCGGTGGTAACATCAGGTGAACTTTATTACAGTACTTCAGTCATGGTGGCAGTCATCAACAAACTAACAAAAGAAAAGTTTTTTTAATACAGTATTCTCTCTCCAGTTCACATACCATTGGCTTACCAACATCAGGTGATCTGAGTTTTCATGCTGTGATTGGTCCCCTGGGTTTTACAACAGCTGAGTCATTCGCTGTCGCATCCTGATTGGACGAAGGGCAGACTTTTGCCGAAGCAAGAGAATCTGCACATACACAGCTTGACCGCTGACCGTGGTTTCTCCCACTGGTGCCACATTGCGTAATAGCCTAACATCTAGTCTAGTGACAATTAGCTTTATTATTAATCAGTCCCAGTGACAGCTAATAATTCTCTATCAAAAGCTCATCCATTTTTTAAACTCTGTACAGAATGAATGTGGCTATGCTGAAGCCCCCCTTAAGGGCTGGCCTGATTGCTGCTTGATTAACTGAAAGATCATTACCTTTTTCATCTCTCATGTCACCATTGTAGACAATTCATAATATCATAGTAGGTCCATAGTAGTTATAAGATATTAAGGGGAACAGATTGGGTGGATAGAGAGAAACTATTTCTGCTGGTTGGGGATTCTAGGGGTAGGTGGCACAGTCTAAAAATTAGAGCCAGACCTTTCAGGAGTGAGATTAGAAAACATTTCTACACACAAAGGGTGGTAGAAGTTTGGAACTCTCTTCCACAAACGGCAATTGATTCTAGCTCAATTGCTAAATTTAAATGTGAGATAGGTAGCTTTTTGGCAACCAAAGGTATTAAGGGATATGGGCCAAAGGCAGGTATATGGAGTTAGATCACAGATCAACCATGATCTTATCAAATGGCGGAGCAGGCATGAGGGGCTGAATGGCCTACTCCTGTTCCTATGTTCCTATGTACAGCATGGGAGGAGGCCTTTCAGCCCATTGTGCTTGTGTTAGCTCTTTGAAAGAGCTATCCAATTAGTCCTGGTCCCCTGCCCTTTCCCCATAGCCCTGTAGATTTTTTCCCTTTAAGTATTTATCCAATTCCCTTTTGAAAGTTACTATTGAATCTGCTTCCACCACCCTTTCGGGCAGTGCATTCCAGATCATTACAACTCACTGTGTAAAAAAAAAATGTTCCCTCATGTCGCCTCTGGCTCTTTTGATGATCACCTTAAATCTGTGTCCTCTGGTTACTGATCCTTCTGCCACTGGAAACAGTTTCTCCTTATTTACTCTTGTCAAAACCATTCATGATTTTGAACACCTCTAGCAAATCTCCCCTTAACCTTCTCTGTTCTAAGGAGAACAACCCCAGCTTCTCCAGTCTCTCCACATGACTGAAGTCCCTCATCCCTGGCACCATTTTAGTAAATCTCTTCTGCACCCTCTCTAAGGCCTTGATATCCTTCCTAAAGTGTGGTGCCCAGAATTGAGAACACTACTCCAGCTGAGGCCTAACCAGTGTTTTATAAAGGTTTAGCATAACATAATAAAGCCCAGGATCCCATATGCTCTTTTAACAATGGTCTCGACTTGTCCTACCACCTTCAAAGATTTGTGTATGTGCACGCCCAGGTCTCTCTGTTCCTGCATCCCTTTCAAAATTGTACCATTTAGTTTATGTTGCCTCTCCTCATTCTTCCTACCAAACTGCATCACATCACACCACACTTCTCTGCATTAAATTTCATCTGCCATCTGTGTGCTCATTTCACCAGTCTGTCTGTCCTCCTGAAGTCTGTTACTTTCCTCCACATTGTTTACTACATTTGAGTTTCGTGTCATGTGCAGACTTTGAAATTATACCCTCTATACCCAAGTCCAGGTGATCAAAAAGGGCAGTGGTCCTAATACTGACCCCTGGGGAACACCACTGTATAATTTCGTCCAGTCTGAAAAACAACCATTCACCACTGCTCTCTGCTTTCTGTCCCCTGGCTAATTTTGTATCCACGCTGCCACTGTCCCTTTAATCCTTTTGGGCTTTAATTTTGCTAACAAGTCTTATGTGGCATAAGTCCAGATACACATCAACCCCGCTGCCCTCGTCAACCCTCTCCGTTACTCAATGCGATTTTCTTTTAACAAATCCATGCTGACTTTCGTTTATTAGCCCATACCTGTCCAAGTGACAATTTATTTTGTCCCAGATTATTGTCTCTAAAAGTTTCCCCACACCGACGTTAGGCTGACTGGCCTGTAATTGCTGGGTTTATCCCTCCTTGTTTGAACAGGGGTGTAACATTTGCAATCCTCCAGTCCTCCAGCACCATGCCCATGTCTATTTAGAATCATACAGCACAGAAGGAGGCCATTCGGCCCATCGTGCCTGTGCCGGCTCTCTGAAAGAGCTATCCAATTAGTCCCACGTCCCTGCTCTTTTCCCATAGCCCTGCAAATCTTTCCTTTTCAAGCGTATATCTAATTCCCTTTTGAAAGCTATTATTGAATCTGCTTCCACCACCCTTTCACACAATGCAGTCCGGGTCAGAACAACTCGAATTCATTTTGTTCTGCAGTGCCTCAGACATAATTAATTGATCTATTTTAGACTTTTAAACTTTGTTTTGTGAAGGAATACTTGTTATCATAACATGGAGTCACTGTTTCAAGATCAAACAGTCTGTACTTTCACACAGTCTGAAGCTGATTTTTTTTTTAAAAAGGAGCAAAAGGTATCTTGACACCATTTGAGATGAGATTTCTCTGTTCAACAACTTGCGTCTTTGTGGAGAGATTTTATTTTTAGTTGGTGGCTAAATCCTGTTTATTTTGTAGATGGCTTGCATCTGAAAAAGGATAATTTTTTCTCTCAAATATTTTGGGCCCGATATTACCAGGGCGGCGGGGGTGGGGGGGTGGGGGGGGTGGGGGCGAGCGCCCGGTGAAATCAGTCTGCCCCGAACGCAATCGCAGGCTAATTGGATCCACTTACCTCTTGTTCCGAGTTTCCTGCTGCTAAGCTGCACGGCGGGCAGACTGCGCGTGCGCAGTAAGGTCTGTCAGCTGGAGGAGCTCTATTTAAAGGGGCAGTCCTCCACTGACTGATGCTGCAAGAAATAGGAAAAAGTACAGCATGGAGCAGCCCAGGGGGAAGGCTGCTCCCAGGTTTAATGATGCCTCACTCCACGTATCATTGGATGGGGTGAGGAGGTGGGGGAGGAGAGAGATATCCCCCCCCCCACCAAAGCGGGCGGGAGGAAGTGGCCTGCCTCTGCCACCAAGAAGGCCTGGCTCGAGGTGGCAGAGGAGGTCACCTGCACCACCAACATATCGCCCACCTGCATACAGTACAGGAGGCGCTGCAATGACCTAAGTAGGTCAGCCGAAGTGAGTACACTTACTCATTCCCGTACACTCCGTCTGCCACATCACCGCCCCCACCCCACATCTCCTTCTGCACTGCCAACACTACTCTGTCACATCACCCCTCATACCCACTCAAACCTCATCCTCATCTTACCTGCACTTACTCACCTCGCCAGTACTCATCCCGCCACTACCACTCAACCCAATCCTCATACAATCTCATGGCTCTGTCTCATACTCACCCTCATGCATCTCTTTCACAGTCAGCCTCACTCAACCTGCCACTACCTGTGCTGCAGCCACAGGGCATGCATCACATATGTGCAGTAGGAAGCGTAAGGCAAACGTGTTGAGCATGAAGGGGATGCACAAGGGTGTTTGAGGGTTTGTCATGGTTTTTACTTCTATTTAATTTCTGAGCAACTCACATTACATATTATATTGGCACCACTACTGCCACATCTTTGCGAATCTTGTCTGGTTTGTGCAATAATGCCCTTTCCTGAGGATCACAATAAAGACCCACAACTGATGCCACCCATTGTGTCACTGCAGAGTGGGTGTAGGTGTATTTGCAGGGCTCTTTTGTGCAGACGACTGAGAGACGTTGGTGATGTCCCCAGTGGCACCCTGGAAGGATGCGGAGGAGAAGTTGTTGAGGGCAGTGGTGACTTTGACAGCGACAGGTAAGAAGATGGTTTTCGGGGCAGCCGGGAGCAGCTCGGCATGAAGGAGGCTGCAGATGTCCACGACTACATGCCTCAGTGTGCACTGCTGCTCAGAGAGGTCCAGGAAGCTGAGCCTCGGTCTGTGGACCCTGTGGTGAGGGTAGTGCCCTCTGCGACACATCTCTCTCTGCGGTTGCCCTCCCTCCTGCTGTGCAGGTGGATGTATCACAGCACTCTGTTGTGGAGCTCCACGTGTCAGAGGTGGACGGCGAGGCTGGTGATGCTGTTTGCCCTCCGAGGAGGTCATGACTGCAGCTACGGCGGCCCCCATCCGGAAGATGTACATCTGAGGGAGTCCGCAAAGTAGGTACATGTGTCTGGACACCGGGGTAAGTGTGCACGTTGGTGAATTTTATTGTTAGGAGGAGGGTGGCGGAGGTCAAACTTTGTCCAAAGTGACAGAGTGGCCTCCTGCAATGAGTGAGGGTCTCCCAACCCCCCCCACCAACCTGTCAAATGGACCTTTGCAGCTGTCACAGGCTGATGGCTGCAACGTGTCCATTTCAACTGGGAGTGTTTCCCCCAGTATGGGAAACAGTCCCAGTTTCATGTAAAATCCCAGCCCTCCTAAAATATCTCGTTAATCAGGTCTGTAAACGACCTGAAATACCAAAATAAATACCTTAAGTGGCACCCCGCTGGCTTTAATTGCCGGCGGGAGTCCCACATGCGGGGTCAGCGTGTCTGTGGGAAACCCGGAAGTGGGCGGGTTGGAGCCGGGCTCCCTCCCCGCCCCGGGAATCCCCGATTATCGGAGCCCCCCCCCCCCAGCCAGGAACGCACCCGATCGCGGGTGCTAAATTCGACCCCTTTAAGTCCCACAGCAGCATTAATAAAATAGGAGCAGTGAAGCCTAACCTTCATTTTTATAAGAAAATTAACCTCCAGAACTCTGTTGCCTTCGTCACTGCAGCGATTTGGTAGCGAGACAGGTGTATACTGTGGAGCGAGCATTGCTTTGACCTTGTCAGTGACACAAACTTCAAAAAAGCATGATCGGAAAGAGCAAAGGAATTACAGTTGCCCTGTATGTTGACCTAAGCGTAGTTGTCAGATTGATGACAATGACAGGCTTGTTTTTTTTTCTTTTTTAAATAAAAAGGGGAAAAAATTGTACTTTGTGGTTGTGACATGCATAACAGCTCTTCAAAGTAATAAATAAAAATGGACAGCCTTATTTTTTTCCCTGTGCTTTCTCAAGTATAGTAAGCAGTTGTCCAACCTGTTAGTTATTGTTTGAGTAGAGGTGATCGATTTTGTTGAAACATTGCTTACGGTTATAAAAAAGCATCAAAAAAACATTCTTCTTTGTATCTATATAAAGAAAAAAAAATGCAAATTTGAAATAAATCCTGGAAATGCGCAGCAGGTTTCAGCATCTCTGGCGAGAAAAGACAGGTTAAAGTTTCGGGTGTAGACATGTTTTTGGTTTTCAGGTATCTCCTGCAGCTTATCATCAATTTAATATTATTTTAGAGTGATTTAATACGCTCTTGAGGTGGTCTTATTTCACTCCCCATAAATGGACCTCGCATCTCCTGTGTGCTCTGGTTACTGCCTTTCTACCAGTGGAAAAAGTTTCTCTCTATCTACTCTATCAAAACCCGTCATAACACTTTATCCACTTGAGGTGCTGCTTTTAAATGATTTGTGAACCTGAATCCCCAAATCTCTCTGCTCTTCTACATCACCCAAACTTCCCCCATTCAAAGTATAATCATTAGCTTTATTTATTTTTAAACCAGTGTACCACCTCAGATTTACTGACATTGAATTCCATCTGCCACTTTTTTGCCAATTCCACCATTTTATCAACATCCCCTTGCAGTTTTTTTATTTCTGAAGGTTATTTACCTTGCCTCTTTCTTTAGTATCATCTGCAAATTTGTACACCACTCCCTGTAGCCTTGTATCCAAATAATGTATGTACACAGTGAACAGAAGTAGCCCCAGAACAGAACCCTGTTGGACACCATTACCCACTTGGAACCATTCTGAGAAACTGCCCTTTACTCCTACTTAGTTTCCTATCTTCTAACCAGTTTTTAATCCTGCTAACCTCTCTAATACTTCCCTATTATTTGTCATAATATCCCTCATCTTGCTTTTAACCAACTCCGGATTTAACTCCTCCCCATTGTCCTCTTTTGTAAACACTGAAGTGAAGTATTATCCTCTCCTCTCTGGTCCCACCTCACATTTAATAATTCTCTTTTTACTAATGTATTTGTAGAATACTTTTTTTTTTAAAGAGATTTTCTTCTCGTACTGCATCCTATCTTTCATTATTTTCCTATCTCTCTTTTATCATACCTGAAGACCCTATATGTGTTCTTCAATATTAACTTTATTTATCTGCTACATTCTGAAACTTGAAATAGTCTCCTTTTTTTAAATGGTATATATTCACTCTGGAACTTTGCAATCTCCCATTGTTCATCTTATAGTTCTGTGTGCCAATTACTCTTTCCACCTCACCCCAGCCAGCTCATTTCACATTTTCTACAATCTGCCCTATTCCAATCTGCTGCCCTTGTTTTTGTGCTAACCTTTTACCTTTCTGGACCTTGAACGTCACCATTTTTATGGTCATTACTCCCAAGGTGCTCATCCACATTTAATTCATCTACCTGTAACTAGATATAACCACAAGAACATATTGCTTGAAGAGTCCTGCACACGTTGTAGGAATTCTGTTCTCATTTTGCTGATTGATTTGGAAAGGGAGCTAATAATGAGTGGGTAATAAAAATCTTCTGGAACAACAATTTTGTTATTCTTACTCATCGCTGTGATATGTCAACTGTTTCCTCTTCCATTACCTCCCTCAATTAGGGGTTTGTAATACAACCCCACTAACGTAACAATTCCTTTTTAAAAAATCTGTGATCTCTAACCATATTAATTCTGAACTGTTTTTGTGTACATAAGTCCTCTCTTCCTTCGCCGATACTGCCACTTCTCCTTACCTACTCGGTCCCTCTGAAAAACTATTATAACCCGATAAGTTTCTGTTAGTGCTATTAAATCTATATCTTCCTGTGACATTGTTTCTAATTCCTCAGTTTATTTCCCACACTCTGAACATTGTAATACATATGTTTTATCTTTTTTCTTTGTATTTAAAGCTACTGCTTTGTCTTTTTTGGTTCAATCTTTCCTTTTCCTTCCGCTTCTTACCTCTCCGCTTTGCTCTTTTCTGCTAATGACTGGTTGATTTCATTTTCCTCCACTTCTGACTTTATTCCTTCTGCAGGCTATCGTTTTTGCTAAAATCTTTATATAGTCACCTCATGCATTTCTACCTTCTCTAATTGCTCTTTCTGATTGCTTTTAATACCCATTAATTACCATGCCCCCCCCCCCCGCCATGACTCCTCAATTCCTATTTATCTGTTTTGCCAGTTCATTTGCTCTCATCGTCCATGGATCTGGTGCCAATGCCCCTTAAATTGGAATCCTCTTTCTCACACCACTCCATTAACCATGGAGCTCCCTATTATTATTCGTCTTTATTCTAGCACATGGCGGGGTTAGCAAAGCAGCGATTACCACCCTTGATTTCCTGCTCATAAGCTTGCTTCCTAATTACCTAAACTTGTTTTGCAGGACTTCAGGCGTTCCTTTCCTAGATTGTCAATTCCCACATGGATCATGCTGACTGGCTGTTCTCTCTCCCCTTCCACAATCTAGTGCAGTTTTTCTGAAATACCTTAGTACCTGGGAGACAACAAAGTATCCTGGACACTTAGTATGGACTGCAAAAGATTAATTCCGTTCTAGCTATCCTATCTCCTACTACTACTACTGCATTCCTAACTGAATTGCGAATCTTCACCACACCCTGAGCAATTTGATGTTTTATGGTGGCACTGTATTCAATTTGATGTTCCTACTCAGAGTCTTCCTCCTCCTGACATAAAGTCAGTGCTTCGAACCTGTTGGAAGGGGTAACTTATTCTGGATGTTCCTGCTTTATCCTATACCTCCTTGCTTTCCCTGACTACTGGGCAGTGGACACTCGTCGTTCCATCGTTGCCAGTTCCATACCTCGGCAGGGGTGGCTATCCTCTGAAACGTGCTCGTATAACCTCACTTCCTCCCTCCCCCGTGTCAGATTGTCTCCAATTCCGTCGCGGGTTCAGGGCGAGTTGGAGGCACTTCCTGCCGATGTTTGTCCAATAACACCTACCTAAATATGCACATCCTGCAGGTACTGCACTTCACTGTCCTTTCCTGTGCTGCCATTCTTATAAATGTTAAGTTAGAGTAAAGTTTATATTCTGATCCACTTAAATTTCGATTAAACTATTCCGCTTGTTCCAGCCCCAGTTCTGAATTCCCACACTAGCCAAATTCCCTTTATGGGAGTATTGTTTTCACTCTATTCCTACCTCATTCTGTGATGTGCTCTTTGCTTGAACTGCTAACATGTACATGAGGTGCAAACAGTGACCGTTTTCTGGCCAGTTGGTGCATAATTCTCTTGGCCCTTCATTTGTCAGATTTTTCTTTTCTAGAAAACTGCACAGTTGTCTATGTAAAATTTATTGTGAAACATTGTCTCATTGACCGGTTATGATATTCCAACTTCTTTCTCTCTAGCCAATTTAAAAAAAAATCGCCATGACCATTGAAACATTTATAAGACAGCATGGAAGTTTAATTAAAATAGAGTTCAAACACTAAGTATACTTTCAGTTTCTTTACGGTCAAGCATGTTATGCTATTAACTGATATTTGCCTGAAATACTTCAATTGGAAATTTGAGCAGTGAATTTTAAATGGCATTCAGTGATCAGTCTCAGTATTGGCTGTGTTATGGGTCTGCAGTATTGCATGGACTATTTGTGTCAAAATGTTAATGAGCCATGGAGCAGTGTAAATCAATGCCATAAAAATCTATCACATAATTTCCACTGTAAACTGGCATGAACTAAATAACCCCTTTATTGACTTAAGGCTAAATTACCCTTCTCATCATGCGCTTGGAAAATATTGATGGTCAGCTATATAACTTTAGTATTGTTGACTTGCTTCTCAAGAAATTAGTCTATCACCTACATTAATACTACACTATACCCCATGAAACTGATTCTGAGTTGATAATATCGTGTCTTTGTACTTCAGTAATTCCTAGGACATTTATTAGGCTGAAGAATTTATATTCATGTAGGCAAAATCGAAAGCTGCAAATTTTGGATTGAAAAGGACATTGTGGCCTAATGGTATTTACCATTAATGGAACGTTATATTGTGTTTCCATTTTCTTTTCAAACTACCTTAAAGAGGTACTTTGGTGATTCCAAGTACTCCTTCTTATCAAAGAAAATAAAGACTGGATTTTCCTCCATGATACCACCTGAACTTGGAGGGTATAATGGTAGAAAATGGGACAGGAAGGCCTATGGCCTTGTTCACCAACTAGCACTATTGGAATCTGCCTCCACCACTTCTCTTTTTTTCTCCCCACCCCCCTATCCCCAGCAGCAGGGCAGTTGGCCACGTGCCCTTTGACCACCTCACCGCGTGTAAATGACAGCAGGGCCTGGGAAACCAGCTAATTTCCCTCTCTCCTGCTTCAACTGCTGACTCCTGGAACTGCCAGGAGGAGATGGTGGCAAACTCTGGGACAGTGGCAGTAAGCCTGCTGTTTGAAATGTTGATTGGCAAGGGTCTCAAACTGGGCACCCCTTCAGCCCCCTCTTTCTCTTCCCCCCGCACCCCCCCCCCCCCCACCCCCATTGTGTACAACTGCAGCACCCCTGCAATTCCCTTGTTGTCAGTGCTGGGCATTCCCACCACTGCGGGGATCCTGCTAGGAGACTTTGCTGGTTGACTAATGAGCTAGGAAGATCGTGGTCTCAACGTGGTCAGGGCAGGGGGCAGAAGTCACGCCCTGCCCCGTTTCTGGTGTCTCACCCACCTTGGAGGACAATCCAGCAGGAATTGTCATAATTGTCTGTTTTAGCAGGAATTATTTTTTGATGCATGTTTTCTTGGTAAATTTTATTGATGACATGAGTAGTGTCCCCTTCCTTGCTAGATCATTTCAACGATGTTGGTGAAGCTGGAGTAGCTCCATTGCCAACAGTGGGAGTGGAACTTCGTAACGGCCCCGGGAATGCTCTCGAGCCACCTGCCTCTGAGAAAGCATACAAGCTGCAGACGCTGATTTCCAAACCAGAGTTTCCTGGGTTAGGGCAGCTCTGGGGCTGATTTGTAGTCACTCTGCCCAGTTTTTGTAATAAAACTGGATCAGGATGCACAGGGATTCTTCCTGCAATCCAGATCATACTAGCAGGGAGAGAAAACAAACTCAAGGGTCTCTACCTTAATTGAGGTCTCCATGTCAAGAATAAAATTGGTGGCTTTGAAAGAAAAGTCTGGAGATTCCTGGTAAGACTTTTTACTCTTCTACTTTGAACAAAAAGCACATCCTGTATCCTCTCCACTTTTTAGTCGATCATTACTACACATAAAATGCTCATTTACTTGTGAAATATTAGTATATATTCTATCTTTGCCTTTTTTGTTTTAATGTTGGTCTATTTTTAGAATTAAAATATTTATAGAACTATTGCAGTATAACAAATTGTATGAAATGGATCTCTTTTTAGTAGTAGTTTGCCAGCAATCAGTCATACCTCTTGCTTCTAAGCTTTTGCTTGCTGCGTTTGCAGTCCATACCTAGGTTCTCAGCTTTGAAGAGATTCTGCTGGATTACAGTTATTTACATTGGCGGGTTTTGCACAAGAATCCAATAGGATTTAACGTTTTGCTTTAATATGGTATACAGTGCACAATTTAGCTTAGAACAGGGAAATATTTTACACATGGCCACTTTCCTTAAAACAATAAGTAATTCCCTGTAGCATTCCCCTGGCCTCTGTTACCAGGCATCTATTGTCATTATCAGTAAGCTACTGAGAAAACATTGTAAGAAAATTTGAATGTGACACTAAATATGGTTGTAACTAATCTGTTCATTGTGTGACGACGCGTCTTAACATTGGTTTTAGTATACACAATGTTCGAGCAACAGCATACAAGAAAAGAAATGACAATTACCCCGTTCTTTCCTCGATTAGAGGGAAGTAACCTCATGGATCCGCGTCCTGAACCTCTACAAGAATTCAAGAGTTTAAACACACTGTCTTATAGTAAGCCTGTCACGTACGCTTGAGTTGTTGTCCACAGCTGTCTGCTTCTTATCTCACTTGTTCCAGACTATGGAATGTGTAGGCCTCCCTTATCAGTGTCCGAACTCCCTAAGAACCTTGTTTCTCATCCTTGAGACAGACTGCTGTAAAAACAAGTTTCAGAAGCATCCTTTGTTAGCTATATCCCTCTGCCTTATGGGTAGTTTAATTTGACCATTTCTGTCTTTTTAACTGTGTTTCTGTTTAATCTAATTTCTATGAGTGAGCTGGATATGTGTTAGAATGCCTAACCCAAAAGTGAGTGGTTTTCTATGTTAAAGAGAGAGAGAGATGAATACACACATACACTGGCATAAAGTTCAAAAACCTAATCTAAATGTAAGTTTTATATACCAGAAAAATATCATGTGAAAGGCTTAATCTTACAATATGGCTGCATGACACAAGATGATATCTGCTCTTTTAATATGAAAATTGTGTTGCAGAAACTCTTTGATTTAGCTGAAGTCTCAAACCACCTCTCATTTCACTCCATTCACAGCTTTGAAGAGTTTCTGTTGGATTGCACTTATTTATGCCAGCCAGTTTCACAAGAATTCTGTAGACTTCACATTTAATTTTGATTTGGTATGTAATGCACAATTTAGCTAGGTCAATGTATCATTTTATGGCCACTTTTGTGACCTTGTTATTTTAGGCATGTATCACAACACAGCTTCACCCATGCTGGCAGTATTGCGCTACTCTACAACGATGCTCTGCTGTGTTCCCATGAATTTTGGAGGAAACAAGACTCCATTCTGTGCTTCAGTTAGTTGCATGCACTTTAATCTACTAGCTGGTACAACTCTACTTAATCATTGGTGGAGAAGAAGGGGCCAGTTAATCTTGCAATGGTAAAACAACATGGCAGTGACACAATGGCAGGCATTGGATTTTGGGTGATGTTCCAGCTCCAGATGTTAAGCTGCAGCTGACACAGTGCTACTAGATTACCTGTTTAAGTGCATCTCACTGGAGAAGGTGATTTTATAGCACTGATTTCAGATTCAGCGGTATTTCACTAAGAATGTGACATCAAATTTACAGCCATGCTTAGGTGAATTTTGTGCTGGATTTATTATGACTGCAGATTACAATCTTTAAACTGGTACTCTTCCCCAATTAAGACAAGGGATTCTGATCCAGAATGAATAGAATGTCAAAAATTCCCTTTAACTAAATCATACCATTTTGACACATTTGACTATGAATAAGAATTGTACAGATTGTGCATAATAGTCTTAATCATATTTCATGTCGATTTGAATAAGTGGCCAGATTCCAATCTGCTAATCTATCCCAAGGTCTAAAACAGCAATCCGTATGCTATTTAGGGTATTTGAGTCATCCTTGACTAGGATCCATAGAGAGCACATTCACATTTGGGAGAGGGGGAGAAGGGGGTGGGGGGTTGAGGAGAGGGAGTTTGCAAAAATCTGTTTTCATGGCTTAAGATCTGCAGTGGTGGTGGTGAGAATTGAGGAAGAAGCTATTGTGGGTTTAAAACTTGATGCAAGAATGTACCATTTGATAGAGAAATGAAGATATATACATATACATACACTGGTATAAAGTTCATGTTAGTGGTGTTCAGGAGTTGGAAAAATGTTTTTCCAATATACACAAAATTCACCATTTGGTGAATTTTGGACTTGATGTATAGAAATGAGAGGACTGGCAAGTATGCAGTCTCAGTCCAAAAGACTCTTCAGCCAAAGCAAGTCACAGTCTGTCATGCTACTGGGTGGGGTGGGAAGGGTCATTACATTAATTATGCACGTGCAATCTCTCCTCTCTTTCCCACCCCTGCGGTCTACTTCCTGTTTTGCTGAAGCCCACCCTGTAGAAGTTTGGGGTTTTGAGAGTGTCTGGTAAATGAGAAACTTAAAAGTACTAGCAAAAACAAATATACTGGCATGAGAGCATCTTCTCTTTGTATGCAGGCAGTTGCGTTGCACTGCAACATGTTGACACTTCATCAATCACTGCTAGAATGCTGTTCTTCCCCGGTGTAAAAAAGGACGAGCTTAAGAAGGGAAGTGAGTTGATTTAAATTCATGCTGATAAGGATTAGGACTGCTTCCTCATATAAATAAGACTGATGTGGGGATAAAGCAAAGTAGTAATTTATGAACAAAATTTGCAATAAGGAGATTTTATAGAGCTCCTGAATTTCCATCAGTTTAAATAAAAGTCTCAATCTCCTGCTTATCTAATTAAATCGCTCGCGCTCTATACATTGATTTCTTCAAAACAATAAAGTTTAGAATTAATTAAGTGTACTTACCCTCCCTTATTTCCTATCTCTTTCTCTTCCCCCCCCCCCCCACCCCACCCACCTCAGAATAAAAACCCACAGTCATTGTGTTCATCTTTGTACGTTATTTTTGAGGTTGAAGTAGTTTAGGAATGGTGTTGACCCCAGCTGTGCACTGATCCTCTTGTTAATTATAGAGCCAGGAGCCAGCAGTGTAGAGCTGAGATCAGCACCATTTGTAAACAGGAGATGCATTGGAGGATCTCTATATCTCAGCTGCCAAGCGAAAATAGCTGTCAGACTTGATCCCACTACATAAGTAAGTCCTGTTTGGTATTGCAGCATGTGATTTAATTTAAAAATGTAGCTTTGTTCTGTTTTGCTGCTTTCCTCTGCTGATGATGAACACCTCTGACTTCTCTTCCATCCCTACCAGCCATTTGTTTTTTGTTTTGGCTTTTTCTCCTAAGCCTGCTTTTCCTCTGGCTCCTCCTGAGGTCTGATTTCTTCATGCTGATCCTGAATTCTGCCAGCCTCCTCGCTCATGGCCCATGGATCCCTTGTTTCTCTTAACACCAGTCCCCGCTTCAACTTTTTCAGGCTTCTGTTGCCGCTAGGTAATGCTGCCTTAACTGGGATATGTCATGAGCACTTGACCACATCAAGACAAGTTATCCTATTCTTGGATAGTTCATTGATGAGGCCATTTTATTTAAACGGGATATGGAAAGGATCTCGATCAACTATACCCAGCAAGGGAGTGTATAAAAGGCTTGGGCTCCATGGATACATAAGAATATAAGAACATAAAGAAATAGGAGCAGGAGAAGGAGAAGGCCATACGGCCCCTAGAGTCTGCTCTGCCATTCAATAAGATCATGGCTGATCTTCGACCTCAACTCCACTTTCCGCCCGATCCCCGTATCCCTTGAATCCCCTAGAGTCCAAAAATCTGTCGATCTCTGCCGTGAATATACTCAACGACTCAGCATCCAGAGTCCTCCGGGGTATTCCAAAGATTTACAACCCTCTGAGTGAAGCAATTTCTCCTTATCCTGAGACTATGCCCCCTAGTTCTAGACACTCCATCCAGAGGAAACAGCCGCTCAGCATCTATCTTGTCAAGCCTTCTCAAAATCTTATGTTTATAGTTTCTCATTCTTCTAAACTCCAGAGAGTATAGACCGATTCTACTCAATTTCTCCTCACAGGACAACCCTCTTATCCCAGGAATCAATCTAGTGAACCTTTGTTGCACCGCCCCTAATGCAAGTATATCCCTCCTTAGGTAAGGAGACCAAAACTATACACAGTACTCCAGTGTGGTCTCACCAAAGTCCTGTACAGTTGCAGAAAGACCTCCCTACCTTGTACTCCAATTCCCTTGCAATAATGGCTAACATAATTGTTTGCTGTACCTGCAGATTTACTTTGTGTTTCATGTACAAGGACACCAAAGTCCCTCAACACCAACATTTAAGAGTTTCTCACCATTTTGTTTTTCTGTTCTTCCTACCAAAGTGAATAACCTCTCATTTCCCCACATTATACTGCATCTGCCATCTTCCTGCTCACTCACTTAACCTGTCTATATCCCTTTGCAGCTTCTTTGTGTCCTCCTCACAGCTTGCTTACCCACCTAGCTTTGATTCGTCAACAAACTTGGATACATTACACTTGGTCCCTCATCTAAGTCATTAATATAGATTGTAAATATCTGAGGCCCAAGCACCGATCCTTACGGCACCCCACTAATTGTAGCCTGCCAACCTGAAAATGACTCGTTTATTTCTGCTGTGTTCTGTCCTTTAACCAATCCTCTATCCATGCTAATATATTACCCCCGACCCCTTGTGTGTGGCACCTTATCAAATGCCTTTTGAAAATCTAAATATACTACAGCCACTGGTTCCCCTTTCTCTACCCTGATGGTTACATCTTCAAAAAACTCTAATAAATTTCCCTTTCATAAAACAATGTTGACTCTGCCTAATCATATTATGATTTTTCTAAGTGCCCTGTTAATACGTCCTGAATAGATTCTAGCATTTTCCCTGCTACTGATGTCAGGCTAACTGGCCTATAGTTCCCTGTTTTCTCTCTCCCTCCTTTATTGAATAGCAGGGTTACATTTGTTACCTTCCAATCTACAGGGGCTGGTCTAGAATCTAGGGAATTCTGGAAGATCAAAACCAATGCATCTATGTCTGCAGCCACCTCTTAAAACCCTAGGATGTAGGCCATCAGGTGCAGGTGATTTGTTGGCTTTTAGTCCCATAAATGTGTCTAAATTTTTTTTCTAAACTAATCTTAGTTACTTTAAGTTCCTCCCTCTCATTATACCCTTGATTCCCCACTTTTTTGTATGTTTTTTGTGTCTTCTACTGTGAAGACAGATATAAAATATTTGTTTAATGTCTCTGCCATTTCCTTATTCCTCATTATAATTTCTCCTGTCTCTGCCTCTAAGGGACCCACGTTTACTTTCGCTAATCTCCTCGCATTTATATATTTGTAGAAGCTCTTATCTGTTTTTATATTTCTAGCTAGTTTACTCTCGTATTCAATTTTCTCCCTCTATCAATTTCTTGGTTATCTTTGCTGATTTCTAAAATCCTCCCAATCCTCAGGCTTCCAACTCTTTTTGGCAACATTGTAAGCCTCTTCTTTTATTCTAATACTATCCTTAACTCCTCTAGTTATCCATGGTTGGATCACTTTTCCTGTGGAGTTTTTATTTCTCAAGGGTATGTATATTGGTTGGGAATTATAAATTATTTATTGAAATGTTCACCATTTCTTATCTACTGTCATATCTTTTAATCTAATTTACCAATCTACCTTAGCCAGCTTGCCCCTCAAAGCTACATAATTGGCCTTGTTTAAATTCAAGACCCTAGTTTCGGACATAACTACATCACTCTCAAGCTCAATATGAAATTCGATCATATTATGATCACTCTTCCCCAGAGGATCCTTTATTATAAGATTACTAATTAATCCTATCATCACACAATACTAGATCTAAAATAATCTGTTTCCTGGTTGGTTCCTCGACTTATTGTTCGAGAAAACTGTCTCGAATGCATTCCATGAACTTGTCTTCCAAACTACTTTTGCCAATTTGGTTTGCCCAGTCTACATGAAGATTGAAGTCCCCCATGATTATTACATTATCCTTGTTACATGCTCCTCTAATTTCCTGATTTATACTCTGTCCAACACTGGTAGGGGGCCTATAAACTGCTCCCAACAGTGTTTTCTGCCCCTTGTTATTTCTTAGCTCCACCCATACTGATTCTACATCCTGATTTTCTGAGCTAAGTTCCTTTGTTACTACTGTCTTTATCTCATCCTTTATTATCAGGGCTACTGGAGTATTGTGTGCAGTTTTGGTCTCCTTACCTAAGAAAGGATATATTTGCCATAGAGGGAGTGCAGCGAAGGTTCACCAGACTGATTCCTGGGATGGCAGGACTGTCGTATGAGGAGAAATTGGGTCGACTCGGCCTGTATTCACTCGAGTTTAGAAGAATGAGAGGGGATCTCAATGAAACATATAAAATTCTGACAGGGCTAGACAGACTGGATGCAGGGAGGATGTTTCCCCTGGCTGGGGGGTCCAGAACGAGGGGTCACCGTCTCAGGATACGAGGTGGGACATTTAGGACTGAGATGAGGAGAAATTTCTTCATTCAGAGGGTGGTGAACCTGTGGAATTCTCTTCCACAGAAGGCTGTGGACGCCAAGTCACTGAATATATTTAAGAAGGAGCTAGGTAGATTTCTAGACACGGAAGGCATCAAGGTGTATGGGGAGAGAGCAGGAATATGGTATTGAGATAGAGGATCAGCCATGATCATATTGAATGATGGAGCAGGCTCGAATGGCCTACTCCTGCTCCTATTTTCTATGTTTCTAGGTTTCTATTCAAGAAGAACCTTCACCACACGGACTGCAGTGGTGCAAGAAGGCGGCTCACCACCACCTTCTCGAGGGCAATTATGGAAGGGCAATAAATGCTGGCCTCGCCAGCGACGCCCACATCCCATGAACGAATAAAAAAAGGTAGAACTGACTCCAGGGAATTTCACTGAGTGCATTGCTAGATTGGATGATCTGCCCCGAAAGAGGTACATACTGAAGCAGCTGAAAAAATTGAGTGAGTAGAGACACTCGAGTGATGTGGTCAGCTAATACCTTGTTTGTGGAACCCGAATGCTTCGTTAAAGTATTGGTACCAAATTCCTCGTAAACCAGGGTCAGATTACAATCAATCGTCCAAGGGAATAACACAGTTTAGTAACATGGACTACTCCGTTATCTGTTTCTAGCACCATCCTGGAAAACATTGCTGAAGCAGCCCCATTGTCACTGTACTGTTTGGTCTAAATTTCAAGGAACACAGAAGATCTTCCAAACCATAACCCAACTGACTGTCTTGGAACAACTTTGATCACGTACTCCCAGTCTGCCACTGGGAGATGGAGAACCCACCTATATTTGCATGGGTATGTCCTTGTCTGCACCACTTTCATTGGAGGTTTCCCCTTCTCTGGAGAAGAATCTGGCATCCTGCTTCAGCCACTACTGGGGAATTGCAGAGCGCATTCATGACCAGTTTGACATCCTGACCTATACTACCATAGCTTGGCTAAATTAGTGAGAGCCATACTCCTGCTGACTGCTTCAGAGTGTCCTCATCAGCCAGTTGTTTTAAAGTCAGGCTTCCTGGAGGTGGGGGGGGTGGTGGGAAAACAGAGAAGAGAAAGAGAAATAAACACCAATTGCCTTGGGGCCCATTTATAGTCCCTAAGGGGAAACCTGCCTCTGGATTATGCTTGGATCCCGTCAGATGGGTTTTACAGGATTCCTCACAGCCAGATCCTTATTGGCAATGATCACAAGGTCTGCAGCGATGCATAAATTTTCACTGTTTAACCTTAAAATAGACAGAGTCCACCAAACTCAGCTGTACTGCTAATTAGGACGTTAGTCGCAGTACTGACTTTTGTACTTGAGATCCTCTGGTGGTTCTCATTTGGGGCTGTAATTCATTTCTTTGCAAGTTAATATACCTACCATTTAACCTCAAATATCAAAGTTGAAGTTTTATATGGGAAAACTGCATTTTTGTTTGTGTCAACTTGTAGGATTATTAACTTTAAACTCTTGATATAATTCAACCATATTTGATTTGTCATTCTGACTGGTCAGTCCTTCGGATTCAGTGAGTTTTTTTTTCCTTAAGGTTGCTTTTCTGCTTCATGTGAGTCAAGAAAATATCCCATTATTTTATCTGCTGTCTCACATTTTAGAACAAAAGGGGCCATAAATTGGGCTGTGTAACGCCCATTTTGTAGGCTCTATGCGGCCTCCTAAGATCTCAAAATGGCATCCGGAATGCG
This sequence comes from Heptranchias perlo, assembly GCF_035084215.1. Taxonomy (NCBI): domain Eukaryota; kingdom Metazoa; phylum Chordata; class Chondrichthyes; order Hexanchiformes; family Hexanchidae; genus Heptranchias; species Heptranchias perlo. Next base: position 13,478,432 of record NC_090329.1, on the reverse strand, counting down.
CGCACGCTTCTAGTGTGACGTGTGCTGGACGCCATCTTGGTAAAGGCGTTTGCGCACGCGTCGATATCGAATGATGTAAAGTAAGGAGAATATGCGTTAGATCAGTGTGCAAAGCTGATTTAAAGGGATAGATACCATTTTGGTACTCAACGCTCCAGCCAACGCACTGTCTTAACCACAAGCAGCTGAACATGTCGTTGACAGCCTGAAGGACCCCCCACCAGTGCTATTTAGAGGAACCATGCAGGATTTACAGGTTAGATGCTGAATTATTGCTTCTGGCTGCTGATGCATTTGTACCTGTTTTTGGAGGTCGCCTATACTTGAATACTAGGACTAGGGGACATAGCCTAAAATTTAGTGCCAGGAATTGCAGGAGTGAAATTAGGAAATGCTTCTACATGCAAAGGGTGGTAGAAGTTTGGAACACTTTCCTGCAAACAGCAGTTAATGCTAGCTCAATTGTTAATTTTAAATCTGAGATGGATAGGTTTTTGTTAGCCCCATATCCCTTAATACCCTTGGTTAAGGTGGGTATATGGAGTTAGGTCACAGATCAACCATGATCTCGTTGAATGGTGGAACAGGCTTGAGGGACTATATGCCACTGCCACTTGCTGCCTCCTGTTATGTGCCACCTTCTCCTGCAAGAAAGCAGGACGTGTTTGGGTGATGTGCCTGTCACATTAGCCAGTGTGTGTGTGACCTGTGAGATGTGGGTGTGAGGTTGAGAGGAAGCATCTGATTGGAAGAGTTGAGTACTGATTGAAAGTTGGTGATGGGGGGTGTAGTGTGTGGAGCAGTGGATGCGGCTAGTGGTGCAGTAGGTAGGAGATGCCACTTGACAGTTGACCTCGCTCACTTTGACCACTCATGTCAAAGCATTGAACTTCTTCCTGCACTGCATCCATGTTGGTGGTGCTATGCGTCTGGCCTTAACTTCGTCCCCGACTGCCTCTTTAGCACACGTCTGGAGGGCCTCTTGCCCACCCCCTGCGGATATAGGATGCCCCTCCTTCTGTCCACCTCTTGCACCAAGGCCTCCAGTGCATCAGCAGAGAATCTTGGTGCACGCTTTATCGCAGGCCTGGCACAAACTCAGATTGGTGAGATCTGGTGCAGATTGGAAGATATGGGATTTAGTAGTGCACAACCTTTAGTTATGTTACAACATTCAATAATCAGTTTGTAAACATAGAGATGGCACCTGCATCTGTGTTTTACATGTGCGATGTCTGATCTCAGTTCAGACTCCGTGCAGACCCGTATCTTATATTTTGCACATAAGAGGCAGCCTTTAAGAGTTGCAAGCCACTCTTGCTAGGCCTGACTGCTCACGCTGGAATCAGGTAAATGAGCAGGCAGCACGAATCTCACGTGCAGCCTACATCGGAACGATCGGGCGCGGGTTAATTGTGCACGGCGAGCCCTGCGCCCAGATTTTTTTTTATTCGTTCATGGGATGTGGGCGTCGCTGGCAAGGCCAGCATTTATTGCCCATCCCTAATTGCCCTTGAGAAGGTGGTGATGAGCCGCCGCCTTGAACCGCTGCAGTCAGTGTGGTGAAGGTTCTCCCACAGTGCTGTTAGGAAGGGAGTTCCAGGATTTTGACCCAGTGACGATGAAGGAACGACAATATATTTCCAAGTTGGGATGGTGTGTGACTTGGAGGGGAACGTGCAGGTGGCGTTGTTCCCATGTGCCTGCTGCCCTTGTCCTTCTAGGTGGTAGAGATCGCGGGTTTGGGAGGTGCTATCGAAAAAGCCTTGGCGAGTTGCTGCAATGCATCCTGTAGATGGTACACACTGCAGCCACAGTGTGCCAGTGGTGAAGGGAGTGAATGTTTAGGGTGGTGGATGGGGTGCCAATCAAGCGGGCTGCTTTATCCTGGATGGTGTCGAGCTTCGAGTGTTGTTGGAGCTGCACTCATCCAGGCAAGTGGAGAGTATTCCATCACACTCCTGACTTATGCCTTGTAGATGATGGAAAGGCTTTGGGGAGTCAGGTGGTGAGTCACTCGTCGCATGGCCCACTCCCTCCCGACTGTATACACTGTACCACCACCTCTGGTGGGTCTGTCCTGTCGGTGTGGTAATCGAATTTAACCCCCAAAATCTTTTCCATTAAGTTGCTGCTTGCAGAGCCCTAATTTTGTCATGTGTCTCAACAGTTTAGGAGGTCTCAACAGTTACCTATGGTGCAAAGACACAAAATAAACTTGTGATTAAGCAGCAGATAGCCAAATGAGTACTTGAGTGCGCTGTATACTGCAGCTGTGTTGCTTGGAAGTAGGTTGGGTCATAACTTGACTCACTCCCTAATTTTCCAGGTGCCTTTACAAGGCTAGAGCTAACGGAGACAGTTTTGTGGCCTCCTTATCAGCTAAAACACTGACTGAAATCCCTTTTACTAACTGAACATTGCAAATTGAAACTCACTTAACAGCTAAAGTTAATATCAAAAATTCAACCGTTTCCTTACACATTGTTAAATCATTTCAGTTTAGCTTGAGGTCAAATAAGCTCTTTCTCTACATATAAAGGCAGGACCTACCTCTCTCAGGTAGGTCCTGCCTTTATATGTCACAAGAGTCAGAGACCTTGGGCTCAATTTTAAACCTGAATTGTGGGAGCGGGGGAGCTGTGAAAGTTGCAGAAATGCAGAGCGGGTTCGGAAACCGGCTCCAACCCACCGACTTCCGAGTTTCCCACAGCCACACCTGTGTGTGTGTGCGTGCGGGCGCCCCGAATCCAGAAGTCCCGCCGGCAATTAAAGCCGATGGGATGATAGTTAAAGAACCAAATGTACCTCATTGAGGTACTTAAGGCACTTTACTTGTGACGTTAGGTAGTTAGAACGATTTTTAACTTACCTGGGTGGCTTTCCCACGGCTTCAGAGTCACGCCTGGAGAAACCAGATATAAAGGGCCGAATCAGGCAAAAAAGAAACAAAATAAATTAAATAACAAACCATTGCACAAAGTTAAAAGACAAAATCAACCTACCTTTCCACCCTGCTCTGATGACTGATGTCTCCCTCTCCCCACCCCCCTCCCCAGATCTTCCACACCCTCCCACCCCCCAGATCTTCCACACCCTCCCACCCCCCAGATCTTCCACACCCTCCCACCCCCCAGATCTTCCACACTCTCCCACCCGCCCCCCCCCCCCCCCTTCTTGGATCTACCATTCTAGCGCTGGATGATGTCTCGCTCTCTTTCTCTCTCCACCCCACCACCCCACTGTGTCGCAGCTCCTGTCGGCAGCCATTTTGATTGATATGATCGACAGGCTGGCTGCCGGGCACAAAACCCGGAAAGAACTTTAATCGCCATCAGTTACATTGTGATCACGTTGGAAACGGTAATTTTTTTTTGGGTTTGCCACGCGCACCTTTACCTAACCCCCACCCTGCTGCCAACCTGCCACCATTTCAAAATTGAGCCTCTTGTGTCGCAATGCTTGTCTGAAACACTGCTTCATGTGTGTGCTCAGTGCAAGGTCCGCCAGTACTTATCAAACTAAGCTATCCTCTACAGCATATGAAAGATGCATATCATTTGAAAAGTGAAGGCAGCCGTACAAGGTAGGTAAGCTGTCTTTTCCAGAGGTACAAAGTGAGCAATAAAAGACAGAAATCCAATTACTTTGCGAAATTGCTGCAATCTCTTGCTAATGAGAACAACAAGCAAGTCTAGATATTGTACCAAAGGTTTGAAAGCAGCTGGAAAATTGCTTTGTTGAGCAGAAAGAAATTGAACCAAATCCGACTTAATGCAACTAAATCCACCACGAAGAATATGGAAAGTTCATTAATCCAGTTCTTGGAAACATACCAAGCAGACGAGTAGATGTATTTCATGAATGACCTTGAAGCCAGGGAGTATGTTACGCCTCCCTGGCTTAGGAATAAAGAAATTTGTAACTTGTGGAAACCCTTTAAGTGCCACATTAATATTTGGCAATAAGCCGTTAACTTAAAAAAAACACCATTGGACAAAATTAGTTGGCAGTTTAAGCTACTGGGCTCAATCTTTCTTGGGCACAATGTTCCAGCATATTGCTGCTCTCGTCTGGTACTGGAATACATAATTTAAAAAGTATTTGTAAGACATTTGTGGTGCCATGCACAAGAGTGCCTCTGCTGTATATAAGTGATACGATCCATCTTACGGCAGATACTCTTCCCTTCTGAGGTAGGGAGGGACAGCTGCAGAATGGTCAGGTACAGAGTCAAGTATTCAATGTTCTGGCTGCTGCAAAAACTTGCTTTATTCAAACTACCAGCTAATTACATTTTTGAGAAAAAGAATGATACTGAATTGACAAGTGTAGACTGTCCTCTATTTGCAATACTTGCTGTGCAAGAGTGCCTACATCAAATTGCATTTATATAGCGCCTTTAATGTAGTAAAATGCCCCAAGGCAGTTCATAGGAGCGATTATCAAACAAAATTTAACACTAAGCCACATAGAGATATTAGGACAGGTGACCAAAAGCCTGGTCAAAAAGATAGGTTTTAAGAAGTGACTTAAAAGAGGAGAGAGAGGTACAGAAGCAGAGAGATTTAGGGAGGGAATTCCAGAGCTTGGAGGCTAGGCAGCTGAAGGCATGGCTGCCAATGGTGGAGTGATGAAAATCAGGGATGTGCAAGAGGCCAGAATTAGAGGAGCGCAGAGATCTGAGGGTTGGAGGATGTTAGAGATAGGGAGGGGCGAGACAATGGAGGGATTTGAAAACAAGGATGGTAGCCAGTGTAGGTTGGCGAGCACAGGAGTGATGGGTGAACGGGACTTGGTGTGAGTTAGGATACAGTTATGGAATGTAAAACCAAGAGGTAATGAGCCTACATGAAACCTTATTATGGCCTCAGTTAAAGTACTTTGTGCAGTATTAGGCTCCACACTATAGGAATGGTATTGAAGCTTTATAGAGGGTATAAACACAGATTCGCTAGGATGCTGCCTGTTGTGAGGAAAGGTTTGAAAACAGGGCTTTCTTTGTTAGAATAACAGATTATGGGATGATAGTGCTTAAAATTATGAAAGGATTGGACAAGTTAAACACAGGCAGCCTGCAGTTGTGGGGTCTAGAATGAAGAGCCATAGATTTAAGATTAAATGTAAGAGATATAGAACAGAGAGAAAGAAAAACATGTTCAGAGTTGTGAGGTTGTGGAATTCGCTTCCATGGTTAGTGGTTGAGGTAGAAATTGTGCCAACATTCAAGATTAGATTGAATAGGTGGATGAAGGCAAAGGGGATGAATGGATATGGGAATAGGATGAGTAAATGTGATGAGGACTAACTTGTGTGAAGGGTAAATGCCAACAGGAACTGGTTGGGCCAAATAACCTGTTTCCACGTTGTAGCTTGTTTATGTATGTCAGGAAGCTGTTCTTCACACAGCGAATAATACATGGAGTGGTCTTCTAGTTAAAGAAGGTAAAACTTCTAGAATCATTGAAGAAGCATTTGATGGTAGAACTGTAAATTTCCATGGAAAGGTGAACTAGGTGAGCCAAATGGCTTCCTTCATCTGTATTTCTCTGTGATAGCTACATACAATATAGGGCGTTACCACTGGTATTTTGACCTGCCATAAAACCACAAATACCTTACAAAGCTTATAGTTGCATTAAATGAATGTAGACCGATATTAAATTTAGCCTCTTACAATTTTAGTATATAATACCTAGAATAATGGATGGCTGGGAATGTGTCACATGGCTAATGCAATTGAATTTTTAAAATAATGCTAACAGGGCAATGATATGACCAGTAATTTTTAGCCATTTATGTTTCTGGAAAGTTGTTAGAAGAACATGCTGAATTGGAAAATACTCTCATCTCTTGATTATAGAGCCCAAACTCTCCTATGCATGCCTATGAGGATTGCTAATTGCTGCTTAGTATAACCAAGCTAAAATAGTGTGCGGCGGGATGTTAAAATGCCAAAAGCAGATGCTTGAGAGTGTTGCACGTAGAAGAAAGTTGGGTAACTAAAGGTATTTCTTCCCCAGCAGAAAGCTGTAATCTATAAAATTGACTGATATCTGTTGTATCTTTGTGACTTGTTGCTATTTTGTTATGTTAATGAAGTGTAGGCCATTCTTTACATAAATGTAGAAGAGCTGTTTGGTTTTGTGAGCTGGAAGTTTGATGCAAGGCCCAAGGGACCATATTGTCAGTCCCCTTCATGTAAAGTGGTTTTGGAATAATATGATTCTAATTCTATTACTGGAAGATTTCATCCTTAAGTGGTACAGAAATTGTCTTTGGATGTTGATGTGTTAGTTGAAGAAATTTTTATTGTGCAAACCATGTAAACTCAGCTCTTTTTAAATTCAAAAGAAAGCTGGATCTATTTTAATAGATATGGTCTTCAAAACTTTTAAGTGGATATATTCCCTAATACCATATTAGATCGTAGCACAACAGGAGATGTCCTTTAGTACGTTAGGACACATGCTTACTCAGGCATACGTCACTAATGTTGTTTGAGTGATAGACTGAGAAACGTATACAGTCCCCCTGAGCTTATAGCAGGCACGCTGGTGTTGATGCAATTTTCCCGCTATACGCGGTGAACAGTAAAACCAAAAATCGAACATAACCAAAAATTTAAAACGAGTACTCACTCGCCTCCTTCCAAAGATAAAGCCCATGTGAAAGCCAAGACGTTTGTCTCGGGCCTTCCTTCAGTTCCCAGTCGTCTGTATCCACCGCCTGCTCTGCAAAGGTAACTCTGCTGACCGTTTCGCGGCCGCAGCTCCAGTCTACACGGATGCCGCCCTCGAGTACCTGACGGCTGAGATCCAGGAGCTGGCGGACAAGGCGGTGTACGGGACAGCGAGAAGTCGCACATCATCCCCTGCCACGTGCAGCTCTTCATTCGCAACGACGAGGAGCTCAACAGGCTGCTGGGAGGTGTCACCATCGCCCAGGGTGGCGCTCTGCCTGACAGCCAGGCCATGCTCCTGCCCAAGAAATCTGGCTCTAACCCAGCCACCGGTGCGGGTTGCCTGGTTTAAGTTGCAGAAATCGTGAAGCCCTGTGTATGTCTTTTGTCTATGGCCCCTCATCCTTGAATCTTCAATGGAAACAGTCTGTTTCTATCTACCCTCTCCCAGCCTTTGATAATTTTAAACATTTCTATCATATCAGCCAGTAATCTGCATTGTTCTAATGAAAATATACTCAATTTTTCAAGTCTGCCTTCGTATTTGTAGTGCCTCATGCCAGACAGCATCCTTGTTATTTTGCATTTTACCCTCAAAAATCGTAATATCCTTCCGATAGTGTGAATCCCAATACTGCACACAGTGATCTTAACTGAGGTCTCATTAGGTTTTATAGAAGCTCATCATTACCTCGGCATTCTATTCTATGCCTCTTGTGATAAAATGGAGAATTTATGGCTTATCAACCTACGGTGCTGCCTTTAATATCATGTGATTCTGAAACTTGGCCTATATTCACTAGCGCAATGAACATTGAGCAATCTAACAGAGAGAGTATACAGTGAAAGATTATTTCCACTAGTTGGTGAATCAGTAGCATGGGGTATAATTTTAGGATCTGTACTAGAAGCAAAAAGTGGAGGTGATAGAAATGTTTTCACTCAAAGGGTTTTCAGATGAAATAGATTGCCACAAGTTGATCATGTGCATTTCAGATGGACTTTGATGAACGTGCAGAAGGATATTATAGGGAATGGTTTATAGTAGACAGCTCCATTGTGGCGCTAATTCCGATACGGGGTGATGGGCCAAATGTCTGTCTCCTGTGCTGAAATTTTTATTTGTGGGGAACTGTAGATACCATAGATGCTTGCTACAGAAGCTAAGTGTCATAATATTGACAAAATATAGCCCACGAGTCCCCCCTGCCCCCCTCCTTTCCCTTCCCGTGCGAATCTGAAAATTGGTAACAAAACCTAAAATATGATTGGGGCTGATGTCAAATAATTTGATTTTTTTCCCTTGGGTTACTCTTGCCATTTCCCCTTTATATAAAAAAAATCAATAAAATTCAAGTGGCCCTCAGTGATCTTAACCATTTTCTTTTGCATTTTAACTCCAAATTCTGTGAAAGAATGGTTCCAGAGATGAATCCCACAAAGTCTGTTGTGAGGTATCCCTTGCCTTTCAGATGCTGTGCTAATTATGAAATGCTTGTTAAATTCCAGTTTACAGTACATTGCTGATTTGAATAAAGTTGATGGAGTATAAATTGAATGCTTGTTATGTAAAATGCCACATATTTGCCAAGCCCATCAAAGTGATCTTGCTGTACTTTTGTTATGCTTACATATTTGTCTGGTTTAATCCTGGCCGATATCTGGGAGCAACACTGGAAAATGCTGCAAAGTGTTAAAGCCTAGCAGAAATATTCCAAAGAAAAGATGCCCCCAATTAATCTGTCTGATTAAGCTGTTAGGTCTATTTCATAAACCACTGGAAAAGGAAAAAGGGCAAAGATATAAGCTTCAGACAGGAGGCTTATATCTTGATATAAGATTTATTTGATTAACTCATTTGATGTGCAACTTGCTTTATAAACTAAAAGCAAACGGGCGGATGAAGCTTAGATTAATAAGGATTTTAATAATTTGAGGCAACCTCAACTCTCTGTACTTGACTTGGAGAAAACCACATTTCAGGAAAATTACTTTATTTAAGCAGACCTGTGTCATCTCTGCCAATGAGAAATTACACATGACCTAAATTTATTCACTCACACATGGCTGGTTTCTCTACCTTTTTTGAAAAGAAAATGAATTTTGTCTCCGGCCACTTTACTAGCAGTGGGTAGTCTTAAAAGCTTGAAAGACTCCATGCTGATGTGCTGACAATACATACAATTTGCATAATTGCTGGAGACTAATATTTACATACAAGATTTATGGAAAACATTGAGTTTTGTGAGGCCCAATGAAACTTTTTTTTAACATCGCTGTGTTAAGATCTCATCCATTTTTAGTGACCAGTTATCTGTTCATACCATAAATTTGAGTGGTGTCTGAACTGGTATTGGACTACTTGATCTGTATGAAAGATATTAAGAATTGACATTTATACAAAAAAGTACATTATGCTTCCTTCCTGCTTTGCCTTATGTATCCATTTTTATTAATGGCATATAATTTCCATGGTATTCCTTGTCCGTCTTTTGTTGTAGGTTAATTTGTCTGATGAAAGAGGCATTGGGCCGGATTTTTCTGTGAACGGCAAACGAATGGCACCTGCCGTTCGTTAGACTTGCAATTGCTCATGGACTTTCAGTAAGCTTTTGCACAGCAAGTTCCTGTAAATTAGACAGCCAAAAAGAATGGTGCCCTCTACAGAGCATCTGGGATCTGTGTGAACAGGGCAAGTAGCTTAACCAAACAGATTGAATCATGTTAATAAGCCACTCAGAGACTGAACCAGGAAGTATAAGTTAGAATAGTGAATTGAATGTAAAATCAGAGAGGGTAAGAAATACTGAATTAAGAGACAGAGTTAAAAGCCAAAGAAAAAGTAAAAAAAAATTTAAATTTTTTAAATGTTCAACAACAATTAAAATCTGAAGGAATGAAACTCCACACTTGTTAAAGTTAATTTTCAAAGCCAGATAGCAACCTATCATTAAGACTTACCACGCTGTTAAAAGGGTACTTACATCAGAATGGACAAGCCCTAACTTTTTCGGGCGAGATTAGTTCGTATTGACGTCGGTGCACGAACATCACGCTATTCTATTTATTTGAACGGAGAGCCAGTCGGCGAGATATCGTTTTTGCAGAGCTGACCAAGGAGCAGTGTATCTCGTTCAACAACTTCCGAATTTCCGCATTTATCTGTGTGTGCGGTCGCCAGAAGCCACTGTCCGATTTGCACAGAAATAATGGTAAGCGCTCTTAGCCTCACCGTTATTTTCACAGCAAAATCCGGCCTAATGTGTTTCATGACAGCTCCTCTTTCTGTCTCAGTGAATAACATTCAACACTTCGTTGCTGTTTGCATCCAAACCAGTATGTGGACTTGCTATGTGGACTGGTCCAAACACAATAGACTTTTTCTAATAACAGGCAAAGAATGCAATGTGGAGTCAATTTAAGAAGCTGCAGAAACCATATTCAGATGCTATTTTTATCATCATTACCGTTAGCAGACTTTTATCCAAATAAGTAGATTCTGGTATATTCTAAGTAATTAGTAGATTGTTTGGTTTTGTTTGTTTTTTTTTGTTGAAACTTCAATTTAATATTTTGACTTGGTCAATATGAATTATTGCAAATGTGTGGATCGCCTGATGACAGTTTAAAATGAAGTGCAGATGGCTACTATTTTGAATTGCTTATTGAACACCTAATGAAAATAGTGGACTGTTCCTTTTATCTTGGACAAGATCTTTCCCGGTTTTGTAGATCTGGTAATGGAAATGGTGTGACGCTATACAGACACAAATGTACCTCAGCTGCTATAGGATACTAAATGATGAGAAGCTTGGAACTGTGGAGCAGCAGAGAGATTTAGGGGTCCAAGTATAGAAATCACTAAAAGCTAGTGAGACAGGTACAAAAAATAATTTTAAAAGGCTAATGGAATGTTGACCTTTATCTCAAGGGGGCTGGAATACAAAGGGGTGGAAGTTATGTTAGTTATATAAAGCTCTGGTCAGACCCCATTTAGAGTACTGCGTTCAGTTCTGGGCACTGCACCTCAGGAAGGATATACTGGCCTTGGAGGGGGTGCAGCACAGATTCACCAGAATGATACCGGGACTAAAAAGGTTAAATTATGAGGACAGGTTGCATAGATTAGGATTTTATTCCCTTGAGTGTAGAAGATTAAGGGGTGATCTAATTGAGGTGTTTAAGATGATTAAAGGAGTTGATAAGGTGGATAGAGAGAAACTATTTCCTCTGGTGGGGGAGTCCAGAAAAAAGGGGCATAACCTTAAAATTAGAGCTAGGCCGTTCAGGAGTGATGCCAGAAAGCACTTCTTCAAACATAGGGTAGTGGAAATCTGGAAAACTCTTCCCCCAAAAAGCTGTTGAGGCTGGGGGTCAATTGAAAATTTTGAAACCATGATGGATAGATTTTTGTTAGGTAAGGGTTACGGAACCAAAGTGGGTAGATGGAGTTGAGATACAGATCAGCTATGATCTAACTGAATGGCAGAACAGGCTTGAGGGGCTGAATGGCCTACTCCTGTTCCTATGAATAGTTGAATGTTAGAAGCTGCTGCTTTTCTTTTTGAATATCTGATCATTAACCTTTGTCTCTAGAGATCCATCTACAAACCACTGTTGATCAGGTAGTATTAAAAATGTCACAGCAAAAGCAATGTTAGAAAGTTGACCTGTTTCTGCAGTTCAGTTCAGTTTGAGTCCATGGTCAGAGGAAGAATTCAGTGACATGAGGCTTGCGTTACATAACAATTTAATTTCAGTTAACTCCAGGCCAAAAGGATGCCAAGGCACAATCTGTTGAATTCACCTTGTCAATAACAAGGATTTTATTTTGCAAAGCATAAGGTGATATTTATTAGGACAAAAGTTAGTGAAATGGATAATTAAGTCATTATGCTTGGTGTGTTTGTGTTGTATCAAATGCATTTGCAAAGTAATTTTGTTCTTCATATTTCCATTTATTTAAAAAATATTATGGCTGCTTTAGCCTGCAAAGATTCTAGTCTTCATTTAATATTCCACCAGTTCAGACAGTGGTAGTGTAGTGTGAGATTATGCTATTTCTAGTAAACAGATTAAGCAGGAGTGAGGAGGGGGTGCATGCTATGACTTTTTCTCATACTCCTACTCAATTTGCACATTGGTACTAAATATCTTTGTCACTGGGTCAAAATCCTGGAACTCCCTATCTAACAGCATTGTTGGTGTACCTTCACCACATGGACTGCAGCAGTCCACGAAGGCATCTCACTCCACTTCCTCAAGGGTAACTAGGGATCGGCGATAAATGTCAGCTTTGCCAGCGACGCACTTATCCTAAGAATGAATAATAAAAATAAAATGAGTGGAGAATGAAGCAGAGTGGAGGGAATGGGTGACCACCCAATCAGGAGAGAAGGATCAGTAATGTAGAAAACTCCTCAGTGGTATGGCTGGGTAATTGGGAGCAGTATCTAGGAGTTAGGGGTTACCCATGTTCATATTGTGGGGGATTTGATAATCTGGGGAATATTTGGCTTGTTTTGCTGCAAAAATTCTGAATGCTGTGTTGCCTCCTAAGTGACAGGATATAGGACATAATGGAGTAAGTGGATAAAAGGTCCTAGTACAGGAGAGAAAATGGCCAGAAGTCATGTTTCATGTGGGAACCTATAACATAGGGAAGAGTCGAATGGAAATTTAGAGTGAGTTTGAAGTTAAGGACCAGGTTAAAGATCAAAACTTCAAGGGTAGTTATCTCTGGATTATTCCCAATGCCATTTATGGAGCCTTGCAGAAAGAGGTTAAACATGCCATTAACTTGAGAGATGGTGTAGAAGGGGCGGTTTCAGATTCCTAGGATATCGGCTCAAATTCTGGAGCAAGGGGCTGCTGCTTAGATTTGGCGGGCTTCGCCTGAACTGCACTAGTACCATGATCATTGTACAGAAGGTAGAAAGAGCAGTAGAAGAACACTTAAAATAGTAAAGAGGAGGGCTGATAAATAGAGCAGACTGAAAATGGGGGGAAATGAATGCTGGAACTGGGAAAAAATAGAACCCGACGTTACAGAACAAAGGAAGGGATGATAGTTTAAGTGCAGACAATGGTACAAGAAAGTGGTAAGCTTATAAGGATATAACCACATGGGAAGTCGTGACAGAATGAAAAAAAACAGGTAGGCTAAGGGCATGGAGATAACAGATGGCTCAAAATACTGCACGGAAATGCCAAAGGCCTTGAGAATTAAATCAGGGATCTAGAGGTTCCTGCAAGAGAAAATTCTTTAGATACTGTCGGCTTGGCTATGTAAGGATGTAGATTGGTGAATTTACAGGAGTATAAATTATGATGGATATACTGGGGAAAGGTGCAGCTGTTTGAAGAAGGACTTATCTGAGATAAAGAATCTTAGATTGGCACAGGTAGAGTGGAAACATTATGGTTGGAGGTAAGGGTGCAAAAAAGCTAACTATTGGGAACTGTTATAGGACAGACACCGCATCAAAAGAGACTAGAGTTTGGAACTTCATACTTGAATATAATTGTTACAAGCATCTTCAATTTACCAGGGATTGACAATTGTAAACAATTTTACAACACCAAGTTATAGTCCAACAATTTTATTTTTAATCCCACAAGCTTTCGGAGGCTTCCTCCTTCCTCAGGTGAACGGTGTGGAAATAACATTTTCGAATCCTTCGCATTTTAAAATCACAGAACAATGCCTGGTGATTACTGTAAACAATTTTACAACACCAAGTTATAGTCCAGCAATTTTATTTTAAATTCACAAGCTTTCGGAGGCTACCTCCTTCCTCAGGTGAACGATGTCCACATCGTTCACCTGAGGAAGGAGGTAGCCTCCGAAAGCTTGTGAATTTAAAATAAAATTGCTGGACTATAACTTGGTGTTGTAAAATTGTTTACAATTGTCAACCCCAGTCCATCACCGGCATCTCCACATGGTGATTACTGCCCGTTGCCAAGGCAATCACAGTGAGCAGACAGAAAGGTGTCACCTAAAAAAGCCACCGAATATACAAACCCCCAAAAACAAAAAAAGAGAAAGAGAGATAAGGAAGACAGTCAATGACCCGTTATATTAAAAACAGATAACATTTGTTCGCTGGTGGGGTTACGTGTAGTGTGACATGAACCCAAGATCCCGGTTGAGGCCGTCCTCATGGGTGCGGAACTTGGCTATCAATTTCTGCTCGACGATTTTGCGTTGTCGTGTGTCTCGAAGGCCGCCTTGGAGTATGCTTACCCGAAGGTCGGTGGCTGAATGTCCATGACTGCTGAAGTGTTCCCCGACAGGGAGAGAACCCTCCTGTTTGGCGATTGTTGCGCGGTGTCCGTTCATCCGTTGTCGCAGCGTCTGCATGGTCTCGCCAATGTACCATGCTCTGGGGCATCCTTTCCTGCAACGTATGAGGTAGACAACGTTGGCCGAGTCACAGGAGTATGAACCGTGCACCTGGTGGGTGGTGTCCTCTCGTGTGATGGTGGTATCTGTGTCGATGATCTGGCATGTCTTGCAGAGGTTACCGTGGCAGGGTTGTGTGGTGTCGTGGACGCTGATGGACGTCTCGGCACTCTACACCAGTATCCCCCACGATGACTGCATTGCTGCGACAGCATCAATACTCAACACCAACAACAGCCAATCTCCAGACGCCATCCTACAACTCATCCGCTTCATCCTGGATCACAATGTCTTCACCTTCGATAACTAGTTCTTTACCCAAACACACGGAACAGCCATGGGGACCAAATTCGCACCCCAATACGCCAACATTTTCATGCACAAGTTCGAGCAGGACTTCTTCACTGCACAGGACCTCCAACCAACACTATACACCAGATACATCGACGACATTTTCTTTCTATGGACCCACGGTGAGGAATCACTAAAGAGACTACACGATAACATCAACAAGTTCCATCCCACCATCAAGCTCACCATGGACTACTCCTCAGAATCAGTTTCTTTCTTGGACACACGAATCTCCATCAAAGACGGGCACCTCAGCACCTCACTCTACCGCAAGCCCACGGACAACCTCACGATGCTCCACTTTTCCAGCTTCCACCCTAACCACGTCAAAGAGGCCATCCCCTATGGACAGGCCCTGCGAATACACAGGGTCTGCTCAGACGAGGAGGAACGCGATGGACGCCTACAGACGCTGAAAGACGCCCTAGTAAGAACGGGATATGATGCTCGACTCATCGATCGACAGTTCTGACGGGCCACAGCGAAAAATCGCGTAGACCTCCTCAGAAGACTAACACGGGACGCAACCAACAGAGTACCCTTCGTCGTCCAGTACTTCCCCGGAGCGGAGAAACTACGCCATGTTCTCCGCAGCCTTCAACATGTCATCAATGATGACGAACACCTCGCTATGGCCATCCCCACACCTCCACTACTCGCCACCCAACCTCAAACAAACCATCGTTCGCAGCAAATTACCCAGCCTTCAGGAGAACAGCGTCCACGACACCACACAACCCTGCCACGGTAACCTCTGCAAGACATGCCAGATCATCGACACAGATACCACCATCACACGAGAGGACACCACCCACCAGGTGCACGGTTCATACTCCTGTGACTCGGCCAACGTTGTCTACCTCATACGTTGCAGGAAAGGATGCCCCAGAGCATGGTACATTGGCGAGACCATGCAGACGCTGCGACAACGGATGAACGGACACCGCGCAACAATCGCCAAACAGGAGGGTTCTCTCCCTGTCGGGGAACACTTCAGCAGTCATGGACATTCAGCCACCGACCTTCGGGTAAGCATACTCCAAGGCGGCCTTCGAGACACACGACAACGCAAAATCGTCGAGCAGAAATTGATAGCCAAGTTCCGCACCCATGAGGACGGCCTCAACCGGGATCTTGGGTTCATGTCACACTACACGTAACCCCACCAGCGAACAAATGTTATCTGTTTTTAATATAACGGGTCATTGACTGTCTTCCTTATCTCTCTCTCTTTTTTTGTTTTTGAGGGTTTGTATATTCGGTGGCCTTTTTAGGTGACACCTTTCTGTCTGCTCACTGTGATTGCCTTGGCAACGGGCAGTAATCACCAGGCATTGTTCTGTGATTTTAAAATGCGAAGGATTCAAAAATGTTATTTCCACACCGTTCACCTGAGGAAGGAGGAAGCCTCCGAAAGCTTGTGGGATTAAAAATAAAATTGTTGGACTATAACTTGGTGTTGTAAAATTGTTTACAATTGTCAACCCCAGTCCATCACCGGAATCTCCACATCATGCTTACCAGGGATAGTGAGAGTAAAAGGAGTGAAAATGTGCTTCTTGATACTAGCCTTAAGCTCAACCATATAAACAGAAAATGCTGGAACTATTCAACAGGTCAGTCAGTATCTGTGGAGAGAACATTTAATGTTTCATGTGTGAACCGTTTGTCAGAACTTGGTGTCCTGACAAACTGTTCACACCTCAAACACAAAGTCTGTTCTCTCCACACATACTAACTGATCTGCTGAATGATTCTGGCATTTTCTGTTTTTGTTTCAGACTTCCAGTACCTGCAGTGTTTTGCTTCACGTCAACCATATTGCAATTGCTTTCTAATGGGTTCTTGACCTGTAACCTCCTCTACCAGCCTCTGATTGTTATAATATTATGTCTAGTATCGTGGCTCCCTCCATGTGGATTGCTTAACCATATGAGCCATGTAGCAGTTCAGTATCATATCCATTTTTTTTTCTTTTTCACTGGTAAAATGTGGGTAGTTGATATTTAACAAGAAAAAAATTGACCAAAATCATATTCTGCTAAAACCAAAGTCCACTAAAACAAATTTCAGCGAGATACAGCTATCATTACACTTCCTCACTTCACTAAACCTCAAGCTCTGAACTCCTGCACCAGGTGATAGAACACAGGAAAATATTCCCCTCTGCACCTGGGGTCTGCAAGGATCGGAGGTCATGTGCAGTTAACAACTCGATAGCTGGCTTCAGAAATAAATAGTTACTTCTATAATTAAACACTAATTCACCTGGAACAATTAAGACACATTTCATCAGATCGCACATTTCAGAATTTATCATTTTCTTCTTCACGGAATAGATTGGAAATGAGTTATGTTTAAGTACTGTGTTCTAAAACAAAGCAAATTCGCACAGGTTTAAAAAAACAAACAGCTTCAAGCTCTGAATTAATTTGTTAATGGGCCAGGCATTGTATTAAAGCAAGACGAGCCAGTTTGTGAAATGTTGTAGCGCACAGTCTACTTCAAACTGAGCCAGTGAGAGTCAATTCATTCACCCCAGATTGTCCCTATTCATGTTGGGAATTGTAAACAATTTTACAACACCAAGTTATAGTCCAGCAATTTTATTTTAAATTCACAAGCTTTCGGAGGCTACCTCCTTCCTCAGGTGAACGATGTGGAAATGAAATCCTCGAAATGAAGTCGCATTTATAATTCACGGAACAATGCTTGGTGATTACAGACAGTTTTTTCAACTGCCCGTTGCCAAGGCAATCAGTGTGCAGACAGACAGGTGTTACCTGCCAGGTCTCAGAATATACAAATCACCAAAAAAAACAACAAACAAAAACAAACAGAGATAGAGAGGTAGAAACATAGAAAAGACAGCAACTGACCCGTTATATTAAAAACAGATAACATTTGTTCGCTGGTGGGGTAACGTGTAGCGTGACATAAACCCAAGATCCCGGTTGAGGCCGTCCTCATGGGTGCGGAACTTGGCTATCAATTTCTGCTCGACGATTTTGCGTTGTCGTGTGTCTCGAAGGCCGCCTTGGAGTATGCTTACCCGAAGGTCGGTGGCTGAATGTCCTTGACTGCTGAAGTGTTCCCCGACTGGGAGGGAACCCTCCTGTTTGGCGATTGTTGCGCGGTGTCCGTTCATCCGTTGTCGCAGTGTCTGCATGGTCTCCATGTTCTCCGCAGCCTTCAACATGTCATCAATGACGACGAACACCTCGCTATGGCCATCCCCACACCTCCACTACTCGCCTTTAAACAGCCACCCAACCTCAAACAGACCATCGTTCGCAGCAAATTACCTAGCTTTCAAGAGAACAGCGTCCACGACACCACACAACCCTGCCGCGGTAACCTCTGCAAGACATGCCAGATCATCGACACAGATACCACCATCACACGAGAGGACACCACCCACCAGGTGCATGGTTCATACTCCTGTGACTCGGCCAACGTTGTCTACCTCATACGTTGCAGGAAAGGATGCCCCAGAGCATGGTACATTGGCGAGACCATGCAGACACTGCGACAACGGATGAACGGACACCGCGCAACAATCGCCAAACAGGAGGGTTCCCTCCCAGTCGGGGAACACTTCAGCAGTCAAGGACATTCAGCCACCGACCTTCGGGTAAGCGTACTCCAAGGCGGCCTTCGAGACACACGACAACGCAAAATCGTCGAGCAGAAATTGATAGCCAAGTTCCGCACCCACGAGGACGGCCTCAACCGGGATCTTGGGTTCATGTCACGCTACACGTTACCCCACCAGCGAACAAATGTTATCTGTTTTTAATATAACGGGTCAGTTGCTGTCTTTTCTATGTTTCTACCTCTCTATCTCTTTTTTTTTGTTTGTTGTTTTTTTTGGTGATTTGTATATTCTGAGACCTGGCAGGTAACACCTGTCTGTCTGCACACTGATTGCCTTGGCAACGGGCAGTTGAAAAAACTGTCTGTAATCACCAAGCATTGTTCTGTGAATTATAAATGCGACTTCATTTCGAGGATTTCATTTCCACATCGTTCACCTGAGGAAGGAGGTAGCCTCCGAAAGCTTGTGAATTTAAAATAAAATTGCTGGACTATAACTTGGTGTTGTAAAATTGTTTACAATTGTCAACCCCAGTCCATCACCGGCATCTCCACATCATGTTGGGAATAGCAGGAGATGGTTTCTTGAGACCAACACCCCAAAGTTGGAGGAGGGGTTGGCTGGTTTTATTGGTGGATCTACTGACAAATCAGTGAATGGAGAAGTCAGAGGGATGGCCCTCCCACTTATTGGGAACAAAAGGAAGAAAGACACATGGCCTGTGCCTGGAGCTGAAAATTAAGATGCAGGTCAGTTTTTGCAGTTAGAACTTATCTAGAAAGAAAGGTGATAGCAAAAATAAAGTCAGCCCATAAATGGAAATAAACTAAGTGGCCAGTGCAGTTTATTTCCAACTGTTACTCTATCAACTTGCGAATGGCAAATGGCAAAATAAAGCAGCTTAACGATTCCTATCTGCCCTCATCTCACCAAATTTTTCAGTCTGCATTTGGAAAAATTGGAGAGGCACATGTGAGAGCATATGCAAAAGATCACGGGAGGTGGGGAGAGAGGAGAGGGGGTGTCCTATTGTTACTTATGCTACTGAATCATTAGATAGTGGGCAGCATAGGCACAATCTGAATGCAAGACATTCATTCCGCTTACGGCAGGGACCAGCAATGTTGTACCCGAGAGAATGTCTAAGGCGGACCCAATATTTGTAACAAATGTAAAAAAAATCAATACTTCTTAAAACTGCACGTGTGTATTTCCACTCCCCCTCCTACACACATCCACACATCTACATTTTTAAACTTTTCCCTTCGTTCATCTTTTAACACCCCCATACCAGGAGGCGGGAATTATGGGCCTCAATCATCCTGTTTTGCAACCAGCTGATCGGAGATCAGGACGTGGCCACATTAACAATGCTCCCCTTTACACCTTCACTTAAGCGTATCCTGACAAAAAAAATGGATATGCCCATTTCTATTGGCATTCTGGTGTACTAGAAAATGGGTAACAAGGTTATACAGCATCTTGAGTTTTCTTAGAAAACCAAAAGGCTATTTTGTTAAGCACAAGCACTTGTTCATTATTGGAAGGACAGGAGTTCGGGGGCTGTGGAAAGTGAAACAGGAAATAAAGAGAGGAAGAGAAAGCAAAAGAAGAGGGAACAGGGAATAAGGCACTTATTTGGTACAGTCCTCACTGCTTATAGCGGGTGCGTGGTGTGAACGCAAATTGCCCATTATACACGATGGCCGGTATAACAGGGTAGTGCTCTGATGGTACTTTATTTTAATCTGAGTTTGGTTTGCAGGGTTTCTCCTTGCTTTCCCTGTTATCAGTTGCAGCAACTAAGGAGAATCTTCTTTTAAGTTTATCATTGCATCTTGCATCTTCTGAAATTGTTCAGCCTACATTTTAAACATGGACTTTTAAGTGGTGGGGACTGTATTTCGGAATCTTAGATTGAAACAAGAAACACTAAGTATGAACACTGCTGCAGGATTCCCGATCTCTCTCGTTGAGGTATTTTCTCCTGTACTCAAGTGCAAATACACAAAAAATGTGTAGTGTGATCATGACACAGATGCTCTAAGTTAACTCGTCCTCTAGGCAGTCCCTTCCCTCCATCCTGTGCTTTTGCTTCAGCTGAGATAAGAATTGTAGGTACTTCTTATCTCTCACAAAACAACCCTCAATGGCACTGCCCATTTTTTTCATTTTGATATATCTGAGCTATAGTCAATACTATATTTCTGGCAACATTGTTTAATTAATGAACAGCGTGACTTAGATTCAGTCTACCAGGAGCGCGGAGATCTACTTATTTCAGCTCAAATAACATGCTGGTTTAAAGGAGAATGTCACATGTTTAAAGGAGAATGCAAACCTGTTTTTTTTCTTAATTTCAATTGTTTATTGAAAAGCGCTCCCACAAATAGTTTTAAACAACCTCTTGGCGTGTTGAGGAGAAATCAAGCTGGCCATGTTTACTGCAGTGCAGCACTATTACCCCTCCTTTATTTGGTGCATTCAGAATAACTGATGCAATTCTGTTTTGATTCAACTTTTAATAAGTTAAAAATTTTAATGGACAGATTTTGGGCAGAGCTAAAAATTCACAATGGGCCAGATTTTCATGGTATCATCGTAGGTACAGCACAGGAGGAGGTCATTCGGCCCGTTGTGCCTGTGCTGGCTTTTTGAAAGCTATTCAATTAGTCCCATTCCCCTGCTCCCCATAGCCCTGTAAATGTTTTCCCTTCAAGCCATCAAAATAACAGTGAGGCTAATGGCTCTCACCGTTATTTATGCGTAAATGGTACAGCAACTTCAGGCGAGGGGCAGATGCATGGTTAAATATGAATATCCAAAATGCCACCTGAGTTGCGCCGCACCGCCATTGGCTTCTCAAACGGCATTTCACTGCCTGTCTTACCATTGATATGCATTGAATGTTGTGAAGTTGCTGTATTTATGAACTAATACGAACTAGACCCTCCGCAGATATTTAGGGCTTGATAAGTACCCTTAACTACGTGACAAGTGTTAATGGCTGTCATTCAAACTCTCTGGCACCGAAAATTAACTACTATAAGTGTGGGATCTCATTCCTCAGGTTATGAATTGCTTTAGGAGATTTTAAAAATGTCAAATTTAAATTTTTTTTTTCTTGCTTTACCTTTCTTTTTTTCTCTCTCAATCCAATCTATCTTTCCCTTTTTATTTCTCTTTCTGTACCTGATTTGATATTGAATTCACCCCCATTAAACCATCCTCCTTTTCAGTCCTTCTGTTTATTTCTTAACCCTTAAGTCACATTGGTTAAGGAGATACCCTGTTGTTTTTCCTGTTTACTCTGGTCCCAAATGCCCTGTTTCCCTCGCTGCGTCATTATCAGCTTGCACTTTCAGTAACTTAGTGGGCATAAAATGTTTTGAGCTGAAGGGTGCAGGGACAAGTCTAACTAACGGCAGATGCCGCTAGATGCCCTGATACAGCAAAATCTGTCCCATTGTGTCTCTGCATGTCAAAATTAAAATTTAGAATTCCCCCTGATGGCTCATCGTCAATCTACCGAGTAGCTGGCCCATACAAACCAGGGTGGTCCTCATTTGAGCCAAGTTAGTGGATCTCAGCCTGGCTGCCATTAGGGCCTCAACACTACACCTCTGTGCCCCTGGGTTAGGGGAAAATCAGCCAGCATCCCTGCTCCCGATTACTATTTGGTGACAGCTGTTGGAAGAGCATGTGATAAGGCAGGTTGGGTGTGGCTGTGATGCATTCTGCAGTCAAATAGCCACGGTTGCTCACATTTGAATAGGGGCCACTTGGGTGAGGTACCAGAGAGCAACTTTTTCCTGAGGAACCTGACTCCAGCGACGAGTCACTGCCTTCATGTGGACAAGGAAGATAATCAGTGAGAGGAAAGGGGAAAGAAAGCAGTTTCATATTTGCTAGACTTTTTTTCATTCTCTTTTGGGAGACTCTTAAATGCGCATTACATGTTTTTCTAATTCTAGCTAATGCTTATATTCATCTGTTTGCTTTTCTCTTAATTGGCTAGCATCAATTGCTTGGTATCAGTAAAAAGGTTTCAGATGAAAACTATTAACTGAAGTACTCAGTCGCCTCATATATCTCCTTTTATGTGGAAATTATGTTACCGGTTAATTTGGCTCTTCCACAATAAGTTTGTTTTCCGATGCAACGTTAACTAAATAATTAAATACAAAGCAAGCAAATCAAAAAAATGTTAACCAGTAATCCCAAATCTGACAAAAGGTGACTGAAGTATTTGGAGTGCTCGATAGCAAAAGGCAGATTTTTGTGTACAAATTCACAGAATTCTTGACAGTTATCATAGAATCATACAGCACAGAAGGAGGCCATTCGGCCCATCATGTCTGTGCCGGCTCTTTGAAGAGCTATCCAATTAGACACACTCCGCTGCTCTTTCCCTGTAGCCCTGCAGATTTCTCCTCTTCAAATATATATCCAATTCCCTTTTGAAAGTTACTATTGAATCTGCTTCCACCACCCTTTCAGGTAGTGCATTTCAGATCATAACAACTTGCTGCATCAAAAAAAAAGTCTCCTCTTCTCCCCCTGGCTTTTTTGCCAATTATCTTATTATTTTAAATCTATGTCCTCTGGTTACTGACCGTCCTACCAGTGGAAACAGTTTCTCCCTATCTACTCTATCAAAATCCTTCATAATTTTGAACACCTCTGTTAAATCTCCCCTTAACCTTCTCTGCTCTAAGAAGAATAATCCCAGCTTCTCTAGTTTCTCCACACAACTGAAGTCCTGCATCCCTGGTACCATTCTGGTAAATCTCTTCTGCACCCTCTCCATGGCCTTGACATGCTTCCTAGCGTGGTGCCCAGAATTGAACACAATACTCCAGCTGAGGCCTAATCAGTGATTTATAACGAGTTACCATAACTTCCTTGCTTTTGCCTCTTATGCCTCTATTTACAAACCCAAGGACGCCGTATGCTTCTTTAACAGCTTTATCAACTTGTCTTGCCACCTTCAAAGATTTGTGTACATACATACGCAGGTCCCTCTGTTCCTGCACCCCCTTTAGAATTGTACCTTTTTAATTTATATTGCCCCTTCTCATTTTTCCTTCCAAAATGCATCACTTCACACTTCTCTGCATTAAATTTCATCTGCCATGTCTCGGCCCATTTCACCTGTCTGTCCTCCCGAAGTCTGCTATTACCCTCCTCACTGTTTACTACATTTCCAAGCTTTGTGTCATCTGCAAACTTTGAAATTATGCTCCCTATACCCAAGTGCATATCAGAAAGAGCAGTGGTCCGAATACCGACGCCTGGGGGACACCACTGTATACTTCCCTCCTGTCTGAAAAACAACCATTTACCACTTCTGTCTGCTTTTTGTCTCTTGGCCAATTTCGTATCCATGGTGCCACTGCCCCTTTAATCCTATGGGCTTCAATTTTGCTAATAAGTCTGTTATGTGGCTCTTTATCAAATGCCTTTTGAAAGTCCATATACACAACGTCAACCACACTACCCTCATCAATCCTCTGTTACTTCATCAAAGAACTCAATCAAGTTTGTCAGACACGATTTGCCTTTAACACGGTAGCATAGTGGTTATGTTACTGGGCTAGTAATCCAGAAGCCTGGACTAAAATCCAGAGTCATGAGTTCAAATCCCGCCACGGCAGCTGGCGAATTTAAATTCAATTAATTAAATTCAATTAATTAAATAAAAATCTGGAATTAAAATACTAGTATCAGTAATGATGGTCATGAAACTACCGGATTGTCGTAAAAACCCATCTGGTTCACTAATGTCCTTTAGGGAAGGAAACCTGCCGCCCTTACCCGGTCTGGCCTATATGTGACTCCAGACCCACAGCAATGTGGTTGATTCTTAATTGCCCTCTGAAATGGCCTAGCAAGCCACTCAGTTGTAAAATCTCGCTACGAAAAGTCATAATAAGAATAAAACCGGACGGACCACCCGGCATCGGACCACTAGGCACCGG
Source organism: Heptranchias perlo (assembly GCF_035084215.1). NCBI lineage: Eukaryota > Metazoa > Chordata > Chondrichthyes > Hexanchiformes > Hexanchidae > Heptranchias > Heptranchias perlo. The sequence continues at coordinate 13,454,412 of NC_090329.1, read as the reverse complement.
ACACGACAACGGCAAAACACCAAGCCCAGTCGACCCTGCAAGGTCCTCCTTACTAACATCTGGGGACTTGTGCCAAAATTGGGAGAGCTGTCCCACAGACCAGTCAAGCAACAGCCTGACATAGCCATACTCACAGAATCATATCTTTCAGCCAACGTCCCAGACTCTTCCATCACCATCCCTGGGTATGTCCTGTCCCACCGGCAGGACAGACCCACCAGAGGTGGCGGTACAGTGATATACAGTCAGGAGGGAGTGGCCCTGGGAGTCCTCAACATTGACTCTGGACCCCATGAAATCTCATGGCATCAGGTCAAATATGGGCAAGGAAACCTCCTGCTGATTACCACCTACCGTCCTCCCTCAGCTGATGAATCAGTCCTCCTCCATGTTGAACACCACTTGGAGGAAGCACTGAGGGTAGCAAGGGCACAAAATGTACTCTGGGTGGGGGACTTCAATGTCCATCACCAAGAGTGGCTCGGTAGCACCACCACTGACCGAGCTGGCCGAGTCCTGAAGGACATAGCTGCTAGACTGGGCCTGCGGCAGGTGGTGAGCGAACCAACACGAGGGAAAAACTTACTTGACTTCGTCCTCACCAATCTACCTGTCGCAAATGCATCTGTCCATGACAGTATTGGTAGGAGTGACCACCGCACAGTCCTCGTGGAGATGAAGTCCCGTCTTCGCACTGAGGACACCATCCAACGTGTTGTGTGGCACTACCACCGTGCTAAATGGGATAGATTCAAAACAGATCTAGCAGCTCAAAACTGGGCATCCATGAGGCGCTGTGGGCCATCAGCAGCAGCAGAATTGTATTCCAGCACAATCTGTAACCTCATGGCCCGGTATATTCCTCACTCTACCATTACCAACAAGCCAGGAGATCAACCCTGGTTCAATGAGGAGTGTAGAAGAGCATGCCAGGAGCAGCACCAGGCGTACCTAAAAATGAGGTGCCAACCTGGTGAAGCTACAACTCAGGACTACATGCATGCTAAACAGCGGAAGCAACATGCTATAGACAGAGCTAAGCGATTCCACAACCAACGGATCAGATCAAAGCTCTGCCACATCCAGTCGTGAATGGTGGTGGACAATTAAACAACTAATGGGAGGAGGAGGCTCTGTAAACATCCCCATTCTCAATGATGGCGGAGTCCAGCACGTGAGTGCAAAAGACAAGGCTGAAGCGTTTGCAACCATCTTCAGCCAGAAGTGCCGAGTGGATGATCCATCTCAGCCTCCTCCCGATATCCCCACCATCACAGAAGCCAGTCTTCGGCCAATTCGATTCACTCCACGTGATATCAAGAAACGGCTGAGTGCACTGGATACAGCAAAGGCTATGGGCCCCGACAACATCCCAGCTGTAGTGCTGAAGACTTGTGCTCCAGAACTAGCTGCGCCTCTAGCCAAGCTGTTCCAGTACAGCTACAACACTGGCATCCACCCGACAATGTGGAAAATTGCCCAGGTATGTCCTGTCCACAAAAAGCAGGACAAATCCAATCCGGCCAATTACCGCCCCATCAGTCTACTCTCAATCATCAGCAAAGTGATGGAAGGTGTCGTCGACAGTGATATCAAGCGGCACTTACTCACCAATAACCTGCTCACCGATGCTCAGTTTGGGTTCCGCCAGGACCACTCGGCTCCAGACCTCATTACAGCCTTGGTCCAAACATGGACAAAAGAGCTGAATTCCAGAGGTGAGGTGAGAGTGATTGCCCTGACATCAAGGCAGCATTTGACCGAGTGTGGCACCAAGGAGCCCTAATAAAATTGAAGTCAATGGGAATCAGGGGGAAAACTCTCCAGTGGCTGGAGTCATACCTAGCACAAAGGAAGATGGTAGTGGTTGTTGGAGGCCAATCATCTCAGCCCCAGGGCATTGCTGCAGGAGTTCCTCAGGGCAGTGTCCCAGGCCCAACCATCTTCAGCTGCTTCATCAATGACCTTCCCTCCATCATAAGGTCAGAAATGGGGATGTTCGCTGATGACTGCACAGTGTTCAGTTCCATTCGCAACCCCTCAGATAATGAAGCAGTCCGAGCCTGCATGCATCAAGACCTGGACAACATCCAGGCTTGGGCTCATAAGTGGCAAGTAACATTCGCGCCAGACAAGTGCCAGGCAATGACCATCTCCAACAAGAGAGAGTCTAACCACCTCCCCTTGACATTCAATGGCATTACCATTGCCGAATCCCCCACCATCAACATCCTGGGGGTCACCATTGACCAGAAACTTAACTGGACCAGCCATATAAATACTGTGGCTACGAGAGCAGGTCAGAGGCTGGGTATTCTGCGGCGAGTGACTCACCTCCTGACTCCCCAAAGCCTTTCCACCATCTACAAAGCACAAGTCAGAAGTGTGATGGAATACTCTCCACTTGCCTGGATGAGTGCAGCTCCAACAACACTCAAGAAGCTCGACACCATCCAAGATAAAGCAGCCCGCTTGATTGGCACCCCATCCACCACCCTAAACATTCACTCCCTTCACCACCGGCGCACTGTGGCTGCAGTGTGTACCATCCACAGGATGCACTGCAGCAACTCGCCAAGGCTTCTTCGACAGCACCTCCCAAACCCGCGACCTCTACCACCTCGAAGGACAAGAGCAGCAGGCACATGGGAACAACACCACCTGCACGTTCCCCTCCAAGTCATACACCATCCCGACTTGGAAATATATCGCCGTTCCTTCATTGTCGCTGGGTCAAAATCCTGGAACTCCCTTCCTAACAGCACTGTGGGAGAACCGTCACCACATGGACTGCAGCGGTTCAAGAAGGCGGCTCACCACCACCTTCTCGAGGGCAATTAGGAATTGGCAATAAATGCCGGCCTTGCCAGCGACGCCCACATCCCGTGAACGAATAAAAAAAAACACCTGCATTGGCTGTCATTTATTAACTCATATCCTTCCAAGTGACAATTAATTTTGTCCCAGATTATGGTCTCGAGAAGTTTCCCCACCACTAACGTTAGGCTGGCTGGGCCTGTAGTTTACCTGGTTTATCTCTCTCCCCTTTTTTGAACAGGGGTGTTTTTGCACTTCAAAAGATGGGTATTACCAAATTGCATTCCTAGGAGGAAAAACAACACAGATTTTATGAATTTGGGCAGGGAGAGTGCAGTTAAGTTCCACATCACTGTTGATTATTACCAGTAATGGAGAAAAAATGGGATCCTCTGGTGCGGTGTTACTATCTGGATTTTTCCTCCACAGCAGTGCATGGTTCTGCATTCTTGGCAAACGATTAGGTTTATGAATGAAATACTGACTAACTTTTTTAAAAATGAGCTTGAATTTTCCTTTTGAAGTGGAGATCGTGCATGAAGGAATTTCACTGGTATTTTAAAAGTTGTTCAGATATGAAAGGATTTCATTTAAGGTCGAAGGAGCTTCTGTTTTTCCATATTTGTATATAGAAGAATTGCATTGCAAAAACAGTTGTAGGCATTTGATAAAGCACCGCATGGTAGGTTTGTCATCAAGATTGCGGCTCATGGAATAAAGGGGGCAGTCGCAACATGGATACAGAATTGGTTTAGTGACAGGAAACAGAAAGTAGTGGTGAATGGTTGTTTTTCGGACTGGAGGGAGGTGTACAGTGGTGTTCCCCAGGGGTTGGTGCTGGGACCACTGTTTTTCTTGATATATATTAATGACTTGGACTTGGGTGTACAGGGCACAATTTCCAAATTTGCAGATGACACGAAACTTGGAAGGGTAGTAAACAGTGAGGAGGATAGTGATAGACTTCAAGAGGATTTGAAAGGCTGGTGGCATGGGCGGACACGTGGCAAATAAAATTTAACGCAGAAAATGCAAAGTGATACATTTCGGAAGGCAGAACGAGGAGAGGCAATATAAACTGGAGGGCACAATTCTAAAAGGGGTACAGGAACAGAGAGATCTGGGGGTATATGCACAAATCGTTGAAGGTGGCAGGGCCGGTTGAGAAAGCGGTTTAAAAAAGCAAATGGGATCCTGGGCTTTATAAATAGAAGCATAGAGTACAAAAGTAAGGAAGTCATGATGAGCCTTTATAAAACACTGGTTCGGCCGGCCACAAGTGGAGTATTGTGTCCGGTTCTGGGCACCGCACTTTAGGAAGGACGTGAAGGCCTTAGAGGGTGCAGAGAAGATTTACTAGAATGATTGCAGGGAAGAGGGATTTTAGTTACATGGATAGATTGGAGAAGCTGGGGTTGTTCTCCTTGGAACAGAGAAGGTTGCGAGGAGATTTGATAGAGGTACTCAAAATCATGAAGGGTCTAGACAGAGTAGATAGAGAGAAACTGTTCTCATTGGCAGAAGGGTCAAGAACCAGATGGTATAGATTTAAGGTGATTGGCAAAGGTGACATGAGGAAAACCTTTTTTACACAGCGAGTAGTTAGGATCTGGAATGAATTGCCTGAGTGAGTGGTGGAGGCAGATTCAATCATGGCTTTCAAAAGGGAACTGGATAAGTACTTGAAAGTAAAAAAATTGTAGGGCTAGGGGATAGGGCGGGGGAGTGGGACCAGCTGGATTGCTCTTGCATAGAGCCGGCGCGGACTCTGGGCTGGATGGCCTCTTTCCGTACTGTAACCTTTCAATGATTCTATGATTGTAGGTTGTTTGTTGATCTTCAAGAGCATCAATGACATATAATTACAGTAGCAACTAATTTTCACTGTAAATTTGTGATTTAAAACGATAATAAGAGTTGAACCTGACTTTAGCAAAGTAAATGTGTTTGCACACAGCAATGAAGAGCTTGTGGCAGCCCAACAGTTTATAGTGTTAATATATCAAATCTCTCATGTTCTGGCTGCCACCAAGATCACCAACTCCCGCTGCTGCAACATCTCTGCCACTTTCTCAAACCCATCACAGCCAAAGCCTTAATCCATACATTCATCATCCCCAGACTTGATTTCTCTACCACCCTCCTCGCTGGCTTCCAAAGGGCCACCTTCCATAAATTACAACTTATCCAAAATTCCGCCACCTCCATCCTGTTCTACACTAATAATGTAATGCTTGCCTATTGCTCCAATCCTTGCCAGTGTACATTAGTTCCCAGCAGATTGATTTTCAACATCTTTATGCTCAACTACAGATCCTTCCATGGCCTCGCCTCAACTTATCTCTGTGACCTCTTCAGCCATTATACCCATTCTGAGCCTTTTATTCCTCTGACTTCTCTCCATCCAAGCCTTCCTTTGTTCCACAGTCGGTGGCAGATTTTTCAGCTATTGTGGCCCAATTCTTTGGAACTGCCTCCCTAAGCTGACACTCCTCACTTGCTCTATTCCTTGCCTAGGTGACCAATAGCATGGTCAGTTAGATAAAGCTTCTAAAATGTATCTGATCAACCATGCTTTTGGTTAGCTCTGTAAACTTCCCCTCCTGGGGTCATGGTCTATTCTTACTCATCTTGAAGCACTTTGGGATTTTTTTCCTACGTTATAGGTGTTGTACAAATGCAATTTTATTGTATCAATGCACTGTGCAATAGTAGGTTGTGGGTTCACTCTTTTGAGCAAGCAAAATTTGGGAACTGCTGTTTAGTCAGTCAGCATGTGTTGGAGATCAAAAAGAGAGGAATGCATGTAGGTATAAAGAGACCATAATGAGAGAATATGATCTTGCAGTGGCAACAATGTTTATCTTAAATAATTGTTGCATTCAGATTATCTTAATGAGCTGTATTAATTCATATCTTCCTTTAACGCCACAGAAGAAAGATCAATCGGACAACAGAATGAGCCCTCAAAAGGCGGCACAATCCACTATCGATCTATTAGGATTGGGTGAGTAATGAATAATTAAGTGGTTTTTATTTTATGATTGTGTAAGATAAAACCGAACCTTTTACTGAAAAGAAAATAACAATCATTGTTAGCAAAACTTGAAATGGCACAGGCAGTCTTCAGAGAGCCCATGATGCGGCATTTCAGCCAATGAGACACCTGTGCATGTCTAGCTCTGCAGCTTAGAGGAGTATTAATAATGAGCTCTTAAGGGAAGGAATTTCTATCATAGGGATCTTTAAAGAGACATTGTATGTGACATTTCAACATTTACAATACAAAAGCTTTTAGGAAGGATAAGATAATAGAGTTGTATTATAGTACTGTATAGGAAGTGCACATTTTGAATCTCCCCGTTGAAGTAGATTGCTTTCAACAGATGTTGAGTAAGCAACTACCCATTTTTTGACATTATCTTTCTTTCTATTTGAATTTCAATTTGGCTGCTTGTGATGGGAAGTGTAAGTTCATTTTTAGCTTGAGTACATATCTTTTCTTGCCATCTACTGATCAACATTGTTTGTCTTGATTTTGAACTGGTATGTTTTGCTGTGCATGGAAACCATATTTAGCTTGGTTTATAAAATCCTCATTTTGCCTCCTCTTGCTATTCATTTAAGCTGCATTCATTGTCTATCGCAGTGAACTTAAAACATCCTGCTGTAAATGATCACTACATACAGAACACAAACCAGTTCAATTCAAATCAAATTAAGGATTCTTTTCTCCCAAATTAATGGAACTTAGACAAAGTTGTTCATTCAGTAGCCTGAAGTGCTGAAGAAAGGGGAGATTGTATTCAAAATTCTACAATGGTTGATAAAATGTTAGTAAGAAGTGATTGTGTTTTTAAAGTTGGTCAAATAGAATTATAGAAGAAACTGAATTCTTCAGGATTGAAACTCTATGACTTCAAAACTAACCTTCCAAAGAGAGGTGAAGAAAACTATCCACTTTGAAGATGTGTAGAGCTGCTACTTTTTATACATTGCTTAAATCATCTAAAATTTGTTCTGAACTTTGACTGAAAAGTTATTGAATTTTTATCACTCTTCATTCTGTAAAATTAAGAACTTTGCCTCATATTTCACTTTCAGTTGAATCTCAACACTTTCCATTTGCAATTTCAATTTAGTTAGTCTATTCAGTAAAACTTTTTAATGAATTTCCTTTATAGAATATTTCGTAAATGAAGCCAACACCTTGAACTTTCCTCCTTCTTTTCAAAACCTCATCACCTCAAAGGAGTACAGCCTAACTTGATACGTTCTGGGGAAACCATGTGCTAAGCATGCATGTGAAAATGACACTGTATTTAGGTGGTGCTACATGGTGTCTCTTCCTTAGCTGTATTAAGTGTAAGGAACTGTGCCAGTAAGTTTTTCCTTGGGTAAAGGTTCCTTGTATTAGATGTTTCTTCAAAGTTTTTGAGACAGTACTTTCTAGGAGTACTTTGGATTAGGTGGATTTTATTGTGTATTCTATTACTTAAATTAGCCAGGACAGGTTTTTATTATCTCTCTTTTAGGTATCCCGGGAGTTTATGGTTTTGGTACCTGCTAGCACCAAACAGTACTGGGCAATGAACCTCTAGAAAAATATTCTGGCTGTCTACAAACCTACAAAGCAAAATAAGCAGCGCTATTTAGCAAGAATTTGAAAGAGCTTGCATTTATATAGCTCCTTTCATGACCTTAGGACATCCCTAAGAGGTTTACAGCCAATGAAGTACTTTTCAAGTGTAGTCACTGTTGTAATGCAGGGAAACGCAGCAACCGATTTGCAGACAGCAATGACATAATGACCAGATAATCTGTTTTGTGATGTTGGCTAAGAGGTAAATATGGTCAGGACACCGGGAGAACTCTCCTACTCTTGGAAGAGTGCCATGGGATCTTTTACATCCACTTGAGAGGGCAGGCGGCTTAACGTCTCATCCGAAAGACTGCACCTCCGACAGTGCAGCACTCCCTCAGTACAGAACTGAAGTATCAGCCTGGATTAACAGCTCACACGTCTGGAGTAGGACTTGAGCCCATGACCTTCTGATTCAGATTGCTACTATTGAGCCAAGCCCGGCTTTGATGGATTGAAAGTCTACCTGGAGGTGAGTGAGGACAATTTCAGGATTTGGGGGTGCCTAGTCATGGAGCTTTGCATCTTCAGGTAGCCACAAGCTTGGCTTTCTGCATAAAGACAGAGGGGTCAATTTTCGGATGGCTGGGGGGGGGCTGCTAAAATTGGGGATTCCCGGGCGGGTCCGGAGCCCGGCTCCAACCCGTCCACTTCCGGGTTCCCCAGTGACACGCTTAGATGCGCGCGCAGCCCCTGCATGCAGGACTCCCACCGGCAACTAAAGCTGGCAAGATCCCACTTAAAGCAATTAATTAGATTGTTCAGGTCGTTTGCAGACCTCATTAGGAGGATATTTTAGGAGGGGTGGGATTTTCATCTCAACAGAGCGTGTTTCCCTTGCTGGGGGAAACACTCCCAGTTGAAACAGATGTTGCAGCCACCAGTCAGTGGGAGCTGCAGAGGTCCATTTCACAGATTGGGGGGGAAACCCTCACGCATTGCAAGAGGCCACTCTCACTTTGGACAAAGTTTGGCCTGCACCACCCTCCTCCTAACACTAAAATTCACCAACTTGGAACCGCAATCCCGGTGTGCGGACACATTTACTTACCTTGCGGACCCCCTCAAACGTACATCTTCCGGATGGGGGCCGCCATAGCTGCAGTTGTGACCTCATCACAGGACGAACAGCATCACCAGCCTCGCTGGCCACGCTGTCCACCTCAGACACGTGGAGCTCCACAACATAGTGCTGTGATACATCCACCTGCACAGCAGGAGGGAGGGCAACCGCAGAGAGAGATGCGTCGCAGAAGGCACTACCCTCGCCACAGGATCTATAGACCGAGGCTCAGCTTCCTGGACCTCTGAGGAGCAGTGCACACGGAGGCTCAGAGTCACTCGACATGTAGTTGTGGACATCTGCAGCCTCCGTGATGCCAAGCTGCTCCCGGCTGGCCCGAGCACCATCATCTTACCTGTCGCTGTCAAAGTCACCGCTGCCCTCAACTTCTTCTCCTCCGGATCTTTCCAGGGTGCCACCGGGGACATTGCCGGCGTCTCTGTCGTCTGCACAAAAGAGCTTTGCAATGACCCAATGGGTGGCATCAGATGTGGGTCTTCATGGTGATCCTCAGGAAAGGGAATTATTGCACAAACCAGACAAGATTTGCAAAGACATGGCAGTAGTGGTGATGACAAAATTTAATGTGGTTGGCAAAAGAAACAAATCTAAATGAAAAACATGACATTCCGTCATACACCCTTATGCATCCCCTTTGTGCTCACAAAACTTTAGCCTTAGTTTAGGGGAACCCCTACGTGGTGCTACCCCTGTGGCTTCAGCAGAGGTAGTGGCAGGTTGCTCTTGTCCATGCCCTGACCGATGAGATGCTTTGCGTGGACGCCCTCTGGGTTTCGGTGCGTGAGGGCCCCCTCCAAAGGCTGCTCCACCTGCACCTGTGCAGGGGCAGACTCGGCCACCCGGAGAGGAGGCAGCATTGCCACTGGTTGAGAGGGGGGCAACGGGTGAGAGGTGGGAGCGCTTCCATGTCTCCTTTCGCCATCATCCCTCTCCTGGGCCAGGCCCACATTGCTCCTTCCACCCTGCTGGACGACAGTTTGGAGGACTTGTGTGAAGCCTTGGAAGGCCAGTTGTAAGGTATCTGTCAGCCTGTTTAAGGTGGCAGAATGTTGCTCACCCTGAATCCAATCGGCCGTTTTCACGGCCTGAACGGACTCATTGTTGAGCCGTGCTTGAAGCTCGATGGAGGCTAGCCTTCTCTCTATCACGGACATTCCCGCACCTACCCGCGACATTATCTCAGAGGTGCCATCACGTCCCTGTGACACTATCTCTGAAATACCCTCCTGTACCTGTTCCACCATTCCACTCATGCAGGAGTTGGACTCCTCCATCCTCTGCGCGATTGTGGAGAGTGCGCGTGGCAACTGTTCCAGTACCTCGGCAATGTGCTGCTGCCCCTCGATGACTCTCCTTTTCATGGCTGGCCCCCAGGGTTCAGCATCTGGGTCCAGCTGAGAAGAATGCTCCCACTGACCCGGACTCTCCACAGCTCTCTAGGGTCTGCTCGTGCTCATGTGCGTGGTGATTCATCATGTGCAAGCCCAACTAACTGAGGACGGGGACCCACCGAGGTGTGTGTATCATGGCCTCTGAGGGATCGCCCTCCGCAGTTACAGCGCTCGCAGATGGCCCTGCAAGAGAACAGAAAGCAATATTAAGCATGTGGACAGATGTTGAGTTTCTGCAGATGCCAAGTGATGTTAAGATCACTCGCCATCATGAGTGCTGAGTGCTAGATTTCTGTCACCAGCTGCTTGTGCAATCCCAGTCTTGGCGTCCACCACGGACAGTTACTCCAGTGTGCGGCTTATTTCTAGTGCCTGCTGCTCTGCCTCCGTTAGGACCACCTGGAGTGGCAGGCCCACTCCGATCCTTGCCCTTTCCCGGGCATTCTGGCATCTCTCCTCCTATCAAGGCAAAACACAAGAGAGGCGTGATTGAGCGATGGTTGCATAGTGACCCGCTGCATGCATTGGTGTGGGTGGGGGTGACCGTGAGGGAGATGCATGGGAGGGTACGTGTGAGACATAGCCATGAGATTGTATGAGGATTGGGTTGCTTGGTAGTGTTCAAATGGGAACTGGGGCGGTGAGTACGTGCAGGCAAGGTGAGGATGATGGTTGAGTGGATGTGAGGAGTGATGCGAGAGCGTTGTGGTGGCAGTGCAGAAGGAGTTGTGTGGTGGTGGAGGTGATATGGAAGACGGAGTGTGGAAGAATGCGCAAGTATACTCACTTTGGCTGACCTGGTTAGGTTATTAAAGCGCTTCCTGTACTGGACCCAGGTTCGGTCGACATTGCTGCTGCTGGTAAACCTCCTCTGCCACCTCTAGCCAGGCCTTCTTGGTGGCAGAGGCAGGCCACTTCCTCCCGTCCAAAGGGAAAAATGTTTCCCTCCTCCTCCTGACCCCATCGAGCAGCACCTGGAGTGAGGAGTCAGAGAACCTTGGAGCAGCCTTGCCTCTGGCCTGCTCCGTGCTGCCAAAATGGTTCTTTGCTACAGGAGGAGCATTGGAGGACTGCCCCTTTAAATAGGGGCCCTCCTGCTGACAGCCTGTGATGCGAGTGCGCAGTGCGCCCGCTGCTCAGGTCTGCAGCGGGAAACCCAGAAGCAAGCGTAAGTACCTTCAATTAGGCTGCGATCGCGTGCGGAGCACACAGATTTTACTGGGTGCGTTACCCACACGCCCAGTCGACCCCCACCGGCGGCTGGCAGCCCATCTCCCTCCTAACATCGGGCCCAACGACTGTGTTAGCCTGGAGGCTCGACATTCTCTCCTTTTTACTCCATACCCAACAGATAGCTTAAAAGGTGCAAGGAAGTGGGGAATAAATTCTACCAATTACTCATTGGTCCTGTAAGCCATAATTGCAGACACTATCAATGAGTAGAATCTGGATCCTATTGCTTTGCATAAGGGATCTCCTATGATAGTTAGTTAGATCTGAGTTGCAAACACGCAAATGTTCCAATAGCTTGGCTGTGGAATGACACCTTTTAGGTCTGGATCTCTCATTACAGGTGGTAGATATTTTGATTAGTTCCATACATCCTATCCGGCCAATTACCGCCCCATCAGTCTACTCTCAATCATCAGCAAAGTGATGGAAGTTGTCGTCGACAGTGCTATCAAGCGGCACTTACTCACCAATAACCTGCTCACCGATGCTCAGTTTGGGTTCCACCAGGATCACTTGGCTCCAGACCTCATTACAGCCTTGGTCCAAACATGGACAAAAGAGCTGAATTCCAGAGGTGAGGTGAGAGTGACTGCCCTTGACATCAAGGCAGCATTTGACCGAGTGTGGCACCAAGGAGCCCTAATAAAATTGAAGTCAATGGGAATCGGGGAAAACTCCAGTGGCTGGAGTCGTACCTAGTACAAAGGAAGATGGCAGTGGTTGTTGGAGGCCAATCATCTCAGCCCCAGGGCATCGCTGCAGGAGTTCCTCAGGGCAGTGTCCTAGGCCCAACCATCTTCAGCTGCTGCTTTAATGACCTTCCCTCCATCATAAGGTCAGAAATGGGGATGTTCGCTGATGATTGCACAGTGTTCCGTTCTATTCGCAACCCCTCAGATAATGAAGCAGTCCGAGGCCGCATGCAGCAAGACCTGGATAACGTCCAGGCTTGGGCTCATAAGTGGCAAGTAACATTCGTGCCAGGCAATGACCATCTCCAACAAGAGAGTGTCTAACCACCTCCCCTTGACATTCAATGGCATTACCATCGCCGAATCCCCCACCATCAACATCCTGAGGGTCACCATTGACCAGAAACTTAACTGGACCAGCCACATAAATACTGTGGCTACAAGAGCAGGTCAGAGGCTGGACGTTCTGCGGCGAGTGACTCACCTCTTGACTCCCCAAAGCCTTTCCATCATCTACAAGGCACAAGACAGGAGTGCAGCTCCAACAACACTCAAGAAGCTCGACACCATCCAGGACAAAGCAGCCCGCTTGATTGGCACCCCATCCACCATCCTAAACATTCACTCCCTTCACCACCGGCGCACAGTGGCTGCAGTGTGTACCATCCACAGGATGCACTGCAGCAACTCGCCAAGGCTTCTTCGACAGCACCTCCCAAACCTGCGACCTCTACCACCTAGAAGGACAAGAGCAGCAGGCGCATGGGAACAACACCACCTGCACGTTCCCCTCCAAGTCACACACCATCCCGACTTGGAAATATATTGCTGTTCCTTCATCGTCGCTGGGTCAAAATCCTGGAACTCCCTTCCTAACAGCACTGTGGGAGAACCTTCACCACACGGACTGCAGCGGTTCAAGAAGGCGGCTCACCACCACCTTCTCGAGGGCAATTAGGGATGGGCAATAAATGCTGGCCTTGCCAGCGACGCCCACATCCCATGAACGAATAAAAAAAATAATAGAGATTATAATTTAAAGTAAAGTCTATAGAGTATCTATGGGGGTGGTGGAAAACAAGTTTTTCTTGTAGCTAGGTCCCCTTGCTCTCATCCCCTCAACCACTAGAAATAAGTATTTGTTTTATCTACTCTGTTCTATCCCTTCATAATTTTAAACACCTCCTATAAATCACTCAGTAATCTATTGAAAACAGCCCAGTTTTTCATGTTTTTTTTGTGTTTATTTTTTCTCCTACCAGGCATTAACATAGAGAATCTGCACTATACCCTCTTTATTGCCTTAACATCCTTCCTGTACTGTGGAGCCCAAAACTGTACACAATAATTTGGGCTTACTAAAGTTTTATACAGATTCACCATTAGATCTTGCCTTTTATTCTCTAGATCTCTTGCCATAAAATCCAGTATTCTATTAGCATTTTTATGGTCTTATCCACCTGACATGCTGCTTTTAATGACTTGTGAACCTGACCCCTCAAATACCTCTGCTGTTCCACACCCCCCATTGTTTCCCCATTCAACGTATTTTTTTTAACCAAATGTACCATGTAACATTTACTGACATTGAATTCTATCTGCCACTTTTTTGTCTATCCCATCATCTTATCAATGTTCCCTTGCAGTTTCCTTCAGTCCTCAGTAAAATTGGGCAAAGTAAATAATTCTATCATCTGTAAATTTGGGCACTGTTCTCCCCAGGCCTATGTCCAAATTATTGCTGTACACAGTGAACAGAAGCAGCCCCAGAACAGAGCACTGTAGGACATCACGACCCACATCCTTATACACTGAGAAACTACCCTTAACTTTTACTCAGTTTCCTCCCTCCTAACCAGTTTTTAATTCAATGTGCTACCCTCCCCCTAATTCCACACTCCTTGATCTTCTCCAGTAGTTTCCTGTGTGGTACCTTGTCAGTCGCTTTCTGAAAGTCCACATTCACTGCATTTCCCCCATCCACCTCCTCAAAATTCCATCAGGTTTATTATTAAGCACAATCTTCCTTTCTGAAATCTGTATTGGCTGCTTCTATTTTCTCTTCGTCTAGATGTTTAGTAATTTCATCTTTAAAGATTCCCAAATTTTCTTTACCATAGATGTTAAACTAACTGACCTGTAATTATCCCGGTTAGCTCTCTCTTTCCCCCTTTGATAATGGCTATTATATTGGCCATTCTTCAGTCCTCTGGCACAAGTCCACTCTCAATAGAACCATGAAATATACTTTCTAGGGCCTCCACTATTCTCCAATTTCCCTCAGGATTCCTGGATGTATCTTGTCAGGTCCTGGTATTTTGCGCTCCTTTAGCTGAACTAATTTCTGTAATACTTCCCTTTTATTTATTATAATATCTCCCATTTCACTCATCTAATTCAGGATTTAATTTCTTCCCAGCATCCTCCACTTCTGTAGACGCTGAAGCGAAATGCTTTGGCAATCTTGACAATCTTTGGCATATGCATGGCTGCCACATGGAGCAATCTTCGCACATTTACTAAACATCAATGTCTAGACTTACAGCAGCACACCACCTCCAGTGGTGCACCAGTTCTGACAGGTGGTGTGATGGCTTCCAAGCAGGGGCTTTATCTCACCCACGCACCCCAACACCCCTCAAATTTGAACTACATTGGTACATTTCACTGCATGGGGGATGGTGAATGAAAATGAAAGATCAGGAAAAAAGTCTGGTCTTTTTCATTTTTCAAGTGATATGCATTGTACATTCCATGGCTTCCCCATTCCAGCCATACAAGGGATAGTTTTGAGGAACTGGGAGAGGTTGGAGCACGTAGTTAGTTTCAGTCAATCTTTCAAGTCAAAATGAATTGGTACCAGTCCTTACACCACGTGAAGGATGCATGCCATTCAGCTCTGTTACTATTCCTCATGTCCCTATTTGTTAAGCAACTTGGGCAGTTTTGTATGTTCACGGTGATCTTCATTTTTCAACAATTTACATATATAGGACACCCTACCAAGTAAGTAATGTTTTTTATTGAAATTAAAGTGTTTCCTTTAGGTCTGAACTCTGATCCTCATCCGTGCCTTTGTTACCTCTAGACTCGACTATTCCAATGCTCACCTGGCTGGCCTCCCACCTTGCACCCTCCATACACTTGAGCTCATCCAAAACTCTGCTTCCCATATCCTAATTCACACCAAGTACCATTCACCAATCACCCCTGTGCTCACTGACCTGTAATGGCTCCTGGTCCGACAATGCCTTGATTTTAAAAATTCTCATCCTTGTTTTGAAATCATTCAATGGCTTGGTTCCCACCGCCCCCCACCCCCCCCCCCCACTTTCTCTGTAACCTCCTCCAGCCCTACACTTCTCCAAGATGGCTGCGCTTCTCCAATTCTGGCCTCTTGCACATCCCCAATTTTCATCGCTCCACCATTGGCGGCCGTGCCTTCAGTTGCCTAGGCCCTAAGCTCTGGAATTCCCTCCCTAAACCTCTCCATCTCTCTCACTTTTAAGACGCCTCTTAAATCCTACCTCTTTGACCAAGCTTTTGGTCACCTGTCCTAATATCTCCTTGTGTGATTCTGTGTTGAATTTTGCTTCATAATGCTGCTGTGAAGCTATATAAATGCAAGTTGTTGTTGTTTGGGGTGGGGGTCAAGAACGGTTTGTGACTTTTGGATGGCATATCTGCATTTCCACTCCAAAATAAGCTAGTAGTTTCAAAGCTATTAACTTTAGGAACAGGCAATTTTGTCACTGGTAAATCTAAATTTGTGCTTGCTATCAAAATAAGTAATGTTATGTGAAACAGTAGCTGAAAATGATGGGCTTTGTATGGACATTTCAGATTCTCTCTTTCTCAAAGTTGGGAAATATAAATTTCATAAAATGGTTAGGATCTGTAATGCACTGCCGGGGTGGTGGGGGGTCGAGGTGATGGTGGAGGCAGATTCAATCATGGCCTTCAAAAGGGAACTGGATAAGTACTTGAAAGTAAAAAATTTGCAGGAGTATGGGGATAGGGCGGGGGAATGGGATTAGCTGGATTGCTCTTGCGTAGAGCCAGCATGGACTTGAAGGGCCAAATGGCCTCCTTCCGTGCTATAACCTTTCTGTGATTCTATGAATAAATATCTGCAGCATGAAATTTAAACTTAAAAGGTTTCCACTAGAAGTGAAACTCACTGGATAACAAGCACCAAACTCCTTGGATTGCAGGTTATAATACCCAACATTTAGTTAAGGGTGACTGGGCACCTGCCTATTGTTTCAGGAGGATTTTCTGGGTGCTTCTAAGTTATCAGAACAGGTGGGTGGGGATAGATCCTCGTCTTCACGTGCTAATTATTACTATGTGTTTATTGTTTCTATATGTCGTTACGTGGATAATTTTTAATAATGCATGTTAGACTGTTTATGCAAGCAGAACTTTGTTTCTTTGTTTTGCTTGGAGGTTATGTTTATATTTGTATATCCAAATAAAATTGACTGGCCAGACACAAGATGGGCTACTGCCTGAGTAGAGGTCTTCCTTCTGGTATGTGCAGCTGTTTCTCTCTGAATTACTGATTGATCCTCTAGACTGTCAGTGGGTCTCTTAATGTTATGTCCTTAAAGGCTAAGAGACCTGAGTTCTGTCTTCAAATTATAGAAGGTACTTACTTTTCTCTACAGAGCGGATGTGATTATTGTCTCTGGCTGAACATGAAAAGGGTTTTTCAGGGAAAGATGGATGTCTCTATCTACCTTTATTCCTCTCCCTGGAGATGTATTGGTGGCGGGTGGGGGTGGGGGTGCGGGCTGCCTTCCTCATTCAAAGATATCCCATTTTTGGCTGAAAATACCTCAGCAGATTAACAGGACCACAACATTCTGGTTTCTGCCGTTTTGGCCGGTGCGCCGTTTGCATTATTAAATATTAAATACTGATGCTTCTACTTTTGTCGGTAACCTTTATCTTATTCTGGCCTCATGGATATGTGCTACTATTTACAGGTGGTATTTCCATTGTATTCTAAATAGGTAAATTATCTGTCAAGAACTTGGCTTCTTCCTTCATGGCTCTGGTCTAGTACTATGGATGTGTGGCAAGGGTGTAACTGAAAACAGTTTTTGGATTGAACCTTTTACTCTACCCCACAAATCCTATTCAAGGATTGATTGCTCTTGAACTCCCGAGCCACTAAAGTCTGAGGTTATGGCTTGCAAGATTAGCTCGATTGGGTTCTCTGGTCATGCTCCAGTGAGACCCACCCTGATGGTGCCAGGGCTCCTGAGGAGGTTAAGCAAAGGTTATCTTAATGCCTTCCTCCTTGGTGATCCTCAAATGCTACCTCAGCTTTTTGGAATGTTCAGATTTTTTTTAGAACACCATAATCATCTACTCTACTGTGCAAACAGACCAAGATGTTACTTCACAATTTTATTAATTGTGTCTCCAATGGAGCATAGGTTTCCTGGGTTCGATTCAAGGAGCAGATTGTTGGGGTCAGCCAACAATGCAAATTAGCCACCGGAGGTCTTTTTTTGCCATTCATGATTGCCTCCTGACCTATTATTGAGGGACTAAGTTGCCATACAAATGCTCATTTTGTTTGTGCACAAGAATAAATTGGACTTTCTATTGCTATATCCTCTGAGGAAGCTGCAAGGTGATGGGGCCAGCCTCTGGACTAGTGACAACTATGATATGTCAATCCCCTTGGAGTAACAGGTTGTCATTAGTCTTGATGTTAATCAGGAATTCAGGTTTTATTCTTGGTCTTTTATATATCAGAAGCCAGGACATCCTTTACTATTACCGAGGACTTGTTTCACGTGGTCTCTCTATGCCTAAATGAAGCAAGCTGTATGGCATTAGATGTATTAATCACTATGGCTGGGGTGTTATAATCTCTTTTCAGGCTAATGAGGCTCCTGGACTGGATGGTTTTCCTGCTGACTTACAAAAAAAATACTCCCAAATTGACTGCCTTATTCTTGAAAATGTTTAATGAAATTACTAATGTTCGTTCCGTCCCCAGTCTTTGGGGAAATGCTTTGACCCCTCACACTGAAAAAAGGCAAGGACCCCTGTGAAGTGCCTCCTACTGGTCTATTTCTCTTTTGAATTATAAATCAAAACTTTGCACGCAAAACCATGCAACTGATTTGAATGATCTGGCTTCCAAATTAATTCTCTGTAATGATGCAGGTTTTGTGCACTGGCATTTGATGTTCCTGGCAGCTTCTGAACATCATGCATTCCGTGGCTGCATCAGATGAATCCAGGCTGATCTAAAGAGATGATGTTGTGAGGCCTTTGACAGCATGAAGTGGCCTTTGTTGCAAGGGCGCTAGAAGCCATGAGACTTGGGGAAATATTAACCAAATAGACCTTCTTGTACTCTTGCCCCATTCAGTTGTTGCTAATGAGATTGCCTAGTCTTCAATTGGATTTTCCAAAGGCAGTTGACAGGGATATTATTTATTGCTCCTACTTTTTGCCTTGGCTGTTGAACTGCCGGCTTCCAGCATTTGTGCAACTCTGGACGTTTATAGGATTCTCGTGGCAGATGAAGAAGGGGAAATATCAGTGTATGCAATGTTTTTCTAATGTATCTCTAAACTGGCTCGCTCACCTCTTGTGTACTGGAATATATTCAGCATTATGCTTCTCTGTTGAGCAGTTGTACCAAGTCAGAAATTATGGTACCTGGGTAAAGCTTTACCATCCACAGATCAAGATCATTTCTCTTTTTAAGACTTGTTCAGGCTTTTGGTATTTTCACTCTGGATTTGTACCATTTATACTGTTCTAACTATCCCCTCATACTTGAGACAATTTGTGAGAACATGATGGTTTGGACTTATCTTTTTCCTCTTGGATAAAGTCTGTGTTTTAAAAATTAATATTCTTTGTTTATTGCAAAGGCTCCCTGTTTTGCACCTTTTTATGGAATTGGGTCAGAAGGTCATAGTTTATGATGGGTGTCAACAAGTCGTACTTGTGTTCCAGTGTCAACTGATCAGTGTGAACTAGCTTTCCCCAAATGCCTGTACCATTTTTGGATCGTTACAAACTTGTACATAAGTTTATTATTGCAATATTATTATTCCGTGTATTGTGATGTTATTTCACATTTCTATGTAATTTATAATCCAAACATATAGTTTATACAAAATTGAAACCTACCATCACAATTTTGGAATAAACTTTTTCAAATTAAATAAATGACATAAAATTGCAACTTATTACAAAACTTCAGTTAATTTAAATGTCTTTTGTGCTTTTTATACTGCCAATGCTTTGCTGCAGGGCTTTGTATGCTTTTTAATTTTAAGCAAGTTTGCAGTAAGTGAAAGTGCCACTAATTCTGATTAGAGCTTGGCTGATACAGAATAGAAGCGGAATCACCCAATTACCTGCTGCCAGACTCAGAATAATCATAGCACCAAAGCAGCAGCAAACAGGGAGATATGCAGCAGAGATCCTGTAATCTAACCACCCTCCTCCACTGAGACTCGGAAATGGGGCTTAAAATTGAAGTTGCAGAACCAATAGATGGAAGCATCAATACAGACAAAAGTCATTTTCAAACATTATTTTCAGACTATTTTATATGCTGGTGTTTGAAACAGTTTGCAAGGAGCCTGCACAAGGTAACATGGTGGCGGAACACATTGAACTACCAACATGCACCACTATAAGGTGTCTAAGTGTCAGCAGTGGCTCAGTTGAAAGCATTCTCTCCTCTGCGTCAGAAGGTTGTGGGTTCAAGACCCACTCCAAGACTTGAGCACAAAATCTAGGCTGACACTTCAGTGCAACACTATTCAAAGAAGAGCTGGGGAGTTTTTCCCCAGTGTCCTGGCCAATTTTTATCCCTCAACCAACATCACTAAAACAGATTATCTGGTCATTATCACATTGCTATTTGTGGGACCTTGCTATGTGAAAATTGGCTGCCGTGTTTCCTGCATTAGAAAAGTGACTACACTTCAAAAGTACTTCATCAGCTGTAAAGCACTGTCGTTCTGAGGTCATGCAAGGCACCATATAAATGCAAGTTTGTTCTTTTAGAATCGTGGTCAGAAGTTGGTTCATTTCACCTCTGCTGCCGAGTATGTGATTTCAGCCATGTCCACGTGGAAAGGGAAATTGGAGACCGCGTTGTCAGTTTTGCACACTTTAGAATAGCATTAGTAGACGCTTGAGCAGATTGCTCGTCACACTTTGACCAGGAAGAATGAATGATTTTATTATTTTCAAATATCAGTACTGACCAAGAGGCGTCATATGTTCCAGAGGGTTATGAGTCAATCTGTAGTGCAATACTGACCCACTCATTCACATTCCCAATAATATTTATCTGTTAAGCATGCTGTCTACAGGCTAGTGGGCTAGTGTTAAGTTGACAACGCTGCCTCATTCAGAAAAAAATAGCATCTCGAGAAGCCGGGGGAAGAAATGCTGTTCAAAGTACACCCCAGTGTCTGTGGGGAGAAAAAACTCACATATAGTTTGATATTAAAAAAAACTGCTCTCCCAGGATAACCTGACTATATCCCTGAGCTATTGTTTACATAGTTGCTACCAGTGCAGTGTTTATTATTCCTGCATTTTCAATTTGGACATGTTTGTTGGAATTCTTGTTTGTCCTTGAGAAAACTGGGTTGCAACAGTTCTGTGGGCAGGATAATAGCAGGCATCACTTATCTGCAGGGGCTGTGCTACTGTTGCCCCTGCCTGTTTCAAGAAAGTTCATAGGTATTATAACGATCACAAGATCCTCTAAGAAAATATATAATCCTGTGACTGGTACAAAAATATTGTAAGAATGTGTTTTGTCTTGGTACATTTGCTTGTATATAAAATCAAAACTGCAAGGCAGAGCATTTGGGCTAGGTAGCGAGAAGATGGAAAAAGCAAGTACCTAATTGAGGAGAAAAGATATGGCGGGATCCAACACCAGGATCAGCATTAGGAACACAGGAACAGGAGTAGGCCATTCAGCCCCTTGAGCCTGTTCCGCCATTTAATCAGATCATGGCTGATCTGTATCTCTACTCAGTTACCTGCTTTTGATCCATATCCCTTGATACTCTTACCCAACAAAAATCTACCAATCTCAGTCTTGAAAATTTCAATTGTCCTAGCATCCACAGCCTTTTGGGGGCGAGCTTTCCAGGTTTCCACTACCCTTCACGTGAAAAAGTGCTTCCTGATTTCACACCTAAATGGCCAGCTCTATGTTTAAGATTATGTCCTCTTGTTCTGGATTCCCCCTCCAGAGGAGATAGTTTCTCTTCACCTACCGTATTCAATCCCTGTATCATTTTAAACACATCGATTAGATCACCCGACAACCTTCTGAACCCAAGGAAATAAAAGCCATGTTTGTGCAACCTGTCCTCATAATTTAAGCCCTGGAATCATTCTGGTGAATCTGCACTATACCCCTCCAAGGTCAGTATATTTGTGGAGTTAAACGTTCTAGATCAGTTCTGTATTATATCACCACATACTTGGGTACTTTTTCATCTCCCTGATCTTAAAATACAAAACCTGCCTTTATATTTTCTCCATTTGTAATGGTTTTCAATTGATACCTTAATAGGAATAAAATATTGCAATAAAAGTAAAGCTGAGAGCATGTAACTTACTCTGGCTGCCTGTTTCACATTGAATTTTTATTGAGAAACCAAGATGAAGGGTCATAGTGACAGACATCACTAATGTTAAAAGAGTAAATGAGAAGGTGAGGTAAATCAGGAAGGAGTCACTAAGTTTGGTTTGTAGATGTTGGAAAGAGGAGGAAGACAGGTAAGGAGTTCCACAATTTAGTGTTAAGGGGAAATTAATGAGTTTGATTAGGAGATGGTGATGAGTCTTGATCGCAACATGGTGACATGAAGAGCATGTAGGATGGTGCGAATGGAGCTCAAAGAATAACGGAATTGTTCAGAGGGACACTGACCATTGTGTTATCAAATTAAAATTGGGAGATACAAGAAATATGGCAGGGAGAGAGAAGCTGGAGGCTAGAAGTGAGACAGGTCGCCTATCAATAGACAGACTTTTACTTGTGTCTTAGAAGTGTGAGAAGTGTTGAAGTTTCCTCTGATATGAAGATAGTATCCAAGTCTTGGACAGACCTAGACGTTATGGAGAGTTTAAAGTAGGTGGGGGAAAAGAAAGAAGTGTTTGCTACAAGAGGCAACCAAGCTTTTTGAAGGTTCCTTTAGCAATGTAGGAGATGGAGGCATGCTTTTCACTTAAGGCCAACCTAGTTCTTAGCAGGCATGGGCACTCAGTACAAAATCATCCCTAATTGGGAACTAAATTGAAATTACCTAATTCTGTACAGACTGATTGAACCTGGAACTTTCCTGGCCTGAGCATCTCACCTCCTAACATTGGGGATGACCATCTCAACTATATTTAAGCAGTAATTGGTAATATTTTCTGTTTAGTTTTCCCTGAGTTTAGAGACCATTAAATGAGGAAATAGTTATTTCAAGGTAACTGAACTGTTGATTTTGTCGGCCTTTTGATGTGTCTCTACTTGGATCTGTCTCTACTTGGATCTGTGTGTGGTATTCAAACAAATGAGTGCTTTTGGAGGAAGCTAGTGACATGACTTTGCAGGCAGGGAGTTTTCTGTCAATGCATTGACATGTTTTTTTAAATGCCTCCTTAAAAAAAAAACCTTCTTTCATATGTTTTACTATTGATGCATTGTGCATGTAATATAATTTAATTTAAAATGTAGTTATCAATATATTCAATGGATCGGTTATTGCACCTCATTGATTTTTTTTTTTAAGTGTCCCATATGTTTTGCAGAAAACTTCTTTTCTGTGAAAATCAGCATTTCAAAATCTTTGTTACATTGACTACTTATCCTTGTTATATGTTGTAAATAAACAAGAGAATCTTTCCTCAGGTGAACAAAACGATTGTAGGTTCTGAGACTTGAGTGCAAATTCATTATTCATTAACATTACTGCCTTAAAACCTCTTGGGATAGGAGTATTGCTACAGAAATAGGTTTTTAAGTACACACTGAATCCTGAGCCTGCTTCTGTGAACATCATTAGATGGAGGGATCATTGGATCTTGCGACTGAAATTGAACATTGTCTTTCTGATGTGCCTTTCTTGTTGGAAGGAGAGAAAAAAAGTAAGGCCCAAGACAGGTGATCTGATAAATAGAGATGAAAGAGGGTGAGGAAATGGCCATACTGCTTTCATTCCATCACCTCGTCGTCACCAAGGCAACGAAGCCGACTGCTCACAAGTTATCACTAAATCTTTAATGCTGATGCTTTAATAACGTTACGCAGGACCTGTAGATGAATTTCTTTTCTCCAAGGTTGATGAGCTTTTTTAATGGAAACAATGAAAGAAAATGCCCTAAAGAAACATGACATTAAGACAGAGAAGGTGAAGTACTTCCATTTAAATAATATATCGCAACAGCTGCATAATAAAGGGGATCTGTGTTTCCACCTTCCAATGCCATCAATAATCTACCCTACTTCCAGCCCGTTTTCTTATTTTTATTTTTGCATTTAGAACTTAATTGACAAGATGATTAATGTTGGCATGCAGTTACCATGGGGACCAAAATAGTTAGTTTAATATCACACTTAATTCAGAGCTGACACCCATCACGAAGAATGGAATGCAGTTTATGATTAGGCTGGATGATTGTTGATACATGGTATTGGTAATCCTTGTGACCGGTTATGAACATTAAATGTTCCCGAAATCTTTTTCTCAAAAGAAAACTAGTTATATAAAACAGGCCATGTAATCTTTTGAATGCGTTTTTGCTTCCCAATAATTTTGGAAGATATTTTGTATTCCTGCTGCATGCTGAGGGTAGGGGGAAAATATCTAACCCCTATGATATGTGATATCTTAACATGTCTACTTAATTGTTTAAAATACTTGGTGTTTTCTTCTTTAAACCATGTTTTGGAAAAGTATCAAAGCTAAAATGCATAGATAATGGCATTGTTTAAAATAGGCAGGAAGTGAGGTTAACACTGAAGACTTGCAATCTTAACCACCTAGGTCAACTGCTTCCCCAGCAGAAGGGAAAATGAGGAGGCCAGTCGCCCAGAGCCATTCTTGCACACTTAATAGCCAGCCTAGAGTGCGGCAGGTCTCTAATCTGTATGTTTAGTAAATTCTGCTTGGGTCTTTAAATCTGTTATCCTACTTGATAGATTATTCCTAGCATTTATCATCTTTTGAGTAAAGAATTTTTCTAAATCTATGTTTTAAATTCATTTTTATATGAATATTTTTGTACTCCTCAATATGAGAAAGGCAGTGCTGGGCACCATTTTGTGTACATACGGTCAGTACATACACTCAGGTCAGATAAGTTTGGCCAGATGTAAAGCTCCCTCGATTCTATCTAAAACATGTCTCAACTCCTACATTTGAAAGAATACCTCTCCTGCAACAGTGTGCTTTTTCTTAACCCCAATTCCAATACCAACGTTCCTTACAGCACCTCTGGGTTGAGACACTTTTAATTAAACTTTTATCGAATGCTTGTTAATGGAGTGTTATGTGTTGTCCCGTTGGCCTGACCTGAGTTCAAACTCAGATGCTAGAGCTGAATAGGTTATGTGGAAACCTGCTGTACAACCTGGTCCCCCGGAATGATCATTCTTATGTAGACACATACTTGTGGCCAAGCAAACCTTATCCATCAGAGGTGCTTTTATATTTGACCATAGGTATACATTTTCCCAAAATAAGAGGATTCATTTTAGCAATGTAAATACGAAGAGCCGACAGACCGATGTCACTCTCCTCTAACCTCAACCTCAGAAGGACCAAGTATAAAAGCACCTCGGGAGGGTAGTGGCACTTGTTAGAGCATTTGTGTTTGTGAGGAATAAAATTTGAAACTGAATGCGAAAACCAGATTGAATGATATATAAATAAATAAAAATGGTTGGCTTGGATCATGTGTCTTGACAATGAAGTGCCTTTACGAATGCACTAAATTAATTCTTGTGTTTTTATGATTCACCAGAATCTCTTGGCTGTTGCAGTCTTTGTATACAGCCAATACATTCTAATTATAAAAGAAGTAATGCTGTGTCTTGCCACACTAAAAAACCTGTGATATCCTAATACCTGCCACATTCTCAACATGTGTTTTAGTTATGACGTCAAGCTTTGCAATGTGCATTGACTGACAACATTGCCCAAAGATTTTGTTGCAGTTCCAAACACTGGGAAGGCTCTGTGAATACAATAACGGCCCGTAAATTGCTCCGAGCGGTGAATAAACGGTGCTCACTGCTCCATAGATTTATACTCTCCCACTAACTTACCGTGGTCTTTACTGCGGGAACTTCCTCGAATAGGAAGCTGAGAAGAGCCCAGCGATAGCTCCAGCGAAGCTAGAACCTGTGGGAGAAGCAAGAGGATCGATCTCTCCCCTCGACCAATCAGATTGCAGCACCCTTGAAAAGCCGCGAAAAGTCAAAATCTTGAAGTAAAAGCTGCGACGTAAAAACCAGGGAGTGAAAGTTACAATGAAATCATTTGTAAAAACAGTTATAGACAGCGGGAAAAAAAAGAGAAGGTAAGAAATAATCGGATTAAATAAGAGAAGGAAAAGTAAAAAAATTTTCCTTTACATTTTTTAATGACCAAATAAGGAGTATTGAGACTCCACATTTTTAAAAGTTAATTTTAGTTGTTTAACAGTCATTAAGACCTACCGCACTGTTAAAACTTAGTTTAAACCTCGTATATTTAAGTGTACCTGTTTTGTGGCGATATTAGTTAGTTTCCAGCTAGGCAGAAGAGCAAGTTGGCACTGATCCCTTGACACTGTTGATTGCAGCCAGCGATATACCTTTAACGCTATCCTGTCAGATCGTCGGCACACCAGGACAAGCAAGTTCCAGATTTCTATGTTTGTCTGCAGATGTGCGAACACCGGAACTTGCTCTTTCATTCGGCCACTAACAATAGTGAGCACGGTTGAGCTCACTGAACTTTTTAAAGCAATTTCTGGCCCATTAAGAAATGTTCTGCACAAAAGTTATATTTTCTATAACAGATTGGTTGTATGTATGAACCAAAAGTGTACGGCAGTAAACATCTCTAGGTTTAGAAATTTGAACAGTGTATATAAACGGACTCTAAGTTCACTGTTGTGGTTTACTGTGGTCTGAAATCCTGCTTTTAATTAGAAGGCAATTACTCCATTATGCATATATAAAGGGATTTTTCATATTCATGAAGGCTTCTCTGTGATGAGATTTGTTTTCTGTAGTCTGGGTGTGTAATTGTTTAATTTTGTGAAGTAAGATGGACTGCAATAACAATAGGGTGCAGCTAGAGATGACACTAATGAGGACAGATGTCTCTCAAAATTGACCCTGGTATTCCCTGTGCAACAACGACGACAACTTAAATTTATAGGGCGCCTTTAACAGAGTAAAATGTCCCAAGTTGCTTCAAAGGAGTGATTTATCAAACAAAATTTGACACCGAGCCACAAGAGATATTGGGACAGGTGACCAAAAACTAGGTCAAAGAGGTAGGTTTTAAGGAGTATCTTAAAGGAGGAGAGAGAGGTACGGAGGCAGAGAGGTTTTAGGAGGGAATTCCAGAGCTTAGGGCCTAGGCAGCTGAAGGCATGGCCACCAATGGTGGAGCGATGAAAATTGGGATGTGTAGGAGGCCAGAATTGGAGGAGCGCAGAGATCTGAGGGTTGTAGGGCTGGAGGAGATTACAGAGAAAGAATAGGACAATTTGTGCTGAGATGCAAACTGGCAAGTCGCAAATTTCCCAATAGTCTAATGCATGCTCCAGCAAACCTGGTTCAAGAAGTGGTGGTTATCTCTGCTTTTGAACTTCATGTAAGGGACAGTGTTCTAGGTGATGCCCTTGTCTTGTAAATAGAAGAACCAATGGCCAAGGTTTCGCAGCTGGTATTCTATGTTGACTTTTAGGATGGTGCTAAATGTTGAGGTGCAGCTGCAGCAGCTCTTGTGTTCCTGGCACAAACATTTGAAGATGTTCCTGGCACAAACATTTGAAGATCTGGCTTGAGAGCTACAAAATCTCTTCAGCTCTGCTGTACTCTGGTAGAAACACAGAAGTATTAGCACAGAATGTGGTCATTCAGAGCTTTGTACTCTAAACCCATTTCCCTGCTCTTTCCCTCCGCCCTTTCATTTATCTTCATGCTTGTTTCCTTTAAAAAGAAGCCTAACTGCCTGCCAACATGCTGATGCTGTAAAATCATAGAAAATTTATGGCACAGAAGGAGGCCATTCGGCCCATCGTGACCGCGCCGGTTGAAAATGAGCCACCCAGGCTAATCCCACTTTCCAGCACTTGGTCCGTGGCCTTGTAGGTTACGGCACTTCGGTGTGGGTATCCAGGTATTTTTTAAATGTGATGAGGGGTTTCTGCCTCTACCACCCTTTCAGACTTTCAGACAGTGAGTTCCAGACCCCTCTGGGAGAAAATATTTTTCCTCCGCTCCCCTCTAATCCTTCGACCAATCACTTTAAATGTATGCATTCTGATTTATTGACCTCTCTGCTAAGGAAAATACGTCCTTCCTATCCACTCTATCTAGGCCCTTCATAATTTTGTACACCTCAATTAACGCACCCCTCAGCCTCCTCTGTTTCAAAGAAAACAACCCCAGCCTATCCAATTTTTCCTCATAGCTTAGTTTCTCCAGTCCTGGCAACATTCTCATAAATCTCCTCTGTACCGTCTCTAGTCCAGTTGCATCCTTCCTGTAATGTGGTGACCAGAACTGTACGCAGTACTCAAGCTGTGGCCTAACTAGTGTTTTATACAGTTCTAGCATAACCTCCCTGCTCTTATAGTCTATGCCTCAGCTAATAAAGCAAAGTGTTCCATACGCCTTCTTAACCACCTTATCTACCTGTCCTGCTACCTTCAGGAATCTATGCACATGAACTCCAAGGTCCCTCACTTCCTGTAAACCTCTCAGTATCCTCCCATTTATTGTGTATTCCCTTGCCTTGTTTGCCCTCCCCAAATGCATTACCTCACACATTTCCGATTGAATTCCATTTGCCACTTTTCTGCCCACCTGATATCTTCCTGCAGTCTACATCTTTCTTCCATGCTATCAACCACACAGTGAATTTTTGTATCATCTGCCAACTTCTTAATCATACGCCCTACATTTAAGTGCAAATCATTAACATTTACCACCAAAAGCAAGGGACCTAGTACTGAGCCCTGTGGAACCCCACTGGAATCAGAATTCCAGTCACAACACCCGTTCACCATTACCCTTTGCTTCCTGCCATTGAGCCGATTTTGGATCCAACTTGCTACTTTCCCTTGGATCCCATGGGCTTGTACTTTTTTGAGCAGTCTGCCATGTGGGACCTTGTCAAAAGCCTTGCTAAAATCCACGTAGCCTACATCAAATGCACTACCCTCATCGATCCTCCTTGTTAACCTCCTCAAAAAATTCAATCAAGTTAGTCAGACACGACCTTCCCTTAACAAATCCATGCTGACTGTCCTTGATCGGTGCCTTTCTAAGTGACAGTTTATCCTGTCCCACAGAATTGATGGAGGATGGAGTCTGGCTGGAGATGGGGTAATGTATCCATTTCAAGTCCACCAGTCTGTCATGTTGGACTGTACTGAGTCCAGGAGCGCAACAGAGTATTTCCTGCCATTTGTCGAGTAGAGCTGTGATATTTATGAACTTGATCTGTTGTTTCTGACCTTCACTGACTGTACTCAAATTCAACATTTCTGTTTTTGCTCCTGTATGCATCCCACAGCATAACTGTATTTCTTTAAAAGATGAAAAAATGGGGGAAAAAAGGGTATGAAGGTGAATCGGATCTCAGGAGAGGCAGGTTACTGACAGATTAAAGGGAAATCAGAAGTTCCAAACAACTTGTTTTTAAAATGCAGAACACTTCAGTATCTGGTTCCCAGCACTAATTTTTTTTAATCATTTCATCTAGAGAGTAAAACCAATTCCAAAGAGGATGGTTTTCTTGTACCTGATGGCATTTAACTGCTTTTGGAGAGAACGTTAACAGCTTCTTGTCATCAGATATTGATGTCAAAAGGCTACCTGCTGCTAAAAATATGTGGGACAAGAGAAATAACCTAGGATGTCTTTGGCATTTGGAGACTTCATAGGTATTTTGCCACTGATTAAACAGTGGGGACATTTCTGCACTCAGCTTATACTTTGCTGAGAGAAAAGAAGCATTTAAAAAGGCTCAGAGCTAGTTTCATATAGTTAGTCCGTTGACATAATTTGGCGATGTAAGGGTATTAATGACTTAGTGTCCTAGATTAGACTTTGAAGAGTTCTATATATTAAATGTCTTTGGAACCTGGAGATTTCCTTTTAACACTGCCAACCTATTAAACCAGGATTTAATTCCTCCTCTCAGGAATGCAGTTGCACGTAAGAAATAAATCTGACCTTCAATTTTTACTACAAATGATGACCCCTGAGGTAATTCCGCTTCAAGAATGGGAAACTAACGTAAAAGTTGTATGCAGCCATAATTTTATGTGTGGTTCTACTCTATATAATTCTACTTGAATGCTATTTTGCCACTCAGGTCCATGCTCACCTCTTGCTAAATTCTCTCTTCAAATCACTACAACCTGCCCACAAAATAGAGACACTAACAACATCTTAACAGCATTCAACACAGTCAACCACTCCACCCTGCGCCTCCATCTTTTCTCTGTCTACCATCTTCAGGAGACAGCCCCTACCTGGTTCCACTCCAAATCTTCCCAATAGAGCCAGCACATTCCCACTAAAGGTTTCTCCTCCTGCCCCTACATGGTCACTACTCGAGAACCTGAAAGATTCCATCATTGGCCCCTTCCTTCACCTGCTACCCCTTGGAGACATTATCCACAGACACAGGATCAGTTTTCATTTGCATGCAGATAAGTCTCTCCTGAACGCTCCACGGCCACCGTTAAAGGTTCAGAACGCTGAAAGCCATCTTATTCGTCTCCCACCAAAGTCTTAAGACCTTTGTTCCCAATTTGCACCCTCCCCCCCCCCCCCCCCCCCCCCCCCCAGCAATTCCTGGTTTATCCACTTAGGTTGCATTGGACATTGTGTAACCTTGGTGTCCTGTTCTATCCAGAGCTGAGCTTCAAACCCCATACTATTCTAGCCATCGCTAAGGCAACATACTTCACCTCATAGCCTATTGTTTTGTGCGTTCAGCCAACTTTTCTAAATCCTCTACTATTTGCTCTTTCCTATGTGAAGCGCTTTTGAGGCATTTTATTGCATTAAAGGTGCTATACAAATGCAAGTTGATTTCTAATTAGTGTTTCCCTCTGGTCTTACTGGCTTATAGCTCCAGTGAGTTGAATTCCACACTCCCCTGTCCCCACATGCACAAGTGAGCAACCTAGTCCAAGGCTTCCATTAGTCTTGAACCATACATTAGGTGTCTAAAAGCTACCCAGTGATTTCTTCTAAATTTTCCTTACTCCCTTTGGGGAGCTCTTTGGCCTCCACTTGTGGAACCTCACAGCAGCCTAGATCAGGATCTCAACGGGAGCGAAGAATTAAACCAGTCTCCCATCGCTCTATGGTGTCGTATGTTGATATTCCACATGTTGCTCCATTATGCTAACCTGTTAATTTTTTTTTTGGAATTGGATAGCAGACCGAAAATAGTACAGAGGATTTGTGGTGGAGCAGTACCTGAGAGCTGCAGCACGCACTGAATGTGGTACTCTTGGGGCAAATAATCTTTTCCTGTTGCTGAAATTCCCTTTGTTAATGCAGTGTGGATTTGCTTCATGGCCAATCATGTTTCTGATGCCAGTTGTGCTGCTGTGGGAAAGCACTACAAGGGAGAAAAGATCTTCACAGAGGCGGGCGGGAAAAGTGTAGGTAGATTCCCCACTGGGCTGCTCTGGTGTGCCTCCTTTGTAGAAGCTCGAACAGTGTAGGTGGAATTCTAGGAGCTGGTGGTCGACCTCTCTCCCTCTATTGATCCAGAAAGACCTTAGAAACCTGAGGGAGAAAATAACCTGAAGGGGCAAGGATTTCAACCAGTGTCATTCTTGAGTACAGTAAAATGCTGAAGATGAGCATTGGAAGCCGGTAATGATGCATAGAGCAGCTGTTGGTTACCGGAAAACTAAAATAATGCTTTTTTAAAAATAAAAAAAAAACCTCACAACTGAAAGTAATTTGACCAAAGCGCTGAGTGATTTTTGAGAGCTTTGTCTGGACTGTTCTGAATATTTCCTAAATTGTTGAGGTGAACTATATTGTTGCTGAATAATTGTTCATCTGACGTTTCCTTTCAATGAAAGAGTAGAAGTTGATTCCGGGCAGCTGTCATTCTGTTTAGTGTGATTTTTCAGTAAGGGTTGTCCTTGTTTCAAAAAAAAATCCTGCTTCTATTCCTCCATCTGCAACTGGTGTAATTTCTCATCAGCTTTGGTGCTGCTTATCTAAGTGAGTGTTAATCTTGTTGGAAGATAATCTAACAATTTTGCATTTAGATTAGAGCTGACCACTCCTTTACCAGATATAATGTTGGCTGTCTGTAATTTATAATTTGTGTATCACAGTTTTGAATGCAATGGGCCCAAAAATACTTGGGCTCACTGGCGGATCCAGGCATATTGGACCCAGTGAACACGCAAATTTGGTGGGAGCTAGAAATGTCGGGCCTCTGTCCAAAATCCTAAATGCAGCCGCTTTGTTCAGAAGTCTGGGGAGGCTGAGCACCTGTCTGCCCTAATGATGGCCCCCTAATGCCAGAGGAAGCAGAACTTGGGTAGGGATTTCCTCTGTCCCGGCCTCACTTCTGGCTAGCAATCTATTTGCCAGAAGGAACTTGCCTTGCAGGTTGCTGAACCAGCAGAAGTGGGGCCCATTTGCAAATCCTGGCCTGGACATCCCTGAATATGCCATAATGTAAAAAAAAAGTCCGGTGGTGCCAGCTGGTTGAGTGGCTTGCCAGCGACACATTTCCCACCTCTTTCTCCCTATTGCAGGTCCCCAGGTCCCACTCGTAATGGCTCAGGCACCTGCCAAAGACATTAAAATGAGTAGATCCAATGGATGCTCTAGTGAGGTCAGGAGTGGAGGACAGCAGTGCCCCTTCCACTGCACTTAAGCAGGCAGAGCAGGGCCAAGAATTTTCGGGGCCAATGACTTTTGCTGGTGGAGCGCCTGCAGTTCAACCACTTCTAGTTTATCATTTGCGGTTGTTCTTTTATCGTGCGGTGCTGTTCTAAGGTTTAATTTAGTTAATGAAATATGGTTTGAAGATAGTATTACTGCATTTTGTCTTAAAACTGCAAGAGGCATAAGAATAAGTAATGTTAATGTGTAGGTCAAAGATCCCAGAATCTCTTAGGTTCTTCCTTCTCTTTTCCAGTCACAGTGAAAAATCTAAACTTAGCCAGATGGAAATATTGCAAGTCTAGAATGATCTTGCAGGTAACAAGGTCAAATCGCAAACCTATTACTGAACCCTGTACGTAATGCCAGTGGAAGTGGCATGTTTAATTCAAAATGTCAAGTAGTTATTTGTGTATCGTAGGCACCCCAGCATCTCCTGAGCAGTACAAGTGGAACTTGATCTCAGAAGAGCATTCTCCACGGTCATGTTAAAAGTAGGAATTGGTTGTGTGCTGTGAGCTCCCATCCACTGGGAACTAGACAATTTGCCAGTAGTGCTTCTTTTGATTTACAACCTGTAAAGGCCATTAAGGAGAAGGGATCTAAATTATTCATCCCTTGACTCGGTGCAAATTCCAAAATGAAAGCAAACGTCATTATATGTTTCCAAAAGGTGCAACAGATGTCCTTGAATCAGAAATACTGTTCACTGACCCAATTTGTGCAGGAAAGGTCAGAGTATCCTTTTTGAAGTTATCAAGTTTGTTATAAAGCATAAATGGATAACAAAGCCTCCTTTGCAGACTGTTAAAACAAAAGGCTCAAGCACTGTCTGCAAGTCCCGATGAAGGCGCCAAGTTTGGCCAGAACCAACTGGTATTTAAGATCACTTCTCCACATTAATGACTGTAAATTGCCTCATGCAGTGAAATAATGCTTTAATTCTAAATGGGCATGACTGTACAAGTGTAATTGAATTCGTAGTCTCCATTCGAAAAGGGCATGAGTTGAGAAGAAGAAAATAAATAATGCGTAATAATTGAAGAGGCTTGCACTGCAGTTGTTGTACACCACATCTGTTGTAGTGTTTTAACTCTCTTGAATACTGAATTTTGAGGTGAGGTGAGGCAAGCTTTGTTGTTTTCCTATGCTGCATTCTTACAGCACCTTTAATGATGAATCTTTCTTTTATTTTATTCTAAGAAAAGAAACCTTGTGAAATAGAAGTCAACAAAAGGACCAACAATTAAAACCATTCTCAAAATATAGACATGGGAATTTCTGCACTTACTGTTCCCCGACCCAAGGAGTAGCGTTCTGCAACTTCTCTAAAGTCTTGGAATATTTATGTATCCAATATTAAATCTTATAAAATAGAATTCCAATTCTTTACATCCCTTCTGACTAACTGGAGAGAGCTCTTGGCTCTGCAAAGAAAACTGTTGCAAATTGGTAGGACCTGCGTTGACCCTCTACCAACACTAGCAGTTGTCATTTGTTACAGACTCTGTACTCTAGAATGCAGAAATCTTGGAGTCTGTTTCTTTCTCTGTAGCTGCAAAAATTAAATGCACATCAAGGAGTTGAAAGTCAATGCATCAAAATTTTTCTTTTTGTAGCTATAAACTAAGGGGGCTAAAAAAAATCAGATTGATGAAGTAACAACAAAAAACTAAGTTTTCTCCACGTTGACTTTTTTTTTGACTTGCATTTCAAATAGGATGTCTGATGTCTTAGTCATTTTGCACACCTGCACATTGAGACTTTTGTTAACATGAAGTGAAGTCCTTTTGATTACCAGTAATTTGTACTTCAAAATTAGAGCCATGGCATATTCTGAATTTACAGACATTTAACTAGAATTGATGTGATTTAAAAGTTTTTAAACTGTTTTGTGTAGCACATATTTTAGTATGACAGCAAAAGGTTGCATTTGTTTGTGGTTGGTGTTTAAGGTTGCTGACTATTGAAGAGGTGAATCTATTATAAATAAATAACCCTACTGCTTTTAAACTGTATCTGCCCAATATATTTTAATCATTGATAAAGAGAAAATCAGTTTACTTGGCCACACTGAATCCATTTTACCATATTTTGCTATGAGTGATTAAGTACAAGTGAACTTGGGAGTGCAGTTTCAAGATAATTCTTATCTGGACAGGATAGTAGGATTTTCAATTGCTTTCAAGTAGAATTTCCATTACTCCATTCTGGTGGTCTCTATCTCTCCTCTTTGCCTAGTGTAGTCAGGCTTTTAATTGTGTAACAGATTGATTATTCCCTGCCTCGATGTAGGACCCAAAATGCCTAACGAGACTCTTTGACAAAATGCAAATCCTGTATTAGAGGTTATTTTGAAAAAATAATGTGAATTGGGGTATATGCCATCTTCCAAAGAGGCATTTCAACACTTTCTGAAGTTGACACAACATTAACATGATATTCATATTTTTTTTTTTAAAAACCTGTCTTCTAGGAAGAAATCTCTGCTTCACAAGCAGATTTTTTTCCCCCTCATTTTCTACACTTCCCTTCTCAGAAGCTGTAGATTCTAGCTGGGAAACAATTCCACTGATGCCAACTACCTTGCAGTACTGGGGTATTGTAGCCATTCTTTATGTATGATCCTCAAAGGTGAATCTTGACAGACTACACCCTGAGGGGCATTACAGCCAAGCACGACCCTGTCCTCACCCCCGAAGTCCACGTATTCACTTCCAGTAGGATTCATCGCGGCGATCACGAGTGGGAATCCTGGCAGATACTGTGGGCTCGATTTTAAAAGTTAAAAACAGATGGGTTAGGGGTGGGGGGTGCATTGAAAATTACCACCTTTTCAGACCCGCCTCCAACCTGCCCATTTTCAGTTTTCACTGGGGCGGGACGAGGGACGGGTGGCCAACCTGCTCCCAGGAGGCGAGTCGGGCCTTTAAACCTTTCAAGATGGCCTCAGGCCTCCATTTTTAACTAATTCCCGATTTCAGCCCCGGGAGGCTGGGATTTCTGGGCCTTCTGTTTTACGCATCGTGAAAGGAGGCAAGAAGGCCAGAGACTGTAGGTAAGTGCCGAGAAAGGTACAGCTTGTGGGCCCAGAGGAGCAGGAGTGCTTCCCCCAGGCCCAACAAACCTACCTGCACCGAACCCACCCGGATCGTGGACCCTCCAACCCCGGTCTTCCCCCACCCAGACACCGATCCTCTGACCCCAATCCCCCACGATGACTCCCGATCCCATTCCCCCATGACTCGTGCCCTCCGCCCCCGCCCCCCACTCCTCCATACAAACAAAGACTTACCTGCAGACTGCCTCTCCCTGGCTGGTCTCCCATCCGACAGAGACCAACTTGCCAATCATCTGGTCAGTCGGACGGGCAACCGACAAAAAAAAAATAAAAGACGTCCTTATGTCAAAATCGTAAGGACGTCCGGGAAACCCCTACTATTGAGTTTCCCGACCTCAAATTGACCCCCCCGCCCCCTTCCTAGCTCCGTTTCAAAATTGAGCCCTGTGTGTCTCTCTCCCCCCGCCCCCCCCATTCTAGCCTTGGAGCACTGAAGTCCATCGTATTGATTCCCACCACTACCCCTGTTCAGATCAACCAAAATTTTGCAGACTGGTGTTTGAAATTTAGACTTTTATGGCAGTGGCAGCTGGTGACCTTTTTAACAGGTGTGGTATGTGCTATGCATGCCTTACCAAGCCAGCTAGTTACCATGGCAGGGTTCCTTCCCTAAAGGACATTAATGAACCAGTTAGGTTTGTACATCAACGTGACCGCTAAATGGTCACTTTTTCTGATACCACTTTTTTATTTCCAGATTTTTTTTAAAACTGAATTTAAATTCTCAAACTGCCATGGTGGGATTTGATCTTGGATTCCCTGAATTATTTGTATAGGCCTCTGGATTACTAGTCCAGAAACATAATTAGTATATAACATCTGTGTTGAATTAGCTGATCTAAGGTGAGGGCAGGATTGGGCTCCACTGTAATATTCTCCATGGACTAATAACTTGTCAGTGCTCACTGTCTAAGTTCATACATGAAGAATGGTCTCTTGGGCAAGGTACCAGATGGCTGCCATTGGCTGTGGAGCCATATATTAGAATAACTTTCAGATTTCTGCAGGGAAGAAAATGAGAGAAACAGAAGAAGTTAGAGATTGAGCAATAATAACCTGCATTTATATCTTTAACATAGTAAACGTCCAGAGACTTTACAGAAACTGGATGGCAAGTAGTAGGAGAATTGTGGCTGCTGGCTGCAAGGCAGGTTTTGAGGTTTCTGAAGATGGAGCGAGAGTTATCCAGGCTGAGGGATTCAGAGAGGGAGTTCCAGACTGTAGGGCCCAGTCAGCTGAACGGTCTGGTACTGATGGAGTGGATGGAAGGTTGAAGGGATACAAAGGAGGATAGAGTCCAAGAGAAGACATGTACTGTTGTGTAAGGCTGGAGGAGGTTTAAAGAGATCAGATGGGGTGAGACCATGGAGGGATTTGTAAACGAATGAGAATTTTGAATAGAATTGGGGGAAACTAATGGAAGTCAATGAGGATTTTAGGGTATGACAGAATGTGGCCTATGGAGTTCTGCACAAGTTGGAGTTTATGTTGGGCGGAACTTGGAAGGCCGGTGAGGAAAGTGTTGGAAAAGTCAAGCCTGGAGATGAAGTTGCGGATGAGGGTTTCAGCAGTGGTGGATGCGGTAACAGTGGAGTTGCTTGATGTAATAATGAGAGGGTGGGGGGGGGGCGGGGTTAAGTATTCTGTAATGATTAAACATGAAGTTTGAAGCTCAGCTTGGGTGAAACAGGACTCTCAGCTTGTTCAGCCTGAAAAAGTATCTGGGTGGGGAATAGATTTGTTAGGATGAGGAGTTTTTAGTTAGACCTGAACAGCGTGACTTTGGTGTTGCCAATATTAAGTTGTAGAACATTCTGGCTTGCTAATAACTTGATGCTGGACAAGCAGTCAGACGGCGCAGTCATCATGGAGTTGTGGGTGATCGTGGAGAGGTATAGTAGGTTGTCCTTGGCATACACATGGTAGCTGACCCCATCCTTCAAATGATACCAGTGGCGGACAGCAAGTAAATGATGAATAGTAGATGGCAAGAATTGATCTTTGCGCCACTCCTGAGGTGACGCTGCAGGAGTAGTGGAAGAGGATGGGATGGTCAAGCATGGAGAGGAAAGAGAAGGATTGCATGTACCATGGTCATGATCACAAGTGATTGTAATTGACTTTGACCGGTAAGGTCTTGGTGCTGTGGGGAGGGCAGCAAGAGATTTGAACATAGAATTGTGGGAGAGGTAAGCATACAGCTGTTTGGTGACAGCATGCTCAAGAGGAAGGAGACTTTAGAAATGGGAGCCTTATTTGATTTGCCTCAAAAGGTGCTAGCTGACATTATGT
Organism: Heptranchias perlo; assembly: GCF_035084215.1. Classification (NCBI taxonomy): domain Eukaryota; kingdom Metazoa; phylum Chordata; class Chondrichthyes; order Hexanchiformes; family Hexanchidae; genus Heptranchias; species Heptranchias perlo. The sequence continues at coordinate 13,416,964 of NC_090329.1, read as the reverse complement.
GGCTTTTCTAAATGACACAGCTGGATTTAATAATTTGGTTAAATTCAGAGAAATAATGGTTTGGATCGCAGTTGGGTCTTATGCATTGTTGATTACCCTCCATGGGGTACGGTAGCATAGTGGTTATGATACTGGACTAGTATTCCAGAGGCCCGGACTAAAATCCGGAGTCATGAGTTCAAATCCCGCCACGACAGCTGGTGAATTTAAATTCAATTAATTAAATTCAATTAATTAAATAAAAACCTGGAATTAAAATACGAGTATCAGTAATTAAACTACTGGATTGTCGTAAAAACCCATCTGGTTTTTAGGGATGTCCTTTAGGGAAGGAAACCTGCCGTCCTCATCCGGTCTGGCCGACATGTGACTCCAGACCCACAGCAATGTGGTTGATTCTTAATTGCCCTCTGAAATGGCCAAGCAAGCCACTCGGTTGTAAAATCTCGCTACGAAAAGTCATAAGAATAAAACCGAACGGACCACCCGGCACCGGACACGACAACGGCAAACCAAGCCCAGTCGACCCTGCAAAGTCCTCCTCACTAACATCTGGGGACTTGTGCCAAAATTGGGAGAGCTGTCCCACAGACTAGTCAAGCAACAGCCTGACATAGTCATACTCACAGAATCATACCTTTCAGCCAACGTCCCAGACTCCTCCATCACCTTCCCTGGGTATGTCCTGTCCCACCGGCAGGCAGACCCACCAGGGGTGGAGGTACAGTGATACAGTCAGGAGGGAGTGGCCCTGGGAGTCCTCAACATTGACTCCGGACCCCATGAAATCTCATGGCATCAGGTCAAACATGGGCAAGGAAACCTCCTGCTGATTACCACCTACCGTCCTCCCTCAGCTGATGAATCAGTCCTCCTCCATGTTGAACACCACTTGGAGGAAGCACTGAGGGTAGCAAGGGCACAAAATGTACTCTGGGTGGGGGACTTCAATGTCCATCACCAAGAGTGGCTCAGTAGCACCACTACTGACCGAGCTGGCCGAGTCCTGAAGGACACAGCTGCCAGACTGGGCCTGTGGCAGGTGGTGAGCGAACCAACACGAGGGAAAAACTTGCTTGACCTCGTCCTCACCAATCTACCTGTCGCAAATGCATCTGTCCATGACAGTATTGGTAGGAGTGACCACCGCACAGTCCTCATGGAGACGAAGTCCCGTCTTTGCACTGAGGACACCATCCAACGTGTTGTGTGGCACTATCACTGTGTTAAATGGGATAGATTCAGAACAGATCTAGCAGCTCAAAACTGGGCATCCATGAGGCGCTGTGGGCCATCAGCAGCAGCAGAATTGTATTCCAGCAGAATTGTATTCCAGCATAATCTGTAACCTCATGGCCCGGCATATTCCTCACTCTACCGTTACCAACAAGCCAGGGGATCAACCTTGGTTGAATGAGGAGTGTAGAAGAGTATGCCAGGAGCAGCATCAGGCATATCTAAAAATGAGGTGCCAACCTGGTGAAGCTACAACTCAGGACTACATGCATGCTAAACAGCGGAAGCAACATGCTATAGACAGAGCTAAGCGATTCCACAACCAACGGATCAGATCAGAGCTCTGCAGTCCTGCCACATCCAGTCGTGAATGGTGGTGGACAATAAAACAACTAGCGGGAGAAGGAGGCTCTGTAAACATCCCCATCCTCACTGATGGCGGAGTCCAGCACGTGAGGGCAAAAGACGAGGCTGAAGTGTTTGCAACCATCTTCAGCCAGAAGTGCCAAGTGGATGATCCATCTCGGCCTCCTCCCGAAATCCCCACCATCACAGAAGCCAGTCTTCAGCCAATTCGATTCACTCCACGTGATATCAAGAAACGGCTGAGTGCACTGGATACAGCAAAGGCTATGGGCCCCGACAACATCCCAGCTGTAGTGCTGAAGACTTGTGCTCCAGAACTAGCTGCGCCTCTAGCCAAGCTGTTCCAGTACAGCTACAACACTGGCATCTACCCGACAGTGTGGAAAATTGCCCAGGTATGTGCTGTCCTCAAAAAGCAGGACAAATCCAATCCGGCCAATTATCGCCCCATCAGTCTACTCTCAATCATCAGCAAAGTGATTGCACTATCGACGACACCTTCCATCAAGCGGCACTTACTCACCAATAACCTGCTCACCGATGCTCAGTTTGGGTTCCGCCAGAACCACTCGGCTCCAGACCTCATTACAGCCTTGGTCCAAACATGGACAAAAGAGCTGAATTCCAGAGGTGAGGTGAGAGTGACTGCCCTTGACATCAAGGCAGCATTTGACCGAGTGTGGCACCAAGGAGCCCTAGTAAAATTGAAGTCAATGGGAATTGGGGAAAATTCTCCAGTGGCTGGAGTCATACCTAGCACAAAGGAAGATGGTAGTGGTTGTTGGAGGCCAATCATCTCAGCCCCAGGACATTGCTGCAGGAGTTGCTCAGGGCAGTGTCCTAGGCCCAACCATCTTCAGCTGCTTCATCAATGACCTTCCCTCCATCATAAGGTCAGAAATGGGGATGTTCGCTGATGATTGCACAGTGTTCAGTTCCATTTGCAACCCCTCAAATAATGAAGCAGTCCGAGCCCGCATGCAGAAAGACCTGGACAACATCCAGGCTTGGGCTCATAAGTGGCAAGTAACTTTCGCGCCAGGCAATGACCATCTCCAACGAGAGAATCTAACCACCTCCCCTTGACATTCAGCGGCATTACCATCGCCGAATCCCCCACCATCAACATCCTGGGGGTCACCATTGACCAGAAACTTAACTGGACCAGCCATATAAATACTGTGGCTGCAAGAGCAGGTCAGAGGCTGGGTATTCTGCGGCGAGTGATTCACCTCCTGACTCCCCAAAGCCTTTCCACCATCTACAAGGCACAAATCAGGGGTGTGATGGAATACTCTCCACTTGCCTGGATGAGTGCAGCTCCAACAATACTCAAGAAGCTCGACAGCATCCAAGATAAAGCAGCCCGCTCGATTGGCACCCCATCCACCATCCTAAACATTCACTCCCTTCACCACCGGCGCAGTGGCTGCAGTGTGTACCATCCACAGGATGCACTGCAGCAACTCGCCAAGGCTTCTTCGACAGCACCTCCCAAACCCGCGACCTCTACCACCTAGAAGAACAAGAGCAGCAGGCACATGGGAACAACACCACCTGCACGTTCCCCTCCAAGTCACACACCATCCCAACTTGGAAATATGTCGCCGTTCCTTCATCGTCACTGGGTCAAAATCCTGGAACTCCCTAACAGCACCGTGGGAGAACCTTCACCACACGGACTGCAGCGGTTCAAGAAGGCGGCTCACCACCGCCTTCTCAAGGGCAATTAGGGATGGGCAATAAATGTCGGCCTCGCCAGCGACGCCCACATCCCATGAACGAATAAAGAACAAAAAAACTTGAGCTCATCCAAAATTCTACTGCCTGTATCCTAACTCGCAACGAGTCCCATTCACCCATCACCCCTGTGCTCACTGACCTACATTGGCTTCCAGTCCGGCGATGCCTCGATTTTAAAATTCTCATCCTTGTTTTCAAATATCTCCATGGCCTCCTCATGTGGCTCGTAGTTTAATTTTATTCTGATAACACTCCTGTGAAGTGCCTTGGGACGTTTTTACTACATTATAGATGCTATATAAATGCAAGTTGTGTTGATTACAATGAATTTTGGATCTTTCATCAGCTTGTACAAACTAACAGTGATGAAGCAAAGATGTGAAGTTATTGTTGTGCTGTTCTGATGCTTGAAATTCATAACAGTTCTGTAAAACAAATCACAATTCAGCCTTGCCTTGATTGAAACTGTAATGTGGGTGCAAATTCATTTGTTTTAAAAAATTCCCCAGACCATTATGCTAAATCAGTGTAAGCAACTATACAACTTTAATTAAGGAAGCAATTTTCACTTCAAGATGCAGTTGCTAAGAGAATGAACTGTTCAATTAAAAAAAATTCTAGGTATGGTTATTGCCCATTAACAGGAATGACATAGTGGTATTAATTAAACATTTAGCAGGGTCTGCTATCCCATTTTTTTCAAGGATACATTAGACAGGTTCTGTTAATAATGAAAATGTTAAATAAATTGAGTAAGCATGAATAATCAGTTTCTTGGTGTCATATTAGCAAAACACTCTGTTTTCTTGCACCAAGTCCTGAGTTATTGTGCCTCATACCATCATTTCAGTTGAGTCCAAAAGAGTAAAATGCAATTTTCTGGCCTGAGTAATGTGGTGGAACCAAAAACAAATGTTGGTTTTATTGAGCGTTACAGATTGATTTCTGTGAAAGTAGAAAGCTGTGCTGTTGTTGGATGTGATTGTATGGTAATAATTCATGTGAAGGAGTACAAAAGTTTGTAAAATTAAATGTAACGAATAGAGTGGCAAGATATCCCAATTTTACTCCGTCATCACCCCCTCCTCAAAAAACCTATCCTTGACGCCTCTGTCCTTGCAAACTACCACCCCATCTCCAACCTCCCTTTCCTCTCCAAAGTCCTTGAACGTGTTGTCACCTCCCAAATCCATGCCCATTTTTCCCACATCTTCATGTTTGAATCCCTCCAATGAGGTTTCTGCTCCTGCCACAGTACTGAAACGGCCCTTATCAAAATCACAAATATATCCTGTGTGACTGTGACGATGGTAAACTATCCTCCTCATCTTTCTCGACCTGTCTGCAGTCTTTGACATGGTTGACCACACCATCCCCCTCCAACACCTCTCCTCCGTCGTCCAGCTGGGTAGAACTGCGCTCGCCTCGTTCCGTTCTTATCCAGTCATAGTCAGAGAATCACCTGCAATGGCTCCCACATCATTACCTCTGTTGTCCCCCAAGGATCTATCCTTGGCCCCCTCCTATTTCTCATCTACATGCTGCCCCTCGGCGACATCATCTGAAAACACAATGTCAGATTCCACATGTACGCTGACAACATCCAGCTCTACCTCACCACCACCTCCCTCAACCCCTCCACTGTCTCTCATTTGTCACACTGCTGGTCCGACCCTGAGATTACCTTCCGACCACACATTCGCTCCCATCACCAAGACCGCCTACTTCCACTCCGTGACATAGTCAGTCTCCGCCCCGCCTCAGCTCATCTGCTGCTGAAACCCTCATTCATGCCTTTGTTACCTCTAGACTTGACTATTCCAATGCTCCCCTGGCCAGCCTGCCATCTTCCACCGTCCATAAACTTGAGCTCATCCAAAACTCTGCTGTCCATATCCTAACTTGCACCAAGTCCTGTTCACCCATCACCCCTGTGCTTAATGACCTACATTGGCTCTTGGTCCGGCAAAACCTTGATTTTAAAAATTCTCATCCTTGTTTTCAAATATCTCCATGGCCTCGCCCACCCCACCCCCCCAGCTCTGTAACCTCCTCCATCCCTATAACCCTCTGAGATCTCTGAACTGCTCCAATTCTTGCCTCTCCTGCATCCCAGATTTTAATCATTCCACCATTGGCGGCCATGCCTTTAGCTGCCTAGGCCCTAAACTCTGGAATTACCTCTCTAAACCTCTCCACCTCTCTCTCGCTTCCTTTAAGTCACTCCTTAAAACCTACCTCTTTGACCAAGCTTTTGGTCACCTGTCCTAATATCTCCTTATGTGGCTCGTGTCAAATTTTGTTTGATAATCGCTCCTATGAAGCACCTTGGGAAGTTTTACTATGTTAAAGGCGATATATAAACACAAGTTGTTAAGTGTAACAATTGTTTTGATTGTCTTAAGAGCTTTGGAGTTCACCATGCCCCTCCACCTCCAACTTCTTTGGAGCTCCAATCTGGTTGAGTAATGTTCCTGACATCATATTCAACAGAAATTTATTATCTAAGGAATTTTCCAGAGTTCTAGGTAAATACCACTTGGGACAACTTGCAGACAGGTTTGTTGGAGAAGTTTGTGGTCAAATGGTGAGCAGCTGAAGTTTACCTATCTCCGTTGCAAATTAGAGAATTACATTCCTATTGTTTTCTTATCATTCTTTGGGATGTGGGTATTGCTGGTAAGGCTGGCATTTATTGATGACCCCTAGTTGCCCTTGAGAAGGTGCTGGTGAACCTTTTTGAACTGCTGGAGTCTGTGTGGTGAAGGTATTCCCACAATGCTGTTCGGTAGGAAGTTCCAGGATTTTGATTCAGCAGCAATGAAAGAACAATGATATATCTCCAAGTCAGGTTGGTGTGTGACTTGGAAGGGAACTTGGAGGTGATTGTGTTCCCATGCACCTGCTGCCCTTGTCCTTCTAGGTAATGGAGGTCACAGGTTTGGAAGGTGCTGCTGAAGAAGTCTTAAGAATTTGCTGTCGTGCATCCTGTAGATAGTACACCCTGCAGCCAGGGTATGCTGGTGGCGAAGGGAGTGGATGTTTAAGCTGGTGGATGGGGTGCCGATCAAGCGATCTGCTTTGTCCTGGATGATGTTGAGTTTCTTGAGTATTGTTGCAGCTGCACTCATCCAGGCAAGTGAGATTATTCCATTACACTCCTGACTTGTGCATTGTAGGTGGTGGAGTTGACTTTCTGGTCAATGGTGACCCCCAGGATGTTGATAGTTGGGGTCTCGTCTATGGTGATGCCATTGAATGTCAAAGAGAGGTGTTTAGATGCTCTCCTGTTGGAGTTGGTACTTGTGTGGACGCAAATGTTACTTTCCACTGATCAGCCCAAGCCTGGATATTGTCCAAGTCTTGCTACATGCGAGCATGGGCTGCTTCATTATCTGAGGAATTGTGAATGGAGCTGAGCACTGTGCAGTCATCAGCTTACACTTCTGACCTTATGCTGGAGGGGAGGTTACTGATGAAGCAGCTGAAGATAATTGTGCCTAAGATGCTGCCCTGAGGAGCTCCTGCCGTGATGTCTTGGGGCTGAGATGATTGGCCTCCAACAGCCACAGCCATCTTCTTTTGTGCCAAGTATGACTCCAGCCACTGGAGAGTTTTCTTCGTGGTCCCTATTGACTTTAAATGCTGCCTTGATGTCAAGGGCAGTCACTCTCACCTCACCTCTGGAATTCAGCTCTTGTGTATAAGTTTGGACCAAGGCAGTAATGAGGTCTGGAGCCGAGTGATCTTGGTGGAAGTTAACCAAACATCGGTTGGCAGGTTATTGGTAAGTGCCGCTTGATAGCACAGTTGACGACTCCTTCCATCGTTTTGCTGATGATTGGGAATGGGCTGTTAGGACGGTAATTGGCCATGTTGGATTTGTTCTGCTTTTTGTGGACAGCACATACCTGGGCAATTTTCCACATTGTTGGGTAATTCTGCAGCAGAGGTCTTCAGCACTGAGGTAATGATTCAATCAGATTCAAGATTGAAACAAACTAGAAAGATTAATTTTATGAGGTGATAAGAAGAAAAAAAATCTGCATCCTTAATCCTTTTGTCTCAGCCAAGATTTAGATCAGTTAAATGAAAAGCAGATGCTCATGAACACAGTTTGATTTCTAATTTACAAAAGCACATATGGTACCATTGGAGATCAAGGGAGGTGTACTTTAATCTTAAACAGGATTGTATGAACATCTGAGAAACGATAAACGTTTGAGAGAAAGCATTGAGACTGCTGAAAGCAAAAAGGTTGAGATAAATATTGGTAAATTAAAAATTTATCAGAGGGGAAGAGACTTTAAACAGAAAATATATTTTCTTCCTTTCCAGAGAAATATTAAAAATCAGATACATATAAAGTGAGGGTTCATTATTAATCTGTCTCATGAATTCTTGTTCATGTTCATAAATGTCATTACTCTAAACAGCTGCATCCTATTGAGTCAGTATTTGACTCGTCACTAATGAAAGTTCTCGATTCTACAGTTCATTAAAAAAGTTATAGATTTTTAAAAACGCAGTTTAATTATACACGAGAGCTGTACTCTGATTCTGGCTTGTAAGCCTACATAGCCTTTAACCCTAAACTGTCAAAACTCCAGTCAATGAACGGAACATTTTTTTAAGCAACTCGCTGGATAGCTGAGTTTTTTCTAAGAATATGTGGCAAAATACTTCTTTCAGGTTTGGCCTAAACAGTCTTTCATATGGATCATATGAGACTAAAATTATCCTAGATTATGGTCTTGTAGATAGGACATCCGTGCCCAGTAGTGGAGCTGACTTTGTAGTGCCTGCTGCTACTTTTTGCTGCAAAGGCCAACATTTTGCAGTAGTTAAGAGCTCTTTTCTCTAATTTGATTTTAGTATTTTAGCATGGAGGCAGATTTTGCAGAGGACCCCAGCTAATCAAGGCAGACTTCCAACTCCCATAAGACATTATGTTTGTTGCTTCTGTTATTGGATTGCTTTTCCTAGCTCTGAATGGCTTGAGAGTGGTTTCTGGTATTGGACCACCACTGTAAAAACCAAGTGTACTTTTCAGCCAAGCATTTTTGGTTTTGAGTTTTACTGAGAAAGAACGAACTTGCATTTATATAGCGCCTTTCATGACCTCAGGACGCCCCAAAGCACTTTACAGCCATTTAAGTACTTTTGAAATGTAGTCACTGTTGTAATGCAGGAAACCCGGCAGCCAATTTGCAAGGTCCCACAAACAGCAATGTGATAATGACCAGATAATTCATTATTTTTTAGTGAAGTTGGCTGAGGAATAAATATTGGCCAGGACACCAGGGAGAACTTTCCCCCTGCTCCTCTTCGAAATAGCATCGTGGGAACTTTTACGTCCACCTGAGGGGACAGACGGGGCCTCGGTTTAGCGTCCCATCCGAAAGACTACACTGAAGTGTCAGCCTCAGTGCTCAAATCTCTGGAGTGGAGCCTACAACCTTCTGACTCAGAGGCGAGAGTGTTACCACTGAGCCACAGATGGCACCTTAACCTAGTAGTGTAGCGCAAATACCTGTTCCAGTTACTATTACAGAATTCTACCTAATAAATTTTAATTACTTAAAAGGACAGTCTTTTCATTCAGTCTATGATTCCGGCAAAGCTGAGGGATTTAGCATTGAGTGCACCATTTCCATAGATTTGATCAACACCAGGGTAGTTGGTACATAAGTTTCTTTTTGCCCAGAGCATTTTTCCTCTCTCAATTCAGACAGTTGAAAGTCTATAGGCAGGTGATTCATTCCAGAAGGGATTTCACATGTATGGCGGTTCCTATCTACCCAAAGTCACCATCCTGATTTAAGGTTGGGATAATTAGAGATAGTTTTCTTACAAGAAAAGTGATTACAATTTTTTACATCAGGAGAAATGTTGAATAGGATAATAGAAAGGTGAGTAGCTCCTCTACAGAATTCTCTTGATTCTCTTACGATTTTACATCAAAGACCATAACTAAATGGAAGTTACCTAAATTGGTCTTCAGTGATGTGAAAAGGTAAGAAAGGGTCGGGTAATTTCAAGTTGTCAATACTGTTGCTAAGGGGCAATCAGCTTCCTGTTTTCTTCATAGGGGGCTTGTAGCTTAGATTTACAGTTAGCCTATTCTGAAATATTTAAGGATGCCATTCCTCTTTTGAATAGCTTGATGGATTTTAAGAAGGTTGCAGATCTTGATCATGGAATCTGTTGTTTCTATTCAATCTGCACGTTCAATAAGATTGTTTTTTTTTGCTTTTCTACCTATCTCCTGAAGGCACTGACTCTTACTGGGATATGGCTGTATAGGTACTTTTCCAAAGTGCAATTCATCGACAGTGAATGCTGGCAGGCTATCTGACCATGGGGGAATGTCACAGTCAAGCCCAATCCTGTCCACTGGCCTTTAAGATGCCTACTTTCCAGCAGAGGTCACAGGATAATCAGGATTAGGAACACTGGCTAACTTTCCTCTCCCTAACCAGGGGCTCCAAATAGAACTGTAGTGCCTCTACTACCACATCAATTGTAATCAGAGGCTTAGGGCGTAATTTTAGCCTGGGATCAGGGTGGTGGAATTCTGGTCGGGAAACCCGGAAGTACAGGTTTCCCAAACTTCCTTACGATTGTGACGTAAGGGCGTCATTTTTTTTCTTTTTTTGCCGGTTTCCCGCCCGATAGGCCAGCCTGATTGACAGGGGATCAGGGGTCGGTCATTGGGGAGGGGCGCCATCGTTGGTGTGGGTCGGTGATAGTTTGGTCGTGGGAGGGGGGGGTCGCTGCACATAGGCTTGTTGGGCCTGGGGGAAGCACTCCTGCTCCTCTGGGCCCGCAAGCTGCGCTATAAAAGCACTTACCTTCAGGCCTTCTCGCCTCCTTTCTCACTGTGTGAAGGAGAAGGCCTGGGAACCCCGGCCCTCAGAGGCTAAAATCAAAAAAACTTTGAAAATGGAGGCCCACAATCCCTAAAAGTTTTTAATGCCTGATCCGCCTCCCGAGAGCGGGTTGGTGTTCCGCCCCCGTGAAAACCGGAAATGGGCGGATTGGGGACGGGTTTTAGATTTTAGCAATTTTTACTCCCCCGCCCCCAACCCACAGTTTTTCCAGGCTAAAATCATGCCCTCTGAATTCAACCTGGCCCTTACAAGTGGTGTAATTCTGGCGCACAATGCCGTTATCATCTGGCCCATTGGAGCAGCTGGAGACTGGAGGGGCTCGATTTTCACTTGACCCCTTTCGTCAGGCGGGCGCAGTGCCTGATTAAGTTCCCCGACAGACCGAGCCATTTTCATGGTTGGGCTTCATTAAAATAAAATCGGTGAGCTACCAGTGCTATAAGAGTTTCAATTTAAAGGGGAAGGCCAGGTTGGGTGGAAGGTTCAGCAGAAGGTGGGAAGATTTTTGTGGAGCCAGATTATTCATGCTCTTCAACCCAGAAAATTCTTAACACTCAACATGTGGCAGCTTAGGAATGGCCTCCAGCGAGCCCTTTAAGGACTGCTGGTTTGCCCATTTTACATACAGTTCCAGTGGACTGGGTTTGCACGGTATTTGTGTTTCAAAATTGTATCGGGGTACTATGTATGTCATACAACCCTGACTTGAATGCATTAATGAGACTCCCTCGCGGACACCTATTTCCTGGCCTGCTTTGATTTCGGGCTCATTATTGCCCCACTCCCTCCAAACAAAAAACAGGGCAGTAGAGAAACCAAATCCGGCCCCTGGATCTAAGTAACAATCACCTGAAGGTAAAAGTTCTGATGAACTGTCATCGACCTGAAACGTTAACTCTGTTTCTCACTCCACAGTTGCTACCTGACCTGTTTGCCAGCATTTTCTGATTTTATTTCAGATTTTCAGCATCTACAGTATTTTGCTTATGTTTTAGTGTTTAAATCACCTGAGGATGTTGTTAAGGGGTAATTAAATGGAATGTTGCCCAGTTCTATCTATTGGTCCTTTCCCGCGGGGACACATCAGTATTATTCCTCTTCCTTTTCTCCTCCCTTCCCAATTGATATTATTTAGTGGAAGTATACAAGAACTTTACATCAATTTTTAGGTAACTAAATCCAAGATATTCTGTATCATATATGCATTTTCCCTGTGATTTAGAATTATCATTCTAGTTCTTAGATTTGCTTGTATAATGCATAGCAGGGAACAAATCTGTAATCTAATTTCAGGAGTTACAGCTTCAACCCTGAGTTTAGGTAACAGCCTTGAAAGTAATTCTCTCCTATATTTTTTGTTAAATGTCCAGGATTTGAAATTCTAGTTTTAATCTTATGTTTTCACCAGTGGTCCTATATCTGAAAACCATGCAAATTCAAGAACTTGTTGACTTGTCTCATGTCAGCAGTGATATTTAAGAATGGTGGTATGGGTTTGTACTTTTGGATACAAATACTTTATCTCATCAATAATAAGTAGTGTATCTTCAGTTTAATTTTTGTGATTTTTTTTTGGACGCTTTAAAGTTTTCCTTGACACTCGCAGATATTAAAGGTATTTATAATGCCATTATAGCTTAAAAACTGTTGGTGATCCTTCATGGGAAGCCTGGCAGCTAAATGCTCTCTTTGCCAAAGTAATGGCTTCTGTTATGCATCCTTGGAGACCTGAAGTTAACTTCCACTTAAAATGGAGCTTAAAAATAGTTTCATGCATAGTTACTCCGTAAAGAAACATTTGTGGGATCTCACTATTATCAATTGCCAGCAAATGCTCTGATCGGTTGTGATCAATAGAAACACGCAGTACCTCGAGTCTCATTAGCAGGTCGCATCATACTGGGTTGCTCCACTATCGGTCCAATGTTTGTAATCAAACTACTGACTAAAAATTCTGAAAGTTCAATAGATTGTTTTACACAATCTTGGCCTTTGAAAAGGTCTTTGATTCTGTCCATTGCTAGGCTGACACTGAGAGTGTGCCACCAAAGGATCTGCAACATTTCAATTGTACGGTAGCACCACTGACTGTATTCACAGTGAAAACCAACTGACCAATATGTTCTGCAGTAGGTCTGGTGCTCGAGAACATGTTACGGCCCCAGATAGCTATGGAATTATGCACTGAAATATGACTGAATAATGGCAGGTCATGGCTTTATCACAGATTTGTGCTTCACTGGTGAAGTAATTTTTTTTACTAAAAATGACTAGCAGCTGCCAGAGCCCCTCAGTTATCAATCGAAAGAAACTACCAGCATTGATGTGAAAATCAGCTGGGCTAAGATGAAAGCAATGCATTTCCATCAACAGCCTTCATCAGCTTCTTGTCTGCAAGTTGGAAATAATACTTGACAACTGCATTGAACAATTTATACAACTTGGTAGCAACATTCATATAACAACGGCACCATTGAAGTAAAGCAAAGGATCGATCATGGCATACCTCATGTCTTCAACAATACCTGTGGCAGAGTACAATAGCCAGCTTGCAAACTTATGGTCGAATCTTTCATGGTATCATACCACCAACACTGCTGTATGATGCCAAAGCTTGGACTCTGGTTAGGGCCTTTGGTCTGTGATGTTTATACCATCTACTCGGCAGCAACGGGGAGCAAAGCATCACAAGTGTTGCCATCTGATCAATTGTCTCTGATGCTGGTTAAGATGTTCTACTTGCCGTTCAACAATCCCTGAAGGTAGTAGTCAACCTGACCATTTCTTGCCAACCTGTAACCACCAGAATGGAAGCTTCCCCAGGAGTGGTGACATGCTTGCTGGGCTGATCCTCAACTCAGCATACACCAAGACTCATTCTGCATACTACCTGGTCAACATGGCTCAGGATAGAAGTGCCTGACATCATCGTTTTTCCGAAATGATCGTATGGCCATGTAAACTTGACTTCATTTCCTTTGACTCTTGCTAGTAACTGTCCCGAGATGTCATAACATTTGCACTTGACTATTATCAAAAATGTCTAAATTCTGTGTCTAATTTAATATAGTATGATATAGTTTAGCTTCTAAAGCAATTATGATTTATTTTGATTCAATATTCACGGTAGTCAAATAATTTTGACTTGTTCTGGAGATATTTTCTGTCTGAAAAAACTATCTTTTGTCATGATTACAACTTGCACTGACAATATTGTTTTTCACTAGCATTGCAGAATCAGCATTTGTACAGTGTATAGGCAGAGTGTCATATTTCAGTTTCATACAGGTTGAAATATCTCACATGGGTTGCTAAAAGTTGAAAACTAAGTTGGGTTTAATTTGAGGGTTTTCAGTAAGAATTCAGGTTTTTTTTCACCATTCTGTTGGAGGGGAGGGAGGGAAAAGTGTGGAAAAGTATTTTGGTTCTATTGCTTGATTGTTCATTCCCCAGTCAAGCAATAGTGCACTCTAAAGTCTGACTGCTTTTTAGCATACTTGTATGCGATTCAGAATTTTCATGTCTGTTTTCATGGTGTCAGTGATTCATGCTTTCGTACAGTTCCAGTCACCCATGTGACCATTCTTCAAGTGTGGGCCTGGGCACTGAGTATGCAACAGCTATTAAATCGTGTGGGCCATTACAGTCAACCCTATCCCCATGTGGTGTCCTTCTAGCAAGGTTGCTTTATAGAGATCTGGAATCGGGTTCTTTCTGCCCTCCCTCCACGTCACTCCCCCAGCTCCCCCCTTGAACTACTGCCCGTGGCTACAATATACTGAACTATTGGGGCAAGAAGTAGCTTTCAAGGGCAAACTACATATGTACTGAGGTAAATATATTGACATGTTAATCGAAACTTGATCATATTTTATTTTTATTTGACTTTAGATGTTGTTTGTTTGGCACAACCTACTGTTCAGGATAAAAAGTGCATCCTTCCATTTACTTGCCAACAGATGTTCTAAGCAGCCATCAAAGCTTACACTATGTCTGTTTTTCTCCCATCAAGATACTCCTATTGAAGCTCCTGTTGCTAATGGCAATGCTACTGCATGTACAACCTTGAACGAAGACCTTGATATTTTTGGCCCCATGGTTTCCAATCCTCTTCCAACATCGGACACACAGTTACACCAGGTAAGCTTTGAGCATTATCATGTGGTCTGTTTGCTAGGGAAAACAAGGGAATATGTTTGCAGGTTTCCTACATCATCTGTTCCTTTAATTACCGGAGGTTGTTATTCACTTCACTTGACAAGTGATTAACTCAGAGTTTATGTATTGTGCTGACTACTCTTTAAGTTGCATAATTTTGCAGCATTTTGGATTTTGTTCACCTATAGTACTTGAGGCAGAGCAGGTTTATGGCACATTGTTTTAGTATAATGTGTGTGGTGTGACCTTTTGCTGAGAAGTCCTAGCAGCTGATTTATGATAGGTTGAGGTGGGAAGACTGAATTAGTAACAGTTAAGCTCTCACTCCTGGAGATGGCCAGTACTGTTAGAAACTATGGTGCAGAGGAATCTGAATTTTTTTTTTCCACCTTTATTATTTGAGCAGAGACTTTTTCTGTTCTCCCAAATCATGCAGCCAAGAGGTACATTCTAGTCCTAGTCCATCTCCACTGCCACTCTCAACCAGCAGGTGAAGGGGTGCAGCTCGGACAAGACTACAGCTATTTCTACCCTCCCTGTGCATGGGGAAGCATCTGGCCTCAACTTTCTGCTTCCTCACTATGTTCCTACCTTTTTAATAGGATGAGATTTGGAATTGCTCTGACGTTGACCCAAGTCGGTGTTGCTGGTTGCTTAACTGAATGGCAGGACATGGATTCACACTTTCAATTTCCCATTCAGTGAATTCCTTATTTATCTTAGCTGTATTGTCAGGGAGGTGCTGAGTTGCGATGTGATGTTTTCCCATCTGGGGGTAAAGAGTGATAGAGGAAACCAGAAATGGAGTCAGTTTGACCATTGACATGCACCTGGCAACGTTGGTCGCTACTAGCAGGTCGCCAATTCTGCCTCGTGATTTTTTTTTTCTCCCTGCCTCCCCCCTGCCCCCCAAGTTGAAGGTACTGTCTTTTACTGCCATACCATAGTACTACCTCATTATTAAGGCAGTACACCAGGAGGACTGGTTAGCAGCAATACAATGACAACTACTTGCATTTATGTAGCGCCTTTAACATAGTAAAATGTCCCACGGCACTTCACAGGAATGTAATCAGACAAAAATTAACACTAAGCCAAAGAAGGAGACACTAGGACAGGTGACCAAAAGCTTGGTCAAAGAAGCAAGTTTTAAGGAGGGTCTTAAAGGAGAAGAGAGAGGTGTAGGAGAGAGGTATAGGGAGGGAATTCCAGAGCTTAGGACCTAGACAGTTGAAGGCACGGCTGCCAATGGTGGGATGAAGGAATTGGGAATGGACAAGAGGCCAGAGTTGGAGTAATGCAGAGTTCTCGGATAGTTGTTACGCCGGAGGAGGTTAGAGGGATAGGGAGGGGCGAGGCCATGGAGGGATTTGAACACGACGATGAGAATTTTAAAATTGAGGTGTTTGAGGACCTGCAACCAGGGTAGGTCAGCGAGCGCAGGTATAATGGGTGAACGAGACTTAGTGCGAGTTAGGATACAGGAAGCAGAGTTTTGGATGAGCTTAAGTTTATGGAGTATGGAAGGTGACAAGCTGGCTAAGAGACCATTATAATAGTCGAGTCTGGAGGTAACAAAGACCATGGATGAAGGTTTCAGCAGCAGGTGGGCTGAGGCAGGGGTGGAGACGTGCAATATTATGGAGATGGAAGTAAGCAATCTTGGTGATGGAGCGGATATGTGATCGGAAGCTCAGCTCAGGGTCAAAATAGGATGGCGAGGATACGAACAGTCTGGTTCAGCCTAAGACAGTGACCAGGGAGGGAGGTAACATTCGTGCCAGGCAATGATCATCTCCAACAAGAGAGAGTCTAACCACCTCCCCATGACATTCAACGGCATTGCCATCGCTGAATCCCCTACCCATCAACATCCTGGGGGTCACCATTGACCAGAAACTTAGCTGGACGAACCACATAAAAACTGTGGTTACAAGAGTGGGTCAGAGGCTGGGTATTCTGCGGCGAGTGACTCACCTCCTGACTCCCCAAAGCCTTTCCACCATCTACAAGGCACAAGTCAGGAGTGTGATGGAATACTCTCCACTTGCCTGGATGAGTGCAGCTCCAACAACACTCAAGAAGCTCGACACCATCCAGGACAAAGCAGCCCGCTTGATTGGCGCCCCATCCACCACCCTAAACATTCACTCCCTTCACCGGCGCTCCATGACTGCAACGTGTACCATCCAAAGCAACTGCAGCAACTCACCAAGGCGGCTTCGACAGCACCTCCCAAACCCACGACCTCTACCACCTAGAAGGACAAGGGCAGCAGGCACATGGGAACAACCTGCACGTTCCCCTCCAAATCGCACACCATCCCGACTTGGAAATATATCGCTGTTCCTTCATCGTCACTGGGTCAAAATCCTGGAACTCCCTACCTAACAGCACTGTGGGAGAACCTTCACTACACTGACTGCAGCAGTTCAAGAAGGTGGCTCACCACCACCTTCTCAAGGGTAATTAGGGATGGGCAATAAATGCTGGCCTTGCCAGCGACGCCCACATCCCATGAACGAATAAAATAAAGGGTGGAATCGGTTTCTGGGGAATGGAGTTTGTGGCTGGAGCCAAAGATGATGGCTTCGGCCTTCCCAATGTTTAATTGGAGGAAATTTTGGCTCATCCAGGACTGGATGTCGGGCAAGCAGTCTGATGGCAGATGAGGGGTCGGGAAAGGTGGTGGTGAGGTACAGCTGGGTGCCATCAGCGAACATGTGGAACCTGACTTGTGTTCTCAGATGATGTCGCCGAGGGGCAGCATGCAGATGAGAAATAGGTGGGGGCCGAGGATAGATCCTTGGGGGACTCCAGAAGTAATAGTGTGGAGGCAGAAGAGAAGCCATTGCAGGAGATTCTCTGGCTATGACTGGATAGGCAAGAGTGGAACCAGGTGAGGGCAAACCCACTCAGCTGGCCAGCAGAGGGAGAGGCATTGGAGAAGGATGGTGTGGTCAAGATATGTGATTGTGGGAAAGATGGGCACGGATTTGGAGGTGACAACATGTTCATGGCATTTGGAGAGGGAAGGAAGTTTGAGATGGGGCTGTAGTTTGCAAGGTCAGAAGGGTCAAGGGTGGGTTTTTTGAGGAGGGGGTTGATAACAGCAGATTTTAAAGGGCAATACCTGAGGAGAGGAAACTCTTCACAATATGAGCTAGCATGGGGGCCAGGAAGGGAAATTGATTGGTCGTCAGTTTAGTCATTTAAAAGGTGCCTACTTCCTTATTGCCGTATAAGAATGTCACTGAATGTTTCTCAGCTTTGCCCCTGGAATCTGAATCTATCAGTACAGCCTTTTAGCTTTTCCTCAGGGCCGACAGTTTTTACAATGCTTGTCTGTCGTAACAGCACAACTTAAGATGCAACGCTCGCTTGTGTAGCCACACCTGCACGATTTGCTCATCAGAACCCCTTGCCTGTAATCTGTGTGTATAAGTACAGCAAACATTGAATACTATTCAGGAGCTGTGCTTTATAGTCAGTTTCAAGAAGTTCTAACTCTGCATCTGTGTTTGGGTCCTTCGTGGGGCACCCATTGATGTCCCTCTTATACAGTCCATTTGCAAATTGTGTCCAGTCAAGCCTTCATTAATTCCCAATTGGGACCTTAATGTCTTTGGCAGATCAGTTACAGTAACTAATGTGGCACCTCTGTCGGGGACCCTCACTTCCTGAAATGTACAACTGTGTTGTGCTCCTATGGTGTGGAGGATGCCTGATGCTTCCTTCACACACTACAATGATCTCACCATCCATCCTCTGCAGGGGTGTTGGCCTGGGGCTAAGAATTAGCTTAATTTTAACGATAAGTTTAACATTATTATGATTCTATGATTATGACACATTAATGTGTAGCAAGTCCTGTAGTGTGTGGAGAATACAAACCATTTGAAGAATGAAGACCCTACTATCTAGGTAATCTTTTCTGGCACAGTCTATCGTTGTGACCCTGAAAACAGCTGATTTTGTTTTCAGCTTATACCTCCCAGAAATGGAGTTAAGATCCCAAAACACCCCTTGGAGATGAGATTTTCCATCCCCCTCTTCTGAATTTAAACCACGGTTGAAAAAAATTAAAGGATCTCATTATATCCACCATGGTCCCTTGATTTGCAACTTTAAAGCTAGCTTATTTTGAGCATTTGGTTTTGTGTGGGGATTGTATAAAAGGGGTGCATGAGTGCACCATTATTAACTTTTATTTCTGATCATGTTGGTGCCATGTTTGGTGAAACTGATGTACTTCATGTTTTGAAGGAACTGGGTTCAATGTTTAACTCTCGACTGTAATATTACTAATGAAATGTAATCATTTACCTGCTAATATGTAGCTTCTTCACTTGCTTGACAAGGCAGACAGTTGGAATGTTTGTTTGATTTTTGTTTTTTTTAATGGGTGTAGGGTTAAAAAGAACATTTGGCTGTCTCATAAGAAATTGTCTCTCAAATAAAACTGTGCTTCTCATCAGCTCAGCATGAAACCCTATTGTGACTGGCAGTTGTGTGGGAGTCTGCAACTTGCTTGTCTGCCCTCCCAACTGTGGGAGGATGCGTGGGGGAAAAGAGGCTTTGATTTAAAAATTGGCAAGATTAAGGAAAATGGAAATAAAATGTGACCCTGTGCTGACAGAATTTGCCATTTGGTACCATAGGAGTTGCATAAAAATGAACACCTAAAGTTTAATTTGAATTATCCTGAGGTAATGAAAATTGATGCAAATGTTTCAGCGAAACATCTGCACCAGCTGCAGATTTCAGCCTAACTGGGTATGTTTCCAAAAAAAGGTATGAAGGAAAAGCGTCATCAGTCTGTAAAACCTAGCTTACAACCCATAATCTAAAATGCTTGAAATGTATTCACAGCCCAGTATTCCTCTGAATTTTCTCTCCAGAAGATTGCTTTCGTTCAGTGGTCCACGGCCTCTCTAAATTTAAATAAACTCTCAATTGGTCAATCACTTTCACATTGTGTAACTCAAAGTAATGTATTTCAGCTGCTGAATCTTTTCAATTCTTTTTAATAGAAGTATATAAAAATATTGATTTGAAATCTGGGTAACTGAAAACGAGTAGTAGAGCTAGGGAAGGAGGAAGAATCATATCTGCTGTGTGTCTATAAGGCTCTTTAACATTATTATTTTTAAAGAGTAGAATTCAAATGCATTGATGCAATGAGTAAGTAGATGGGGTAGAATTCATGATTGATAGGGTAGAATGTACATGGTCTGGAAGGAGCACTCAGTGCCTTTTTTATTGCATTTGGTGGTGACGTGTAGAAAGTGTATTTTGCTATACAGCAAGAGGTCATCAATTTGTGCATTATAAGATAGAAAGTCCTCCTGTGGTAGTGGAGTGGAGGAGGTGGTGGAGAGATGGAAAGAAAAAGATAGGAAGACTTGCCTTTATACAGTGCCTTTCACGACCTCAGGACATGCCAAAGCGCTTTACAGCCAATGAAGTCCATTCGAAGTGTAGTCATAGAGTCATAGAAGTTTACAACATGGAAACAGGCCCTTCGGCCCAACATGTCCATGTCGCCCAGTTTATACCACTAAGCTAGTCCCAATTGCCTGCACTTGGCCCATATCCCTCTATACCCATTTTACCCATGTAACTGTCCAAATGCTTTTTAAAAGACAAAATTGTACCCGCCTCTACTACTGCCTCTGGCAGCTCGTTCCAGACACTCACCACCCTTTGAGTGAAAAAATTGCCCCTCTGGACCCTTTTGTATCTCTCCCCTCTCACCTTAAATCTATGCCCCCTCGTTATAGACTCCCCTACCTTTGGGAAAAGATTTTGACTATCTACCTTATCTATGCCCCTCATTATTTTATAGACTTCTATACGATCACCCCTTAACCTCCTACTCTCCAGGGAAAAAAGTCCCAGTCTGTCTAACCTCTCCCTATAAGTCAAACCATCAAGTCCCGGTAGCATCCTAGTAAATCTTTTCTGCACTCTTTCTAGTTTAATAATATCCTTCCTAGTCACTGTTGTAATGTAAGAAACGTGACAGCCAATTTGCGCAAATACAGGAAGGTCCCACAAACAGCAATGTGATAATGATCCGTTAATCTTTTTAAGTGATTTTAGTTGAGGGATAAATATTGGCCAGGACACCGGGGGGGGGGGGGGATCTTCCCTGCTCTTCTAAATAGTGCCGTGGGATCTTAAACGTCCACCTCAGAGGGCAGATGGGCCCTTGGTTGTACGTCTCATACCAATGACGGCACCTCCAACAGTGAAGCACTCCCTCAGTACTGCACTAGAGTGTCAGCCTAGATTTTGTGCTCAAGTCCCTGGAGTGGAGACTTGAACCCACGACCTTCTGACTCAAAGGTGAGAGTGCCACCCACTGAGCCACGACTGACAACCATGACAAGTCCCTAAACTGACTCTGACTGTGATCAAAAGTGGACACAGTTCCAAGACCTGATAGAGCTTATACAGGGTTTATACAGAGCAGCTCTGTAAATTGGAATATTTATACAGTAATTTATTTACCCTGCGCTCAAATTTTCTGTTCAGAATTTGTGCTACTTTGATTCAGAAATTACAAAAGCAAATTGCAAAAATTCAAGGTGGTTACACAGATCTGCAAAAAGCTTGTGAATCGCTGTGAAGCACATTTTATGTATAATACATGCTTCTTACTACACTCAGCATTTTGTGCCGTTTGTTTCTCAAACAGTTGCATTTCTTGGGAATTGCGACTATTTAAAATGTAGAATATTTTCTACAGTATAGCTGACCTTTCCAAGCTCAGTTTCATTTTCGCATTTAGCCCAATCCCCCCTTGTCTTGTGATCTGTAATACCCTGATGTACAATCAAAATTTTAAAATGAAGTGCATGACCCTGCTTTTTCATTCATAAGCACAATCAATACTAGATTTTTTTTCAAATAGCAATGCTGAATTGTAGAAAAAATTCTACTGAAAATTGTAATGTTTAAAATTGGAATTGGAAAGTTTAGTTGATCTTAAGTTAAATTTTTAAAAAAAAAAAAAAAAAATAAATTAAAATAGAAAATAATTTAAAAAAAAAAATTAATATATTAAAAAAAAAAAATAAAATAAAAAATTTAATTAAAATAATTTAAAAAAAAAAAAAAATTTAATAATATTTATAAAAAAAAAAATTAATATATAAAAAAAAAAAATAAAATTTAAATAATATTTAAAAAAAAAAAAAATAAAAATAAAAAATAAATAAAATAAAAATACAATAATAATTAATTATAATTTAAAATAATATTAATTTTAAAAAATATAATATTTAAAAACAAAAAAAAAAAAATAAAAAAAAAAAAAAAAAAAAAAAAAATAAAAAAAAAAAAAAAAAAAAATTAAAAAGGTAAAAAAATTATTTAAGAATAATTTAAAAAAAAAATTAAAAAAAAATAATTAAAAAAAAAAAAATTTAAATTTAAAAAAAAAAAAAAAAAATAAAAATTAAAAAAAAAAATTTAAATTAAAAAATAAAAAAAAAAATAAATAAAAATTATATTTAAAAAAAAAAAATAAAAAATTAAATATTTTTAAAAAAAAAAAAAAAAAAGAAAATATAAAAAAAATAGAGTTAAAAAAAAAAAAATTAAAAAAAAAAAAAAAAATAAAAAAAAAATTTAGAAAATAAGAGTATAAAAAAATAAAATAATTTAAAAAAAAAAATAATTTAAAATAATAAAAAAAAAAATAATTTAAAAAATAAAAAGAAATTTAAAAAAAAAAAAAAAAAATAAATTTAAATATAAAAGTTTAAAAAATAAAAGTATATATTTTTAAAAAAAAATTAATTAAAAAAATAAAAATTAAAAAAAAAAATTTAAAAAAAAAAAAAAAAAAAATTAAAATAAATATTTAAAAAAAAAAAAAAAAAAAAAATTAAAAAATAAATAAATTTAAATAAAAAAATTTAAATAAAATTAAAAAAAAAATAAAATATTTAAATTTAAAAATATAATATAAAAAAAAAAAATTTAAGAAAAAAAAAAATATAAAAATATATATATTTAAAGAAAAAAGATTTAATTAAAAAAAAAAAATTAAAAAAAAAAAATAAAAAAATAATAAAATATTAAATAAAAAAAAATTAAAAAAATAAAAAAAAT